>NC_069794.1:92494204-93838579 GCF_027406575.1 Nycticebus coucang | reverse complement strand
TTGGTTTTTATATATTGTGTGATTAAATGTAACAGCATTTGGAAGATTTGCATAATTCACTGAACCAATTTTTCACAAGTAGTTAATATAAAATATTTGTAAAATCATACATGGGTAAAATAGACTCATTCAAAATGCAAGATAAGGCCAGGCACAGTGGGAGACTGAGGCAGGAGGATCCCTTGAGCTCAGGGGTTCAAAACCAGCCCAAGCCAAGAGTGAGACCCTTTTCTCCACTAAAAATAGAAAAGTTAGTCACATGTTGTGGTGGGTGCTTCTTTTATTTATTTATTTTTTTTTTGAGACAGAGTCTCAAGCTATCTCTTGCCTCAGCCTCCAGAATAGCTGGGACTATAGGTGCCTGCCAGAATAAGCGGCTATTTTTTTTGTTGCAGTTGTCATTGTTTAGCAGGCCCTGGCTGGGTTCAAACCCGCCAGCCTGGGTATATGTGGTTGGTGTCCTACCCACTGAGCTATGAGCACCGCCGTGGCAGGCACTTCTAATCTCACCTACTGGGGAGGCTGAGGCAGGAGGATTGCTTGAACCCATGAATTTGACATTGCTATAAGATAGGCTGATGCCATGGTACTCTCACCTGGGGCGACATAGTGAGGCTCTGTCCCCTGCCTCCTCAAAATAAGCAAGTGTGAAAGAAACCAATGGATTTTAATGTAACAGAGTGTTAAAAAAAAAACAAAACTCATTGATATGTCAGATTTCTCACTTCAACTAACCTTTAAAGAATTTTTGAGTCACAACAAAGAAAAATATCCACATTGATGTGAAAGGCTATTAAAATACTCTTCCTGGCTGGGCACCTATGGCTTAGTGATTAGAGCTCCAGTCCTGTGCACTACAGCCAGTGGGTTCAAACCTGGCCTGGGCCTGCTTAACAGTAACAACAACAACAACAACAACAAAACTTCTTGTCTGTGGGAAGCTTCATTGTCTTAATACATTCAACCAAAGCAACATATGATAGCAGGCTGAATGCAGAAGCAGATATGAGAATCTGTTAAGCCAGTTATTGAAGATACTTGTAACAATGTAAAACAACGTCATCATTCCCACTCACTAGTATTTTTGCTTTAGAAAAGTTATCTTTTATCAAATGACTTTTAGATTTGTTAAGTAGAATAAAGCTCAATCTAAAGTTAAAAAAAAATAAAAAAATAAAAAAAAAAAAGAAAAGTTATCTTTTGTATTTTTAACATGTATATTTATTATTTTCTTAAAAGGAGCCAATTAATATTTTTTAAACTACTCAGTTTCATTTTCTAATACAGTAAATATCAACAGGTATCACCTATATACCAAGCATGACAATTAAGTTTGCAAAGTCACCCTAGTCCACCCCTTAAAGCAATTTTGGAACTCCTTTTCCAGAATGGCCATCAAAGCTGTCATTATGGTGGCGCCTGTGGCTCAAGGAGTAGGGCACCGGTCTCATATGCCAGAGGTGGCGGGTTCAAACCCAGCCCCGGCCAAAAAAAAAAAAAAAAAAAAAGACTCTGTCTAAAAAAAAAAAAAAAAAAAAAAAAGCTGTCATTATTTTACCCTTGTCATCCTAAATGTCATCAAAATGTCTTCCCTTAAATATGTCCTTTATCTTTGGGTAAACAAAAAAGTCATTGAAACCTAGATAAGGTGAGCAGTTATAAAAAACAGTTACTTGTAAAAGAAAAATTTATTTAATTTGATAGCAAAAAAAACAAAACAAAAAGTTACTTGTTTACTGGCTAAAAACTCCCTCACAATGTGTGAGCTGCTACAGTCGTGATGCAAGAGCCATGAATTGTTGGCCAAGATTTTCAGTTATCAATGTTTACTTGGTCTGCTATGCATCTCACAGTCAGCTGATGATTTTGATGCACAATTTGACAAATTTTTGAAGTATTTTCACCAGTTCTGTTCATTACTGGCCACCCAGACTTGTCTTCAACACTTTCTCTCTGCTCAGGAAAATGTTTAATGCATTTACGTACTGCTGTTTTCTTCATGGATTATCCCCATAAACTTAGAGTAACATGTCCTTGATTTCACTTCCACTCTTACCAAGTACAACAAGAATTTTTTTTTGAGACAGAGTCTCACTATGTTACCCTGGGTAGAGTACCGCATCACAGCTCATAGCAACCTAAAATTCTTGGGCTTAAACAATTCTCTTGCCTCAGCCTCCCAAGTAGCTGGGACTACAGGCGCCTGCCACAATGCCTGGCTGTTTTTTTGTTGCAGTTGTCATTGTTGTTTAGCTGGCCTGGGCCAAGTTCGAACCCGCCAGCCTTGGTGCATGTGGCAGGCACCATAACCACTGTGCTACGGGCACCAAGCCTAAGAAATTTACAAATATTTCTTCATTGCTCCATCTGACATTCTCAAGATGGCATACAAAACCACTCAACAATAACAAATGCGATTCAGGAAGATACTGCCATATTATGATATGAACACAACTGTGACGACACTGACACACCAAGGTTCTGAAACCTTACCGAGTTGTCTGTATACTGCTGCCCATGTAACTGCATGATGGCGAGTTTGCAACTTAATTGTCAGACCTTATGTCCTCTTTAGGAACCAAGTTCTATACTACAGGATATGAGTTTACAGATGAGCAAGGAAAAAAACCTAGAATGATTCATGTGGTAATAGATTAGAGTTGGATATGTCAGTATAAATTCATGTTCAGGTTAATACAGATACAGATGATACATACAGAAATGTTTGTATATATACACATATACGTATACTATATAGGATGACTGTGAAGTCCGTGTGCAATTTTAAAGTGTACACTATTTTATACTGCACATGAACTTTATGGTCATCCTATATACATGCAGGCACATACACTCCTGTTAGTATACACACGTTTCCTTGCTCTGTCAGCTGAGCGCCTAAAAGCAAGGACATCCCAGTAAGGGGTGAACGTACCACCCAGACCTTGGTTTCTAACTCCATTTTCCAACAAAAGAAACTAGAGTTAACTGAAGAAATAGCTCACTCTAGGACTGGGGCAAGAAATACACAAGATGAGCCTAGAACATATTCTAGTGCTAAAAAAAATAAGGGAGTGCTTAAAACATACACATCCATGAGGGTGTGACAAAGGGGCACAAGCCAACTGAAAGAACTCCCAATGGCCAAACGTGGTATAATCTGAACAACAAAATAAGAAGTACTGGATTATAATCAAAATAAATAGGAAAGAAGCGTGAACTCTCCTTTGTAGGAAAATTCCACATAATCCACTAGATATTCCTCCTCAAGGGGAGAAGCATAACACCACACTTCTTAAATACAGGCTGCATAAGGTGATTTGCTTTCAAAGAGAATAACAGGGAATAGGGGAGAAAAGAAGTAACTTTACAACGGAGAAACCTGATACCTCTACCTATGTTAGCCAGGAGAGGAAGCAGAATCAACAGGGAGAAATCATGTTGATAGCATGGACCCTCGACAGATGTGGCAAATGAAATGTGGTATCCTGGATGGGATCTTAGAATGGAAAAAGGCATCAGGCAAAAATGAAGTAAAGCTGAATAAACTATGGACTTTAATAAAAATATGTGACTTAACATCCAAATGTAAGATGTAAATCATAGGTGTATGTATATTTGAACTCTCTATGCTATTCTCTCAAATATTCTGTAACACTAAAAATTTCCTTAAAAAATAATCTATTTTTAAAGTTATTTGCAATGAAAAATCTTGAAAATTCCATAATTGAGCTTAAGCTATCTATACACTTTTAAACATAAAGTTTAACCATGTATTCTTCAACCTACCATTTTTTTCTCCCATCTTTTGGTGTTCATAAATATAAGACTCCTCAACATTCGGTTTATCAGAGAACAAAATGATATGAATCTCTTTGACTGGAAATATAACTGGAATCCAACTGTGGTCTCTATGAAATTTGCAGTCCTCAGACAAAATACATCATTATACCATTCCAAACTCAATATCCTTTGATACTTGAATTTTCAAATTAGAAACTGTTGTTGAAGAAACTTTCAGAAATGACCAATAGTCCAACCAAATGACAAATCCAGGCATCTTCAAAAGTGAGTATTTATAATTGTATCAAATCACTGACAGCAACTGTTTAAAAAGAAACACCAACTCCATCTTTAGTCCACAGATGCATGAAACATTCTGTAAGAAAAACAAAAAAGAATAGAGTATATGTATAAATATACTAAATACATAAGGAAATTCATTGTCATAACAACAGCTCTATCTTTTAAAATGGCAGAAGCCATTACAAAAATACATATTAACTAGAAAAAGATATAAATGTCAAAACTAGAAATATTATAAAGAATCACTCATAATCTTATCACCCATATTTAATAAATTTGCTAATTAACACTTACATGATAATGTTAATTAACAATTAAACTATCCTCATTTTATAAATAGTTTATAAAAACATTTTATAAGGGGAAAATAATGCTAACAACCTCTTAGGTTGTTGTGGTAAGATTTAACTACCTAGAATAACGCCTGACATGAAATCTTCAATAAATGCTACCAATTGTTATTCTTTTTTTTTTTGTAGAGACAGAGTCTCACTGTACCACCCTTGTAGAGTGCCATAATGTCACAGGACTCACAGCAACCTCCAGCTCTTGGGCTTTCGCGATTCTCCTGCCTCAGCCTCCCGAGTAGCTGGGACTACAGGCGCCTGCCACAACGCCCGGCTGTTTTTTGGTTGCAGTTCAGCTGGGGTTGGGTTTGAAACCGCCACCCTCGGTATATGGGGCCGACGCCCTACTCACTGAGCCACAGGCGCCACCCGCAACTGTTATTCTTTCAGTATACAATTTTAAAACAAAATTTGGATTTTAGTGTAAGAATTGTTTTTAGTTTTTGTTTTTTCAGTCTTACTTTGTCACCCCCGGTAGAGTGCCATGGTGTCATAGCTCACAGCAACCTTAAACTCTTGGGCTCAAGTGATCCTCTTGCCTCAGCCTACCAAGAAGCTGGGACTACAGGCGCCTGCCACAACACCTGGCTATTTTTACAGATGGGAGTTTCATTCTTGATGTGAGCTAAAGCAATCCACCTGCCTTGGCCTCCCAGAGTGCTAGGGTTATAGGCATGAGCCACCTCACCAGCCTAATAATTATTAGAAGATCCTTCATTAGGGCAGTGCCTGTGGCTCAAGGAGTAGGGTGCCGGTCCCATATGTCAGAGGTGGCGGGTTCAAACCCAGCCCCGGCCAAAAACCACAAAAAAAAAAAAAAAAAAAGATCCTTCATTAATAGCATATCCTATACTTTATGTCATTAATATTTTAGTATAATCCAACTATGTGGCTATATACTTAGATCAATATTCAAAGTGTACAGTAAAAATTTTTTAACAATTAAAGTTTAATAAATTATTAATTGGGGTGGCACCTGTGGCTCAAAGGAGTAGGGTGCTGGCCCCATATACTGGAGGTGGCAGGTTCAAACCCAGCCCTGGCCAAAAACTGCAATACATAAATAAATAAATAATTGGCATTATAAATAAACCTCTATATGGGATGCTTAGATTCCTTTTATGATTTATTTTTGTTTCAGGTTAATGTGAAGGTACAGACAACTAGGTTATAATATATGCATTTGTTAGGTAGAGTTCCTCTTTCAGTTGTGTCTTACACCCAAAAAGCATGCCATATACCTCTCCATTGTGCCCATTAAGTGGGAGCACACCAACCCCCTTTCCTCTTCACCAACCCTCTTTCCTCTTCCCCATTCCCCTTCCCTGCGACTTGAATTTATTTCAATTTTTCACTTACGTGGGTGTGTATTAGATTGTCTATTGGCTTCATATTAGTATTGAGTAAATATTTGCTTTTCCATTCTTGTGATACTTTACTAAGAAGAATGTGTTTCAACTCCATCCAGGTAAATACAAAAGATGTAAAGTCACCATCTTTTATGGCTGAATAGTATTCCATCACATACATGTATCACAGCTTGTTATCCATTCCTAGACTGCTGGGCATTTGGGTTGTGTCCACATGCTGGCGATTGTAAATTGAGCCATGATAAACAATCTAGTGCAAATGTCTTTAGGATAAAGTGATGTTTTTCTTTTTCTTTTTTTGAGACATAGACAGAGTCTCACTATGTCACCTTGGTAGAGTGCTGTGCCATCACAGCTCACAGCAACCTCAAATTCTTGGGCATAAGCGATTCTCTTGCCTCAACTTCCCAAGTAGCTGGGCCTACAGGTGCCCACCACAACGCCCAGTTATTTCTGTTATTGTTATTGTAGTTGTCATTTTTGTTTGGCAGGCTGGGTTGGTTTCAAACCTTCTAGCCCCAATGTATATGGCTGGCACCCTAGCCACTGAGCTATAGGTGCCAGCCTGATTTTATTTCTTCTGGATAGATACCTAGAAATGGGATTGTGAGGTCAAATGAGAGGTCTACTTTGACTTCTTTTCTTGTTATAGAGGCTGTATTAGTTTGCAGTCCCAGATTACTTGTATTTTTCAGATTATCATTTTTCTGTATGATAAATAATTCTAGAATAAATATTTATACATATGTCTGCTTATTTCTCTAGGATAAAAGAGGGCTGTCTGGAAAGTATCCTGCCACCTAATATAGAAAATAGTAATAACAATGGATGGATATTTTCTGGACAGCCCTTGTATACTTAGAGATGGACCTAGTAAGTCAAAATGAGATCAACAATTTTTATTCTCTAAATGTTAGTCAACATATGGTAAATTCTTCTGCCATTTCCAAACCAAATCCATAGAAGTGTGAGGAAAAATTTTCAAAATATATAGTCATGCTGAAAACAAAAAGGGAACTATGAATCCAGTCTATGAGGCTTCTCTGGGGAATGGAAACAGATGGGAATCTGCAGAGATGAGACCAACTACAACCACAGCAGCCACAGGACGGGCAGGAATCCTCTCCAAGGAGTGGAATGAACAGCGAAGAATCTGTAAACATCTGAAGGAAACTACACACGAAAAAGAGACTGAACAAGTCCACCTATTCAAAGAATTCATAAAAGTATCCTGAACATAATTTTAAAACAAAAATGTTATATTTAATATCCTCAAAGACCTAAAGAAGGTAACTCATCCATGTAGTAACATAATTTTGAAAAATAATCAATTAGATATCTTGTATATAAAAACAGTTGTTAGTTAAGGATATCTGCACTCAAATATTTGTTTTCAACAGCTCACTTCACAATTGCAAAGATGTGGAAACAACCTAAATGTCTATCAAAACGTGAATGGACAAATAAACTGTGGTGTATCTATACCATGGAATACTATTCAGCCATAAAAGATGGAGATTTTGCATCTTTCATATTTACCTGGATGGATTTGGAGAACATTAAATATCTCAAGAATGGAAAAGCAAGCATCCCATGTACTCAATACTATGTTGACACTAGTAGATCAGCAACTATAGGCCCATACAGTCAAATTCAAGAAGAGGGCAGTGGAGTGGGATTTGGGTAAATTCCCACTGAACAGGTACAATACAGGAGTACATAGCACACTTTCTGGGTAAAGGACTTAACAGCAACTGGGTCTTTACCTTACAAATGCAAACAGTATAACCTATTTGTATACCCCCATGAATAAATCTGAAATTAAAAATGAACAGCTGTTGAAATGAATGTAACACATGAGTGAATAACAGAACAGACTCACAGGGATGGCCAGTTAGTAAACTGGAAGTTTGAACTGAGTGGAAACAAAAGGAAGCATAAAGTAGAATGGAAGTAAGGCAGTAATGTCCAAGAATTTCTCAGAAACGGAAAGCACATAAATCTACTGACCCCGCTGAGTCCAAGAAGGATAAAACTCCTAATACAAACCTGCATATTAGGACATACTGCAATAAACTTCAGAATATAAAAGATACGCAGTCTTAGAAGCTGCCAGAAAATTTAGCTTATATAAAAGGAAAATGTATCAGGCTGGTAATGAGACTTCTCACCAGAAATGTCAGATGCAAAATACTAAAAGAAGTTATGTACCTAGAATTCTATGTCCTGTCAAGCTATCATTCAATAGCAAGGGTGAACAAAAGAGACTTTTACAGACATTTAAAGAGCCACCCAGAGATTCTCTGAAAGAAACAAGGAAGTACTCTATAAAGAAAAATGAACCAGGCTGGGCATGGTGGCTCACGCCTGTAATCCTACCACTCTGGGAAGCCAAGACGGGTGGATTGCTTGAGCTCACAAGTTTGAGACCAGCCTAAGCCAAAGTGAGACCTCATCTCTAAAAACAGCCGGGCGTCATGGCAGGCGCCTGTAGTTCCAGCTACTCGGAAGGCTGAGTTAAGAGAATAGCTTGACACCAAGCGTTCAAGGTTGCTGTGAGCTGTGATGCCATGGCATGCTACCCAGGGTGACAAAACGAGACTCTGTCTCAAAAAAAAAAAAAAAGAATGTAGAAGAAAGTCCTAGGGTGCAAGAAACAATAGCGAGCAGCACAACTCGCATGTTTAGTTGAGTAAAACACAACATGTGTTTCATGTTAAGTAAATACGAATTAAAATAGATTTTAATAACAAATGAAACAAAAATGTTAGAAGATATTACTACCATGAGAAATTATATTATTTTTTAGAGGGAGGATGGAAGGGGTTGTTGCAAGATCAGAGAAAGCATAAGCATTCTAAATTCTTCTTTATATTGGCGGGGCCTATAGCTCAGTGGGTTGAGCGCCAGCCACATACACCCAGGCTGGCGAGTTTGAACTTGGCCTCAGCCAGCTAAACAAAGACAATTGCAACAAAATTAGCCAGGCGTTGTGGCGGGTGCCTGTAGTCTCAGCTACTTGGTAGGCTGAGACAAAAGAATTGCTTAAGCCCGGGGCGGCGCCTATGGCTCAAGGAGTGGGGTGCTGGTCCCATATGCCAGAGGTGGCAGGTTCAAACCCAGCCCCGGCCAAAAAAAAAACAAACAAACAAAAAAAAGAATTGCTTAAGCCCAAGAGTTTGAATTTGCTGTGAGCTGTGATGCCATTGCACTCTACCAAGGGTGACATAGTGAGACTCTGTCTCAATAAAAAAATAAATAACAAAGGCTTGGTGACTGTAACTCAAGTGGTTAAGGCGCTAGCCACATACACCAGAGCTGGCGGGTTCGAATCCAGCCCGGGGTATGCCAAACAACAATGACAACACCAAAAAATAGCTGGGCGATGTGGCAGGCACCTGTAGTCCCAGTTACTTGGGAGGCTGAGGCAGGAGAATCACTTAAGCCCAGGAGTTGGAGGTTGTTGTGAGCTGTGTTGCCACAGCACTCTACGTAAGGCGACACCGTGAGACTCTGTCTCAAAAGAAAAAAATAATAATAAATGATAAATAAAAAAATAGGGCGGTGCCTATGGCTCAAAGGAGTAGGGCACCAGCCCCATATATTGGAAGTGGTGGGTTCAAACTCGCACCGGCAAAAAATAAATAAATAAATAAATCTGCAATAAATAAATAAATAATTCTTTATAGGGAGGATATCAATACTGGTTATATTTTGTTACGAAAATATAAATTTAAGAACTATATTGAAATGTAAAGTTAATCTACTAAGAGAAAACAGAACAAAATATAGAAAAAGATACAAAAAATGCAAAGGGAAGCATTGTAAATAAGATGACAAGAGTAAGGCCAAATACGTCAATAATCACAATAAAGGTGAATATGTTCACAGTCTCTAGGACAGGACAGACTCTCAGACTGAGTCACACCTAACCATGATCTCTGTCTTTCTTGTTCCACTGAGACAGGTTCTCCCTTTGTTGCCTAGGCTGGAGTACAGTGGTGAGATCACAGCTCACTGTATCCTCAAACTACTGCGATCTTCCCTACTCAGTCTCCCAAGTAGCTGAGACTACAGGCATGCACCACTACACCTGGCTTACTTTTTTGTTTTTCTGTAGAGATAGGTTCTCACTATGTTGCCCAGGTTGGCCTCAAAATTCCTGGCCTCAAGCAATCTTCCCACTTCTACCTGCCAAAGACCTGGGATTATAGGCATGAGTCACTACACCTGGCCTAGTGATAGTTTAAAATAAGAGACCCACTTAAATACTATAAAATGTTAAAGAAAGGTTCAGAATGAAGCAATGTGGAAAAAAAAACACACCAGCAAATATAAGAAGCATCCATACCAAACAAGAGTTTGGCTGGGCAGTGGCTCACCTTGCAATCCCAGCACCCTGGGAGGCCAAGGTGGGTAGATCCCCTGAGCTCAGGAGTTTCAGACTAGCCTGAGCAAGAGACAGACCCCATCTACACTAAAAATAGAAAAACTAGCCAGGCGTCAGAGGGGACGCCTGCAGTCCCAACTACTCAGGAGGCTGAGACAAGAGGATCGCTTGAACCCAAGAGTTTGAGGCTGCTGTGAGCTATGATGCTAAAGCACTCTACCCAGGATGGCACTCTCCCAGGCGAAAGGGTGAAACTATCTCAAAACACCAACAAAAAACCCACATCAAACAGGAGTTTAATATGAAGACTAATATCACTCTGACACATATACAGCAGAACAAAGAAAGACAAGGAAAATGCACAAATCCAAAATACAAGGAGTCTCAAGTTGTCCATGAAAGCACCATATATAGGGAAATGGGAAACTAGCTAAATATAACTGTATGTACAAAATATTCATTACAAACTCCTACAAAGAGGTGGCCAACACACACAGAATATTTTCTCTTTTTTTTTGACACAAAGTCTCACTTTGTTGCCCATCCTCTTGCCTCAGTTTTTCACTTTTTTAGTAGAGAAAGGGTCTCACTGTTGCTCAGGTTAGTCTGGAACTCCTGAGCTCAAGCAATCCACCCGCCTCAGCCTCCCAGAGTGCTAGGATTACAGGCGTGATCCACTGCCCCAGCGCCACAGTATTTTGTAAATAAAGGTATAATTTCCTATTTCTGCACTATGGCGGCTTTTGAGACACCCCGTATAGTGGGAAAGTAACAAAGCTTTCTCAAAGTGACAGATAAATAAAGTGCACCAAAATCAGAACACGTGTATACAGAAATTAAATGACAGATAAACCAATATTACTCTAACAAATGTATAGAACTCTGCTACCACTAGGAAATACTTTTTGTGGAGACATCAGAACAGAATCTACCAAAATTGACTAAGTAATTTTCTTATTCCTTTATGATGTTACATAAAGCAGTCACTGAATGTAACAAAAATCAAAATGAATAACATTAATGAACTAATCTTCTATCCCACATTACCTCTGGAAATTAAAAAAACAAATTTCCAATAATTTATGATTTACTGAGCAAACCAAACCAAAGTAGAAAGTTTATTTTGAAATGGCAATCAGTTGAAATAATATGTATCAAAACCTAAAGGATTCTGCCAAAGCAGCATCGAGTAATATTTAAGCCTTACATGAATTTTTTTTTTTTTTTTTGAGACAGAGTCTCAAGCTGTCACCCTGGATAGAGTGCTGCAGCGTCACAGCTCACAGCAATCTCAAACTTTTGGGCTTAAGCAATTCTCTTGCCTCAAGGCCCAAGTAGCTGGAAGTACAGGTGCCCTCCACAACATCTGGCTAACTTTACATGAATTTTAATCATTAAAAAACTAGAAAACTGAAATTGACTTTAATAGTCAATTAAAGCTTGAAAAAGATCAACAAAATAAGTAATAACAAAGGGAAGATATATCTAAAGCTACTGGAGAGATTTTTAAACATTTTAAGGTTCAATTTTATACTAATGAATTGGAAAACACAAATGAACAGAACAATTCTCTATGAAAACATAAATTACCAAATAGGTTCAAGAAGTAAAAAATCCCAAATAGATGCCTAAGTATACAAAGGAAGACTACAAAAATCTTACCAGAGCTTTATGCCACACATACTAACCCCTCACTCTCAGGATACAAGGTCCATATTTCTATGAATGAAGCTTTCAAGGAATGGGTCATTTCTATCATATACAAACTTAGGAGAAAAAATATGGAAAGCTACTCAACTCTTCATGGGATTAGGATAATGTTGAGATACAAGGAAAAATCCAAGGCCAAAATCATTTCTGTGTATAAATACAAAAATATTAAATAAAGATATCTAGTAGTAGACTGAGAGACCTAAGAAGCGTTTTCCTAGGACTACTCGAAAAGTTTAATTAATTAAAAATTTAAATTATTAATGTGAATTCCTATATTAACAGATGGAGGAAAGCTATCATCTCAGGTGCAGAAAAATAAAACAATTTAGGGTGGCGCCTATGGCTCAGTCGGTAAGGCGCCGGCCCCATATACCGAGGGTGGCGGGTTCAAACCCAGCCCCGGCCAAACTGCAACAAAAAAATAGCCGGGCGTTGCGGCGGGCGCCTGTAGTCCCAGCTGCTCGGGAGGCTGAGGCAAGAGAATCGCGTAAGCTCAAGAGTTAGAGGTTGCTGTGAGCCGCGTGACGCCACGGCACTCTACCGAGGGCGGTACAGTGAGACTGTCTCTACCAAAAAAAAAAGAAATATCCCATGTGCAAAGAAAAGACAAAGCATTTCCTTAGCACTGTTTGTTTGATGAAAAACTGAAAACAATCCAATGTTCATGAAGAGGAGGGCGAAATGTGCTACCCATACATATTTATGTCTACACACAGAAACAGGCCTCAAACAAAATAGGGTCCAATATGGAAGCCAATTAAAGTAACAAAAAGAAATATATCACATTAACAGAACACCATGTAGCAGGTAACAAATGACGTGAGCTATAAATAACATGAGTATACCACAAAAACACTGTCAGGAAGTAGTTACAGAATGATATATTATTTCAGTTAAAAAATTACAAATGCACATATACAGGATATATAAAAGTATTTAAAAGTATGAAAATGGACTTGAAGGCTCTGTACTGAAGTCTTGGGGGAAGAGGGTGTTCAAGGACTTGTGATTGTTATTTATCTGAAAAGTTCTAATTTTGTAGAAGAATGTAAAGGTGCTAAGTATATGTAAATTTTCAAAAAGAAATTATCCACTTTAGGACGGCACCTGTGGCTCAAAGGGCACCAGCCCCATATGCCGGAGGTGGCGGGTTCAAACCCAGCCTCACCAAAAACTGCAAAAAAAAAAAAAAAAAAAAAAATTATTCACTTTAAAGCCTTCTACAGCGTTTTGTCAAACTGCCTTCCAGAAAGGCTCTACAAACTTACAGTTCCTGCCTAAACACAGTTTGTTTTTTTTTTTTTAAAAAGCTCTCATCAGTGTTGTTCGGACCTTTTTAAAATCTGAAATAAATATTAGTTATCTATTTTTTTGAAAATTTGGGGAAAAAAAGTTAACTGATGACTCCATACTGAACCTCAGAGTCAAAGAATTCTATAACATACTCTCATCTGACAATGTGAATGTTACTTTCTTTGCATTATTATTATTATTGCTTAATATATTGATGCAGCAATCCTCTGATTTCTTGGGTTTTGTTTCTAGTCTTTATCTTAAACATTGTTATTGTTATGAAATTTTAAGTCTTTTTAATTCTGTGAAGGCAAAAAGTGGAAACCTAATAAACACATGTATATGTAAAAAAAATTTTTTTAAAAAGCTCTCACCAGTGTTGTTCAGACCTTCTGAAAATCTGAAATAAATGGACTTACAAAAGAAAATATTTTTAAGAAAAATTTCAGATGTTAGTAAAGGCTGCTTTAAAAAAAGAAAAATTTCAATATACAATAAACCATGTAAGAGAAAACTTAAACTCACAATCTCATCATCCCGAGACAACAAGTGTTAATACTTCAGAGTAACTGGGATGTTTAAAATACGTTCATTTTCCCTCCCTTTTTATTTTTGACAAATAATCGTCAGTCTGCTTTGCTTCAGTATACAGTTCCCTTTTGTTTTTTAAAAACAGATTCTTAAGATGCCGTGACCATTTCTCCTCCGCTCCTTCTCTTTTAATTACGGTGACGGTAATGAACATTTATTATCTAAAAACTACGTTATCAGTCACACTTCTGAATACTTCATGTTATTACTTAAGCCGCGTTAACAATCATGTGGAACCAACTAACCTGCCAGTTTTTTCTGATGAGGAAGCTAAGGCGTATCAAGTAGCAGACACCAAGTAACGAACCAGAGTCCATGTTTTGATCATGGTACGCTCGACAGCCTAAAAGTTACCTTGGCTTCATGCATTAATATTTATAGAACTCACTGCAGGTTGCCATACGCCAAAGAACACAGTTAATCACATACTTTTCCTTATTTTAATTACTTCTAGGGTAATTACTTACTGGGGTTGTGGTTGATGAAAATTAGGAAACCTTAGTTTCTAATCTCAACTCCGTTATCTTGGATAAATGACTTCGCTTGTGTTCGGGGCAGTGTACTCTTACCTGTAAAATCGGTCAGTGGTTAAACCTTGAAGTTCTGCTCCTGTATTTTTATACTGCTGCCCATTACCTGAAGCCCCCTTTACAGCCTCGGGTTCCCAGCTGCTTAGGAATCCCCTCTCCTTAAGGTGTGCACCAAGAGACAGATGGAAATGGGGGTTGAGCGCTCAGACCGCCCGCGGTCCCTTCTCCTACCCGCACTGCACTTGGGTGCAAGGAGAGAGGAAGCAAGGGCTGAGGGTCCAACGCGGCCGAGGGCTCCGTGGCGTTGTCAGGTCCTTTGACCGCCCTGCCAGAGGAACGGTCGGGGGGCCACCCACAGCCGTGCGCTGGCTACACGGGCTCCGCCGTGTTTTCCACCCCGAACCAGAGGGCTGCACCGCGTCCGCTCAGTCGGCGAAGCCAGATTCCTCCCCACGTCGGGTTCTCCTCCGAGCGCACGCCGACGGGCACCTACGGCCCCAGGTGCTCTCTGGCAGGGAAGTGCTTCATTCCCTCGCCCTCTTCTCAGCAACCACCATCCCGCCAAGCCTCAGACCTTAGCGGCAAAGCGCCACCTCTCAGGTCCAGGCCCATCAAAGGAGATCGCTGAATGGGAGGAGTCGGACGCCAACGACCCCCCCGCCACCTGGCCGGGAGCCCATTGGTCACCCACCCCACCGGGTCACACCTCACAGACTCCACTCGCGTGCCGTCTGCACCGCAGCGGCGCCCTAGCGCGCCACCTTCTGATTGGCTGCCAGCGCTCTCGCCTTGTCTCGCGCGCTCTGGCTGGGCCAATAGCGTTACCTGCAGTAGAGAAACCGGCGTCGCTGGAGTGGTGGCGCAGCTGTTTCCTCCGGTAGGTGTGCGGTTGCCATCTTGTGTGTGGCTGAGCCTGGGCTTCTCGGGGGTTGAAAACCTACGTAGCGGCTTGCGGTTCCTAGGGGAACGCAGCGGGAGAGGAGAGGCCTAAGGGAAGAGACTTGGCCTGTTCTCCCCTGCCCGAAGACATGGGTTTTCCTGGCTTGAGTCTCATCGTTGGCTAGAGAGAGAGCAGGGAATGATGGAGATGATGGGGATTCCAGGCTTTGGTTTGTTGGTCATTTGGGGAATTAGACAGGGGCTTTGATGCCTTAACGTTAATTCCTTGGTTGCAGGGAGCTTTTTCAGCAATCTTTGTTTTGGAAAGATTCTATCAACCCCCTTTTTATGGACAAAGGAGGCCAGCTGCAGGACTGCCTGGTTCAGAAAGAACAAAGCTGGTTCCGAAGGGGAGTGCCTCGCTGCAATCCTCAGGTTCAAAAAAGACCTCTTCGTCTTCTGTCGTTTGCGAGGGAGCGGCTGTTAACTTAGCTCTTCGCGAGAATTAAACTAAAGCCATACTTCAGTATTAGTGGGCGTCA
Organism: Nycticebus coucang; assembly: GCF_027406575.1. Taxonomy (NCBI): domain Eukaryota; kingdom Metazoa; phylum Chordata; class Mammalia; order Primates; family Lorisidae; genus Nycticebus; species Nycticebus coucang. The sequence goes on along the minus strand of NC_069794.1, from coordinate 93,822,838 downwards.
CGTTCTGCGTTTGGGCGGTTGTTTGTTAGCGTTCAGCCAACCATTCCTGCAGCTGTGGATTTGTTGTTGTTGTTGTTTTTAATTGCAGTTTGGCCAGGGCCAGGTTTGAACCCGCCACCCTTGGTATATGGGGCCGGCGCCCTACTCACTGAACCATAGGCGCCACCCTGTTGTTTTTTTTTTAAGAGCTAGAATGTAGTCTTTGTACAATCAGAAAATTAGGGAAGCTTTTTGCCAAATTTTAATCCCTGATTTCATGTATTGATTGAGAAATATCTCTGAGTGTCCCGAGACACCCGGTTGGTTACTTCCTCATAGAGCAAGCAGAGATTTTTGTGGAGGAAAATACCTTGTGAACTCGGAGTGGGGGTGGGGGGTGGGGGAAGGAAAGAGGAATTTATCTCATCTTCTTTTTAAAACATTGTCCTGGAAAGTCCCCATCATTCTTTTAAGGGGAAAAACAGTTTTGTTTTGTTTTTTTTTTGTTCCTTTGTTTGTTGGAGACATCTAAAAACCAAGCCTGTGAAAAACTAATCTTTTGTGCTTAGCTTTAGCAGTTTTGACAAACACATGAGAAGCAAATACGTGTATGTAACTTACTGCCTTGGGTTTAGTTTTCAATTATTCAGGGTCATCTGATGACCTAGCCCAGTTGCCACCCAGCCAGGTTCATCTGCCTGCTTACCAAGAAAGTCAATGTCCATTTACAGCAGAGAAAATGAGTTTATTCTGCCAAGCGCTAAACTAATCTGCTTCTTTGAGAATTGGCGGGGGCAGGGTTTTTAAAGACAGTTTGGTGGGCAAAAAGACAATTGAGGTCTGTTAATTGTCTTGTTTCAGGGCAGAGCCCTCAGTCTTTTGCTAGGGGCCTAAGTCTGTGTGCGTCAGGTCCTGGAATGCAGGACCTTGGTGGGGTGTCGAAGACCCCTTGAGTCAGTCCTTCTGTCTGGATGAGTCATTAGAATGTAGAACCTGAAAGACGTCTCTATTTTTGTCAAGCCTGCTCCTCCCAGAGTTCTGAGGGCCCTTATTCTAGTTCTCACTTGGCACTGCTTCAATTTATAAGGGCAGTCCCAGTTCATGATGTGGGCATTTTGTGACAGGAAATACCAAAAAACAAAAAGAAAAATAATTGAATTTAAAATTAATTTTGTTTTTTTTTATTTATTTTTAATCCAAGGACTTTATAAAGCTTAAGTTACTAAAATTCAAATATTGATAATTTAGTGTTGAGTTGATGGCCAAAGTACTGTTAATTCAAGAGATCCGGGGGTAAGAAACAGTGACAGAGTAGGAGCCATGGTAAATGTTTGCTATAGTATTTGTATCTCATTCACCGACCAAAAGTGCTTGGCATATATTAGACAATGTAAGTGCTGAAGGAACAAATAAAAGAATGGAGTAGGGCGGCGCCTGTGGCTCAGTCGGTAAGGCGCCGGCCCCATATACCGAGGGTGGCAGGTTCTAAACCTGGCCCCTGCCAAACTGCAACCAAAAAATAGCCGGGCGTTGTGGCGGGCGCCTGTGGTCCCAGCTACTCGGGAGGCTGAGGCAAGAGAATCGCTTAAGCCCAGGAGTTGGAGGTTGCTGTGAGCTGTGTGAGGCCACGGCACTCTACCGAGGGCCATAAAGTGAGACTGTCTCTACAAAAAAAAAAAAAAAGAATGGAGTAATTGGGAGCTATGAGTATGTATTTTTTAGCTTAACTGAACCTGCTTTCTGGAAAACTTGACTTTAAATTCGATCTTAATTTATTTCTTGCTTCCAGTTTATGCATACAAATAATATTAAGGATGGATTCACAATCATTTTTTGTTAGAAATCTGTGCAGGAAATCATAGTGTATAAAAATTCAGGTAATTATAATAAAATGAACCCTCAAGCGATAACTCTATTTGCCACTGTTTTCTTTCTTTCCTTTTTTTTTTTTTTCTTTGTAGACAGAGTCTCACTATGTGGCCCTTGGTAGAGTGCTGTAGTGTTACAGATTACAGCAACCTCAAATTCTTGGGCTCAAGCGATTCTCTTGCCTCAGCCTCCCAAGTAGCTGGGACTACAGGCGCCCACCATGATACTTGGCTATCTTTAGAGACAAGGTCTCCCTCTTGCTCAGGCTGGTCTTGGACCACCCACCTCGGCCTCCCAGCGTGCTAGGAACATAGGCACGAGCCACTTTGCCGGGCCCCTGCCACTGTTTCATTGAAAGCATATAAAATACAAATAGATGAATACCAAACTTAACCTCAGATCCGTAAATTTCTTCTGCTAAAGAAAATTGCCTTTCTAGTTTCTTTTGTGACTTGAAGTCAAACTACTGCCATATTTAATTTACTATATGGCACAGATATGTTCTGTAATTTGAAGTTGGTAATTTTAAAGTAGGTAAATATCTTTAGAGCTTTCTTTGAAGAATATAGTTCTCTCGATTTCATAATATATAATTTGCAGATGTTCAGAAGTTTTTAAAAATGTAATTTTTACCTTAAATCTGTTAAATTATTAAAAAGATTTTCACTAGATATGTTAAAGATCATTTTCTGACGAAATCTCATTATACATATTTAGAATTAGCCCTTTATTAAATGATGCACTCTTGTATAATTGTAAAAGAAAAAATTTGTAACATTCAACATAGGTTAAAATCTGTACTAATAGGGTAAAAAAATAAATAAAAACTGCTTTCAGGACCTGTTTGGAATTCTTGCATTTGGTACTTAAAAATCTAAATGGTGAATAAAGATTTTAGGGTCATTATGAGCACTTGTTACTGGATAAAGAGTGTCCAGCTGCCTTCACTGTCGATCTATACACAGAGATGGGGACAGGTCCACCAGACTTCGTCAGAAGGCCAGGATTTTGGAGAGCAGTAAGAGTAGCCTCACCAAGAATGTTCTATTCTTCCATTTCCTTTTATTTATTGATTTTTTTTTTTGAGACAGAGTCTCGCTATTCACCCTCAGTAGAGTGCCGTAGTGTGACCTCACAGAAACCTAAAGCTCTTGGACTAAAGCAATTCTCTTCCCTCAGCCTCCCAAGTAGCTGGGGCTACAGGCGCCTGCCACAACACCCAGCTATTTTTTTGTTGTGGTTTAGTTGGCCCTGGGCCGGGTTCCACCCCACCACCCTTGGTGTATGTGGCTGGCCCGGAGCTTCTGCTCTTCCATTTCCAACATTAAAGTTGAAAGTGAAGACCAGGTTAACCCTTATCTTAAACCCATTAACCCTTATCTCCAGGAGCCATGGTAAACAATACTCAATATAACCCATGATCCAAAACATTCCAATTGAAAAATCAGTCTCCTGAATCAATCCGTGTAAACTACTCAAGATAGGCATCTTTGGGTGGGAGCTGAATTTATAAAACAGTAAGAATGAGAGAGAATGGGGTGAAGGTCAGGCCGGACCTGAACCGACCAGACCTTCCTGTCAAGTCTGCCCTAGCCTGACAGACTCCATCTTACTCTCACTATTGTGCTTTTACACGTCTCTGTAAAAACTGCATTTAGAATGGGTTAGGTCTTTTCAGTAACTGAACAACCAAATTATGTATAACAACCGTTTCCTCTTTTCAAAATAATTTTTGAAGTAGTAGAACATTGCTTCCTTTGTCATAATTATGATTCGAAAAATGTCACTCTGGGGGCTGCGCCCACTGCTCGGTGGTGGGGCCCCAAACACATACACTAAAACTGGTGAAGGCCAGCCAAAACAAACTGCAACAACAACAACAAAAATATCTGGGCATTGTGGCGGGCGCCTGTAGTCCCAGCTACTTGGGAGGCTGAGGCAATAGAATCCATTAAGACCAAGAGTTTGAGGTTGCTGTGAGCTGTGACACTACAGCACTCTACCCAGGGCAACAGCTTGAGACTATCTCAAAAAAATGGTCCCTCTGGGCAGTGTTTTGAGATGACTTTGCAGAAATGTTTCTATATTTACTAGTTTGGGGCATTTCACCATCACCATTCTGATCTCTACACAATGTGAGCCTTTATGGGGATAAATTAAACATTATGACGAAAAATAAAAACTGACTTAAAACTGTATAAAGGTCAAAATGACCACTGCAGGTTGTGGTGTTGGACTAGTCAATGAAACGAGTTGAGTTCCTGAATCATAAGGATTTCCATTAACCACTGGCAATGTGTGTTCAACATGGAACATACAGATTCTTTTTTATTTACAGGAGAAAATGTATTATATATTTTGCTTTATAAAAGGATGGGAGGCTCCTGTGATTGCCCCCTTTGCTCCTGCTGCTTAATAAACTATAACTTTAATGCAGGTAACCTTAAATCTGTGTCAAATTATGCTCTCTTAAGCACTTATCACACCACACATTTCTCAAGGCCTTTTGGACAGTTAGTGCTGCTCAATTTGTGTACAACTCTATTTTATGTTTTTTATGTTGACTAATGGTATAGGTATCCTCTATGTGACTCAGATTTAAAACTTCAATATCTTGGCTAGGTGCAGTGGCTCACACCTGTAATCCTAGCACTCTGGAAGGCTGAGGTAGGAGGATCCCATGAGCTCAAGAGTTCAAGACCAGCCTGAGAAAGAGCAAGATGAAAAATAGAAATAGCTGGGTATGGTGGTGAGCACCTGTAGGCCCAGCTATTCAGGAGGCAGAGGCAGGAGCGTCATTTGAACCTGGGAGTTTGAGGTTGCCATGATTTAGACTGACACCATGGTACTCTGTCCTGGGCAACAGAATGAGACTGTGTCTCAAAAAAATAAAAATTCAGAGTCTTACCTCAGTCTTGTTCGACTATGTTCTTTCTATGGCTTCAGAATCCAAAAAGGCTTTCCTCTTCATCTTTCTGTCCTCATTGCCCCTTCCCTAATTTACCCACTTTTAGTCTTTAAAAACAATTTTCATATGCCATTATGTTACTCTTTTTTAAATTGCCATTATAGTATTGACAAAGCCCAATACTCCTTAGTTTGGAAAGTAGTTGCCTTCCATTTAAATTTCAAGATAAGTGAATCCAGTGTAAGGACCATTATTCTTATTTTATTTTATTTATTGTAACTCTGTCACCCTGGGCAGAGTGCCATGGTGTCGGAGCTCACAACAACCTCAAACTCTTAGGCTCAGGTGATCCCCTTGCCTCAGCCTCCTGAGTAAGGCTTCCTGTCAACAGTAAGCTATTAGTAGTTAAGTTTTGTGGGAGTCAAAGTTATAAGCAGATTTTCAACCGTTTGGGAAAGGGAATTCCAAACCCTGACCTCAATCAAGGGTCAGCTATACTCAAATCTTAGTTTATACATGTTTTGTGTTATTTTGTTTCTTAGCCCTGTGAGAAACAAAATAAGCTCTTGGAAGGCAAGACTCCTTCCTGCCACGAAGTGTGTATTTTGTGCAGTTGACATTTGATAATTGTTTGCCCATTTGAAATAGATGTCAAATAGTACAGGGTGTATAATAAAGAATTGACTGGGGCATCCATCCAAGGTAAACGTTTATGGTTTTTCATGTAAAATGCGATCTGTACCCTTGGGGAGTACGTTCATCTCTTATAAATCAACAAATATATATAAACATCAATACCCCGATAGATCAGTACCAGAGCGTATAAACTCACTATCACAAACAAATAAGCTCAAATGGCTTACATGGACAAAATAAAGAAGTACTAAAACAGTGAAATATACTAAAGTATATACTGTTGATAGGATATAATGAGATAAAAACCCTTAGTCACTGTTTTTAGAAATGTAAATTTATATAATTTTTTTTAGAGGGCAGTTTATAGAATGCATTCAGAGATACACCCTTTGGTCCTCTGACCTTTTTAAGGAAACTCTTAAGAAAATGGAGATTGGCTTGGTGCCAGTCACATACACTTGAGCTGGTGGGTATGAATCCAGCCCGGGCCGCCAAACAATAATGATGGCTGCAACCAAAAAATAGCCCGGCGTTGTGGCAGGTGCCTGTAGTCCCAGCTACTTGGGAGGTGGAGGCAGGAGAATCACTTGAGCCCAGGAGTTGGAGGTTACTATGAGCTGTGACGCCATGGCACTCTACCTAGGGTGACAGCTTGAGGCTCTGTCTCAAAAAACAAAAAAAAGAAAGAAAGAAAATGGAGATCGAGGGCGGTGCCTGTGGCTCCGTGGGTAGGGCACCAGCGCCATATATCAAGGGTGGCGGGTTCAAACCCAGTCCCAGCCAAACTGCAACAAAATAGCCGGGCATTGTGGTGGGCGTCTATAGTCCCAGCTACTCAGGAGGGTGAGGCAAGAGAATCGCTTGAGCCTAAGAGTTGAGGTTGCTGTGAGCTGTGATGCCTGGGCACTCTGCTGAGGGTGACAAAGCAAAACTCTGTCTCAAAGAAAGAAAAAATGGAGCTTTGTAATCAAAGCTTTATGATTGCAATGTTATTTTATACTTGTGAAACATTGGAAATAATAAATATACAATTACAGGATGATTTTATAAATTATGATGTATCCATCATGATACTTTTTAGCCATTGAAAAGAATGTTTTCAAAGGATATTTAGCTATTTACTGACAGGGAAATTATCACCATTTTGTATTAAAGGGGGAAAATATAGGATAATCATTGGGAAAATACAAATTAAAGCCACAATGAGATACTACACAGCCTCTTAGAATGGCCAGAGCAAGTAATGTGCGTGTGAGCTGCCAGGATGCAAAATAAAAGGAGAAATCTCAGTCTTGCTGGTGGGAGTAGCTTGCCATTTGGAAGGATAATTTGACAGTTTGTTGCAAACTTGAACATACTCTTATTGTATGGTCTAGCAATCCCACACTAGACTGAAATTTAGCAACAGGGTATGAAAGGTCCAGTAAATTCTCATCACTAACACTTGGTTACACTTGGCATTATTAGTTTTATTTGTGTTTTGTTTTTTGAGACAGAGTCTCACTTTGTCGCCCCCCAGTAGAGTGCTATAGCATGACAGCTCACAGCAACCTCAAACTCTTGAGCTCAAGTGATTCTCTTGCCTCAACCTCCTGAGTGGCTGGGGTACAGGTGCGAATCACAATGTCTGGCTATTTTTAGAGACAGGGTCTCACTGTTCTTCAGAACTGGTCTTGAATTCCTGAGTTCAGGCAATCCACCCACCTTGGTTTCCCAGAGTGCTGAGATTATAGGCATGAGCCGCTGTGCCCCGCCTTGGCATTATCAGTTTTTTGTTTTTTGTTTTTTTTTTTTGTAGAGAGAGTCTCACTTTATGGCCCTCGGTAGAGTGCCGTGGCGTCACACAGCTCACAGCAACCTCCAACTCCTGGGCTTAGGCGATTCTCCTGCCTCAGCCTCCCGAGTAGCTGGGACTACAGGCGTCCGCCACAGCGCCCGGCTATTTTTTTTGTTGCAGTTTGGCCGGGGCTGGGTTTGAACCCGCCACCCTCGGTATATGGGGCCGGCGCCCTACTCACTGAGCCACAGGTGCCACCCGGCATTATCAGTTTTTAAAGAAAGTTTTAGCCATTGTATGGTGTTTGGAAGGGTGTCTCATTTGCGGTTTTAATTTGCATTTCCTCTTTGTGCCTCTCTGATGAAAAATGAAATGAAAACTTATCTTGGCCCCCATGTAAATATTTATAGCAGTTTTACTTGTGATTGCCAAAAATTGGAAGCAACTCAACTGAGTTGTCAACTGGGAAATGGGTTTTTAAAAACTCCAGTATGTCTGGGAGGCTTTGGCAGGAGGGTTCCTGGAGCCCTGGAGTTAGGTTGCTATGAGCTGTGCCTGGGAGACAGAACAAGACCCTAATCTCAAAATCCAAAAAACAAAACAAAAAATTCCTCTAGTATGTTCATACAGTGTAACACAGGAACCTCCTCTTAGTGGAGGAAAACCTGTAAGTATATGGGGAAAGAGAATAATAATCATTATTAAGAAAAACCTAAAAACAGCTATTAAACATTATTTCATATTATGGTGGCCACAAAGTAGATGGAAGATTGGTAATCTATATGTTTCAAAATAAACTAAGAGAAATTAATGAAATCTTTGAAAGAACTACATAAATCAGAAAATAAAAAGAGCTCAGAAGGAGGGGCTTGGTGGCTCACACCTGTAATCCTAGCCATCTGGGAGGCCAAGGCAGATGGATTGCCTGAGCTCAGGAGATGGAGACTAGCCTGAGCAAGAGTGAGAGACCATCTGTGTTGAAAAATAGAAAAACTAGGCAGGCATTTTTGGTGGATGCCTTATAGTCCCAACTACTTGGGAGGCTAAGGCAAGAGGATTGCTTGAGCCCAGAAGTTTGAGTTTACTGTGAGCTATGATGACTCTACTCAGGCAACTGAGACTCTCTCTGAAAAAAAAAAAAATAATAGATGAGGGTAATGGTTGTATAGTCTAACATTGTATAGATAATATAACCCATAAAAAAACAGCAGGAAAGGGGAGATTGAATGAAAAGTAGAATAAAGTTGTTTGCTACTTAGGAATTAGGTGGGAGCAAAATGAGGGCTCTTGATGGTGACTGGTGGAATCTTAACCATATTCAGATGTGTAAGATAAAATACTAATAAAAATATTGTGATCTGTAGGGTGAAAGGTTAAACTTGCTCTCTGAAAGTTTGATAATTGAGTCTGTTGAAATAAACTGACAATAGAGAGATTATGAAGGGAAGGCCATACAAATTTATTTACTTGTAAGCACATGGGAGTCACACAAAATGTTAAACTCTAAGAGAGCCTAATCATTGATTACATTCTTGATCTTTTTTTTTTTTTTTTTTTTTTGGTTGCAATTCGGCCAGGGCCGGGTTTTAACCTGCCACCCTCCGTATATGGGGCCGGCACCCTACCGACTGAGCCACAGGTGCCACCCGATAGCCTAATCATTGAAGGTTAAATACCATCTTCCTTCCAGAGAAGGAAATGGGGATGTAGGTAACTTTAGAAGGAGAGTAAATGATATATATATATATATTTTTTTTTTTTTTGCCAGGGCTGGGTTTGAACCTAACCACCTCCGACAGGGGCCGGAGCCCTACTCCTTTGGGCCACAGGTGCTGCCCGAGAGTAAACGATTTTAAGGTAGACAATGGGCTTGTGAAAAGTTCCTGCGGGCTCTGTAGGAGGTGGTGAGGAGTTACCGGAAGGTGAGGGGTGGGACTGCACTGTGAACAGCTGGTTATCTTTATGCAGATAAAAGTCTCTCAGGTAAAAAGTACTCAAAAGAATAAATGGAAAACTTGTCCTGGTTAGCCAGATGGCGACATGAAGTTTCTTCCTGGTAATTAAATCTTCCCTGCTTAATGAGTTTTCAGACAGAATTGAAGGCAGTCGAGTTTCTTTTTGGAAAATCCTCCTGGGGCGGCGCCTGTGGCTCAGTCGGTAGGGCGCCGGCCCCATATGCCCAGGGTGACAGGTTCAAGCCCGGCCCCGGTTGAACTGCAACCAAAAAATAGCCAGGCGTTGTGGCGGGCGCCTGTAGTCCCAGCTACTCGGGAGGCTGAGGCAAGAGAATCGCTTAAGCCCAGGAGTTGGAGGTTGCTGTGAGCTGTGTGTTGCCTCGGCACTCTACCGAAGGCAATAATGTGAGACTCTGTCTCTACAAAAAAAAAAAAGGAAAATCTTCCCTCAGTAGATAAGGAAACTGCAGAGAGAGCCCTTTGTTTGTCTTGAGGAGGAGAACAAGGGAGGGTCAGAGAGATGGTGATTCTAAGACAGTTTCAAGGCCTTCCAGGTTCTCTTAATTCCACATGCTTCACTGCCAAAGTGCCGTCCTTTGAAAAGATCAGCTAGAATGGCAAGAGAGAAGAGAGGGAAAAGAAAGTTACTACCTAATGTTGTTATTGCTTACAGCAGGAAGTAATAGTATTTTTAAAATGGTGGAGGAATGAAGAGCGTTATGTAAAGATCATACTGTAGCATATAGTGAACCATAACAAGAAAATACACAAAAAGTTTGTAAATACTATTAGAAATACCTCACCCCCCAGCAGCAGAGAAGACAGACCAGAGTGCTGCATACTCTACAAATATTTGGTCTTTGCCCTTGGTTCTAATCATAAAACAACTAAAGCAGGTAGTTCCTGTGGCTCAAGAAGTAGGGTGCTGGCTCCATATACCAGAGGTGGTGGGTTCAAACCTGGCCCTGGCCACAAACAAAAAAAAACCCCTAAAGCTACTAGGATTTCCTGAATGGTAGGGGTGAGAAGGTTCTTTTTGTTATTCATAATAATCCTGCTAATGAGGTGATTTGGAAGATGGGGGCTGATTGCCGAAGAAGCAGCCATGAGATTAAAGGACAGTCCCACCCTTAGACCTCCAGGGAGGGGACGGGGTCTAGAGATTGAGTTTAGCTACCAGTGGCCAATGATTTAATCACTCTTGTCTACAGCCGTTCTCAACCTGTGGGTCGCAACTCCTTTGGGGGGTCGAACGACCCTTTCACAGGGGTCTCCTAAAACCATCCTGCATATCAGATATTTACACTGTGATTCATAACAGCAAAATTACAGCTATGAAGTAGCAACGAAAATAATTTTATGGTTGGGGGTCACCACAACATGAGGATCTGTAATTAAAGGGTCTCAACATTAGGAAGGTTGAGAACCACTGACATAATAGAACCTCCATAAAAACACTAAATGGTGGATTTTACAGAGCTTCTGAGTTGAGCTTCTGAGCTACTGAGTTCAAGGTCTCAGGATAGGAGGGTGGCCTGCCCAGAGAGGGCACAAACACGTCTTTTATTAATTTGTTCCTGAGTTGTATCCTTTATAACAAACTAAAATACTTTTCCTGACTGTTTTGAGCTGTTCTAACAAATTAATGAACCCAAGGGGGTGGGGGAGGTTGTGGGAAGCTCTGAATAGTAGCTAGTTGTCGGAACTACAGGTCACAATTTAGGTCTAAAGTGGGGGCCAGTCATATAAGACTGACCCCTTAACTGTGGGATGTCCACTAATTCTAGTTAGTTCATAAATGAGTTGTTGGACACCCCATTGACGTCCAGAGAGTTAGATTGCTTGATGTGAGGGGAAAGTTCATGTGCTTGATGTAAGAAGTGCGTGTGTGTATATAGAGAAAAGAATTGGTTTTCTCTTTATAGGTGTATACATAAATGGGCTCAACTTAATGGAAAAAAAGGATTTTTAGACTGCTGTATACAGAAGGTACAGCTATAAAAAGGAAATTAAAGATCAACTAAGAATAATTAAAAACTATTATTAGTAAAAATAAAGCAAAGGACAAAGATATACCAGGTAAATGCTAATATTCAAAAGGCAGGGTTCATCATGATGGTATCAGATAACACAGTTTAGGCCAAACAGCATTAGGATGAGCCAGGAAGCTGGGCACAGTGACCCAGGCCTAAAATCTCAGCCATTTTGGAGGCTGAGGCTGGAGTATCCATTAAGCCTAGGAGTTCAAGTCCATCAAGAAAAGCAAAAAGCTTTAAGGTAAAGAAGGATATTGTGTACGCTAAAGTCTATAGTTCACAGTAAACTATGAGAAATGTAAGGAGAAATAGAAATGAGTTATTTGTAGGACTTTAACACTCCAGGGAAAATAAGTGGACAAAAAAATCAGTCATATAATCAGTAAGGTAGATCATACAGATTTTCATCAGACTGTGAAAAGTACACATGGAAATGTTGCAGGAAGACGAGGGCCCAGCAGAGAAAATCACCCAAGCACCAAGATATGGAGGAAGGCCTTTATTTTAGCAGGCGGAGCCACAGCAGACTAAAGTCCAGAAATGGCCATACTCCCCAACTAGCTCTGTCTCCCCTCCCCCATCCCCCACCATTTTTTTTTTTTTGGCTGGGAGGGGGTTTGAACCCACCACCTACAATATATGGGGCCAGCACCCTACTCCTTTGAGCCACAGGCGCCACCCTGTCTTCTCACTTTTATCTTGCTTGTCCACAGATACCCTTCTCACTGGTCAGTTTGAATGGAGCTGGAGCAGGTAGCATTTACAGAAGCAGAAGCAAGTGTTAGTTTCAAGGTCTCAGGAAGTTAAGTTTCTACAAATTCTTAGAGCTGAGTCACCAGGACTTTGGAGGTGTGTCCTTGGGGCTTCTCTGAGAAGCCTTTTTTTTTTCTTTTTTACATTTTTTTTTCTGGGTATCTTCTCTTGGAATATTTAGAAATATCTTTTACACTGTAGTCCCAGCTACTCGGGAGGCTGAGGCAAGAGAATCGCTTAAGCCCAGGAGTTGGAGGTTGCTGTGAGCTGTGTGAGGCCACGGCACTCTACCGAGGGCCATAAAGTGAGACTCTGTCTCTACAAAAAAAAAAAAAAAAAAAGAAATATCTTTTACATATTAGACCACAAAGAACACTTCAGTTCAAAACAAAAAGTCAAAATTCTGACCGTAAGCAATACAACTAGAAAATTATTTTTTAGATGAATGACTTCAAATTTTGCTGGGGCTGGATGTGGTGTCTCACACCTGTAATCCTAGCACTCTGGGAGGCCAAGGCAGGAGGATCGCTGGAGCTCAGAAGTTTTAGACTAGCCTGAGCAAGAGCAAGACCCTGTCTCTACTAAATGTAGGAAAACTAGCTGGGCATAGTGGCAGGCACCTGTAGTCCCAGCACTTGGGAGGCTGAGGCAAGAGGATCTCTTGAGCCCTCAAGTTTGAGGTTACTATGCACAGCACTTTACCAAGGGCAACTGAGTGAGACTCTGTCACAAAAAAAAAAAAAAGCAACTGTCTGGTCCACGTTTCTCCATGTATTCTCCAAGAAAAACATACATAGGTATAAAGAAAGCCGTTAGACCACTGTCATCTTTGCCTAAAAAGCATAATGTCAGATTATGGAAATGTATGGAAATCAACACTGAAATCCAGCAGAACACTGGAACCCATGTGGAAGTGAAGTAGAGACTGTATTGAAAAGAAGAGAGGGAAGCAGGCTCCAGGGATAGCACAACACAAAAAAGATAATTACCAGAAAGAGAAAGCCCAGCCTGAATAGGGAAGTACTGGGTAGAGGTGTGAGACCTGCTAGACAAAGAGATGTGACTTGAAAGAAAATAGGACAGAGGAGGCAGCATGAGGAAAGTATTGCTTCTGGAGAAAGAGGGTGGCTTGGGAGGGCACCATCTACCTGGAGGCTTGATGATAAAAGGAAAGAATAGGGTGTAGAAATTAAGGATCTGGATGAAACACAAGATCATCCTTTCTTCCAACCAAAAAGGAGTTATTGATTTTTAAAAAGCAACGTTATTAGGTACTATTGAAGTAAGAAATCCAATATGTCATCTAAATCCATCACTCCTGTCTATATGCGACTATCATAAGATTTAGGAAAAATAAAAACTTCATTTTGAACAGAAGATGGCAGACAACATCCATATAAAGTTACTTTAACTAGAAAACAAAAGAAGAGTCCAAACATTTTAACTGATGAGAAGTCTCCCCAAAACATTCAGCTGCAGAGCTAAAGAAAACTACAGCACGGTTCCCCTCCCTGAATGAAATAGCCTTAAATAGCATTTGTATAGTAACAAGTCCCAAGTCCAAAAATCAAATGGACAAAAAGAGGAGGGTGTGAAAAGTGAATCTAATGAACCCAGGAAACAAAATGAAAAAGAAAAATCTTTTAGAAATGAATCTAAATTCCAAGCTACCTAAGGGGAGAAAAGATTTGACTGCATATAAGGTACACTGAGAAAAGGTCTGATGACAGCTAAGAATCGTGAAAATGAAGAAATGCAAAAAGAAATAGTAAGTGATTAATATAAAAGGTATGTAAACGGGGTTCCTAAGAACAAAAGGCAATAGCAGAGTTAATATTTAAACTTCAATCTATGAGAACATTCTGGAAATAACAGAGGACTCAAATCTACATATTGAAAGGCTCAATGTGTGCTGGGAAAATTGACCAGAAGGGTTAGCTGCAAGTCATATCCTAGTAAAACTATTATACTTTTTTTTTTTTTTTTTTTTTTGAGACAGAACCTTAAGCTGTCGCCCTGGGTAGAGTACTGTGCCATCAGAGCTCATAGCAACCTCCAACTCCTGGGCTTAAACGATTCTCTTGCCTCAGCCTCCCAAGTAGCTGGGACTATAGGCGCCTGCTGCAACGCTGGACTGTATTTTTGTTGCAGTTGTTTAGTTGGCCAGGGCCGGGTTCAAACCCACCACCCTCGGTGTATGTGGCTGGCGCCGTAACCACTCTGCTATGGGCGCCGAGCCAAAACTATTACACCTTTAAGATAAAGAAGAAAAATTCCTCTGGGCTTCCAGGCAGAAACAACAGGTTAGCAACATTCAGAACAGCAACATAGAAAGCAAAACAGCCATGAACAACATGTTTAAAGTCTAATGAAGTGAAGACCAAGAATTTTTTGACCATGACTCACTCTCAGAAAAAATAAATAAATAAAGCCATGGTAAATCCCACTGTTAAAAAAGAAAAAAATTGGAGACCATTCTGTTTAGTAAAGTATCACAAGAATGGAAAACCAAGTATCCAATGTATTCAATACCAATGTGAAGGCAGCTTAGAGGAACTATTACAAAGCCACACAAGAGAAAAACCCAATTGAATTCAAGTTGGGGGAAGAGGGCGAAGGAAACGGGTACATGGCGGACCTGGGCGTGGGACACAACTACAACAGGGACTTTACCTAAAAATGCAAACATTGTAACCTAATCATTTGTACCCTAATATTTATCAGAAATTAAAAAAATAAAAAGCTATATACATTGTGAAAAATGCCATGAGCAAAGTCAAAAGACAAATGATAAGGTGGAGAAAAAGTATCTGAATGTACTATATCACAAAAAACTGGTCTCTTCAATGAAAACAACTTCCAAAACACCAGGGCAGACAAGACCATCAACCCAAAGGAAAAACAATTTCATAACCCAAAGTTATGAAAACAATTCACAGAGAAAGAAATGCACATGATAGATATATAAAAGATGTTCCAACTTCAGTCATATAAATTAAAGCTACACTAAGTCATTTCTCACCCAAATCCAAAGGTGGTGCAATATACTCTGCAGACTGCGGGGGAAGGGGCACTTTGCTGCATTGCCGTGGGGATACAAAAGGACAAACTGCACAGCAGGGAATTTGACAAATCCAGCCCAGTTATATCTGCATTAACCCTCACAAATTACATATGCATGAAGACTACTGAAATGAAATAAACTGGCTTTGTATCATACAAGGTTAGTCACACTAGCATTACTTGTATTAGCCGTAGTGGGGGACTGGTTGGATAAACCTAAGTGCATCCAACCAGCGGAACAATCTCCAGGTAGATGGTGACTTTTTCAAGTCTCCTTTTTTCCCAGGAGGTCATAAAAGAGAATGTAGAGTCTTTATGTATCAATATAGAATGATCTGCGGAGTATGTTATTAAGTTAAAAAAGAAAAAGGGAGGGAATAGTTGGTGGAGTATTAATAGAAGGAAGGAACTGGGGAAAGGTACCAACAATGGAAGAGATTTCTTTCTTTCTTTTTTGTTGAGACACAGTCTCACTCTGTTTCCCTGGGTAGGGTGTTGTGGAATCACAGCTCACAGCAACCTCATACTCTTGGGCTCAAGCAATCCTTCTGCCTCAGCCTCCTGTGTAGCTGGGACTACAGGTGCCTGTTGCTACATCTGGCTAGTTTTTCTATTTTTAGTGGAGGAGCGCATCTCACTCTTGCTCAGGCTGGTCTTGAACTCCTGAGCTCGGGCAAGCCAGCCGCCTCAGCCTCTGAGGAGTGCTAGGATTATAGGCGTGAGCCACTGCACCTGGACTGAGAGATTTCCTTAAATATAGTTTTGACCTCAGAATCATGTATATTTACATATTCAAAAATAAAATTGGCCAGGTGTGGCAGCTCACACCTGTGATCCCAGCACTCTGGGAGGGCAAGGCAGAGGATCCCTTGAGCTCCGGAGTTCAAGACCAGCCTGAGCAAGAGCAAGACCTCTCCTTTACTAAAAATTAAAAAATTAGCCAGACTTGTGGTGGATGCCTGTAGTCCCAGCTAGTAGGGACTCAATGAAATGAAATAAATAAAATAAAAATAAATTAATAAAATAAATAAAATTCAAACAGAAATGGGTATAATAGGGCGGCGCCTGTGGCTCAGTGAGTAGGGCGCCGGTCCCATATGCCGGAGGTGGCGGGTTCAAACCCAGCCCCGGCCAAAAAAAAAAAAAAAAAAAAAACAGAAATGGGTATAATAAAGCCACATTAAAAAGGTTATGTTTGTTGAGACAGGGATATGAGCTGATGTTTTCTTAGTTGATATCTTCCAGTGGTTTTGATTAGCATTTCTCTGATCATTAGGGTCGATGAGCATTTTGTAGGCCATTCATCTGTCTTCTTCAGAAAAGGTTCTGTTGAGCCCAGGAGTTGGAAGTTGCTGTGAGCTGTGATGTCACTGCACTCTACCCAGAGTGACAGCTTGAGGCTCTGTCTCAAAAAAAAAAAAAAAAAAAGGCAGAAAAGTTTCTATTCATATGTCTTGCCCTATGAAAAAATGAGATTGCTTTTTTTTTGTTGATTAGTTTGAGTTCTCTATGGATTCTGGTTATCAGCCCTTGTTGGATTTTTAACATGCAAACATCTTTTCCCATTCTGAAGGTTGTCTATTTGCTTTAATTGTTGTGTCCTTAAGCTGTGCAGAAGCTTTTTAGCTTAGGTCCCATTTATTTATTTTTGTTTGTTGCTCCAATTGCCAGTGGAATCTTCTTCATAAAATCTTTCCCTAGGTTGATGTCATCAAGGGTTTTTCCCACAGAATATTTTTATTATTCTTAGTTCACTAAGTTGGTATTATAGGCTGTGGAGAGAAACCCATGGAAAGCAGGTGATAACAAACAGAGAGGCGGGATGGAATGTTTTGGGAGTTTTATCTTTTATGGCCTATTATGTCTTTTTTCTTTTAAGACAGGTTTAATAAACTGTCTTCAGGGCTTAAATTCTAAAAAAGTCACTTTGAAATTATATCTAAGAAGGCACTTAGAACATTAGGAAGAAAAAAAGAACTTTTTAATCAGGTATAAAAAGAAATATCTCTTTGAGAACAATTAAAATTTAATAAAGGAATTAAATGTTCTGGGCGGCGCCTGTGGCTCAGTCGGTAAGGCGCCGGCCCCATATACCCAGGGTGGCAGGTTCAAACCCAGCCCCGGCTGAATTGCAACCAAAAAAATAGCCGGACGTTGTGGCGGGCGCCTGTAGTCTCAGCTACTCGGGAGACTGAGGCAAGAGAATCACTTGAGCCCAGGAGTTGGAGGTTGCTGTGAGCTGTGTGATGCCACAGCACTCTACCGAGGGCCATAAAGTGAGACTCTGTCTCTACAAAAAAAAAAAAGGAATTAAATGTTCTAAATGACCAGGAGTTAATACTTTTTAAACTTTTTGCCTTAATGTACCAGTAGTCTATTTTTGCAATAGAAATGTATTTCAGACTTCTGAACTATGCTGGCATGTTTTTGCCCTGTTGCCTGGGGTTGAGTGCCGTGGCTTATTGTAACCTTAAACTCCTGTGGGCTCAAGCAATTCTCCTGTCTTAGGCTCCTGGGTAGGACTACAGGCAAGCACTGCCATGCCCAACTAACTTTCCTAACTTTGGAGAGATGGGGACTTATTCTTGATCAAGCTTGAATTATCCTTTTGAAATTGAAAATTAGAAGGCATTATTGAGTGTAGTTGTGATTATGAATAACTATTTTTTCTTTATCTTTTTCTCTATTTTCCCCTCTCTTAAGTAATTTACAACTGCAGTTAAATATCACATTCTTAACTTGAAATTGGCTTTCAACTTTGGCTATTGGAATTGCAAGAAATCTTACTAAGTTGGTGGTAATTAATCCTTTACTGAATTTATACCATGTTGCTTTCTAGGTGTTGAGAAGGGCAGAAGCCAAGGCAGGGATAGCAAGACAATGCAGTTTAGGTGAAAAGAAGTATTGAAAACTGATCTGGGAACTGATCCCCAGAACAAAGGAGGGTGCAGAGTGATGTTGTACAGTGAGAATGGGCGAGAAACACCCCACATTAAAGAAAGGGGAGGAAGAGAGTGAGTGGCTGGGCAGAAGAATGATCTGTCAGGCTCAATTCAAGCATTTAATTTATATTAAGAAAATTATTAGAAATGTGCAGAAAGACTTTTTAAAGGATATGTGTACCATTATTTATAATAGAAAAAAACAACTTAAACCATTTATAAATTATGGTACATTTCTTCAGTGGAATTGTATGAAACCATTACGATGGGGATTTAATACTGAGGCAGAATAGAGTCACGGGAGATTCTCTGGAGAGCACAATTGTGTCTTTCAGTGTTCAGGAGGATGAATAACTTGGGAGAAAGCACTTAGCTGGGCACCTGGCATATAGAGACCCTTGGAAATGTTAATTACCTTTGAATGTGGGATTAGAACTCAAGAGCTGGATTTGTTGTCAAGGTTATGTCAAGAGGTCTGGAAAAGGAAAAGACTTAGAGATTGGTGGGACATGCAGGTGACCTCAATCCTGGGATTAAACGTGGGAAGACACACGTAGCCTTGGCTACTCCAGGTGAAGGGAGGCCTTGTAGTATAGGAAGTTAGAGGGCAGAGAGGACGTGGGACAGAGGCCACACAAGACAAGAAGAAAGAGGATTGAACGTTAGATCGTAAACATTACCCTTGAGGCTGTGTAAGGACGCTAATATATCCAAATGCTGGCATTTCCTATTTTAAGAAAAAAGTTACAAAACCTTTTCCTATTGTATAAACTATATATTTGTGGCATTGGCATGTATTTCATAACATAAATATCGATAAATATTGCTGAAAGTATTATTATTTGAATATATGAGTCTATTTGAAAACTATATTTGACAGTCATAATTTTTGGCTTATTTGGTATTATCACTTGCTCACATCTATAAAAAGTTACAAAGAACAGTTTAAGATAGTATCGTTATATTTATCAATAGAACAAATAATCTGAGGAGGAAAAATCTGTGAAAACTCATTTTTCCGGGCGGCACCTGTGGCTCAAGGAGTAGGGCGCCGTTCCCATATGCCGGAGGTGGCGGGTTCAAACGAGCCCCGGCCAAAAACCAAAAAAAAAAAAAAGAAAACTCATTTTTCCCAGTGAAATGTCCAAGGCTCTCTTTGTCCCTTTTTATTTTTTATTTTATTTTATTTTATTTTTACAGACAGAGTCTCACTTTATTGCCCTCAGTAGAGTGCTGTGGCATCACAGCTCACAGCAACCTCCAACTCCTGGGCTTAGGCGATTCTCCTGCCTCAGCCTCCTGAGTAGCTGGGACTACAGGTGCCTGCCACAACGCCTGGCTATTTTTTTGTTGCAGTTTGGCCAGGGCTGGGTTCGAAAGTGCCACCCTCGGTATATGGGGCCAGCACCCTACCCACTGAGCCACAGGCGCTGCCTATCTTTCCCCGTTTTTAATTAAACCAAAGATGTTGTTATTTTATAGAAATACAGGTTGAGCCTCCCCAGTCTGAAAATGTGAAATCTTAAATGCTCCACAGCATTGAAAATCCAAAGGTTTTTCAATGTCTGTATGAAACCCCAAGGAAATGCTTTGATTTCGGATTTTCAAATTAGCAATGTTTTTCTGGTATGTTTTCTGCAAATATTTCAAAATACTAAATCCAAAACATTTTCTTTTTCTTTTTTTATCGACAGAGTCTCATTCCGTCCACATAGGTAGAGTGCTGTGGCGTCATAGCTCACAGCAACCTCAAGCTCTTTGGCTTGAGCAATCCTCTTGCCTCAGCCCTCCCCAGTAGCTAGGACTACAACGCCTGCTACAGTACCTGGCTAGTTTTTTTATTTTTATTTTTATTTTTTGTAATTTCAATTTAATGTTATTTAATTTAAAATAATTGATAAAGCAACTGAGGACTTAAGGAATCTGTTTGAGACCAACTCTTAAAGACACAAGTGAAGATTTTGCTCCATCACAGGTGGGCAACATATTCCCTGTTGTGTTTTTGACTTTTAGCTTAAAACATGAGGGAAATTGTCAAATTTTTCCAATATCCATCTAAATTGCAAACTTGTGTGATTACCAAAAACTCTGAAATATGTTTTGAAAACTATGAAATATCAGAAAGTAAGACTGGTGTGAGAAACTGGTAGTTTGTGCCAGCAGCCTGTCATTAACCTCCTCCGTGTGCCTGAACATAAAATCAGCTCTGATATTTCCAGCAAAAAGCGGTCTTTTGTTCTTCAAACAAAAAGTCAGGACAGCATTTGGCTTTTGAAGCGGTGGTCACGGTTCCCTTCTTCTCTTTTGTAAATGTTTAAAAAGCAAATTTGAATGAAATAAAGTCGTCTTTTCTGACAATTTCTTTCTTTTTTTTTTTTTTTTTTTTATTGTTGGGGATTCATTGAGGGTACAATAAGCCAGGTTACACTGATTGCATTTGGTAGGTAAAGTCCCTCTTGCAATCATGTCTTGCCCTAGTTTTTTTTTTGTTGTTGTTGCAGTTTGGCCGGGGCTGGGTTTGAACCCGCCACCCTTGGCATATGGGGCCGGCACCCTACTCACTGAGCCACAGGCGCCGCCCTAGTTTTTTTATTTTTAATAGAGATGGGGTCTCACTCTTGCTCAACTCCTGACCTCAAGCAATCTGCCTGCTTTGGTCGCCTAGAGTGCTAGGATTACAGATGTGAGTCACTCCACCCAGCCTAAATCCAAAACATTTCTAATCCCAAGCAGTTTGGATAAGGGATGCTCCACCAATGCCATTTACATCTAGTTCACTAACCAAGAAAGACAAAAATTTTTAAAGAATAGAAGAAAGTATGTTCATCTTGATTTGAGCCCCAGAAAAAAACTCAGTACAAGAGGCGGCCTGTGGCTCGCCGGCCCCATATACCCAAGGTTGCGGGTTTAAACCTGGCCCCGGCCAAAAACTGCAAAAAAAAAAAAAAAAAAAACTCAATACAGGTATCTGGGATATAATATTTTGGATATACAGTTTGAAGAATTGCGAGGATGTCATTTTATAAGAGTATACAGTTAATGATGTTCAGAATCAGATATGAACATGAAATCTAATGAGTAGCATGAAAATAAATAGAAGTCTAAATAAAGGGCTTATTTTTATTTGTGGGAGGAAAGGAATTTCCTTTTGTAATCAGAGAAATGGTTACTAAAAATATCTTCTAAAGTAACATTTATGCCAAAATTCTTGATGTCTCTTGATTGTGGGAGTTGACAAAAAATGAATTAAAATTATTCATAAACCCATTTATTCAGAAAAGTTATTTTATGGTACACAGATCTTTGCAAAATCTCTTCTAGTGAGGAGATATTTTTAAATACATAAAATTATAGTAATTTTGAGATCATAACTAACTAAATGTTATTTCAAATATAAATTGTGGCATATGAGTTAAGCTGTTTATCCTCTCTGAAGTTCAGTTTCCTTATCAGAGACTTCTATAATGTTTCTTTTTTGTAAATTGGGACTATTATAACAATATTTGGTTCATGGTTCTTATCTGTAAAGTAGAGCTACTCTAATCCTTGCTTTATGTTCCTTTCAAGGCTATTGTAAAGAATAAATACATGGCAGTCTAAATATTAGAAAATGCTGGGCGGCACCTGTGGGTCAACGGAGTACAGCGCTGGCCCCATATGCGGGTGGCAGGTTCAAACCCAGCCCCACCCAAAAACTGCAAAAAAAAAAAAAAGAAAAGAAAATGCTATGTAATAGTGATGAATATTGCTTTTGCATTTTTTTTTTTTTTGAGACAGAGTCTCACTATGTTGCCCTCAGTAGAGTGCTGTGGTGTCACAGCTCACAGCAACCTCAAACCCTTGGGCTCAAGAAATTTTCTTGCCTCAGCCTCCCAAGTAGCTGGGACTGCAGGCGCCCACCACAATGCCCGGCTGTTTTTTTCTTTTTTGGTTGCAGTTGTCATTGTTGTTTAGCAGGCCCCTGTTGGGCTCCAACCTGCCAGGCTGGGTGTATGTGGCCAGCGCCCTACTCACTGAGCTATGAGTGCCAAGCCTGCTTTTGCATATTTTGTTTAAATTGCATCACCTTGGGCAAGTGAGGTGGCTCTTGCCTGTAATCCCAGCATTCTGGGAGGCTGAGGCAGGTAGGTTGCTTGAGCTCAGGCGTTTGAGACCAGCCTGAGCAAGAGGGAGACCCTGTCCCTACTAAAAATAGAAAAACTAGCTGGGCATTGTGGTGGCACCTGTAGACCCAGCTACTTGGGAGGCTGAGACAAGAGGATCATTTGAGTGTGAGCTAGTGCGCTAGGGCATTCTACCTAGGACAACAGAGGGAGCCTCTGTCTCAAAAAAAAAAGAAAAAAATTTGCATCAACTTAGAAACTTCGAATATCTTTGAGCTAAACCATTTAATTTCCAGGATTTAGGAATTTAAATTCAAAACATGTCACTGTAACCATCGATTTGTGTATCTTTGCTATACTTTGTAATTTTGTGGCAGACTATTGACTGCCCTTGCAAAAGTCATATCTAATCTATTTTCCTGCCAGTGAGTCCTTTTTCTAGGTTCCTTTGCACTCAGGAGTATTCGTTTCATCCTGATCAGGCCAAAGAGATATAAAAGTTTACTGGAGACCTTCCTGAAAGAGTTGTTTCTCCCCGAAGGGAAGTATGTGAGGAAAATCTTCATTTTCCCACCCATTTCTTTTCTTCCTTATTTGGAGTGTTCAGAGACGGCCCCGCCTACATCCTGGCAGTTGTACTCTTGTGCTTTCACCATACCGTAGCAGGAGTGGTCTTTGTGACCAGTAGAAAAGAGCATAATGCCAATTTTAAGATTAGGTTATAAAAGGCAGTAAAGACATCGCAGGACCCATTTTCATCACACTTTCCTGATCACTTGCTCTGGGAGCAGTTAGCCATGTCATGAGCATCCCCATGGAGTGGCCCATGTGGCCCAGAACTGAAGCTGCCACACAGACGCCACGTGACCTCCTGGAAGCATCTCTTCCAGCCCCAAACTTTCAGATGATTGCAGCCCTGCTTGAGGCCGACATCCAAGCCAGAACCACTTAGCTAACTACTCCTAAGTTCCGGACACTCAGACACTATGTAAGATAATAAACCTTAAACTTATGTGTAAGTTGATGAGTTTTGAATACTTCTTATGCGATAGATCACTGATGTTGATATTGGCACCAGAATTTGAGTGATGCAGTAAAGTGACTGTGTTCCTCCAGAATTCATGTGCTGAATGGTCTTTGGAGCTGCATGTGATGGCTCATGCCTGTAATCCCAATACTCTGAGAGGCTGAGGCAGGAGGATTGCTTGGGGCATGGGGTTTGAGACCAGCTTGGGCAACAAAGCAGGCAAGACCCTGTGTCTGGGGGAAAAAGCGATAGTGTTTGGAGGGGGACTTTGCAAGATAATTAAATCCCGAGGATGGAGCCCTCATGAGTGCAGGTAGCGTCCTCATAAGAGTCTTGAAAGAGGACACAGCAAGAAAGCAGCCAGTATGGACGAGAACGCGAGGAGCCCTCACCACCCGGTCTGCCGGCGCATTGATCTTTGGTTTCTTGGCCTCCAGAACTGTGAAAAATAATTTTTTCTTATTTTAAAGCCACTCAGTCTATGTTTCTCTGTTATAGTTGCTCAAACAGACTAACACAGGTAATGTCACAACAAATATTTTTAAAGTAGATGTGGTTTTAAAACTTGTTAGTGGGTGGGTGGCACCTGTGGCTCAGTGAGTAGGACGCTGGCCCCATATGCCGAGGATGGCGGGTTCAAACCCAGCCCCGGGTGAACTGCAACCAAAAAATAGCCGGGCGTTGTGGCGGGCGCCTGTAGTCCCAGCTGCTCGGGAGGCTGAGGCAGGAGAATCGCGAAAGCCCAAGAGCTGGAGGTTGCTGTGAGTCTTGTGATGTCATGGCACTCTACTGAGGGTGGTACAGTGAGACTCTGTCTCTACAAAAAAAAAAAGAAAGAAAGAAAGAAAACTTGGTAGTGGGTGAAAGGCGGATGGACTTTGAGGGAGACAGGATCTTACTCTGTCATCAAAGCTGGAGTGCAGTGGTACAGTCATGCCTCACTTAACCTCCAGTTCCTGGGCTAAAGCAGCTTTCCTGGGCTCAAGCCTCCCAAGCATCTGGGACCATAGGTGCATGTCACCATGCCTAGCTAATGTTTTTTTAAACTTTTTGTAGAGAGGGGGTCTCACTATGTTGTCCAGGTTGCTCAAAAATTCCTAGGCTCAAGTCGTCCTCCCAGCTTGGTCTCCCAAAGTATTGTGATTACAGGCCTGAGCCACTGTGCCAGGCAAGCCTAGAAGTATCTTGAAGAGACTGTTGACTCATTATGTCCTTTGATGAGGTTGACAGAGAAGGCTTGAAGGAAAGTGAGGGAGAATGTTTAGAATCTGGAGGAAAGGGCATCCTAATGTAGTAACACAAACTTTATAGAGCAGCACTGTTCCTGTAGTAAGGAGATTTCTAACCAGAGGGTTGAAGAGGCTGCCTGACGTATTCTTGCTGCTTGTAGTAAACTGTGAGAGGATCAAGAATGCTAAAGAAACGACTCAACGGTGGCACCTGTAGCTCAAAGGAGTAGGGTGCTGACCCCATATACCAAAGGTGGCAGGTTCAAACCCAGCCCAGGTCAAAAAAAAACTGCAAAAAAAAAAGAAACGACTCATAACCACAAAGGGCCTGGGACTTGATGGTTTTGACCATTTACAGCTTCTCCAGACAGTAACTAATAACTAAAGTTAAGAACATCTTCTTTTGGCTCGGCATCTGTGGCTCAAGCAGCTAAGGTACCAGCCACATACACCTGAGCTGGTGGGTTCGAATCCAGCCTGGGCCCACCAAACAACAATGATGGCTGCAATAACAACAAAAAATATCCGGGCATTGTGGTGGGCGCCTGTAGTCCCAGCTACTTGGGAGGCGGAGGCAAGAGAATCGTTTGAGCCCAGGAGTTGGAGGTTGCTGTGAGCTGTGATGCCACAGCACTCTACCCAGAGTGAAAGCTTGAGGCTCTGTCTCAAAAAAAAAAAAAAAAGAATGGCTTCTTTTGAGTGGAGGGCAGAAATAATTTTTCTCAACTCTCATCAGTTCATAGTTAGAACACACTTGTGCAAAAAACCCCAGATGAACAAAAGGGAAACAATCAAGTTTATTAATGCGTGCAGTGCGTGTCACCAAAGAGAAAAGTAACTCAAGGCGGTGGCTTAGAGTCCCCACTTACATAAAATAGTCAGTAAAGAGCAATGCATTTTAGAAAAGTGACAGGACAAAGGAAAGCAGTGTAAGGCTCCTAAAGGCAGGACAATGTGGGAAGATAAATTTATGGGAAAATTAATGGAATGAACTCTGCTTGGATTCCTGGCACCATCTCAAAACCGTTAAAGGTTGTAAGAAAGAATTTCTATTGTGACATCCTGTTTTTAGGCAGGAAAGTTGGGGGGTATTGGAGGGGTTATGTTAGAAGGACCGTTTGTCTTTATAATTCTCTATCCTGCGTTTGAGCAAACAGGGCAGACTGAGAGCTCCCCAGCATCAAAAAAATATGTCAGTGGCTCAGCGCCCACAGCTCGACAGTTAGGGGGCCAGCCACATACACCGAGACTGGTGCGTTGGAACCCTGCCCAGGCCTGCTAGACAACAATGACAACTGCAACAAAAAAATGGCCAGGTGTTGTGGCGGGCACCTGTAGTCCCAGCTATTCGGGAGGCTGAGGCAAGAGAATGACTTGAACCCAAGAATTTGAGGTTGCCGTGAGCTGTGACGCTACAGCACTCTACTGAGGGCTACAAAATGAGACTCTGTCTCAAAAAAAAAAAAAGATGTCAATGAAGCATATTTTGGGGGTGGAATGTACTGTTTTCCTTCATGAGCAAAGATCAGACCCAAGGCATTGCCAGGAAAACATATTCTAAGGACAAAGGTGAGGCTGTGGCTGTAAATTAATACTTGAGAGATCTAAGTTTCTGCCTCAGAGTACTTTCCAGTCAGGTAAGGGTCTTTGAAGACTGTTAGTGTGACTGACAGATCCCTTCAATCAAACAATATGTCTTCTAAGAAACTAATTCTGCAGCCATTTCAGTAAGCATCTCAAAGTGAGGATGGGCTTACTGGAAGGAATTTGTGCATGTGGCTTTCATTTAATGGAAAGAATTCCAGCAAGATACCTAGGTGATCCCATAACTTTTGCACCTGACTGCTGTGGAGCCCTGTGCTGCCTCCTAGGGCTGCTCTGAGGCTCGGCAGGGGCACACAGGACACTCCAGGGGAGGGAGCATTCCTGAGGCGCTTCCCGCGTGGCTGGTGGCCTCTTCTGACCCTCAGGGTCATGCTATCGTGGTGCTGCTCCATGTACAGAGAGGGAAACTGAGGCCCAAAGAGCTCAAGTGGTTCGCCCAAGGTCACCCAGTGAGCACCGAGCCAGGAAAGGCAACCCGGGTTCCCTGCAGCCACACTCTGGGGTAAGACAAGAGAGCAGCCCGTCCTGCTCCTTAAAGCTCCCCGGACTTCTCTAGTTTAAGTCTTGCTGCTGTCTCCTCGTATTTACAGGAAGATAGCAGGGGCAGCCCCCATCCTCCACGCAGACCTCTGCGTGCCAACCTTATGAGAACCTTCTGCTCAGAGGTTGGTTACATGAAAGCGCAAATCTTGGGCATCTGTCCTCTCCACTTGCCACTGATTGTCAGTTTTCTTTGGCCGATACCAGGCTGTGACCTGACACAGATGAGGGAGGTGCACAGGTGCCCCCTCCCCAGGAGATGCCAGCTCCTTCAGGTTTGGGTGGTGATACCCTTTGCCCCTCTCTGTCTCCTCCCCAATCCCCCAGCAAATGCTCCCCTAGTCCAGTTTTAGTAAATCTCCCCCAGCAAACCAAGGACCTCAGACTGCTTGTCCTGCCTTTAAATGCCCACCTCAAGTGCTGGCCTCAATTTCACCTTCTCTAGGTAGCCTTCCAGGACCAAAGGTGGTCGCTTCTCTATGCCCCACGCCCCCAATCATTAACAGCTATAGTTCTGCTTTCATTAGGCAGTGAGGTCCACTTAATGCATGGGGCAGATGCGGGGAACACCAGAAGTGTTCACTGAAGGCATAAAGCAATGGCACAGCACTCTTGTAGCCAGTGGCCTGTTGTCAAGTCCTCAACATGCCCCTCTCCCATCCCTGGCAGCTCTACAACCAAAGGTGGTGAGAGCAGAAATGTGGGGAGCTCTGAGTCCCAGTACTCACTGGCCTTACCCTCAGCAGACTGCCCGTGCTCCACCCTAGACTGTCCTGACACTTACTCACGTGAGCTGCCTTTTCAGAGTCCCTAGCAAGAATCCTCATATGTTTCTCTTTGGTCCAAACTTGCAAGAGGCAGTGAAATGAAACAGTTAAATGCATGGGCTCTGTGGCTTCTCACTAGCTGGGGTCCTTGGGCAACTGTCTTCACCTCTCCGTGCCTCTGTCTGCTCATCTATCAAGTGGAGACGGACCATCACGAGTGAGTGTATTAACCCCCCCCAAAAAGGTCCCCTTACCAGTCATCAAGCATACCAAGGCACGCTACATGCATCCATTTTACCTGCAATTCATACACTTTTTGGGAATGATTGATTTTATTTCCAACAAATCGCTTAAAATATGTTATCCATTTTTTGGCACCCTGGTATGTATGTATTTTTGTATGTGGATAATTTGGGTAGCAGACTTTGTAATGACTTCTTTTAGTCTACCCTATTCCTATAGTTTTTATTTTGTTGATTGTATAAAATTTTATTTTTCACATATTTGAATTGATGTGTCTTTTTTTTTTTTTGTAGAGACAGAGTCTCACTTTATGGCCCTCGGTAGAGGGCCGTGGCCTCACACAGCTCAAAGCAACCTCCAACTCCTGGGCTTAAGCGATTCTCTTACCTCAGCCTCTAGAGCAGCTGGGACTACAGGCGCCCGCCACAACGCCCGGCTATTTTTTGGTTGCAGTTTTGGCCGGGGCCGGGCTTGAACCCACCACCCTTGGTATATGGGGCCGGTGCCCTACTGACTGAGCCACAGGCGCCGCCCAATGTGTCTTTTTTCTTAAGGACTCAATATTCTGTTTTATTTTAGTTGTGTTGGGATGTTTATTTATTTACTTATTTATTTATTTATTTTTGAGCCAAAGTCTCGCTCTGTTGCCCAGAATGGAGTGCCAGGTGCCCGCCACAACGTCCAGCTATTTTTTGTTGCAGTTGTCATTGTTGCTTAGCAGGCCCATGCTGGGTTCGAACCTGCTAACCTCAGTGTATGTGGCCGGCGTCGTAACCGCTGTGCTATGGGCACAGAGCCAGTGTTTATATATTTTTTAACCTCCTGTAGTACATTGGCACATCTGGTGAACTATCAGTTCAGTTTCTTTCTTTTCTATGCTGACATCCTGTTGTTTCGTTGTTTATTTAATTGGAATTGCTCTCTTTGTTACATTTTAAGTTTATTGTACTACTGAAAATTTGGGGGACAAGTTTTCTGCTTAATATGTTCTTGTGGGTTTTTCCGTTTTAGCGTTCTAATGGTATCATTCTGGTGAAATGAATTCATTACCATTAACTTAAAAATACATAATTTGATAGTCTTACCCTCTTATAAGAAAGATATTTAGTTTATTGAGTCATTCTGTCAGGAACACTTCTTGTATTTGTTTCTAACTAATGATGTATTCACATATCTCTTTATTTTCCCCACTAGGATTTTGTGAAGGTTTTTTTTTTGAAGTAGAGTCTCACTCTGTTGCCCTAGGTCCTAGGTAGAGTGCCATGATGTCACTGTAGCCCATTGCAACCTCAGACTTCTGCGCTCGTCTTGCCTGAGACTCCTGGGACTACAAACACGTGCCACGGTGCCCCAGTAAGTTTTCTATTTTTAGTAGAGATGGGGCCTCTCTCTTGCTCAGGGTGGTCTCAAACTCCTGAGCTCAAGGGATCGTCTTGTCACGGCCTCCTAGAATGCTAGGATTATAGGCATGAACCACTGTACTCAATGGAGTTTTGTGACTTTTAAAAACTAAAATAGTATTCTGAGAACAATCAATTCTCAAGTTTTTTTTTTGTTTGTTTGTTTGTTTTTTGGGACAGAGTTTCCCTCAGTCACCCTGGGGTTGAGTGCTGTGGTGGTATAGCTCACAGCGACCTAACTCTTGGGCTCAAGCGATCCTCTTGCCTCAGCCTCCCAAGTAGCTGGGACTACAAGCACCCACCACAATGCCTGGCTATTTTTTAGAGACAGGGGATCTTGCTCTGCCTCAGGCTAGTCTTGAACCTATGAGCTCAGGCATTCCACCTGCTTCAGCCTCCTAAGTCCTGGAATTACAGGTGTGAGCCACTGCACCTGGTCCAGTTGTAAACTTTATTTTTAAAAATAGTTTTAGATTTACAGAAAAATTGCAACGGGAGTACAGAGAGTTCCTATATATCCTTCAACCAGTTTATAACTGTGACATGGTAACATGTTAATGAGCTAATATTGATATATTGTCATTAGTTCGTTTTACCTCATGAACTTCATCTGTTCCGGGTAGCACGTTACCTGTAGTATCACGTCGCCTCACACTCCTCTAGCCGTGACAGTTCCTCAGGCTTTCCTCTTTTTGATGATCTTGACAGTTTTCAGAAGTGCTGATCTGGTATTTTGTAAAGATGTTCCTCAGTTTGGACTTTTATGATGTTTTTATCATTATTAGACTGAGAGTGTGCATTGCTAAGAGGAAGATCCCAGAAGTAAAGTTCCGTTTTCATCATTTACTGTCACTGTGAATTGTCGGTGTTGATGCTGACCCTGACCACGAGGGTATGGTGGTAGAAGGTCTCTCCACCGTGGCGTTTCCCTCACCCCTCTCTCCACTGGGTACTTTGTGGAAGGAAGTCGTTCTGTGTATCTGACACTTCAGGAGTGGAGAGTTATGCTCCACTTGCTAATTACTTGGAATTCTTCTGTATAGGAGACTCGGACCTTCTTTCCCATTTATTTATTTGGTGAATTAATCTTTTTTTTTTTTTTTTTTTGTGGTTTTTGGCCGAGGCTGGGTTTGAACCCACCACCTCCAGCATATGGGACTGGTGCCCTATCCCTTTGAGCCACAGGCACCACCCCCCATTTATTTATTATTCAATCATTTTTTTCAGTGTGGACTCAAAAATATTTATTATATTTTTTTAATATTTTCTATTATTATCAGAGTGAAGTCTCCTTTCTTCCCCCTCTGTCACTAAGGAGTAAGAATGTCATTGGGTTATAATCTGAAATTTTGCTGAACAGATTTTCTGTTTTATTATTATGTTAAATTCCTTAACTTTTCTAGGTCTATAATCACTTTTTTTTTTTTTTTTTGTAGTTTTTGGCCGGGGCTGGGTTTGAACCTGCTACCTCCGGCATATGGGACCGGTGCCCTACTCCTTGAGCCGTAGTAGGCACCGCCCCTATAATCACTTTTTGTTCTATTTCACCTTTTGACTGTGAGATGACTCATCTGTGCTCTCAATATGCAGGATCGTAGTCAGCACAGAGTTGTTTAATAAAATTTTGAATAAAAATGCATTCATAAGGTTTTTTTTTTTCTGTGTTACTTAATTTGTTCTCATTTCCTGGTTCTCAGGAACTAAATAACTTATAATAACTTAGGGTTCTGACTTCCATTTCTCTCTCTTAATTCTGAATTAAGACGAAGAATGCGTGTTCTGAAGTACCAAGCAGCTGTTTGCTTCACTAAAATAGACTTCCAACAGCTAACCTTTATTATTATATTTTGTGATTGGTGTAATCATCTCTCTGTCTCTCTCTCTCTTTTTTTTCTTACATGAGTCTTTTATTGCTGGTGTCTCAACTTGTTCTAATAGGGTCCAATGGAGAAAGAAACGTAGCCTAATAACTTATCCTGAGGGCCAGCTTACAAACCTGTTTTCTCTGCCCTGCACTCCCAGTCACTGAAAGCAAACAGCTTACGGACATCATTTCCTTATAGCAGTGGTTCTCAAAGTGTGGTCCCTGGGCAGCAGCATCATCACCTGGGGACTTGTTAGACATGAAATTTTCACCTGCCCTGGATCTATTTCATCAGAAACTCTGGGGGCAGGACCCAGTAATCTGTTTTGCCCATCCTCTGGGGGATCCTGATGATAATAATTGACCACTGGTCTATGGGATAGAACTTTACGATTAGCACATCTCTTTCTTCCTCTTTTTGTCCTCACCTGAGTTCCACCACTTCTTTGCACTTAGATTTGTGGATTTTATTTATTTATTTATTTATTTGTAGAGACAGAGTCTCACTTTATCGCCCTTAGTAGAGTGCCTTGGCGTCACAGCTCACAGCAATCTCCAACTCCTGGGCTTAGGCGATTCTCTTGCCTCGGCCTCCCGAGTACCTGGGACTACAGGCGCCCGCCACAATGCCCAGCTATTTTTTTGTTGCAGTTTGGCCAGGCTTGGGTTTGAACCCGCCACCCTCGGTATATGGGGCTGGTGCCCTACCCACTGAGCCACAGGTGCCACCCTGGATTTTATTTTTTCCTAGTTTTTACATGTAACTTGGAAAAAAAAACCGTATGCTGAGAAAATTAGAATAACATTTTCTACTATTCATAAATATAACTTAGTATCATTTCACTCATAAATTACTTTAGATTTATTTTTTCAAGTATGTTTTTTAATACTTAAAGTTTACTTTTAAAAGTCTTTATCCTCATTGTTGAATATTCTTGGTCTTAGTCTAAGAATTGTACACTAAGTGATATTAGAGAATAAATTTGAGAAGTATAAAGAATTCATTCTGGTTGTTTCTAGTCCAATGATACATTTAGGAAATAACAAAGTAGGGGAGAGATCTATTTTTAAGAGCCAGATATTCCTTGGGCCCATACTTCTAGGAGACGCTTAACTCTTTGTCACTGCGTTTATAATTTCATGTGTTATCTTGAAAAACAGTAAAGGCATTTTCAGTGTAGGTGCAAAATGTCAGTGGAATGTTGACATGAAGGGCCACAGAATTTGGAGAGTAGAAGAAAATTCTTTTACAGTGCATTAATCTGTGTCATGCCAGCGTCGATGTCTGTTGGTGATCTTTCATCATTCAACCTGAGATCTCACCGGTTCTTGGTATAATGAGTGGTCACACTCCCCAGTATATCAAGACAAATGGTAAATCTCTTCATAATTTAATGAGTGATTTTGACTAAAACTTGAACAACTTGTGTTCTATTATCAGGCTCTGGATGTTATTTCTATCTGTGTTCTAGGAAGCTTCTCTCTGCTGCTGGGGTCAGCAGCAGCACTGCCTCCTTATCCCCGATGGGACGGGGAGTCGTTCTCTGCTTATCCTCAGATGACTACTGGGTTGCAGGGGGAGGTTCAGGCTCCTCCCTAGGCTTCCACTGATATCCCCTGGGTGGGAGGCAGAGGAGCGCTGCCTTCCACCTTCCACCGTGACATCGTATGGAGGGGGTGCCTGGTACTGCTGAGCGGGGTGAAGGTCCTCACCAGACAAGTCCTTGAGGGCCCTGCTTAGGGAGCGGAAGGGGACTGCCGCATGGGGTGGAGTCCAGGCTCCTCTGTGGCATCCACTGACTCAGGTAGGGTAGGTGAGTATTGGTTCATGCTTGGGCTTATTCCTGATGCAGGGCAAAGGGTTAGGCTTTCCTTACAGCCAGGAGGGGATGGAAATCTGTATTTTCTACTCCGGTCTTTGCTGGCAGCAGTGAGATGGAACCTCACTTTTTTCTGTGGTGTGTATCTGGAGTTATTGTCTAAAATTCCTTTCATGGTCTTTTTGCTAGAGAGAGCAACCTTTTGAAGGGGCTCTTTTTGGTTTGAACATGGTGTTGTGGTTACCAGTTTCACCGGGATCCAGTGTGGGATATGGGAGGCGAGAAGAAATCCCGGAAACTCATTGCCGTGTTGTTCCTTGAGGCCTCGAGCCCATTTGCCTTCTCTGCACCTTTCACAGTCTTTTTGTTTTTGTTTTAAATGCCATATGTAGGGTTTTTAGTTTTATTTTGAGGAAGAAAGAAAAATATGTGTAGTTTATCGTCCCAGAAGCCTCTATTTGCATTTCATTGTTCTGAACTTAATCACACCAGCAGCTCTAGCTACAGAAGAGCCTGGAAAATAAGAGTTTTTATACTGTTCAGCAAAGTGCTGAAATA
This sequence comes from Nycticebus coucang, assembly GCF_027406575.1. Lineage (NCBI taxonomy): Eukaryota > Metazoa > Chordata > Mammalia > Primates > Lorisidae > Nycticebus > Nycticebus coucang. The sequence goes on along the minus strand of NC_069794.1, from coordinate 93,789,764 downwards.
AACAGCATTTTTGTTACTTAGGAAGAAATGGAGGACGGATATTGGAAAGCAATAAGCTATATCTGACCGATTTGTAAATGTATAAATAAAATTGCAAAATGCCAAAAGTCAAGTAGAGGAATTGGTTTGGGAAACTTTTTTATTTTTATTTTTTTGTAGAGATAGAGTCTTACTTTATCACCCTTGATAGAATGCTATGGTGTCACTGCTCAAGCAACCTCCAGGTCTTGGGCTTAGGCGATTCTTTTGCCTCAGCCTCCCAAGTAGCTGGGACTACAGGCGCCCGCCACAACGCCCGGCTATTTTTTTTTGCTGTTGTTGTTGCAGTTTGGCAGGGGCTGGGTTTGAACCCCCCACCCTTGGTATATGGGGCCGGCACCCTACTCACTGAGCCACAGGCGCCACCCTGATTTGGGAAACTTAAGAAGAGAAAGTCAACAAAGGGAGGATAAACGGAGTAGTGCGTAGTATCGCTAATGTGCATGCCTTCTGCCTGATCTGTCAGAGCCCCCCTCAGTAATTCACACGGAGAACTATAGCAAGTTACTTAATTCCTGTACTAGGATACTTGTCAGTTCACTGGGGCCTTCTTTTCTACTTGATAATGCTGTGGGAATATTATTAAAATCTTACAGTAGTGAAGAATATTAAAATAATTCTTCATCACACATACCTAAGTGTGCATACAACTTCCTTACTTAAAGTTGTCAGCCTCAAATCTCAGCATATGGTTCAACATAAATGTCTTTCCATTATGGGAGAAGTTAGTCCTAAAGTTGGACACGGCAGAATAAGTCTAAGGTGAACTCTCCTGAGAGAAAGCATTGCCTTTGTAGGGCTAGGAAAAAAGGAAACAAAAAGTTCAAAGCCCCCCCAACTCCAGTTCTGTCTTCTGCACTCCTGTGCTTACCACCTAGATCGCCTAGAGATGGCACCTCTTCTCTCTGTCCTTTTGAATAGAAACAAAGAATAGTGTGGAAAATGGAAAGTGATTTATAATTTTAAACGATCAGTTGGAGATTTATTAACAAGTATTTGCTGAGTGCCTACTGTATGCCAAGCATTTTCCTAGGTGCCAAGGATGAAGCAGAGAACAAATCAGACCAAGACCTGCCTCACAATGCTTGGTGTCCCATGTGACGTCCATGTCAGAGCCCTTTCTGTGTGCTTGTAACTCTCCCCAACGTGGAGGAGAATGGAGACTCAGAAGTGTATGGGCTTCCCCAGCTACACGTGATGCCATGGTGTGGAGTGTGCAGATTGTGAACACACACATATCAGAGCCCACATTTTTTTTTTTTTTAAATAGAGACAGAGTCTCATTTTATTGCCCTTGGTAGAGTGTCGTGGCATCACAGCTCACAGCAACCTCCAGCTCCTGGACTCAAGCAATTCTCCTGCCTCTGCTTCCCAAGTAGCTGGGACTACAGGCGCCCACCACAACGCCCGGCTATTTTTTGGTTGCAGCCGTCATTGTTGTTTGGCGGACCTGGGCTGGGTTCCAACTCGCCAGCCCAGGTGTATGTGGCTGGCGCCTTAGCTGCTTGAGCCACAGACGTTGAGCCAAAATTTACCAATTTTTAAGTGTGCATTTCTGTGGCATTAAGTCCATCTACGTTGTTGCGCAATCCAAACCATATTCCACCTCCAGAACTTCATCTTTCTAAACGGAAATTCCTCCCCCATTAAACAATAACTGTCCATCCCTGCCCCACTCCAGCCTCTGGCACCCACTGTTCTATTCCCCGATGCTATGAATTTGCTCTAGAGACCTCGTAGCAGTGGCATTACACTGTATTTGTCTTTTTGTGACTGTTTTAGTTAGCATGATGTCTTCAGGGTTGATCCAAGTCATAGCACGTGTCAGGATTCCTTCTTTTGGAAGGCTGAATAATATTCCAGTGAAAGGAGAGACCACTTTTTTTTTTTTGAGACAGTCTCACCATGTTGCCCTCATAGCTCACAGCAACCTCCAACTCTTGGGCTTAAGTGATTCTCTTGCCTCAGCATCCCAATTAGCTGGGACTACAGGCGCCCGCCATGACACCCGGCTATTTTTTTTTTTTGGTTGCAGCCGTCATTGTTGTTTGGCGGCCCGGGGCTGGATTCAAACCTGCCAGCTCAGGTGTATGTGGCTGGTGCCTTAGCCACTTCAGCCATAGGCACTGAGCCAGAAAAATTTTTAAGATCATTAATTAAATTATTTTTGGGAAACGTAAGTATATATTTCTTTTCACTCTTTTTTTTGATGAACGTGATTTAAGTGTGCTGTGGAAGTTTAACTATAGTTCAAGTGTGCTGTGAGATAAAAAATGTTGGGAAACACTGTGCTGGGCACTTCATGCCCTTCGTGACATAGAATAGTTCTGTTTAACGTCTCTTTAAAAATAGGAGCTGGGCGGCGCCTGTGGCTCAGTGAGTAGGGCGCTGGCCCCATATGCCGAGGGTGGCGGGTTCAAACCCAGCCCCGGCCAAACTGCAACAACAAAAAAAAAATAGCCGGGCGTTGTGGCGGGCGTCTGTAGTCCCAGCTGCTCTGGAGGCTGAGGCAAGAGAATCGCGTAGCCCAAGAGTTAGAGGTTGCTGTGAGCCGTGTGACGCCACGGCACTCTACCAAGGGCGGTACAGTGAGACTCTGTCTCTACAAAAAAAAAAAAAAAAAAAAATAGGAGCTAAAACTCTAAAAGTTTTTGAAAACTACTAATCAAAGGAATAATTGGCAGACTAATCTTTAGTCTTCTTTGATACACTTGTTTCATAAATGTTAAGAAATAGCTAAGTTGCCATATATTTAAATTTTGGAAGTCTACTTTAAATGAACCAGATTAAGAAATCTATATTTTAAGGCCAAGTTTTATTTGCTTAATTTATTTTTCTTAAGGTGTATAAACAACAATGAATAGATATTTACCTTTCACCTTACTTAAGCTTGTATTCTTAGAGATATTTTAGTTCGGCAGAGAAAAAGATTAATGTATTACTTATTAATAGGTCTAATTACTAGGAAGGTCACAACAAACGTTTTGAGACAGAACTGTGTTATTGTCCATTATTTCATTTCCAAGAAATATAGTTGACACTGGCGTCCTTTCATCTTGCTCAGCTTTTCAGTGTCACTGGGAGAGCTCATTTGTTTCCGTCCCCGCCACCCTCAGAGCCTCCGCTGTGCAGGTGGGAGGAGCATGCTTTCCTGCCATGATTTTCTATGATTTTAAAAGCAGGCTAAAGGAGTCTCAAAGCCTTAAGGGTTTGTAATGGGCTTTTGGTGCTCACTTCGGCAGCACGTATACTAAAATTGAAACGATACAGAGAAGATTAGCATGGCCCCTGCACAAGGATGACACGTCCTGGGCTTTGGGGGTGTTACTCCTTCCCATGGTATAATTTTGTGTTGGTTTCAAGAATTTAGAAGAGGCTGAGCTTGACTGAAAGACGGGAGAAGAATGGGTGTTCGTGACCACAGTGACCAAGGAGAACATCACTGCTGTGGGAAAACCGGGTAGAGAAACGATCAAGCAGCAGTGCAGATTGGATTGCCAGCAATGTTCAAAGTCCTGCACGATTGTTGTGGGGTCAGGACAGTTGCGTCCTGATGGTGCCTCACGCTCTGACAGCTGAGCAGAAGTGGTCTGTGTTGGATGGTGTGAGGGATGCTGCTCGGACCCCACGGAGGCCAGTCTAGGTGTGTTTCTGGCCTCGTCACTGGTGATGAGACCTGGAGTCACTACTTCACTTGGATCCAGAGAATAAGCATCAGTCAACAGTGTAGATTATTTTGTCCCCAGTGAAAGTCCGCCAACAAAAGTGAAGTGGCCCTGAAGTGTCAGAAAGAAAATGTTGGCCACTGTTTCCCCCCACAAAGTGATCATGTTGCAGCTGTTCTCTGCAGGAACAAAGGACTGTCGCTGCTCAGGGTACACAACAGTTTGTCTACCAGGAGATTCTGGGAAGCTTCAGGAACGGCCGCCAAGGACAGGACCGTGAGGGACCACCTTGCACCAGAACAACGCGTCCACCCACAGCCAACATCCCCATTCGGTTTCTGGAGTCCACGGAGGTCAAACGTAGGACTCATCCACCCTGTAGCCCTGACCTGGCCCGTGTGATTAGTTCCTAGTCCCTACAGTAGAAAATCACATGTGCAGAAGATTTTCTATCCCTGAAGAAGTTTATCATGCTTACAAAGTGAGCTTACAGCACTTGACGAAAATGATTGGGTAGAGTATTTTCTTTTTTTTTTTTTTTTTTGTAGAGACAGAGTCTCACTTTGTCTCCCTCTGTCTCGGCGTCACAGCTCACAGCAACCTCCAGCTGTGGGGCTTAGACGACTCTCTTGCCTCAGCCTCCCGAGTTGCTGGCACTACAGGTACCCGCCACAACGCCCGGCTATTTTTTTTTGTTGCAGTTTGGCCGGGGCCAGGTTGAACCTGCCACCCTCGGTATATGGGGCCCGTGCCCTACACACTGAGCCACAGGCACCTCCTGGGGGTAGCGTATTTTCAAAAATGGTGTATAAGAATGCAAAAGTGGGGTGGTGCCTGTGGCTCAAAGGAGTAGGGCGCTGGCCCCATATGCTGGAGGTAGGGGGTTCAAACCCAGCCCTGGCCAAAAAAAAAAAAAAAAGAATGCAAAAGTGCGTAGAATATCATGGTGATTATTTTGAGGAAATAGAGTGATCCAAATCATTGACGTTTCTTAATTTTTATGTATCTCAAAACTTGTGTAATGACCCTCATTCTTTTGTTATCTCCATAATCCTCTGTCAATAGAATGGCCCAAGACTTTTGCTTGGAAACAGATAGTGGGAGATGGAGAAATTAGAAGGGCTAAGGAACTGGAACACAATTGCAAGGGAGGCTGTGAGGAGCCTTCATCCCTACAGAGCTACACGCATTGCTTCCCAGACCCAGGAGTCCTGCAAATGCATCTCTGCCTGTTTGCCTCATCCCACCCAGCTTTCCACCTAATTCTTCATCCTCAAACCTTATAGAAAATCCTATACTTAGCCGGGCGTTGTGGCGGGCGCCTGTAGTCCCAGCTACTCGGGAGGCTGAGGCAAGAGAATCGCTGAAGCCCAGGAGTTGGAGGTTGCTGTGAGCTGTGTGAGGCCACAGCACTCTACCAAGGGCCATAAAGTGAGACTCTGTCTCTACAAAAAAAAAAAAAAAAAGAAAAGAAAATCCTATACTTTAGGTGGCGCCTGTGGCTCAATGGAGTAGGGCGCCGGCCCCATACGCCAGAGGTGGCGGGTTCAAACCCAGCCCCGGCCAAAAAAAATAAAAATAAAAATTTTAAAAAAAGAAAAGAAAATTCTTTTTTTTTTTTTTTTTTGGTTTTTGGCCAGGGCTGGGTTTGAACCCACCACTTCCCGCATATGGGACCGGCGCCCTACCCCTTGAGCCACAGGCGCCACCCAAGAAAAGAAAATTCTGTATTTTAAAGATAGTTTACCCTCTAATTGTATTTTTAATTTTTAAAAGTAATATTATAGCTTTTATCCTCTGTAATTCTCACTTAAAGAGGTATTGTCCATCCTGAGCAAGGGTGCTTAGGAAGGAGAAAATTTTTCCAAATGAAATAATTACATTTAGTTTGCACATAGGTGATTAAACTGCTCTGTTTCGTATTTTGGGTGTCAGTATACACCATATTAAGAAATAAATTTTTATAAAATTACACTGTTGAATTACGAACACACAAAAATCTTCCTCACTTCTTTAAATCTCAAGATTACATTCATAATGCAAGTGCATTTTTTATTATGATTGGGAATAGCATCTTCCCTAAGGGGCTGAGATAGTAGCACATGAATCTGTTATTATTACTATCAACATGCCTTTGTTAGAAATCTTTATTTACATTTTAAACAAGGTGATCAGTCCGGTTTAATCAATTGACAGAACTCTATGCATGAACAAGGATAAGACTTCAGGGAGAAAAAAGTCATTTTGTATATCCCTAAGTTGTTTTTTTTTTTTGCTCAAGAATTAATTTTGAGTCAGCTTTATACACATTCTTGTGACATTACATGATTGGGAGGGAGGGAGAAAAAGACGGGGCTGACTGAGGTCCCAGTGTTGAAGAGGGAGAGGAGGGCTGAGAAGCAAGCTGGTTTGACCAGAAACAAAACTGCCTGTGACAGATTAAGAGACAAGGCTTGGAATTTGAGAGCTAGGGAGAGAGTGGAAATTCACAGCTGCTCCGTGTGAGTGTTCCAGTGATCATTTTATTCTGATGTTTTCTGGTGGTAACTGTTACTCTCCAAAGAAAGGGGCAGAACGGCAAGAGGGAATTGTGGAAACTCTTTTCTCTGCCACGCTTTGGTGACAGGAGGCAACCTCCATTAAATGGAAGATAAAGGCTACTTCTCGTGGGGTGCTCAGAGCCCAAGAAAGAGCTGTCTTCAGCACCCCGCTACGTACCTGCTTCTTGTTGCTTAGACAAGCCTGGGCATTTCTGTAACATTTGGTAAGTATCAACAAGGCCTATCCACATTCATAGATGTGGAATTACTACGGTGAACTTTAGTTTTAATTGAGATTCTACAGTTATTACTTATTTGTTAATATTAAACCTCGCTGTTGCCTTGTTGCTGAGCTGCTGTAACTAGGAGATGTTTAAAAAAAAAACAACTACAAAACAATACTTCTGTGTTGCCTAAGGCACTTGAACCGTTACCAACTATTCTGTGTCCATGGAATATCTTATTTTGGAAATGGGTATTTATTTACAAAGAGATTCCAAAAATAAAATAGTGGGAGTACAGTATATCACTTTTTGGGTTTCTCTTTCAACTGCATGAACATTCAAAAGCTATCTCTTTCTGTCTATCGTTGGTAAATTTAAAACTATCATTGTGATGGTTGGTATTGTAAATTACAGCATTCCCTCATAATTCACATAAAATTTTGGTGCCATTAATTAAAAGGACATGTACTTCAAATATTGAATGCTTGTGTTAGATCTAATAAGTGACGCCTAATTTTTCCAAAGTTCTGTAATGAAAATAGAAAATAGACAATTCACCTATCAAATTTACCATTTGATATATAGCAAGTACACATGGATTTCTAAGTTAAGGAATAAATCAGGTATTTTTTTCTTACAGCTGATAGCAAGCTCTCTATAATTTTATTCTCTTGGACAACTATTATAACCGTGGGGAGGGAGGAGTGTATGTGCACAAGCATTACAGCAGAGAAATAAAAGGAAGTTTTAAAAATATCTATTTACATTCCAATAAACATTTTCGTTTGTATACTTTTAAAATAGGAGATTTTATACTGCTATTTATAACTTTCTAAGGTCGTGGATGGGAGGCATGTGATGGTTCTTCTGTAAAGGAAGGAAGTCCATATTGTTAACTGCTAAATGAAACCTTGCATCAAGATGCCCCACTCTGAGCAACGTTTCTAATCTCCCTCTTCCAACCTCAGGCAATCTATGTTAGTTATTAGTTATATGTCCTTATTTATTGATATAAGTGAGTCCTTTAAGTTAGAACAACTTAATTGAAACAAAAACTTCTGCAATATGTCAGTAAATACATTAAATAGGGCTGTGCTGTGGAATAAAATGGCTGTACTTTCTCTAATATTTCCTCTGTGTGTACAGAAGCCCGTAGAACAGGTTTTGTTTTGTGGAGTTTTGTGGGCTCTGATTTTTTTTTTAGCCTGCTGACCTATGTATAAGAAGCAATTTAGCTGTTCTGTGGAAACCTTTTCTGGTTTCTTGCACCTGGGTCAAAAGTAAACATCACAAAGATAATATTACAAACCAATTTTTACTTCTTTACAGAATATCTTATGTGAGGTCCTTTTTAGATGGGTGGAAAATTTACATACAGCTTCACAACCTTCAGAATAATTTTTATTTTAAACTATTCACTCACTGGCGTTACCTTAGTGATGGGCACCATTTCTTAAGCCTGTAGGAATGTAAATGAAGAATGAGTCATTCTCGATTTGTAAATGCTTTATATTTCAGAGGTGTACTTGAGAGTGGATGTTGGGCATTTGGAACCCATCTTCAGGGGAAACAATTGATCAAGTGGCTATTGGGCTTACATTATAGCCTGAAATACATTTTATTCACACTATAGAAAAAACATTGCCACCTTGAAAAATATTAGAAAATCAAATCCAGTGATGAAACTAAATATAAAACAATTATGTTGAATAAGATACCACTTTTATTTATCCCAAATATTAATGCTTAAAGTAAAGCAGGTTTAATAAGAGGTGGAAAGATGCTTATAAATATGTTCTAGGTCCTTTGATGAGTTTTGCAGGTTGCTTGCACGGTTCATGAGCTCTCATCTTTCTTCCTCTTGCTTTTGTAGTTTTGGGCATTCCTGAAGTCTAGCCCAGTAGGTGGCACATGGTAGGTGAAGGTCACTACCTGAGGACTGAACTGTTCCCCTGGTTCACAAAGATGGAACCAGGTAGTTTCCCCCAAGGTATCTAAAAACGAAAAGGGGTTTGGGGGCACACATTCTTCATTATGAGAAAGAGATGGCCTGCCACAGACAAAGCAAAAGTGGGGCAGAATGAAGTCTAACTCTGAAGAGAAAAGAAGACGGGTGTGACTTGCGGAATATTCCTGGAGCCAGTAGGGGTGATGAGGAGGAGGGGCGGTTTGTAAGTTAGGTGCTTTGAGTGCGTGGGACATTCTGAAGTCAGGTGTCAACTTTAACTCGGAGGATTATATATTTGCCAATGTATAATGAAGAAGTGTAGCCTGTTTGTAAAATTTAACTTACGTCTAGCCAAATAAAATTAAGTTGCAGCAATGTTTCTTAATGTTTCTCTAAAGGGCCAGTATATAAAATTTTAAAATAAGCAGTGAGGGCGGCACCTGTGGCTCAGTGGGTAGGGCGCCGGCCCCATATACCGAGGGTGGCGGGTTCAAACCTAGCCCCAGCCAAACTGCAACAAAAAAATAGCCGGGCGTTGTGGCGGGTGCCTGTAGTCCCAGCTACTCAGCAGGCTGAGGCAAGAGAATCGCTTAAGCCCAAGAGTTGGAGGTTGCTGTGAGCTGTGATGCCACAGCACTCTACCAAGGGTAATAAAATGAGACTGTGTCTCAAAATAAAATAAATTAAAATAAGCAGTGAAATAAACAACACGATAGATGCAGGCTGCCTTTACTTTGGATGATTTTTAGTGGCAGAAAAACTTTTTCATTTTGATCAAGAAATTTTTTCATTTCAAAGTATATAGAAAAAGTAATGATTGAATAGTCCCAAATAACATTCGGTGAAGATATTAGGGTGAATGTGTACAGTTTTCTATTTCTGAGATGTGTAGGTCTGTATGTGTGTGTATTTATAATGTGCCTTACAGATAGTATTTAGTTTATGTCCCCTTAACAAAGAAAAAACCTATTAAAGGTCTAATAGTATGTCTATTAATTATAGTCATACTTAATATTCCACTGGTAATTAAAGTAATTTCTTTAAACAGAAATCTTTACTACTTATAAATGAGGTCATATGCTTTCCAATTTTGTGACATACATTCTGAATTTCTAGCAGAAACTCATGATAATGTCTTCCAACTTTGGAAGGAGAAAAGTCATATTATATTACCCAGCCAAAACCCCCTGACCCAATCCTGCATATCTATAGGATAAGAGCTAAAGTTAGCTATACTGCACTTTGTCTCTACTCTCCCATGTTAATGTTTTTATAGATTGACAATTCAGGGCTTCCTGAAGCTGTGAAACATAATTCGTCCTGTGCCTATGAACCTTGCTCCAAGGCCAATAATATACTGTAATATGTATGTACTTACAGGAAAGATTAAAAAACTGAATTATGAGCTTGGCGCCTGTAGCTCAAGCGGCTAAGGCACCAGCCACATACACCTGAGCTGGCGGGTTCGAATTCAGCCCGGGTCTGCCAAACAACAATGACAACTGCAATCAAAAAATAGCCAGGCATTGTGGCTGGCGCCTGTAGTCCCAGCTACTTGGGAGGCTGAGGCAAGAGAATCGCTTAAGCCCAGGAATTGGAGGTTGCTGTGAGTTGTGATGCCATAGCACTCTACCCAGGGTGACAGCTTGAGGCTCTGTCTCAAAAAAAAAAGAATTATGATAGTCCCTTGATAATTTTGTTGTAAAGAATTAACCATTTTTTAATTTCAGTGAGTTGCTTTTTTTTTTCTGAGACAGGGCCTCACTATGTTTTCCTAAGTAGAGTGCTATGGCGTCACAGCTCACAGCAACTTCAAACTGTTGGGCTCTTGCCTCAGCCTCCCAAGTAGCTGGGACTATAGGCGCCCACCACACACCCGGCTATTTTTTGGTTGGAGTTGTCATTGTTGTTTGGCAGCCCTGGGCCAGGCTCCAACCTGCCAGCCTCGGTGTATGTGGCTGGTGCCCTTCTTACTGAGGTACAGGTGCCGAGCCTTTTAGTGAGATCTTAAATGCTTTGATTATAGCTAGCAGTTTTGGGGAATGCTGACCTGGGTTGATATACTTGCTATAAATTGAGATTGTGAAATTCTAATATAAAATTATCATTCATTGACAATCATGAATTGCTAATAAATGTAGAAAATTTTAGCTCTAGTTAATGACTGGAGTTGTCAACAGAAATATCACAGTGAACCCAGTGAATGAAGTTACTAGTTTTTTCTAGAACAGTATTCTATTAGGATGCTTAGATAATAATAAACATATTAGTAGCTATATTTCTTTCTAACTTCATATATTAATACTATTTAAAATTTTATTTCACTGTTCTGGTGCAGTAGAATTAAGGAGGAATTCCCAGGGGACATGCCTTTCTCTTGTGAGAGTTTTTATTCAGATGTAAGGCTGACTGAAGCTTCCAGATAAATGAGGACTCATAAAAAGCTGCTCACAAGTTTTCCATTTCTTTTTTTTTTGTAGAGACAGAGTTTCACTTTATGGCCCTCGGTAGAGTGCCGTGGCATCACACAGCTCACAGCAACCTCCAACTCCTGGGCTTAAGCGATTCTCTTGCCTCAGCCTCCCAAGTAGCTGGGACTACAGGCGCCCGCCACAACGCCCAGCTATTTTTTTGTTGCAGTTCAGCCGGGGTCGGGTTTGAACCCGCCACCCTTGGTATATGGGGCCGGCACCTTACCGACTGAGCCACAGGTGCCGCCCAAGTTTTCCATTTCTTTATGAGTTGTCCATTTTTAGAAAATGTGTTTCCCTCAAACTCTGTTAATAAAATAAAACTTGGCCAGGCATGGTAACTCCTGCCTGTAATCCTAGCACTCGGGGAGGCTGAGCCAGGTGGATTGCCTGAGTTCAGGAGTTCGAGAATAGCCTTAGGAAAAGCAAGACTCCATCTCTACTAAAAATAGAAAAACTGAGGCAAGAGGATAACTTAAGTCCAAGAGTCAGAGGTTGCTGTGAGCTATGACGCCACGGCACTTTATGCAGGGCAACACCTTGAGACTGTCTCAAAAAAATAAAACTTAAGAAAACAAAGTAATTCTTAGTCATTTTGAACTGAGAAAAAGGAGTATCAGGAAAAATCATTATTCATACTCGACTGTCTGCTGGTCTTCACTTGTGTCTGTAGGTTTTCAAGTGTAAATTCTATTGCGGTGCATTCTCATTACTTTGAGGATGCACATTTAAAATGGGAAAAATGAAGAATAGAAGATTTTAATTGGAAGATACTTTAATATACATAATATGCTTTACAACGGATTTGGTGTGGCAACATAACTTTAATGATAGGCTTTGTAATTATCTCTGTGAAAAGAATTCTAAGTTACGATTTTGCTGAGGGAGTGGGTGAGGAGAGGATACGTGGACATAGCAAGGACAGTGGAACTTTCAAATTTACTTTTTATTTTAAAATTTACACATAATCGAAGGTACCCATTCAGAAGAACTCTTCTATTAGTGTTGACATATGTATATACTTGTGTAAGCTCCATCTTATTGAGTTACAAATGAATTTCTAGGCTCAGTTATATGCCATAGCTGGACTTTTGATTGCATTTATTTCTATATGTACATCTAATTTGAAATACAAATAAAAGAATGGTAATCCTTAAACTTTTCTAAAATTTTTTTGATGTGGTAGTACGTTTCTTTCTTTTTTTTTTTTTTTTTAATTTAAGAGAAGGTGCTGGGCAGTGCCTATGGCTAAAAGGAGTAGGGTGCCAGCCCCATATGCTGGAGGTGGCGGGTTCAAACCCAGCCCTGGCCAAAAACTGCAAAAAAAAAAAGAGAAGGTGCCTATGCCTTAAGGTTAAATTAACAACCTTTAAAAGAGAATTTTGGAAACATTCCTCTCTTAGTCATCATTGATTATGAAATAAACTTATATGAAGGGAAAGAAGGTTCATTTTTGAGTTGACTTTCTTTTATAGCGAGTAAACAGTTCTGTTATAGTTTTTATGGTTTATAAAAATCTTTATGGAAATCTTGAGATTCCTATTTTGGCTTTCAAGATAAATTTCCTACTCCCTTAAATTTTCTTGGGAAACTCTTTTTTTTTTTTTTAAATGCTTTAAAATAATCCACTGTGAGGGTGGGTGCAGTCGCTCACTGCTCACTCTGGGAGGCTGAGGCAGGTGGGCCACCTGAGCCCAGGAGTTCGAGAACAGGGAAACTTTTGAAATTAGAACTATTATTGAATAGCACAGTTGGATGTTAGACATAAAAGCCTAGAAATATTCATTAGCCACCTACAAACAGACACGTATTTCTTTGAAATGTTTTAAGTGGGACAACAGCAAAGGCGTTCCAGGCCCCTTCTCCTGGTTCCCCCCAGCACTCCTTTCCGTCGATGGCCTTGAATGGACATGTTCAGATGACTTACTCGAGTGATTGACTTTCGGTCATCATTAATGGCACTCGGACACAGTTAAGAGTATGAAATGTCTTATTGTGTATCAGAAAAGGGAATGCCGCCAAAGTCCACTACAAAAATCTACTGGGCCTGAGTCCCCTGGGAGCAGAGTTGCAGGCTCTTTTCTGGCTTTCTGTTCAGAATCTGAGCCAAGTACTGCTTTTTATGAAACTTCCTAGCCAAAGAAATCATATTTGACTAATGCTTTCAAAAGACATGATGATCAGCTATTACACAGTTTAAACTATTAAAAAATGGTTATTTATTTATTAAAAATATCATTTATGAGAAGTTATTTCCATTAGAAAAATGTTTCTGTGATCTGTTATATAAACTTTGAAGGAAAAAAAAAGGAACATTTGAAGCAAGAAGAAAATTTAGCATCCATAAGCAAAGTATTACTTCCCAGAGAGAATCACTATTTACTTTTTTTGTGTGTGGGTGTTGCAGTTTTTGGCCAGGGCCAAGTTTGAACCCGCCACCTCTGGTACATGGGTCCGGTGCCCCACTCACCACTATTTACTTTTAAAAAATATCTTTTCTGGGCAGCGCCTGTGGCTCAAAGGGGTAGGGCGCCGGCTCCATATATGCTGGAGGTGGTAGGTTTAAATCCAGCCCCAGCCAAAAACTGCAAAAAAATCTATGTATAGATTTTGTGTGCTTGTGTTTTTGTTTGCTTTACATGGATGTAGTTCTGTTTTAGAATATGGGATGCTGAGTGGTGGCTACGGAGGTGGGAGCCATGGTAGGACAAGCATTTAGAAAGTTTCTTCCACTCTTCGATCGAGTATTGGTTGAAAGGTGTGCAGCCTAAACTGTAACCAAAGGAGGCATTATGCTTCCAGAAAAATCTCAAGGAAAAGTATTGCAAGCAACAGTAGTGGCTGTTGGGTCAGGCTCTAAAGGAAAGGGTGGAGAGATTCAACCAGTTAGTGTGAAAGTTGGAGATAAGGTTCTTCTCCCAGAATATGGAGACACTAAAGTGGTTCTGGATGACAAGGATTATTTTTTATTTAGAGATGGTGACATTCTTGGAAAGTACGTAGACTGAAATAAATCACTACTGAAATGGCATTGACGTGAAGCTGCCCATTCCACTAAAGTTCTGAAATCTTGCATCATGTAAATAATTTCCATGTCTCTCTTTTATAATAAATTGATGATATCTAAAAAAAAAAAAAAGAATATGGGATGCTTAACATTAAAAGTTAAAGTTGGTCAGGGCCCATAGCTCAGTGGGTGGGGCGCCAGCTAAAACAACGACAACTGCAAAAATAGCAAAAAATAGCCAGGTGTTGTGGCGGGCACCTGTAGTCCCAGCTACTCGGGAGGTGGAGGCAAGAGAATCACCTGAGCCCAATAGTTTGAGGTTGCTGTGAGCTGTGATGCCACCGCACTCTACTGTCACAAAAAAAAAAGTTCCATTCTGTTTCAAACTTTTTGTAAACATATACATAGGCACATGCCGTATTTTTTCAAATCCAAGCGGCCATTGGTAAGGCATATGTTAAATGTATGGACAACTAAGGAAGAAAGAAATGAAACTATCATTTTGTTCAAGGTGCTATCAATTATAAGACACTTAAATTTCAGAGATGATTAAAAATATTTAAAAATTGTTTAAAGTTTAAAAACTCTGTGATGGGGCGGCGCCTGTGGCTCAGTGAGCAGGGCGCCGGCCCCATATGCCGAGGGTGGCCGGTTCAAACCCAGCCCCGGCCAAACTGCAACAAAAAAATAGCTGGGCGTTGTGGCGGACGCCTGTAGTCCCAGCTACTTGGGAGGCTGAGGCAAGAGAATTGCTTAAGCCCAGGAGTTGGAGGTTGCTGTGAGCTGTGTGAGGCCACGGCACTCTACCAAGGGCCATAAAGTGAGACTCTGTCTCTACAAAAAAAAAAAAAAAACTCTGTGATGTACGCCAAGATTCCATAAAGTATTGTATATTATATCACAATTTGGTTAATTATCCCCGTTAGACATTTAAATCATTCTCAGTTTTCACTATAGTAAAAAACATTTTGGTAAAATTTTTGCATATAAAATGTGATTCCTTATTTTAGTTGATTTTCTCAGGCCAGGTTGTGAGAAGTACAATTACTGCTAAGTCAGAGGTTGTGAACATTCTGGGATGTAGATACGTATTGTCAAATTATCATCCAGTTTATATTCCCCCCAACAGGAAGGAGCCTGTTGCACCACACCGTCAGGGGACTTGAGTTTGTCAGAACAACAGAAACTTGGTTATATAAGGGGCAGACTGCTGTCACGTTGCGTTTGCATGTTTTTATTATAGAGCCTGGTGAAGGCTTCACTCTGTGTTTAGCAACTATTCGTCCTTTGTGTGGAATTCCACTGTTTATCATCGTGTGTATGCCATCTGTTTACCATTTCCTTAATAGTTTTCTTATTCATCTTACGCCTTTCTTTTTCAAATTTTTATTACAGATTTATCTTTTTCGTTGTTTTCCTAAAGTTTTATTTATAGTTTTATCTATAGAACTTCAAAAGTTTTACATTTGTGGCAAATTTATATTGACTTTCTGCTCTTTTTCTTTGAGATTTCTCTCATCGATTCTAAAATTGGAGAATTTATTTCACATCCAGAAATTTAAAGGTTGCTGACATTAACACTCGTATGGGGTGTTTTGTCCCATTGATTTATTTCCTTGTGCACTGTGTTACTTATAATTAGCAGTTTTTCTTTCCATCCTCCTAAAAATTCTTTCCTTTTGAAGTTTGTTATCCTTGCCTATCTGGTGTCCTTGACTAAATTTAGTTACCAAATACATTTTTTGGACTTGCAATTGGAATTGTATCAAACCATGGACTTTAAGAATAA
Source organism: Nycticebus coucang (assembly GCF_027406575.1). NCBI lineage: Eukaryota > Metazoa > Chordata > Mammalia > Primates > Lorisidae > Nycticebus > Nycticebus coucang. The sequence continues at coordinate 93,774,081 of NC_069794.1, read as the reverse complement.
TTGACCTTTTTATTGTACCCTCAATGAATCCCCAACAATAAAAAAAAAAAAAAGAATAATTGACTTTGATAACACTTGGTCTTTTTATTCAAGAGCAAGATAGGTTTTTTTACTCAGATCTCTTCTTAGCTATGTAGGTTTTCTCCCCCAAGAGTACTGTTCAGGAAAAAAAAATATTGTTGATAATACAGAAGAATATATAGATGAAAAATTTGAACTATTGTAAATCTCATAATTCAGATAATACTGTTAAGATTATCTGAGCTACATTCCAGAGTCATTTTGTGAATGTATACAGTTAAAGGGCAGCTCGCTAAAGGGCTGAACAGCCAAATAGGCACAGCTTGTACATCTTTAAGATCCTCTTTATCGGGGATGGTGCCTGTGGCTCAAAGGGGTAGGTTGCTGGACCCATACGCCGGAGGTGGCGGGTTCAAACCCATCCCCGGCCAAAAACTGCAAAAAAAAAAAAAAAAAATCCTCTTTTTCTTTGTTTCATTTGTTAGTTTTCTACTTCAACAACAGCAGTTACCTTCATTTGTGAAATGAAGGTTTTGTATTTTTTACAAACATAGATCTGTTATAGATAGTGTACGTACTTAGTTGGCAGTTTGAACGGGATATGCTTATCATTGTGAAGGCTCTTAGTTTATGTATACTGATCATGTATTTGTTTTATCTAACGCCTAGTAATTTCATTTGTTCATCTTAGTTTTTTTACATGTACTATTGTCTGTGAATTGCAATTTTGTCAAATCCTTTCCACTTTTTTTTTTGAGACAGAGTCTTACTATGTTGCCCTCGGTAGAGTGCTGTGGCGTCACAGCTCACAGCAACCTCAAACTCTTGGGCTCAGGCGATTCTCTTGCCACAGCCTCCCAAGTAGCTGGAACTACAGGCACCCGTCACAATGTCCAGCTATTTTTTGTTGCAGTTGTCATTGTTGTTTAGCTAGCCTGGGCCAGGCTCGAACCCACCACCCTCAGTGTATGTGGCTGACACCGTAACTACTGTGCTATGGACACCAAGCCTCCTTCTCACATTTTATATCCTAATGTATCAACTAGAACGTATGATAGTGTAACAGTGGTGATCTTTGTTTTATACCTCTTTTTAGTAAGAAGACTCCATTAATAATTATTTTGTGGGCGGCGCCTGTGGCTCAAGGAGTAAGGCGCCGGTCCCATATGCCAGAGGTGGCGGGTTCATACCCCGCCCCGGCCAAAAACCACAGAAGAAAAAAGAAAAAAATAATAATAATTATTTTGTCTATTGAGCTGAGATTTATTTCTCTCTCTTGATTTCTATTTTATAGGATTCCTCTCTATCATCAACTGAAATAATTTGACTTATTTATCAAATATATATATATTATTTGTCAAATATATAATTTGACTTATATATTCATCAATTTATAGTCATGTGATACATATACTGTATGCAATATAAGAATATTTATATCCCGTTCATAATGAAAACTAAATACCTTGTCTACACTATGTATATGTATAGTGTATAATTTGCCTAATATATATATACGTGTGTGTGTTATAGTTTTGCTTGGCGTATATTTATACATTTCTTTATTCTCAACATTTTTCTTTCTTTTTTTTTTTTGCAGTTTTTAGCCGGGGCTGGGTTTGAACCCGCCACCTCCAGCATATGGGGCCAGTGCCCTACTCCTTTGAGCCACCGGCACCGCCCTTAACACTTTCCTTTTTTTTTAAGTTATGTCCCTTGTAGAATTTATAGCTGAATCATGTGTATTAACCCAGTTTGAGAGTCTTGATTTTATTTTAGTAGTAGAATTTAACACATTTGTATATATCATAAATATTGATGTTTACTTTTTGTTTTTTCCTTTTTCCTTTCTGTTCTGATTCTTGCTAATTCCACCAGTCATTTTTGTCCCCTTTTTCCCCTCCTCATGATGGTTGAAAAGTCCTGCATCCTGCTTCTTTTATTCTAATATCCACCATTAAATGTTTAGCAACCAATATAAGGGACAACATTATCCTAAAGTGCAGACGTTGTGATGTCAGAGACTTAAAATAGTTTGATTAAATACATTACAAATGTGTTTAAATTTTACTGTAATTTAATCATTATCTCTTTTTTACCTGAACAAAGTCTATAAAAGCATTTTTGTTGTATTTTTCCAGGTGTTTTTTGTTTTTTTTTTTTGTAGAGATAGAGTCTCACTTTATGGCCCTCGGTAGAGTGCCTGGCCTCACACAGCTCACAGCAACCTCCAACTCCTGGGCTTAAGCGATTCTCCTGCCTCAGCTTCCCGAGTAGCTGGGACTACAGGCGCCCACCACAACGCCCGGCTATTTTTTGGTTGCAGTTTTGGCCGGGGTCGGGTTTGAACCCGCCACCCTCGGTATATGGGGCCCGGCGCCCTACTCACTGAGCCACAGGCGCCGCCCCCAGGTCGTTATTTTTTATAACATTTGCTTGTATCAAAATACCACAGGTATACTTTTTTAGCATTTGTATTAAGCTTCATAGACACATTGTCAGCCTTTCTTTAGACTTTAACTATAAGTTTTATTGGTTTCTTTGCTCACCTCCTCATCTTTTCCCATTTCTCCTTCCTTCTTTTTTCTCTTCATCCTGCTCCTTCTGTATGTCCTTTTTAGGTAATTTTACTTCTTACCTTTGTACAATTGTTTTGAGTATTGAATTCTAGGTTAATCTTTTTTCCTGGAAACTATGTGAATGGTATTTCAGGATCTTCTGGCGTTTGGTATCAAATTGTAAATTCTCATCCCACCCTTACAGTTCGGTTCTTAGACCCTGCTCTAGATGTCTCTCCTCGGTGGAAGTTTGAAGAATTTATCTTTAGTATTAGTGTAGCAGCCCGTATAGCCTATGGCTAGGAGGAGCGAGAGTTATAGAAATACCTGTATAGCTCAATATGGAACACCTTGGTGGAAAGGGCATGGAGAGGAATTTAGCTCTAACAAGCATGAGAGCTCACGAGATGAGAGCAGTGGTGAATTGGCAGTCTCTACACCGGGGCTGTTGAGAGGCACGAGATCAGCCTTACATTAGGCTGGAGGAGCAGGCAATCGGGAGCATGTGCATTCTATCATGGACTCGCTTACTCTGACTCTGTCTCCTCTCCTGCCTGCAGAACGCCAGCACAGCGTCTCTCTGCTAAAGATTACCAAGCTCTGCTAAAGACGAAGATCTGTTTTTCTAAGAAGACTGCTTTACTCTCTCTAAGACACTCTTTCCAGCTAGTTAGCCATCAGGCACCTAAGAGAAACTGTACCTGAGCAAGGTAACGTAGCGGTCTGCGTCCAGAACCTAGTTAAGCTGGGCCCAAGACCTGGCCAGTCCCAGGTCCTGACAAGTGGTGTCAGAGTGAGATGTGACATATTAGAGTTCAGAAATTTCAGACTATGTCTTGGAGTGAGGCTTTTTGTATGATAATCATTAGTTTATTTAAATCTGAAGACATGTTCAGCTCAAGGAAATGTTCTTTTAAGAATTCTTAGCTAGGCATGGTAGCTCATGCCTATAATTCTAGTACTCTGGGAGGCCGAGGCAGGAGGATTGCTTGAACTTAGAAGTTCAAGAGCAGCTTGAGCAAGAGCAAGATACCATCTCTACTAAAAGTAGAAATACTAGCTGGACATGTAGTCTCAACTTTTCAGGGAAGCTGAGGCAAAAGGATCCCTTGAGTCCAAGAATTTGAAGTTGCTGTGAGCTATGATGCCACAGCACGCTACCGAGGGCAGCAGAGTGAGACACTATCTCAAAAAAAAAGAGAAGGAAAGAAAGAACTCTTATTCAGGCGGGGCACCATAGGTCACACCTATTTCCCAGCCCTTTGGGAGGCCAACAGGAGGGGAGGAATGCTGAGCCCAGGAGTTTGTGGGCAACATAGCAAAACCTCATCTCTACAAAATATTTAGAAATTAGCCTGGCGTAGCACATGCCTATAGTCTGAACTGTTCAGGAGGCTGAAAAAGGAGGATTACTTGAGCCCAGGAGTTCAACACTACAGTGAGGCTTTTTGTATGATTTTTACCGCTGCACTGTAGCCTGGACAACAGAGCAAGACCCTGTCTCAGAAAAAAATTCTTATCCAATCAATATTGGCTCTTCAGCTCTAACCTGGATATTTCCAACTTTTCTCGAGTTGTTTCTTCTTTGCCTTTGTTTGTATTTTGCTCTTTCCAGATTTCAATGGCTTTGTTTTTCAATTCTGTGTCCTTCTACCAGTCAGCGATTCTACTGCAATGTTTAGTCAGTCATGTTTTTTGTTTTTGTTTTTGTTTTTTTTTTTTGGTTTTTGGCCGGGGCTGGGTTTGAACCCGCCACCTCTGGCATATGGGACCTGCGCCCTACTCCTTGAGCCACAGGCGCCGCCCTAGTCAGTCATGTTTTTTAGTTCCAAGAACGTTTTCTCATTCAGACTGTTAACTTCTTTCTATAGCAGCTCGTTCTTATTTTATGAATGTGATTAGCCACAGTGTATCTTTTGGGGTTATAAATATTTTTTATATCCTCCATTTGTTCTATTTGTTTATTCTTATATTCTTTCATCTGCTTGATTGTGATTTGCACATATCATAGCAGCAAGGATTTATACGTGTATTAATTGGTAATGGCTTACTCCAGCCACTTAAAAGAAATAGGACATTTATTTTAAAAGCCAGCAAGTTTATATGAGAAAGGTCCATTCTTGTTAGTAATTTGAGAAATACAAATGGAAACGATAAAGGGAAAACCTTTCACAGATGTCATATTGAAAAACTAAATTCTGGCAAGTCCAACTATTGGGAAGAGTGGAGGATAACTAGGACTCTTGAACTACACTGTAATGAAAATATATATTGGTATAAAAACCCGGGAAAGTGGCTGGCATGGTGGCTCGTGCTTATAATCCTAGTACTCTGGAAGGCCGAGATGGGTAGATTGCCTGAGCTCACAGGTTCGAGACCAGCCTGAGCAAGAGCGAGACCTCCGCTTCTGAAAATAGCCAGGCGTTGTGGCGGGCACCTGTAGTCCCAGCTACTTGGGAGGCTGAGGTAAGAGAATTGCTTAAGCCCAAGAGTTCGAGGTTGCTGTGAGCTATTACCCCATGGCACTCTACCGAGGGTGACAAAGTAAGACTCCGTCTCCAAACAAACAACCTGGGAAAGTTTTTTTTTTAAACTTTAGGTTGTAACTCATTAGCAGATGGTGAAATCATTTTAAGGGAGATTGATCAATACTTTTTTTTTCGATTAATACAGGGGTACATATGGTTACAGAGGTTGGTTTTGTAAAGTTAATGTCTAGGTTGTGGTTGTCTCTTTCACCCAGGAAGTGTGCCACATGCCTGCGCGTGTACCAGTGGGGGGGACTTTACACAGCCCCCTCCTCCCCTGCGCCTTACTTGAATGTAATTGAATCTTTCTCTCGCATGAGCATGTAGTGATTAATCGGCTGGTTCTAACTAAGTACTGAGGACATGTGGTGCTTGTTTTTCCATTCTTGTTGGTACTTCACTTGGGAGAATGTTCTCCATATCTGTCCGGTTTGTTATAAAAGGTATAAAATTTCCATCTGTTTACGCCTGACTAGTATTCCATGGTGTACCTGTGCCACAGTTTATTAATCGTTTTATGTATTGAAGGGCACCTGTGTTGTTTCCACATCTTTGTAATTGCAAACATCCAAGTGCAAATGTCCTGGTGGTGAAATTATATTTTTTCTTCTGGGTAGATACCTAGTAATGAGATTGCAAGAAGGATCAAAAAATGGTGAGTTTACTTTTAGTTCCCTGAGGAATCACCATCTTTTTTCCACAGAGGCTGTACTAGTTTGCAGTCCCACCCCCAGGCCCTGAGTGTTCCCTTCTCTCTGCACCCACCAGCACCTGTTGCTCTGGGACGGTGTGATGTGGGCAGTGCTCACAAGGGTCAGGTGATAGTTCAAAGTGGTTTTGATTCGCATTTCTCTGATTAGGGACGATAAGCATTTTTTTCATGTGTTTGGCCATTTGTCCTCAGAGAAAAATTTCTGTTCATGTCTCTTACCCAGTATTTAATGGAATTGATTGCTCTTTTCTTTTTGATTTGCCTGAGTTCTGTGTAGATTCTGGCTATTAGCCCTTTGTCAGATTTGTAAGCAAATATCTTCTATTCTGTACGTTGTCTCTTTGCTTTGGTGATCGTCTCCTTAGCTGAGCAGAAGGTTTTACACTTGATCGAGTCCCATTTTTTTTTTTTTATTTTTGTTCCTGCAATTGCCAGTGGGGATAAATGATTTAAATCCAAGACATGAAACTATAAAAACCCTAGAAGAAAGTTTAGGAAAAACTCTTAACCTTAATACTTGTTTTTTTAATGATACAGGATAGAGCAGATAGGATAGAATGGAAAATACCCAGAGGGCAGGTATTGTTTCATGAAGCTCTTATACCGTCACTTATATGTTCCTTGGTACGGGTCACACTGTAGAATACATTTCTTACCCCAAGTCACTGTTTTCAAAAAGCTGAAACCACTACCCTAGGAAAACTCTCATACAAATGTGTACGTAGACATGCAGAGGAATCTGTGTTACAGTAATGTTTGTAATCGTGAACAACTGAAAACAATTAGAACTTGGAGTTGGTAAATAAATTGTGGCATAGTCATACATTGGGATGCTATCCAGCAGGTAAGCTGAATAAACTAGAGAAATGTGTATCAAAGGAAAGAAAGCTCGTAAGATGAGGTTAAATAAACAAGCAGCTAACACTGAGAGGAGCGGGAGCAGGAGGTCCACCAGGGAGGCTGTTTTATATGCTTTTCTTTCCTTTTCCTTCTTGCTTTTTTTCTGGATAGGGTCTTATTCTGTGCAGTGGCCAAATCATAGCAGACTGCAACCTCAGACTCCCAGGCTTCAGCGATTCTCTTCTCAACCTCCCAGGCAGCTGGAGCTACAGTGTGTGCCATCATTCCTGGCTAGTTTTTAAATGTTTTGTACATGGGAGTCCTGCCATGTGACCCGTGGTGATCTCAAATTCCCAGTCAAGCGATTCCCTGCACCGTGGCCTCCCTGGTGGACCTCCTGCTCCTGCTCCTCTCACAGTGTTAACTGCTTTTTATTTAACCTCATTTTGCGAGATTTCTTTCTTTTGATACACATTAAGGATGTGAGCCACAGCACCCAGTCCTTTTTACATGTTTTAAGCTGCGTGGTAAATATACAGAAACTTGTTACATTGTCCTCAATTTCTTTAAATATTTTATAAATGAAATTGCTTATTTAAGATACCAAGCAGGGATGTCCTGTTGAATGATTTTATTGATATTATGATTATTATTTTGATGAATCATAGTTGTATACTTCATGGGGTATAGTGTGATGTCTATATGTGTGCAGTGTAGACTGATTTAAGTCAAGCCAGTTAACAGACCTTCCTTACCCGTCATTTTTTATGGCGAGGCATATGAAGTTTAATAATTCAGTTATCTTGAGATGTACAATTCATTGAGGCTAGTCACCCCACTGTGCAGCAGGTCTCAAACCTGTTCCTGCTGTCTGTCTGAAACTCTGCACCCTTGATCAACACCTCTCCGCCCCTGCCCAGCCTCTGTGATCCCCATTCTACTCTCTCCTTTAGACTTCCCACCCTTATAGGTTCCACACGTACGCGAGACGGTGTGGTCTTTGTCTTCCTGTGCTGACTTATGTTCCTTAGCATAATGTGCTGCAGATTCATCCCTGTTGTCACAAGTAACTAGATCCACCCCCCTTTTTAGAGCTGAGCAGTGTTCCATTGCGTGTATGCACCACATTGTCCATCCGCACATCTGCTGGTGGACACTCAGGTGGCCTCCGTCTTGCCGTGGTGAAGAATGCTGCAGCAGGCATGTGAGTGCAGGCTTCCCTCTTTTTTTATTTTAGAATATTACAGAGGTACGAATGTTTTGGTTACATGGATTACTTTTGTACCGCCTGAGTCAATGTTCTAAGTGTGCCCACCAACCAGATAGTGTGCATTATACCCGTTAGGTCTGATTCCACCCATCCTACCCCCTCCCCCAGCTGCTTGATTTCTATTGAGTTTTATTTTCTTTTTTTTTTTTTTTGTAGAGACAGAGTCTCACTTTATGGCCCTCGGTAGAGTGCTGTGGCATCACACAGCTTGAGTTTTATTTTCAAAGGCGCATGTGAGTGCTGATGGGTTGGTTCTCATTTCATTGGTAACTCGTACATGTGGCATTTGTTTTTCTATTCTTTCAATACTTCCCTTAGGAGAATGGCCTCCAGTTCCACCCAGATTGTTTCCCATGCTGATCTCAAACTCCTGGCCTCAAGCAATCCTCCCACCTTGCCTCCCAAAGTGCGGGATTAAATATGTGAGTCACGGTGTCCACCCTTTTTGTGTTATATTTTTTAAGCTAGGTGGTAAATGGACAGGAACTTGTTACATTGTTCGCAATTTCTTCTTTTAATATTTTATTAAAATTATTATTTAGCAGGGCACAGTGGCTCACGCCTGTAATCCTACTACTGTGAGAGGCTGAGGCGGGAGGATTGCTTGAGCTCAGGAGTTTGAGGCTTGTCTGAGTGAGAGTGAGACCCCGACTCATGAAAAAAATTGAAAAACCCAGCCAGGTGCCTCGATGAGTGCCTGTCATCCCAGTGGCTCTGGAGGCTGAGGCAGCAGGATGTTCACAGCCCGTGTCTGAGGTTGCAGTGAGCTGTGACACCACTGCACTCTGCTTAGGGCATAGGGTAGAACTCTGTCTCAACAACAACAAAAAAATTATTTAAATAATTTAATATTTTATAAATCAAATCACTTCAGTTAAAATACCAAGGAGGGTTGTCTTGTTGAAGGATTTTATTACTAATATAATTTTGATAAGTCCTTAGTGTATACATTTATGGGTATAATGGGGTGTCATCTTTATGGCCAAGTGGTGCTCCATGGTACACATACTCCACATTTTATTAATCCGCTTATAAATTGATGGGCCCTTGGGTGGATTCCACATCTTTGTGAATTATGCTGCAATGAACATTCGAGTACAAATGTCTTTTTAATTAAATGACTTTTCCTTTTGGGTAAATACCCAATAGTGAGATTGCTGAATCATATGGGAGAACTTGTAGTTCTAGGAGGCATCTCTGCACTTTGTTTTCAGCCCCACCAACCGTGTGTGAGCAGAGCTTTCCCTCCGTGTCCCTGCTGGTGTGCGTGAGCCATGCTTTCTCTCTGCAGCCCCTGCCAGGATCTGTTGTTTGGGGACCGTTGGGTAACAGCCACTCTCACTGGACTTAGGTGATATCTCACTGTGGTTTGGATGTGTATTTCCCTAAGGATTAGTGACACGGAACATTTTTCCATGTGTTTACTGGCCATTTGTCTTTCAAAAAGCTTCTGTCCAAGTCTTTTGCCCACTTTTTGATGGGGTGGTTTGATCTTTTTTTTTTTTTTTCTTGCTGATTTGGTTGAGTTCTTTGAAGAGTCTGATGGTAGCTCTTTACTGGGGATGTAGCAGGTGAATTTTCCTCCCAGTCTATAGGTTGTTTGCTCTGTTGATTGTTTCTTTGGTTGTGCTGAAGCTTTTTAATTTAATTAGAATTCTAGAAGAGAAGGTTTGAAAAACTCCTCTGAATATTGGCCTAGGCAAAGAATTGATGAAGAAGATTCCAACGGCAATCATAGCGACAACATGGCTAAATAAATGGAACTTGATTGAGTTAAAAAGCTTCTGTACGTCTGAGGAAACAGAGAACGGACGGCCTACAGAATGGAGAAGATACCCACACGCTGTTTGTCTGGTAAAGGGCTAATACCCAGCATCTGCATACAACTCAAGCAATTCAGCAAGGGGTATCCCTCTGACATACTGAGTTGACGTGTTTTTTTTTTTTTTAAATATATACCAACAAGTGGGATTATTGCATTATGTGGTAGCTCTAGTTTTAGTTTTTTGTAAGATCCCCATGCCGTTTTCCACAATGCTTTACTAATTTACTTTCCCACCAACCACGTAGAAGAGTGCCCTTGGGCGGCGCCTGTGGCTCAGTGAGTAGGGCGCCGGCCCCATATGCTGAGGGTGGCGAGTTCAAACCCAGCCCCGGCCAAACTGCAACAAAAAATAGCCGTGCGTTGTAGCGGGCGCCTGTAGTCCCAGCTGCTTGGGAGGCTGAGGCAAGAGAATCGTGTAAGCCCAAGAGTTAGGTGTCTGTGAGCCGTGTGACGCCACAACACTCTACCAAGGGCGGGACAGTGAGACTCTGTCTCTACAAAAAAAAAAAAAAAAAAAAGAAGAGTGCCCTTTTCTCCACACCCAACCGGGCCTCGTCTTTCATCTTGTTTATTTTGGTTAGCTTGTGTCATGATCCATTCTTGAGCCAACTGTTGTAGCCAGAGCCTTGCCTGGTCTGTGTTTTACCCTTTTGGGAAACAGGACAGACAGACCTATCCTCAGAAGAAACAGGGCCCAAGCAGCGACCAGAGACAGTCTTCTGTTTCTTTTACTCTCCGATTCATTTATTTCTACTTCTATCATTATTTCTATCCACCTCTTGTAGATTCTGGGAGGTGGTTTCCTTTTTCACTTCTTTAGTTGAATTCCTGTTTACTTTTATTCCCGTATGAATGAATTATAATTGTAGATTCTCACTCTGTCACATGTCTTGCCAACAATATGAAGACTCCCTTTCAAGAACTATTTCTGATTTTTTTAGCATTAATTTTGTTGATTTCTTTGTGGGCTTGATTCCAAAGAATTGTTAAATTTTTAGAAAGTGTACACAGTCTTTTCACACATAATGGCACATCAGCTAAAGATTTAATAATGAGGTTGTAGACTTCTTTTCAGAACTCTGTAGACGTTCTCCAGGGTCTTAATGGCGTTTAGTTTCAAGGAAGTCCAGAGACAACCTGATTCTTAAGCTTTCTTTAAGGTGACTTTGTGGAAATGTGTCGAGAGAGGAGTATTTTTTTCTCTAATGCCACAGGACACAGAGTTTTGGATCTCATCATGAATCTTGCGCAGAAATATATTTTGAAGGATCAGGTTTAGATCTTTTTTTTTTGTAGACACAGAGTCTCACTGTACCACCCTCGGGTAGAGTGCCGTGGCGTCACACGGCTCACAGCAACCTCTAACTCTTGGGCTTACGCAATTCTCCTGCCTCAGCCTCCCAAGCAGCTGGGACTACAGGCACCTGCCACAACGCCCGGCTATTTTTTTGTTGTTGTTGTTGTTGCAGTTTGGCCGGGGCTGGGTTTGAACCTGCCACCCTCGGCATACGGGGCCGGCGCCCTACTCACTGAGCCACAGGCGCCGCCCGGATCAGGTTTAGATCTTTTCCAGTGTAATCTGTTGTATCTCTGGTTACTGCGTCTGCTCCATTGTCAGTTCCTTTGGCTGCTGCTTCCTTCACTCCCCACGCCCTTGGCGTGATACTGTTTCTTATGGGACAACACTATTATCTTCTTCATAGCTCTGTAAAATACCTATAACAGAGATGGAGATGTCTGTCTATACACATTTGTATCTTTTCTCTGTCATTTTAGTGTATTTTAAAAATTTTTTTACCTTTTCTGGCCTAGAAAATCTTTTGGTCTGTCTGTACCTCTCACTATGCTGTTTGACCTTTGATGCTTACTTGTTTTGTAATTCTGTGTGTGTGTGTGTGTGTACGTGTATGTGTGTTTTGTAATTCTTAATTCAGCGTCTGGCACTCTGTAGGTGTTCAGTAAATAGTTTTTGAATGAATAAACGTAGGCTAACTTTATACCTTGAAATTGCCCCATGTCAGTTATCTTCGGAAGTCACAATCCAAATTTGGAGCCTGTGTATACGTGTAGGTGTTATGTATGTACATGTATGTGTGTGTATGTGTGTGTGTATGTGTGTACATGTATGTTCTGGTCTTTCGTCTTGGCCTACTTTCTTGTTCCTTTTCTATTCTTTTCAATTGTGCCTGCTCTAGGTTTATAGAGAATTAATTTCAGAAGCAACCTTTCTTGTCCAAGTCTGTGGGGCATGTCTCTCCTTTTCCTGTTCTATTAAAAACAAAACAAAACAAAAGAACTTGCTATTTGTTATTTATTATTTACTCACTCTTGAAAGTGGAAAAGTAAGGCCACTTGTAACCGTAGCACTCTGGGAGGCCAAAGAGTGTGGATTGCCTGAGCTCAGGAGTTTGAGACTAGCCTCAGCAAGAGTGCGACCCTGCCTCTACTAAAAATAGAAAAACAAGTGGGGTGTTGTGGCGTGTACGTGTAGTCCCAGCTGCTGGAGAGGCTGAGGCCGGAGGATTGTTTGAGGTTGCTGTGAGCTGTGATGCCACAGCACTCTACCATGTTGACAAAGTGAGACTCTGTCTCAAAAAAAAAGAGTGGAAAAGCACAACAGGACCAGCATCAGACCATTGACCTTGTGTGCTACACGGTACTGCGCTGTCACCATTAATGCTGAGGGCAGGTTGATGGCCGCAGCCGCCGCAGTTTCAGTGCCTAGGAGCTAATGACAATCTGTTGGACTAACACACATCTTCTCCCATCTCTAGTGCTTGCTTTGCTGTTTGTTCTTTAAACTCTAAGGTAGACTTTATGGAAAAATAACTACCACCACTTTATTCCCAGAAAGCACTATTTTCAGGACTGTCCTGATCACGATAGATACTTGGAGTTAAAGCATCAGAATGGACAGAGAACGGTGATGAATAGTGTAGAGCCCATAACATGTGGCCTGGCTAATTTCAATACCTGGTGCTCCGTTTTACTTTAAAAACCTCTTCCGGGTGGCACCTGTGGCTCAAAGGAGTGGGGCGCTGGCCCCATATGCCGGAGGTTGTGGGTTCAAACCCAGCCCCGACCAAAAACTGCCAAAAAAATCCCCAAAACTTCTTCATTTTGCAGATAAGACAATTGGCATTTAGGCTGGGGTGATAATAACTCCTGAATCATGCAGTAGATCAGTTATCAGTCGAGTCTAGAGGGGGTTTGAGTATCTTATGTTTGTATAGCAGATGATTTTGAGCATCAGATGGCTCATTTCTTAATTGGCCAGTGGGGTAAATGATGTGATTGGGGTGGGTGTACATGTGGTGCCAGCACAGACACCCAGAGAGGGAAGAAGGCAGTCCCAAGATTTCCGTATGGGGGAGGTGTTCTGTCTGGGGGTGGAATGAGGCGGGCCGCGACCTGAGGAGAACTAGGTTAGGCAAGAGAGTTCTGTGTTAATTTGCATAGAACTTGGGGGATTTGGGCGCTGGAACGGTCTCATTTGAGAGCATGGGTTTTGATTTCCCTCAAAATAGAGGTCTCAAAATTGAAGCATGCACTAATGACCCTAGGAAAGTATAAAAAATTATTCAACTTACTTTATACCATACTTACTATAGTAAACTATTTAAAATATGAAATTGATTTTTAATAGGTATTAAGATGCGCTATACTGTGTGTTATTTCCCTGTTATATAATCCCATTGCTTCCAAAATGTTTGCTTTTTCTGCTTAATAATAAACCCCAAATAATAGGGATTGTGTTTTTCTTGTCATGGCTCTATCCCTGGTACTTAGCAAGGTGCCCGTGCTTAGTACTTACACAGATCATGTATTCCATGAAGAAATGAACAGAACAGCAGGCAGATGAAAAGTTAGGAGACAGTGAATCGGGAAGTCCTGGGCAGCCACCATCTTGACATTGGACGGTTTCACCATTAAGAATATTCATGACTCTGGCTCAGCACCTGTAGCTCAAGCAGCTAAGGCGCCAGCCACATACACCAGAGCTGGCGGGTTTGAATCCAGCCCGGGGCCTGCCAAACAACAATGACAACTACAACCAAAAAATAGTCGGGCGTAGTGGCAGGCACCTGTAGTCCCAGCTACTTGGGAGGCTAAGGCAAGAGAATCGCATAAGCCCAGGGATTGGAGGTTGCTGTGAGCTGTGACACTACTGCACTCTACCCAGGGTGACAGCTTGAGGCTCTGTCTTGAAAAAAAGAATATTTGTGACTCATGGGAGGAGATCAAAATATCGGTGTCAATAGGAGTTTGTAAGAAGTTGATCCAACCTTCATAATGACTTAGAGAGGTTCAGGGCTTCAGTGAAGGAAGTAACTATAGATGTGGAAATAGCAGGCAATCTGGAATTAGAAGTGGAGTCTGAAGCTGCCGACTGAACTGCTGCCATCTTGTGACAAGCTGGGCGGCTGAGCTGCTGACGGATGTGCACAGACAGGTGCTCTGAGATGGGATCTGCTCCACGTGAAGATGCTGTGAAGACTGTTGAAATGATAACAAAAGATTTAGAATACATAATAAAGCAGTGACAAGGTTTCTTTAGTTTTGAATGAAGTTGTACAATTGGTGAAACGCTACCAAACAGCACTGCACGCTACAAAGGAGCCTTTTGTGTAAGGAAGGCTCAATTTGTTGTCTTATTTTAAGAAGTTGATGGTGGGCAGTGCCTGTGGCTCAAAGGGGTAGAGCGCCGGTCCCATATGCTGGAGGCAGGCGGGTTCAAACCCAGCCCCGGCCAAAAAAAAAAAAAAAAGAAGTTGATGGGTGGCGCGTGTGACTCAGTGAGTAGGGCGCCAGCCACATCTACCGAGGGTGGAGGGTTCCAACATGGCCCCCGGCCAAACTGCAACAAAAAAATAGCCGGTCGTTGTGGCGGGTGCCCGTAGTCCCAGTTACTCGGGAGGCTGAGGCAAGAGAATCGCCTAAGCCCAAGAACTGGAGGTGGTTGTGAGCTGTGAGCCCGCGGCACTCTAGCGAGGGTGACAAACTGAGACTCTGTCTCTACAAAAAAAAAAAAGTTGCTGCACCCACCCCAATCTTTAGCATATACCACCCTGAAGCCAGCAGCATCAAGGCAAGACCCTTGACCAGCAAGAAGATTGACTCACTGCAGCCTCAGAAGATCAATAAAGTATTTTTAAATTAAGATATATGCATTGGGCTTTTTAGACATGATATAGACAGCAGAATAGTGTGAACAGCAACCTTATCTGTTTGACTTGCCTTATTGTAATACATGCTTTATTGCCGTGATCTGATTATTCAATATCTCCTAGATATACCTGTGCGTGAATGCATTTGGCTTCTTTAAATTCTATTTTAATGCTAAACATTTGAACATTCAGTATTAAAGATTCAGATGGCATCTTTATATTTTACAAAATAATGAAAAAATACAATTAACTGTAGGAGCCAGAAATGTCTAGGACATTTAAAATGGAATCTTAACTACTGTGCCTTCCTCTTTAGTTAAATAACTTGTTGAGTATGTCAGGGAACTTTTTGTTAAAAAAAAAAGGTAAGGTACGAGTAAGAACATGCTACTTGTACAAGGTGCTCTGAAGACCTGTAGTTTTCTCAACAACCCTAAGAGGGGGATATGTTCATCCCCATTTACAGATAAGAAGGCAGAGTCTTAGGTTCTGTAATCTGCCTGGGATCACCAGATGGTAACCAAAGGATCGCTGGATCTGCCCAACTATCTCGTGACTGACTCAGCCCCACCCCACCCTCCATAAACCTCTGCCTTTGTGTTTAGGTCTGCTTACTAGAGAAAAAATATTTAAAAAAAAACTCTAGGGCATCTTTATAATTTTCTTCTTGAGATTTATAAAGCAAGGAGGTAGGATGTTCTCTTGTTGGGTTCTGCACCACCCACTGAGAATCACAGTAGGGCCATCGTGTATCTTTGAATGCTGTGTCGTCTTTTCAGGGTCACATGTGGAAGCCTTTGAAGTGCTGCCTTGTGTTTTCACTGGAGTGAATGTAAGTTCCCCTCCCACCCTGAGGAGTTGGGTGTAGCCCCACCATCCTTATTGAAAACAGGAAATATTTTCACCATTTTCTATTTTATCATCAAAATTCCCACCAGAAGGTTTGGTTTTTACTTGGTAGCACGCACACATACACAATATCCCATTGGAATTTTTTGATCACAAACAATAAATCCTGATTTTGTTACTTAGAAGGAATTTACTGGATGGCTATAAGGGAGCTCACAGAACTCCCTAATATCTGTGGGGTGGATGCTGAGTCTGTCACGAGATGGTTGGGTACGTCTAGCAATCTGTTGGTTACTATGTGGTGATCCTGGGCACACTAAATTCTGGTAGAAATCCTGGTAGAAATTCTGAGGTACCAGAGGTGGGAAAATAGACAGGAATCAAGGGAGTTGAGGGATTCAGAACCACACCCACAGCCACAGCACAGAAATGCTGGTGAGGGCGCCGCTCTGAGCTGTGGATGTACTTGTGTATAATAATTCTTTCATTGATTAATTGCATCATTGTTAATCATAAAATGTTAGGAAAAGTGAAAGTAACCCAAATATCCATCAATAGGATGTTGATAAATTACCATGTATCTGTGGGATATAATATTGTTATAAAAATAGTATAGATCGGAACATACATTCAGGTACTGATATTCAGGATATTAAAGGTAGAAGAAAGTTACAAAACACTATGTTTGGGATTACTCTGTTTTTAAAATATATTTTTATATGTACAGAAAAAATTCAAAGAGGGAATATATACTACACTGTTGTCATCTCTGAATAGTTCTTGGTTCATATTTCTGTGATGTTTGAAGTATTTTTGTTACTAAATTGTAAAAAGATTTTGTCTTTATTAGCTTGAGTCTTCAATTACAAGATTTCCGGCCTCCTTCCCCCACCATATTTACCTTAGGGCAGTGACTGTCATGGGGCTTTCTCTGCTCTGCATGAACAGATATTCTCAACAGCTAGAATTGATACTCTTTTTCTCTACCTTACTCACCCTTCACCATGGCAGCCAGGATATAGGGGATTTTTCTTTTTCTTTTTTTTTTGAGACAGAGCCTCAATCTGTCACCCTGGGTAGAGTGCTATGGCATCACAGCTCACAGCAACCTCCAACTCCTGGGCTCAAGCGAGTCTCCTGTCTCCGCCTCCCAAGTAGCTGGGACTACAGGCGCCCACCACAACGCCCGGCTATTTTTTGGTTGCAGCTGTCATTGTTGTTTGGCAGGCCTGGGCTGGATTCGAACCCGCCAGCTCAGGTGTATGTGGCTGGTGCCTTAGCCACTTGAGCCACACACGCCTAGCCGATATAGGGGATTTTTCATCAGTGAGTATTACTGAAGGGCAGCACCTGTGGCTCAGTGGGTAGGGCACTGGCCTCATATACCAAGAATGGTGGTTCAAACCTGGCCCCAGCCAACTGCAACAAAAAATAGCCAGGCATTGTGGCGGGCGCCTGTAGTCTCAGCTACTTGGGAGGCTGAGGCAAGAGAATCACCTAAGGAGTTGGAGGTTGCTGTGAGCTGTGATGCCATAGCACTCTACCAAGGGCGATAAAGTGAAACTCTGTCTCTAAAAATATATATATATATGTATAACAATATTTGAAGAGTAAAGAACAGACTCTACAGGTGGAAGGAGGGAGGGGTGAATGGGTAAATTCACGTCTAACGGGCACAGTGTAACTTGGACTCAAACTGGACCTGCATGTAACCAACACATTTGTACCCCTGTAACAGTCTGAAATTTAAAAAAGGAAAAGAACTGACTAAATAATTTTGCCTTGTGTGTGATTATCATTGAGTATGCCATTAGTGGTATGCTTTCGACTATTGCTTTCCAAGAGTATATGCGTCAGTATTACTTTTGTGTTTTACACGTTTTAGTTTATCATTTATTATTGCCATCATTACTCTTTGGCTGAAGTATCTACTTTTAAATATTAGCTTATTCTCTAAAAGTATTTCCTCTTGTATTTCTATTGCAGGAAAAATTTTAAACTTTGAGTAAAAAATTTTACGTAAAGCTTTTTTATACATGGCTGAGCGTGATGGTTCACGTCTGTAATGCATGAATCTCTACAAAAAATGTTTTTAGAAAGTTATAGTGGTGCTGCACACCTTTAGTCCCAACTACCTGAGAGGCAGGAAGATTGCTTGAGCCCAGGAGTTTGAGGTTACAATGAGCTCTGAGTGCACCACTGTGCTCTATCCTGGGTGACAGAGTGAGACCTTGTCTCTAAAATAACAAAACTTTATAAAAATTAAATTTTATGTTTACGTATAAATTTAAATTTGGTATAAAACTTAACTCATTTTCATTCAATCACTTTTAATGTTTCAAATCTCTGAAGGGACATTATTAAAAACTTAGAAGACATTTTGTTGTAACAATTTACACACGTTGAGAGTTAAAGTTATGGTTTTGATTGGTTTGTTTTTAGCATTCCATACTGGAAGAAGAGCTCTCTACATAAAAAATGCCTTTGTTCAGCAAATCACACAAAAATCCAGCAGAAATTGTGAAAATTCTGAAAGACAACCTGGCCCTTTTGGAAAAGCAAGACAAAAAGACAGACAAGGTATGAGCTGAACAATGACAGTGTTATTAAAATACAGCTGAAATAGTAACATTGTTATTAAAATACATGTGTCCGAAGACCAGGATTTAACAAAAGCTTAATGAAGAATCCAATGAAGAGTCTAGTCTGTGATATACTCATAGTATCTCATAGTACAGTGAGGTTGATTTCAGGTTTTATGCACCTGATAATTATTTAGTCTGTTGTCTTGAACTCACGATTCACTATCTGGAGCCTCCGGTCAGCTGTGGATCCCTACTGACTCCTCACAGGTTGGACCTTCCAGCATAGGCAGTCCCCGAGTTACTAACATCTGACGTACGTATAACTTGCACGTACGAACAAAGGCTATTACAAGCAATAGATAAATGCACCTGTTCCAACTTAGATACACATTCAACTTGAGAACTATCATGCCGGACCTGTCTCATTCATAACCCAAGGATTGCCTGTACTTTATAATATTGAGCCAAATATCGACCTAAATAGAAAGAAAAAATGATCTTCAAAGAGGAGTAAATCTAAATGGCCAAAGAGAGAAAAGAAAAAAAATGTCGCTCGTTTTTACTGGTAATTAGGAAACAGGTATTAATACCACAATAAATTTGCATTACACACCTCCTGTCTTGGCAAAAATGGGAAGGTCCAATCCTAGTGAGTGTTCATGGGAATGGAGAACAATGAGACTGCTCGCTCACTGATACAACCGCTCTAGAAGCCAGTTCAATATTTTCTGTTAAATGTGAACATACGCGTGTGCCAGCGCACTGCAGTACGTGTTCTCACATCTAAACTCTGGGGATGTTCTTGCACACGTGCACCAGGAAAAATGTACAAGAATTTCCATAACATTGTTGCTCACAAAACTCCTCAATGGAAACAGCCCAGTGGCGACCCAGTAGAATCTGTAAAGAAGTTAGAGTGCAGGGCGGCGTCTGTGGCTCAGTGAGTAGGGCGCCGGCCCCATATGCCGAGGGTGGCGGGTTCAAACCCAGCCCCGGCCAAACTGCAATAAAAAAATAGCCGGGCGTTGTGGCGGGCACCTGTAGTCCCAGCTGCTCTGGAGGCTGAGGCAGGAGAATCGCGTAAGCCCAAGAGTTAGAGGTTGCTGTGAGCCGTGTGACACCACGGCACTCTACTCGAGGGCGGTACAGTGAGACTCTTGTCTCTACAAAAAAAAAAAAAAAAAAGAAGTGAGGGTGCAGCCATCAGTAGGGTTCTACAGAGCAACGAAAATGCAATAATGAAATGAAAATGTAGAGAAAGCTCACAAATATAGTATTGAATGAAAGCAGCAGATCAGGAAAGGGAGTGGGTCCTAGTGCATACCATGCAAAATCAGTGCAACTGAGCTGGTTTTGGATGCGTGCATAGCGAATAAAACTATGAAGCAAAGATGTGATCATCTTAGAGCTATAAAAAGGTTCATGGATAAGAGGCATCCAGTGACATCTGGAGTGCTGATGGTTTTTGACCCGGGTGATGATGGTCACAAAGTGTTTGCTCTCTGCCTATGTTTGAAGCACTCTCTGTGGACATATCTCACGATTTAAGAAGCTTCCAGTCTTTAATAAATTAAGGATGAATTGTTTCAGTCAGACCATAAAAGTATCTGGACATTAATGAGTTACGTTTATATAATTTGACTTTTCTACTCATTCTCTTCTTCATCTATCATGATTTCAGTACTGTACTTGAAAGTAAGAAAACTATATTTCTATTGCAGTAGTCAGAAAATTAAACTTTTAACTCAATCTGCTCTCCTTTCCTACCTGTATTAGTTTAACTTTTTAATTGAGATATAATTCACATTCTAATTTTCTAAAGAGTATAAATCAGCAAATCAGTGGTTTTTAGTATATTCACAAGATAGCACAGCCATCACCACTGTTTAATTCTAGAATATTTTCATTACCCCAAGAAGAAACCCTGTGAGTATTGTCAAATCATTCTCCCCCCCACACCCACAAATCTGCTTTCTGCCCTATGGATTTGCCTATTTAAAATATGGTGAATTTTTTTTAAGTTTTATAGATAGCAAAGATTATGTAAGAAGAAAAAGTGGATTGACAGAGTTCATGGATTTGAACAACTTAGGATTTCATATCCAGCTCATTAAAAAATCAGAAGAATAAGGATTTGTTGAGAAACCTTAACACAAAGCTTTCTATAAAGATTAGTGGCTACTAGGCTGGCACGGTGGTGCACGCCTGTAATCCTAGCACTCTGGGAGCCTGAGGTGGGTGGGTTGCTCAGGACTTTGAGACCAGACTGAGCAAGAGCGAGACCCAGTGCCTAGAAATACCCCGGCATTGTAGTGGGCTGCTCCCAGCTACTCAGCAGACTAAAGCAAAAGAGGATTGTTTGAGCCCAAGAGTTTGAGTCTGCTGTGAGCTAGGTCACCATAGCACTCTACCGAGGACAACAAAATAAGATAAGACTCTGTCTCCAAAAAAAAGATTAGTAACTGCCATTAAGTCTTTAGACCATTGTCAATTTAATTTTCAAGAGTAAAATTTGTATTAATTGAAGATTATTTCAATTATGTTGACTAAGTAGAAATACTAGACATCTTTTTTATATACATAAAATTTTAGCAACATTTACCGAAATAGAAAAATCAGGGCCTACTAAACAGGTTTTTGTTTGATAACTATCCAATGATCTTTATAGATAAAGTGGTTCAAGAAATGGAGTTTTTAATTGTTTTAAATATTAGCATACTTTCTGGTCGCTAGGCTTCGGAAGAAGTGTCGAAATCACTGCAAGCAATGAAGGAAATTCTGTGTGGTACAAATGACAAGGAACCTCCGACAGAAGCAGTAGCCCAGCTGGCCCAAGAACTCTACAGCAGTGGGCTGCTGGTGACGCTCATCGCTGACCTGCAGCTCATCGACTTCGAGGTAACTGTCTGTAAGATGCTCACAGCTCTGCTGTTTAGTTTTTATATGATGACCATTAATGTTTAGCTTCATTCTTTATTTATTTATTTATTTATTTTTTGCTGGGGCTGGGTTTGAACCCACCACCTCCAGCATATGGGGCCGGCGCCCTACTCCTTTGAGCCACAGGCACCGCCCATGTTTGCCTTCATTTTTTTTTTTTTAATTTTTTTTAATGTAATTCCATTTTTATTTTCATTCCGCTTCTTATTTGTTGACTTTGTTGTTGTTGTTGTTGTTGCAGTTTGGCAGGGGCTGGGTTTGAACTCGCCACCCTTGGTACATGGGTCTGGCACCCTACTCGCTGAGCCACAAGCACCACCCGGCTTCATTCTTTTATTATGGCTGCCTGTAGATTATTTTAAAACATTTTTTCTAAAACTTCTATAATCACTTACTTTAACTTATTAAAAAAGAGCAAAAAGTTATATACTATGGTTAAGTTTTATGCAGCTAAGTGGCAAGGTTAATGGCTGATAACCATAATAATAATAACAGTAGGTAGCATTTATTATGTTCTATACACCAGTATAGTTTAAAGAACTCAACACATTTCATTTTTATTTTTGAGACAGAGTTTCACTGTGTCACACTAGGTAGAGTGCCGTGGCGTCACAGCTACAGCAACCTCAAATGCTTAGGCGTGATTCTCTTGCCTCAGCCTCCCAAGTCCCACCTATTAGCTGGGACTACAGGTGCCCCACAATGCCCACCTATTTTTTGGTTGCAGTTGTCATTGTTGTTTAGCAGGCCCAGGCTGGGATCAAACCTACCAGCTTCGGTGTATGTGGCTGGCGCCCTATTCACTGAGCTATAGGCACCGAGCCTCAAGTAATTTAATTTTTAAAACTACCTTTTTGGTTAATACTGTATTATTAGCCTCATTTTATAGATGAAGAATCATATAAAATTATTAAGTAATTTGCCCACAGTCACTCCATTAACCGAGAACTTAACTTGAGATTCAAATTCATGCAGTTATCTACCAAACCAATTAAAATGTCATGCCAATAATTTAGGAAATTTGTTCAGTCCTAGTAATGTAATATCTTTATCTCATTTTGAAAGGAGTTATATCCGGTTTATCTAAATAACAGATTGACTAAATGAAACAAAAACTTAGACCCATATGACTATGTATAGGCATTTTATTGTCTATGGTGTATATAACTTAGAATAGCAGTGTCTACGAGTGAAACATGCATACGCAAGTTTGGGCCTTGACTGTGGAGGTGCTGAAGGTCCTGGTTTGGCTTTGTGGATGTGTTGTTACCATAGTACTTTGTAAAGTATCAGGTAAGTGCTTGGTTCTCCATTAGTTCTCAGAGATAGAGGAGATACGCAGATTTCTGAAGTGAATAGCTTTTAGTTTGAGTCACTGAACAAATGGAACAAAAACTAATTACAGTGATTAGGCCAAGATAAGGTCAGAGCTTTGGGGATCAGTGGAAATACTAGCCCACGGCTCCCTGGGCATAATGAATGGGGAAGATTGTTGGCAAGTGGAGCTAAGGAGGAGGAACACAGAGCCAGGCTGCTCAGGAGCTGTGTGGTCAGGTGTGCTGGCCAGACCGGGACTGATGAGGGCCCCTGGGGCCAGGACTGCAGCTCATCCTTCCTTTCCATGCACCTGTCTGCCCCTGCCTTCCAGTGTCTTTGTCAGTCTTAGACATGCTCCAGCCCAGAATCTCTTCTTTCTTTTTCCTCTCACTTGGCTTGCTCATTTTTCCTTCCCATCTGTTTTTTTCCTTGTATTTTTTAAGTTAATTTAAAATTAGATACTATGAATGTTTGTAGAATCTATGGCAGAGCAGAGCATCACTTGGCTTGGACCTAGAGTTGTCTACAGTCCCAGCTTTGTTATTTCATAGTCATTGACAACCTCTTTGAACTTTTCTATCATCTGTAAAATAGGAATGATATGAACTTATAGCATTTTTTTTTTTTTTTTTTGAGACAGAGTCTCTAGCTGTCACCGTGGGGAGAGTGCCATAGTGTTATAGCTCATAGCAATCTCCAACTCTTGGGCTCAAGCGAGCCTCTTGCCTCTGTTTTTCTATTTTTAGTAGAGACAGGGTCTCAACTTTTGCTCAGGCTGGTCTCGAACTTGTGAGCTTAAGCAATCCATCTGCCTCAGCTTCCCAGACTGCTAGAATTATAGGTGTGAGCCATCGTGCCTGGACTTTTTTTTTTTTGAGACAGAGTCTCACTATGTCACTCTGGGTAGAGTGCCATGGTGTCATCATAGCTCATGGCAACCTCAAACTCTTGGGCTCAAGCCATCCTCCTGCCTCAGCCTCCCAAGTAGCTGGGTCTACAGGCACCCACCACAACACTCAGCTAGTTTTTCTATTTTTAGTAGAAACGGGGTCTCACTCTTGCTCAGGCTGGTTGAGAAGTGAGCTCAAGCAATCTCTCTGCCTCAGCCTCCCAGAGTGCTGGGATTATAGGCGTGAGCCACCACACCTGGCCTGTAGCACTGTTTTAAATAGTCAACTAAATAAAAATATATATAGCTACACATCATATAAGAACACTAAATACAAATGCAAAATATATACAGAAGTCAAGGAAGTTAAGTATTTTTATTTCCTGTCTAGAACTAAAGTTAAATGTAAGCTGGTTTGTTTTTGCTATAACTCTTGATTTTTTTTTTTTTTTTTTTTTTGGAGTTTTAGATATAGTTGGTCAGTGATTATACATTTCAAAAATGATTTCCTACTTTTAGGTTACATTGTTTTCCTTTCCTTTCCCTTATTTTTCCTTATTTTAGATAGTTTCATTCTGGATAGAGTGCCATGGGATCATAGGTCACAGCAACCTTAAACTCTTGGGCTTCCGTGATCATCTAGCCTCAGTTTTTCATTTTTAGGAGATGTTACCCTTGCCTAGGCTGGTCTCGAACTCATGAGCTTAAGCAGATTACATCCTATTTCTATAATACTATATAGTATTAGTTTACTATTGTTTTGCTTGTTTTCCTGAGAAAATGAGTAAAATTGTAGTACCGGATATGTGCCATTGACCAGTATATTAAGCTATTGTCCCCATTCATTCCTAAGTTTCTTTGAGTTAGTTGATGAGATTAGCTCAATTTGCAGTTGAATGCAGGAAGGAATATGACTTAGGATGGTGATGATTTGAAGAATGAGTCAGGGACGAATGTTGTCCAGCACAGTGACCTGGAAAAGCCTTGAGCACTCTCAGAACATCGTGGGTTCACAGTGCTCTCCAAGGAGTGAGGTGAAAGGGAGGGGGCCCCATCACAGTTGTAATTAGCATTGGCTCTGATTACGGAAGTGGAACATTCAGAAACAGTTGTGTAAGTTTCTCTTCTTTTAAATGATTTACTGAACATGAATTAAAAATTTAAAGAGGAAGTTTATTTCAAAATGATTTGGAATTAAGACATTTGATCACTGAAAAATTGAGTCAATCCTTAGCAGGTAAGCTTTTATTCTCTAGAATCCTTGGAGAAAAGAAGTAAGAATTATCCTTCTGAGTATCTGAATTATCCATATAGCTGGAGATTAAGTCTTCAAATGCAGAGTTAATTATTTTTGTGGATTATTTTACTTTTTAAAATAAAATGTATTACATACAGAGGGCACCCAAAAATGTACATACATTTTAGGAAGGGAAAGACTGTATGAAAATTGTCACACTCAATATAGACCAACCCCAGAAGATGAACACAAAGCACACGGAGCAGTGGTTGAAATTGCAAAACTCAACATGACTTGAGTGTTGCAAGTTTAGTACAGTTTTCTCTTTATTAAAATGCATCTACCCTGGCTTGGCGCCGGTAGCTCAGCAGCTAGGGTACCAGCCACTACACCTGAGCTGGCAGGTTCAAATCCAGCCTGGGCCCTCCAAATAACAATAACAACTACAACCAAAAAATAGCCAGGCATTGAGGCAGGCACCTGTAGTCCCAACTACTTGGGAGGCTGAGACAAGAGAATCGCCTAAACCCAAAAGTTGGAGGTTGCTGTGAGCTGTGGCGCCACAGCACTCTACCCGGGATGACAGCTTGAGACTCTGCCCTTATTATTTATCTCCCCTCCAGAACAATATATGAGATATAATAAGCTTTTACTGTTGACTAAAAACAGTCATTATGAAGATCTGTTATTTTGATGATAAGCCAGCAGGGAGTTTTTACCTTTGTTTATTCAGTTGGTAGAACCCAATGCCTAGAACATAGCTGTAAATGAACGTGGGGCTCAGCAGATGCAGCCGTCCTCCTCTAGCTCATAGTAAATAAATACTTCTTGATTGAATGGATGATTTATGTATGAATGAAAAGCTCTTAAAATTTAGGACAGTTCACTTTCAAGAATTCCTCCAATTACCTGTCTACAGGAAGGAGGCAGCATCACTAGCACAGTTGGCTACTTGAAGAAATGCATGCATCTTGTATCTCTGTGAACTGGAGA
This sequence comes from Nycticebus coucang, assembly GCF_027406575.1. Classification (NCBI taxonomy): domain Eukaryota; kingdom Metazoa; phylum Chordata; class Mammalia; order Primates; family Lorisidae; genus Nycticebus; species Nycticebus coucang. The sequence goes on along the minus strand of NC_069794.1, from coordinate 93,748,349 downwards.
CATGGATGGTCAGCCGGTGGGCAGCTCTCCTTCTCAAGTCTAAAGTATCCTCGTAAACCAGCAACAGCTTGATAAAATTTCTCCTGACTTCAAAACTTCCTCTAAGCATGCAGAACCCCTACCCTCTTGTCTCCTGGTTCATAGGTAGCACTGGGACAGCCCCGTTGGTATTATCTTGAGTGACGAGGACTGTGTTTACCACATGTGGGCCTGTTAATTGGTTGGTTGGTTGGTTGGTCGAAGGAATGAGAATGAAAAATCAAAACAGAGATAAAGGAAATAGACCAAAAGAAAAGACCTATCAGTAAGCCACTTTTGAGGGATTAGTAAATTTTTTAGATTATTTATTTTTAGATTATCTAATAGACAATTTTTCAATTATCTATTAAAACTACTTTGTCTAAAGATGGGCATAGCAGGAATGGCCTCTCATGGTGCTCCTTCAAAGAGCACAACAGTCATTTGACTGTAAACCTTTTGGTACGTTTTCATAACAGGAAAGAAAAATTATTATTTGGGGGATGGGCTCCAGCTATTGCCAAATAAGCTGGGGGGTGGTACCTTCCTTAGAAAAAAATAAACTTTTGTTTAGAAGACACTTTGATGGGCCTTTTTGTTAGCTTGAAACGTTAGTCCCTGGTGGTGCCTAAAAGAAAAAGACTGAAAGAAAAGAGCTTAGATTCTTTTCACATAGTCAAGTAACAGAAATTTGAGAAACGCCCTCTGTCTAAGGTTGATGGGAGCAGGAAGTATTAACAGAAGGAAGAGAGGAGGAAGGTTTGGACTGAGGGGAGGAGTGGGCTCTGGAGCCATGACAAAAGTAAGGAGCTTGTGAAGAAAGTGACCAGGAAGGAGACTGAGGGACCTTGAATAACAGTGACCCGCAGATACCAATTTGAAGCTGTTTCTGCATTGTACTATAATTACCCTTTGTTTAGTTTTAAGCCCTTGATAGAGGAACTATGTGCTAATTATGTATGTTGAGTGAAGAAGTGGTTTTCTGTACTTGGGGTAAACAGGGTATTGAGAAAATAATCAATTGTAGGATGCAAGACAGTGAATAGGGTTGTTTGAAAAGATCTGGGAGCAGGGATTTGGAGCCCCAGAGCTGACAGCAGTCATGGTGTTTGAGGGCAATGACATGGATTGGGTTCAGCAACTAATTCCTGTGTGACAAACCCATTTCTCCTTCAGGAATCTGGAGGAAAGTGGCCCATTAGGGTGAGGACAATCCTGGAGGGTCCTGCTGAATAATGAATAATGGCTTGTTAGGAGGTAGACCTCTGGATTTGAAAAAAAACAAACTCATAATTTAGCCATAAATTGTTATCTAATCTTTTTAGCCTTAAAATTGCTGACAGGAAAGGACTGTTTCTGCATATTCTTATGAGGTTTAAAAAAATGACTTGCGGCTGAGTGTAAAACTTCTGATTTTGTGGGCCGAGGATCAAACTCAGTGCTGTAGTTTTTGAGGTTTGGCTGCTATCCAAGACACAGTTTCAGACTCTTTGATGTTTTGAAACACAATGTCCGAAGAGATCAAAGGATGAAAAAGGTATGGCATACAAGCACTGATGCATTCATCATTTTAGAGGCAGGTGTGCCTTGCCAAACTGGGGTGGATGCAAAGTCAGCTGCTCAGGCCGAAGAACAGAACAGCTCAAAGAAACAGAAAAGTTTCCACTGTGATAACTTAGGCTCTGATGATTATTTCTTGCTATGTTAAAAAAAAAAGTCAGCGAAACAAACACTCTAGGATCAGCTTTCTAAGTAAGCCATTTTATTATCCTACGTTTTTGAAAATATTCATCCCCTAAAATTATTTTTCTCTTCCCCGACCCTGATTAAAGTGGTCCTTTGGTTTTATTACTATAAAAGTGAGGCAGAAATCATAAAGCCTTAAAATACAAACTTTAACTGTACTTTATGCATTTAGTAATTTGAAAGGTTTGCTATGAGTGTAGGCCATTGATTCCAGTTGATTTTATTTGGTCCTGATTCTATTTTGTTGTGTATATATTCTGCTGTGCCCATTCTTAGGCAAATTGAAGAGTTTACAGTTTTAGGCGGGGAAACACTATATTATAGCAAATGGAATTTTACGTTATGATTATACTACTGCCCTCTTAAAATTAATGAATATAAGCTTTAAAAGCCTTTATCTTATCAAAGTACATAACATATGGATGATTAAAAATGATATTTGACATCAGGCTCTTAATCAGAAGTGAAACCTATTAATTGTTTGTAATAAAATTAAGACAGTGACCATTTTAGTTTGACTGTGCCACACATTTTAGGGATTTTAATTTGCCCTAGGATACAGATTGCCCATAGCATGTGCATGTGTGAAATATTTTGTCTGCCCTGGCCCTTTGCTCTCTAGGGAATGCTCCCTTCGTTCCAATTCTCAGTCAACATGACACCTTGCCCAGCACAGAGCTGCCTGCCTGGCCTCCCCATGGACATCTGACCCAGGGTCTTTCTGCAAGAATTCTGGAATTAGAACTGAGACAGGACCCTAGTTTCCACCCCGGAGCTAAAGATGCTAAATGTAATTTTTTCATTAGTGGCCAGGCTTCCTACCATGGGGACTAAAGAAGCAGAAGCAGCCAGCCTGCTGTGAAGATAGTAGAATAAAAGAGACTGGGGAAGGGAGGGAAAGCTTCCCCCCATAGAATTCATGTAACGTTTAAAGTTAATTCCACTTAAAACTTTTTGAGAGCAATTAATTATGTGCTAGCCTGTGCTTGAGTTCCCTAAATCTTTCCCAATATCTATAAATTTGATATTTTAGGTTAGTTTGGATTTGAGTCCCCAGCAACAGACTACTCTGCCTGTCTAATCCTGCCACCGAAGTTCAGCACAGACGTTGGTCTCCATCCATCTCCCTCAGGCACACCCGTGCACGTGCACACACCAGTGAGAACAGAGCGGTCCGTTACTTCAGGGACTACAATTTGTATTTTCTAATTGAACTGTAAATTACACACAGTAACTTATGTTCCTCCTTTTCAGTGCATCGAGCAAGGGCAGTTCCATCACTCCCCAGAATCCTCCCCTGCCTTTGTAATCAGTTCTTTTTCTTCCTCCCAGCCCCTGGCAAGGACTGATCGGTTTTCTATTCCTGTATTTCTGTTGTTGCAGAAAGTTCAGATAAGCAGAATCATATTTGTAACTTTTTGAGCCTGGCTTCTTTCATGAGGCCTAACGCATTAGCGATCCGCCCGCACTGTTGCCCCGCATCAGGATTTGCTCCTTTGCATTGCTGAGTGGCAGTCCACAGATCATGTTTCCGTTCCCCACTAGAGAGCGGTTTGACTGATTTCCAATTTTTAGCAATTAGGAAAAAGCCATTACAACCATATGTGTGTAGTTGTGTGTGTGTGTGTAAGTTACCATAGGTTTTCATCTCACTTGGGTAAATACCGACTAGGAGTAGACTTGTCGGGTATTGTCAGCTTCTGTTTGTTCTGTTTGTTGTCTCAGCCGTTCTCACGGGAGTTAGTGATGCTGCAGATCTCACAGTGGGTTTAACTTGCATTTCCTTAGTGACCAGTGACGATGAGCATCTTCCACGTGCTTATTCACCGCCATGTCTCTTCTTTTGTGAAGAGTCTCTTAAGATCTTTGGTCCCTTTTACATTTGGTTGTTGAATTGTGAGAATTCTTTATGTTTGTATATTCCATATGCAAATCAACGGCTTGTATTTTAAAACGGGTGTTCTCTGATCTCTGCCCTCTTTTTTCGCATTTGCCATTTCTCATCTGTACTGTCAGTAAGGATGATTTTTTGGGGGGGGACAGAGTTTTACTTTGTCGTTCTTGGGTAGAGTGCTGTGGCGTCACAGCTCACAGCAACCTCCAGCTCTTGGGCTTAGGTGATTCTCTTGCCTTGGCCTCCTGAGTAGCTGGGAGGGTATTTTTTTTTTGTTTGTTTGTTTTTAATTGCAGTTTGGCCAGGGCCGGGTTCAAACCTGCCACCCTGTGTGTATGGGGCCAGCGCCCTACTCACTGAGCCACAGGTGCCGCCCAGTAAGGATGGTTTTTACTAGCAGTTGCTTCTGATTGCTATGACTGTTTGCTCCACCCTGTCTTCCCTCCTTTTCTCTTCCCTTGTTCGATTTTAGCTGGGTACTTCCATTTGCTTATCTGTGGTGGTAGATATCATGAAAACTATGCACAGACCTATTTGCTAATTAATTTTCATTAGTGTTTGAGTATTTAGTGTGTGGCCCAGGGCAACACTTATTCCAACCTGTAGCGGAGAAGAAAACAGGTAGGACCCTGCCTCCCCCGACAGCATCTTGTGTTAAAGCTGACCTTTTTGAATTTGCCAGCAAACACAAATGCCTCCTCAGGTGTGAGATAGGATCAGTTACATTGCATGTGATCTTAGAATTGCCAACTAATTTTAATCATTTTTAGTTATTTCTGGATGTTGCTTTTTTATTACCAAAAATGTTTTGAGGGTTTTTTTATTTTCTTTTTTTCTGACCGTTCTAGGTCCAGGGATTAAGATTTGGAAGCCTGTAGGTGGAGTGAAAGTTTCTCTCCATGTAGATTTAGTGTGGTGAGTGGACAGCTACAAAGGTCACGCAGAACAGAAACCATTCGCCCTCTTCTACCCGCTTCCGTCTCCTGTAACCTTCTCCATTCTGATCCTTCCTCTGCTTTGGGACGCAGTGCCTGGTAGCAGAACTTGTGTTCATGATCTGTGGGAGGCTTCCTTTGCCTTTGCACACATTTGCTAATGAATCAGAAGAATGTTTTCCTCTGTGCAGAAGTTGGATGGAGCTCTGTGGCCCTTCATTTCTGCTCTTTGCTGGAATGCTGTACAGAAGTATGCTTGTGGCATTTTACTGGGAAGTATGAAAAACATGCTCATATGACATTTCAAAGAGGGTTGATGTTTATTCTGCAGTTTTACACTGTAGAGTCTAGAAAGGTTTGAGCAAAACATGATTTCTTTCATTTTAAAATTCACTTATATTTAATTATACCTCTTTTAAACAGCACATAGAGTCTCTAACATCTGTATAAATGAAATTATATAGTGAACATTTTTAGTATTTTAAAATTATGAGAGCAACTGATTCTGAAATTGATATAGATATTTATCATCTCCTAATTGTGGAGACAAATTAAAATTTGGAGATTGGTATAGTATTTTTTCTTTTTTCCTAATGTTTATTTTTAATTATTATGAATACATAATAGTTATACATATTTATCAAAGTGTACAGTGTATAATGATCAAATCAGGGTGATTAGGATAGCTATCGTCTCAAGCATTTATCATTTTTGATGTTTTTTTCTTTTTCTTTTTTTTTTTTTGAGACAGAGTCTCACTTTATTGCCCTTGATAGAGTACTGTGGCATCACAGCTCACAGCAACCTCAAATTCGTGAGCTCAAGTGATCCTCTTACTCAGCCTCTCAAGTAGCTGGGACTACAGGAGGCTCCCAAAGGGGCCAGCTATTTTTAGGAGGGGATGGAGAGGGACTCGCCCTTGCTCAGGCTGGTCTCAAACTCCTGAGCTCAAGTGATACACCTGCCTTGGCCTCCCAGAGTGTTAGGATTGCAGGCGTGAGCCACCGTGTCTGACCTTGTGTTTTTCTTAAAAGAAAATATTATATACTCTTCTTTCGTATTTACCTGTTCTTATTTCTCTGTCTCCTTTTCCCCTGAGTCCTCCCTTCTTCCTCCATGATTCCCTCTCTTTTCTTCTGTGCTCTCTTCTTCCTTTATTTCCATCTTCCTCTTTTTTTCTCTCCATGTAATAAAGTGAAAACAATGGAGAACTGTAGATATTTCTTTTTTTGTTGTTGTTGCAGTTCGGCCGGGGCTGGGTTTGAACTCGCCACCCTCGGCATATGGGGCCGGCGCCCTACTCACTGAGCCACAGGTGCCGCCCCTGTAGATATTTCTTATATCTAATCACCACCAACATTTTGATGTTCCAGTTTCTTATGTCTACCTGTTAGATACACCATAATTTATTTAATAAACCGTGCCCAATTCTCAACATTTTGATTGTAAAAATTAACCTGCTTATTTTGAAATAATTATTGATTGGCATTCAGGTTTAGGAAATAATACGGAAAGATCCCAGGTACCTTACCTAGTTTCTACAGGGCTAATATATGTAATATCTTGAAAAACTATACAACAGCAATACAACCAGGATATTGACATTGATGAAGTCAAAATATAAGACATTTCCATCCCCATGAGGTCTTTCCAGTCACCTTTTTATGGCCACACCCACTTCCCTCAACCCCATCACCACCCCACTCCACCCCTGACTTCTGGCAAGTGCTAGTGTGTTCTCCATGCTTATAATTTTGTCATTTTAAGAATGTAAATAGGGCGGTGCCTGTGGCTCAGTTGGTAAGGCGCCGGCCCCATATACCGAGGGTGGCGGGTTCAAACCCAGGCCCGGCCAAACTGCAACCAAAAAATAGCCGGGCATTGTGGCGGGCGCCTGTAGTCCCAGCTGCTCGGGAGGCTGAGGCAAGAGAATCGCTTAAGCCCAGGAGTTGGAGGTTCCTGTGAGCTGTGTGAGGCCACGGCACTCTACCGAGGGCCATAAAGTAAGACTCTGCCTCGGGTGGCGCCTGTGGCTCAGGGCGGCACCTGTGGCTCAAAGGAGTAGGGCGCCGGCCCCATATACCAGAGGTGGCGGGTTCAAACCCAGCCCTGGCCAAAAAAAAAAAAAAAAAAAAAAAACTGCAAAAAAAAAAAAAAAAAGACTCTGTCTCTATAAAAAAAAAAGAATGTAAATAGAGCTGTACGGGGTGTAACCTTTTTTCACTCTGCGTAATTCCTCCAGGCTCCTCTCACTTGACGTCTACATCAATAGCTTGTCCTTTTTGTTGCTGGACTGTCATCCGTGGTGTGGATGGATCACAGCTGGTGGGTCTAACCAGTTACCTGTTGAAGGATTTCTGGGTCATTCCTAGCTTTGGGCTATTTGTGTAAAGATGACTTTTAATCTCTCTGTGATAGATGTCAAGAGTGCAATCCTGTTATGGGTGGTTGTGTGCTTAGTTCTTTAAGAAGCAGTCAGGGTGTTTTCTTGATCAGCCATACTGTTTTACATCTCCACCATAACCTATGAGCACAGCTCCTCTTCACTCTCACTAGCATTTGATGTTGTTGCTGTTTTTTAATTTTAGCCATTCTGACTGGTATGTGGTAGTATCTCGTTGTGGTTTCAATTTGCAGATTCCTAAAGGCTGAAGATGCTAAACATCTTTTATGGGCTAGTCGCCATCTGTGCATCCCCTTCGTTGGAATGTTTCTTTGTTTCTTTTGCCCAAGTTCTAATTGGATTCTAAATTTTTCATACTATTAAGTTTTTGTTTTTTTTTTTTTTGATTGTTGGGGATTCATTGAGGGTACAATAAGCCAGGTTACACTGATTGCAATTGTTAGGCAAAGTCCCTCTTGCAGTCATGTCTTGCCCCCATAAAGTGTGACACACACCAAGGCCCCACCCCCCACCCTCCGTCCCTCTTTCTGTCATACTATTAAGTTTTGAATTTTTTTTTATGTATGTTCTAGATACATGCATGTCACATATAATCTTTTGTCGCCTATAGAGCTTGCAAGAGTGTCTCCCAGTCTGTAGCTTGCCTTTTCATCCTATGAACAGGATCTTTTGGAGAGCAAAGTTTCTATATTCTTAGGAAGTCCAATTTATTACTTGTTCTTTTTGTGGGTTATGCTTTTAGTGTCAAGTCTAAGAAGTTTATGCCCTGCCTTAGATCCTGAAAAATTTTTCCTAAAAGTTATATATTTTTATGTTTTGAGTCTATAATCTAATAGACTAGCTAATTAACAAGCTAATTTTTTATAAGATCAATGCTATTCTTCCAGAATGTTTTCTATCTATTACTATTTTCAGTAGATGTGTATTTCATATTTTATGTGACAGGTAGTTTTAAGATTGATCAATTAATTGAATAATCTTCTTGGTCTTCATTTGGGGTCTTGGTTGTTTGACTGTCCCTTTGGTATTAAAAAGTGCCAAATTAATAAGAGGGATTAATGGCCCATGTGTGAGATAAAGGACACATAGCTGGTTATGCCTCTAAGGTAATGAATCAGTTTGATAAATTTTACCGAGTGCCTACCACACAAGGTCAGAAGTTTGTGAAGTCATCCCAGAGAAAGTGCTACCTACCTCATTGCAGAAAACAACTAGGGTCTCCTTCAAAGCCCGCACTCCCCGTGGCCATCTGGTGACTGTACTGATGTTCAGTAATGAAGTATGTAGCACTTTCTGTAGGATCACTTGGCAAAGTTAATTTTCTAACCTTGTATTCTGGGCCCTGATATGGACATTGAAATATGACCTGTCTTCCTGGGAGCTAATAGTGCAATCTGAGTTAGAGACAAAATTTTCACTTCAGCATACAGTGTTGAGTACGGGCAGTCAGTTCAGTGTGATGGTAAAGAACCCAGACTCCGGACTCCATCAGCCTGGGGTGGAGGTCTCCTGCCTGCCTTCTGGGTAAGGCAACCTCACCAGTCCCTTATTTCCTTATGAATATGTACATGATAAGGTTGTTGCAAAGACTGGGTAACACACGTAAAGCTCTTGGCATAAGGGTCAGCGCTCAACGAATCTTTGCTGCTTCGATGGGGTAGAGGTGGGGGTGGTGGAGGAGGAGATAGAACCTGCCGTGGAAGTTGGAAAGTGACAAATAGCGAATGAGCCTGGAAAAGTAGGCAAGGACCAGGTCACGAAGAGTGTTGGAGCGTTGGGCTTTTTTCTAAGTAAAAGGAAGGTGTTGAGGAGTTTAGGGGAAGAGAATGTATGGCCAGGTTTGCATTTCTAGCTAGCTTACTCTGCGCAGTGAGAATGCTCTGAAGTGCAAAGAGAAACTGAAGCAAGCGATTTTATAGGTCAGTTGACAGATGAAGGTCAGAGCCAGGGCCGTAGTGATTGACAATATGGTGTCATCCTTTACTTATTTTCCATATGACATGCTCAGGTCCAATCCAGGGCTTGTTGGAGCACCAGGCTGGACCCAGGTTGTGGGGTCTGTGGAAGTCCCTGAGGACTCTGAGAAGACCCAGGCATGATTGGCTGTATAGTTCCTCTGTGCCCAGTGACTGACTCAGGGGTCCCTTCTGTCCCTGTAGACTAGATATGATTTCTTATGATCACCAAAGTCAAATATATCCATCTAATGTACAACTTGGATTCTTTTTTTTGGAGACACCAAGGTTAAAGAAGACTGAATAAAGCAACAAAGTAAAGGGAAAAATTATGAGGCAATAGATCTAAGAAGGAATTTTATTCTAACCTAAATTTTACTAAAATCTTTGTTTTATCTGTTTTTATTCCTTATGAACATTAAAAATATAAATCATAATTATTTTCCTTTTGAATAAGCTAAGAGGTAAAAATATCAAGAATTCAGTTCCTTCGTATTCACTATTTTATATCGCTTCGTACCCTTGTATGTGCTAGTGTGGGAAATGGACATGTAATTGGTCAAATGTCACACAATGCGCAGCCTGTGGTAGGGAGCTGTGCACATTTTGTACACTCTGAAAGCACTTGTAAAGTTATGAAAAGGACAAATGTTTCTGCATATTGTAAAGGATGGTGCTATTTCTGTTGTATATGTATGTCATGCACACAGCACACCATATAATTCACCACTTTAAAAATATACAATGTAATTGTCATTTGTTTCTTTAACAGGGAAAAAAAGATGTGACCCAGATATTTAACAACATCCTCAGAAGACAGATAGGCGCTCGGAGTCCCACTGTGGAGTACATCAGCGCCCACCCCCACATCCTGTTCATGCTCCTCAAGGGGTAGGCTCTCAGCCTCCGTCCCAGGATGGCTCAGTTCTGAACGTTGTTAAAAGGCCTCCTTGCCTTTTCTTTGTGGCAATAATGAGGGCTGTCTCTGGCGAACTCAACTTGCTCCTTAAGACTGTATCTTGCTCTCACCTGTTTCTCTTTCTCAGTAAACGTTATTATACTCTCCCCTTACCAAAAAAAAAAAAACAACAAAAAACAAAAAACCTCTAATAGTTGTTAAAAGTACACAGAATTAGCTTCATTTAAGATGTGATCAATTCCCTTTTGGAGTTGCAGTAAAGGTAATTCTTGAATTACAGAAGAGAATATGTCTGGAGAAGAACAAGAATTCTAGTCCTGTATCCAATTTCTCTTGTACATTTTTTAAACATCGAATTGTATCAAAATAAAACATAATGTGTAGTTTAAAAATCAGCTGCATCAATGAGCAGCAGCTCTTTGCCTTTTCCTTCATTTTTCAATCCTATTTCCCAAAGACAACCACTTTCATCTTTTTTATTTGTTCATTTTTTTCATTATACATTTACTTCCCTGTTAAAAATAATCATTTATCGGGCGGCGCCTGTGGCTCAGTCAGTAAGGCGCCGGCCCCATATACCGAGGGTGGCGGGTTCAAACCCGGCCCCAGCCAAACTGCAACAAAAAAATAGCCGGGTGTTGTGGCAGACGCCTGTAGTCCCAGCTACTAGGGAGGCTGAGGCAAGAGAATCGCCTAAGCCCAGGAGTTGGAGGTTGCTGTGAGCTGTGTGACGTCATGGCACTCTACCCGAGGGCGGTACAGTGAGACTCTGTCTCTACAAAAAAAAAAATTCAAACATTTTAGAAACGTTCAATATAGAAAGAGAGCGCATCTCATAATCTCCTCCCAAGAAACCATTGTTGGTAACTAGGGGACTACTCTGACTTTCCTTCTCTATTATTAATTATTCTTCTATTTTTTAACCCAAACTTTTCAGCCATCCCTTCACATTGATTTTTTTTTTTTTTTGGAGAGACAGAGTCTCACTTTATGGCCCTTGGTAGAGTGCTGTGGCCTCACATAGCTCACAGCAACCTCCAACTCCTGGGCTTAAGCGATTCTCTTGCCTCAGCCTCCCGAGTAGCTGGGACTACAGGCGCCCGCCACAACGCCCGGCTATTTTTTTTTTTTTTTTGGTTGCAGTTCAGCCGGGGCCGGGTCCGAACCCGCCACCCTCGGTATATGGGGCCGGCGCCTCACCGACTGAGCCACAGGCACCGCCCCACATTGATTTTTATACACGCCATTTACTGAGTGCTTGCCCTGTGCCAGGCATTGCATCCAATGTCTTTACTTAGGTTATATAATTTGATCCTTTCTGAATACTAGGAATAAATATTGTTCTTACCATTTTACACATGAGGAAACAGAAACTCAGAAGGAGTCAAGGTGTTACTCGAGGTTCTTCAGCTCACAGGTGACAGCGCCCAGCTCTCCTTTCAGGGCCGACCCTAAACCCCACTTTTCTTACCCTTGACTTACCCTTAAGAAGATCTGAGGATTGTTTAGATGTTATTGATGCTCCGAGGACAGGTAGACAGGAAACCCAAGTGGAGCGGTGGCGTTCACCAAGTTCTAATTTAGTGTGGAACACCAGAGACGCAGCCCTCTGGCAAAGGTCAGGATTTTTACTGAATTATCTCTTGTGAAGTTACTTGAAAATTTAGGACATAACTTGATCAGTACATTTATATATCAAACAATAATATTATTAAGGGTAGGATAGTAATATGCTATATTGAGCCTAATTCTAATTATGAAGAATGTAAGCCAGGGCTCCGTGCCCATAGCTCAGTGAGTAGGGCACGAGCCACATAACACTGAAGCAGGCGGGTTTGAACCCAGCCCGGGCCTGCTAAACAACAATGACAACTGCAACCAAAAATAGCCGGGTGTTGTGGTGGTCGCCTATAGTCCCAGCTACTTGGGAGGCTGAGGCAAGAGAATCGCTTAAGCCCAACAGTTTGAGGTTGCTGTGAGCCGTGATGCCACAGCAGTCTACCAAGGGCAACATAGTGACACTCTGTCTCAAAAAAAAAATGTAAGGGGCGGCGCCTGTGGCTCAGTCGGTAGGGCTCCAGCCCCATATACCAAGGGTGGCGGGTTCAAACCCAGCCCCGGCCAAACTGCAACCAAAAATAAAAATAGCTGGGCGTTGTGGCGGGCGCCTGTAGTCCCAGCTGCTCGGGAGGCTGAGGCAAGAGGATTGCTTAAGCCCAGGAGTTGGAGGTTGCTGGGAGCTGTGTGAGGCCATGGCACTCTACCAAGGGCCATAAAGTGAGACTCTGTCTCTACAAAAAAAAAAAAAAAAAAAGAATGTAAGCCAGAAATCAATACTTGTCTATTAAGCAGGATCAGTGGACATGTGATACAAAACATGGTAAAAAGGATTTGGAGATGAAGGGTGAAAAGATTATAAAAAAGGTCTTTCTCAGACTAGATGAACTTGTTTCCTGGCTGTGGTAAAGGATGTTGCACGGTCCTGCAGGAACTTGAGAGGGCAGTCACCCAACTGCCGTCCCTGATCCACAGAAGATCATGGCCCACGGACTATGTTCCAGAAGGCTAAATGTTAACATAAATTTCTCCCAATAATCCTAGTTTTTACAAGTTTACATAAGAAGTTTCAACCATATACAAAAGTAGGAAGTGCTGAGAAACCCCATGTGCCCCCGTCACCGGCCTGAACACTGTCTCCATTGTGCTGTGGTCGGTGTTAGTCTCTCCTGTCTTCTCAACACACGCACACACACACACAGGCACACACACACATGCAAACACACGCACACACGCACACACACAGGCACACACACATGCAAACACACACACACACACCTACATACAGGCACACACACCTGCAAACACATGCACACACGCATGCACACACACACCTACATACAGGCACACACACATGCAAACACACGCACACACACACCTACATACAGGCACGCACACACACACACGCAAACACATGCACACGCACACACGCATGCACACACACACCCTTTTTTTGGCTAAAGTATTTTAAAGCCAATCCCTCAACACTTCAATAAGTATTTCAAAAATAACAAAAATAGTTTTTACATAACCATAATGTTATTGTATTTTCAAAAATTAATAATAAATCTTTAATACTGGGCGGTGCCTGTGGCTCAGTGGGTAAGGCGCCGGCCCCATATACCGAAGGTGGTAGGCTCAAACCCAGCCCCGGCCAAATTGCAACAAAAAAATAGCCGGGTGTCATGGCGGGCGCCTGTAATCCCAGCTACTCGGGAAGGCTGAGGCAAGAGAATCACCTAAGCCCAAGGATTTGGAGGTTGCTGTGAGCTGTGACACGACAGCACTCTACCGAGGGTTAATAAGTGAGACTGTCTCAAAAAAAAAAAAAATCTTTAATTCTTACTATCCACTCATATTCAAATTTCTTTAATTGCAAAACCAAAAAAGTCTTAGTTTGTTTGTTCAAATAAGGATCCTAATGTGGCCCACTGGGCCGGTGAGGTGGCTCACGTCTATAATCTTAGCCTCTGGGAGGCCGAGGTGAATAGATTGGAGACCAGCCTGAGCAAGAGTGAGACCCTGTCTCTACTAAAAATAGAACAACTGAAGCAAGAGGATCTCTTCAGCCTGAGAGTTTGAGGTTGCTTTAATGGAGACAGGGTCTTACTTGTCACTCAGGCTGGAGTGCAGTGGCCTGATCATAGCTCGCTGCAGCCTCCAACTACTGAGATCTAGTGATCCTCTTGCCTCAGCCTCCTAAGGGGCAGAACTATAGGCACATGCCACCATGCCCAGCTAATTTTTCTTATATTTTTAAGAGATCAGTCTCTCTGTATTGCCCAGGCTGGTCTAAAACTCCAGGCCTCAAGTGATCCTCTCCTCTCAGCCTCCTGAGTCACTAGGATTACGGGAGTGAGTCACTGCATCCAACCCTGTCAAGGACTTTTAAGTCCCTTAGACCAGCATCCCTGCAGCCCCATGTACACATTTTTATGCATTTGGCTTTTGAAAAACTAAGTCAGTTTTGTTATAGAGGATCCAATCAGGAGGGAAGATGAAATATGGTTTAGTTTTGTAAGATAGTGACTCAGCACTTATCAGGTTAACCTTTTTGGGGACCTTCCTTAGGTCATGGTGGGAACAAAATGTCATGATCCTTCTGTTGGGAGGCTAAGCCGTAGGTGGAGCAGATGGAGTGGGATCGATACTGAGTCTGTACCAGACCCAGGGTATCTGTGTAGCTGGGTTCTGACACTGTAGAAAATCATCATCTCAGACAATGACAGATGTCAGACTACTGGGGTGAAGTGACAAGTGTGTTGAACCAGAGGAGTATTTGTAAAAATGTTCTCTTGGTTCTCAAGAATAAATCATCAGTGCATCACAGATGGTTTCAATAAATCTCGCCAAATGAAAAGTAAAAGAGAACTAGTTATACCCGAAAGTTAGAGTGGAAACTTTCAGGAGTCTTCAAATTACGGCCCGCGGGCGACATAAGGCGGTGTGATTGTATTTGTTCCCGTTTTGTTTTTTTACTTCAAAATAAGATATGTGCAGTGTGCATAGGAATTTGTTCATAGTTTTTTTTTTTTTTTTTTAACTATAGTCCAGTCCTCCAACGGTCTGAGGGACAGTGACCTGGTCCCCTGTTTAAAAAGTTTGAGGACCTCTGAGAAATTGAATTTTCTATAAGCCGTACTTTGGTTCTCATTAGCATCTTCTAATATTAAGAAATTTAGTCAGGGGCAGCGCCTGTGGCTCAGTGAGTAGGGTGCCGGCCCCATATGCCGAGGGTGGCGGGTTCAAACCCAACCTCGGCCAAACTGCAACAAAAAAATAGCCGGGCGTTGTGGCAGGCACCTGTAGTCCCAGCTGCTTGGGAGGCTGAGGCAAGAGAATCGCTTAGGCTCAGGAGCTGGAGGTTGCTGTGAGCTGTGTGACGCCACGGCACTCTACCGAGGGCCATAAAGTGAGACACTGTCTCTACAAAAAAAAAAAAAAAATTAAAAAAGAAATTTAGTCAGAATTTGATGTTCGTTAAATTCATTATATGTCTACTTTGTAAAAAACATTATGCTCAGCACTCTTAAGAGATTAGTGTGGGAGAAAGTAAAAATAATTAAAACACAGACACGGTGTGGTGGGGTGGGAGGAAAGAGGAGAAGGTGGTGGTGAGTGAAGCAGAGCCTAGCAGTTCAGTCACTGGTGATGAGGAGAAGAAAATATAACATACCCTGTGACATGACGGTATTGTAAAAAAAAAAAAAAATGCTGAAGTGAAATTACAGACAGGCAGGAGGGCGAAGGGAAGAGAGCATAATCCCCAATTGTGGGTGAGGAGGAGAAATTTCAAGGATGAGATGGCATTTGAACTTAGCCTTGAAAGATGAGAGAGGGTCTTGTGGTGGGAACGAAGGAAAAGGGACTTCCAGTTGAGGGCTGGCACACTCCAGGGAACTGGAGAATGTGATGGGAGATGAAACTGAAAAGGTCAGTGTAGGGCTGGATTATCGGAGCTCAAAGGTACGTTATAATAACTCTGTATTTTAATGATCTGTCCCATAGGTTTTTTCTCTAGGCAAACAGCCTTTATTTTATACTCTCTTGGGTACTCCATCAATAAATGACAGTGTTTCTTTTCTTCACATGTCATAAAATATACCCCTCTTTACAACATCGCTAATAATACTGTACTTTCCCTATCTGCCAGTAGGCCAATTTTCAAATTCTTCTGATAAGAGAAGTTCCTAGCTCTATAAATTGGCATCCTTTATATTCTACAGAGATTCATGTCTATCTGAATATATTAGCACTTAATGTTATTATGAGTTATTCAGGGAATATTAAAATAGTATTTATAAATATTCAGCATAAACAGGAAAAAATTGAGCACACACCACTCTGGTTATCTACATTTATAAATTTGATATTGCCAGGTAGCCCATTTCCTAAAGTGTGAGAAAGATATTTTATTCTGGAATCTGCATTTCATGAAAATTCTATAATCTTATAAAGAATAGTACATTATTTTTACTATTCAACATTTTGCTAATAGATGGTGAGTAATAAAATCTCTTGAAATTTGATGTAAGGGTGGTTTGGTTTTGGTTTTCAAATGTTTGATTTTTCTTGTCTATTTAATATTATTGTCTCTGTTTTAAAAAAGATTTATTGGAATTTTTCTTATTTTCAGAATTTATATAAATATGAAAGATCACATTGGTCCTTTATGAATGCCATTTTTCCTCTATTCTCAAAGAACATTTTAGGAAAGCTCTTTTTCAAGAATTGAGACATTTAAAGTTTTTTTTTTTTTAGTGGACTTTGTACATAAAAACTAATACTGTGGATCAGCACCTGTAGCTCAGCGACTACAGCGCTGGCCGCATACACCCGGGCTGGCCAGTTTGAACCCAGCCTGGGCCTGCCAAACAACAATGACAACTACAAAAACAACAAAAATAGCCAGGCATTGTGGTGGGCACCTGTAGTCCCAGCTACTCTGGAGGCTGAGGCAAGAGAATCACTTAAGACCAAGCATTTGAGGTTGCTGTGATCTGTGATGCCACGGCACTCTACTGAGGGTGACATAGTGAGACTCCGTCTCAAAAAATAATAATAAAAATAAATAAGTGAAACTAATATATATATATATATATATATATTTTTGTAGAGACAGAGTCTCACTTTATGGCCCTTGGTAGAGTGCCGGGGCCTCACACGGCTCACAGCAACCTCCAACTCCTGGGCTTAAGCAATTCTCTTGCCTCAGCCTCCCGAGTAGCTGGGACTACAGGCGCCCGCCACAACACCCAGCTATTTTTTTGTTGCAGTGTGGCCGGGGCTGGGCTTGAACCCGCCACCCTCGGCATATGGGGCCAGCGCCCTACTCACTGAGCCACAGGCGCCGCCCTTGAGCTGAGTCTTGTTCACTGTCTTCAAATCTTAACACACACTGGACTATAACGCAGACCTGGATTTATTTAGCTGTTAAATTTGACCCTGAGAGATGGTTGTTGGATTTATTTAGATGTTAAATTTGACCTAAGAGGGCGGCCCCTGTGGCTCAAGGAGTAGGGTGCCAGTCCCATATGCCGGAGGTGGTGGGTTCAAACCTAGCCCCGGCCAAAAAAAGAAAATTTGACCTAAGAGATTAGATTAGCAGTGGAAGCAATCTGGTATGCCAGCCAAAGTTGATATTGTGTTTTTCCAGTTTAGCTTTTGCTGTGAGCTGTAATTCTACCTCGTGATTTCAGTGAGTCAGTCTCTCCACAGGTGTGTTTTTCCTGAAACTTATTTCAGGATATATTACACTACAAGGAGACAGCTCTACTTAGCTATCAGCCATCTCAAAGTTAATGTCACAACAAACTCTTAATTTCTTCGCTAATTTGTTCCTCTGCTGGTTCACTTATCGTGATAAATAGTAGCACCACCCACCTGCTCACTCAAGCCAAAAACACAGGATTCATTCTTCGATCCTCAGTTTCCAGATTTATTCCTCACCCTCCCACACAGTCTGCCCATGTTCTCTGTCCTGCTGCTGCCCCCAGGCCATGCCCTGTCCCCTCTCCTGGCCTCTGCCGTCCCTCCCCCTGTTCTCACAGCTCCCACTCCAGCCCCCAGCCCATCCTGTGCTGTTCTGCAGTATGTCCACACGCAGCCAGAGGGAGCTTTCTAAAGCATAAGTCAGGCCGTGCTGACTTCTTGATTTATTCCCGTAACAGTTAGGATGAAACCTGACTGTGCACCGTGGCCTGCACGGCTGTGTGTGACCAGGCTCCCGTCCCCTCCACTCTTGCACCATTTCACATCCCTCCCTCCTCCCTAGACGGCAGTCACACCGACCCCTCTGCTCACCAAGCTAGTTCTTGCCTTGGAGGCTTCGCCCTCTCCCCTGAAAAGGAAGTTAAGCAATCACTCAAAATACAAAGTTTCATGCCATTCTGTATTATTGCCTGTTTTATTGCAGTCTCAGGTTTCCCCAGCACTACTCAGTATATGAAATTATCTCTTCATTGCTGTCTCTTCCCTCCAGACACTCTCACTAAAATGTGAAGGCTGTGACCTTGCTGTGTTCACTGTTGTACCCTCAGCCTCTGGAATAGGGCCCAGCACACAGGGGCTCTTTGGAGGTATTGAATAAATGGTGTTTAAATGACTGGGGTGAATGGTGTCTGTGTCACTGTTAATAGTAGCGTTGCCCTGGTTCTTTTGGTACCATTACTATTACTTTGCTGATGATATAACAGAGGTCTCTGCTTCTCTTTTTTCTGTGCTTTAGATATGAAGCCCCACAGATTGCCTTGCGATGTGGGATTATGCTGAGAGAATGCATTCGACATGAACCACTGGCCAAAGTCATCCTCTTTTCTAATCAATTCAGAGATTTCTTTAAGTATGTGGAGATGTCAACATTTGATATTGCTTCAGATGCCTTTGCTACTTTTAAGGTAATTTCCCCCCCCCGAATTAGCTAGGTCATTTAGTTAAAGTTAGTCGGTCTCTGAAGAGGTAGTTTAATTTTAAAATTCAAAAAAATTTCAGTCCTTAAGCCTGAACACAGCCAACCAGATGTAACGTGGATTGTAAGAGTCATCCGTAAGTGGAATGCAGTCTCTGAGGCCAGTCTACCACACTGGGGGAAAATAACTCAAAATACTTGTTACCAGCACATATGGAATAAATTGCAATATGTAAGCTAAATGACAAAAGGAACAGACTACAGCGTGCTGTCATTTTTGTTAAAAGACAGAGTAAGGGTCCTGAGTCTCCACCTCAGGTGCACAGCACTGAATGCCCTGCCGGGTACATAGGAGATGGCGTTGGTGAGGACTGCAGGGGGCGGATCAGCAGTGAAGGGAGGTGGGGAATCACATCCTGGAGTATGATGGACATCACATTGTTTTACCAGTGTAATTTTTAAATTTCCACAGGGTGAAAGCAATATTAATAAATTATATTATAGTTTTTCATAATGTATATTTTTATCATCTATTATTTACTAGTTATCAGTTTATCTACTTTGTCACTACATAAGAAACAGTAAATTTCACATTGTTGTGTAACCAATTACTGGAACTTGTTTGTTTGTTTTTTGTTCCTTTTGAGACCGAGTCTCACTCTGTTGCCCTGAGTCGTAGCTGGGACTACAAGCACCAACCACAATGCCCAGCTAGTTTTCTACTTTTAGTAAAGACAGAGTCTTGCTCTTGCTCAGGCTGGTCTTGAACTCCTGAGCTCAAGCAGTCCACACCCCTTGGCCTTCCAGAGTGCTAGGATTACAGCCATGCGCTGCTGTGCCTGGCCTCCAGGACTTTTTTATCTTGTAAAACTCCCTTTCCCTTCCCTCCTTCCCTTACCCCCCAGTCTCTTCTCCACAGGGTCTCACCCAGGGCAGTGACATGTTCATAGCTCACAGCAACCTCAAATTCCTGCGCTCAAGTGAACCTCCTCCCTCAGCCCTCAGCCTCCTGAGTAGCTGGGAGCACAGGCATACACCAGCGCATCTGCCTAATTTTTTTATTTTTTGTAGAGACGAGCTCGCTTTGTTGCCCAGGCTGGTCTTAAATTTCTGGCTTCAAGCAGTCCTCTCACCGTGGCCTCGCAAAGCGCTGGAATTACAGGCATGAGCCACAGGGCCAAGCCTACATGTTCGTTTTTCAGTAACAACAAATTTTTATCTTTTGATGGCAAATACAGTTTTGGGAATATAAGCTATTTGACATTCAGGTTCATGTATAAAGTAGGTGATCAAGTTAGCTAGAACTGTTTTGGGACGAAGGGAATAATAATTATAACGATGAAAATAAAATTTACGATGATGAACATAAAGCCTGATTTTCATCAGGGGCTAGCAGATTAGCGCTGAAGGCCATTTTGGAGGAATTCCCAAAATATGATAAGTTGATGATATAACAGCAGCATTGAAAAAAGCAGGCTTTTAAGTCAAATATAAAGTAAATAAGATTCATTGAAATAAATATACATGTATATATTCAGAATCATTTCTCTAAGAGCATTTTAGCAATTTAATTATTCCATTTACAAAACTAAATTTGCTTTTTTTAAGGTATAAATATATATCCTTTGAAAAACAATTTTTACTTAATCGTAATCCATGTATAACTTTTTTCATATTGTCTTAAATATACATTTCAACAATATTGATATGATTCATATACTAATACTAATGTATGCTCTAATTTTATTACTTAATGGACAGAGTTTGAAAGTTGCTCATGATTTGGATGATAAGTAGTTCTTTTTGAATAGCTTTTCAGAAGTAGAAAATGGGTAAAGCATTGGTTGCCATGCTGAAAACCACTAATTATCTGCAGACTAGGAATTTACCCCGCCCCTGTTCTGGAAGGTGCCTTAAACCTGTTAAAGGGTATATGAGCTCACAGGGTGGCAGAAGGCGTGAGAGAGTGTCCGGAGCAGAAAGAGCAGAGAAAGGGCCAGAGAAGGGAGTGGAGCAGAAGGAAGGGGGGAACCTATGGAAGCCTGGCAGAGGGAAAGGGGTGAGCATGGTCCCCCTGAGGTGGCGTCTGAGGGCTGAGCAGTGACGGGGACTCGCTGTGATGGAGAAGATGGAGCACTGGTGTGTGGACTGTGCCCTGAATGGACCCGGTGGAGATGGAGGCAAGTCTGGGCAGCTGCTGGAGACACAACCTATAAAGAAAATGAAGACAGCCCTGGAGATAAAGTGAGCTGAGGAAAGTTGAATTGAGAACTCCTGTCAGGGAGAATGCTATCTGAGCATAATGGGAGTAGTTTGGAAGCCACTTGGGATGGGCTGTGGTAGATTCCCAGCAGCTGACTGTCATCGCCGTCCAGGAGGGTGAGCCCAGTTACTTGCAGCACTTTTGTGGTCCAAACTTTGGAGCGTGCGAGTTGGGACCAACTGCGAGCTGCTGAGACACCAGAGGGAAGGAGCTCACCTCCCCAGGCCTGCAGGAAACATGGGGCTTGTAGCATCAGGTTTGGAGGGAGGGCAGTCCCACCTGCTCAGGCGTCCCACCTGTCCCACCAGGTCCTCCCTGGGGAAAGGGGAGGAGAGGAAGAGCCTGTGTGAGAAGTGGGGGATGGACAAGAAGGGAAGGGAACCAAAGAGAAGGGAAGAAGGGGAATTAAGGACAGTGGGGTAGGAAGAAGACAGAGATGCTGAGTAAGGAGACAGGCCTGGAGAGAACAGCACAGTGAGGGGAGGAAGGGAAGAGTGAGCAGAGGCCCAGGAGAGCTGGCTGGCAGCGTGAGGGCTCAGGGCGCTGGGAGACCCCAGAGCCCTCAGTCTCACCCCAAGGAACAGAAGCCGTGTAGAGAACACAGATGAACACCCACCCAGGTGCAGGGGGAGCCCAGGCCTCAGTGGGAAGCATGGCGTTCCATGCAGAGGCCATCCCATTCCTTTTTAGCAAAATGTCTGTGTTTCAACAACTAAAGAAGGCGTTTTCCTATCATAGATACCGCAGTCCCATTTTTTTCTCCTTTTCTGTCATATGTCTCTTTGCTGTCATGGAAGCAAGTTCCTTTTTTAAAAAAACTGGATTAAGACTTAACATAATTACTAACAGAACAGATTCTAATGCAGGGGAAAGCCAATAACGAATATGTATTTTTGAAAAAGTCCCCAAAGATTTTTCAACGTTTCATAGAATCAAATGTATTCTCCATAAGAATTTCTTGCTGTCATTCAGCCCAACTTAATTCTCAACAATATTGAATCATAAAAGTAAATTATGATGTTTTAATTTGTACTTCAGCTTATTTTCCACTGAATTTAAGTCAAGTCCTTAAAAATCTAAATAACCATTAAAAGTTTTCTAGTATCCTGTCAGCATTGGAAATACCAATTTTGTATATTTTGCCCAAATGTAATGTAACAATGGCCGTAAATCTCTGGGAGGGTTTGGGGGCTTTTTGTTTTGTTTTTTAAGTAGCTTGTTTCAGAGGGTTTGGTTGGTTGGTTTGGTTGGTTTGTTGGTTTGGTTGGTTGGTTGGTTTGATTAGTTGGTTGGTTTGGTTGGATTGGTTGTACTTTGGCTTCGGCTTTTAGTTTTTCGACCTTTGATTCATCATTTTTGAGCTCATTGGTGGTTATTGCCCAGTTTAATCATTAATATTTTAACATTGTTAGTTTATCTTTTTGCCATGGTATTTGTCTTTTCCAGCAAAGATTGCTTATAACCAAAATCTCTTTAATTTCTCCCTCTAAATTCTCCAAAGCGTTTGAATGCCACCTGATTAGCTGTGTGTCACCACACAAATTAGTTAACCTTTGAGTTTTATTTTCCTCATCTGTGAAACTAAGAAAATAATCCTTTCTTTGCAGAATTGTTGTAAAGATTACAAATAACATTTGTAAAGTGCTCAGCACACCTCCCAACATAGAGAAAGTTCCCAATAAACAGCAACTATCTCTGTCACATATCCCCCGGTTAAATGTCTCTGTAACCCCACCTCAAGTTTCTCCCGAGTAGAATTCACCAAAAAATATATCAGATTTTTTTTTACATAATACTTATACTATGCAAAACTTAAACCTGTTAAAACAGATTAGTCAGGAGATAAGATGAAAGAATACCCTATTTTAGATAATGCTTTAAAATTTTAAAATTTGAACTTTATCTTCCTTTGTAGTTTTCTGCTTTTTTATTCTTGAGTAGGATACTAGATCGTTTTTTGTGGGGTTTCTTTTAACTTGGTTATACGATCTATAATAATGCAACGATTATATTTGTGTATTATGGCACATAGTGTAATTCCTCCAGCCCTGTATATACATTTTTTTATGCACATAAATTTGAGGGGGTGGATAGAGCCCACATCATTTTTATTAGCCATGTTCGTCCTATGCACGCAAGGAGAAGTCTACCCTGTCACGTTATTTTTTCATATTATTGGATTTTTAAGTTGTTTTGAGTTTCCCCCTGTGGAATTTGGAAGTTCTGACTCTTAACAGACGTCCCTCCCGGCCCCTCCTCCCTGGAGAGGCACTGACTTTGCTGACCTGTAAAGTGCTCTCTCAGTGCATGGTGGCAGGTGCTGGACCGCAGCTGTGAGCAAGCCTGGGGCTCCAAGGCTGACAGTATAGCAGGCGAAGACCTCCCAGAGGTTCAGCAATTCAGCGTCTGCTGATGCCCACAAAGAGAACTACTTCTACCCTAGGTCAATGCAGAAAGTCCCTGACTGTCCTTAGAGGAGGAGAGATGCTTAAAAACAAGTAATGTCCTCTTAGAAAAAGATTGCAGAGGGCGGTGCCTGTGGCTCAGCAGGTAGGGCGCCAGCCCCATATGCCGAGGGTGGCGGGTTTAAACCCAGCCCCCGGCCAAACTGCAACAAAAAAATAGCCAGGTGTTGTGGTGGGCGCCTGTCGTCCCAGCTACTCGGGAGGCTGAGGCAAGAGAATTGCCTCAGCCCAGGAGTTGGAGGTTGCTGTGAGCTGTGTGATGCCACGGCACTCTACCGAGGGTGATAGAGTGAGACTCTGTCTCTACAAAAAAAAAGAAAAAGAAAAAGATTGGAGACCCAGAGAATACTGTGAAAGTACCCGACTGTCTCAGGAGTCCCCTGGTGATTCCACTGAATCAAGACCTCGGACAGGCCAGGCCTGGACCCTGAAGTGGTTTTCCCATGTTAACATTCCAGTTCCAGAACAGCACTTAGTGTTCTGCTCCACTGGGAAAAAACACCCTGTTTCCACGGAAAGACCCAGTGACCAATCAGGCTGGATGATGATAGGTAGTAGGAAATTCAGAGCCTGTCTCATTGTTTTTGAACTTGAAAATTATAGTGTGCAATGCTTCAAATTTTTTTTTTTTTTAAACAAAGTCTCACTCTGTTACCCTGGGTAGAGTGCTGTCGCATCATAGTTCACAGCAACCTCACACCCTTGGGCTTAAGCAATTTTCTTGTCTCAGCCTCCTGAGCCTAGCCGGGCCTACAGGTGCCCACCACAACACCAGGCTAGTTTTCTGTTTTTAGTAGAGATGGGGGTCTTACTCTTGCTCAAGCTGGTCTCAAACTCCCAGAGTGCTAGGATTACAAGTATTAGCCACCGCACCAGCCATGTTTTACTTTTTTTAAAATTAAAGTGGAAATAAGTGGGTTTTATCATTGTTGCTGCCTGCCTTTTCTCTGTGAGGTTATGTTGTGTGCCTGCTATATCCTTCTGGGAAACTTTAATTAAATACGTATTAAAGTAAAAGAATTCGTTTTGGAAAACTTTAGAATTCTTCTTATGTTTTTAATTAAATCCTGTGTGGTACCTGGGTGGGGTATTTAGCCTCTAATCACATAAAAGGGATTCGGTGAGGCTTGTTTTCTTTCAAAGTTGGGGTGAATTAAGGATGTAATTTAGGTGTGAGCTGAAGACAGGTGTTCCTTCTTGCTTTCATTCAGTTTTGTGCAGGTTCGTATCTGCAGTAAGACAGGGCTACTCTATTCAACTTTGAAAGGAGGGCTTGTGCCTCTCAGCAGCTCATACGGCACCTCGCAGCCCATCAACCCCTGAGCAGGTGACACTGCTCTGACGCTCTAAGTGTCATTCCCGTGCTTCCCAGTGCCTGGAGCACCCCTCCGTTGTAACGAAAGGTTAAAATCATTGAAAAATCTATTAAATTAACTTGCGAGATAATGGTTTTAGACCATTCAGAGTTCTTTTAAAAATAATTATTAATGACATTTTTAAAACTTCATTGTAAATTTATTTGAATATTTATTATATCATAAATACAGTGCAGAGCTTATGACTTGAAGAAATATGCTATGAAAGCATCTCTTAGGCTCCATTTGTTTTGTCTTTAAATTATTTCTATCATGACTAACAATGATCCGAATTTACAACTCCAGGTTTAATGTCAGTTTTCTCGTTCTTGTTTTTCTGTGTCATGAAACACACTTGTACTTGACATCTTAAACTAATGTAGGGATAGAAATAATTTTGTGGTATAAATGAAAATTTCCTTTGGCAACTTTCATATGTTTATAAATCCTTAGAAGGAAAAGATAGATTTATAAAATTTATTTGCTATAATAAATTCACCTGGTTGTTCTTTTTCTAGGATTTACTAACCAGACATAAAGTGTTGGTAGCAGACTTCTTAGAACAAAATTATGACACTGTAAGTAGAAGTTATTTTGAAGACTTTCTTTCGTGCTCTTTCTCTCACATCTGTGGGCAATTGCCCCCACTTATCACCCACAAGAAAACTCAACCCTACTCAGCTGTACTCCTGATTTGTCTGTTTACCTGGAAATTGGGTCATTAGGAAACTTTATGGAAAATGGGGAATGGCAGAAGGTCGAGGCTTCTCCTTTTCACATCTCTTCCTTCTGTGCTCTACAGCGCCAGGAAGCCGCCAGCACCTGCTGGCTTTGGTGTTGAGTTAAGAGGACTGAGTTGTTCTTAAAAGGCAGTGGGTGACTGCAGATGGAAAAGCACCGGGCCTTACTAACATAAATCGTTTTGCCTGGTTAATAGCTATTTTACTTCCTAGTAGAAGTACTTAAAATACTTTTTCAAGGGTGGTGCCTGTGGCTCAGTGAGTAGGGCACCGGCCCCATGTACCAAGGTTGGCAGGTTCAAACCTGGCCCCGGCCAAACTGCAACCAAAAAAAAAAAAAAAAAAACTTCTTCAACTCCCTTCCCTAACGGTGAATCCAACTTCCCCTTTTGAGGTCTGGCTAAAATGTCACTCCTCTAGGAAGCTTTTCCTGATTCTGCCCTTCTCCAAACACACACTGTCTCTCACCCTCTCCCTCTCTGTCCCCTTTCCCTCCCACACCCCCTTCCCCATCCCCTCTCACTTTTCACGTTGCATTAGTACAGTGTGCCTTTGTCTTTCTGGCTGGCCCTCAAGCTCCCGGAGAGGCAGGAATCTTGTCTATAGACCATGGTCTTCAGAGCACAGAACAGACTTCAGAGTCTGCCTTCCCAGCAGTATGCAGTGCAGGTAGGAAGTTGGGCCCACAAAAGGCTCCTGGCTAGTGAAAGCCAGCAAATGGCAGTGATAACCCCTAAGAAGTCTCTGACGCGTTTGCACACTGGACAGCACTGCTGGGAAGACATGGACCACACCTGTCAGCGTGTGTCTTCACACATCCAAGCCATGGACATTACCCGCATCTCTTTATTCATAAAGAAAATATGTGTTATTTTTTTGTCCTTTGATTCATCATTAGCAATATAATCATAAAGTCACGTACCCACCCCTCCTACTTGGCTCTCTGAGGCCTGGCTGTTCTGCGCCCTCCTCATTTCTGGAAGGCTCTCTCTCGCCTCCTGTCCTGGCTGCACCTGCCCCTGTCTCTCCAGTTGTCTCTGTGTGGTACTCACTAGGCGGCAGGTGGTGGGTACTGAGCTCCCCAGCTATTGGCCCTCTGTGTTGAACCGAAGGCCTAGGCCCTTACTGAGGATGACTTTGGGGAACAAAAGGCCTGTGTGCCATTGTCCCCGGCTTCTGGTGAAGGAGGACGTGCTCCCCAGAGGCTAGGTGGGATTAGGTGGCCATGACACAGCAAAGGCCTCCTCAGTCCTCACCCGTTCACACAAGGAATTTGCTGGTCTGATTCTTTATAGATTGCCAAGTGAAGCCCTAAATGTATTTAATCTCCTCCAAATTGCTCCTGGGCCCATAGCTACCAGCAAGGCTACATAAATAGATTTCTTTAAAATGGTATAAAATGACTTATCTTGCAAATTTTTTCTTTTTTTTGGCTGGGGCCGGGTTTGAACCCACCACCTCTGGTATATGGGGTCCAGCACCCTACTCCTTGAGCCACAGGCACCACCCCTATCTTGCAACTTTTAATGGATGTTTTGTTCAAAATGTTTTATAGGGAGGACTCAAAATTACAACATTTTTCTACTCAATTTCTAATTTGCAGGACTAAATTATAGAGTAGAAAAAGATGTCTCTTACATCCCTTGACCTTCCTGTCCCCCAGTATGTTCACATGGGCAGGAGGATGGGGAATGGGTGCCACCTCCCTAAAGGCAGCAGTGATGGTGACCCCCGGGGAGATGCAGAGCACGGCAGCGGCAGGTGGGCTGGGCTGGAGGTTGGGGACTCACCCTGGAGAAGACAGCCAGCAGCCGGCTGCGAATGCTCCCCTGCAGTCACTCACTCTGGCTATTCTTTTTTTCATTAGATCTTTGAAGACTATGAGAAATTGCTTCAGTCTGAGAACTATGTGACTAAGAGACAATCTTTAAAGGTAATATTACCTTTCTTTAGAGTTCCCATAATTGACATCTTGTTAGCAAATGATCCATCTATTGGTGGCTGAGTAAATACAGAAAAATTAAAATGTTACCCTTTTTAGATAACTTGTGAAGTTTTATGTTATGACTGTACTTTGTAGCAAGATAACACAAGTGTCCTGCCTCAAATACTTTGGGGAGTGACAATATAATTAGTAAGTACATGACAGTACAATTTATAATATTTCTGCTAAGAGAGAAAACCAAACCTAACCTAATAAATAGAATCACAGTTCTCTCCTAGGGGATATTTTATGGAGATGAAAAGAACTTAAGAGTACAACACAGCTGAAAATTATCATTTGTAAGGAGGAACCAGTGAGGCTCCTGTAATTCTTTGTCAGTGTATCTTGAAATAGAATAGGCAGAAAGAGATTATTTTATATTCTTACATGTACTTCTGTTACTAGACTTGTAGGGGAGGCATATTTTGCAGAGAAAGGGGGGAGGAGACAGTCACATGGCAAGAAGATCATATGACATATGAAATCACAAAGATTAAATTTTCCCTTGAAGTCGTAACCACAATAGCTGATAAATTCACAGTATCTTTGAGTATGAAAACAACATTGTACTAGAAAAATGATATTGTTCTGGGTTGAAATGTTATGGGTCTTCTGTTTTATGGGAAGCATTTATCTCCCAGACTTGCAACACATTTTTTCCTAAAGAAATTTTTGTTACCATATTTCATTGCCAGGCCCGGTTCTCCAAGCACCCTAGTTAGTCAGTGTCTCCTTGGAGGTTGTTTTAAATACTTCTACCACTTAATAGGATGTGTTCAAATTATATTTTAACAGTAAAGATTCTGAAATATGAAACACGATCAGTCCCTAAGAATCAAAAGAATGTTTTTAGAAAGCAACTTAACAAATAGATATGGGAGAAGACCGCATGATTGAACATACAAAACTTGGCTTTTCTGAAAGCCACCAGTGTTAGGCTGGAACTGAATCTGGAAAGAGGGTAAAAGATGATGTAACCAGTAGGGAAGGAACAGAAGTAGCTTAGTTGGATGAATTATTGGGGAAGGGAGTGGGTGAGTTGGAACATTCCATTTAGTCAACAAACACACTCATGTTCCAGACGTGTGGTGATAGCCAGGGGCAGCTGGAGCTCACGTTCTGTTGAGGGAGACCCGACAATAGACAAATGAGCAAATACATACATAATTTTCATGTGGTTTTAAGTGCTGACAAGAAAACTTGAGCAGGGGGAAGGAGCAGAAAGCGACAGGGTACCTGTGCAAAGCAGCCACGTGTCTGTGAGGCCTCTCCTGTGAGTCCTCTTCGAGCACAGGCCTAAGTCTGTGAAAATTAAAATGACTCTGGATAAAAGCATGTAAGTGTGTGATATTTGGGATTCTGTCTCCTGTGAAAAATGCCCGTGGATGTGACACTGAGCCAACAGAGCGGGCCACATGTGTCTGTGAGTGGCCCGCCCTCCCTCTGGGTAGGGTCCCGGAAGAGGCCACTTGCCCAGGGAAGGTGGGATCTGCATCCTGCCCGGAAGGTCCCAGAAGAGGCCACTTGCCCATGGGCTGGAGCCGCATCCTGCCCTTCAGATCCCACTCGGCTATAAGACTGTTTTCATTAGAACAGAGCAATTTGTATGATATTCCAGCTTGCTGAGTATCACACATGCGTTATCTGTACATGTCTGAATGCTGGCATTTGTAGAACAAGGCATTTTGCTTCTAAATATCAGATATAATTTTAAGCTAAGGCAATACATTCAGTCTTATTTTCTACCATATTTTTGTCAATTTTTGTTGCCCGTGAGCTCTCAGTAGCCACAACCAGCTTTCTGTGGTGTTTGCGCCATCGCTGCACGTCAGTGGGGCGCCCCCGTTTCCAGCCAGTCACTCAACACTCACAGAAACCCCCAGGAGATCCATTAGAGGGAAGCCCCAGGTGGGCTACTGTCAGCGCAGGAGCTTGTAGTGACGAGACCAAGCTGTGCCTGGAACTGACCTCCAGGCAGAGGTGCTGCTGACCTCAGTGCTGTGTTCCCCCACCTGCGGACAGGTCGCTAAGGGCAGATAAAGAAAAGGCGTACCTCACTGCCAGAGCTGCATACCTCAAGAGTAGAATATTTTGTTTGTGAAGGGCTCCACAAAGACAGCCAAAATGAGGGGACCGAGCCCACGTTACAAGAAAAATTAGCACTGGAAGGAAGGTCACAGGTCAGCATATGGGGTCTGACAGTTAAGTTTGCAAACTGATCCCAGAAAACATGCTACACACCTAACTGCTGAACATCCCTGGGTCACCTCCAAAGTGGCCCCCTGGGAAGCTACGCACGGACACCAGCACCTACTCCACCCCTGAAACCAGTTATGGAACTCTTTTTCTGAAACGGTCATCAAAGCTGTCGTCATTTTACCCTTGATGTTCTGAATGTCATCAACATGTCCTCCTTCAATATTTCCTTTATCTTTGGATAAAGAAAAAAGTCATTGAGTCATTGGCCAGATCAGGTGGGCAGGGAGGGTGTTCCAATAGAGTTATTTATTTGTTTACTGTCTAAAAACTCCCTCACAGACAGTGCTGTATGAACTGGTGCCTTGTTGTGATGTAAGCACCATGAGTTGTTGCTGAAAAGTTCAGGTCATTTTCATCTTTTTCATGCAGTGAAACAACACTTCCAAATAGCAAACTTGGTTAACTGTTCAGTTGGTACAAATTCATAATGAACAATCCCTCTGATGTCAAATTTTGACTCTCAGTTTGGACTGACGGAAATTTTTTGGTTGTGGAGAATTGGCTGACTTTCATTGTGCACTTTGACACTTTCTGTCAGGGCCATGTTGATGCACCCTGGTTCCATCACCAGCGATGATGTGGCCAAAACCATCCTCCTTCCATAAGAGGTCTTGGCAAAGGAGCTCTTTGTCCTTTGCTTTTGCTCATCAGTGAGCTCTTGGGGGGCTATTTTTGCACACCGCTTTCTCATGCCATGATTTTCAGTTAAAATTTTCTTAAATGTTTCTCTATCAATGTTTGGTTGGTCTGCTGTGCTTCTCAACTGATAATATTGACACACAATTTGATAAATTTTTGCAAGGTTTTTGTCAGTTCTGCTTGTTACTGACTGCCCAGACCTTTGTTCATCAATGATGCTTTCTCTTCCCTCAGAAAAACATTTTTTTTAAATAGAGTCTCACTTTGTCACCCTTAGTAGGGTGCTGTGGTGTCACAGCTCACAGCAACCACAAACTCTTGTGCTCAAGCTGTTCTCTTGCCTCAGCCTCCCAGGTAGCTGGGACTACAGGCACCTGCCACAATGCCTGGTTACTTTTTAATTTAATTTAATTTTATTTTATTGACGGGGTCTTGCTCTTGCTCAGGCTGGTCTTGAACTTGTGAGCTCCTGCAATCCACCTGCCTCAGCCTCTCAGAGTGCTAGAATTACAGGTATCTACAGATCCCAGCCTCAGAAAAAAAACATTTAATCCATTTGTACACTGATGTTTTCTTCGTGGCATTATCCCCATAAACTTGGACTAACATGTCCCTAATTTCACTTCCACTCTTGTCAAGTTCAACAAGAAATTCAATGTTTGTTTGCTCTAATTCAAGCTCCGACATTCTTGTGATGGCACATGAAAACACCCAACAGTAATGAACAGCACTTAGCAATACATGCCCCAGGTCAACACACACATCTGTGAGACGCTGATATACCAAGGTTCTGAAGCCTTACCAAGCTGTCTGTACAGCGGGGCCAACCTAAGTGCACGGAGGCAAGTTTGAGAAATTGTCAGACCTCTTGTAGGAAATTTCTCATGAATTTTCCAAGTCCTTCCTCTTTTCCTTTTCTTTTTTTTAGACAGTCTCACTATGTTGCCCTCAGTAGAGTGCTGTGCTGTCACAGCTCACAGCAACCTCTAACTCTCAGGCTTAAGCAATTCTCTTGCCTCAGCCTCCCAAGTAGCTTGGACTACAGGCACCGCCACAACGCCCGGCTATTTTTTGGTTGTAGCTGTCGTTGTTGTTTGGCAGGCCCTGGCCAGATTCGAACCCGCCAGCCTTGGTGTTTGTGGCTGTCAACGTAACCACTGTGCTATGGACGCTGAGTCCTCTTCTCCTCTTTTCCGTGGGAGTCTGTCAGATACTGGCCCAAAGTAGAGAGGTTTGTATGAACTTAGGTGACTAAACCAAATTAGAAGGAAGAAAGCTGAAGGGAATAGTCTTCAGAATTTCTCCTTGTACCATTTTCAACCAGCGATGAGAAGTTGAGGACAAACATCTCCCTCCATCTCTCTCCCTGCTCTTTCTTCCTTACTAGCCTGTCACCACCCCCACCCACCCTCTGCCTGCACTGTCTGCTCAGGGCTCAGGGTGGCTTCAGCCTCACTTGTCCAGCCCCCCAGTGACAGTTGTGAAGTGGTCACATCAGGGCCAGGGTTCTGGTGAGAACTAGTGACATTTGTTAACTAAATCAAACTAAGTTCTATAAATATTCCTAGTTACTATCTCCAGAATTCATTACCTCCTCCAGAGTTCACTCTTCGGACGGGAGTCATCTATTCTAAATGAATAAACAGGACTAGGGTGTGTGTAGGACTTACTCCTCCTGGGATGCGTTTGCATTTGAAAATGGAAGTCTGTCATTCCAGTGACCTTGATGGTACAGTGTCTAATGCAAATTTGAGGAGGAGCAAAGGGGAGTGAGAAGGACTCCTTCCTCCCTGCCGTGCCGCCTCCCAGCCCCTCACCTGTGGTTCTCCTGCTGCAGACGTCAGGGCTTTCCCCAGTGATGTGGGCAAAGAGCAGACCACATTTTTATCTGGTGCAGGAGCTCTCCTTTAAACTCCCCTTTCAGACTTGTTTCCTGTCCATTTGCAGACACTCCAGTCTACTCGTGAGGCATCGTCCTGTCCTGGGTGCCTAAAATCCCTTATATTTAGGTGGCTCACAAATATTTTATATACAACATTGTACAGCCAAGCAGTGGTTGGACAGCGAAAAAAACACCTGACAAAAGACACATAAATTAGTATCCCTAAGACCACAGAAAGTGTCGAAATGGCTACTGAAGAGTTGGCTGTTTAAATGGTGGCTTATAGGCAGATGTATTGCTAAAATGGTCTTGTGTCATTCTGTTCAAGTAAGCAAAATGGTAGATGGTTGTGAAATGGGTTCATATATAAACATTGAGTTCATTAAATTTTGTTTGTTTGTTTTGGTAGAAAACTGTTCTTCTGTGGAGCTTCACTGATGCAATTTTGCTTTTTTCTTTTGGGAATTAGATCTGTGGTAGCAAATCTAATTTTGTGTTTTGACACAACCACATGTATATATATACGGATTCTTTAATTTTTTTCATAGGTGTTTTATAATTGTAGGAAACAAGAGAGGGTAGATTATCATCATAGTAAGCAAGTTTGTAAGTAATAAACGGTCTTAAGTCCTAGGGTATTTTCTGATTCCAAAGCAATTGCTACCTGCTGCTGTTTGTTAATCATGTTCTGAATTTTCTGGAACCATCTCAGGGTGCTTAGGTCCTGGTGTCAGTAAAAAATAATTAACAGAGAAATTCCTTTCCTTCACGTGACAGAGCTTAGGAAGTTATTTCTTATCTTTTCCAGAGACCTGGCATTTAATTACCAACAAGAAGGATTATAATTGAAAAGAAGTTTGGTGGAATTTTTGGGTTTTGTTTTTTTTTTGGGGGGGGGAGGCTTTGGTCAATTCCATTAAAATGCTAAGTTTTTAAAAAAACTTATTTCCACTTGATACGTAGTTTCACTGTACTATGAGGCATATAAAGTAAAACATATGATTTTTCCCATTTACTTGGTATTGCTTTATAGTGTTTTATATTATTATGGAATACAGTATTTTGTCATTATCAATATTCATTTAAAAAGACTTAACATTTAATGGTTTAAGATTCAGTATCGTTAAGTGATTTAACGCAGTTGTTTCACAGAAGCGTTGAAATCGTATTAGCTGAGGATAGTGTGTGTCCGTATCTCCAGATAATAAAGATTGAAGTGACTTAATCTGAATTTAACTTATAAATGTAATTTCCAACAAATGTTTATTGAAAGTGTGTGTAAATTTGAAGGGTAAATTTTTTTTAATGAAGTTTCCCTTTTGCTCAGACCTTTTTAACAGATGTATGTATAGTAATATACGTGTACCCATATGGCACCTGACTTTCTCTTTAGACCTTAAGGAAGTCTCTTGTCAACTTTACAACTCAAAAGGGTTTTGTTTTGTTTTGAGTTTCCAGAAGCCATACCTTTCTCTAAGTTGTAACTATTTGCTTGTCAGAGATAAGAGAAGTTTTATTATACTAGCGAGATAAAGGCAATTACCTCAGACAAACAGCTGCCTCAGTTGTCTGGTGATGAATTTGGGGTGAACTATGAAAGAATGAAGGGAAATGGTGCTGTCAAGTCCTCTCTGGGGGACAGGTCACTCCATCTAGAGGACCCGTGTGTGCACTAGCTTATAGCTACTTGGCTGTATAAAGCAGGCATAATTTTATCTGTCACTTGTAATCTCTTTTTTCACAGATTATCTACCATATTGTACTCTGGATTTGCTTATCCAGTAACAAAATTGCCTTCTTTCTTTCTTTTTAGACAATCTCAAGCTTTCGCCCTCAGCAGAGTGCCATGGCATCACAGCCCACAGCAACCTCCAACTCCTGGGCTTAAGAGATTCTCTTGCCTCAGCCTCCCAAGTAGCTGGGACTACAGGCGCCCGCCACAATGCCCGGCTATGTTTTGGTTGTAGTTGTCGTTGTTTGGCGGGCCCAGGTTGGATTTGAACCCACCAGCTCCAGTGTATGTGGCTGGCGCCCTAGATGTTGAGCTAAAGGCACTGAGCCAAAAACTGCCTTATTTCCTCTGCATTTTGTGGAGAGGACTCTGTGTTGGTAGGACTTTTATTTCCCCAACAATATCCACACACACCACACAGTTAGGTTGGAAGGGGATTTGGAAGGGGCCCCATGGAGCCTGCACTCAGTGTAGCTCACAGATAACCCCGTACTTCAAGGCAAAGCAAATTCAACTGGAGAAAAGAGGAAGGACTTTCCTAAACACAACATAATGAGCTAGTTCTGAAAGGATGGGTACAGTTTGGACAGGCCGAGATGAGGCGAAAATACTTCTCAAAAATTTGGAGCAAGGAAGAGTGAAGCTGCAGAGGCAGAAGAATGAGACTGAGGCGCTCTGGGGGGTCGAGATGGGTGGGTCTCCTGAGCTCAGGAGTTCAAGACCAGTCTGAGCAAGAGTGAGACCCTGTCTCTACCAGAAATAGGGAAACTGGGCTTGGCGCCCTTGGCTCAACTGGCTAAGACAGCAGCCATACACACCTGAGCTGGCGGGTTCGAATTAAGCCCAGGCCCGCCAAGCAACAATGACGGCTGCAACAACAAAAATAGCCGGGCGTTGTGGCGGGCACCTGTAGTCCCAGCTACTTGAGAGGCGGAGGCAGAAGAATCACTTGAGCCCAGGAGCTGGAGGTTGCTGTGAGCTGTGATGACACTGCACTCTACCCAGGGTGACAGCTTGAGGCTCTGTCTCAAAAAAAAAAAAGGAAAACTGAAGCAAGAGGATTGCTTGAGCCAAGGGTGTAGATTGCTGTGAGCTATGGTGTCACAGCACTCTACCCAGAGTGACAGCATGAGACTCTGTCTCAAAAAAAAAAAAAAAAATGAGACTGAGGGAGAGGCAGGGAGGGGGCACAGAAGGGCTCTGAATGCATCTTACGCTGTTCCTTTTTTCCCAAAATCCATGGGACTCTAGGGATTTGTTTGTTTGTTCATTTATTTTCTAAGTGGAACTAGTAACATGTAACACATTTTTCAAGAGATGACTTTAGCACAAGGCAGAGAACAGGTTGGATCTTCATGCTGCTGCGGTAGTCCAGCTGTAAGTACTGAGGTTTAATGACATTGGCTATAAAAATGGAATGGACGTTAAGTTGTGGACATCCTATCTGTTAAATAGTTAAAAGAATCATTATAGGCAAGGTGGTCATTTACTCATAGCCAGACACACACTCAGATCAGGGAGCCTGTTGTGGGGTCAGCAGCCTCCATTCGACTCCTCCCAGCCAGGACCTCTGCGACCTAGGATGGTGTGTTACTGTCCCAGGGACTCCAGGGGAAAGCCCAAGACACAGGACAATTGAAAACCAAGTGTATCTTCTACTTAAAGTCATCTTCGGGTACATTTCAGCTGCCTAGTTGGTGAAGCTTTAGGAATTGCTACTGTTACTGTGAGAACAGAAGTTTCAGAGACAGAGCAAAAATTCATCGAGCCGGGCGGCACCTATGGCTCAAAGGAGTAGGGCGCTGACCCCATATGCCGGAGGTGGTGGGTTCAAACCCGGCCCCAACCAAAAAAAAAACAAAACTGCAAAAAAATGCACTGAGCCATGTGCTTGAGGGTCCTCAGCGGTTTTCACTATTTTTATTTTGTCTTAACGTAATGCTGCATTTTGGGAACTATTTGTCACCAGAAAATGTTTTGCTTTACTTTCTTATAAAAACTTAACGGCACTTACTAAACTTTATGGATTCAGGACCAGTAATTTTTTTCCTGGCTTTATATCAGCTTTTCAAATAAAAATCAGAGAAAAGTTAAGAGTCACTTAACAAAAACTGTCTTTACAATGAACTGCAGGAGTGTACTTACTTGGGTGAGAGAAGTGTAACTGTGTTCCTGTCCTACCTGAGCGTCCATGGAACATCACATCAGTGGGAAGCAAGATAATTATATTAAATGCAGAAAATAAACTTTTTTCTGGCTAGCTCTAGGTGAATTAGCTCTAGGTGACTGACTAAAAACCACAATAAGCCCTGACATCAGCAAACCTGTCTGGAAAGCTTAAGGTAACTTCACAACTACTGTATTTATGCCTGTCTTAAGATGCACGTAAGGGCTCTCCTTTTTTTTCCATGATACTGTTTTTACTCACGTTTGCATTTTGTTTTCCAATAGAAGTGAGATATGTTTTGAATAAGGCGACTCTGAGCCTGTACCTTTGATTCTGTGTTTTCTCGCAGCTGCTGGGTGAACTGATCCTGGACCGCCACAACTTTGCCGTCATGACCAAGTATATCAGCAAACCGGAGAACCTGAAGCTGATGATGAACCTCCTTCGGGACAAGAGTCCCAACATCCAGTTTGAAGCCTTTCATGTTTTTAAGGTAAAGTACAAGCTATGGAATAACATTATAGATGTTTTTTCCAGCTTCAAATGGAAGACTCTGCTTTTTATTCTGTTTTATGCTTTAAAAAAAAATGAAATTAGGCAGTGCTGTTTTGCATGATTTAGATGAAATTTTAGTTTAGTTTAGTTTTGTTTGAGACAGAGCCTCACTTTGTTGCCCTGCGTAGAGTGCTGTGGCATCACAGCTCACAGCAACCTCAAACTCCTGGGTTCAAGTGATCCTCCTGCCTTAGCCTCCCAAGTAGCTGGGACTACAGGTGCCCACCACAACACATGGCTATTTTTAGAGATGGAGTCTCACTCTCACTCAGGCTGGTCTCAAACTCCTGAACTCAAGCAAGCCACTTGCCTCGGCCTCCCAGAGTGCTGGGATTACAGGTGTGAACCACTGCGCCCAGCCTATCTTTTTTTTTTGAACTGTGTCCCAGGCTTCTTTGAGAACAAAGTGAGAAGCGACTTGGGGATTAGAACCAAGAACATCACTGAACTTCACCTTCCCTCCAGCCAGCTCCTTCAGAACCCCCTGCGTCTACTTTGTGTGATCTCAGTTTCTTCCTTAGTGAGTGAAGAATTTAATTTCTTTTTTTTTTTTTATTTCAGGTTAACGTGAGGGTATAAACAAGCAAGTCACAATATTTGAATTTGTTGGGTAGACTCCCTCTTGTAGTTGTGTCCTGTACCCCAGAGGGGTGCCATAGACCCCTACATTGTGCCCATTCAGTGAGAGCACCCGAATCCTCCCTCTCTCATTCCCATTCCTCCCAGCTTGAGTTGAAATGTGTTTTTCTCCTATGTGGGAGTGAATTAGATTGTCTGCTGCCTTCGTATTAGAACCGAGTACATTGGGTATTTGCTTCTCCACTCGTGTGATATTTACTTTACTGAGAAGAACATGTTTCAGCTCCATCCAGGTTAATACAAAAGATGTGAGGTCTCCATACCTTTTCATGGCTGTATAGTATTCCATGGTGTACATATACCACAATTTGTTAATCCATTCCTAGGTTGATGGGCATTTAGGTTGTTTCCACATCTTGGCGATTGTAAATTGACCTGCGATAAACAGTCTAGTGCAAATGTCCTTATGATAAATGGATTATTTTCTTCTGGGTAGATGGGTAGTAGTGGGATTGATTGCAGGGTCAAAAGGGAGATCTAATTTGAGCTCTTTGAGGATTCTCCATACTTCTTTCCAAAGAAGCTGTATGAGTTGAAGAATTTAATTTCAAGAACCCTGCTGCAAACTCTAGGCTCTCCTTCCCAGCTTCACCCCATGCCCCATTCCCTGCCCCCACTTCCCAGAAGGACAGGAACATGGGCAAGCCCAGAGAACTGACAGGGAGAGGGAAGGGCTCTCCCCTCTGGGAGAGGAACCCAGGAGTCCGTGTGCTGCAGTGAGGGCACCCATAGCCCGAGGTACCAAAATGGGCCCTGGGGCCAGAGGAGAGGACGCTGGTCCCTGAGGAAGGAGAGCCGGCAGCCTCAGAGCCTGCTCATTGTCAGCAGTCACTGCCTGGTCCTTGCCCTGCTCACTTCTACGCCTATACTCAGACCACATCCTGCCCAAGCCCCAGCTGCTGGGCCAGGTGGCAGAGCTGCTGCGGTGTGCGTTCTGGGCCCTGCAGGGACACCGTCTCCAGGTTGCCCCCACTCGGTTCCCAGTTCTCCGTCTCTTTCTCTTTGGGACTGCAGGAGGTCTCTGCTCTACACACCTACCAGAGGCCCTCTACCCGTACTGCAGCAGGGCCTCAATTTACACATGTCCTTGAAACTGGGCTGCAGAGCCTCAAAGTGACAGCTGGTCAAAGTGACCCTCCCACAGAGCACCCCAGGGCGAGTCCCACATCGGCCATGCTTGGCGATTGCTGGAGTTCTTCCTGCAGAGCTCTGATGTCCACACTCCGCTCAGGGTTTTTGCTTGGTCTTGCTTCTCTGGCTTCATGGCACCAGTGGGGGGAGAGCAGTGCTTTGGGGAGCCCCCTCACAGTTGCCTTCCATCCTGACTCCTGCCTCACCCTCAGACTGAGAGGTCTGCAGGCTGCCTTGAGGCACTAGGCCCACTCCAACCTGAGGTGCACAGCACCATCCCTCCACAGAAGTCATACTGCAGGAGAATGGGGAATCCCCACACCCCAGAGCCTGGTCCAAGCCCTGGCCCAACTCCTGGCCCACTGAGAAGGCCTTGGAAGCTTGGCGAGGTCAGAAGGTCAGCCCAGGCTGTGTCCCTCCCTCCTGGCCCATGGCCTCCACCTCCTGGCAGGAATAAGAAGGTGAAATTCAAAGCGAGAGGGGAAGGAAGGTGCCCCCCAAACGGGCCTGGTGAAAACCAAATTAACTTTATGAATAGTCATTTGTTTCTAAAAGGTTTGCTTATCCACCTCTAAATATTTTCACTTCTTTTCCTGAGAAAATGTGTGATGCTATTCAGAAGTTACTGAAATAATCAGTGATTGAGCTAGACCTTAATCCCTGAGTTCAACCTCTAAATGTTTTGCTTTCCAGAAGCACCATTTCTTTGGACCTTAAATGGGGTCCTGAACAAACACCCAGATACTACTCACTTTATTAATGTTTTAGAATATATATATATATATTTTGTTTGTTTGTTTGTTTTTTGAGACAGAGTCTTAAGCTGTCACCCTGGGTAGAGTGCTGTGCCATCACAGCTCACAGCAACCTCCAACTCCTGGGCTTAAGCGATTCTCTTGCCTCAGCCTCCCAAGTAGCAAGGACTACAGGCGCCCGCCACAACGCCTGGCTATTTTTTGGTGTAGTTGTCATTGTTTGGCAGGCCCGGGCTGGATTCGAACCTGCCAGCTCTGATCTATGTGACTGGTGCCTTAGCCACTTGAGCTACAGGTACCAAGCCATAGAATATTATTTTTTGCAATGCATTTTGCTATGATAGAAAATTAGCCCCATAATATATTTTTTCTTTCTAATATTTTTTCTTTAATTTAAGAGTATTAAAGTTACCTCCTAGCTCGGTGCCTGTGGCTCAAGGGGCTAAGGTGCCAGCCACATACACCTGAGCTGGCAGGTTTGAATCCAGCCCGGGCCTGCCAAACAATAATGACGGCTGCAACCAAAAAATAGCCGGGCGTTGTGGCAGGCACCTGTGGTCCCAGCTACTTGGGAGGCAGAGGCAGGAGAATCGTTTGAGCCCAAGAGTTGGAGGTTGCTGTGAGCTGTGATGCCACAGCCCTCAACCCAGGGCGTCAGCTTGAGGCTCTATCTCTTAAAAAAAAAAAAAATCACCTCCCATAATACAGTTTTATTTTTATTCTATTTATTTATTATTGTTTGGGATTCATTGAGGTTACAAAGAATTGTGTTATACTGATTGCATTTGTTAGATAAAGTCTCTCTTTTTATTTTAATTTTATTTATTTATTTTTGAGACAGAGTCTTATTCTGTCACCCTCAGTAGAGGGCCATGAGGTCACAGCTCACAGCAGCCTCAAACTCCTGGGCTCAAGCGATTCACTTGCCTCAACCTCCCAAGTAGCTGGGACTATAGGCACCCTCCACAGTGCCCGGCTATTTTTAGAGACAAGGTCTCACTCTGCTCAGGTTGGTCTCGAACTCCTAAGTTCAGGCAGTCCACCTGGGTTGGACTGCCCAGTCCATCCCTATGCTGGAATTACAGGCACCACGTCCCACCCAGCACAATACATTTTTTAAAATGTGGGTAAGTGGGAGAATTCTGTCTATTGTTCCATACCCACAACCTATTATAAACAAGTTAGCACATTTTATTTTCTTGTTTACATATTTGTCGGGGTTTTTTTTTATTTTTGTTTGTTTGTTTTTTTTTTTTTGAGACAGAGTGTCCAGCTGTCACCCTGGGTAGAGTGCATGGCAACATCATAGCTCAGTGCAACCTCCAACTCTCGAGCTCAAGCGATCCTCTTGCCTTAGTTTTTTGTATGTTTAGTAGAGATGGGGTCTCACTCTGGCTCAGGCTGGTCTCAAACCCGTGAACTCAAGCAATCCACCCTCCTCAGCCTCCCAGAGTGCTAGGATTACAGGCGTGAGCCACCACTCCCAGCCATATTTGAGGGTTTTTCTACAGCTGTGTTCACATTGTACAAAAAATTGATATTTCTATTTTATCATTTGATGCCATTTGATAAGTAAACATTTCCGTCATTGCTCATACGGCTTTTAGAGCTAGTAGTTTTATCAGTACCATAGTTTGTTATATTAGTGCTAATTTATTTAAGTGGTCCTGTGTCATTGATATTTAGGTGATTTCCATTTTTCCTGCTGTAAGTAATGCTGCAATGGGTATTTTATACATCCAGCTACCTTATTTTCATATTTAGGATTTTTTCTTTTCTTTTCTCTTTCTTCCTTTTTTTTTGAGACAGGTCTTGCTCTCTTGCCCAGGCTGGAGTGCCATGGTGTCAGCCTAGCTCACAGGAACCTCAAACTCCTGGGCTCAAATGATCCTTCTGCCTCAGCCTCCCAAGTAGCGGGAACTACAGGCATGTGCCACCACGTCAAGCTCATTTTTCTATGTTTTGTAGAGATGAGGTCACACTGTGTTGCTTAGGCTGGTCTCAAAGTGCTAGCCTCAAACAATCTTCCTTCCTTGGTTTTCCGAAGTGCTAGAAT
The DNA here is from genome assembly GCF_027406575.1 of Nycticebus coucang. Taxonomy (NCBI): domain Eukaryota; kingdom Metazoa; phylum Chordata; class Mammalia; order Primates; family Lorisidae; genus Nycticebus; species Nycticebus coucang. The sequence continues at coordinate 93,707,392 of NC_069794.1, read as the reverse complement.
TACAGGCGTGAGCCACTGCACCCAGCCAGGATTATTTTCTTACAATGAATATCTACAGTAGATATAAGCAGTCAGAGAGTTTCAGGAGTTTTGGGTCTTTATGATGTATATTCAGTGATCAAATTTTTAAGTCTGTAAAGCAGTTTATAAAATAATTGCTGCTTTGTGAGGCAGGAAAATTTTAGGCGATCTTTCAGCTACCAGATATTTATCATCTAAAAAAATACCTAAAACAGTTAAAATCCTAAATTAATTTATAAATTTCATTCATTTATTTTTCAGACAGAGTCTCACTTTGTCGCCCTGGATAGTGTGCCATGGCATCACAGCTCTTAGCAACCTCAAACTCTTGGGCTTAAGCTATTCTCTTGCCTCAGCCTCCCAAGTAGCTGGGACTACAGGCGCCCACCACAGTGCCTGACTAGTTTGTTGTTGTTGTTATTGTTTAGCAAGCCCGGGCCTGGTTCAAAGTGCCTCTTGTCTAGAATTTGTTGATTACAGAAGATCTTTGAGAGCAGTAATTTTTGTCTGATGTTTTTCTCTGCTGTATCTCTTAGTACCTAGAAGGGTCCCTGCCAAATAGTATTTATTAAATATTTAATTACTGACTGAGTGAGTGAAATATTGTGTATGCTCCTGAAGGAGGAAAGCTGAGCGCCTCTGTGCCTCTGAGCCAGACATGGCTGCCATGTCAGATAGAGGACACCAGGTAATTGGAACTTCTGCTAAACAACAACTAGCATTGCATGGGACATACTTACACTAAATAACTATTCATTGTTAACCAGAAACTCAGATTTAACTCTTTCTTGTTGCTAAATCTAGTGATTGTAAACTGGAGAGACTCATATCTTATCAGTTTTCAAATATCCAGAAAAGAAGTAGTCTGGGTAACAATATAATGTCTTTAAAAAAATCCTTCTGACAAAATGTTTGACACACATCTTAATGTTAAATGGAAATACTCTGATTTGAGAATATATTCAGATCCTTCCTTCTTGGCATACTTCATTTAGAAACCGCAGACTTGTGGAGCCGGAGTCCACGTTTTACAGACACATTTCTATTTGAGGCGTGGAAAATGAGCCTGCTGATGGAGCAGAGGGCTCCAGGGACCAGCGTTCTGGAAGGAGGCTTCTGAGTGGCCATGTTATTTGCCGATAGTGGAGGGAATCAGGAATAAAATCTGTGGCTAAAATCTCACTGATGATAACTGTGGAGGGGGAGTCTGAGCTGAGAAAGAGCTGGCACAAGGGTGGAAAAATCCAGGGGAGCACGTGACAGCTAAGGGAAGGCTTCAGATGCACAAAGAAGTTAGTATTTGCCTCAACTCTCCTCAGATTTCACTGCGATAAAGTTGGTATCGGCAACTCTAAGAATCTTGAGATTGACCTTCTCGTCAGATAAACGACTTTTGCTTAAAGATCCCCCAGAAAGGCGAGTCCACAGCCCTGAGGTGCTCACCTGGAGGAGGTGTGGAGGGCACAGACTTTAGAAAGAGTAAAGCCACAGAGGCGATTGAGCTGTTTGGCAAAGAAGACCTGCGCAGAGAGTTAAAACACTCGTACACCCAGAGAGGCCTGCAGGGGCGTGTCAGAGTGGCCCTGGAGGACAGGAGCAGGCCTTCCATCGCCTGTCGCAGAACATGAGCCCAGCTGTGCTTCAAATGTTCTTAACAAATAGCCACGTGCAGAGGAAAAAGTGCTGAGAGGACACACCCCAGATAGTCACTGTGACTTAACGTTAAGTGACATTTTTGCCTTCTTATTTGGCTTTTTTTTTTTTTTTTTTAATTTCAACTTCCTTGTTCATTCTTCTTCATTTGAAGTACTTTTTTATCTTCCTCTGGCGATGTTCTTGATGTTAATAGAGACGGGGTCTTACTCTGACTCACTGCTGTTCATACTGGTCTTGAACCTCTGAGCTCAGGCCATCCACCCGCCTTGGCCTCCCATGGCGCTGGGACTACAGGCATGAGCCACCACGCCTGGCCTTATTTGTGCTTTTTTTCCCTTTCCCACGTGTGTCACTGACATAATCAGAGTGCTGATGGTAGGAATGGTGGCCGTAAGGAGGAGGATTTTAGGAGACCTAAGACTTTCGGAGCTTCCTCCACTCCGGCCTCTGCCCCTCACTCCCCCTCCGGCTGCTGCTCCTCCCTGCAGTGGGGTCCAGATAGACGCCAACCAGCTCTCAGATTCAGGGCTTCCATCCTTCTTAACTGGAAGAAAGTTCACTCTCTGCTCAATACTAACAAGTATTGGATCAAAATATGGCAAATTTTTGTACTCATTTTTACTCAGATTTGTACTCATTTGAATAAGAATATGGTTGCCTTATTTTACACTTCTGTGGAATGAAATTTCGCTTAAAGTGACTTCCATGCAACTGTAACAGTAGTGTGTACCAAGCATCCCAGGCTCATGGCATCCAGCAACCACAGTGAGGCCAGCAAAGCAGAAAACTAGCTCCTCAGTACCTTACCTGGCTTACACTCCTCTCGGCAGAAATACAACTTGAATGAAATTAATGGATCTGTGTATGAGACATACGTTTTTTATTTTATTTATTTTATTTTTTTTGAGACAGAGTCTTACTTTGTCGCCCTCAGTAGAGTGTCGTGGCATCACAGCTCACAGCAACCTCCAACTCCTGGGCTTAAGCAATTCTCTTGCCTCAGCCTCCCGAGTAGCTGGGACTACAGGCGCCTGCCACAACGCCCGCCTATTTTTTGTTGCAATTCTCATTGCTGTTTTAGCTGGCTGGGGCCGGGTTCAAACCTGCCACCCTCGGTATATGGGGCTGGTGCCCTACCCGCTGAGCCACAGGTGCCACCCAGGTTTTTTATTTTTCGTAAAAACCATTCAGGTTTGAAATGGAGAGCACAGTATTTTTAGTCTTCTAAACTAAAACTATTTGAGTTGTGGTGTGATATTTGCCTTCCTTTCACTGTGCCTTGAGAACTCCATAAATCACATTTTCTGAGGGATACAGGCAATAAGACTGCGTTCTAAAAGAAGTAGTCATGGGTAGTTTCATTTGTTTTGAGGTGGTTTGAAAATTGCATGTATTTTTTTAATGGGGATATCAGGAAGAGAACTGGAACCTCTATATGAGCATAACATTCAAAAAATTTGGTTCCCGGTACCTAGAAGTGCCTTCCTCGTCACCAGGGGTTCATCTCCAGCCCGGCCTGAGGCCCTTCAGTGTCCTGGCTATCCCAGGAGAACCAGGCCCTGTTTCACTGGTCACCTCTAGTCAGCAACTACCTTTAGAAGCAGGAGAGTTCAGGAGCCATAAAAAATAATAATAATAGGGCGGCGCCTGTGGCTCAAGGAGTAGGGCGTTGGTCCCATATGCCGGAGGTGGCGGGTTCAAACCCAGCCCCGGCCAAAAACCACGAAAAAAAAAAAAATAAATAAATAAAATAAAATAATAATAAAATAAGGGAAAGTTTTAAACTTGGGAACAACATTTTTCTTAGGCTTCTGGTACAATGAATGGATTCAGTGGATGGAGTTGATCCAAGGATATCTATCTGTAAATTCCAGTACATTTTACATCGACTTTGGAGTGAAACATAAGCTTGGTTTGTCCATTATATTTAATCTTATTTTTTCTTTTTAGAAAGACTGTTATATTTTTAAAAAAGAAAGCCTGTTAATGAGTTATTTACACAGTTACCACAAAATGCCAGAAGAGTTTAGGGTAAGACTGCACAGCCACTTCCCTGTAAACGAATGGCGAGGAGAAGAGTGGCAGATTGTGGCTCCAGCGTGTGGTTTCCCAATGTGCTTTCCTAATGTGCTGACAGGTATTGTATAAGCAAGAGGCTTTTTAGGGAACATGTAAACAGTCCTGATATACCTTCTTATTTTGGATACAAATAATAACTTTAGGTTCTCATAAAATTCATTTCACATAAAACTCAGCATTTTAACCATTTTTAAGGGTACAATTCAGTGACATTTAGTATATTTACAATGTGGTGCAACCAGTTTCTAGTTCCAGAACATTTTTGTCACCTCCGAAGGAAACCCCGTGTTCAGTAAGCAGTCCCTCCCCACTCAGCTTTCTGCCCAGCCCCCGGCACCGCTCAGCCGCTGCCTGTCTCTGTGAATCCGCCTGGTCTGGACATTCTGTATAAATGGGATCATACAACTCATGGCCTTCTGTATCTGGCTGCTTTTATTAGTATAATATTTTCAAGGTTCATTTATACTGTGTTGTGATCCATTGCTAATTTATTCTTTTTTGGGGGCCGGGACCAGTTTTGAACCCACCACCTGTGGTATAAGGGGCCGGCGCCTTACTCCTTGAGTCACAGGCGCTGCCCTAATTTATTCTTTGTAAAGGCGCGTAATAGTCCATTTCTTGTCCAGCCGTCAGTTGCTGAACATTTGTCTGGGTTTTCTCCACCTTGGGGCTATTGTGAACAGTGCTGCTTGAACATTTGTGTATATGTTTCTGCTTGAACAAATGTTCAACATTTCTAGCAATGCAATTGCTCAGTCCTATAGTAATTCAATGTTTAACTCACTGAGGAACAGCCGGTTTTCCATAGAGGTTTTCCAACCTCCATAGAGGTTGCCCACCAGGAGCGTGCAGTATTTGTTTTTTCTTTTTTTTCTTCAGCCATCCTCGTAAGTATAAGGTGGTATCTCACTGCAGTTTGGATTTGCGTTTCCCTAATGACTAATGATTTTGAGGATTTTTTTCGTGTGCTCGTTAGCCATTTATGTAACTTCTTAGGAGAAATTTTTGTCCAGGTCCTTTGCCTCTTTTTTTCAATGAGCTGTTTCGTTTTTATTGTTGAGTTGTAAGTGTTCTTTACATGGTGTATATCCTACATCTACAGCACAGATCCGTTGTATGATTTGTGAACGTTTTCTCCCATTCTGGGTGTCGTCCTTCCACGCGCTCGGGGGTATCCTTTGATACACAAAGTGTTGACTTTCGATGAAGTTCAGTGTATCTGTTTTTTGTTTTGTTGCTCATGCCCTTGGGTGTCGTATCTAAGAAACCATTGCCAAATCAACAATTATGACTATCTATCCTATGTTTACCTCTGAAAGTTTTTTTAGCTCTTATATTTAGGTCTTTGGTTAAATTCAAGTTGGTGTTTTGTTGTTTTTTTTTTGAGACAGAGTCTCACTTTTTCATCCTGGGTAGAGTGCAGTGGTGTCATAGCTCACAGCAACCTCAAACTCTTAGGCTTAAGAGATGCCGAGGCACCCAATACAAGTCTGGCCAATTTTTCTATTTTTAGTGGACATGGGGGTCTCACTCTTGCTCAGGCTGGTCTCGAACTCCTAAGCTCGAGGAATCTACCCGCCTCGGCCTCCCAGAGTGCTGGGGTTACAGGCGTGAGCCACCACACCCAGCCTTGAGTTAGTTTTTATTGTGGTATAAGATAAGGACTTAACTTCATTCTCTTGCATGTGGATATCCATTTGTCCCCTATCCAATGTTTTTAATCGTGCAATGGTAAAATACACATTACTCTTCCACAGGAAGTTAAATGGTATTGGATTTTGTCAGATTCTTTTCTTTTAGTCGAGAAGATGGTGTGGTTTCCCTTCATCCTGTCAGTGTGGTAGACTAGGGTGAGGTTCCCCTGGCTGCCATAGCAAAGCTCCACCCGCTGCAGGGCTTACAACAGCAGAGATGTGTTCTCTTATGGTTCTGGAGACCAGAAGTCCAAAATCAATAGGGTTGGTTCTGTTTGAAGGTTCTCAGAGAGAATCTTTCCTCACCTCTGTCCTACCTTCTATAGACCCTCCAGGCAGACTTGGGAGATCCTTTTCCTCTCCTGTTGAGTCACCTGGCCTGACTCCACTCACCGTGAACGAGCTGTGAAGCCCACCACGAGACGGGCACCTCGTGAGCCCCTAGTGATAGGGACATACCTTGTTTGGAGAGTGCTCTGTGCCCCTTAGTGCCTGCTGAGCCTGAGGACTTTGATGGAATGGACAGAAACATGAAGAATTAATAGATAATGTTTATATCACACATAAGAATAATTTCAGAAATAAATCAGTTAATTGAAGCCAGGTGCAGTGGCTCACACCATAATCCTAGCACTCTGGGAGGTGGAGGCAAGAGGATCACTTAAGGTTAGGAGTTCAAGACCAGCCTGAGCCAGAGAAAGTCCTACTCTCTCCACACCAAAAAATTAGGATTGGTGTGCTCTCACCTAGTAGGCACAGGGTGAGGGTACACAGCACACTTCCTGGGTTAGTGACACAACTATAATAGGGACCTTACTTAACAGCACAACAATGTAACCAAATCGTTTATACCCTCATATTAATCTGAAATTTAAAAATAAATTAGCTGGGCATGGGGGCATGCACCTGTAGTCCCAGCTACTCCAAAGTGAGATCAAGAAGATTGCTTAAGCCCAGAAGTTTCAGGTTGCTGTGAGGTATGAAGATACCGCTGCACTCTATTCTGGGCAACAGCAGCACTCTGCCAATGAAAGAATAATTTTATACTTAAAAACAATTAAACATTTAAAAATAAAATAGCTGGGCTTGGTGGCTCATGCCTTTAATCCCAGCACTTTGGGGGGCAGAGGCCGGAGGATTTCTTGAGGCCAGGGATTCGAGACCAACCTTAGCAACACAAAAAAGACCTCATCCCTACAAATAAAGTAAATAAAGTGAAAATTAAAATATTCACAAATAGGAAGGATGAAGTACAGTTGTGTCACTTAACAATAAGGAGATGTTCTGAGCTCACTGTTGTGTGTGGTATAAACCATCATAGCGGATACTTACACACACTTGAACAGAAACATGAAGAATTGATAGATCATGTTTATATCACACATATAAACAGCCTGCGACACCCTGTGTGGTGCGGCCTGCTGGTCGTAGGCCACAAGCCTGGACAGTATGTCACTGCACGGAATACCACAGATAACTGCAGTTCACTGGCATTCGTGTATCTAAATAGATCTAAGCACAGAAAAGACTAAAATACACGACAAAGGATTAAGAATGGCCCACCTGTGTAGGGCACTCACCATGAACGGAGCGTGCAGGAGCGTGCAGGATTGGACGTTGCTCTGGGGGAGTCAGCAAGGGAGTGGGGAGGGGACACGAAGGCCTGGACACCCGTGTGTCCTGGAGACCTTAGAAACCCTGTCTACTTAGGCCACACTAAGTTACTTAAATTTTTTTCTGTCTTCAATAATAATTAGCTTACTGTAACTTTTTTTACTTTTTAAACTTTTTGACTCTTGTAATAACATTTAGCTTAAAACACAGATTGTACAGCTGTGCAAAACATTTTCCTTCTTAATATCTTTTTTCTATTTTTAATTTTTTTTAACTTTTTAAACTTTTTTGTCAGCCTACTCCTACACAACATCACTGTCTCTCCCTCCACATCTTGTCCCACTGGAAGGTCTTCAGGAAAAATAGCAAACGTGGGGCTGTCATTTCCTGTGACAACAGTGCGGTCTGCAGCCTCCAAGCTATCGGCCTGAGGCTGCGGCACGTGGGTAGACGGAGCCGTGCTGCTCATCCCCGCTGTCGAGGGTTGGTATACAGCAGCGTCTCCACAGACACAGCACAGCTGCCAGGTTCCTAGACAGCAGAAAACCAGCTCTACTGTAATTTTAGGGGGCCACTGTCTTGTGAGCCGTCCATTGTTGACCCACATGCTGTTAGGTGGTGTGTGTCTGTCAAGAGCCTCCTGGGAGGTGTGGCCAGTGGCCCTCGGCACATCAACATGCCTGTCCTGTGCCCTGTGGGGTCCCGAGTCTGCCCTCCGGGCCTAGGCGTTTGTTTCTTTTTGTTTCAGGTGTTTGTGGCCAGTCCTCACAAGACCCCACCTATTGTGGAGATTCTGTTAAAAAACCAGCCCAAACTCATTGAGTTTCTGAGCAGCTTCCAAAAAGAAAGGACGGATGATGAGCAGTTCGCTGATGAGAAGAACTACTTGATCAAACAGATTAGGGACTTGAAGAAAACAGCGCCCTGAGGACCTCATGGTGTCCTGTCACAGCCATCATCTCACCTGTCCAGTTTGTACAATAATCATCATTTCAAAAAGTCATCATTCTGGGGAAGGCTTTGGAGGGCCCTATCTCTTCTCAATTAATTGTTCAGGGTAGATGGAATATAAACATTTGAATGGAAACAATTAACCTAGAATAATATATACATTTTAATCAAGTCTGTGATTATTTATGTGATATCAGAGCTATTGCATTAGATGTTGATAAAAGCAGTTACAATGTGTAGGTGGGAGCTCTCAGTCATCAGCAGCCACCAAGTAGGAGCTCGGGTGACGGGCACCATGCAGTCTTCAGGGGAGAACCGGGAAGGGGCCAGGTTGCAAGAGTGCTGGGCCTTTCTGCAGGTAAACAAGCAAATTGCTTACGGCACTGGAAGGTCCCAGAAGATAAGGCTAGTGGTTTCAGTCTCCCTTTGTCCCTGCTTGCTGTCTTTGTGTTGCTGTCATGAGTGGATATGCACCTGCCCAGGAAGCAATGCCTCCACCCAGCCCAGCCTCCTCTGCTCACCCACTGCCCACGCCCCGTCCCAGTGCAGCTCCTCACCACACACCTTATGCTCGGGCTGACATGGGAGCAAGTGAGTAGGACCAGGATGGACCAGTGAGGGAAACGGGGGGCATAGCACACCCCTGGGGTGTGTCCTGTTGGCGGGCGAAGCCGACAGATGGTTCTAATAACGTCACTGCTGTTCCTTACTGTCTTCTAGAGGGTAGGTGGGCGTCTGAATATTTCATTCATAATCGTCATCCTGGGAAGAATGCTCCATGCTCAAAGTGTATCTTGCAGCAGGAGTTGTTGCAGTGGGATGCCAGCAGGCACAAAGCCACGGGCCCAAAGGGTCTCTCAGTAGGGGAACTTTATCAATAGGAAATAATTAAATGCATGGAAAAATTCTCATATCACTAAAAATTTTTTTTCCAGTTTATTTTCTATTAAGGTATCATACAATTGCCCATCAAAGCCTTCAGCAAAAAAGGTAGAAAGCATATAAAATGTCGGTCTTACATGTCCTCCTGCATATTAGGGTGCCTAAGGAGTTCATTTGTGTTCCTTAAAAAAAAGACACAGAGTCAAAAAAACTTGTAAAAGGCCGGGGTTTGTTTCCAAACATCATGCGTGTACGATGGAATTTCAAAGCTGTATTTTACAAGGCACTAGAGATATAATTGCTAAGCTGTATTTTTTATAATTCCATTTCTAAATCATGAGTTGTTGACTTCCATAGGAACACTCGCATTTTACAGTTCTTGGGTGTTTTTCTTCAGCCAGATATTTCTTGGGGAAGAAAGGGGAAGAGAAATGTGTCCTCCAGAATCAGTACCCTTTGTAGATTTTGTACCAGCAGAATTGCCCAGCAGGCAGCTCCTTTCCTGGCCGGGGCACAGGTGTGTTTCCTCTGTGAGAAGTGTGCAGTTCCCACACGGGGCCTGGGACCCAGCGCCGCCTCGTAGTGGGCCTGGCCAACACCTGCGTGCAGGGACCAGCCAGCGGCCCCCAGTCACTGAACTCAGAATTTTTATCACATTCTCTGACATTCCAGAGTCCCTTAGAATTTGACTTTTCTAGTTTTGCTTATTTGATTAAAAGAGATGAATGTAAATATAAAAAATGAAGGTGAAATAATCCTTGGAAGTTTGTTTGGTTGCTTAATACTGTTCTATAACATCATGGGACACAGGTTTTCAGTTGGAAAGCAAGGCCTTGTTCTAATTCTTTTTTGATAAAGAAAACCTATTTTATTTCCTTTGGGTTTGAATTCGCTCTTTCCTAGAAACAGATTATCCCAGCTTGGTATCTGTCAAACAGAAAACTGGAGTCTGGGGTTTTGTTGTGATACAAGTTTTTAAATTATTAATGCAGATGGGGAAAGTTCAACAGTCAAAAAATGTTTTGCACAGAGTTCACTGTAAATATTGTGAGAATAGAATTTTGAAAAGGTCATATTTAATAAGCTATTTCAAAAGCACACGTTTAAATAAAGGCTGACTAAGTACACGGTACCACACACTCCTCGGTTGGTCATTTTCATTCCTCTGTGTGTCCTGTGGCTGTGTTGGTGTCAAGGCTCCAGATAGGGACAGCCCAGGCTGGAAGGCACTGTGGTCCCAGTACTTCCACAAGCGCCACCGACCCGTGGGTCATCGAGCAGGCCGTGCTGATTGAACTGCTGAACACCCTGCCAACACCTCCCTGCAGCTGGAAGTCATGCCCGTTTCATATTTGAGGACAGTGAGGTTCTGAGCAGTTTAACCATCCCAGACCTATCTTGGGACACCCTATCAAGTCCATGGTGGCCTGAGGCCAAATTCCTATTCTTTTTCCTTCCTTTGTCCTCCAGGCTGTGAGGTAGGATGTCCAGGGCATGGAACCCAGTGGAACTCTGGCTGCTGCCTGGGAGGCTCCTGGGCTGGGAGGGCCTAGTGTGAAGCCAGCCCGGACAGGGATCATAATGTTCTTGGCTGGGGCACTCAGCTGGAGCCAGGCATCTGCCCAAGTGTTAGATTACTCTTGCGGAAAGGCGTGGGCGCACGGGCCCCTGGTGAGCACTCTGGACTTCAGCCTCCTGGGTTCTTATCCTTGGCTGGCTCTGGGGGAGCAGTAAGTGTGCCCAGGGAGTGGGTGTGGGCTTCCCACAGCCTCCATGACTGCCATGACAGTCTTCCTACATGTCCCCGAGGCAGGCTGCTGCCAGCCACAGCACACTCTGGAAGTCACACAAGCCCGAGAGAGATGGCAAGAAGGCAGAGGAAAATGAAGTTTTAAAATCCCCAGAATGCTTTTATGTGAAAAGATAGTTGTTTCTCAGTAAAAGCACAGGTCTTCTTAGTCTGTTACACATACTCGAGGAAATTAAGATTTTATGGTTTTTACGTGTTTTACCATTTTATCCAAAAGATTTTGCTACATCCAGCATGAATTATTATCTTTTCATGGATTATTCTCGCTGGAAGGTTTTGGGTGTTATAGTAAGGGCATACTGAATGGGAGATGGTCTGAAACATTAAGAAGGTTTTGAAAAGCTAAACTGGTCTGCCTAAGAAAATCGAAAGGGTTGAAGATGGATGAGAACAGGATGGGACTTTGTGAAACACCTGTGGTAAATAACTAAAGCAAACACCCAGGCAGGCACCTCACTGAAGTCTTGGTGGGATGGAGGGGAATGGAGTGCTACAGAGGTGAGCCGTTTGCTCCAGACCAGACAGCTGGCTGCAGAGCCAGGATTTAGAGACAGGGCTGACCCTGCAGTTCCTGTCTGTTAACCAGGCTGCAAGGCCAGGCCTGCTCGCCACCTCTCGCCATCCACCCCCCAGGCACACATTTCATTTCCTCACAGACTCCTGAGAATCCTGGATGCCAGGATTTGGAAAGATTTTGAGTTAGGTTCACTGAAGGTGGGGGGTCACGTTACTCCACTTGGTTGTCTGATGTTTGGGAAATCATATGAGACCTCTGTGCTGGGGAGGGACATTTGATCCTGAATTTCTCCATCATTTTAAGCAACCCTTGGACTGGACACAGGCCCTAATTTCAGGCTGCACTCCTGCCCTGCTCTTGTTTTCCCGGCCTGCTCTTCTAGTTGAACACAGTATTAACTTAGATTTCCTGGGTCGCTGCCCAGACATCCACTTCCCCATTCCCCAGTGGCCCAGAGCCATGGGTGCGGGTCTGGAATTCATGGTGGGTGGACACCTGCCGTGGGCACCCCCCTCCTCATCACTCTGTGAATACCACCCTGAAAACACCAAGTCACAGCTCCTTCTCGACCAGTGCTGTATAGATGTGATTTGGTTACTTCTGTGACAGCCATCTATGCTACTATAAAATGCTGTGGTCCTAAGACTCCTCTCGAGAACATGGCCCTGTACATTAATTTATCTCTTAGGGAAGGTTAGCTTTAAAAAATTCAAAGCTTTAAAGTAGCCAAAGTGGTGTGTCTGTTCAACTACTCATTCATTCACTGAATGTCTGTTGAACTCATACTCTGCACTGGTTAGGCATCCTCGGGAAAGGACCAATGAGTGACACCCCAGTTGCTGTAGGAGTGGGCCCCATGTGGCTGTGGGAGCTGGAGGTCCTCAGCCTTTGTAAGTTGGTCACCTAGAGCCTGAACCAGCAGGCAAAGGAAGACAGGCTCAGTATGAGCCCCAGAGGAAGAACAGACCCCGTGCCTTTTTTGTCTGTGAGGACCCCAGTGCCGGCAGAGGCCCGGGCTGCTCAGACTGGGGGAATCCGAGGGATGGGGTGAAGGGGGTCAGGGAGCCTCGACAGCAAGGGGGGCTGGAGGTCTGCAGCTACGGCAATCACACTGACCCCTACATCCTTTCACAGCCCACATGACTTGCTCTTGAGACTAGCCTTAACTTCTTACCTGCCAGGGAGGGAATGCTGGAAAGGTGTCCAGCCCAGTTGAGCTGACACACCCACAAAGCGCAAGGGGGGCGACTGACAGTCTTCCATGGCCCTTTCCTGCCTCGAAGACCATAGACCTCTTTTCTTTTGAAATGACATCAACCAGGCTGAGGCAAGAGAATCGCTTAAGCCCAGGAGTTGGAGGTTGCTGTGAGCTGTGTGAGGCCACGGCACTCTTCCAAGGGCCATAAAGTGAGACTCTGTCTCTACAAAAAAAAAAAAAAAAATTGAAATGACATCAACCCTTGAGAGTTTTGTGCTGAATAAATGGGTCGATGCAACCCTGGAGATGGCCACACTGGACTGAAGTCCACTGCTGGTTGTTTGACCTTGAGAATTATGGAGCTTCCATTTCCAACCTGGAAAACAGGCAAAAAGAGTCCCCACCTCATGGGACAGTCATGGGAATCAGTGAGGGAAAGACGTGCTCTGGCTGGCTGGGAACGCAGAGAACCCCCTTGCTGCAGGGTGAGGCCCCACCTGGAGAGCCAGTTGCAGAGGGCTGGGCTGGGGCCTTGAATGCCGAGCCTGGGGCTTGATGTGGCCATTAAGGGAGCCGGCCAAGGATGTGCAGGAAAGCAGTGAGCACTTGCCTGTCTGCAGCTGGTCCTCAAGGGGGGAGAGATGAGGGATGAGGCACAGGTGAGGGCCTGCTAATATTAACACCTGCTGATAACAGCTAATGCAGCCTTGGTGGTACCACCCGGCTGTTCCAGTTACTTCAGGAGTGTTAAAGTCAGTTCTCGGAACTGTGCTGTGTACTGTTACTATGCTGTCAACCTAAGTAACATCAGAGAGGTGCTTGCCCAAAGAAAATGATGTTTATGTAGGGAAAAACTCTGTGTGTTCAGGAGATAAAGAAAGACAATGATTTTTAAAGGAAAAAATGAGGACAATTACATAGTTATTTTAAAGTAACCACCCTTGGCTACAAAGATCAATAATGAGGGTGACAGCCGTCCAAGGCTGGATAGGCAGTGGCTGGGCAGATGTCCTCACAGAACTATTCTCTGGTGGTTTTATTATCAAGTATGTGAGAATCCTCTTCATGGCCTTCCCAGCTCTATTTGTCAGGATTTTTTTTAAACACTATTAATTCCTAACAATCTCCACAATCCCAGTTTTACAGATGTGGAAACAGAGGTACAGAAAGGGCCGCTTGCCCAAGATCATAGTGTGTGAGCAGATGGTGGCTCAGGATTCAAAGGCAAAGGCAGGAGCCGTGGACTTGGGAGGTACTCAGGACATAATGTTGCCAGGCTCATTGCTGCACCTTCACTATAGGACACAGGCCTGTCACTTGGGTGACCTGACGAGATGGTGACATGCTCAACCACCACTGGGAGCTTAGGACAAGGACACAGGCACACGAGGGTCCAGAGACATTATAAGGCCACATTCAGGTGGCCATCAGACAAATGAATCTGGAACTCAAGAAAAACATGGGGCAGCAGCGCCAATTGGGGCCACTGAGATTTAAGGAGAAGTGGAAGTCTGAGTGAGGAGGAAGCGGTTTGTTCCTCCTTGTGATTCAAACCTCAGAACCGGCCACCCTTTCATCTGCTTCCCTGTGTATTTAACCTTGGCCCAAACGACATCCCACAGGCATGGGGAGTGGAGGAGACAGCCCTGCTTTTCCCGGGTGCATGCCTCCCCCAGGGTGTGCAGCTGCTGGGCAGGGAGCCTGCTGTGCACTGCAGCCCCTGGTCCTTCCTGGTGCTGATGCTCACGCTCTGTCTAGGTCCCTGCTAGGCCTGGGTGCACACAGGTGGCCCTAAAGTCTGTGTTTGAGCCAGTTAGCAATGTGGGGCAGAGCTAGTCATTCTGAAGGCGTAGCCTCATAATCAAAAACTAGGTTGACAGGGTTTTTTTGTTTTTTTTTTTAAATGCAAAAAAATTTATTCTTTTCCTAAAAATATGGAACGCTTCACGAATTTGCGTGTCATCCTTGCGCAGGGGGGTTGACAGGGTTTTTAAAAAGTGCCATGGGAGGAGGAGGGAGCAAGGAGTAGGGGTGGGGATGGGTGTGCTCCAACTTAGTGGACACAATGTGAGAGTGCACGGCACACCTCCTGGGTGCTGGACACAAGGTCAACAGGGACTCTTCCTAACACATGCAAACGCTGCAACCTAGTCAGGTATAACTTCTCATTAATCAGGAGGAAAAAGTGCCATTGGGACGAAGCAGTGGTTGACATCTAGGCCAGGGCCTCGCTGTGTCCCCCCCACCTGTCCAGATGACAGTTCCCCAATCCCAGGATGCTTCCCTAATCCCAATTCACACTTGCTACTTCTGTGAGGAACAAAGTCTCCGCCCTTTGTGCAGGAACTGAGCGTGACATTCACATGGGCGTGACCTGCTCTGCCAGGATGAATAAGGCTCTGTGCCGCCCAAGGGTGTGGGAGGAAGGAGGCGGGCGTGCCCTCAGCGGCCCACGGCATCTGGCAGCAGCAGGCATGCCCTTCACCTTGACCAGGGGCCATTTCCCAGCAGTGTGTCTTTGTTCGGGTGTCAGTTTGTCATGCCCATCTGAATCCAGGCACAGCCCAGGACCTGCAGCCAGGGAACAGGCAGCTGGATGAGAAGGACAGGGCAGGGATGATATCGCAGGTCCCCTTGCACCTTCACTCCTGGGAGGAGGCTCAGAACCTGGCCTCGGACTCTCGTGTCCCTGAAGTCCCAACCCCTCCTCTGCCTGGCTGCCGTCCCCTTGCCAGCCGGGGTGGATGGGGCAGGCATCAGGCCCCAGGAGGCGGGACTGCAAGTCAGCTCACCATGAAGTGACAGCACCCACAGGATGCCCCAGCACCCACAGGCAGCCCCAGCCCCTGATGTGACCTCTGCATCAAGTTCGCAAGTGCCTCCTCTTGTCTCTCCCAGGGAGGCTGACCCACTAAGCCCCACTCCATATCTCACAGGGTCGAGAAGGGAGGAATTCATTCTTGCCACTCAGGAACATTCACTACCATGTCCTAACGTGGACAGGTAAACGTGAGTCCCTCTGCTGCTGCCTCCAGCTTGGAGCAAAGTGAAGACACGTTCTGTCTTAGGGGTACGTTTGGCCCTGGGATCCCACTAGCACACCCCTGCTCAAAAGCCTGATGATCTTACTCCATGCTGGAAGGCCGGGTGCCGTGGCTCACGCCTGTCATCCCAGCACTCTGGGAGCCCAAGGTGGGTGGATTGTCTGAGCTCACAGGTTCCAGAGCAGCCTGAGCCAAAGCGAGACTTGCCTCTAAAAATAGCTGGGCATTGTGGCAGGCGCCTGTAGTCCCAGCTACTCAGGAAACTAAGACAAGAGAATTGCTTAAGCCCAATTGTTTGAGGTTGCTGTGAGCTGTGACGCCATGACACTCTACCAAGGGTGACAAAGTGAGACTGTGTCTCAAAAAAGACAAAGACATGCTAGATGTCTCCCTACTTAATTCACTCAAAATCTAGCTCAGAGGAAGCTACCCCCCTGGAAAGAGAAAGTTCTGTGTTCAGAAGAAGGATAACTAGACAAGTCACAGGAAGACAGACTTGAATGGCAGACAGGCTGAGTGTGATGAAACAGTTTCTAGGGTTATTAGAATTCCATCTTGCTGATTTTCTGGTGTATTTTCCCCAGCCTCACTTCTCAAAACCCTCCATGCTACTTCCCCTCCTTAGGTGAGAACCGGTTCCCGTGTGGCCCCGTGAAGGTGGGGCCTTGTACGGAACTGCCCCCTCCCCGCGCCACACACTTGCCGGGTTACTCTCCTTTCCTGTCCTCCAGCTGGGGAGACAAGATATCACCCAACATTTCCACATCAACCCATTTGCCTTTCCTTCATCACTTTCTCAAGTAACCTCCAGTTTATCAGAGGCCAGCCATCCTCAGACGCTTTTTCTCCACCACCTTCTATCCTGCTCTGACATCCAGTCTAGACAGATCACCTGTCTTGGAAAACGTGTTCTTTGGCTGTAGCTCCCTTCCTAGCCACAGTCTCTTTTTTCCTCTAAGCTTTTACTGCCTAGGAATGGTTTATACCAATTCATCTGAAAGCAACCTGTTCTCTTGGCTCAGATGACCAAGTCATTGGATTAGAATGGACCTCGGTTAATGAGGACCTTTTTAGTTGCAAATGATAGAAATACATCTCAAACTGGCTTACAGAAAATAATTAGTATTTCACATCATTGGGAATGCCAAAGGTAGGACGGTCTTAGGCATGGCTGGATCTAGGGCTCTGCGTGCGGTTTCATTCTTGGGCAGGATATGTCCAGATGCTGAGAAAGTGCCCACTGACGTTCCCTGAATGGATTCAAAAAGAAGAGAAGGAACCTCTCTCTCGGCATCCATTTATCACCTCCCCTGACAGAGCTCTGATGGGCCCTGTTTGCGCCTCATGCTTAACCCCAGACAGTGTCTATTTCTGGCCTGATGAAATGCTCACCCTCATGGGTAGGTAGAGGGAGAGCGTTTGAGGCCATAGGGTCCTGCAGTTTGCAGCCCCACTGGCACTGTCTGGAGTTGGGACATTCCAAGAAAAGAAGCTGACAAATGACTCAGGAGGCCTTTCCCGCCTGGGTCCAACATTGTCTCCCTCCATTTTCAATGGCCAGGGATCTTTACGACTTACCCCATTCCTTTCTCTTTATATATGTGAAGACACCATGGCCACACCTTTTCTGTCTGTTGCCAAATCTTCCCATCTCTGTGATAGTTGAGGCTGCAGAAGAGCCCAGGAGGAAGTGGTCGGACAAAACTGCTCCTACTATGATTCAGTCACCACCTACCGTGGCAGTGGCCTGGCTGTCTGGATCCTCTGAGCACACCTCTCTGTCTTTCAGTGGCTCCTTTTCCTTTTCTTTATAACTTTCATTTTATTACAACATTCATTATAAAACATTTAGACGATATAGGTCAGTGAAAACCAAATAATTATCTTCTAATTCACTATCCAGGGATAACCGCTGTTGGCAATAATATCATTTGAGCCTTTTTGATGCATAAATTTTTTTTTTTTTTTTTTGCAGTTTTTGGCCAGGGCTGGGTTTGAACCCATCATCTCTGGCATATGGGGCTGGTGCCCTATTCCTTTGAGCCACAGGCACCACCCTTGATGCATAATTTTTATTGACAAAAACAGAATGTTGATGTACAACTCAATAATAAAAAGATAACCAAATTAAAAATGGCCAAAGGACTTGAATAGACATTTCTTCAAAGAAATAAATGACCAATAAGCACATGAAAAAATGTTCAACATCATTAGTCACTGGGGAAATGCAAATAAAAATCACAATGAGCACCATTTCGCACACACTAAGATGACTAGAATAAAAAAAAGTTGGACATTAACAAGTATTGGCAAGGATACAGAGAAATTGAAAACCTCATACACTGCTTGTGGGAATGTAAAATGGTGCCGCAGGTGTAGAAACAGTCTGGCACTTAAACATAGACTTACCATATGCCCCAACAATTCCACTCCTAGGTATATACCCAAGGGTGATGAAAACATACCCACACAGAAACTTGCACATAACATGTTTATAGCAGCGTTCTTTATAATAGCCAAAAGTTGGAAACAACCCAAATGGGCATCAGCTGACAGATAATCAGAATGTGCTATGTCCACACAATATTATTCCATCACAAAACAAATGAAGTATTGACACACACAATAGATGAATAAACCTTGAGAACATTATGCTAAGTGAAAGAAGCCACACACAAAAGACCACTGTCTTCATTTGTTTTCAACTCCTGTAACAGAATACCTCGGCCCGGGTAATTTATAATGAACAGAAATTTATTGGCTCACGGTTCTAGAGGCAGGAAAGGCCAAGACTGAGATGTCAGCATGTGGTGAGGGTGTAAGAACAGACCAACTCACCCTTTAATAACAGCACCAGGGCGGCACCTGTGGCTCAGTGAGTAGGACGCCTACCCCGTATACCGCAGGTGGTGGGTTCAAACCCAGCTCTGGCCAAACCACAACAGAAAAATAGCCAGACATTGTGGCAAGTGCCTGTAGTCCCAGCTACTTGGGAGGCTGAGGCAAGAGAATCACCTAAGCCCAGGAGTTGGAGGTTGCTGTGAGCTGTGTGACGCCACGGCACTCTACCAAGGGTGATAAAGTGAGACTCTGTCTCTAAAAAAAAATTTAAGGCTCGGCGCCTGTGGCTCAAGTGGCTAAGGCGCCAGCCACATACAACTGAGCTGGCGGGTTTGAATCCAGCCCGGGCCCTCCAAACAACAATGATGGCTGCAACCAAAAAATAGCTGGGTGTTGTGGCAGCCACCTGTAGTCCCAGCTGCTTGGGAGGCAGAGACAGGAGACTCGCTTGAGCCCAGGAGTTTGAGGTTGCTGTTAGCTATGATGCCACAGCACTCTACCCAGGGCAACAGCTTGAGGCTCTGTCTCAAAAAAAAAAAAAAAAAAAAAAATTTTTTTTTTAAATAATGGTACCAATCCCACTGAAGGAGCTAAGGAAATTTCACCCCAAAATATGATTCCTTGGCATAAAGAATATTTTGAATTAAAGGCATTCATGATCAGAAAGCATTGGAAGAGGCCTTTCCTCTACCTAAAACCTGAGTAACCTGATTTAGAATCAGGTGGGGGCTGCTGACTTCTTTACTGCAGACTAATAGACCTGGCCCTAAAGTCATTTGAAGCACTAGACGTGTCTCTCAGGTTAGTCTACAGATCAGTCTGTTTCTACCCATCCACACATCCCCCCAGCAACCACTTGCTGCACATGTACTTTCCACACTCTGCCCCCTCCCTTCTAAAAGGCATCTTTAGAAGTCTCTGACCATCACTGAGACTTCAGGTAATCATTCTCGTGATTCTCCCCAGGCACATGGTATTTGGAAATAAACCTTTCTCTTATTAATCTACCGTAATCGTGAGTTGACCTTTTAGTGAACCAACCAAAGGGAAAAGGGCAAGTTTCACCGTGATCCCTACCCTACCCATGAGGTCTACCCACCTCTTAATTCCCCTACATTGGCAATTACATTTCCATGGGAGCTTTAGAGGGTACAAATATTTAAACCATTGCACCAACATACTAAATGAGTTCATTCATACCAAAGACCAGAACAGGGGAATCCAGGAAAAAAGCTTAGTGATTGCCTGGGAGGGGGTGGAGGGACATAGGGGATAGGTTTCTTTTTGAGATGATGAAAATGTTCTAAATTTGATGGTGATGGTTGCATGTATCTGTGAATTAATATGCTACAAACCATTGAAATGTATATTTTAAGCGGGAGAATTGCATGGCATGTGAATTATATCTCAATAAACCATTAAAAATTTATAAAATAGAATCATGATATGGGTTTGCAACCTGCTCTTTTTTGACTTATGATCTCCTACTTTGTATATCATGTAATATTGGTCTATGTTTTTAATGGCAGCACAGTGTTCCCTGTGCAACTGCACTGGCCAGTCCCCCTTGTTTCAATGCGTGGCCTTTACAGAAATACCATCACAACTAGAATGTTCCTACCGTCCGTGGTCAGCTGTGTCAGCCATGGCCAGCCCTACCCATCTGTTTAGGTGCGACCCAGGTTCTCCTCTTGCCATCCGTGGTCAGGCGTGGTCAGCCCCGCCCTCTGCTCAGGTGTGGCCCCAGTTCTCCTCTTGGGTCTTGGCTCTTTTTTTGATGTTCTCCCAAGTTTTCAGGCAGTTCCTGCTTGAGACGTGTTGCCAGCCTTAACATTTCCCTGCTCTCTCCATTTCCCACTGCCCCTTGAATTTCTCCATTTTAAAATATATACCTACCCATAATCCCAAACTCATCGTGATTTAAATGGTGAGTTCACTCCTACCAGGCATTGTGCTCACGCTGTAACCCCAGCACTCTGAGAAACTAAGGTGGGTGGATTGCTTGAGCTCAGGAGTTCGAGACCAGCCTGAGCCAGGGCCAGACCCATCTCCATTAAAAATAGAAACTCATTGTGGCAGGTTCTTGTAGTCCCAGCTTGGAAGGCTGAGAGAGGAGGATCGCTTGAGCCCAGGAGTTTGAGGTCGCTGTGAACTGTGATGTTGCCACAGCACTCTACCCAGGGCAACAGAGTGAGACTCTGCCTCAAAAACATAATAGGCTCAGTGCCTGTAGCTCAAGTGGCTAAGGCGCCAGCCACATACACCAGAGCTGGCTGGTTCGAATCCAGCTCCAGCCTGACAAACAACAATGACAACTACAATCAAAAAATAGCCGGGCGTTGTGGTGGGCGCCTGTAGTCCCAGCTACCTGGGAGGCTGAGGCAAGAGAATCGCTTAAGCCCAGGAGTTGGAGGTTGCTGTGAGCTGTCATGCCAGGGCACTCCACCCAGGGCGACGGCTTAAAAACAACAACAAAAAAAACCATAATAATAATAATAAATAAAATAAATGGGTCCTGGGTCCACTCAACAGCGATTCGCCCCTGGACTACCCAACTCCATTAACCGGGCTGCTGCTTTCCCGGTCTCCGTGTTTGCAGCACTGAAGGGACCTTTGGGGCTTCAGTCCGTCCGTCCGCTTTCACCAAACAGATCTGGGCGGCCCGCTGGCCTCCTCAGGGTCCTTGGGAACCACCCGAGTTAGCGAGTTAGCGGTGCGGATCCCGGACTCAGGGCCCTGTGCACCCACGTGACCCACAGGCATCCACCTCCCCTCGCTGTGCCCAGGTCTCTCCCGGCTGCTGCTGTCCAGGGTGCCAACATCACCCTGCCTCCTTCCTTAGCCAGCCTCACTTCTGCCTTACCCCGCGGGTGGGCTTTCCCTCCTCACCACCCATGCGCCCCACGACCCGGCCCCACCTTTCCCAACATGCTCTTCTAGAACCGATGGGTGACCTCTTGTCCTCCTCCGTCTCATCCCCTCAGTGGCAGGTGACACAGGAGACAAAGGCCCCTCCTTTCCCAGGTTCCATGAACCTAGCGCCAGGGACCGACGCATCTCCCGCGCGGCCCTCCGATCCCGGCTCCCTGCCGGGCTTCGCGTCCGCGCCTGCTGCGGGCAGGTGCTGCTGATCGCGGCTCTAGGGGGACCGACGTCCGAGCCCACGCGCGCCCCTCTGGGGACGCGGGACTCCTCCGCCCTCCCGGGTCCGCCGGCGCCCCGGACCCGCAGCTGTTCGTGCCACAACCAGAGTCGTCTCCCTGCCTCCCACCTGCAGCCACCGCACGGGCACTTAGCCTCTGGGACACAGGCGGGTGTGAGCAGCTCCGCGCGCCCGTCTCCGCACGAGCCCCAAGTCTGGACACCGCGCTCCCGCGCCCCAAGCCCGCCGGTGGCCTCTAACACTCAGACTCAGCCCAAAGTCCGCACCACGGTGTTCGGAGCCCGCAGGATCGGCTCGGCCTTCCCTGGCCCAGGGTGTCCTGCGGGGCCGGCTGCCTTTCGGTCACCACCTGGGGCCTTCTCCGCCGGGGACCGTGCGCCCAGCTGCCTCCTCACTGTCCCTGGGAACCACCGGAGTTAGCGGCGGCCTCTGGTCCTTCCTCCCTGAGTTTCAGCCCCCCAGGGCCCCGGACCCCGATCCCGGCCGCCCCCTGCGCCTTCCTGGACACATCCCGGGCCGGGCGGCGTCTGGGACGTGGACACGCTCGCTCTGGTTTTCTGAGTGAACGCGTGGCGGGTCCTTACTAAAAGTTTCACCTGCGTCTTCCTCTCCGCCGCGTCTCCGGGTTCGCCCTGCCCGGTCCCTCCCGCTGCCCTTTGCCCCGCGCACCTGCCAACCGGTCCCCTGACCTTCCTCGGTGCCGTTTACTCCCCTCAGGGGTAACCTGTGTTGAGACTCCATCATTTCTCATTTTGAACCCACCACCGTCTCTCCGGTTCCTCTTGCTCCCTCCACGCCACACCCTGGGCTCTCCACACGGAAGCCAGGTGGCCGTTTCAACATGAAAACGTGATCATTTGGTTAAGATCTTTCTGGCGGCGCCTGTGGCTCAAGGAGTAGGGCGCCGGTCCCATATGCCGGAGGTGGCGGGTTCAAACCCAGCCCCGGCCAAAAACCAAAAAAAAAAAAAAAAAAAAAATCTTTCTCTAGCTCCCTGTTGCTTTTCGGAAGTGTTCCCAACGCCCTCCGTGGTTTCACTGTCCCCTGCCAACCTCCCTGTCCTTGTCACTTGCTGTCCCCAATGTAACTACTCTCCTTTCGCGCCCGCCCAGCCCCAACTCCAGATCCCCTGCACTCTAACAATGCTCCGCTGTAGCTGCTCCTTCCGGCGGCATCTGTGTCCATTTCTGGGCCATGCAGCCCTCTGACTTAAACCATGTGGAAAAGCGCACTGATCAAATGACCGAGTGACACGATGTGACAGGGAGGCCTAACTGGTGGAGAGACCAGAATGAACCAGGAGCGGGGTGGCTGCGGGGGCGGGCTGAATCCGCTCCCTGGCCAGGTGCGAACGCAGCACTGTGGGCGCTCAGTGCTGGGCGGGTCTGGGGGCCCGGCTGCCCTGTCGGCCGCGTCACGCCTTGCTGGGCTTGTAATGGCTCCCGGCCTGGAGCCCCGGCCACTCTCCCCCACGCGCGGCCTCCTTCCTCTGCGCTGTTCTCTGTAGAAAAGCAGCGGGACGGGGACGCGGGTGGGAAACAGTGGTCGGCAGCTGGTGGCCCTGGAGGTCGTGGGAGAGGATGGGGTTCCTGGAGAGAGGGAAGCTAAGCGGGAGGGCAGGGAGGGCCCAGGAGAGGCCCCGGGGGAGAGAAGAGAGACAAGAAGCTGGAGAGGGCAGTGCCTGAAAAAAGGGGGCCTCAGAGGGACAGTGGAGAGTGGTGCCCCGGAGAGGGCGGGCGCAGAGACAGGTGGCTCCGAATCACGGAAAGATGAGGATGTCGAGAAAACTACTGCGGGTAGCAGGTAATGTAGGGAAAGGGACCCGGTGGGTGAAGCGGGTGCACTGTTGGGCAGCTGCGCGTAACAAGTCCCCTGAAACTCAGGAACTTAAAGCCAGTGGTTTTCCTGCGAGTCTGTGGGGTGGGTCGGGGTCACCTAGTCGGGCTGACCTGGCCGGGTGGCTCAGCTCCCTGCGCTGGTGGTGGTCAAAAGCGCACAGGCTTCCTGGAGCCTAGAGTCGTAATCTGCCTGAGGACAGTTCCACCTCACCTGTCCAGCCCAAGGTCAAGGGCAGAGAAATCCACCCCCCCCTGTTATGGGGGCACGGAGCTCTTAGTGCTGGACCACAGGAGACCAGCGGGGTTGTAGACAGAGAGCATCAGTCAGGGAGAGGCTGGACAAAGCGTGGTGATTGGGAAAATCATGAAAGGCATTTGGAGTGGAAGGAGAGGTTGGTGTTCTGGTGCTGCCAATTTATTAGTGGTGCAATCTTGGGTAAATTGTTTAGCCTGAGACCCTGGTCCATCACCTTTAAAGTGGAAATAATCCCTACTTCATAGTGTGAAATGGAATGAGGTAGTGTAAAAAGAGCTTCGCTGTCAAATGAAAACCTATGTCAAAGGCACAGTAAGTTTCCAGAAGAAGTGGGGGGCTGTCATGGGACCCCAGGAACACAAAGTCTACCTTCACATCCCGGAGGGCACTCCTGAGGGAGAGGGTGAGACTCAAAGGGGTCTGTGTCATGGACCAAGGACACAGGGGAGGAACCTGGGCAGTGTGTGGGGAGGAGTTTGTTCCATAAAAATAACATAATAATGAAGACTGAATGTGGCTTTAGGAGGTGGTGACTTCCTGACGGCTGCAGGTGCTGGGGCTGAGCTTGGCTATTTTCTTCCAAGGAGAGTTAGGATGAAAAGCAGGCCTGACAGTGGCTGGGTTGATCACGGGCCCTCAACCAAGGGCAGCCCACCACCCCAACCTCCGAGGGCATTCTGTTGTTAAAACTTCTTGGTGACTCAAATGGCGATTGATGAGTATGAGCCAGAGATGCTATGCCTCTGGTATTGCTCAGACCAGTCCTAAGTAATGGAAAATGATCATGCTCAAAATGCTACCAGTGCTCCTGTGAACAAACGCTGAATGAGGTGGATTCAGAGTTCCAATCTTTGTTGTTGTTCTTGTTTTTTGAGACAGTCTCACTCTGTTATCCCAGGCTAGAATGCTGTGGCGTCAGCCTACCTCATAACAACCTCAAAATCTCAAAGCGATCCTCCTGTCTCAGCTTCCCAAGTAGCTGGAACTAAGGCTCCCACCACCATGCCCAGCTCATCTATTTTTAGAAGAAACAGGAGTCTTGATCTTTTTCAGGCTGGTCTCAAATTCCTGACATCAGGCAATCCTCCTGTCTTGGCCTCCCAGAGTGCTAGGATTACAGGTGTGAGACATTGTGCCCAGCCAATGAAATTCATTTCTTCATCCAAAGAAATGAATGTCCCATTTTTAGAAAATGTAACCAGCAGTCCCTCCCCCCGCCCACACACATCTGTTTTGCCAGTACCTCATTGCCCTAACTGGAAAAGTATTTGACTTCAGAAAAATCTTAGGTATGATTAAATAAGCGAAGTCACAACAGCAAAACATTATGGTCCATTTAATTATAGTAAATGGTAAAATTATAATGTAATGGTAAAATTACCATTTAATCATAGTAAATGGTAAAATATAATAAATAAAATATATATAAAAATAGTAAAATTATAATCAAAGGCTTATAAAATAGTCACAAATACACATGATAATTGGGTAATGGGTGATGAAAAGGTTGTCAGTCAGCTACATAAATCATCAACTGTTCTGCCATGTACAGAGCCAGGTACCCTGTGTGAGGCACATTAGCTGGGAGGGTGACATGCCAGCTAATATTCAGTACACACTTAATGAACTACTGTTTTGCTTGTTGCATAGAACTCAAAAAGGGTCTTTGGAGATGTCAGTTTTTTTCAAAAACCTGGTTAGGCAGTTTGAACTAGTACCTTGCTTTTTTTTCATCAGCATTTTCTTTTTTTCCAGTAAATACGTGTATTTGCTGCTGCGGTGGCTGTTGCTGCTGTATCTCTCGTTGAGGCATTCTTAAAAGAAACGTGTGGTTCTGCATGCTCCGTGTCACCCCTCGTCACCCTTGGCTTTTTCAGAACCTGTGTCATCAAAAGCCCGGGGGTGTGGTTGGCTGTAGAAGGGCTAGTGAGTGTTTTGTCCCATCCCGCAGGTGTCAAACCATCGCTCACTCACCAGCAAAGACCTCTCTCTCATCAGGAGCTGTCAGAATTAAGGGTCTGCACGGTCTCTGATGCCTCGGATTCAGGCCAGTCTCCAGGAAATGAGCAGGCAGGAAGAACTGAGGCTTGTCTGTCACTCTGGTGTCAACCTGAGCCAAGACAGGTGAAGCCTCCCTAGCCCGCATTTACCTAAAAACATGGACTGTCCGTCCACCAACTACGGGATGCTTTGGGCATTATCAGACTATAATGGTGGCTCCCCTAGCGTGTTGACAATGAATCTTAAAACTTTTAGGAACACTTACACTTGTGCAGCAAAACACACCGTTACCCAGAATCCCACATGTTAACCAATCAGAAATTATAAATCACTAGACGTCCATGAATTTGATTGTTGCAAATTGAAACTATATTTGAATTATCATAACATTAAAAAATACTGTAGCAGCCCCTCACTAATGGCATTTCCATTTCATATTTTGAGCGTCTTTAGAAGTTCTTAAAATAACTCATGGGGAGTCCAGTAGGCAGTACCCAAGGTGAGCGGCTGGGGATGCTGGCCAAGCCCACCCACTCATGTTTAATAAACTGGGTCTTAATGAAAGTTGAGCCTGAAGCCGTCTAGTGGACCAACCCCCGAAAATATACAGCAAGTCTGGGAAAGTGATTCCATTTTTAAAACCCCTTCAGATCACAATGAGAAATAACAAACGGGCAGACAGCCTACTGATACAGTGATGTCCAACAAGGCTTAACTCTTTATCTTCAAAGGTTGCTTTTTCTCAGGCATTCTTCATCTCCCCCAAGCCTTCACAGCTTTTGGCGGGAGACCACGCTCCTCTGACATAGCATCTTTGGGGCTTATCCACAAGGACGAGAAGCGCCGTGACATGGTGGGGTAGCTACCTGTGCTAACGCATCTTAATACAAATGCTAAGGTGAGAAGAGCATGAAAAGAAGGAACTAAACTGATGCTCAGTCCTAAAAAGCAACAGTAACAGTCTCTGCTGAATGCCGGGGGGCCACTATGCTCAGCACCACTTGCTGGAAAGTGCGCCGGAAGCGGACTGCTCTGACGGTCCCCAGAGCAGAGCTGTTCCTGCATAAAGTGAGGAAGGCTTATGAGTGAGAGGTGTATTTTCAAAATCAGTAAGTAAGGTGAAGAAACACACAGAAAAGAAAAAGCTTTGGTGAGGGAGGGTAATGGGTGGGGCCACATCTACGGTGCATCTTAGAATGGGTACAGGTGAAACTTACTAAATGCAGAATACAAATGTCTACATACAATAACTAAGAAAATGCCATGAAGGCTACGTTGAACAGTTTGATGAGAATGTTTCAGATTGTATATGAAACCAGCACATTGTACCCCTTGATCGCACTAATGTACACAGCTATGATTTAACAATAAAAAAAAAAAAGCTTTGGCAATGGCCAATGAAAATATATAAACCCGTGGATACCGTGTGACAGGCTCACTGACCAGGCGATGCCAAGCTCCACAGACCCACCTCAGCACCTCCACTGCTATAATGCACTTTCCATGACTCCCCAGTGTGTCTGCATGTCCCCATGTGACACCACCGTTCCTATAGTTACGTGCACACTGGCAGCTCTCAGTCTGGAAGGTCACCGGAGTCACGCAGAGGGTCTGTTAAAACCAGGCTTGCTGGGCCCACCCCTGAGGGTCTGACTCACCAGGGCTGCAGTGAGCCCTAAGAACAGTGTCTAACAAGTGCCAAGCACGCTGACGCTGCTGGCACAGGGACACACTCTGAGAGCCACTTTTCCTGACTGCTCAGTAGACTGTGAGCGGCTTCAGATCAGGGAGCATTTCTTGTACATCTTTTCCCAAGGGTCTAGTCAATGTCTGTCAGTCACTGGATCAATCAACAAATATTTACAGAATGCCTGGGAAGTGCCAGGTACTGTGCTAGGCACTGGGACTCAGCAGTTTAAAAAAAGAAAAAGAAAAAAAATATATATATACATACACATACTCATCTATCTATCTATCTATCTATCTTTTGGCCCTCATGGAGTTTACCTTCTGGTGCTACATAATCAGTAACTGTCTATTGAAATCTGTCTAGTCATATAGAAGAAAAAAGTGGCATTATCATGACCATTTTAATAGTACTATAGAAATACCAAGTTTTCACTTTCCTTTTTTTTTGTAGAGACAGAGTCTCACTTTACCACCCTCGGTAGAGTGCCGTGGCGTCACACGGCTCACAGCAACCTCCAGCTTTTGGGCTTACGCTATTCTCTTGCCTCAGCCTCCCAAGCAGCTGGAACTACAGGCGCCCGCCACAACACCTGGCTATTTTTTGGTTGCAGTTTGGCTGAGGCCGGGTCTGAACCCGCTACCCTTGGCATATGGGGCCGGCGCCCTACTCACTGAGCCACAGGCGCCACCCCCAAGTTTTCACTTTCTAATAATTTCTCCCCATTTGCATGCTTCTCCTTTCCCACTACCCAACATATAAATGCATAAGCCTGGCAGTCTACCAGCTTGTGGGTCTTACACAATATTTGCTGATTGATTAATAAAATATTTGGTGTAGGTGGCATATTGAAAAAACAAAAAATCCAAGAACTTAAGCACGTATAGTTAACATAGATGATAAAGCCATTTGGGGAGGTATGCAATCTCAGTGTTTTCATACTGATAAATATTAGGAATAGCTTAACGAGTGGTGTTCAAGTGAGCATTAGTGAGCTCTAAGGGGACTCCCCTTCTCTGCCTCCTCACTCCATGCCGTACAGCTGTGTAAACTATTTATGGCGAGTTTCCACTGCCTGGTATGACTTCGAATGCCCACTGGATCTATGCAGGGTGCTGTCCAAGCCAAGGCATGGAGTTAACACTGGACTGTCCTGAGTATAATTCTGAGAAACTGGTAGGAGGTCCTGGGAGGCCACACGGTGTCGTGGAAAGGAAGGGAACCAGTGCAGAGGCAAACTAACCCCTCCACACAGCCGGAGAGCTTTCTCAGCACAAAGCTTTCTCACCCGGCCTGTGAGCCTCCCCTCTCCAACCCCAAGAAAGTACAAAAGATGTACCTTCAAGTTTGGACTAATTTTTTCAAAGTTTCTCAGCAAATAAAAATGACAGAAATCATGGAGAGTAATTTGAAAGGTAAGTGAAAGAACCATGTTGGTATTCTTGGGATCGGCAAATGTTTTTATTTATTTTTTAATTTACTTATTTATTCATTTTTTTTGAGACAGAGTCTCACTTTGTTGCCCTTGGTAGAGTGCCAAGAGATGAGGTCTCACTCTTGCTCAGGCTGTTCTCGAACTCATGAGCTTAGGAGATCCACCCACCTTGACCTCCCAGGGCGCTGGGATTACAGGTGTGAGCCACTGCATTCGGCCTGGCAAATATTTTGTTTTGTTTTGTTTGAGACAGTCTCCCTTTGTCCCCCTCAGTAGAGTGCTCTAGTATCATAGCTCACAGCAACCTCAAACTCTTGGGCTCAAGCAATCCTCTTGTCTCAGCCTCCCGAGTAGCTGGGACTACAGGCGCCCACTACAATGCCCAGCTAATTTTAGAGACGAGAGCTCCTCTTGCTCAGGCTGGTCTCGAACCTGTGAGCTCAGGTAATCCACCCGCCTCGGCCTTCCAGAGTGCTAGGATTACAGGTGTGAGCCACGGTGCCCAGCCGGCCGGCAAATGTTTTTAAGAAGCTTCCCTTTTTATTGTCAAAGCCATAAGATGTCTATATTAATTATATTTTAAAAAAATTATAAGGAAGGCAGTATTTATAAATGGAATTCTGAAAAGGATAGTTTCAACATTCCAGATCAAATATTTCTTTTCTGTTAATGTGAGAACCAAATTTGAGGTTCACTGTGAATGATTTCAAGTCAGTGACATCAAATAGCAACGCTGCCTCAAGAGTCACATTCTTGTCCTCTTGCTACCCCAAATCAGTGATTTAACTGGATCCTGGTCCAGTAATCACTGTGATCCTACATATTGAAAGATTTAAGAGAAATTAACAACATTAAAAAATATATACTTTTAAAATGGAGACCAAGTCCACCAACTTTATTTTTATGAATCATCTTAAGTAAATTCTGATTACTAGAAAGCTTTGGATATAAATGTGACCTTTTAGTTAGCTACACACTGACTCCTAAAAGATGACATTTATTTCCCTGGAGCAGTTTACTAATTGTCACCCTCATAATCCAAAGGAATTAGTATTTCTCAAAAAGGTGGGTGATTCCTTGCAGAAGTGTGACTTCCAGTGTACCAGCCCCTTTCAGATCCCCAAATATAAAGTCAAATTGGCTAATAAAGTCTATTGATAAATAGAAATAAATCCTGTGAGAGATTACATTGGTCTCAAATTATTGCTACTTCATGTAGTGTAATAAAAGAACTCACTATGATATTCCAAAAAACACACACATAAGTCCAAAATAAAAATATTCTCGTTGACAT
Organism: Nycticebus coucang; assembly: GCF_027406575.1. Taxonomy (NCBI): domain Eukaryota; kingdom Metazoa; phylum Chordata; class Mammalia; order Primates; family Lorisidae; genus Nycticebus; species Nycticebus coucang. The sequence continues at coordinate 93,677,411 of NC_069794.1, read as the reverse complement.
CATTCATATCCTAGAAATAAATTAATGTCCTTAAAAAAGCTTTTCAATTATTCACAAAATCCATCCTTATTTTCTGAGTTAGCAAGGCTGAATTTTAGAAGTGCAATAGAAATGCCTGGAGGCCTTGGCTCCCGAGCAGGCGGCTTCTCAGTGGTTCCCGAGACACAGCTTCTTCTTCTGATGCCGTTCCTCACTCAGAGGGGTGGTGCTCAGCACTCCGTCTACCATTCAAGAACAAGTTCAAGTCAGGAACATTTCACTTCAAACACATGCAGACTTGTTTTATCCACGTAATTTGTAAAAGCAAAATAATGCTTATGTTAAAGGAACATTCTCTTTATTTTATCTTCCGATTCTTAATGGTGAAGAATTAGGAATTGGTTATTGATTCTAAATAACTCACTCTCAGGAAATACAGCATCTGACCTTTCAAAAACAGGATTCACTCAACACAGTCTGGAAAATAATTCATAAAACTTCTTGGTAGGAAGGAGTCCCTATGACACATATTAGGCTGGAAAAAACAAAGTAATCCATCTGTCCTCTAAGGGAGGAGGGCCCTCTGTGGGGGTAGGAAGTGGGGGGAAGCCCCCCAATTCACACAATCCTGTACTGGTAGGAACACTGACTTATGTGACTGGACAGGCAGGGAGGAGAGTGGGGCTTCAACCTTATCCTGGCTTTTGTTTTTAGCAACTTTCTACAATAAACCAAACTGTGTTTAAAGCATTCAATAAACTGCACATATTTAAAATGCACAGTTTGATGGGTGCTGACATAAACACACATACACCCATCACCACAGTCAAGACCATGAAAGTATCCACCACCAGCCCTTGCCTTCTGCCTGCGAGAGAGCTGCCTGCCCGCCACGCCTGTGTGTCTGCTCTGCTATTTCCTTGTCCCAAAGACACTGGGGTCAGGGCTCCCGCTCGCCTTCCAGAGGTAGATCTGGAAAGCCTCCTCTTCCTCTCTCATCCTCTTGTGTAATATTTGAAACATTACACAGACGCAAATGTAAATCATACAGACGGGAGGCCTAAGCCCAACAATAAAAGGAACATTCAATACTGACCCCCCCAAAGGATTTTACCCTCCTTAAATTTGCACTAACTGAATAAAACTGCAGAAGGTGGAGTGGGAGCAAAGATTATATGATGTTCAAACATCTGAGTTAGTATGCAGATAATAAGGTTTTAAAAACCAGTAATTCATATATGGTAGGTCTGATGATTCTTAACCAGATTATTTAAGTAACTAGTATGTTTCCATTCTCTGACCAACCTGGGTTTTACCTGGAAGAAGGTATACATCCTCATCATTTGGTCATAGAGCAAGCTATGCTAATTATACATATTTTTCCTTTCTAACTGCCCTAGAAGCTTGTGTTTTGGTATAGAAGAGCACTGTTGTCTACTGCTTCATATAAATTTAATTTATAAATTCAATGTGTACATCATTACTTGTATTAAACTGTAGTTTCTAGAGGAGTAATTATTAATCAGCACTTTTCATAGCACGTAACATCTGGTAGATATACAAATGTTTAAGAACAAAGTGAATAGTAAAAATCTACCCTGTAGAAAAGAATACTCTGTCTATCAATGCCACGATAGCCATCACCTGATCATTAAAATCACCACGTGTCCGTTCTCCTCAGCAACCAAGTAACCCTCAGTGCAGGACTTGTAAATACTCACTTTCTCTCCTTCCATGCTCATTTTGTTCAAGACCATAAGCTCCTGATGGATTCAGTTGCCACTGTAAGGGGGCACAGACATGTTATTTATGTGTTTAAAAGGGATTTTAAAGATAGAATTTAAGCACCCTGCTTTTAAATATCAAAACAGCTTTAAAAAATACAAAGGAATTAGTATGTCCATATCAACAAAGTCCTAATAAGGCCACCCTAAGTAACCCTCAATGATATGATTTTGGGGGATCAGAATCAATACTCTTGGAGAATGAAGAGACTGGAAAGGCCCTTTACACTCATTTACAGGTAAGGAAGCAGAAGACCAGAGGACTAATTGGAGTGACGTGCCCAAGTTACACACTAACCACAAGCCGTGACAGAATTGGAACTCAGGCCTGCCCAGTCAGTCCTATGGAATTATTAACAACATGACTTCATATTCCATCCAGGTCCTACAGATTCTAGTAACAGACGGAGAAGGCTTAGGTGTTAAAGAATGAAAATATGACCAAGATTACTTTGCATTTTAATGTTGTTATATCATATAAACTATTATTTACAATTTAACATCATATCATTTTATGTCATATAATATCACATATCATATTTCCTCTGATTATAGTTTTCTATCTCAACCATTTGGAAAGAAATAAGGAAGCCTGAAAATTCTCAGATGTCACAGAGAAGGCTGGATCAGCATCTCACAGCACAGCCCTTCCTTGTTCAGCTGGCTGGAATCTAGAAATCACTAAGGACCTAACCAGAAAGGCCCTGGGTGCTTTCTCAGGAGATAAGAGTCAGTATTTACCACCTGGGAGCCTCTTTCATAAACATCAACTAGTTTATCAGATTACCTAGTTAACAACTTGATCCTTGAGGAGAGGAGATAATATAAGACATTTTACCACATATAAAAAATCCTCAGAAAGGGAGGACATGTAGAATTGGTAGATCCCTGACAGAAATGAGAAATTATGCTCAGCACCTGTGGCTCAAGCCGCTAAGGCTCCAGCCACATACAACTGAGCTGGCAGGTTCGAATCTAGCCTGGGCCTGCCAAAACAACAATGACGGCTGCAACCAAAAAATAGCCGGGCGTTGTGGCGGGCACCTGTAGTCCCAGCTACTTGAGAGTTGGAGACAGGAGAATCGCTTGAGCCCAGGAGTTGGAGGTTGTTGTGAGCTATGATGTCACAGCACTCTACCCAGGGGGATAGCTTGCGGCTCTGTCTCAAAAAAAAAAAAAAGAGTCTTAAAATGTCTTAAATGTCTTAAAATATCTTAATCTTAATTTTGGCAGAATTAAAATTAAAAACCAATAATCCTGAATTTACACTTATAGATATTCATAAAAAATATTTTTATAATTTTTTTTTGGAGACAGAGCCTCAAGCTGTCACCCTGGGTAGAGTGCCATGGCATCACCGCTCATAGCAACCTCCAACTCTCCGGCTCAAGCAATTCTACTGCCTCCACCTCCCAAGTAGCTGGGATTACAGGCACCTGCCACAATGCCTGGCTATTTTTTCAGTTACAGCCGTTATTGTTGTTTGGCCAGCCCGGGCTGGGTTCAAACCCACCAGCTCAGGTATATGTGGCTGGCACCTTAGCCGCTTGAGCCACGGGTGCTGAACCTGTTTCTACATTTTTAAAATTACAAAAAATATTTTTTTGGCTCAGTGCCTGTGGCTCGAGCAGCTAAGGCACCAGCCACATACACCTGAGCTGGCAGGTTTGAACCCAGCCCGGGCCTGCCAAACAATGATGGCTGCAACCAAAAAAAAAACAAAAAACAGCCAGGTGTTGTGGCGGGCGCCTGTAGTCCCAGCTACTTGGGAGACGGAGGCAGGAGAATCACTTGAGCCCAGGAGTTGGAGGTTGCTGTGAGCTGTGATGCCACAGCGCTCTACCCAGGGTGACAGCTTGAGGCTCTATCTCAAAAAAAAAAAAAATGTAGAAACAATCTAGTCCAACAACAGGAAAATGGTTAAATAAGTTAGGTTGGAATATTGCATAATTGATAAAAGTAATTTTTGAAGAATTTTGAATGACATAGAAATAGGCCAATATGTTAATAGTGGTATCTATGAGTTGTGAGATAATATAAGTTCCTTTTTATTTCCCTACTGTTCAAAAGTGAGCATATATTACTTTCATAATATACAAAGTAATATGACCTAATAGAGAAAAATCCGCAAATATGAAGCAGGAAAAAAAAAGGAATTGAGTAAGTGGACATGGATACACACATTCATAAACTCTGTTCTAGTATTAAGGTGGGCTTGAAGGCTTACACCTGTAGGCCCAGCTACTCAGGGGGCAGAGGTGGGAGGATCGCTTGAACCTTGGAGTTTGAGATGAGCCTGAGCAACACAGTGAGACCCTGTTTCAAAAAGAAAAGAAAACAGTGCTGAACAGCCGTAGCCCAGCCTGCTACACAACCACTTATCTCAAGGTCCACGGTAACATATCAAAAGAAAAGCAAAAATCTTTCAACCAAAATTAATTGCAATTTACTTTAAATCTTAAAAATATCAACTGACACTTGTACTACTTTTAACAGTCTAGAAGTAAGAATAATAATCATTACTGAAATTCAAATTTAGAACAAATACTAGTGTGTGTTAACCACTGGAATTTACAAAAGTAGGTGTTTTAGCTAACCATCTGCGTGATATTTCAGGCCCGGCCAGATGAGGGGAGGGATGGCAGGGTGGAGAGCTAATCTGCATGGGAAGAACAGGGAGCAACCCGGAGCACATCTTTTCTCTCAAACAGTACCTGAGTGGGGTCCTCCTGAGTGGGTCTGGCCCAGGAAGCATTTCTTGTCCTGGTTTTTGCCCCCGAGGCCTCCCTTTGCTTCCCCCTGCTTCTCTTGCCCTGTTTTTCTCTTTATTCTCTTAGCAATTGAAAAGCTACTAAGGAGGGCGGCGCCTGTGGCTCAAGGAGTAGGGCGCTGGTCCCATATGCTGGAGGTGGCGGGTTCAAACCCAGCCCCGGCCAAAAAAAAAAAAAAAAAAAAACCACACCAAAAAAAAAAAAAAGAAAAGCTACTAAGGAGGGCGGCGCCTGTGGCTCAAGGAGTAGGGCACCGGTCCCATATGCCGGAGGTGGCGGGTTCAAACCCAGCCCCGGCCAAAAACCACAAAAAAAAAAAAAAAAGAAAAGCTACTAAGGAGGGCGGCGCCTGTGGCTCAAGGAGTAGGGCGCCTGTCCCATATGCCGGAAGTGGCGGGTTCAAACCCAGCCCTGGCCAAAAACCATGAAGAAAAAAAAAGAAAAGCTATTAAGGGCCTAGGCGCAGTGGCTCACGCCTGTAATCCTAACACTCTGGGAGGCAGAGGCGGGTGGATTGTCTGTGCTAATAAGTTTGAGACCAGCCTGAGTCAGAGTGAGACCTTGTCTCTAAAAAGTAGCCGGGTGTTGTGGCCGGCGCCTGTAGTCCCAGCTACTTGGGAGGCTGAGGCAAGAGAGTTGCTTGAACCCAAGAATTTGAGGTTGCTGTGAGCTGTGACACCACAGCACTCTACGAAGGGGGAAAAAGTCAGACTGTCTCCAAAAAAAAAAAAAAAAAAAAGAAAAGAAAAAGAAAAAGCTACTAAGATTTACCAGTAAGTAAGATATTTCAGAATTGGCAATAACCTATCACTCGTAGTTCTAAAGAGCTAGGTCATTTCATTTTTATGAAGAGAATTTGAAAAACCCGTTTCTCCACATTCTTTAGGAGAAAGGAAGAGACAGAAAACAAAAACACAGAACTGGAGAGTGCGCTCACTGGGTAGATACAAGCTTTGGTTTGGTTTTACACGAGAGGCATCTTTCTTATCTCTCCCTTCTTTCAGGGCCACATCACTCCCCTTGTCTTTTCAAACTATGATAAACTTTAAAATAATTAGAAATATTCATCTATGTAATATGAAAAATAGCATTAATAATAGCCGGATACTTTCTGGACAGCCGTTGTGTAAGTGTGTGTGTGTACACTGTATACACACACATACACGTAAATAAATGTTGTAGGTACTCTGAACACACACTAACACAGATAACAGGAATGTAAAGCCCAATCTGTAAACAGTTACCTACTGCAAATTCTAGTATATAAAGTTTACATTAAATGCCAGGATTAAATCACTGCATGTCATAAAACAACATATGACCTTGGACAGAATCTTGTAGCTGTACAGAACATTCCTGTTGAGCCTGGACTGGAATGGGACGGGGCAGTAACACATCAGTGACAATTTCCTGATTTCTGTGCTTGTATTGTGATTATGGGGTTATTCTTCATTTGAGGAAAATAAAAGGGTGATCTAGTATCATGTTAACAACTAACTTCTGGGAAAAAAACTTCTTTGCCCCCTGATTGCTCTCATGGGATATGTGTGTGTGTGTGTGTGTGTCTGCTGGGTGATCTAAACTATCTTGACCGCTCTGTCCAGCACACCAAGACAGAGGAGGGTGCGTGAAAAGGCGGGTCAAAGATGTTCTTTCCTCAGCCACCAGATGGCACCAAAGGCCTGCTGGCTCAAGACCGGCGCAGTTGGGTTCAACTCTGCAGAGACCACGTTCACCAGGGGAGGATTCCTAGCCACACATTTGCAGGTAGGTAAGGGCTTGCACATAAAAAAAAAAATTCAATGATAATATTTGTTGAAATCCTTTAAAAAGGTGAGAATCACTAATTTACAATAAGCATCAGGGTGACTGAAACATTATTATTTCAACAGAAAGCACACCTAGGGGAAAATAGGTATCTACTTACAGTAAATTTGCTCACACCCTCAAGTTCCCCGAACCTCATGTAGGAGATATCTGCTTTCTTTTTTCCAACATCTACGTCCCCTGCATAGATTTGTTTTATGCCTGCACCCTTAATTAAAGGTACACATTCGTCACATGGGCACTTTGTCACAAAAATCATGGTTCTTTCTTCTGGTTTTATTTCTTGACACCTGAAAAAAAATGTATAAAGCATTAAGAAGGTAGTTTCTGAAAGGGTAAATTACTTTTTTTAGAGAAATATTTATTTTATTATTATTTTTTTAATTAATTTATTTTTTTGTGGTTTTTGGCCGGGGCTGGGTTTGAACCCGCCACCTCCGGCATATGGGACCGGCGCCCTACTCCTTGAGCCACAGGCGCCACCCTTTAGAGAAATATTTAAACACTCAAATTGGACTATTTTTAAAAATAGATTCACATTATAAACAATATGCTCAAGCCTTATGTTCAAAATATGTAAATCCATAAATTGCGATTACAACCTAAACATGACAATTATTATAGCTAAAAATAATTTACTGATTCTAAGTAAGATGCTCAGTATCAGATTACAAGTAAATGAAAAGAGAAAGAGACGCCAAAGAGAAAGAAAAAGGGAAAGACGGGCGGCGCTTGTGGCTCAGTGAGTAGGGCACCAGTCCCATATGCCGGAGGTGGAGGGTTCAAACCCAGCCCCGGCCAAAAACCACAAGAAAAAAAAAAAAAAAAGAAAGAAAAAGGGAAAGACATGAAAGGGAATCAATGCTTTCTAACTAAAGACCTCTTTAAAATGTTGGAATTAGAGATTAAAACCTCCTTAAGAGCTACCATGTGTGATGAGATATTAACTCACGGTAGCCAAGAGACCTAGCTCTGTTTGGTACCTACTGGGTATTTAACACATGCTTACTAAATGAATAAACTAATATTAAAGTTAGGTTTTGAGTTATAGTTCTCTTACCCCTTCCCTATCAGAGAATAATTTTATTTAAGAAAAGTTTGGAGTTGACATATTTGCACCTTTGTAATGAAGATACTGAGGACAGGAGAGTTTTGGTGACATTCTGCCTGCCGGGATAGTTTAGGACTAAGGGCTGCGGCCACCTGAGGCTATGGGGACTGACTTCTGGGTTCTGTGGTTCACGCTGCTCCTGACAGCTGTTTTCAATTCCCCCTCCACCAGCCTTCCACATCCACCGCCCTAGTTGAGCCTCTGGTCTAGGGAAACTGAGTTCTGTTCAAACAATACCCTGCCTACATGATTTCCCGAGCACGCTTTGTCAAAGCCATTCTGCCTCCTCGCTGCCGAGAGAAAGCCTGCCATGGTGCGCTGCGTCTCCACATGGCCTCATTCCAGCCCGCGCAAAACGTTCCCACTCCTAAACACACCACGTGCTTCCCAACTTCCAGACCACGCTTGTGCTGGAAGCAAGAATGGTCTTTCCTTTGAAGAAGCATCTCTAACTGCCACGGTCCTAGCAATTCTTTTTTTTTTTTTTTTTTGTGATTTTTTGGCCAGGGCTGGGTTTGAACCCGCCACCTCTGGCATATGGGACCGGCGCCCTACTCCTTGAGCCACAGGCGCCGCCCCAAGGTCCTAGCAATTCTTTTTTTTTTTTTGGTCCTAGCAATTCTTTAAAGCGTAGCTTGAATGCCAGCTCTTTCATAAAACTGCACCCCCTCCTTGTCTGTAGCGGCCCCTGAGTGTCCTCAGCATTTTGCCTTCCTCTCTTTTTTTTTTTTTGTAGAGACAGAGTCTCACTTTATGGCCCTCAGTAGAGTGCCGTGGCATCACACAGCTCACAGCAACCTCCAACTCCTGGGCTTAAGCGATTCTCTTGCCCCAGTCTCCCGAGTAGCTGGGACTACAGGCGCCCACCACAACGCCCGGCTATTTTTTGGTTGCAATTCAGCCAGGGCCGGGTTTGAACCCGCCACCCTCGGTATATGGGGCCGGCGCCTTACCGACTGAGCCACAGGCGCTGCCCTTGCCTTCCTCTCTTTTGCAGAACCACTGCGTAGGTGGCTGCAGTCTGCTGTATCACCTCCTGTGTTAGAGGCTCTCCAAGGACAGGAGCCACATCGTATTCAGTTTTTTAAATTCTCTAACTTCATCCATTTAGTTCAGTGGTTCTCAACCTTCCTAATTGCCACATTGTTACAAATAGAAAAAAGGGGTCATGACCCACAGGTTGAGAACTGCTGCTTTAGGTAAAGGCTAAGAAGTGTTCCTGGAAATTATCTAAATTAACATTGGGGACACATTCTGAAAAATGTGCTGTTAGGTGATTTTGCCCTGTGTGAACATCACAGAGTGTGCTTAGGCAAACCTAGATGGGGCAGCCTGCTGCGCACTTGTGCTATGCCGGGCGGCCTGCTGGCCTGGGCTGTGCACCTGTGCAGCGTGTTACTGTTCTAAATGCTGAAGGCAACTGTGATACGGTGGTATTTGTGTATCTAAACATAGAAAATGTAATGTGTCATGCTACGACATTGTAGTGGCTATGTCGCCAGGTGATAGGAATTTTTCAGTTCCATTATAATCTTATGGGACCACTGTCTTAGATGTGGTCTGTTGTTGACTGGAATGTTATGTGGCATGTGACTATATTCATAAATATATAGTCCAGATTTATGTGGTCTAGATTTAGAAAACAAAGGAGATCTTAACATCCAGAAATAGGAGAGGCTGACTTGCAAGCAGTTTCATGTTGAGAAAAAGACGGACTAACAGAAAAGGTTTGCTCAATACGTTGGAAGGGCCTGGGGACTCTGTGATAATGGCCTCAGATCTGGCAATGAGAACCAAGATTTACCAAAGTTATACTTCTGAAAAGGAAATTTCTTAGAATTAGAAAAAGGGTAAGAAAACTAATTTCAACTAACCCTTGCTATATTTTAAGGAGAAGTACATGTTAAAAAAAAAAATCATACCTAAATGTCAAGGCATTCTGTTCTGCGTGTATAATGTATCTGAATTTCCTTATTTCTCGGTCTTTTTGCTTGTCATCCATGTGTGGGAAGTCAGCATACTCGGATCCAACAGGAAAAGCATTATAACCACATCCTATGAAGTACATGGCACCTGTTCCATCACAACTTCTCTACAAAAGTGAGAAAACCAACAACGGTTAGTCTCAACATTCTGAAAAGACAATTTAAAGTGTTTGTATTTCTAAAGCTTGCTATAATACCTAGTGTAATGAATATTCATCCAATTTTCTATAACAAAGTGAACCATCAAAAAAAATTTTAAAAACCCTACAACGTCAGATCCTCCTACTGCAGTGCAGTGTTATCAAAGCTAAATTCTTTTTTTTTTTTTGTAGAGACAGAGTCTCACTGTATTGCCCTCGGGTAGAGTGCCGTGGCGTCACACGGCTCAGCGCAACCTCTAACTCTTGGGCTTACGCGATTCTCTTGCCTCAGCCTCCCGAGCAGCTGGGACTACAGGCACCCGCCACAACGCCCGGCTATTTTTTTTGTTGCAGTTTGGCTGGGGCTGAGTTTGAACCTGCCACCCTTGGCATATGGGGCTGGCGCCCTACTCACTGAGCCACAGGTGCCGCCCTCAAAGCTAAATTCTAAGCAGACTAACTCCCTCTCTGGTCTAACTCTCAAAGCAGTCCTTAGTTTTAGCAATTAATTAAATGCTACCTTATTTAACTCACAAACTGTTTCACTTGAATCAGACATTTCCTTGCAAATAGATTATAAGGGCCTGGAGAGCAGAAATCTTGTTTCATTCTTCTTTTCTATCTCTTAAACTACTCATGCTAAGAGTGGTCTGTACATAGCAGGTACTCAGGAAGAGATTGCTAATGTCTCATATGCTCTGTGCTGTGTTATTGGTTAACAAGTCAGAAATTTTAAAAATACTTTGAACAGGCAATTTCCATTGGGCTAAAATGGATCATTTTGATTTAGTTTAAAAAATGCATTTCCCTTCAATATTCAGTATTTAGCCTGTATTATATGTAATATATTATCACAGAACTTACTTCAGTGGCTCTTAGGTCTCTTGGTCAATGGCATATTAGTTGAATATGAATGCTTTATAGATTATTATGACATATTTTGTTAATGGTAAGTGTTGGAATATTCTATAATCTTCATTACATTATACTTAAGTGATAATATCCTATCAACAGACTTATTACTGTAGTAGCTTAATAAAAACTATGTTATGGGGGGCGGTGCCTATGGCTCAGTGAGTAGGGTGCCAGCCCCATATACCGAGGATGGGTTTGAACCTGGCCCTGGCCAAACTGCAACAAAAAATAGCTAGATGTTGTGGTGGATGCCTGTAATCCCAGCTACTCGGAAGGCCGAGGCAAGAGAATTGCCTAAGCCCAGGAGCTGGAGGTTGCTGTGAGCTGTGTGATGCCATGTCACTCTACCAAGGGTGATAAAGTGAGACTCTATCTCTAAAAAAAAAAAAAAAAAAAAAACTATGTCATAGTGAGGCAACAAAAGCCTGCCAGTAAAATATTATCTACTAATAAATCTTGAGCAATCACTAGATGTCATACATCATGCTTTATTTTATACTACACATCATTATTTCATTTGATCAATTCTTGAAACAGAGTAGTGCTATTATCCCCATTTTGCTGACAACAAAAATGAGGCTAGGAGAGGTTGAATAACTTGTACAGGGTCACAAAGGTAATAAATAGCACAGACAGAGTGCAAGCCCAGGTTGCTGGACCCCAACCTGAATGTCTTCTGCTTTACCACGATGACTGCTTATGCTAGAGATAACTGGAAACGGAAATTCTCCATAGTAGTTAGAACCAGATATTAAGCTAAAAGGCTGCCGAGCCTTCACGTAAACATAAATGACAGTCCCAACCACGGGCCAAGCCTGTGGCAGGTGTGGGGAAAACAGAGAGTCCCTGCCTTTATGGAGCTTATAGTCTGGGGAGGGTCAGAAACAGGGCACATGAGTCCCACAAAACACTCTGGGGATTTCTGGCAGAGAAACCTGTCCTAGTCAGAGTTCAGGTTGGGGTAGAGATGTGCAGAGTCAGAGAGGTATTTTGAAGGTAGAACCCATTGCACAGGGTTTCTGCCTGTGTGAGTCACAAGGAGCGAGAGGATGACCACTGAGGAAGGAGCGGCATGGCAGGGAGGGTACTGGAGGACAGCTGGGTTAAACTCAGGGCCTGTGACACATCAAGCAAACTGTCAAATTAGAGTAGAACCTCTGCAAGTTGACCACCACAGGGGCGGTAACAACTGCTCGACCTTAAGGAAGCAGGCCTATTGTACGGGCACATGTGATCCATGTCTGTCTATGAAGATTAGGCCACCTTAACGAGGTGGTTAACTGTGGACATTCTACTGTATTTGCCATAAAGTCCACTGGAGCACACTTTGGCTCCTATTTCCATCAGCTATATGGTTACTAACTGATTACCTTTAATTCCTAACCCATCCCTATAACTCCAAATCTTCATCATCTCTCATTAATCTATTTCCTGTCCAGCCCACTTCATTCTTTTTACAATACAAATCTGGTCAAATCATTTTCCCTTAAAAAATCTGGACTGCACCCACCAATACGATCACCATTCTCCACATGCAGTCAGTCCAGAGAGGTGCTCTAAGTATAAAATACACTAAAGATTTTGAAGACTTAATATCCAAAAAGATGCAGAATATCAAAAAATGCAGCATACAAATTTGTAATTTTTATTGGTTCCTAGAAAATTTTAGAATCCGTAAGTGGCTTGCCGTTTATTTCTACTGGCTAGTGCCACTGTCTAAAGTCTAAACTCTTTACGTGGGACCCAGAGGTCACAGTCAGTCCAGTGCGTCCCCACTGTGCACGGGGCCCTGGACAGGCCAACCCCCTGGACTTCCCCGCACTCCCCTTCACTCGTGACTTTGCATTTTTCTTTCTACCCCTTCTCTGTCTGATAGACTCTCCTTCTTCAAGACTGATCTCTGACGGTCACTCATTTCTCCAAGCAGACTGGGGGTTCCTCCTCTATGTTCTCACACTATCGGTTACACTTACATATCAATCTCCTTTTTACTCTTCTGGCTCCAAACAAAAAGGCTTTAAAGGCAGAAAATGTGATCTTTAAATCCTCCATGTACCCTGTGGCATGGTGCCCAGCTCGTGTGCCCAGTTACAGGGACGGGTAAAGGTGTTTAATGACAGCTTGCTGAATGAATGCATCTGTCTAGAAAATTCTTGCGGGAGTGAGCAAATGTTTATAACCTTAATACAAGCACTGCTATAAAACTATTAACCTCAGTGGGTCATGCACTGAATGAACTGAACTATATGACTGAACTATATTTACACGAAAGCCAGGTTAAATATTTAAAGACTTATTTTCATACTTACAGATTTCCTTTCTGCCCAGATGACTGCTCCGACTCCTGTTTTATGATCCTCTGAAAGATACACGGCATTTAACTCAGCAGAAATCCATGATCTATTAGTTTCAGGAATATATTTTTCCAAAAATAACCATTTATTGAAACATATTTCATAAATATAGCTTTGCCGTCTTCACTGGTTACAGAAAGGCAGGGGAGCTAAGTACCCAGTAACCAGCAGGGTCCGCGTGCACACATAGAGCTGGTGGGGGAGGCACAGCCAGAGTCAGGCGTCTGCAAAGCTGTGACCAGAACCAAGTGCAACTTCACTGATTCCCCACTAGCACGTGGAGATTAAACGACTACTTCTGTAGAAGATGGAACTGAATAAAGGTTTCTGAACTTGGATTTCAGGTACTAACTGTTCACAACGACCAACGTTGTCTTTTCCTAGCACCAGCCAGACTTCAATAACAGAAAAGACATTTTATGGAAGTGTTCTTGCTAAGAAAAAAAGCTCAAGCTTCTACCACAAATATAAATCTTCATGGACTTTCCTATCTATTCATCTATCTACCAAACTACCTACCTACCTACTAGGCTAGAGGGTACATGCAGGAACTTTTCATTTAAACAAAGTTGTCCCTTCCCTGACCTTCAGTTTACCTTGTAAATCAAGTGGCAGAAGTTACAAACACAAGATTATAATTTCCCTGCATATAGTTTCCCTACATCTTTGCAACAAGCTGTACTTCTTAAAACCACTAACTTTATATATTAAGGATCTACTTTTGTCTTCTACACGGGATTGAATTTCAAATTTCTAAGACAAATATACACTAATATGAAAACCATAGTATTTTTACAAATCAGCTTGCAGCCCTCCTACCTAGCTAAAGTTATGCCATCATAATATCCTTTATCACCTATCATCTCAAGTTACAATACATTTTCATCCATTCAAAATGGAGTTCATTTCATCCAGCCCCAAGGCTGGTGACAGACAAAGGTCATTACCAACATCTAGGGCTGTGATTACAGAAACTGCTCTCTACGATCTGGTCATTCACAGGGTTTTCTCTGTACACCTCTTAAGGAAAGGCCCACTATGATCACTGAGCCAGACTCCTGGGCCTCTTTGATCACTGACATCAGGGAACGCTTTGCTCTGGAACACAGCGGAGGTTACATTAACCAACCCTCAATCTGGGGTCATGTCAGTATTTGTCCCATGTGCTCCACACACCACTTGCACAGAATTGCTAGATGGTTGTAAAAAAGGTAAGCTCCTGGCTTCTACGGAGATCCCCCATCAACCTCTCCCAAGGGAGGCAGGCAGGGCTCGGGACCCTGCATTTCTTGTGGTCCCCCTTTGATTCTTGTGCACACTAAAATCTGAGAATCACTGAGCTATGACCTAAAACAGTTAACTTTCTTGGCTACCCTGCCTACTTTCACCAATACTGTGGTCTGGGAGGAAGGCATAGTCCTTAGTTTTGGAAAACACCCACTCTAGTAGGGTAAACAGGGTGCAAAAAGAGGTCAAAACTCAGTCCTTAAACCAGATGGAAGTGACGCTCTCGTGCTCTTTTCTCCTGCAAGAGTCTAAACATTTTGCTTTTTAGCCATCCCAGGTATTCTAGAAACATACTTTTAATTATAGCTCTGTGAATCCTCTTTAGTCATCATTCAAAAAAGCAATTACTAAGCATGCACTTTCAATTAGTTTTAGAAATTGGTTGTTAAGAGGTTTCAGAATTTATTTCAATCGTATGTATATTTTTACATGAAATGGTCTAATGAAAAGGCGTCTTCATCTATTAATTAGGAAGAAATAAAGTCATTGAACTGAACTGAAGAGTATGAATTAAAACTCAGGTAACTGGAAACACAGGTGTAAAATGGGATATTTATACACATCACTCAGCTCAGTGCCTGACACATAATAGGGACTCAATAAATTGTCATTGTTATTAATCAACAATGAAGACTTACAGGTCCAGAATTCCTTATCTGAAATCCCTTATATCTTTTTTTTTTGAAGTTCGATCCACTTATTTTGTGGCCAAACCTGACTCAAGGTATTTATAGCCCTTAATTATTCTGCTTAGTGCCAATATGCACACTTTTTTTCCCCCTCCGTATGTGCATTTAATGTGTCTGATTACAAGGTCCTGGCCCAGACCCCACTGGGAGCATTATATAAAAGCATATGCACCATGATAACTTCTTAAAATCTGAAAAATTCTGAATTCCTTTTCATCTGGCTCCAAGGGCTTTGGATAAGGGCTTGTGGACCATTTATCTTTGTATCTAAAAAGATTTCTTCTATCCATTCAACATATACTGGCTCAGCACCTATAACTCAGCAGCTAAGGCACCAGCCACATACACTGGGGCTGGCGGGTTTGAACCCGGCCTGTGCCCACCAAATGACAACTAGAACAAAAAAAAATAGCCAGGCATTGCGGCAAGTGCCTGTAGTCCCAGCTACTTGGGAGGCTAGAATCACTTGAGCCCAAGAGTTTGAGGTTGCTGTGAGCTGTGACACCACAGCACTCTACCGAGGGCAACATAGTGAGACTCTGTCTCAAAAAAAAAAAAAAAAAAAAAAAATATATATATATATATAGTGTTTAGCACTACGGAAAAAATGATGACTAAGACATGGTATCGTCCCTGGGTGAACACACAATGGAGTGTGTGATGGCAGAATCGCACCTTATTCAGGATTTGAATTCCAGGTAAAAAATCATCCATGATTAACCCTGAAAAATCTTTTAAACTGCCCAGCAAATACAGAAGCATGGCTTTGTTTGCAAAACTCTGCATAGTATTAAGTAAGTTTATGATTTAGAATGTAACTACACAGCAGAGCCTCTAGTGAAGAATATACACACAGATCCACATCCACACTCGCCCGTCTGCACAGAGACACAGCGCAGCCTCCAGTGTGCAGTCAGGGACAGCATGATGAGGGCTCTCCTCTGAGAAGCCAGAGGCACCAAGATCCAACAAAGGAACGGCGGTGGCACACCTGCAAACTTACTCTGGACCAGAAACAGAGGTGGGTTGAATTCTCATCAAGGGGAATTAGTGAATTACGTCTATACCAGCTATTCCCATTTGTTTTCTGTCTTTCTGAATGGTGTACAGAAAAATCCTTTACAAAGTGGGAGTTGGCAGAGAGTAATATATAAACTGCAATACAATTACCTTAAATCAGACTTTTACACAATTTTGAAGTCATATAGTTTGTGGCTATCAAATTAAATTCTTTCATAATAATTGAGGGATTATCAACCCTACTAAATGTCAGAACGTCTTGCAGAACTTTTTTAGAAAAACAAAGGCTTGGGAGGGCACCCGTGACTCATTTGGGTAGGGTGTCGGCCACATACACCAAGGCTGGCAGGTTCGAACCCGGCCCAGGCCAGCTAAAACAATGACAACTGCAACAAAAAAAAAAATAGCCGGGCATTGTGGCAGGTGCCTGTAGTCCCAGCTATTTGGGAGGCTGAGGCAAGAGAATCACTTAAGCCAAGGAGTCTGAGGTTGCTGTGAGCTATGATGCTACAGCACTCTACAGAGGGTGACAGCTTGAGACTGTCTCAAAAAACAACAACAAAAACAAAGGCTCACTATACCACACTTGGTTAGGGACGTGGTTTAATAGGTTGGGGTTAAGATTTGAGCATTGAACTTTTTAAGTTTCAATGGTGATGCTGATAGGTCAACAATTGAGAACCTCTACTCCTGCAAAAGTACTTCAATAATATTGTAAAGATTTTTTTTAAGTTTTTATTAAATATTGCATACAAAGTATTGAAGTTAACAAAAATGAATGATTTTGGTTCTCTCTCTTCTCTTTTTGTCCTATCTTTAGTGGAGGTTCAATGAACAATGAAATCATAAAAGGGCCTAGATAATTCAGGTCCTGATCTATTTGTACGAATATAAGGCCACAGGAATCCTAAAACTGCTAGAAGAGTCATCCACTCGTGTCTAACTTCTGTAAATTGTATGAGCAACAAAATTCTAGCATCTAGGAGTAGATGAACTGTATCATAGATGAGATGAACGTTTTACTTCAGAGACAAATCCAGCCCAACCAATCAGCCCCACCTTAGGAACTAAGCGTGTCACTCACCGGTGCGATAAGCCAATAACCTGGCCTGAACCATGCAGTGCCTTGCAAGTTCCTGTGGCAAACTTTGATTGTGAATTTCATTAATCTGTTCTGGATTGCTACAGAAAAATCCGAAGTGTTTATAGTTGGGCACACTGGAAGCTACTGTGGCCAAAAGTAGGACAAGGTCTTTCATGTTTTGCCTTAGATTGCTAAAGTAGGGATTCTCACACAGGTTCTCCAGACCTATAGTCATCAGTATTTGCTTATGCATGTCTTCATTTGAAACCAAAAAAAACATTTCATATTCTTTTATTCTTTCTTGTTTACATTCAGAATAAAAGTCAATGTTAGCATCTGGCAGTATTTTTGCAATTTTTTGAATAAAGTCACATTTGTACGAGGTCTCCTCTACAAACTGCACCATATAACACACCACAGGCTGAAGTAAGACACACACATGGGCCCGACTGTTGGACTTCAATCTTTCCACTGCTTTGGCATCTAACTTTGCGTCTTCAGAGCTAGAAGCTGCAGTAAGCAAACTTATTTCTGGATCAGCAGGCCAATATGAAATTCGGTTAACTCCAGCTGAAATACAAAATATAAAAAGTAATTATCTGACACATGCTAGAGTTAGGGTTTTCTTGATAAATCCACGCTGTCCTTGCGGATTTAAAGGCCCCAATAGACATTTATAATGATATGTCTATTATCATGTCGTCTCTCACATAGCCCAAGGGTTGGCAAATCACCACCCACAGGCCAAATCCAGGACATTGTCGGGGTTTGTATAGCTTGCAGCTTAATAATGGGTGTTGCATTTTTAAATAGAGGGACAAATCAAAAGAATATTTTGTGACATGAAATTATGGGAAATTCTATTTTTATAGTGTTCATAAATAAAGTTTTTATTGGCATATAGACACACACTCTTTGGCTGCTTTTGCATGGCAGAGTTGAGTAGCTATGACAGACACTACATGGCTTGCAAAGCCTAAAATATTTACTATCTGGGCTTTTCTACAAAGTTAGCTAACATCTAACAGATCAGACCTGGGAAGGTACTTGTGGAATCACTGGTTTTGCTAAGTGTGGTCAAAAAGCCCCATGCCAGTACTATATTCAGAAGAGTCCTTCAGGGTTAATTTTCAAAATGTTACAGCCAGCACCTGATATTGTCCAGAGTTTTTTTATCTGGAATAAACAATTTATCCATGCATTAAAAATGTTCCTGTCCTCTAACTAGAATTCTTCAGAGAAGTCATTTTGGCAAAATATTCTAAATAGAAAAAAATTAATGCGTGAATATTTAGTATAGCATTCTTTAAAATAGTAATAACTCTAAATGACCAAAATGGGGGAATGGTTAAGCAAATTATGGTCTTCCTTATAATAAAAGGTAATAGTTATCAAAAATGTCCACGAAAGATTTTTAACATGGAAAATGTCTTATGTAATGTTGGGGTGGTGCTGGTTGGGCAATATTAACTTGTTTCAGGTTCACAAAACTAAGGACAAAACAACAAACTAAAAGGAACATTTTTTAATCAATGTGACAGAGGAAAGGTTAATAATCTTTAATATATAAAAAAGATTTTTATTCATTAAGAACACATATGAATAGACAAGAATAAGGCCTCAAGACAGACAAAAGATATGAACAATTTACAAAAGAGAAAACATAACTGGATAATAAACATGAAAAAATATTTTAATCTGTATTTGAGATTGAATGACAAGATGCCTTATACATAGTTAAGCACACGCGTGTTCATCAGTGAACAGTTTACAACACAAAGACCCCCTTTGCTAGTATCTCATGTAAGTTTCAACGAGGACAGGCTACAGACTTTTTTTTGGTGACTGTGCCAGGAAGAATAGACAGATGGCCCACAGGGTACTCTAGCCTTCAAAATAATAGATGACCTAAAAAGTCTGACTTAAACACACGAACATGCTTATGTACTGCCTGCTACTCCTGACTAACTGTGCCTTGTGCTACAAAGCAATTTGGAAACCCCTGAAGGCCGTATCAGAGTATTTCCCCTGTTCCATTTTGCCTGCCTTCCCTCTCAAGTTCTCGTAACTCGTTTCCTAACCAGCAGTGATTATGAACCTTTTATCTAAGTATCTTAGTTGCTCCAGTGATCCTGATCCAAGGAGAAGAGAGGATGGACACTTTTTAGACAAACATTCACATCCGAGTGCCAAATGCTATACCAGAGGTGATCAAATTTCTTGATCTCAGAATCCATTTACATTCTTTAGAATTTTTAAATTATTGAGGACCCCAAAGAGCTTAATTTATGTTGAAATATATCTTTTGCTATCTACTATATTAGAAAGTTAAAACAAAATGTGAACCATTAAAATAACAATAACCTGTCACACATTAGTTAAAATAACACTCTATGGAAAAAAACCTGTATTTCTCCCCCCAAAGTGAAAATAATGGCATTGTTTTAAATTTTTATAAAAGTCTTTACTATTTATCTAATGCAGACAGCTGGATTCTCACACCTGCTTTTGGCTGCATATGAAGATATGAAGGTGAAAAAGAGTATTTTAACAGATAATTGTGAATATTGTTCCTTGACATTATGAATATTCTTCTTTGACGTTACATAAAAATTTGACAAAGGAGGGGTGCAGGGTGTGGAGTCGGCGGAGCGCGGCCCTGGCGGCCTCCGAGCGGGGGCCCGTGTTGCTGAGCGGCCCCCGGAGCTGCAGAAGGAGACGGTTTTGGTGAATAATATCACCACAAGTGAGAGGCTTATCAGAGTCCTGCAAGGAGCCAGTGCATCAATCAGATGAAAGAGGTGAAGGGGCAATGTGAGGAACGAATAGAAGAAGTCACCAAAAAGGGAAATGAGGCTGTAGTTTCCAGAGACCTGAGTGAAAAAAAAGACCCAAGTCAGCAGGTCCAAACGCTTAGCAAGTCTCAGCCCAGGCCACAAGAAGCAGGCCTATCACAGGCAGAAGAGCCAGAAGGGAAGGTACACGTGCCCAGTGATGGCAAGGGGCAGGTGCCAACCCCCAGTTCTGAGGTGGCTTTGGATTTGAAAAGCCAAGATAAAAAAGAGGAAACCAATGAGATCCAGGTTGTCAGCGAGGAGTCTCAGAGGGGCGGCCTAGGGCTGCTGCAGGAGCCAGGCCAGGAGCAGGCTGTGGAGGACAGACCAATAAGTGGAAGAGGCTTGGGAAGAGCCAGAGAGCTGAGCCAAGCCCCACAAGTACCAGCTGCCTTATTGCTGAGCCAGGAAAATCAGGAGACTGAGGGCCCAGAGCGGGACCGGCTTGTCATTCCCAATGGGCAAGAGGAGCAGGATGCTGCTGAGGAAGGGAGAAACCAGCAAAAACTGGGAGATGATGATGACTACAACATGGATGAAAGTGAGGCAGAATCTGAAACAGACAAGCAGGCAGCCCTTGCTGAGAATGACAGAAACCTAAATGTTTTTATTGCTGAAGATCAGAAAAAAGACACCATAAGTTTATTTGATCATCGTGAAAAGTGGAACCGTACACTCTGAACTGAGCTGGAATTCACATATTTTACATCAGGACTGAAGCGATCACTACAAAATATTCACGAGGGACCGAACAGTCAAAGCTGTGAAACATACTGAGTAAATGTACTATGTAAAATGTACATCTAAAGATGGTTATTGTGGAAATGAGTATGTACCTTAGGAAAAATTGGACTGTCTCTTAGAAAATTTGGGGGGGGGGGGTGCTTTTGATGTATCTTATTTGTCAAAATTTTTGGCTAATAGGTATTTCATGAGGAGATCAGTACCAGAAATAGGAGAAGAGCTGTCCTTAGAGTGTGGCAGCGATGGCGCCCCTTTATTCTGCATAACTGTGAAAGAAAACAACATGTAGCAAGAGTCTGTCTTCTAATGTGAGGGAGACCGACTCCATGTGGAGAACTCTTTTTCCCTCCTCTAGAGTCCTTTTCTCTACATGCTGGGCTGAGTTCTGTTCTCACTGGTACAGCGAGTGACTGGCTTATATTCTTGTGCACTCACTTCCAATTCTGACAATCCAGGGCCTAGAGCACTGACTGTTAACACAAACATCACTAGCAACAGTTTTAAACAGCTAACTATAAAGCTGTTTTGTGTGAGAATTTTTAAAAAAGACTACTTGTATAATAGTTATCATTTTTAATGTACAAAACACTATTATGTGACTTGTAAAAAAAAAAAATTTGACAAAGGAAAGTTTCTTTTTTTTTCAGACAGTCTCAAGCTGTCACCTTGGGTAGAATGCTGTGGCATCATAGCTCACAGCAACCTCAAACTCTTGGGCTCAAGTGATCCTCTTGTCTCAGATTTTCTATTTTTAGATGGGGTCTTGCTTTTTGTTGAGGCTGGTCTCGAACTTGTGAGCTCAAGCTGTTCACCCACTTCAGCCTCCCAGAGTGCTAGGATTACAGGCGAGAGCCACCACGCCTGGCCAAGGCAAAGTTTCTTAAAGGTTAGGTATAATGTGGAATCTGAAACCATCTCAGCAAATTTGTCTGTCTTGTGCTTAGAATGGCTTTTACTCATGTATTTCATAGCATGGTGCACTGGTCATCTGGAAAACAATGATTTACTGATTTTACAATGTTTTTAAAAATCCCACTCTTCATATTACCACCAATCTCATCAAAAAGTCTGAGTATTAGGAAGCTGTCAAGTTCACAATGATGGATATGAGTTTTCCGAAATTGTAATTTTCCTTTGAAAGCTCACATTTTATCACTGGGAACAAATATTGTCAGCTGTTTTCCGGAAAGTGGCAAGATCACTTTATTTATGAGAAAATGTCTGACAAGCATCTATGTCTAATTAACCTTAGTTTGTGAGTTCACGGTCTTCCATGAAAAAAGTAGGTATTCAGTCTGCAACTCAACAATGGCGTAAGTGCTTTTCCCTTAGGCAATCTTCATACTCAGCACAAGTGCTTTATGCCCATCTCCTGTTTCCTCACGGAGAATATTAAGAAGAATATTAATAAGTGTAGGCAAGGGTTAGAATTTAATGAAATTAATAATTTTTACTGTTTTATCAAGAATATCCTTGTATAATTTTTTTCCTGGCGCAGGGTAGAGTGCAGTGACTACCACTGCCCTGATCCATGACAGTGCAACAGGAGTCTCACCTATCCTTGTTTGGGCACCATTAGTGTCTAAGTAGTTGTATCATCAAAATAGTATCGACTTCCTAGACCATCAGGAGGCCACAGCCTTTTTGAGAACCACTGAACTACAGAAACGTGTGCTTTGTAACTGAGGTAATAGTAATTGTAACTAAAATTAGCTGCAGCAGGGAGTCTGAACATGCCCCCTTCCCAAGATAACTCAATAGTATATAAGCTTCATCTAAAATAGCAGTTTTGTTTATATAAGCCCCTGTGCCTAGCTTAAATGCTATTTTCTCCCTTGCCTAATGCTGTCTACTAATCAAAGTCCCAGTCTCTAATTTCTCCTATCTCCAATTCAAGGACAACAAAATTTAAATCATAAATTTTCTCAAAAATCTTCAGTGGCTCCATATTATCTATAAATAAGAATTTACGGTCAGGTGAACTCAGTGATAAAATGAATATCCAATCTGTCTGGTTAATTGGGAAAAGGAGAAAAAACTGCGACTGCCATCACGCCTGTCTCCCCATTCTAACTGCAGTGGAGAGACCATAGAATCACATCATTACCGGAGGCATCCACCTTCTTGAAATACTTGTTGCAGCAAGGGGACTTCTAGCCACAGGACCCACATCTAGAAGTTCTGCCACTTGTAGCTGAAAGCATGGACCTCGACACAGAGCTGATCATTACTCCTAACACTCTGATGTAAATGAAAATAGCTCCTCCTCAGAACAGGTCTAGGAACTCTGTTCCATTAGATAAAGTCCAAAGCCCACTAAAGCTCCAAACTATCATTAAAATCCATCTGCAACTATTCGCTAAGAATAATCCTCAAATATGGACCCAGGAACGTGCTTCTTACAATCCGATAGTGACCGCACACATGCCCTTCTCCTGCACTGAGACCTGCTTCTGCACCAGGTCGGCCTTTCTCATGTACACCGTGCCAATCAGCAAGGATCACGGTTTCTCCTCTGAGGTCGCACATGACTCACAATCCGTGTTACTCATTGGGTACTAGACGATGTGTTAAACTTTGGACTCTAAATAACACCTTGAGGAAAAGCATTTTGCCCTTTTTTTTAATATGCCATGGTGCCCATGTACTAGATACACATATTTTATTTTAAATGGAAGAATGATTTGCAGACATACCTGGGTACAAAATAGAATCAGAAGCACAAAGGGTTTTCATGAGTTGCCTACATGGCAAAGATGGATGGCCACACATTAAACGTTTGTGCTCCTCCTTCCTAAGTACAGTCATTGGAAGACAGTTCCCAGCCAGGGACTAGTCCCCGCAGTGGGTGTGAACAAAAATAAAAATAATGGACATGGCTTCTAGCCAGGGTGTTTAAGAAGCAGATACACCCCCTTTATTCTCTCTTTCAGTCTCTGTCTGGATGCAGAGGATTCCAGGCCCTAGAAATAACAACAGCAAGAAGGCAGAGGAGGCCTGGGCTTGGGCATCAACCACATGGGGAAAAGTCACTGCTACTCAGCACACGCGCTGGGCGAGGACCTAGTACCCTAAACTATGGGAACTTCGGGGTTTAATCTGTTATAGCAGCTGGCATTAGTCTACTAGAACACTGAAGGTCATTTTATTGAAGAGGGTTGAGATTAGAAACCATGTTTTCTGATTCTTCCTCTTACAATGGGTCAAGCTATCCTCAGATATATATTTATATTTCTAATTATCTCTGTGGTTTTTCACGAATTTGTTCCCACTGATTGCTTTCAGATAAATGTTCTTAATCCCCAACAAAGCCTTATCTGCACTTACCATTTACAATCATTTTCAAACAAGCAGAACATGGTTTTCTGGAAAAATAAAGATCACAGTTTTTCAACTTTGACCCATGTTTAATAACAGCAATTTGCCCAGCATGTAAATCTTCACTAGAACAATGGAGACCAACAATTTTCATATTTTTCACCACCACAAGACCAGTTCTCTTCACCTACATTAAGATATAAAAAAAAATATTAGTTATAATATCTAAAGGTCATATCACAGATTATACTTGATTTATTAATAAAAGGAAAGTTTTGTTTAGTACTTTATCTGATGAGTTTATATGAAAGCACATTTCTCATCAGATCCAAAAAAATTTCTGAAAATTTGGTGCTGACTTTAGACCAGAAATTTCTGCATCTAAGCTCTACTAACTGGATAATTAAACATGCAATTATCATTAATTTGTTTTAGTGAAAGATGAACACTTTTGAACATAGAGAGGGGCAAAAACGGGGCCGATTTGACTTACAGTTGCTTTTCTGCTCCATTTTGCTTTAAGCTTCTAGATGGTAATAAAGAAAATTTTCAAAAATCCTGATTAAACACATGGATAAATAAAGCCCAGAGAGTTTATATGACTTTTAAATATTAACTAAAATAAAATTAAAAACTAAAATAAATAAATCTAAAAACTGGGTGTAGAACAGTGGCAGTCTACACTAATACAGTTGGGTCCTACCTACTACAAGTACACAGATTATTTATTTTTTTATTTTATTATTAAATCATAGCTGTGTACGTTAATGCGATCATGGGACACCATACACTGGTTTTACAGACCATTTGACACATTTTCATCACACTGGTTACCATAGCCTTCCTGGCATTTTCTTAGTGTTAAGACATTTATATTCTACATTTACTCAGTTTCACATATACCCTTGTAAGAAGCACCGCAGGTGTAATTCCATCAATCACCCTCCCTCTGCCCATGTTCCCCCTCCCCCTTCCCCATTTTCTTATAACTGGGTTATAGCTTTCATATGAAAGCCACAAATTAGTTTCATAGTAGGGCTGAGTACACTGGATACTTTTTCTTCCATTCTTGAGATACTTTACTAAGAAGGATATGTTCCAGCTCCATCCATGTAAACATGAAAGAGGTAAAGTCTCCATTTTTCTTTAAGGCTGCATAATATTCCATGGTGTACATGTACCATAATTTATTAATCCATTTGTAGATTGATGGGCATTTGGGCTTTTTCCATGACTTAGCAATTATGAATTTGGTTGCAACAAATCATTCTGGTACAAATATCTTTGTTATAATGTGATTTTTGGTCTTCTGGGTATATACCTAGTAGAGGAATTATAGGATCGAATAGCAGGTCTATTTTTAGATCTGTAAATGTTCTCCAAACATCTTTCCAAAAGGAACGTATTAATTTGCCTTCCCACCAGCAGTGCAGAAGTGTTCCCTTTTCTCCACATCCATGCCAACATCTCTGGTCTTGGGATTTTGTGATATGGGCTAATCTTACTGGAGTTAGATGATATCTCAAAGTAGTTTTGATTTGCATTTCTCTGATGATTAAAGATGATGAGCATTTTTTCATATGTCTGTAGGCCAGGTGCCTGTCTTCTTCAGAGAAGTTTCTCTTTAAGTCCCTTCCCCAGCCTGCGATGGGATCACTTGTTCTTTTCTTGCTTATACGTTTAAGTTCTCTCTGGATTCTGGTTATTAAACCTTTGTCAGAGACATAACCTGCAAATATCTTCTCCCATTCTGAGGGCTGTCTACTTGCTTTACTTACTGTGTTCTTGGCTGTGCAGAAGCTTTTTAGTTTGATCAGGTCCCAGTAGTGTATTTTTGATACTGCTTCAATTGCCTGGGGCGTCTTCCTCATAAAATATTCACCCAGACCGATTTCTTCAAGAGTTTTCCCGGCACTCTCTTCTAGTATTTTTATAGTTTTATGTCTTAAGTTTAAATCTTTAATCCAGTAAAAGTCTATCTTAGTTAATGGTGAAAGGTGTGGGTCCAGTTTCAGTCTTCTGCAGGTTGCCAGCCAGTTCACCCAGCACCATTTGTTAAATAGGGAATCTTTTCCCCACTGAATGTTTTTCATTGGCTTGTCAAAGATCAAATAACAGTAAGTTGCTGGATTCATCTCTTGGTTCTCTATTCTGTTCCATACATCTACCTCTCTGTTTTTGTGCCAATACCATGCTGTTTTGATCACTACCGATTTATAGTATAGTCTGAGGTCCAGTAGCATGATTCCTCCTGCTTTGTTTTTATTTCTGAGTAATGTCTTGGCTATTCGAGGCTTTTTCTGATTCTATATAAAACAAAGTATTATTTTTTCAAGATCTTTAAAGTATGACAGTGGAGCTTTAATAGGGATTGCATTAAAATTGTATATTTCTTTGGGTAATATGGACATTTTAACAATGTTGATTCTTCCTAGCCATGAGCATGGTATGTTTTTCCATTTGTTAACATTTTCAGCCTTCTTTTCTTAGAGTTTCATAGTTCTCTTTATAGAGATCTTTCACGTCCTTTGTTAGATAAACTCCCAAATACTTCATCTTCTTTGGCACTACTGTGAATGGAATAGAGTCCTTAACTGTTTTTTCAGCTTGACTATTGTTGGTATATATAAAGGCTACGGATTACAGATAATTTAGAAAAATAACAAAAAGGGAAAGACATACCCTCTGTTGTCAGAAAGGAAAAGAGAGGCTCGGCAACTGTAGCTCAGTGGCTAGAGCGCCGGCCACATACACCAGAGATGGCAGGTTTGAATCTAGCCTGGGCCTACCAAACAACTACTACCACAAAAAAATAGTTGGGCATTGTGGCAGGCGCCTGTAGTCCCAGCTATTTGGGAGGCTGAGGCAAGAGAATTGCTTAAAGCCCAAGAGTGAGGTTGCTGTGAGCTGTGATGCCACAGCACTCTACCCAGGGCGACAGCTTTAGACTTTCTCAAAAAAAAAAAAAGGAAAAAAGAACCCAATGCCAGAACAATGAGTTGAGCTACCTTAGCAGTATTTCACAGAGAGGGGACTGGGCTAACCTTGATTTAAGCCATATAGGCTGGGGACTGCCTGGGTTCTAAAGTGTTCCAATAAACCTTTTTCAGTGAAGGTTTTGTTACTTTGAACCTAAAGTGTTCCAACTTACATAAATACTAATCAAAAAAGCTAGTATAACAATATTAATATCAGATAAAATAGACTAAAGTAAAAAAAAATCAGTTCTGTTAGTATATAAGGCACAAAATAGTCTATGTTATTTTCACAGCAAGATTCTGAAGTTTGAATGCAAACCTGATCTTTGGGTTCAGGACTGAATGTCACAACATGAAGAGAACTTGGAGTTAGGACAGGGTGTCCCTTATCCCCACTCCTATTCCCTTCCAAAGGGATTTTAGCCTATACTTATCCTTCAATACATCTGCAATCATTTTAAGAAGCAGACCAGTTATATTAACTAAAACAATCGTTTCAGTTGTAAGTATGTTTGGGCGCGGCACCTGTGGCTCAGAGGGCTAGGGCGCCAGCCCCATATGCCGAAGGTGGCGGGTTCAAACCCAGCCCCTGCCAAAAATTACCAAAAATAAATAAATAAATAAATAAATATGTTTGAAACTAGGAAGAATGATACTTTGTGAAATGCTTTAAAAGAAGGACTACAGAAGATTTATAGAAGTCCCTTTCTGAGTTAACCATCTCCTAAACTATAAGGACATTTAAAAAGAAAACAGGCTGGGTGGCTCATGCCTATAATCCTAGCATTTTGAGAGGCCAAGGTGGGAGGCCAGGAGTTCAAGACCAGCTTATATAACACAGCAAGACTTCATCTCTACAAAACCATAAAGAAAAAACTTAGCTTGGTTGGTGGTGTACACCTGTAGTCCCAGCTACTTGGGAGGCTGAGGCAGGAGGATCCCTTGATCCTAGGAGTCTGAAGTTGCAGTGAGCTATGATGATGCCACTGCACTCTAGAGCAACAGAGTAAAGACTCTGTCCAAAATATAAAAGTAAAAGCAATACAAAAATCTTTCCTTTACAAAATATACATCTAAGAATACATCTAAAATATGAAGAACACAGCTTTTAAAATAAGCTTTAAATTTGGCTTAAATTTTTGAACACTTTCTCCTCCCCATCCTAAAATTTCTTAGATTTTTATACTCCTCTAATACAAAGCATATGTTATTGGTTTGTTTGTTTATGTATTTATTTATTTTTGAGACAGAGTCTCAAGCTGTCACCCTGGGTAGTGCTATGGCGTTGCTGCTCACAGCAACCTCAAACTCTTGGGCTTGCTGTCACCCTGGGTAGAGTGCTATGGCATTGCTGCTCACAGCAACCTCAAACTCTTGGGCTTAAGTGATTCTCCTGCCTCAGCCTCCCAAGTAGCTGGGACTACAGGTGCCTGCCACAACACCCAGCTATTTTTTGTTTATAGTTGTCACTGCTGCTTGGCGTGCCCAGGCTGGATTCAAACCCACCAGCTCCGGTGCATGTGGCTGGTGCCTTAGCTGCTTGAGTACAGGTGCTGAGCCAATTTAATTATTTTTTTAAACGGTCACTTTGGAAAAGAACTGATGATAGCTTCTCAAAACATCCTGACGACAAAGCTCATGATGTTAAGCTGAGCCAATGTGAGCAGTGGAAGTGGATGCAACTGAGTGAGTTTAGCATTAGATTGTCTAAGTCAGGGGTCCTCAAACTATGGCCCGCTGAGGACATTTATCCGGCTGGCAGGGTGTTTTTGCTGCCGCTGCCTGTCCTGCTTAGCAGCCTATCATCCGGGGCCACAGTGCACGTGTGTGCAATGTGCGCAGCACTCTCCGACTCCCCTCCTCCTCTCTGTCTCTTGACTGCTCCTCTCAGTCTCGGGTGTAATTGGACGAGTCATGAGTTTGCCTGTGCAGAGCCTGCTGCTGCCTGAGGACTAAGGTAAGAACAAGTAAAGATTTTTTTTTGAAGTTAGGAGGTCTTTTTCTTTATTTTACATTTAAGGGGGCTTTTTTTTTTTCTGAAGTTAGGAGGTTTTTTTTTATTTTGCAGTTATAGGTGTGTGTGTGTTTTGTTTTTTTTTGTAGAGACAGAGTTTCACTTTATGGCCCTCGGTAGAGTGCCATGGCATCATACACCTCACAGCAACCTCCAACTCCTGGGCTCAAGCAATTCTCCTGCCTCAGCCTCCCGAGCAGCTGGGACTACAGGCGCCCACCACAATGCCCGGCTATTTTTTGGTTGCAGTTCAGCCGGGGCTGGGTTTGAACCCGCCACCCTCGGTATATGGGGCCGGTGCCCTACCGACTGAGCCACAGGTGCTGCCCTGTAGGTGTTGGTTTTTTTTGCGGTTAAGGGGGCCTTTTTTTTCTGAAGTTAGGAGGTCTTTTTTTTTTTTTTTTTGCAAATAGGGGGCACCTTTTTTTTTGAAGTTAGGAGAGCCTTTTTTTTTAAGTTGGTTAGTTGGTTGGGGGTGGTTGGTTTCTAGGGGGTTGCATCACAGTGATAACGCAAATAGTCAGCGCTCAGAGGTAATGCAAATGGTCAGCGCTCAGAGGTAATGCTAATAGTGCTCAGTGGTGATGATAATTGTAAGTGCTCATTGTTAATGCAAATGGTCAGCACTCAGTATTAATGCAAATTGTCAGCGGTCAGTGTTATCGCAAATGGCCGGCGGTCAGTGTTAATGCAAATGGTCAGTGCTCAGTGTTACCACATGGGGGCCCCAAACTGGTAATCTGCCTAGGGCTCCATGGGAACTTAATCCGGCTCTGCAGACAGCTGAGGAGTAGGAAACCCAATTTAATTGACAGTAAGTGCATTTATATTCTGATTGCTATTCAGTTGTGTATGATGTTGTATGTTGTGTGCTGTGTAAGCCCCAGTTCACACTGTTGCGATCTCTGAGCAGTGCGAGTTCAGCCATACAAGCATATGGCTGAACTCGCACTAGATTCAGATGAAAAAAGGAATACATTCCTTCTTTTTTCCTGCAGTGGAATCTGAATGCATGGGTCTTCTCACCCATATGATCAGATTCCTGTGCGAGTTCACAGATCGCAGTGTGTTTTGCACAGGGTAGTGTGAACTGGAAAGGTGGTAGAGGGACCAGCTCTATAATTATGCCTGTTCCTGCACCGCACCAGTGTGAGCCTGAGGTAAAAGTGGATGTCCACCAATAAGGGCACTGTTGAGGCTGAAATGATGTGGACTGGCAAGGCTGCATTGATGGGCACCGATCACACTGCATTGATGGACACTGATCAGACTGCATTGATGGGCAGGACAGTCTATATTCTCTGTGTGGGCAAAGTTATTGCTGGTATATTGTTTTTGGAGTGCTGTATATATATATTGGTATTTTACTAATAGCAATTTGGAATTCCTAGGAAACAATGATATCAAGAAAGAGAAAAATTGAGTCAGAGTGTAGGATATTCAAAGAACAGTGGACTTATGATTACTTTTTCATGTAGTACAAGGAAAGAGCTATGTGTTTGATATGCCAGAATACAGTGTCTGTGTTCAAAGAATACAATTTGCGTCAACACTATCAAACTCAACATAAAGATAAATATGATTGGTTGGTTGGAGAAGTGAGAAAAGATAAAATATTAAAACTGAAAAATATGGCGGCGCCTATGGCTCAAGGAGTAGGGCGCCGGTCCCATATGCCGGAGGTGGTGGGTTCAAACCTGGCCCCGGCCAAAAACCACAAAAAAAAAAAAAAAAAAAAAAAAAAACTGAAAAATACATTGACAACTCAGCAAAATACTTCTGTGAAGGAGAAGCAGCTAAATATTTCATCACTGGGAGCAAGTTGCCAAGCTAATAGTGTGCACTGGCAGAGACCACTCGTGGAGGGAGAATTTGTTAAAGAATGCCTTCTTTCTGTTGCCAAAGAGATGTGTCCAGAGAAGGCTGATTTATTTAGTACAATGTCTTTCGGGACCTACAATTACACAAAGGATTGAAGAAATGGGAGACAATTTGCATCAGGATTTGCAAAACTCTGCAAAAACACTTTCCTATTTTTCCTCGGCATTCGATGAAAGTAATGATGTTCATGATTCTACACAACTTCTAATTTTTATTCGTGAGACGAATGACTATTTTGAAGTCACAGAAGAGCTTGCTGCACTGCAAAGCATCAAAGGAACAACTACAGGAGAGGATATCTATGAAAAGGTTTGCCAAACTGTGAATGGTTTGGAGCTGGACTGGGCTAAACGAGCCAGTGTGACAACTGATGGAGCTCCTAACACGGTGGGGTCTAAGAAAGGAGTAATTACTCGCATTAACCAAGAGATGGACAAACATAACCATTCTCATCCAATAGCCATACACTGCTTCATCCACCAACAAGCGCTGTGTAGTAAATCACTGATGTGGGACTCTGTTATGAAAACTGTGGTATCTTGTGTTAACTTCATTACAGGTAATGCACTAAACCACAGACAATTTCAGGAATTTCTGTCTGAGCTAAATGTTGCCTGTGAAGATGTTCTGTACCACACAGAAGTCCATTGGCTGAGTCGAGGGAGAGTTTTGAAACATTTCTATGACTTACTTGCACAGATTACATCTTTTCTGCTTTCAAAAAACAAAGAAGAACCAGAGCTCAGTGATGCAGAATGGAAATGGCACCTTGCCTTTCTGACAGAGGTAACAGAGCTACTCAACAGTTTCCATGTGCAACTTCAAGGAAAGGGGAAGCTCATCTGTGATATGCAATCTCATGTGAAAGCATTTGAAGTAAAATTAGGCCTCCTCATCAAATAAGTGAAGGAGGAAAATTTCTGCCATCTCTCTACAACTCAAAATCTGTTAGTGGAAAAACCACTGGTTGCATTCCCAAACAAAACATGTGTGGATTCACTGGAAAAGTTGCAAAAGGAGTTCCAATTTATATTTAAAGAGCTTCATCTCCATGAACAGGACATACAGCTTTTCCGTAACCCATTTTCTATTGACATTGAAAATGTGGATACGATTTACCAAATGGAACTGGCTGAACTGCAGAATCGTGACTCTCTGAAAGACGCATTCAAGTCAAGCAGCCTTCCTAATTTCTATGCATCTCTCCCCTCTGAGACATACCCTAATCTCAGGAACCATGCACTCAAAATGGCAACCATCTTTGGCAGCACTTATGTCTGTGAACAGACTTTTTCCAGAATGAAACATCTGAATCTCTAACCAGATCTAGACTAACTGATGCACACTTGGATCACTTGTTACAAGTAGCAGTGACAAATATGGAACCGAACATTGACCATCTCATTAGCCAAAAGCAGGCCCATAGTTCCCATTGAAATACTGGTAAGTTTGGGTGGTGCCTGTGGCTCAGTCGGTGGGGCGCCAGCCCCATTTACCAAGGGTGGCAGGTTCAAACCCAACCCCGGCTGAACTGCAACCAAAAAAAAAAATAGCCGGGCATTGTGGCGGGCGCCTGTAGTCCCAGCTACTCGGGAGGCTGAGGCAAGAGACTCGCTTAAGCCCAGGAGTTGGAGGTTGCTGTGAGCTGTGGTTGCATGTGATGCCATGACACTCTACCGAGGGCCATAAAGTGAGACTCTGTCTCTACAAAAAAAAATTAAAAAAAAAAAAAAAGAAATACTGGTAAGTTTGTTGATTTAACTTTACTTGTTCTTCATTTTAAATATTGTATTTGTTCCCTTTTTTTTTTTTTTTACTTCAAAATAAGACATGTGGAGTGTGCATAGGAATTTGTTCATAGTTTTTTTTTTTTTTGTAGAGACAGAGTCTCACTTTATGGCCCTCAGTAGAGTGCTGTGGCATCACACAGCTCACAGCAACCTCCAACTCCTGGGCTTAAGCAATTCTCTTGCCTCAGCCTCCCGAGTAGATGGGACTACAGGCGCCCACCACAACGCCCGGCTATTTTTTGGTTGCAGTTCAGCAGGGGCCAGGTTTGAACCCGCCACCCTCGGTATATGGGGCCGGCGCCTTACCCACTGAGCCACAGGCACCGCCCAGTTTTTTTCTTTTTTTTTAACTATAGTCCGGCCCTCCAACAGTCTGAGGGACAGTGAACTGGCCCCCTGTTTAAAAAGTTTGAGGACCCCTGGTCTAAGGAGTTAAGCAGACAGAAATAAAGTCAGAAACCTTGTCCACAGAAGACTTAAAAAACTGTTCCTAATAAATGAGTAGGATATTCATCAATTTATTTTTTTATTAGG
This sequence comes from Nycticebus coucang, assembly GCF_027406575.1. NCBI lineage: Eukaryota > Metazoa > Chordata > Mammalia > Primates > Lorisidae > Nycticebus > Nycticebus coucang. The sequence continues at coordinate 93,644,372 of NC_069794.1, read as the reverse complement.
ACAACATTTTAGGCCAAGTTTTATTTATTTACTTATTTTTTGGTCCATGGTCCCTTTCACTTCAGAAAAAAATATTTTTTTTTTCATTTTACTTCTAAGGTCAAAATATCAAGTTTGAGACAAAGACTTTTTCATCCCAAACTTAACAAAACAAAACAAATAAAAGCCTAAGTTGCATTCCATTCCAGCATTTCCACTTACTGCAACTCCCAGAAGACTGAGTCACTGTCCTGGATCTTGATTTTCCTTCACTTCACTAACATCCTGGCAAGTCATCTATGTAATCCTAATCACAGAGTTTTACATTAAAACACGGGCAACAGAGGACAATCTGGTTTGTATATGAACTAGTACATTTACTTAAATGGTAATTCACTATTTTTCCCCTTTGTCTTTCTTATAATGAAAATACTTAAATATTCTGAGACCCATTATGTCTATATTCTTGTTGAGCGTTGTACAGACTCACTCTCAGAAGTAATCAGGAAATCTCCAGACATATATATTAGAATTATTAAAGTAGTTCTTTTCAAAATATACATGCTCAATCTCTACTCCACACCTAATGAATCAGAATCTCTGGAAAATCAAATGGTTGAAGTAACCAGGAAATAGTATGCAATATTAAAAAGAGCAAGGTTTGGCTGGGCACAGTGGCTCACACCTATAAACCTAGCACTGGGAGGCTGAGGCAGGTGGATTGCTTGAGCTCACAAGTTTGAGACCAGCCTGAGCAAGAATGAGACCCCTGTCTCTAAAAAACAGCCAGGCATTGTGGCAGTTACTCCTGAGTAGCTGTGGCAGTCTCAGCTACTCAGGAGGCTAAAGCAAGAGAATCACTTGAGCCCAGGAGTTTGAGGTTGCTGTTTAGTTTTGACGCCACAGCACTCTACCCAGGGTGACAAAGTGAGACTCTGTCTCAAAGAAAAAAAAAAAAGAACAAAATTTATCTTGCAGGTCTGGGCTTTGATTTTACCCAGCTTACCAACTAATTAGTTAACCTGTTCCATATCGTGGATATTAGCAGAAGACATCACACTCCTGGGTCAGAAACAAAGGACTTTATTTTTCACAGCAAAGTGAGCAATATGAGCATCATGTGTGAAACTGTTTCCTTGCCCTCAAACCCCATGAGAGGTAATCCAGATGGGCACAGAGGGTTGCCTGGACACATAGTTGGTTGTGCTATAGGTTGTGGGGAAACTGCTGTTTCATAGTAAATTTGCTCTTTTTCCTAGAGCAGTGGTTCTCAACCCGTGGGTCGTGACCCACAGGAACTGTAGTAAAGGACACTAGGAAGGTTGAGAACCACTGTCCTAGAGGGAGATATTACTGCCAACACAACTCTGAGAAATGGCCCAAATACAGAGCGGTTACGACTCTGCATTCATCGTATAACCAGCAAGATATGTAGTAAAGTTAGAGAACTATAGAAGATTGTTTCTCAACACATCTATATGAACTAATATTAGAAGATGCCAAGAGTTAATTTGAAAATTAAAAATAAAAAAGATACAGGAGCAAATAGTAGACTGATCCCATCTGTACATTTTTTTTACAGAAGAGACATACAGTTGTAAAGGCACTGAATATTTTTAGAGGAGTATATTAAAAACTCCCTTGGAAGTGGAAATGGGGAAACTGAATATAGGAGGGACTTTTATTTTGCTGTACACTGCTCCTTTTGCTTTGTTATTATGAGCATATATTCTTTTTTTTTAAATCATAAAAATTCACCTGTTTTTTATCAGGAGATTGTCTGGCTACTTCTTCATTATCTCCTAAGGATCCATGCTTTCCTTCTTCATTTTTCTAATAAAAATTAAAGGGAAAAAAGATTAGTGCATAAGACATATGATTAATTCAATAGTCCCATATTTAAGGACTAGTTTTCTTGGCTTTGGATCATTCTTATTTTTTCCTTGATGAAACTCTACCTTAACATCCCACTACACTCAAGATCAAATTCAAATTGCTCATCTAGTAAATAAGGCCTTTATAATCCAGGCCCTGTATAGTTTCCCAAAATATAGAAGAATTGGAAATTGTGATCAGAAAATTAAATTCTGAAGTTTGAGATTCCAGAATTGGGGCAGTTTTGAGTAATGGGAAAGTCTAACGTGTGGCCATGAATGACTAAAGTAGAATAAATTAATTGGAAATGACAAGGAGCTATATAGCAAAGGTATCAGACACAGACTGTAGTGAGCAGAAAAATGGCCCCGCCCCATGACTACGCTGTCTGTCAGATAGCAAGGGGAGCCTGGGGTTTCAGATGGAATTGAGGCTGCTAACCTTCTACCTTGAGATGAGGAGACAAACCTGGATTACCAGTGGGCCCAGTGTTATCTTGAGGCTCATTATAAAGAAAAGTGGGAGGCAGGAGAGTCAGAGTGAGAGACGCAACATGAAAAGGCTCAACTGCCCATTGCTGGCTTTGGAAATGGAAGGGACTCACAAGCCAAGGAACTCAGGCCATCTCTGGACTGGCAAAAGGAAAGAAATGGATTGTCTTCTAGAGCCTCCTAAAGGAACTAAACTTTGATTTTAGCCAGTGAAACTCACTTCAGACTTCTGGCCTCTAGAAGTATACAGTTTAGGGCGGCGCCTGTGGCTCAGTGAGTAGGGCGCCGGCCCCATATGCCGAGGGTGGCAGGTTCAAACCCAGCCCCAGCCAAACTGCAACAAAAAAATAGCCGGGTGTTGTGGTGGGTGCCTGTAGTCCCAGCTGCTCGGGAGGCTGAGGCAGGAGAATCGCGTAAGCCCAAGAGTTAGAGGTTGCTGTGAGCCGTGTGACGCCACGGCACTCTACCCAAGGGCGGTACAGTGACACTCTGTCTCTACAAAAAAAAAAAAAGAAGTATACAGTTTAATAAATTTGTGTTGTTTTTTTATATAGTTTTTTTTTTTTTTTTTTGCAGTTTTTGGAGGGGCTGGGTTTGAACCCGCCACCTCCGGCATATGGGGCCGGTGCCCTACTCCTTTGAGCCACAGGCGTCACCCAATTTGTGTTGTGTTGTTTTAAGGTATCAACTTTGTCATAATCTGTTATAGCAGCAACAGAAAACTAACATAGGGATGTAAGTTTCCTCTAAAAGTAAAACTTTAAGTAGAGAGTAGGTTTAGAGGCAGGGGCCAAAGTCCTTCATTTACTAGTTCGAAAAATACTTGAACAACTCTTTGCTATATGCCAGACATGAACTGAGTTGCTCAGCCTGTAAGTCCCATAGAGCTTATGGTTTATGAACACAGAGAAGTGACTATGAAGTGAATAGATTAAGAAAAGGCGATAAGAGAATTCTGTGAGCCCCAAAGCAGGGTGGGATAGTTAATGAATTGGAGAAAGTTTTAAAGTAGGAGTGGGAAACTCTGTGAATATTGACCTCTTAGTATTATAAAACAAGTGCTGGATATTAGAAAAGGAACTACTTCCAAGAACTTTTTAAGAAAACCCATGTTCAGGGAATGAGGTTTCTGTTCGAGCACAACAGGAAGCGGAGGAAGAGATGGTATCAGTAATATAACGGAAGGCGCAGATGGCTGGTGGTAGCGCTGGTAATTACATGAATCAAAACCATAACCATAGCTAACACCTACTGTTTACCATATACCAGGCCCTAAATTATCTCATTTAATCCTCACAACTTTATAAAGTAGCTACTAATACTCCCATTTTACAAATGAGGAAATTGAGGATGAGAGAGATTAAATAACTTAGCCTTGATCACACAGCTGATAAATGGCTAAGCCAAGATCTAGTCCCAAATCCACTGTCTTAACCATTATGTTACAGTGCTTCTGTTCTGGAAAAGTGAGGTCCTTCAGCATGAAAATAAAGTACCAGAGGACACAACAGAAAGAGAAGAGAGAAACAATATAAGATGTGTAGAAAAAACGAGGGAATACTGCAGTCATTCTAGTTCTTATACTTAATATCCAGGCCTTTAAGATAAGCCTGACTTAAACTAAAATGAAAATCTATGCAACAGCAGAAATATTGTTAAATGACAGGCATTTTCATAGTGTTTGATTTCCACTCCAAAAAATTTTCATTAATTGTAGTTTTTCCTCCCACGGAGTCTCATTAACAATTATTTTCTCTCACACTTACTAGTTTAGTTTTGGAATGGACTCTTTAAAATTCTTAGTTTTTATACTCAGTGTTTACCTTAAGGAGTACCCATATGGTATAAGTATTTGACAACATAAAAAAAATTTATATCAGTTATATTTAGAAGTGGTTGTGAGTTAATAATACACTAAGGCTGGTAGAAATTACAGACAATTTAAATGTTCAGTAATAAGGGAACAGACAGGTTCATCAATAAACTGTTATGACATTGTTAATAACATGACAGTCCATTGCATGAACCAGGTACTATCAAAGAGCTTTACAAATATTAGCTCATTAATTTCTCACAAAAGTCCCATGTATATGTGTCTTATGTACTAATGACACTCCATCTGACAGATGAAGAGGCTGACACAGACACATAGGTAATTTATCCAAGGTTACACAACTAGTAAGTGTTGGAGCCAGGAATTGAACCCAGGCAAGCTGGCTACAAAACCAATGGCTAGGCTCGGCGCCTGTGGCTCAAGTGGCTAAGACGCCAGCTACATACACCTAAGTTCAAATCCAGCCTGGGCCCATAAACAACAATGACAGCTACGACCAAAAAACAGCTGGGAGTTGTGGCAGGTACCTGTAGTGCCAGCTACTTGGAAGGCGGAGGCAGGAGAATTGCCTGAGCCCAGGAGTTGGAGATTGCAGTGAGCTGTGATGCCACAGCACTCTACCTGGGGCGACAGCTTGAGGCTCTGTCTCAAAAAACAAAACAAAACAAAAAACAAACAAACAAACAAAAAAAACCACTGGCTAAGACGGTGAGCTGAGGCTGTCTCTCCACTGTTGCATTTCCAGGAGGCCTCAGGTGTCTCTGCTGTAGCCTCTGTCATCCTCTGACCTGCAGACTTCTACTTGGAAAAGTACTCTTTTTTTTTGTAGAGACAGAGTCTCACTGTACTGCCCTCGGGTAGAGTGCCATGACGTCACACGGCTCACAGCAACCTCTAACTCCTGGGCTTACGCGATTCTCTTGCCTTAGCCTCCCGAGCAGCTGGGACTACAGGCGCCCGCCACAACGCCCGGCTATTTTTTTGTTGCATTTTGGCCGGGGCTGGGTTTGAACCTGCCACCCTCAGCATATGGGGCCAGTGCCCTACTCACTGAGCCACAGGCACCGCCCTGGAAAAGTACTCTTGAAGAATGGATGTGCACAGACACCTACACTCCTGACTTAACAAAAACTAAATGTCTTTACTCAGAGGTCTTGCTGTCCCAAAGCCAGACCTGATCACACGTCTGGAGCAAAGATGTCCTGGATTGTGAAGTGAGAGGACACACCAGCTAAATACCCAGCTTTTCAGATCAGCTCTACACTACTACACACTTCTGAAACTCAACTAGGCCCTGCCTCAATTCTGCACAGGGAAAGATGCACAAGACCAGAATATTCCTTGCACATCTTTCTGAACCATCAGATTTCCTGCAAGATTTGGAAGAAACAAATTTGAGTAATTTCCAAAGGGAGAAACTATAAGTTTAATAGAAGGCTGAAAAGTCATCTTCCTTAAGTAACTGTCAGTAATCTGTGCCTGACATGTCAGACTTTCTGCAAGAATAAAAACCTTTACAGGTAACCTATTTTATATTATTATAACTAGTAGAAATTGGAAATCATAAAAAGTTAGTAAAAAATCCCAACCCACTGGCACCTGTACTCTCAGCTACTGAGGAGGCATAGGGACGAGGAACTTTTAATCCCAGAATTTGGAGACTACAATGATCTGTCATCACATCATTGCACTTCAGCCAGGGTGACAGAGCAAGATCCCATCTCAAAAAGAAAAAAAAAAAACAGGGCGGCGCCTGTGGTTCAAGGAGTAGGGCGCCGGTCCCATATGCCGGAGGTGGCGGGTTCAAACCTAGCCCCGGCCAAAAACCAAAAAAACAAAAAACAAAAAAAACTCTGCCCTTCTAGTTTCCTAATCATAATATGGTCTTGGTATGGTTTTATTTATACTTTTGGGGAGGTTCACTGAAATTTTAGATATAGTCAGGCACAGTGGCTCATGTCTATAATCCTAGCACGCTGGAAGATAAAAGCAGGCAGACTGCTTTAGCTCCAGGGGTTCAAGCCCAGCCTGAGCAAAAGTGAGACCCTTCTCTACTAAAAATAGGAAAACGAGCTGGGTGTTGTGGTAGGTGCCTATAGTCCCATCTACTCAGGAATTTGAGGCAAGAGGATCACTTGAGCCCAAGAGTTTAAGGTTGATGTGAGTTATGATATCAGGGTACTCTACCCAGGGTGACAGAGTGAGACTCTGTCTCAAAAGGAAAAAAAAAAAAAGAAATTTTGGATAGAACAATGTATGTTTTTAACCAGTCTTTGAAATTTTTGAGCTATTAGTTGTTGATTCACTTTTTTTTTTTTGGTGACAGAGTCTCATTTTGTCACCTTCGGTAGAGTACCATGGCATCAGAACTCATAGCAACTTCAAACTCCAGGCTCAAGCAAGTCTCTTGCCTCAGGTTCCTGAGTAGCTTGTTCATTTACTTTTGAACTCCATTTATTTATTTATTTTTTTTTTCAGTTGTCATTGTTGTTTAGCTGGCTCAGGCCAGATTCAAACAGCTAGCCTCAGTGTATGTGGGCACCATAACCACTGTGCTACAGGTGCTGAGCCCTCCATTTAATTTTTCTATCTCTCCCCTTCCCTTCTCAGAATTAATCATTCTACAGATGTGTAATGTAGACTATTAATTTTTAATATTTCTTTACTCTCCTCTTCAGATAATTGGATGATAATTTATATTGCTTTGCCTTCTGTTTTTAGTTCGTAAATAGGTCAAAAATGTTTTGTTTTAATTTTACTTCCTTTTCCTTTGGTTCTTTTTTATAACCTTCATTTCTCTATTTAGGTTCCAAACCTGTTATGGAGGATATTTTCTTTTACTTTTAAAAACATATGTATTTGTGGCTCAGTCAGTAAGGCGCCGGCCCCATATGCCGAGGGCGGCGGGTTCAAACCCGGCCCCGGCCAAACTGCAACAAAAAAATAGCCGGGCGTTGTGGCTGGCGCCTGTAGTCCCAGCTACTCGGGAGGCTGAGGCAAGAGAATCGCTTAAGCCCAGGAGTTGGAGGTTGCTGTGAGCTGTGTGATGCCACAGCACTCTACCGAGGGCCATAAAGTGAGACTCTGTCTCTACAAAAAAAAAAAAGTATGTATTTATTATAGCTGCCTTCAACTTTTTGTCTTCTGTTTCCAACATCTTGGACACCTTAGTATAACTTCTACCTCTTGCTTTTTATCTTGTGTATGAATTACTTTTCATGAATTACTTTTCATGAATTACAAATTCATACACACTTCATGAATTTGAAAATTGTGTACTAGAACCTATAAATGATAGCTACAGAGGGGGAAAAAACTCACAGGCAACTCCTGAAACACTACCCTAAGCTGTTGCTCCAGTGTTTATAACATTACAGCATAAGTATTTCCTCACAGTAAGTGAAAAGGGTTGGGATCCAGAAAAAATAATCTTATATGAGTAAAGGAAATTGAAAAAAAAAAAAGACTGGAAAACAATACAAAAATGTTAGTAGTCTCTAAGTGATAGAATTATGAGCAACCTTTTTTTCCTTCCATCCATTTTATACATAATGAACAATATTACTTTGGTAACTCATAAAAATATGTATATAGTAACTAGTATGAAAAGGAAACCCAGAAGAGAAAAAAAACACAAAAATAACATGATTTTCTGAGTGTTGCAGTTATAGATTAAATCTTTAGTATCAATGAAAATATCTGTACAATAAACAGTAATGTAAGATCAGGGTACAATATGCTCCTGAAATTTCATTCTTCCCCTACACTGGCTTCTTTGTATGGCCAGGACATCACAAGAACTAATGAAATTATTACATGCCTCTGCTTTATTGACATTTGATCACAAGTAACTGATAACCTGAAAATAATTATGTTCCAAATATTTAGTAAATCTGCTTTGGAATTTAAGACACATTTTTCTCATATAAACAATATTAAAAATGATAGTTGAGTTCCCAAGCTAACCTCTGGGAACTTTTTAGGTTCTAATACCTGCGGGTAAAGACTAGAAGTAGAAGCCTTTCTAAGACTGTGGTTTGACAGCTGTGGTCCTATAAGATATGGGCGGGGGAGCACCGCCTGGAAGACACTATTGCAGTGAACTGGAGCACAGCAAGTTCTAGGACATGAATGTAAAGTGATAACCTTTTACATGTCCAAGTCAATCTTATTTCCAGGTCAGCTGGCATTTGTAAGAGATGGATTTTCTTTTCTTTTTTTGTTGGGACAGAGTCTCTGTCACTCTATCCTCCAGAGAGCTTCCCCTGAGGAGTGCAGCGGCATCATCGCAACATTGTCATATCTCACAGCAAACTCAAACTCTGAGACTGAAGCCATCCTCCTGCCTCAGCCTCCCCATTAGCTGGAACTATAGGCCTGTATCATCACACCCAGCTAATTTTTCTATTTTTTAGTAGAGACGGGGTCTTGCTCTTGCTTAGGGTGGTCTTGAACTCCTGAGCTGAAGGAATCTTCCTGCAGTCTCCCAGAGTGCTAGGATTACAGGAGTGAGCCACTGTGCCTGGCTAAGACGTGGATTTTCCTTGTCCTGTTTTGGTGCCTTTTGTACTCATTTCTGTCTTAACTGTAATTTTAAAACTTTAATAAACATGGGTATGAGTCACATTTCTAAATAAGATTCCAAATAAAATATTTAAAACAAAAGACTGAGTTCATTCATTTCAAAGACTGGGGCCTACCAGATGAAGGAGCAAGATGCCAAGAAAACAGAGTTGTTGACTTGGGGGAACCACTGAGTCACAAGCCTGATCTTTTGTTAAACAAGAAGGAAAGCACAAAATCTCATCAATAATGTTATTTTATAACTCTGAAAATTACTCAGAACCATTTTGTAAACAAAACGCTAACTGAAAACTTTATCTCCACTATGTTCTCAGACTGTGTAGTTATCTCTATGAAGTATGAGGAAACAGTAGGGTATTATTTGCAAACAAACCTTTGGCATTAGTTGGTACATCACTTCCTTCCTAATAAAAACTTAAAATATCATTATTCACTAATTGTGTGCCTGTCAAAAAAGAACTTAATTTCATACATGGATGGAGCTGGAACATATTCTTCTTAGTAAAGTATCTCAAGAATGGAAGGAAAAGTATCCAATGTACTCAGCCCTACTACGAAACTAATTTATGGCTTTCGTATGAAAGCTGTAACCCAGTTATAAGCTAAGAATATGGGGAACGGGGAGAGGGAGGGGGGAGAATGGGCGGAGGGAGGGTGATTGGTGGGATTACACCTATGGTGCATCTTACAAGGGTACATGTGAAACTTAGTAAATGTAGAATATAAATGTCATAACACAATAACTAAAATGCCAGGAAGGCTATGGTAACCAGTGTGATGAAAATATGTCAAATGGTCTATAAAACCATTTGACTACATTAATGTACACAGCTATGATTTGATAATATAAAAAATAAAAATAAAAATAAAGAACTTAATTTCAGCACAACATGTGAGTGTGTGTATATAAAACAGAACTAAAGTGAAATCAAATCTGGATATTAAAAAATGAAAAATTCTTTTTAGATATCAGAAAAAAAAATTTTTAAAGAAAAAAGCTTCTTCTTCAATCTCTAACATGCTCAGCTTTTTTTTTTGAGACAGAGCCTCAAGCTGTCACCCGGGGTAGAGTGCCATGGCATCACAGCTCACAGCAACCTCCAACTCCTGGGCTCAAGTGATTTTCCTGCCTCAGCCTCCCAAGTAGCTGGGACAATAGGCACTCGCCACAATGCCTGGCTATTTTTTGGTTGCAGCTGTCATTATTGTTTGGCAGGCCCAGGCTGGATTCGAACCCACCAGCTCAGGTGTATGTGGCTGACACCTTAGCTGCTTGAGCCACAGGTGCCAAGCCACATGCCCAGCTTTTTAAATGTAAAAGTCTTAACTCTTTAAAAGTCTTAAATCTCTAATACTTGTTTCAAATCTGGATCTTTGAAATAAATTTTATCTGCAAAGAAACAAAAATGAATCCAAAAAATGCTTGACGGCTTAGAAATTTTCTGTTTTCGGAAAATAATGCTGGGCGGCGCCTGTGGCTCAAGGAGTAGGGCGCCGGTCCCATATGCTGGAGGTGGCGGGTTCAGGCCTAGCCCCGGCCAAAAACAAAAAAAAAAGAAAAGAAAATAATGCTAAATTGTAACGAGTAGAAAGAATAAAGGGATTTGAAATTCATGAAGCAAATGAAGAGCTTTCTCAAAGCCATTTAATAAAATGGGGAACCAGGTAGGGATTGGGAATGTTAAGAAAGAAGAAAGAAAAGAAAAAAAAAAAAGAAGAAGAAAGAAATAGGGAATAACAATGCATACAAATATATATATATATTTTTTTTTTTTGTAGAGACAGAGTCTCATCTTATTGCCCTCGGTAGAGTGCCGTGGCATCACACAGCTCACAGCAACCTCCAAATCCTTGGGCTTAGGCGATTCTCCTGCCTCAGCCTCCCAAGTAGCTGGGACTACAGGCACCCACCATAACACCCGGCTATTTTTTTGTTGCAGTTTGGCCGGGGCTGGGTTTGAACCCGCCACCCTCAGCATGTGGGGCCGGCACCCTATCCGCTGAACCACAGGTGCCACCCCATAAAATTTTTAATAATGTTTTACTATTTATAAAACATTTCACAAAGGAATTCGGAAGAAAACTACTCTAAGAGGTATATCATTTTCAATTACAAGAAGGACTCTACCTAACAAATGCACTCATTGTAACTTAATTCTTTATACCCTCAAATTAATCTGAAGTAAAAAAAGAGGTATCATTTTATCATAAAAAGTAAATTCCCTCACTTCCTGTTAAAGTTTCTCAATGCAATCCCTATACTGAAAGGATAAAAAATCTAAACTCCTTTGCAAGACACACAATTATTTTTATGATATGATTCCTTTCTAGTTTCCTCCGTCCACCCAATTTTCCCCTCTGACATGAGGACCACAAATTCTCTACGTGGAGCACTTTGGTTTGAGCCAATGTCCATTCATCCATTGCTGACTCCCCTGTCAGTCCTTCCTTCTGTAAAGGCTAGCCCTCAGTCTTGGTAGCATTTCTTATACTTTGTACTTAGCTTCACACTGTATCTTAATTAACTGTTGAAATGCCTCGTTTTTCTCCCCATTAGAAAATAAGAACCACATCTTTTCCTCTTTGTATCTTAAGCACCATGTATACAACTTCATCCACAGAGGGTAAAAAAACAACCAAAAGGAATAAGAAAAAGGAAGGTGGTCATGAATGGCCTTCTAGAATATTTAAGGATTTAAGTCTTTCTCTGGAAAATCTAAAGCAACCTTTTAGCAGGATTATTGATTAAGTTGGAAACTCAATGAGTATATACAAAATATAATTACAATTTTTTAAGAGTGAAATAAAAAACTTTATGCTTAAAAAAAAAGATCTGAAGGAAAGTATCAAAATGTTAACAGTAATTCTGTTAGAATGGTGAGAAGCTGTGGGTAATTTTTCACACACACCCCCACCCCTCCCTCTTTTTCCTGTTTTCAAAAATGTCTTACACGCTTCACTTAACCTATTACTATCTTCCACAATATGACTATAAAAACTAACAACATTCGGGTGGTGCCTGTGGCTCAGTGAGTAGGGTGCCAGTCCCTATATACTGAGGGTGGCCAGTTCAAACCGGGCCGGGCCAAACTGCAACAACAAAAAGATAGCTGGGCGTTGTGGTGGGCACCTGTAGTCTCAGCTACTTAGGAGGCTGAGGCAAGAGAATCACCTAAGCCCAAAAGCCGGAAGTTGCTGTGAGCTATGATGCCATAGCACTCTACTGAGGGCGACAAAGTGAGACTCTTGTCTCTAAAAAAAAAAAATTAACAACACTCTAAATGTCCAAAATTACCAAACTGAAATGGTGAGAACCCAGCATCAAGCCACCATAAATATGAAGAAAATGATGAGAACGCACCTTTCTGCCCCAAGGATAGGAGAGAAAAAAAAGACATAGAATGTATATACTTCACTAATATATTGGCTTTTATGATTATTCATACTATACATTCCCAAACTGTTTTGATCAACTCTTTAAAAAGAAACTACTTCCATCAACCAAGAAACCAATCAGCATGCATAGATTATCTCTTACAATGGTAGATACTAAAGGGTGTACATAGCTGGTCACAGTGGCTCATGCCTGTAATTCCAGCACTCTGGGAGGCCAAGGAGGGTGGATTGCCTGAGCTCAGGAGTTTGCCACTAGCCTGAACAAGAGCAAGGCAAGACCCAGTCTCTAAAAATAGCCAGGCTTTGTGGCAGGTGTCTGTAGTCCAGGTTACTTGGGAGGCTGAGGCAAGAGAATTGCTTGAGTCTGAGAGCTAGAGGTTGCTGTGAGCTCTGACACCATGGCACTCTACCCAGGGTGACAAAGTTAGATCCTGTCTCAAAATAAATAAATAAATAAATAATAAATAAAGGGTATACATGTATACCTGGTAAAATAAGCCTTAGTCTCTACCTTTAAGCAATTTACAGTTCGGTGGGAGAGGGAAAATCTAGATAAAATACCAACAGTACATAATTGGGTGATAAATTATGTGGTATAGACAATAACCTTATTAGTCAAATCAACATATAAATACTATTAATACCCAATAAACATGTCACAGTCTGAGAAAGTAACTTAGATTAGAAAGATTAGCTACTACAACTATGAGTTGTTAAACTCATGTTAACATGAGTTAACCATGTTAAACTATGAAAGTTATTTTTCAAAAAAACTTTTTTTTGAAACAGAGTCTCTGTCACCCTCAGTAGAGTGCTGTGGTGTCATAGTTCACAGCAACCTCAAACTCTTGGGCCAAGGTGATTCTCTTGCCTCAGCCTCCCGAGTAGCTGGGCCCATAGGCGCCTGCCACAATGCTCAGGTCCTGAACTCCTGAGCTCAGGCGATCCACCCGCCTTGGCCTCCCAGAGTGCTAGGATTGCAGGCACTCTAGGATCAGCCTATTTTTCAAATCTTTTTTTTTTTTTTGGCCGGGGCTAGGTTTGAACCCGCCACCTCCGGCATATGGGACCGGCGCCCTACTCCTTGAGCCACAAGCGCCGCCCTATTTTTCAAATCTTAAGGCTTCTTCAGTTTGGTTTTAAGTGTGACAGAAACTGGAGCAATAAAATAAAATTTTAGACCATTGCTCTTCTAAGGGGAAAAACTACAGAAACAAATTATACCTGAGACTTTTGCCTTTGGGCTTCTCCTGGGAAGAGCTCCATCCAGAGACTGAGCAGGGTGAATAAATTGACTTTAGAAAGTCTTGGTATTTGACCTACAAATAAGAAAGCAAACATTTTAAAATTCTACTAATGATGGAAAAAGTAAAAGTGCTCAACGCTCCTTAGAGGTTAAGGCCTTAACTCAGCTGCTTTAGCAAGAGGCCGAGAAAAAGGATTACAGGACAAGAGAATCAGCTTTCTTGGCAGCAGGCTCTACACCCTCACTCGCTGAGACCGCCTGCAGCAGTTTCGAAAGTTGGGGCCCCTTTTCTCCAGGCCTCATCCGGCAGGAAAAAACAATGGTACAACGAATACACGCAGTTATGGGAACAATTCAACGTAAGTTGTGAGAAGTCCTCGCATCTGACGTCGTCTTGTAGAGAGATCCTGGGACTGTGATGGGGTATGGCTACAAGGGCACTGATTAGAACACGACCCTAAAAATGCGGTGACCTTGGGCGGTAAAGCAGTCGAAATACAAAAACGCGTCACGTTCGGTTAATCTGGAAATCTAGGTAAAAGCGCGGTTGGGACGTTTAACCTCCGAGATCCCAGGTCTCGGTCCTGCGAGGAAGAGTAGGGGCAATGAGGGAGATTTCAAAAGCCAGGGCGGCAGAGCCGAGCGGTCCCGATGACCAAGGCACGAGCCCCCCAGGAGCAGCAGGACAGACGAAGAGGGGCGGGCAGGGAATCGGAGTTCACGGCGGGAGACGCACAAGACAGAGCCAACGGTGGGGTGGCGGGAGCAGGTCGCGGCACTCACCGGTCATGCTGCCGGTCTGCGTGCTGACTGAGCGCCTGGCTTCCGCGCTCTCAAGACTTTGCATCTGCCCCGCTCCCTTCATCCCAAGCCCAGCCTCCTGTGCTGCCCAAGAAACCTCTCCCTGTCAGGCATGATCGTGGCCCCAGCCGCCCCACCCTCGCCTCTTGCCAACCGGGCGCAGCCAGATGACGCCCCGAGCCCGCCCGCCCCTTCCGGACGCCTTATGACGTCAGAGCGGACGGCGGACGCGGCGGCGCGCGCTTGCGCCTTGGGCGGAGACGGAGTAGGCGTGCAGCTCCGACGCGTGCATTTGCTTATCTTGTCTTATCTTTTTATTTTTTTAACTTGTCTTTTTTATTTTTTTTTAAATTTTATTTTATTATTAAATCATAGCTGTGTACAGAGTCTCACTTTGTCACCCTGGGTAGAGTGCTGTGGCGTCACACGGCTGACAGCAACCTCCAACTCCTGGGCTTAGGGCGATTCTCCTGCCTCAGCCTCCCGAGCAGCTGGGACTACAGGCGCCCGCCACAACGTCGGGTTATTTTTTGTTGCAGTTTGGCCAGGGCCGGGTTTGAACCCGCCACCCTCGGTATATAGCGCCCTACCGACTGAGCCACAGGCGCCGCCTTCTTGTCTTGAGAAAAGGTCACTTGAGGATTTCTTGAGTCGAGTCCCAGTTTGAGAAGACCGATGGAGTCATAGATGCAGAAAATTGAGAATTTTCGTCAGTGAGCAAAGCAAAGAAACCTACTCCATTCCGTCGCGGTCAAGGTTTTAGAGAACCCAGGATAAGGGAGTGAGGAGGCGGGGAACTGGGAGGTGTAGGATGTTTTCGTAATCAGAAATTGGCCAATGCAGGGGACATTCTGCTGCTTATCAAGAACAGAAAAAAGAAGTGAGGGAAAGAAGGAGCAGCAAGTGGACTCTGAAAAATCTGAGAGGTAGCCTGACATTGTGGGTATGTGCCTAGTGCATTTGTATTATTGAAATGGATGGTGCCTGTGGCTCAGTGAGTAGGGCGCCGGCCCCATATACCGAGGGTGGCGGGTTCAAACCCAACCCTGGCCAAACTGCAACAAAAAATAGCCGGGCGTTGTGGCGGGCGCCTGTAGTCCCAGCTGCTCGGGAGGCTGAGGCAGGAGAATCACGGAAGCCCAAGAGCTAGAGGTTGCTGTGAGTCCTGTGACATCATGGCACTCTACTGAAGGTGGTAAAGTGAGACTCTGTCTCTATAAAAAAAAAAGAAAGAAAGAAAGAAATGTTCCAGGCATGGCTGAAAGTGAAGCCTCCCCCTCCCCAGTGACCCAGAGCAGTTTCCATCACCAACTTGTTCTGTAATCAGGATCTGAAATACTGACAAGTAGCGAGACACAAAAACTGCTCTCAGACTATGAAGCAGAAGCTGAATATTATAAAAGTATATCATTTTGTAAAGCATTCAAGTGAGAATCTTCAGTGTTGATGGACGGCTGGGGTTCATTTTCATTAGTGTATAGTATTTCATTGTAGGTATATACTACAATTTATTTGAGTACAGCGACATTTCGGCCATCTCCAGCTTCTTGCTATTGCAAGAAAAAAAAAAGTTCTTCTACAAGTATTACCAAGACTAAACTTAGGAGTAGAATTCGTGGGTTGTTATTCTCAATTACTACACGTACATAATACTGAAACATTTCCCAAAGACCCTAAGCCAATTTACATTGCTGTCTAGTCCCATCACTTCTTGTAATTGTCAGACTTTTAGTGTTTGCCAATCTAATTGGTGTTAAGTGATATCTAGTGGTTTTATTTGCCCTGATTTCTACTTAGGTTTTACACCTTGTTATATGTTGATTAGCCCTACACATTTACTCTCTGTGAAATACCTGTTAACCGTTTTTCTATTTAGTTGTTTCTTCTTCTTTCTTACTGATTGGTAAGCAGTCTTTATGTATTCTAGACATTCATGGTCAGTGTATGTGCGGTTTAAGTATCTTCTCCCCTTTTATGACTTGCTTTTTCATTTTTTATGATGTCTTACAGTGCAGGTTTTTATTTTAATGTGTCAAACATATCAATGTTTTTTTCTTTTCTTTTCCTTCTCGCCCCTCCCCTCATCTCTCCTCCCTTTGACACAGTCTTACTCTGTGGCTCTAGGCTAGAGTGCTGTGGTGTCAGCCTAGTT
Organism: Nycticebus coucang; assembly: GCF_027406575.1. Classification (NCBI taxonomy): domain Eukaryota; kingdom Metazoa; phylum Chordata; class Mammalia; order Primates; family Lorisidae; genus Nycticebus; species Nycticebus coucang. The sequence goes on along the minus strand of NC_069794.1, from coordinate 93,628,014 downwards.
CACAGCAGTCTCAAACTCCTGGGTTCAGGTGATCCTCCTGCTTCAGCCTCCGGAGGAGCTGGGACTACAGGCACCCTCCATAACTCCCAGCTATTTTTTTCTATTTTTAGGAGATGGGTTCTCACTCTTGGCTCAGGCTGGTCTTGAATTCCTGAGCTCAACGGTTCTTCCCACCTCAGTCTCCCAGAGTGTTAGAATTACAGGTGTGAACCACTGCCCCCACTTCTAATAATTTTCTTGAATGGGTTTTGTATCTGTATTTTTTTAAAAAATCTTTCTTACCCAAGGCTGTAAAGATATTCGTTTATGTTTTACTCTGAAAGTTATAACTTTTTCCTTTCACACTTACATACTCATGCACGTAGAATTAAGTTTTGTGTTTGGTGTGAGACAAGGGGTCTTATTTTATTTTAAATTTGGACAGTCACTTACCCCAACACTGTTTCATCATTTATGTGCAATACCCCCTCTACCATATGAAATTTCCTTACACACATGGGTCTGTTTGGGGGCTCTGTATTCCGTATCATTCATTTATAACCACCCCCCCCACACACAAAAAAACACTTTTCTTCAGGAATGTTTTTTTTTTTTTTGTAGAGACAGAGTCTCACTTTATGGCCCTTGGTAGAGTGCCGTGGCATCACACAGCTCACAGCAACCTCCAGCTCCTGGGCTTCGGCAATTCTCTTGCCTCAGCCTCCCGAGTAGCTGGAACTACAGGCGCCCGCCACAACACCCAGCTATTTTTTGGTTGCAGTTAGGCCGGGGCCGGGTTTGAACCCGCCACCCTTGGTATATGGGGCCGGCGCCTTACCGACTGAGCCACAGGCGCCGCCCCTTCAGGAATGTTTTTAATAAACTTGACCCTTTAATCTTTCATATAAGTTTTAGAAGCCTATTTCTGTGTGGACGCAGAAATATTGAATAGAGGTAATGATAGCAGACATCCTTTATTATTCGTAATTTTATTTATTTATTTTTTGTTCACGTGCACGGAACATGTTAATTACTCCTAATTTTAAAGATAAACTTTATGGTTTTCCTTTAGGCTTTTTTTTTTGAAACAGAGTCTCAAACTGTCACCCTGGGTAGAGTGCTATGGTGTCACAGCTCACAGCAACTTCAAACTCTTGGGCTTAAGTGATTCCCTTGCCTCAGGCTCCCAAGGAGCTGGGACTACAGCGTCCACCCAAAGCCCATCTATTTTTTTGTTGCAGTTGTCATTGTTGATTTTAGCTGGCTCTGATAGCTGGCTCTGACTGGGTTCAAAGCTGCCGGCCTTGGTGTATGTGGCTGATGCCCTACCCACTGAACTACGGAGCTGCCCCTATAGGCTTTTGATAGCTGTCCTATGTCAGGTCATCCTTTGTATTCCTCTTTTGTTTTGTAAATCAGATGTTGATTTATGAAATCGTCATGGTCGATGGCTTTCATCATTTTAATGAAGGTCATTTCCCTAATGGTTTGCTGAGAATTGTCATGAATGAACATTGAGATTTATCAAATACTAGATCTATTAAAATGACACCATAGTTTTTCTTTAATCAGCTAGTGTGGTGAATTATATTGGTAGATTGCTAATCTTAAGCCAGCTTTGTATTCCTTTGGTGAACCCATCTTGGTCAGGTCATTTGTGATTTTGTATTCATTGCTGGATTGATTTGCCAATTTTTCAAAAAGAGTTTTGAGTCATTGTTCACAACTGAGTTTAGTATATAATTTATACATTGTATAGTAGTCTCTATTTTGTTTTAATATCTTCATTGGGCCAGCTTCCTAAATGAGTTAGGAAGTGTTTCCTATTTTTCTTTGCTCAAAAAGAATTTAGGTAGGATTGAAATTAGTTGTTCTTCAAATGTTTATTAAATCTTGCTTGAAAAGCCATCTGGTGTTTCTCGAGTGGAAAGACTTTTACTACTAATTTAACTCCTTTATTGGTTATAGGACTCCTCAGGCAGTCTACCTCTTAGTTTTTAGAAAAATTTTTCTAAAATTTTTTAATGTAACTTTTAAAATTAATTAGCGATGTTCCTCGCACATTCTTTAAATTTCTACTGCTTTTAAAAAGTAAGACTATTATATATTTTAGAATTCCCTTTTTTATTTTTAATTGATAAATAATAATTGCACATATGCATAGGGTACATAGTGTTGTTGCAATACATATTATGTATGGTGATGAGATCAGATCAACTTGAACATTTATCATTTCTTTGCATTAGCATTTAATATCCTCCTCCTAGCTATTTGAAATTACATATTATTGTTAACAATAGTTATCCTAAGGTGCCGTAGAACATTTGAACTTACTCTTCCTACATAGCTGTAATTTTGTGTTCTTTAACACAGCTCTCCCTATCTCCCTGGTTTCCTGTACCCTTTCCAGCCTCTAGTATCCTCTGTTATACTTTTTATTTCTACGAAATCAACCTTTTTTTAGATTCCACATATAAGTGAGAACGTGGTGTTTTACCTTGTATTCCTGGCTTATTTCATTTAACATAATGTCCTCTAGTTTTATCCATGTTGCCATGAATGAGAGGAGTTCATTCAGTTCTACGGCTGAATAGGATTCCATTGTGTATGTAGATTACATGACTTTTTTTTCTTGGCAAATTTTGCCAGGTATCTTTCAATTATATTCTTTCAAAAAAATATTTTTTGTTAAACCTATGATAGCTTTGTTTTCTATATTATGAATTTTAGTTTATTTTACTCTATTTGCATTTGTTCTATGATTTTATAACTTCATTTGACCGTTTAACTTATTAGGCTTACTTTCTGCCTAAGCATTGAAATTAAAATTTCTGCATACTTCCTTGTTAGCATCTTATGAATTGATTATCAGTCAGTATTAATATATTGAGTGTTCCGTGATTTTTTAACTTGATCTATGGGTTATTTGGAAATGTGGTTTTTTAAAAAAAATCTAGGTACAAGATGAGCTTTTAGTTTGTTTTGTAAAAACCAGTGTCATAATAGTAAGCTTCGTTATTTTGTTATTGATTTCTAGCGTGAAGTTGATATCCAGAGAACATAATCTGTATGATACCAGTTCTTTGAAATTTGTCCAGGCTTGTCTTATGATCTGCATTAGCGCTGTCAGTAGAATTGTTTTGCGGTGAAGGAGCTGTTCAATATCTGCCCTGTCTTGTACATTAATCACTAGTCATATGTGACTGCTGAACACCTGAAATTGAATTTTTAACTTTATTTAGTTTTTTTTTTTTTTTTTGTAGAGACAGAGTCTCACTTTATCGCCCTCAGTAGAGTGCCATGGCCTCACACAGCTCACAGCAATCTCCAACTCCCGGGCTGAAGCGATTCTCTTGCCTCAGCCTCCCGAGCAGCTGGGACTACAGGCGCCCACCACAACGCCCAGCCATTTCCTGGTTGCAGTTCAGCCGGGGCCGGGCTTGAACCCGCCACCCTCGGTATATGGGGCCGGTGCCCTACCGACTGAGCCACAGGCGCCACCCACTTTATTTAGTTTTAATTAATTTAAATAGCACGTGTGGCTAGTGGCTATTGTATTTTTTTTTTTTTTTTTTTTTTTTGCAGTTTTTGGCCTGGGCTGGGTTTGAACCCGCCACCTCCAGCATATGGGGCCAGCGCCCTACCCCTTTGAGTCACAGGCGCTGCCCTGTGGCTATTGTATTAAACAAAATAGCTCTAGACTCTCATTTCTGATTAGATATAATTTAACTCTTCTAACCTTTTTTAAATGTGGGGGGCTTTTCATTTTTTAAAAATTTTCCAGCTCTTTGTTTCTTTGGGTGGTTCATTTCTTCAGTATTCCACTTTCTACTTATTTCTTTGGCTGTGTAGAATTTTTGCCAGTCCACCATTTCTGAAGGTAAGCTCTTCAGGTGACTTGACTATATCCAGGGGACTCCAATTCTGATTCTGTACCTTTCCTGGGGTTGAAGCTTTGTTTACATTCTCTTTATAGCCACTAATACTAAGGATTTTTTGTTTGTTTGTTTGTTTGTTGGAGGTTTTTGGCTGGGGCTGGATTTGAACCCACCACCTCCGGCATACAGAGCCGGCACCCTACTCCTTTGAGCCACAGGTGCCGCCCAATACTAAGGTTTTAAAGAAAAGTCACAGACCAAGAGAAAATATTTTCAAGGCACATATTCAACAAAGAACTCATTTTGTTTTTATTTTAAAATCATTCCAAATCAATGTTAGATTATTCCCCCGCAAAGGGTAAAAACTCCAAAAAACCACAACCTTAAAATTACACTAAAGCTCTATAAAGAAAAAAATATAATAAATGTCTTATACAAATTTCAGAACATCTAAGTGCTTGCCAAAAAGAGTTGATTATTCCTCATCCTCATTTTCATTCTCCTGACCAGAGCCTTCTGATCCATTACCTTCCAACTGGTCAGCTCGGGTTTGATTCAGTGAAGCCGACATCCTCAACGTGAAAGAGACTGAAACTGTAATGGTGTTTCTAGTCTCTTCCAGCATGAGTTCCTTGCGATTTGTAGATTCATCAGCAAGTTTTCGGTTAAAAATCCTTGACTCTTCTAGAGGTGAGCAGATCTTTATGTCATAATCTATGCCAGATGAGGCTAGAATTGGGTCACGTGGATGTGGCTGTAGGCAGTTTGCCACATGATCATCAGCTTCCAGAAGCATCAAGTGCTCTGCAGTGTGCCTATCCCAAGTGAAGATATGGCGCAGTCAGAGCCACTCATTACAAAGTTAGCCCTCCAGGAATCTGCTGCTTGTATCATTGTCCTGGAGTTGTGATGGCCCTTATAAACCCTCTTTACTAGCGGCCCTCTTCCATTTCTTTCCTCTCTTTTTTCCTCCTGAAGAACTCCTGAATGCAGGCGTCTATCACCAGGTCCTGCTTAATACAAGCACCTGGGATCAGGACTGGGTCATCATCACTGTCATCTGTGTCCTAGAGAGCAGAGTTCCTGGCTGATATTTCCTCAGGAGCTGAAGGCTCGATGGCGACTGTTTGGGACCGAAGCTCAGGACTGGTGTTATTTTCATTAGCAGCACTCTCAGTGGAAGTCTGATCTGAAGTTTCTGGTTCCCTGGCTTTTTCAGACAAAATGGATTCTTCTGGATCCCCGTAAGGGCTGTGAAGATTGAGGTCATTCTTTTCACCTGCGTTGGAATCCAGTGTCTGAGGCCTGAATTTATCTGACTGGCTATGTCTATATGGTTCTGAACTGGGCTTTCTGTGAACGTACCTTCCTGACATTTTGTCACTTCCTCTGATGACTCTTCAGGAACTTTTCTTTCACTGTCTCCTTCTGGTGTTTGCATTGAGTTCTGTGGGACCAAGGATTCCTCCTGACCCTCAGATTCGCAATGGCTCCCATTTCCTCTTGAGGGTGAGGCTGTACTGCTCCATTCATCTGTGAAGTTCAGTTTTATTGTGCTTATAGTTGTTCCTAATGTGCTGTACTGCAGACTTAAAACTGGTTCACCTGTCCCTGGTTTGGGGCTCAGCTTTTCATTATTGTTATGAGACTGATGACCTGTATGGTGTCCAGATGCCTCAACAGACTTCTTTTGTTCACTGTCCGGAGAAGTAGAATGAGGGCTTTCTGTGGATGATGTCGAATGAGCCTGAGCTGACATTGTAGAGGATGTAGAAAGTTGCAGAAATTATTCAAGCTGGAGCATCTACTTCCATTGCAGTTTCACTCACTTCCAAATGAGGACTTGATGGGACAGTAGGAATGGTTGAAACATCTGACTGACTCGTTCCACCTCTAGGTCAAGATCTTCCTCTTCCTCTATTTCTTTGTGCAACTTCTCTTGCATCTTCAACCCGTCTTGATAACATATCGGACATTCTCTCCATCAATGACACATTGGGACTTTGCTCTCCCTCTTGTTCTCGTTCACGCTCGGATCTTGCTCTGGGTTCAGTATCTGACCAATCACCACGAAGTCTCAAGCACTTACCTGGAGACTGTGGTAACACTTTTCTCTCCTGTAGGGGTTTGAAGTTCTTGTGCTGTCTCATCTTTTGGGTCAAAAAGATAAATGCAATCTGATGAGTAACTACCAGCAATCTCTTGACCATCTTCTCTATAACACAGAGATGTCACTCTGCAGGACTTATTGAGATGGGAAGGGATAAAACGGGCAACCATTCCCTCGGCCTGGGTGATTCTCTGTAGCTCTTGTGCCCTGCATGTGCCAGTCACATGTTAGTACTAAGCTATCAGAACCAACAGGAAGATCATATGGTATTGCTGTACAAATAGCTACCGATGTGGCAGCATGTTGACAGTTAATTAAAGTATCATCTTTGCAGTTTTCTTTTGTGCAGCTAGTTTTGATGCGTGTATCACACCACCCAACAGGTCCATGTTCACCACAAGAGAGAAGAGTGTAAGGGTCATTTGGTACAGTCATCATCTCTTAGGTAGTTTCATAATGGCACGTAAATTGGCATTGTCTGTTGGTTTCTGCATCTTTTTTTTTTTTTTTGAGACAGTCTTAAGCTGTTACCCTGGGTAGATGCTGTGGCATCACAGCTCACAGCAACTTCAAACTCTTGGGCTTAACAGTTCTCTTGCCTCAGCCTCCCAAGTAGCTGGGACTACAGGTGCCCGCCACAATGCCTGGCTGTTCGTCTGATTGCAGTTGTCATTGTTGTTTTAGCAGGCCCAAGCTGGGTTCGAACCTGCCCACCTCAGTGTATGTGGCTGGTGCCCTACCCACTGAGCTTTGGGCCCCGCCCTGCATCTTGCTTGACATTGGTACAAAATAGTACTCCATCTCCAGAGAAGGATGTGGTCTGCTTATCATTTGTGCATGGTGGGAACTTTGCACTAAATATATTTGCTCAATGCTCTGAATGAATCGTTGTCAAAACCTTTCTGCTGTAAGGATTACTGATTACTAACTTGGAGTCATCTGAGCTGGATAAAATATATTCTCCAGTGTCATTCCGAAATATTGTATTAACACAGCCATCAGGCGGTGCCTGTGGCTCAGCGGGTAGGGCGCCAGCCCCATATGCCGAGGGTGGCGGGTTCAAACCCAGCCCCGGCCAAACTGCAACAACAACAACAAAAAATAGCCGGGCATTGTGGTGGGCGCCTGTGTAGTCCCAGCTACTTGGGAGGCTGAGTCAAGACAGTCGTGTAAGCCCAAGGATTTGCAGGTTGCTGTGAGCTGTGTGACGCCACGGCACTCTACCGAGGGCAATAAAGTGACACTCTGTCTCTACCAAAAAAAAAAACAACACCACAGCCATCATGCATATTTAGGGTTGCTTCAAGTTTTAATCTTTGGATAAATTCTCTTCTTCCCAGGGATGGGTCCTCCAGCCCAAGGGACCTTTTCCTCACATCCCACAACAGGTGTGGGAAGGAGCTACCCGGAGACATCGCTCTGCCTGAGCCGGGGTAGCAGGGGAGACCACCAGTGGGGGAGGGTAGGAGAGGGCGGGGGCGCTCACATGAACACCTGAGCTGCACTGCTGGCACCATCCTTGCTCAACAAAGGACTCATATTCAGAATATTTTTTTAAATAATTTTTTTGTGTGTGTGTGGTTTTTTTTTTTTTTTTTGGCCGGGGCTGGGTTTGAACCCACCACCTCCAGCATATGGGACCGGCGCCCTACTCCTAAACAAACTTTTTATATTTTGTTATGTTTATTATTATTTTTTGTTGTTGCAGTTTTTTGGGCTGGGTTCGAACCCGCCACCCTCGGTATATGGGACCGGCGCCCTACTCCCTGAGCCACAGGCGCCACCCCATATTCAGAATATTTAAAGAACTCTTTAAACTCAAAAGTAAGTAAACAAACACTCCAATTAGAAATGGACAAAAGACTTGGATAGTCACTTCACCAAAAAAGATATACAGAGGGAAAATAAGCACAGGAAAAGATGTCATCTGACATTAGGGAATTGCATGTTAAAATCACACTGCTATTCTGGGCAGCGCCTGTGGCTCAAAGGGGTAGGGCGCCGGCCCCATATGCCGGAGGTGGGTTCAAATCCAGCCCTGGCCAGAAACTGCAAAAAAAAAAATCCACTATTATTAAATCACACCTATTAGAATGGCAAAAATAAAAAGTGCTGATGGTATCAGATGCCGTGAGGATACAGAGCAACTGAGTCTCTTCACACGTTATCGGTGGGAATATAAAATAGTGCAGCCACTCTAGAAAATAGTAGACAGTTTTTTATAAAATTAAACATATGCTCATCCTATCATTCTGGGCATTTATCCTAGAAAAGTAAAAACTTGGCCACATGTGATGACTCATACTTGTAATCCCCTTGGAATGCTGAGGCAGGAGGATCACGTCAGGCCATGAGTTCAAGACCAGTTTGTGTAACATTTCTAGACCCTGTCTCTACAGAAAAAAAATTTTTTTCCCCTTCAAAATGTCACTTACTTCATTTTTTTAAAAAACTCTGGAACAGTCTCAGCACCTATAGCTCAGTGGGTAGGGCGCCAGCCACATACACCGGAGATGGCAGCCTGGATCTGCCAAACAACGATGACAACTGCAACCAAAAAATACCCATGTGTTATAGTGGTGCCTGTAGTCCCAGCTACCTGGGAGGCTGAGGCAAGAGAATCGCTTAAGCCCAAGAATTTAAGGTTGCTGTGAGCTGTGATGCCACAGCACTCTAGTGAGGGTGACATAGTAAGACTGTCTTAAAAAAAAAACAACTCCTGAACAAAGAACACAATATGATCACAACATAAGTAATTCTTTTAATATTCAATTCATCATGTAGCTATACACAAAGTAAAAGTTTAAAGCTGTGTATATTATTAAAAAGATCTAATATGTTTAAATAATTCTGCCTGATTTATCACAGGGCAACAAATATTTTTGGTTTGGCATTTACTTAGAAGCTTACATATTGCTATTCTCTATTATGGATTTATTCAAATAGAACATCACCTGTAGCATAAATAATGTAAACTCTTCATTGAAAACAAACAAAAAAAAGCCCTAAAAACACTTGTCATCATCACATTCATTACATCTCACTAGAAATCTAAGTAATAAGCTTCCATATTTGGAAAAATCATAAATTATGATTATATAACTAAATCACATACAAAATTTTGAATTATGGTATAACACTGTAAACATGAATACAATGAGTTACCGTTTGTACAAAATAATATATATATATATATTTTTTTTTTTTTTAAGAGACAGAGTCTCACTGTGTCGCCCGTGGTAGAGTGCTGTGGTACACCGCAGCTCACAGCAACCTCCAGTTCTTGGGCTTAGGTGATCCTCTTGCCTCAGCCTCCCAAGTAGCTGAGACTACAGGTGCCTGTGGTCAGGCACAACCCCCGGCTAGTTTTTGGTTGCAGATTGGCTGGGGCCGGGTTTAAACCCGCCACCCTCAGTATATGGGGGCAGTGCCCTACTCACTGAGCCACAGGTGCCACCCAGATATGCCTGTCTTTTTTTTTTTTTTTTTTTTTTGTAGACACAGTCTCACTTTATGGCCCTCGGTAGAGTGCCGTGGCATCACACAGCTCACAGCACCTCCAACTCCTGAGCTTAAGCGATTCTCTTGCCTCAGCCTCCCGAGTAGCTGGGACTACAGGCGCCCGCCACAACGCCCGGCTATTTTTTTTTTTTTTTTTGGTTGCAGTTTGGCCGGGGCCGGGTTTGAACCCGCCACCCTCGGTATATGGGGCCGGCGCCTTACCGACTGAGCCACAGGCGCCGCCCGATATGCCTGTCTTTAAGATAAAAAGTTTAATGCTCATGTATTTTGGAGGGATATTCTAAAGATACTTGCTTATGATACAATATATAAATTTCTTTTTTTTTTTTTTTTTTTTTGTAGAGACAGAGTCTCACCTTATCGCCCTTGATAGAGTGCCATGGCGTCACACAGCTCACAGCAACCTCCAACTCCAGGGCCCAGGCGATTCTCCTGCCTCAGCCTCCCAAGTAGCTGGGACTACAGGCGCCCGCCACAACGCCCGGCTATTTTTTTGTTGCAGTTTGGCCGGGGCTGGGTTTGAACCCGCCACCCTCGGTATATGGGTCCGGTGCCCTACTCACTGAGCCACAGGCGCTGCCCCTACAATATATAAATTTCTTACAATATTTTCTTACTGGAAAATTGAAAATAAATACATCTTGTTAAATATATTACCTTTCAATTAAGAATGAAAAAACAGAGAAACATTTTAACCCCATTCCTTCCTCTTTCTCAATACTGGTTTGTTAAGAACTTTTGTCTCTAGCCGGGCGTTGTGGCGGGCGCCTGTAGTCCCTGCTACTCGGGAGGCTGAGGCAAGAGAATCGCTTAAGCCCAGGAGTTGGAGGTTGCTGTGAGCTGTGTGAGGCCACGGCACTCTACCGAGGGCCATAAAGTGAGACTCTGTCTCTACAAAAAAAAAAAAAAAAGAACTTTTGTCTCCCAAAAAGGTAGGTACAAATCCATAAATTTAGATATAAGATCAAATCGGTGGGGTCTATTAGAGTTTTCCCTACAGCTTCCAGAAGTTTTATGGTTTCATGCCTTACATTTAAGTCTTTAATCCATCTTCAAAAGATTGGCTTTCTATGCTGGAGGTGCGGGGTTCAAACCTGGCCCCCGCCAAAAACTGCAAAAAAAAAAAAAAGGTTGGCTTTCTATGCTTAGGACAATGTCCCTGAGGTTCATCCACATTGTCACATTGATCAATAGTTCATTCGTTTTTATTTCTACGTAGTATTACTCCATTGCAAGAATATTCCCCAATTTGTTTTCTGTTCATTCCTTAAACACTGTTTGGGTTGTTTATAGTTTATGACTGTTACAAATAAAGCTGTTACGACATTCATGTATGGAGTTTTGTGTGGATATAAGTTTTTCTTTTTTCTTTTCTTTCCTTTTATTTTAGAGGTAGAGTCTTGTTCTATCACCCAGGCTGCTGCAGTGGTGTGATCATAGCTCACCGTGACCTCATATTCCTAGGTGCAAGCGATCATTCTGCCCCACTCTGCTGTGTAGCTGGGAATACAGGTACACGCCACCACGCCTGTCTAATTTTTTACATTTTCTGTAGGTCAGTCAGCAGGGTGCCGGGAACCTGATGCTTGGGAGACTGTAGCAGATCCCTGAACTGTTACTCCATCCTTGATAGTGACGCTACATGACAAAGGGGATTGGATAAAAACCTGGGTGAGCAACTCAGCAGAGCCTTCTGACAAGCATGTGTGGAGATTCAGCAGTGAATCTTTAACTATAGCAAAAGACTAGGAACAGTAAGCAGAGGGTTCGTGAGCAACGGGAGCAGCTGTCGCTTCAACAGTTACCAACTAGCTACAATCAGCTACTTCCTGTGAATTCTAGTCAAGCTCAACAGTTATGACTAGGTTTCCCTGCTTGAAGACAGTGAAGCAAGGAAGAGTAATTTGACCCTTGATCATATGACAAAATCAGGAATACCAAGAGAAAAACAATCAAAGGTAAGAAGACAAGAGGTTTCTTCTGGAGAAGAAGCTTCAGCAGGGAGTCTTGGCATTCCTTTATCCCACGGAAGGGGTAATACAGAGAAGACCTTCTGGGATCTGAAAGAAGAATTTCATCAAATACTCATGCTGGCAAAAGCACAAAAAGACCAGTTAGGCAAACTTCATATACCAGGTGCTGCAACCGAAACCGTGCTCTGTGCCTATACAGGGGATGGATAAAACAGGTCAACCAGAAGTGCCGTCTAAGCCTCCAAGTACAGATGGTATAAACAGAGGCACACCGTGCATCACAATGTCACACCCAGAGGACTGGGTCGAGATGAGAAAGACTCTTCATCTGAATCACTTTCTGAATTCAATGTCAAGTCTCCATCAATGGACAGTGACTTGACTTTTCTACATAGCACTCCAGAGAGACCCAACATCCTTAGTCCCACTATATCTGAGGCAGTGTGCCAAGAAAAATTTAATATGGAGCTCAAAGATAACCCAGGAACTTTGTTAAAACAGAAGAAACGGGTGGCCCCTGTGGCTCAGTGAGTAGGGCGCCGGCCCCATATGCCGAGGGTGGCGGGTTCAGATCCAGCCTGGCCAAACTGCAACAACAACAACAAAAAAAAATAGCTGGGTGTTGTGGTGCGTGCCTGTAGTCCCAGCTGCTTGGGAGGCTGAGGCAAAAGAATCGCGAAAGCCCAAGAGTTGGAGGTTGCCGTGAGCCGTGTGATGCCATGGCACTCTACCCGAGGTCAGTACAGTGAGACTCTGTCTCTACAAAAAAAAAAAACAAACAGAAGAAACTTCATTTCTTTTAAAGATTGTTTTGTGGGGCAGTGCCTGTGGCTCAGTGAGTAGGGTGCCAGCCTCGTATACCGAGGGTGGCAGGTTTCAACCTGGCCCCAGCCAAACTGCAACAATAAAAAAAAATAGCCAGGCTTTGTTGTTTAGTAGGCCCGGGTTGGGTTTGAACCCACCAGCCCTAGTGTAGGTGGCTGGCGCCCTAATCACTGAGCTACAGGTGCCAAGCCTGATACTGATTTTAAAATTTATAATATTCAGGGTGGCGCCTGTGGCTCAAGGAGTAGGGCGCTGGTCCCATATGCCGGAGGTGGCAGGTTCGAACCCAGCCCTGGCCAAAAACCACAAAAAAAAAAAAAAAAATTTATAATATTCAAAAAAAAATCCTCCCAGGGCGGCGCCTGTGGCTCAGTGAATAGGGTGCCAGCCCCATATGCCGAGGGTGGCGGGTTCAAACCCAGCCCCGGCCAAACTGCAACAAAAAAATATCCGGGTGCTGTGGCGGGCACCTGTAGTCCCAGCTGCTTGGGAGGCTGAGGCAAGAGAATCGCTTAAGCCCAGGAGCTGGAGGTTGCTGTGAGCTGTGTGATGCCACGGCACTCTACCAAGGGCCATAAAGTGAGACTCTGTCTCTACAAAAATAAATAAATAAATAAATAATCCTTCCACAGGGTGGTGCCTGTGGCTTAGTGCATAGGACGCCAGCCCTATATACCAAGGGTGATAGGTTTAAACCTGGCCCTGGCCAAACTGCAATAAAAAAATAGCCGGGCGTTGTGGTGGGTGCCTATAGTCCCAGCTACTTGGGAGCCTGACGCAGGAGAATCTCCTAAGCCCAGGAGTTGGAGGTTGCTGTGAACTGTGACACCAAGGCACTCTACTGAGATTGATAAAGCAAGACTCCGTCTCTTAAAAAAAAGGAAGGCATATCTTCAACAACCATAGTGGTTGCTTTTAGGTATGGTTTCCTACATAATTCTCAGTCAAACTTATCCATAATAGAAAATATAATTGTTTTATAAAATGCGTACATCTCTGTAGAGGTGTAGTATAAATCAGCGGGCTCAAGATTTCAAGAACCAATTTTGTTACCACCTTCATTCATGTGTACATTCTTTGTCTATGGGTTATAATAAATTTTAAAATCCTCTTCAGATGAAGTCTGAGTTGACTTCTTACACACAAAAATTTTCTATTTTAACGTTGCATTATATTAGTGGTTTTCTAGTTAGTACATTCCCAGTTCTTTATCTGAATACAAGTTTTTGGCTTTTATTTCCAATTTCTTGGACCAGAACAACAAATCACTTAAGATAGTTTCTATACGGTCATGTACTATATAGAATAAATAATTGTTATGTAAGTCATCAAATGGTTATATAGACATTTACTTAAAATCTACTATACCTGGGTGGTATCTGCTATAGTGCTTACTCCCACCCCTAGTTTTATTTATATCCTTTTAGTTACCTAAGAAATATATATTCTTTTTTTTTTTTGGCCTGACTGGGTTTGAACCCACCACCTCCAGTATATGGGTCCGGCACCCTATTCCTTGAGCCACAGGCACAGCCCCTGAAATATATATTCTGTACTCAGGTTAGCTAGCAAAAGAATTAAGCATTTGTGATACTTAGTTGCAAACTTTACTGCAGCCATATTCATTATCTTCTTTGTCACCAAGGCCATCGACCTTAGATTAGATTAGGTTGATCTAGCACAGCACTCTGTGTGTGTGTGTGTGTGTGTGTTAGTTTGTTGGAAATTTGTTTCTACATGCATTCACTTTTAATCCATTCTGTAACTTTTGGGGGGCTGTGTTGTGGAGTGTAAGAAAGATCGTATTTTTTAGGTTAAGTCTTTAAGGTATTTCATAAGTGTGCCTAGGTATAAAAGTGTTTTTTCTCAAATACTCATTGAAAGGGCAGCAGGCACTCGACCGGCAGAGATCTCATAGACCCCCAAGCCTTGTACGAAAGGTCTTTATTAGCGAGGGATGCGGCAGAGGAACACCAAGGAGGAGAGAAGAGAGGGAGAGCGGGCGCGCAAAAGAAAAGCGCACCTTCATATAGGTTCAGTTAGGGAAAGTCTCAGAATGGTGACGGTAGAATAGCCAATAAGGAGTTACTGCTCTGGCGGGAAGAGCCATTAGGGGCAGGCCATAAGTTTGAAATTTTCAGCAGGTAATTGGGACTGGGAGATGAGATTAAGTTTTGCGCTTGGGAGAAAAAGGAGATGTCTAGTAGGCAACTCCCTGTTGTTCAGAGGGCAACTCCCTGTGCTTGGAAAGGAGCTGTAACTTTAAGAGTGAGACAGCTAGTCTTGGTCTGGAAAGCAGGAAGGGACTTTCTGGGGAAGGGGCTTTTCTGGGGCAATTACCTAACATTCCTCCCTTCTTGATATGTTAAAAATAGGAGGTTGGATAGGGGACACTGAGTTCTTTCTTCTGTAGCTTCTTCCTGCTGAGAGGGGCAGGTAGTTTCAATTGGCCAACTGAAGGATTATGATCTTTTTTTTTTTTTTGTAGAGACAGAGTCTCACTGTACCACCCTGGGTAGAGTGCCGTGGCGTCACACGGCTCACAGCAACCTCTAACTCTTGGGCTTACGTGATTCTCTTGCCTCAGCCTCCCGAGCAGCTGGGACTACAGGCGCCCGCCACAACGCCCGGCTATTTTTTGTTGTTGTTGTTGTTGCAGTTTGGCCGGGGCTGGGTTTGAACCCGCCACCCTCGGCATATGGGGCCAGCGCCCTACTCACTGAGCCACAGGCGCCTCCCGGATTATGCTCTTTTTTGCTGGGAAGATGTAAGCTTTTGCTTTTAGACTGTCCTTTTAGTGGCTGTTTAGAAGTGGTATTCAGGAAAGTTTTGTGGCCTGGAGTAGAGTGTAGCCCATTCACGAAGAACGGTTTCTTTTTGTTGTAGGTTCGGAGCACCAACTGAGTAGTTACCTGTTGAGACAACTTTGAGAGCTGAGTTTGAATAAAATGAGTTATGCATGGAGCCGCAGGCACCAGCCCAAGGATGACAAGTATAGGTATGAGGAAAGGTAGAGTGCAACCCAGAGTGGGTTTTGAGTGAACCAAGAGGAGAAGTCTGGTGACTCTGATTCGCGTGGGGTTTTCTTTGGAGTTTGAGGCTTTCTTGGAGTGATCCGACTTTGTTAGTGCCGATTTCAGACCCATTAACAAAGAAAAAACAATCCTCTTGGAGTGCCAAACAAAGTTCCCCCCTTTTCTGCCAAAAGAAGATTTAATCCCCCGTGGTTTTATAGGACCACCTGAGCTAGTGAATTAATTTGTTGCTGGAGTCCTAAAATCACTTCACTAACCTGTTGAATGTCTTCTTCATGTTGATGCTCTAATCCTTTATAATGAGTTATGGAGTAGGAAATGCCATCTGTTCCTGTGCCAATGCCAGCCATGATTCCCACCACTGTCAGTAAGGGGAGTGTGGCAACTTGAGCGGCCTGTTTCATACGGGTTGTTGGATAGAGAGAGAGAGGAGGCACTGGAACAGGTTCATCGCCTGCAGTAATTTTAAAATCAGGCAGTAACACAACTACAGAACAGAGACTCTGAATGTGGATCGGAGGAATTCAGTACAATTTTTTCCCCTGCAGAGAAACTGGAAGGAAGGATAGCACTTTCTGTGTAACTTCTTTTTTGGTTTGGAAGGGAAAGTGTCTATTTTTGGGCACTTTGATGGGTTCAGACCCGATAGGGGAGTGGTGCCGGTGAAGTTGAAGCAAAGAGGGTACGACTGGATGACTTGATTGAGTGAGGGCACAGGAAGTTTAGTTTTGTGAGTGCAAGTTGTTAAATTAAGAGATGCAGGGTCTGAAAGGTTGAAAGACAAAATGTTAGGAATCATGACTGGGGCGGCCTGAAGTTCAGTGTGTAAGAGATCTTGAAGACTTAATCCAATCCAGCAGCCCAGCCTATATTTAGGGTGATGAGTCAGAGGGAGTAGACAAGAGGGATATAGGATTTAGTGTGGGACACGTGTTAAAAGATAATGATGGGGGTGGCGCCTGTGGCTCAGTGAGTAGGGTGCCGGCCCCATATGCCGAGGGTGGCGGGTTCAAACCCAGCCCCGGCCAAACTGCAACAACAACAAAAAAATAGCCGGGCGTCGTGGCGGGCGCCTGTAGTCCCAGCTACTCGGGAGGCTGAGGCAGGAGAATCGCGTAAGCCCAAGAGTTAGAGGTTGCTGTGAGCCGCGTGACGCCACGGCACTCTACTGAGGGCGGTACAGTGAGACTCTGTCTCTACAAAAATAAAATAAAATAAAGTAAAAAAATAAAAAAGATAATGATGGGTCAGATAAGAGAGAGATTTGAAGGTTAAGAATGTGGCATGGTGGCAGGGTTTGAAGATTTTTGTAGGTCAAAAGATCAGATAGAGAATGAAGGGGACAGAACAGTAGTAGGGGAACCAAAGTGAGTTTCTTCGATTCTTGTAGTAACTGCGGCTGCCAACGCCTTGAGACAAGGGGCCCAACCTCCAACAGTGTGATCTAACTGTTTCAAGAGATAAGCAACTGCAGCAAAGGTGGGGCCTAGCTGATGTCCAAGCACTCTGAGAGCAAGTCCACGGTTTTCTGTGACATATAGGAGGAAGTGGCAAGAAAGATCAGGAAGGTGGAGGGTTGGAGCTTCTAATAAAGCACGCTGTAGAGATTTAAAGGAAGTGGAAATGGAGGTTAGGAGAGGCTCATGAGGGTCACCTCGAGAAGAATTATATGAAGGAGCTGCTAGGAGAGAAAAGTTGGGAATCCATGCTCTGAGGTATCCAGCTAATCCTAAAAAGGAGAAGAGTTCTTGTTTTGTGGTGGGTAGAGGAAAGTCATGAAGAAGGCTTTTTCTGTCTATGGTAATAGCTTTGAAGCCTGGGGATAAAAGGATACCAAGGTAAGTGACTTCCTGTTGGAATAATTGAAACTTTGAGGGAGAGACCCAAAATCCCCTATCTGCAAGGAAATTAAGGAGGGAACAGGTGTCTCACTTAGAGTCATGTAAGGTGGGACTGCAGAGCAGGAGGTCATCGACATACCCAAGGTTGAAGGAGAGGGATCATAGGATTGGAGGTCTTGTGATAATGTCTGGCTAAATAAGTGTGGGCTGTCACGAAATCCCTGGGGGAGTACAGTCCAAGTAAGTTGGGAAGAAGTCTGAGAAGTAGGCTCAGTCCATGTGAAAGCAAACAGGTCTTGTCAATTAGGGTGTAAGGGAATGGAGAAGAAGGCATCTTTGAGGTCTAGCACAGAGAAATAAGTGGTCTGAGGTGGGATGGTTGATAGGAGGGTGTATGGATTAGGGACTATTGGGTGTATAGGAATGACCGCAGAGTTGAGGAGTTTTAGATCTTGTACTAAGCGATAGGTGCCATTAGGTTTTTTAATTGCTAGTATTATATGGTGAGTGGGCAGGTCACAAAAATCCTTTTTCCAGGAGATCCTATATAATAGGTTGAAGTCCCAGGAGACTAGATTGGGGAAGTGGATATTGACGTTGAAAAGGAAAAACAGAGGGGACTTTTAGCTTAACAAGAACTGGAGAGCAGGAGGCAATTGAGGAGGTTTTAGTATCCCAAACCTTAGGATTTACTTGCTCTGGTGGAATGGGCCAGGGCGACGGGTCTTTGATGGAAAGGACGAGACAGAGAGAGGAAGAAGGAGATGGGTCAGCATCTATTAATTTAAGATCAAAAGTGAGGGCGGTACCTAATTTGGAAAGTATGTCACGTCCCAGAAGGGGAACTGGACAGGAAGGCAACACCTGAAAGGAATGTATAAATGAGAAAGTGCCAATCATGCAGTGTAAAAAAGGAGTTTGATGTGGACGGTGGGAAAAACCCTCTATCCCAACAGTAGAGGTGGGCGATGGGGAGGTAGGACAGCTGGACTCTTTAAGAACTGAGAAGCTAGCTCCTGTGTCTAATAGGAAAGTGATCATTCTACCTGCCACCATCAGGGTTACCCTTGGCTCTGCAGAGGTGATCTTTGTCAGGTGAGAGAAGCCAGGGTCCCATTAGTCTTCACAAGAGGCAAGCTCCAACAAGTCTGCTGTAGGTGCTGCAGGTTGGCTGGCCCCATGTCCTCTCTAGGCCGAGGGACAGTCAGCCTTCCAATGGTCCTTTCTTTTGCAGAGAGGGCATGGCCCTGGCGGGGGTTAGGATTAGAGCAAAGTTGGTCCCAGTGGTCTTCTCCACTGCATTTGTAGCATGGTCTGGGTGGTTGAGTCATGAAGCGGCCTTTGGCCCTTGATGATTTAGGCAGGTTAGGAATGATGGCCTCAGTGACACTGTTTGTAATGTTCTGAGCGAGCATTTGATAATCTTGGGTTTGAGATTTTTTATTTTCTTTTTGGAAAACATCATCTCGCCCTATGTAAACCTTAGACACATCTAAGATCACGGCCTGGGGTGTCAGGGGCCCGTGCTCCAAGCACTTTAGCTTAAGTTGGATGTCAGGGTAACTTTGGTTAAAGA
Organism: Nycticebus coucang; assembly: GCF_027406575.1. NCBI lineage: Eukaryota > Metazoa > Chordata > Mammalia > Primates > Lorisidae > Nycticebus > Nycticebus coucang. Next base: position 93,609,275 of record NC_069794.1, on the reverse strand, counting down.
AATAAGTCATGAGAATGTTTTTCCCATCTATTGTTTCAGGATCTAAGTTAATATACTTAACAAAAGTTTGGTAAGGTGTTGGAGGAAAGCTGAAGGATTCTCAGACTTGTATGACTTCCCATAATTTATCATAATTGATAGCCTTTTTGGTGGAAGCTCTAAGTCCACAAAGAAGGCAGGTAATAAAAATGTCTCTACTTTTTCTCCCAGCATTATTATTATAATTCCAATCTGGCTGGGAGTTAGGGACCGCGGTGTCACCTGTAGAATGCTCATTGTTTGACATACGAAATTGATCTGCTGCCTCTTTCGCCCTCTCCCACACTCGTTTGCACTGGTCAGAGATTAGGGTATTAGCTAAAATAAGAAAAACATCATGCCAGGTATTTTGATAGGACATAGTAATAAATTGAAACTCTTGAATAAAATGAGAAGGATTAGAAGTAAAGGAACCTCGTCTAACCTTAAGGTGTGTGAGTCAGCCATGGGGAAAGGAACAGAAACAGAGATTACTGCCATCGACTCCAGCTGCCTCGTGGAGCGGGGCCAGGAAGTGAGAGGGAGCTGAAGGTCCCTCTAACTCTGGAGACCTATGGGAGTGGGAGCCAGTGAGGGGACCGGAGGGAAGTGAGGGATGAGTAGTGGACTCAGTAGAATTAGTTTGCAATTTGTCTACATTGCTACATGGTGGCACTGTAGGACCATCATATGGAGGAGCTGGAGGAAGAAAGAGATAAAGAGGTCCGGAAGTGTTTTTTGGAGCAGCTGGTGGTGGACTGAGCGATGACCCGAAGGAACTCTGAGTGCTAGTTGGAGGGGAGGAGTTAGGAGAGGAGCTCAGATTGGTTGACGGGAAGTAGGAGGGACAGAGGGTGGAGGCAACTGTGTGGTTGAGGGAGGAGCTGAATATGGTGGGGCCAGAACAGGAACTACTCCGGTTCCTAAGCCGTGGCCATTTATTTGCCTGTGAGGCGGAGGCTCATCTGCTGGGGTGAATAGGTCTGGTTCAGGGGGATAGAGAGCAGAAGAGCCCTTTGCTACAAGAATTTTGGAATCACCCGAACATAAATTAGGCTTGGTTCTAGGATATGAGAAGCCCTGAACATAGGGGACCTCGCTCCATTTGCCAAGGCGCTCACAATAGTTATATAAGTTTCAAATTAAAGAAAAATCAAATGAACCATAGCTTGGCCATATACTTTGGTTGTCTAGTTTGTAAAGTGGCCAAACATGGGTAGAGAGTTTAATTAATTTTTTTGGCTTTACGTCCAATCTTTTTTTTTTTTTTTTTTGTAGAGACAGAGTCTCACTTTACCGCCTTCGGTAGAGTGCCATGATGTCACTGGACTCACAGCAACCTCTAGCTCTTGGGCTTCCACGATTCTCCTGCCTCAGCCTCCCGAGCAGCTGGGATTACAGGCGCCTGCCACAACGCCCGGCTATTTTTTGGTTGCAGTTCAGCCGGGGCTGGGTTTGAACCCGCCACCTTCAGTATATGGGGCCGGCGCCCTACTCATTGAGCCACAGGCGCCACCCTTTATGTCTAATCTTAATTCTACCAGGTGGCACAATAAGCACCCCAAGGGGGAGTGACAGAATGGCCTGCACCCATGCGGTTCGTTGCAAGAATAAAGTGTGAGCAGAATCACGCAAGGACCAGGACAAAAGGCAGACGTCTCCGCTGCTTTGTTGCTGGCCGTGAAGACAAGAACACAGTCTAGGACAGTTGTCACTGTACCCCAGATCAGTGTCAGACCCCTGGGGCCGAGGAGAGCTTGAGACCTGGCACCAGGAATTTTTGTGCAAGGCGTGGAAGCCCTGGGCCAGGCCACACAAGGTCAATGGGAATAAGGAACTCAAGCCTCGAGAAACTGGTGAATCACCAGGAATGTAAGCAACTCAGCTCACGATTAGGGAAAACTCTCTCTCATTGGGGTACTCACCAAGTCTGGATGAGGCCAGTGTTGAGTGCTGGTTAGAGCACTTTGGCAGATGGACACAAGCTGATGGGGTGGTGAGCGCTGGGAGTGCAGAAGAGGACAGGGACCCCCCAGGAGCTAAAAGCCCGCGGAAGGGGTGGAAGCTACCCTTGAGAGCGGTCCCCTAATTACATCCTGCTTCTGACACCAGATGAAAGGGCGGCAATCAACCTGCAGAGATCTCACAGACCACCAAGGCTTGTATGAAAGGTCTTTATTGGGGAGAGATGCTGCAGAGCAGCACCAAGGAGGAGAGAAAAGAGAGAGAGAGAGAGAGAGACCAAAAGAAAAGTGCACCTTTATATAGATTCAGTTAGGGAAGTCTCAGAATGGTGACGGGACGGTAGAATAGCCAAGAAGGAGTTACTGCTCTGGCAGGAAGAGCCGTTGGGGGCAGACCATAAGTTTGAAATTTTCAGCGGGTAATTGGGACAGGGAGATGGGGTAAGTTTTGCACCTGGGAGATAAGGAGATGTCTGGTAGGCAACTCCCTGTGCTTGGAAAGGAGCTGTAACTTTAAGAGTGAGACAGCTAGTCTTGGTCTGGAAAGCAGGAAGGGGCTTTCTGGGGAAGGGGCTTTTCTGGGGCAATTACCTAACATTCATGGCAGCCAAGAACATTGTTGGCTATATAACACTATTTGGGTAAATTTGCTTTCAATTTATTTTTTCGAACAAGTTCATTGTCACTGTATAGCAAATATCTCAAAGTTCATTTTACATCTAGCAAAGGGGCAAGATTGTTTTTGAAGTCTGAGAAATATTTTCCTTGTCTTCCATCTTTCAATAAATACTAAAATGATAATGATAAAAAAAAGAAAAAAGAAGGGCGGCGCCTGTGGCTCAGTGAGTAGGGTACCGGCCCCATATGCCGAGGGTGGCGGGTTCAAACCCAGCCCCGGCCAAATTGCAACAAAAAAATAGCCGGGCGTTGTGGCGGGCGCCTGTAGTCCCAGCTACTCAGGAGGCTGAGGCAAGAGAATCGCGTAAGCCCAAGAGTTAGAGGTTGCTGTGAGCTGTGCAACGCCACGGCACTCTACTGAGGGCCGTACAGTGAGACTCTGTCTCTACAAAAAAAAAAAAAAGAAAGAAAAAAGAAAAACTCTTCTAGACATCAGCCTAGGCAAAGAATTTATGACTAAGACCCCAAAGGCAAATACAGAAAAAACAAAGTAAATAAATGGGGCTTAATTAAATTAAAAAGCTTCATCACAGCAAAGGAAATAACCAACAGAGTAAATAGACAACCTGCAGAATTGGGAAAAAATATTCACAGACTATACATCCAACTAAGGTCTGGTATCCAGAATCTACAAACAACTCAAATGAAACAAATAACTCTATAAAATAGTTTTACAGACATGAACAGTTTTTTCCCAAAAGATCAACAAACATGAAAAAATGCTCAACTGCACTAATCATTAGGAAAATGCAAATTAAAAAGACAATGAGCCACCTTACCCCTGTCAGTATGGCCACTATTAAAAAGACAAAAAACAGGGCGGTGCCTGTGGCTCAGTGAGTAGGGCGCTGGCCCCATATGTCGAGGGTGGCTGGTTCAAACCCAGCCCCGGCCAAAAGGCAATGAAAGAATAGCCGGGCGTTGTGGCAGGCGCCAGTAGTCCCAGCTGCTCGGGAGGCTGAGGCAGGAGAATTGTGTAAGCCCAAGAGTTAGAGGTTGCTGTGAGCCGTGTGACACCATGGCACTCTACTCGAGGGCACTCTACCCGAGGGCGGTATAGTGAGACTCTGTCTCTACAAAAAACAAACAAAAAGACAAAAAACAGGCCCCACGTGGTGGCTGTAATCCCAGCACTCTGGGAAGCCAAGGTGGGTGGATTGCTTGAGCTCAATAGTTTGAGACCAGCCTGAGCAAGAGTAAGACCCTGTCTCTAAAAAATACCTGGGTATTCTGGTGGCCACTTGTACTCCCAGCTATTCAGGAGGCTGAGGCAAGAGAATCGCTTAAGCCCAAGAGTTTGAGGTTACTGTGAGCTGTGACACCACGGCACTCACCAAGGGCAAGAAAACGACACTGTTGCAGAAACAAAAACCAATAGATGCTGGCATGGATGCAGAGAAAAAGGATGCTTACCCACTGTTGATGGGGCTCAAAATTAGTACAACCTCTATGACAAACAATATGGAGATTACTCAAAAAAATAAAAGTAGAACTGTTATTTGATCCATCAGTCCCACCACTGGGTATCTACCCAAAATAAAAGAGGTCATTTTATAAAAAAGATGCCTACACTGGAGTGTATATTGCAGCATAATTCACAATGGCAAAGATATCAAATCAACCTAAGAGCTGTCAGTTCATGAGTGGGTAAAGAGAATGAGGCACATATATACTGTGGACTACTACTCAGCCATAAAAAGGAATGAAATAATACCTTTTGCAGCAACTTGGGTGGAAGTGGAGACCTTTATGCAAAGTCAGAGATCTCAGGAGTGGAAAAACAAACCCCACGTGTTCTAACCATTGGGAGCTAAGTCATGGAGATGCATGGAGATGTAAAGGAGATTAGAAGACGGGTGGAGGGGGCGGCGCCTGTGGCTCAGTCGGTAGGGCACCGGCCCCATATGCCGAGGGTGGCGGGTTCAAACCCAGCCCCGGCCAAACTGCAACAAAAAAATAGCCGGGCATTGTGGCGGGCGCCTGTAGTCCCAGCTACTCGGGAGGCTGAGGCAGGAGAATAGCCTAAGCCCAGGAGTTGGAGGTTGCTGTGAGCTGTGTGACGCCATGGCACTCTATCAAGGGCGATAAAATGAGACTCTGTCTCTACAAAAAAAAAAAAAGAAGACGGGTGGAGGCTGGGAAAGGAATGAGTCATAAAAGTTGCCTACTGGGTATGATGAACATCATTGTAGTGACAGGTACACTAGAAACACCGATTCCAACAGTATACAAGGCAACTGTGATAAAAACATTTGCACCCTCTTGATATCTTTGGGGGGAAGCCAATCTTAAAGGGTACATACTGTATGATTCCATCTACATACCATGTTTAAAGTGAGAAATTATACTGATGGAGAGCACGCCCACGATTGCTAAGAGGATATGAGGGAGTTTCTTTGCATTGGTATTTACACATATTTATAAATGTGATAGAATGCACCCCTCAAACCAAAAGTAGTACATTAAAAACTAGTGAAATCCAAGTAAGATCTGTATCTGAATAAATAGTACTAACGTCATTTTCCTGGTTTTCCCACAGTATGGAGATTATGTTGGCTCCCTGCCGGTCACATACACGCAGGCTGGCAGGTTGAAACCCGGCCTGATCTAGCTACATGACAGCTGTAACAAAAAAATAGCCGGGCGTTGTGGCAGGCACCTGTAGTCCCAGCTACTCAGGAGGATGAGGCTGGAGGATGAGGCTAGAGGTTTGCTTGAGCCCAAGAGTTTAATGTCACTGAACTATGATGCTATGGCACTCTACTCAGGGTGACAGAGTGAGACTCTGTCTAAAAAAAAAAAAAGTGGGTGGCACCCAGAGCTCAGTGGTAAGGGCTCTGGCCACATACACCAAGGCTGCCAGGTTCAAACCTGGCCCCAGCCAGCTTTTAACAACAATGACAACTGCAACAACAACAACAACAAAAATAGCTGGGCATTGTGGTGGGCACCTGTAGTCCCAGCTACTCGGGAGGCTGAGGCAAGAGAATTGCCTAAGCCCAGGAGTTGGAGGTTGCTGTGAGCTGTGACGCTACATGACTCTACTGAGGGCGACGTAAGGAGACTGTCTCAAAAAAAAAAGTAAGATATTATCATTGCTGAAGCTGGGTGAAGGGTACACAGGAACTCTATTATTTTTGCAATTTCTGTTGAGTCAAACTTTCCAGATAAAACTGTATCTGTGTGTCTTTGTGTGTGTGTGTGTGTGTGTCTTTAATCCCCAGGAGTCAGATTTGCCTCACCCTTCAGAAAACCATTAGCTTTGCTGCTCACTTACTTCTCTTTGGATTCCTGGTCTCCTTCCATTTCTCAGTCCTTTAGTATCCCTGAGCAGTTTAAATACTTGGTCTATTTCCCTTGCTCTCTTGCTAGTTCTGCTATACTTACTTTATCCAGCATTTTGGGGTGTTGGTAGCTGAATGGTTTTGGGGCCGTCTTATCTACAGTATTGGTAAAAATATCAGTTCTGTTGCAAAGAAGTACAAGAGGCATGCTGAGAAGCGGACAGGCTGAGAGCAGCTGAGTCCCTCAGAGGCCAGCTTCATGAAATGGTTTTAAAATCAATAAATACTTCTTTGTATCAGAACGAGCATAAGCTTCGGTGTCAGGTAGGCAGCATGCCACACTCTAACCAGGCGAGTTACTGACAGGTCACTGTAGGGTCAGCTTAGACCCAGTCTGTTTTGGGTAACAAATGACCACCCGTGGCTTGCCCCAACAAAGGCTCACCCCCGGCTCTCCTCCTCACATACCCAGCTCTGCTGCTGGGGACTGGCTCTGGGATCTGGCTAACTGGAGCTGAGTGGCCCCGTCCTTCCTTTCATTTTCTCTCAATTGCCCTGTAAGTGACCTGTCTCCCTAAGCACCCTAGTCCCCTCCTGGACACCCTGGCTTCTTTGTCTGCCTTCATGTCCCCTCTGCAGGGGGAGGGAATGACTTTTTGATGCATGTTTTTTTGACTGAATTGATTATCCAGGGAGGGAGAGTTGAAGGAAGGAAAGGATGTGGTAACACTTAAATCACAAATTTTCACGAAGACTCGGGATCCCAGGTAGCGCAGGGCCTCGCAAATCTCAATACCATGCGATTATCATCCCTCCCCTGTCATATTTCATTTGTTTATCCTCTACAGATAGCCTGAATCTTCTTTTAGAGATAAAATTTTAGAGATAAAATTCTCAGTCCTGTTGACTGGGGATGGTATTCTAGCCATGTGTTCTTCGGACAGAATGCTCTCAGAGAGGGGGCTGGAGATGTGTGCCGTTGATCCTGGGGGCTGGGGGTGCTTGCTGGTGACTGAGCACCTGGCTTGTAGAGGGAAACACACCTCACACTCAGTTTTGCTCTCGTGTGTGGGAGCCTGGAGGTAAGGTGGCCACGGCACTGCGAGGGACTGTGGTGACCAGTGCATCCTTGAGGACAAGATCAGCCGCCCTAATGTGGTCATTTCAGTCACACCACTCTGAGTTCAGAAATTAAGGTTTCTTTTTTTTTGTACAGACAGAGTCTCACTTTATGGCCCTCTGTAGAGTGCTGTGGCCTCACACAGCTCACAGCAACCTCCAACTCCTGGGCTTAAGCGATTCTCTTGCCTCAGCCTCCTGAGCAGCTGGGACTACAGGCACCCACCACAATGCCCGGCTAAGAAATTAAGGTTTCTTAAACAATTCTCCGAAGGCAGTTCCTGGCAGCACTTGAACCCCAAGGAAGCAAAGGGAAACACGATCCAGTGGCCCTGGGAACACACACTGTCACCGAGGGCCATGCTGCCAAAGAGAAATGGCTTTCAGGTTTTCTAGGCAGCGTCCCAAAAGGCATCCTCAGAAAAGCAAACTTGGTGCCACGTGGATTAATGTGCTACAGAATAAGAATGTTCAGGGAGTGCTGGACATGTCTGGCTCCTGCGAGGTGGGAGGCATGAGCAAGCCCCCCTTCCCAGGCTTTCCTGGGCTCTGCCACAGGCTGCCAGGGTGACACGGCCAATGTCCAAGTGCCTCAGGGTTCCTGTTTGTGTGATGCCCTCTGAAATGCCAGGTAGGACCACCTGGGTTCAGGTATTTCTGGATCAGCACCCCTAAGGGGTTCTCTAATTAGACACATTAGAAATCAACAGAAGGAGCCAGAGGGAGGGGGAGGGATGAGTGGACGGACAGGAGAGGGACCAGGGAGGGAGCCACCACTGAGGGGCTGTCTGCTGTGCATCAGACACCCTGAGCGGCAATACCGGTAGTAGTGATAACAGTTCCTTACGTTAGGCAGTGTTTACTATGTTCCAGGCTCCGTCCTAGGTACTTTAAGTGTGTTACCTTATTTACTCTTTCCAGCAACCTTACAGTGTGGGCACTAATAGGAAGAAAGATATTAAGTAACTTGTGCAAACAGATATGGTCAAAATGGGTGGGAGCCGATGTAAATGTATATTATTATTTCATTTAATATTCCCAACTCCACAATACAGATTTTTTTTTTTTTTGTAGAGACTGAGTCTCACTTTACTGCCCTCGGTAGAGTGCCGTGGCATCACAAGGCTCACAGCAACCTCCAGCTCTTGGGCTTACGCGATTCTCCTGCCTCAGCCTCCCGAGCAGCTGGGACTACAGGCGCCCTCCACAAAGCCCGGCTATTTCTCTGTTGCAGTTTGGCCGGGGCTGGGTTTGAACCCACCACCCTCGGCATATGGGGCCGGCACCCTACTCACTGAGCCACAGGTGCCGCCCCACAATACAGATTTTTATCATCTCCATTTTCCAGATGAGGAAACTAAGGCCCTTGGACCAGCAACATCAGCATCGCTCAGGAACTTGTTAGAAAGGTGGAACCTTGGGTCCCACTCCAGACTCACTGAGTCAGAATCTCTACAAGGTCCCCTGGGCTAGATCAGTAGGCGCCAGCAGCTCTCAATCTTGATTGTGCACAGGAATCCGCCAGAGACTATGTTAAAACCCAGGTTCCTGCAGAGCCCCAGCCCTAAGGTTCTGAATCAGTGGTTCTTAGCAGTTGTGTTGTGACCTTCTACCAAGTACTTTTTGATGTCGTATTGTGCACTAACATTAACTGATGCTCAAAGAAACATTTTCAGACAAGAGGTAAAGAAATGTGTCAAAGTCTTATTTAGCTCAGGGATTGGCAAACTTTTTTTTTGTAAAGGCCCAGATAGTAAATATTTTCGGCTTTTTGGATCATTCAGTCCGTCCCGCAGCTATTCCATTCTACTACCAAAGCAACCACAGATGACGTGTAAATAAGTGTGGCTGTTTCCTAGTAAAACGGAACTGAGTCCTCCTCATTTAACACTTAACTTCAGGGCGGCGCCTGTGGCTCAGTCGGTAAGGCACCAGCCCCATATACCGAGGGTGACGGGTTCAAACCCGGCCCCGGCCAAACTGCAACCAAAAAACAGCCGGGCGTTGTGGCGGGCGCCTGTAGTCCCAGCTACTCGGGAGGCTGAGGCAAGAGAATCGCTTAAGCCCAGGAGTTGGAGGTTGCTGTTGGCTGTGTGAGGCCACGGCACTCTACCGAGGGCCATGGGGTGAGACTCTGTCTCTACAAAAAAAAAAAAAAAAAAACACTTAACTTCAGTGGTGCCAGGGGGGTGTATTTGAGGAGTGAGGATTTAAATACATAGGAAAGGATTGCCTAAAATCCATCTAGCTAAGTTAGATGTGATATGCCTGGTCAAATTTTTAAAGGGCAATTAAACCTTAACACCTTTGGCATTAACGTTTTTTTAATTTTATTTTTTACAGCAATTTTAGATTCACAGCAAAACCAAGATGAATCTACAGAGATTACCTACATGTCCACCCCCCTACCTCAAGATGCACAGCCTCCCCCATCATCAAGATCCCCTACTAGAGAGGTACATTGCTACGATGACGAATTTACAATGAAACGTTATCACCCAAAGTCAGTAGCTTCCATCAGGGTTCACTGGTGAAGCTGTATATGCCATGTGTTTGGGCAAATGTATAAAGATGCGTACATACCATTGTAGTATGGGACAGAGTAGTTTCACTGCTCTAAAAAATCCTGTGTGCACTGTTTTATTCAGCCCTGCTGTTCTCTCACCTGATCCCTGGCGCTTCATGTCTCCTTAGTCCCACCTTTTCCACAATGTCATCTTACAGGAATCATACAGCATACAGCCTCTCCTGACTGCCTTCTTTCACTTAGTGATGCCCATTTAAGTTTCTTCTACATCTTTTCATGGCTTGATAGCCCATATCATTTTTTTTTTTTTTGAGACAGAGTCTCACTATGTCACCCTCAGTAGAGTGCTGTGGCGTCATACCTCAAATTCTTGGGCTTAAGCGATTGTCTTGCCTCAGCCTCCTGAGTAGCTGGGACTATGGGCACCTGCCACAACACCCGGCTATTTTTTGGTTGCAGTTGTCATTGCTCTTTAGCAGGCCCGGGCTGGGCTTGAACCCGCCAGCCTCGGTGTATGTGGCTGGCGCCCACAGTGTTCCATTGTCTGGCTGCGTCATAGTTTAATTTATCCATTCACCTGCGGCAGGGCTTCGTGTTTTTACTTCCAAGTTTCAATAATTATGAAGAAGCTTCTGCAAACATCCATATGCAGGCTTTGGTGCAGACATGTGTCTTCAGTTCTTTTATTTCTTTTATCTAGAGCTAAAATTCTAAGTCCTGTTGGTTGGGGATGCTACACTAGCAATGTGTTTATTTGGATAGAATGCTCTCAGAATGAAACAAGGCTGGAGATCTGTGCAGTTGATCCCAAAGACATTGTGTCGATAGCATTTCAGGTAAATACCAAGGAGCACTTTGGTAGATTATATGGTAAGAATGTGCTTAGTTTTGTAAGAAACTGTCTTCCAAAGTGGCATTCTCACCGGAAATGAATGAGAGTTCTTGTTGTTCCACATCCTGTCAGCGTTTGGTGGTGTCAGAGTTCTGGATTTTGGCCATTATAATTGGTGTACAAGGACAGCTCTTTGCTGTTTGGGGTTAACTTTTCTTTTTTTTTTTTTTTTTTCTCTTTTGGCTGGGGCTGGGTTTGAACCTGCCACCTCCGGCATATGGGACCGGCGCCCTACTCACTGAGCCACAGGCGCCGCCCTGGGGTTAACTTTTCTATTTTAAAAAGTGTTCTATAAAATCCTACTATTTTGTCAGTTTCTGTAAGCTCTCGTTTTATGGGGCTGTAAATTGCTTCTATCAGTTATGCGTTATTAATTTTTAAAAAAACTGACAAATTTGCATTCCCCCAGAGTATCAGACAAGAGTCTCAGTTAACAAGGTCCTGATGTTGGGCGGCGCCTGTGGCTCAGTGAGTAGGGCGCCGGCCCCATATGCCGAGGGTGGCGGGTTCAAACCCAGCCCCGGCCAAACTGCAACCAAAAAATAGCTGGGCGTTGTGGCTCGCGTAGGCCCAGGACTTGGAGGTTGCTGTGAGCCGTGTGACGCCACGGCACTCTACCAAGGGCGGTACAGTGAGACTCTGTCTCTACAAAAAAATAAAAAATAAAATAAAATAATAAAAAAAAAAACAAGGTCCTGATGTTATTTAATCAAGCACATTATTTTCTAATGCAGAGCAAAAAAGAAAACTGTTATCAGTATTGTATCATTTGCTAACTGTAGGACAATTTTTGTCATTGGCATTGTAACGAACGCCCCAGCTCAGTCAGTACTGTGCTCGCTGTGAAGATTTTTGTTGAGGACATGGCTGACTAGCTTACCATGTCATTTTGGAGTCCCTGAGGGATCGATTCTCCTGCTTCCTATGAATCAGCTAAACTTCTAACCAGATACTAGAGTATGGATTCTGTAACCTCACTTCCCCCAGCATAATGGTATTTATCTTTGACTTAGTTCCTACTTTCCCCATTTACTTCATTTTCATCTTATTTTGTACTTTTTTTGTAAATGACCTTATATCCACTTTGGAATACAAATTTATCTAAAAAAGAATGTTCGGATTTGAGGATTCTTTAGTTCAAAGTGTCTTGAGAAGGGTGAGAGGAAGAGGAAGTTGATATTTGCATACTTAGGAAAGAATACATATGACGTCTTTTTTTTCCCCCACCCTCAGTAGAGTGCTGTGACATCATTAGCTCACAGCAACCTCAACTCTTGGGCTTAAGCGATCCTCCTGCCTCAGCCTCCCAAGTAGCTGGGACTACAGGCACCCGCCACAACGCCCACCACCTGCAATTTTTTGGTTGCAGTTGTCGTTGTTGTTTAGCAGGCCTGGGCCGGGCTGGAACCCACCAGCTCCGGTGTATGTGGCCGGCGCCCTACTCACTGAACTATGGGCACTGAACCTACGCGTGATGTCTTGTACTATAACTTAAATGCAATTTATTCACTTTTACGTCATCACTTGTATTAACAGAAGGTGAACATTATTAGTTGTAATTTATGTACGATTCACACAAAATTCACCTGGGGGCCCTGAATAATCCAGAGTTACTCTGAAGTGACGCATGCGGTTTTTTGAACACATTTCACCTTTTATTAGATTGAAATAAACTGCACAAAATTGCTTTTCCTCCCAAAAAGCAAAAATCTTCTGTATTGTTTTTAAACCATAAAGCTATTTTTTGCACATTTTCCTACTTGTGCATAAAAGTCAAGACGAGGCAATGGAGAGAAATCAGTTTTGTCTAGGAACCCAGGCTCTGCCTTGCTCGGGAAAGAGTGTTTGCGTGTGTCTGCTACAAAGCTGATGCCCAGAGTGCAGAAGGAACATAGGGACGCCGGCCCTGACAAGCAGGGTGACAACAGCCCCTTCTTCCATTCAGACTGTAGCTGTAACTTATTTATTACATTCCTTGAAAAAACAAACTCTACGCTGACGTTCAGGTGAGCGCACGGTATCCCTCGCTTCCTGCTAACTTCCTTAGGAATCCATTGTAACCTGAGTGCCAGAACCAGGAGCGTGAGCTCAACACTCGTGTGGGTTAAAAAGTTGTCCTTTATGACTGAGATTTGGAATCCCAGGAAGACAGGGAGGTCATTCTCAAAGCCAGCTGTGGGGAGCATTCCTGCCCTCCCTGGAAGTCACTGTCTCCAGCTGTGCTTCCTCCAGCCCTGTAATCTCCAGCTGAAGGACTGTGCATTACTTCCCTGAGCTGCACGCCTGGGTTTTTTCTCTTATCCCTGGGTTGCGATGATGGCCTTCGCGGTGTGGGGAGCAGGGGAGGATGGGCTGACAGAACTGACTGGTTAGGTCATTAAGTAACCTTTACAGCTAGGGGGGCATTAAAGCTGTTTCTCCTCATATACCATCACAGAGTTTAAACAATGCACTTAAAGCACAACATACTGCCTGGTGGGGTGGCCTGAGCTATTTCCTTTATAACAATGTAATCCTAGCCCTTTGGAAAGCTGAGGAGAGAGGATTGCTTGAGGCCAGGAGTTTGAGAGCAGCCTGGGCAACATAGCGAGACCCTGTCTCTACAAAAATTAAAAAGTTAGCTGGGCGGTTGGTGCACAGGATGTAGTCCTAGCTACTCAGGAGGCTGAAGCAGGGGGAATCTCTTGAGCCAGGAGTTCAAGGCCACCGTGAGCTATGATCACATCACTGCACTCCAGCCCTAGCAACAAAGTGAGATCCTGTCTCTAAAAACACAATGTGGGCGGTGCCTGTGGCTCAAGGAGTAGAGCACCAGTCCTGTATACCAGAGGTGGTGGACTCAAACCCAGACCTGGCCAAAGAAAAAAAAAAAACAAAAATGTGCCCAAGTCAGAAGTTTTATTTCTAACAAAAACCAAAAACTGATCACTCAAATCCTAGTTATTAGATTAGAAGATAATTAATGTCATGTCTCAAATGGCTTTAATCCTTCATCATGCCATCAGCATGCCTTACATAGAAATGAAACTTGGCACTTTCAATAGTATCATCTTGGAGACTCAGAAGTCTTCAAAGCCACAGTAAATTAGGCCACAGCCATTCAACTGGAGGGACATGGGGCTGATGGATTCAGCGAGAGGTCTGGAGGCAAATTTACCTTCAGGGGCTAAGTGGCCTGAATGCACCTTATAGTTTTAGCCCCTAACAGTGAATAAAAGGCATCTGAGTGGCTTGGATATTTGTCCCCTCCAAATCTCATTTGACCCTCAGTGTTGGGGGTGGAAGGTGTCTGGGTCATGGGGTGGATCCCTTATGAATGGCTTGGTGGTAATGAGGGGGTCCTCTATGAATTCACACGACTGGTTATTGAAGAGAGACTGGGACATCTTGCTCCCTGTCTCGCCACATGACTCACCTGCTTCTCCTTCCCCTTCCATTTTGGAGACTCCCTGAGGCCCTCACCAGAGGCAGATGTGTGTACAGTCTGCAGACTGTGAGCCAAATGAGCCTCTTTTCTTTATAAACTGCCCGGCCTCAGCTATTTCCTTTATAACAATGCAAGGCAGACTAAACAGCATCTGAAGACTTTGCCTCAGATACTGTCGATGATTTCTGAGTTACTTTGGGAAGGTCTGGCTCATCTGTATGTAGTTTGCTATACGTGTCTGTCATCAACAGCAGATCATGGTTTGTATTCAGAGTTAGGTTAACTAAACCACCTCATTTGACCTCTGATCAGTGTTTGTTGGGCATGTTTTGTGTTCTTGGTTCCATCCATGTTTACTCTCAGTCCTCATCCTGGGAAAAATCCATAGGACCTGAAGCAGTACATGAGCATCAGGAAAAAGACAGAAATATCAGGCAGACAGAGAGCATTGCACATTGTGAACAGGAGCTCTTTACCTCTCTCTGTTTCTAATTGATCCTCCAACAATGAAGCTCCACAGAGGGCTGTGCAGGGAGTGTCTGCTGTGGGGAGTCACTCTGCATGGCAGCCCGGTGTCACTCTGATAGGTAGAATTGGAGACGTCCTATGTCTGAACCTAAGAGCTCTGAGGCCCCGACTTGACAATACCTCTTTCAGTTACTGAATAATGTCGTGCCCCACTGGAACTCTGAGTGTTCATAATAATGCCAAAGGCTAGTTGAGATTCTAGATTCCCTTGGTAAGCCCTGCAGAGCTCCAGAACGTTTCATTTGAATGTTTTGTTTAGTGTCCAAATTCATGGCTTCTTGAAACCAAAAATTATACTAAAATTGAGTATTTTCCACCCCTTCATTTGTGAATGTGATATCATAATTAAGCTGCTGGCTCACAAGATGTCAGAAGTTTGCTGCTGTGTTTGTTTTTTTCCCCCCAAAGACTCTTGTTAATATAGGACATTTTTAAGAACAACAGATGAAAACCCTGACATAGAAACCAGTAATGTACTGCAGAGCACAAATGCTTGGCAGCTAACGGCTATTCCATCTATCACTGTGTCATCCTTCAGCCCTGTTTGTAAACTGAAGGTAAGAGCTCTGCTTAAATTCTAGAAGCATCGTGCCCACCCGTCCACTGAGGAAGGCCGGGTTCTTCCAGCTGTTACTCCTTTCTTTACTGCTGTGGAGAAAGGGCAGACATTACATTGCTGAATCCTAAAGGCAGTTGCAGTGACTGTTGGAATAAAGAGCAATTTCCTCATTTGTTCCTAATGCAACATGCCCATGGCAAACCCTGACTTTTCTAAGATGTTTTTCCCGCCCTAACAAGTGACAGGACCTTGAGGTTACAGGCCTGGTTCTATTCATTTCTATATGTAGCCCAACAACATAAACACGATATGCCCCATAGTTTTTCCTCATCATGTTACAGATACATTTTGCAACCAAGGCAAAATTAGTACATGAACATTTAAAATAATCAACTTAGGAGTTGCTACTCAAAAATGTATTTATGAAATTCATTTTCATCTTTATTTAAGAGCAGATGCTTGATTAGCCAAAAGAATCCAGTTTTTAAAAATGCACACAGGAGAACTTGAGAATCATATGGCGGGCTTGTTATTATATATACAAAAACCAGCTTCAGACTGTCAGTGAAAGGTGCATCTTCTGGAGGTGAAATGTTGACGATATCCCTTGGAAAGTTAAGTAATGATGTGAATGTCCCTCTTATGAGTTGTAAGTTTTTGAAAATAAATGTTCAGTACTTTTGTTTCATGTGTTTGGAAACAAAACCAAAAAAACAAAAAGACTTAACAAGTGATAGCCAATTGGATATGAACTGAGGACTAAGCTAGTTCCTATACTGAGGCTCACCACAGGAGGGACAATGTACTAAGGACGTCGTATTTTATGTTACACACACATTGCAAAAATTAAATATTCCCTTACACTGTAGTAAACTTAGTTTTCTAAGTGTGTGGCATCTCCATATACACTGAAGTACTATTTATTAAATCGTGTCAGGAATAGTGCTAGTTGGTTTACATACATTTAAATATTACTTCATTATCTTTTATGGTCTCAGTTGTCACAGAGAATTACATTTTTTTCAGAATAAGACCTCCATTGTGAATTAGTCATTTAACACAGTTTTATTTATTTAGAGACAGTTTCACTATGTTGCCTTCGGTAGAGTGCTGTGATGTCACAGCTCACAGCAACCTCAAACTCTTGGGCTTAAGCGATTCTCTTGCCTCAGCCCTCCAAGTAGCTGGGACTACAGGCGCCCGCCACAACACCCGGCTATTTTTTTGTTATAGTTGTCATTGTGGTTTGGCAGGCCCGGCCGGCTTCGAACCCACCAGCTTTGGTGTATGTGGCCAGCACCCTAACCACTGAGCGACGAGCACCAAGCCATAACACAGTTTTACTTCATTCAACCCCTTTTGCAAAAAGAGAAAATAAAGCCTAAAAAAAATTGCCTAAGTATACACATAAACACCTAAGAACAGGTTATATATAAATCATTCTTCAACAAATTTTATTACATACTATTCCAGGAAGTTCTCAATCAGAGATCCTGGGGGATGCGGGGGTGCAATGTAAATCCTTATTTTCTAGAATTTGAACAAAAAACCTCAAAGGAGGGATCTTTGCTTCCATCTCTAAACTACCACACACTTTTCAGTGAGGTGGTGTATTATGTCCTGCCCTGCAGAGGGGCCACTTCTGCCCACTGCAGAGAGGGACTCCAGGCAGCAGCTAGACCTGGTGCCACAAAGCAGAGGCACAAGGCTGACGGTGCCACTGTCAAATCCCCACGACACTGTCCCCAAAGTGTTCCTCCCTCCCTGAGGTTATAATAAGCATTCTTGGGGACGGATGGGGAGTTGGTTCTCTGAGAAAATACGGAAACTCTCGGTGACAGGGCACCTTTGTGCTGCCTTGTGACTTGGTGCCCGGGGAGGGGTTTCTCCTATACTATTTGACCACTGAAGTGTTTTTTTCAAATAATCCCTCAAAATACGTAGGACAGTTTAGGGACTGCTTCCCTAAATGTGATCTACTTCTTTTTTTTTTTTTTTTTTTGGTTTTTGGCCGGGGCTAGGTTTGAACCCGCCACCTCCGGCATATGGGACCGGCGCCCTACTCCCTGAGCCACAGGCGCTGCCCTGTGATCTACTTCTATCACTAGCTGGGAGTAAGGGCAGGTGAGAGACTTCTCCCTTCCACAGTGGAGGTTGGGGTTGGGAATTAGCAAATGATTTGGCTAATAAAACGAAAACTGCAGAGCATTTTGTCAGCATGCAGAGCAGACCTTGCTGTGTACGTTTGTCACTTGTAGTTTAAACTATTCCGAAGAGACCATGGTGGTCTGTGGTATGAAGTAATTTAGAAACTCACCGAGACCGGCCGAGCTGTGAGCTGTGCAGCAGACAGTCAGTGAATAACCCGGTTTGAGTCCCCCTCCCGCCCCTCCCATTGCAGCTATGATGAAGTTCTAGCATCTGTCGGTTTTCTGGTATATGTGTATTTGAAGATTCATGAAGTTTTAGGACGAATTCTTCATGAACATCAAGAATCTGCTGGAAGTCAGGTTTGAACTTTATCCACCTGAGAACTCAATAGGGGTCCTCTGTACAACCCAACTCTTTGAGAGTTCAGGAGCAGCCCTCTGAAAACAAGTTTATGTTTTAAAATTTAATCTGTAAAAGACGAAACAAAGTGTCAGAGTTGTTGGTCAGGATGGCCAGTGTTCTCTTTCACCGTTCCCTGAATCACTGATTCCTGTGTGGGAGTGAGAGAGGACCCTGGTCGCTGGATTCAGATTCAGGCCACCAGCTCCTATTGGGGGATCTAAGTCTTAGTTCCATCACAAGTAAAACAGGGATGATGACCACAAAACTCATCCCACCCAGCGGGGTGAGACAAAGCTATCCAGTTCCTGTGTATCATAGTTACGTGTACTGTGGATATCATCCAAAACATAAAGCAGGACACCCCTCTTTGTCAGCTGTAAGGTGAACAATTGTTATTTCTGAAGAGCACGGCACCAAAGGACTTCCCCAACCTCTCCGGAGCAGTTTGGGAGTGGGATCTCACAATGCTAAAACGAATGTCCCTCAGGAGGCACTTGAAAGGGAAACTAGGAAGGGCGGTACGGTTACATTTCATACTTTGTTCTAAAAAAAATCATGCTGGGCGGTGCCTGAGGCTCAGGGACTGGGGCGCCAACCCCACATTCGGAGGGCGGTGGGTTTGAACCCAGTCCCGGCCAAACTGCAACAACAAAAAAATAGCAGGGAGTTGTGGCGGGCGCCCAGGCTGAGGCAAGAGAATCACCTAAGCCCAAGAGCTGGAGGTTGCTGTGAGCTGTGACATTACTGCACTCTAGGAGGGTGAAACTCTGTCTCAAAAAAAAAAAAAATCATGCTGAGAATTTTTTTTTTTGTAGAGACAGAGTCTCACTTTATGGCCCTCGGTAGAGTGCCGTGGCCTCACACAGCTCACAGCAACCTCCAACTCCTGGGCTGAAGCGATTCTCTTGCCTCAGCCTCCCGAGTAGCTGGGACTACAGGCGCCAGCCACAACGCCCGGCTACATGCTGAGAATTTCTTAACTGGCTTGCACAATTGCAACCCCTCTTTCCGTTCTCAGCGGCATCTATTCCCTCCTTCCAATCTTTTTTCTCTATACACCTCTTAACCTTGAAGTCCCAGAACTGGGGGCGGGGTTGGGCTGAGCCGTGCCGGTTACAAAGTCACCTTCATGTCAGCGCTGGTCTCCGTGCAGCCGGGTGTGTCCCCCGCAGCGTCCCTGCTTCTGCAGAAACCTCTCAGCCTGGGCTGTCTGGAGAGCAGCAGCTTCCAGGCCGCAGCTCTGTACTTCTTGGAAATGAGGTTGTAGAGGATGGGATTGATGGAGGCGCTCAGATAGAACAGTTGCAGAGCTACGATGTTGAAGTACTGGGAGAGGTACATCATCCGGGAATCTTTAGTGTTTATGTAAATAATTCTGCCCACGTGGAAAGGCAACCAGCAAACTATAAATGCCAGAACCACCACCACTGCAAAACAACACACAGAGGCCGCGTTAACCAAAGCGTGGAGAACCCCCGGGACCGCCTGCAGCAAAATAAATCAGACAAAACTTTACCTTGCCAGGTCTGCACCCCAGAAAAACATCCCTGCGTGCTTTAAAACTGCATATTACTTTCAAATATTTGTTACCCAAGGCTGGCGCGCCTTGAAGCCGTTTGGCAGGCTCCCTTCCACAAACCAATTCAAGGCAAGTTCTCTGCTCTCTTGAAACGAATTCTACAACAGGCCTGCACCATCTTTTACTTTTTGGTGTGAGGAAGATTCACTTTAGCTTTCGATATAGCTTAATATTAAATAAAACGTGTAGCTTAACACAATCTACCCCATCATCTCTAGGGTAACCGAGAGCATCTAACGGGGACGAGCAGCTGGATTGAGCCCCCAGTGACCCATCCTGGGTCTGAGCGGGGTTGACGACTCATTGTCGTTTCCTGAATCCGCCAATCCCACCCTCCAGGGCGCCCTGGGGTCCCCAGGACTCCCGACCCGAGAGGTTTTCTTTGGAGACAGGGAGAAGGAAGCTCACATAGGTGGAGGCTGCAGTGGAAACACAAAAGGGGCTGCAGCTGGACGCGGCGCCCAGGCCCGGGCGGGCAGGGGCAGAGCCCAGAGTTTGCGCCAGCGACCCGCGCGTTCGGAACGGACGGGGTTCCACTTACGCAGCACGCGCACGGTCCGCCGGTGGCCCCTGTCCCTCCCCGAGACGGCCGGGCCTCGCAGCGGTCCCCGGCTGCTCCACAGCTCCCGCCCGATGAGCCCGTGGAGGACGCTGAGGCACAGGAACGGCAGGAAGAAGTAAGCGGTGGTGACCCACAGCATGACGCGCAGGGCGCCCAGCTGCGCGCGGCTCGGCCGGCACTCGCGGCTGAACAGCGCCGCGGCCTCGGGCCCCGACGGCGGGGACGGGGGTGGGGCCCCCGAGGCCCGGTGGGGCGGCGGCGAGGCGGGGGACGAGGGCGCGACCCGCGCGGTGCCGTTGGAATCCGGGGCCGCGGAGACGCCGGGGTCCTGCTCGACGCCCACCAGGAAGAAGAAGGGCCCGGCGGACAGCAGCGCGACGACCCAGAGCGCGGCGATGAGCGCGCGGACGCGGCGCCGGGTGACCAGGACGCGGGCCCGGAGCGGGCGGCAGATGGCCAGGTAGCGCTCGGCGCTCAGCGCGGTCACGTGCAGCAGCGACGCGAAGGTGCAGCCTTCGCCCAGGTACAGCGACAGGCGGCACAGCAGCGGCCCGAACACCCAGGGCCGCGAGCGCCAGAGGCGGTACAGGTCCAAGGGGAGCCCCAGCAGGATGAGCAGGTCGGACACGGCCATGCTGCCCAGGTACAGGTCGGTGGTGGACCGCAGGTCCCGGCAGCGCGCGATCACCAGCACGGTCACCGCGTTGCCGCTCACGCCGACGGCGAACAGGCCCAGGCACACGGCGGTCACCGGCACCAGCGTCCCCAGAGGGAAGGGCGAGCAGCGGCGCTCATCGCACGGCAGCAGAGCGGCCCACGGCGGCCCCCGCGCGCCCTCGGGGCTGTCGCTGCTGTTCCAGACGCTGCCCATGTGCGCCCCGGTGGGCAGCAGCCCCGGGAGCGGCACCCGCCCCGCTCGCCCGCAGAGCCCCGTCGCGCCCGGCGCGGGGATCGGCTCTGCGGGGTTCGGGGCGAGGTTTTCCCGGGAGGGCGGCGCGCAGGCCCCGCCCCGTTCCGTCCCGCCCACCCCCACACCCCCCAGTCCCTGGGTTCCGTCCCCCCACCGCCTACAGGCCCGGGGCACTCCCGGGTGCGGCTTCGGGAACCCCAGCGGGCGCTCGCGCCGCAGGGGCGCACTGGGGGCTCCGCCGCGCTGATAGCCCGGGCGGGGACGGGTTCAGACCCGAACACGGCGCCCCTCGGGCCTCGGGCCTGGCCCTGCGGCCGAGTTGGCAGCTGTGTGACCCGGCACCGTCCCCTGCTCTTCTGTCAGGTCGCCAGTAGCGTGTGGGACTGGACCACACGATTGACCACGTAATCTCCGGGATCCCTGAAATCTACGGACAGAACGTGTTTCCTCATTACAAGGAACCAAATACTTAGGTGGGCGCTGGAGCGCCTGCGCCTGTGCCGTGTTGTTCTTTTGTACAAACTGTTTTGTGAACTTAAAAATCCAGACTACCTGCCAACACCAGAAAGAACGAAAATTGGAGAAAAGGACTAAAGCTGACGCCCGAGTCAGCTCCGGGTGGTCTCAGTGACGGGAGGAGGGGTGCGGCCCTGCGCTCTGCCCGGACCCGGCGGGTCCCCGAGACGGGTCAGCTGGGCCCTGTGCGGCCAGCCCCAGAGCTCGCAGTTCCCCGCGCCTTCCACTCTGCCCCTCAGGGACGGTCCCCTCATCTGTCCCCATCCAGGACCCCTGGAGTACTCTCCAGCTTTCTGCCACGCCCCACATCTCTCCACCCATCCGGTTGGGGTTTAATCGTCAACCTCTTTTCTGGAATTCCCTCCTCCTATCTGGACCTGTCGCCCGGGCACCCCAAGGCTGGGCTCACCCTGCAGTCCCTCTCGGTGCAGGCTTGCAGGGTGGTGGTGTCCCTGGCCTCCCTGCTCGCTCTGCCCTCTCCCGCTGCCTCCAGCTTCGGGCACTGAGCCCACCACACTCGCGCCCGCGCTCGGTCCCGCGGCGCCCCGGCCTCTCGGCGTCTGTCATGCCCAGGAGTTCCACAAAGACCACACCGCCAGACAAGCGGAATTAAAGTGGAGTGCTTTATTGAAGAGCCGGCGGGGGCTGCCTCAGTATCCCAGCACGGGGCTTCTGAGGGCAGCCCCCTGTTGTCTGAGGCTCTGGCTTTTATGAGGCAAAATTTCCCGGGGGTGGGGGGGGGGAAGCAAGTTTAGTTACAGAACCGAAAAACAGCAGTTAGGGGAAATCACAAGGGTAGACGGTTAGTTTACACAATGCTATAATCCCCAGAGTAATTAGCAATTTTTCCTTAACAAGGCAGGTACAATTTACAATGTCCTAAAGAAAGGTAGGGAGGGGACTTATAGCTTGATCACGAAAAGCAATAATCACCTAGGGACAAAATCTCAAGTGCAGTCAGTAATTGACATCACTAACCACTTTAGTTGAATGCAATCACAGTTATACAAGGGGAGGGTAAATAAGACGAGCCAGTTTGGAAGGCAATGGAATGTAACAGAATGTAAAAGGAGTAAAGTGGAGTGAACTTGCTCTGAACATTTCCGTGTCATACACAGATGGTGTGCAGATTACCTTAACATAACCAGGGGGGTGGTTGTCCCAAGGGTAGTTAGGGACTTTCTACACAGTACCTATAAATTCTAACAGTTCTGACTAAATACACTTAAAATACCATGCAGTTGGTGGGGAGGCAAGTGGAACCAGTTTCTTTAACGCAATAAAATGTAACAAAACAACAGAATGGAATCAGGCCTGTTTTGCCTTCCCACTGATTCTCAGGACAAGGAATTATATCAAAATGGAGTTAGGCTTGCTTCTCTTTCACCTTAACGTTGACCTCCTTTCTGCCCCTGCCTCGACTTCCTCCCATCTTGGCCCCTCCTGGGGACACACCTGACTGGTCACCATCCCCGGCCTGGGAACCCTCATCTGGGTTTCAGTCTCCCTCTCCCGCCTTCACCTTCCCCCTCCTCCCACCTTTCCCCTCTCTTTCCAGCTCCCTTTCCCTTGGGCTCCTCCGCAGCATCCTTCCCCCTTGCTGGAACCTCCATGCGTCCCTCCTCCTGCCTTTCCCTTGCCCCTGGCCTGGCTCCTGGCCTCAAATTCTTTCCCTGCCTGGGTTCAGTCACACCCCAGCGCCCTGGCTCTTCTCTCCACTGGCACAGGGCCTCGTGTCTGCTGCTCTGTGTCTGCTTAACCACAGCGCAGCTGCCAGCAGTGCTAAGTGGATTCTCTGCCTGCTCCTGGGATGCTCCCAAGTCACTGCTGAGTGGCCTGGCTGGGAATCAAACTGCCTTTAGTGGGGTGGGGTGCTGCGTCTCCCGTCCCTACCCAGCCTGCCCGGTCCGCTGTCCCACGCTCTAGACTGGTCTCCTTAAACCCCAACACCTCTTCCGCTTCTCACTCTCAGCTGCTGACCTGGCACCCTGTTTCTCTGAAAAATAGAAAAAGTGGCGTCACACCCTCCCGCTACTGGACACCTCTTCTTCTCCTGGGTGGCTGCAGTCAGCCCTGCCCCGTAAGCCCTCGGTTCACCCTCTCGAGGACATCACTGCAGCAGGGTTTCCCACTCCACCTTGCTCTCCCACGTCGTCAATGTTTATCTCTCTTCTGGACGGCTTTCACGCAGAACTTCCTGAAAGTTTCTCTCTCACTGTCTCCACCTGTTCTCCTTCTCTCCCGCCTCTCTTTAGGCAGAGAAAAGATCCTTTCTTCATCTGCAGTTGATCTGAGATTTTCCCTTGAGCTCTCAGCAAGACAAAAGGAATGACCTAGCCTGAGTAGAGGTCGGGTTTAGACCCTCTGGGTAGGGTTCAGTTTTCTTGGGTGACTTATCTTTCCTAAAGGTGGCCCAGGCTTATGGGGTGAGGGTGTCAGGGACCTTATGAAGCTGGAATGCAGAGGGGCACCTAGCTTCACATTGCTTCCTAGAGTGCCCGGGCTGGTATTTGCCAGAC
This sequence comes from Nycticebus coucang, assembly GCF_027406575.1. Taxonomy (NCBI): domain Eukaryota; kingdom Metazoa; phylum Chordata; class Mammalia; order Primates; family Lorisidae; genus Nycticebus; species Nycticebus coucang. The sequence goes on along the minus strand of NC_069794.1, from coordinate 93,585,640 downwards.
TCCAGACTCTTCCTGCCTGGTTAGCAGCTGCTCTGCTGGCCTTGGAGGCAAGGCCTGTGGCTAATGACTATATTGTTTCTCCTTTGACTCACCGGCTGTGCCCAGGAGCACCTGCCAACTTCCCCAGGGCGCTCACAGGAAGCGGGTCCCTGAGTCTCTTTCATTTTTCCCATTCTGCTCCATGGCCTGAAGGGCTCCCTGGCCTCTGCAGAAGGCTCCCCCTCCTCTCTTGTTAGGTGAGGCTCACCAAGCCAACCGCTCTGTATCACCCTCCATTCAGACACTCCCTTTCTCTTGTCTTTTTTCTATATAGCTTGTTATCAATTGACACTATTTAATTTACTTAGTTATTGGTTTATTATCTATTTCCCAACATTATGTGCACCAGAAGGCAGGCGTTAATCTATTGTGTTCATTGCTTTCTCTAGTGCTGGGTCAGTACCTGGCACAAAATGAGAATTAATAAATGTTTGTTAACTCAGGGAATGAATAAGCTTCTGCAGATCCAGGTACCATTATTTTCTTTGCAATTTCTAACAGTTAAGAACAGTACTCTGATTGTAATGGGTGCTTAGTAAGTATTCACTGATAATCTAGTTTAAAGGTAGAATACTGATAGGGAAAGATGGATTCACAGAGGGCTTTTTTTTTTTTGTTTTTCTTAGCCAGAGCCTCACTTCGCTACACTGGATAGAGTGCAGTGTTGTCATAGCTCACAGCGACCTCAAACTCCTGGGCTTAAGCCATCCTCTTGCCTCAGCCTCTCAAGTAGCTGGGACTACACGTGCCCACTACCCTGCCCGGCTAGTTTTTCTATTTAGTAGAGACAGGGTCTCGCTCTTGCTCAGGCTGCTCTTGAAGACATGGCAGCCCTCAGCCCATGCTCCCTGAGGCTGCTCAGCCTGCGTGCACTCCACAGCTCTCGTCAACCACGCTGTGGCTCTGACTTTGCACCCAGGGTCTTCCTCATTCAAGTAACTCATGACTTGCTGCCTGTAGAGCCAAGGCACCAGGCAATGACATCTAACTTAATAAAACACAGAGACAGCAAAGCTGGCCATGGAAAGGAATCCCTGGTGGGGAAAACCAAGGGCCGGCTCTCTCCCAGCCTGGTCCCCAGGACCTGACCGCCACAGTGGCCTGGGAGCTTGCCCTGTTCCAGGTTTTCTCTTTGCATAGCCAGACATGGCGGGGCAAATTCAGGCAAGACTGCAGACTGCACAAATTCCTGCTACTATGCTACTATTGCTTTAGAAATTTTCTGTTGGTCCCATCTTCTCCTGAAAGGGAAACAGGCTCAGGGTGGCAACGATGATCAAGTGTGGTGGAGAGGGTGAGGCCTTGAGGGTGGGTGGGAAGAGGGCGTGGGTCTTACACTGCTTTACATGAACATTCTGACTGCCCAGGAAGTGGGAAACTGTGAAGAGGTGGTTTCTTCTCTAAGACCTCTGGGTCTTCCTAGAAACAGTGAAAGTGGGCTAGAGCTAATGATACCTTAGGCCTGGGCAGATCAAATTATTTAATAGTTATCAAGGATATCCATAAAATATTCCCTAATATAAAAGGCACACTGCAGGAGTTGGAATACACCTAGGCAGGTGCGGGAGTTTGAAAGGGAAGTGAGAAGTTGGAGTGTGTCTTAGCAAAATGAATTTAAGGACTAGGTCAGTTTTACTGACCCAAATGATTCCCGGGATTCTTTGGTGGTCTTGCTATCTGTGTATCAGTTTTTAGGTCTGCCTTATGTTCCCTTTTTAAAAAACTGACGAGAAAGGCGGTGCCTGGGCGCCGCCTGTGGCTCAGTCGGTAAGGCGCAGGCCCCATATACCGAGGGTGGCGGGTTCAAACTCGGCCCCTGCTGAACTGCAACCAAAAAAAATAGCTGGGCGTTGTGGCGGGCGTCTGTAGTCCCAGCTACTCGGGAAGCTGAGGCAAGAGAATCCCTTAAGCCCGGGAGTTGGAGGTTGCTGTGAGCTGTGTGATGCCATGGCTCTCTACTGAGGGCCATAAAGTGAGACTCTGTCTCTACAAAAAAAAAAATAAAAAAATAAAAAAGAAGAATGCTGTGGCATCACAGCTCACAGCAACAACAACAACAAAAAAAAAAGGCGGTGCCTGTGGCTCAAGGAGTAGGGCACCTGCCCCATATACCAGGGGAAGGGGGTTCAAGCCTGGCCCCCACCAAACAAACAAACAAAACTGACAATAAATTCACATAAAATGAACCACTCCAAAGCAATTTGTCAGCATTTAGTGTGCTTACAAGGATTGGGCAACCAAACCACCACGTCTACCTAAGTTGCTCCAGACACCCACTGAGCCGTGACTCCTCCCCCAGCCCCTGGCAATGCTGATCTGTCCCCATGGACTCCATTTACTCATGTAAATGGAATCATAAGTGCCTGACTTCTCTCACTTGGTGGGTTTTCAAGGCTTGCCATCTTTTTTTTTTGTTGTTGTTGTTGTTGCAGTTTGGCCGGAGCTGGGTTTGAACCCGCCACCCTCGGCATATGGGGCCGGCGCCCTACTCACTGAGCCACAGGCGCCGCCCCAAGGCTTGCCATCTTTTGAACATGTCAGCTTGCCTCATTTGTGGTAAGTGGCAGTGAAGGCATGTTCATCCTTGGGTGGCAGCGAAGGCATGTTCATCCTTGGGTGGCAGCGAAGGCATGTTCATCCTTGGGTGGCAGTGAAGGCATGTTCATCCTTGCGTGAATATCTAAGATGGGTTACCTGCAAGACCGAGTGTGGGCTCAACATGGGAGTCAAAGTATCGAAGGATGAAATTCAAGAGGAAAGAAATCTGGGCTTCTCATTTAGTCTGATCCCAGATCCTCTTTGTATGATTTCCCGTCCATCCTCAGGGGGCTGTGTGTTGTTTGGGAGATGAGGAAGTGTTCAGCACAATGCCTGGCAAACAGGTGGTACTCAACAAATGCGACCGTCCACGGACTACCAAGGTCCATTAATACTGATTTCCTTCTTAGGAAACAGCAGAGGAGTGTTCAAGGGCAGAGGCCCGAGGGCGTCATCTGCATGGAAATACTGGCTTTATCACGTTGTTCCTGTGAGAATCTCAGCGTGGAGCTTGGCTTCTCCGAACTGTGGCTTACATTTATTTGATAGAACAGTTAAGAGGACGAGGTGAGGCATCCAAGGTAACACGCCGGACACCAAGCGTAGGGCACACTGGATGGTCACTTGATTCTGGATTGACTCTATCATGTGGCGTCAAAATCGGTTCACTTTCAAAACCCTTCCTCTTGGCAAATTTCTCATCATGAATAGAAATGGCAAAATGACCCCTTTGAGACAAAATTAGCCTTTATAGCATCTACACATTGGAAAGTACCACTTTGAACACTGAGGATTCCTTTGTCAACTTTTCAATTTTTTTGGAGTCTTTTCTCCCCCTTAAGAGCATTTAGGGAGAAAATGGTAAGTAAACAAAAGGGATACTCTCAGGGGCATATACAGTATTTTAAAAAATATGTATGAAAATATATTTAAAAAATTCAAAATGAGGCAACACCATCTTTTTGGTAGTAGCGGGTTAGGTTACAGAATCACTGCTTAAATTTGGGCGAAACCACTTTCTTGAGGTCTGTTTGCCTCCTGAAGTGTCTAAGGGGAGAGGAATGAGACTCTGTTCATAATGGTGAGAAGCGAGATATTCATGTTGGAAACTAACCTACGGAATGCTCAAATTCCTTTCCAATTCATAGAAAGAGGTGATGTGCAGTATTGCCAGTCAGGAACACTGCTTTCTCAAGGCCAGAGTCACTCAGTCGCTTCTGTGGAGCCAAGTGATGGTCTACATCCAAAATGTGTCCCCTTCTCCCAACTAACAATTTTTTTTTTTTTGTAGAGAGAGTCTCACTTTATGGCCCTCAGTAGAGTGCCGTGGTGTCACATGGCTCACAGCAACCTCCAACTCCTGGGCTTCAGCGATTCTCCTGCCTCAGCCTCCGGAGTAGCTGGGACTACAGGCGCCACCGCAACGCCCGGCTGGCTATTATTTTTTTTTTTTTTGATTGCAGTTTGGCCGGGGCCGGGTTTGAACCCGCCACCCTCGGTATATGGGGCCGGCGCCTTACGGACTGAGCCACAGGTACCGCCCCCAACTAACAAATTTTTATTATGGTATCTGAAGTTGTGGCAGTAAGAGACCCACATGGATTCTAAGGGCAATGAATCTCCAGGAGGTTGTCTGTGAAATGGAAATTTTAATGTGGGGGAAGTGAGAAAGAATGCTGGATTTTCCGGTGGATGCAGTGACAATAACGGGAAGTTTCTGGGCCCCTGGGGGTGGGAGAAGGAAGGTACCGGGAATAGGAGGATGCAGGAGAGGGGGAGAGGTCAGGGATTTCCCTTCCCATTGGAAGGTTGACCTCAGACTCATCTTACTCTTCCTATAAGTAAAGGAAGCGAGATGTGTAATGAATTGCACAAAATAAAGTCGCTAGGATAAAACTTCTACTTTCATTCTTTAGTCTACTGGACTTTATATATTATATAATGAAAACAGGTGCTTTCATATTGAAGATCTGAATACTGTTGGGAAAATTGTTTTTAAGTCCATTTTAAGAGGTGAGACCATAACACTTCATTTTCTCTAACAGGCAGCAAATGATGAATGTATGTGAACACAATAAACAAATCTCAAAAAAAAGATACAACTTTTATTTTCCATGGATTTTAAAGATGCTTTGCTACATAGTTTATGTATTTTTATGAGATACTTTTTCATTTGTATGAAGTTCAACCATATACAATTTCAAGGTGATATGCTTGGTAGTGTATCTATAATCTTTAAAAAGTTTAGAGTTTTTGGAATGTACAGTATATGAGGTAAAATCAAGATTACATTAAAAATTGTTTTCTCCTCTGCACTAATTTTGCAGTGAGGCTCAAATGGCAAGTACACTATTAAATGACATTTACTATCAAAAATAGGAAGTTCATTTGATTACTATGAAAAACACAAGCCGCTGTAACTCGACACAGTGGCACATTTAACCATTTTAGACATTCGACCATATAGAAATCTCTGGCTATTACACTCAAAACCCTTTTGTACTGCCAAACGTGGCACTTTAGAGAAGTTTCTAGAAAACAAACACAATCACTGTTGTTTTGGGGGAAGGTCATTACCCTATACATAAGAGATCAGATTTAAATAAAATGTAAACATACAATATATTATAGTGACAGGTCATTCTTACCACTCAGAAAGGCCAAGTTTATCCATTTCTTTTTTGAACAAAGGTTAATGTTTTTTCTATAGCACAGATCATTTGACATAAAACAATTACACTACATGCCCATTCTATTATAAGGGAAATTCTTCAGAGATTTTCAAAGCACAAAACATACATTCCTTTTTTCAAGGACTGACAGAAGTGCTTAGTAATCACTAAAACGCTAACCTCGGCAACTAAAAATTAGTGATTCACTATCCTAAAATTCAAATAAATTAAAAAGCTAGTTACAGGTGTTTTATAGATAACAGGTATGATAAAACAAGAATTTTAGATAGTTTCATTACAAACTGTTTTACCACTGGCAGTCACTGACATCTAGGCAAGATGTACATTGTGATGCTTGACAAGATTCAGTCTGATCATCCAATAACTCACAAACGCAAGCTCACGAAAACATTGATGATTACGCAATTGCAAAGTGCTCTAATGCAACATTAACCACATGCAATCAACAATTTGGAACAGTATCCAAACAGACATTATACATTAAACATTAGTTTTTTAAGAAAGAAAGCAGCTTGAAATTTACTGGTGCAAATTAGTTTGTCTTCAGATTTGGTGCCCCAAACAAAAAGGTTAGGTTTGATTATGAATTCTGATGGTGATGGCAGTAGTTATGGGAGAAGCAGCAAAAACTTGCTGGAGTTCTTCAAAATAAGCCCACGCTAGACAGAGGGAGTGAGCCGTGTGTGTTATACATGTGCATGTCCTTACACACATACATATATATGAATAGTTCAAAGGCTCACAGGAGGCCAAATAGACTTGAAATTCAGTTGATTTTTATGATTACTTTTTAAAAAGTAACTATCTAAAAGTCCTCTGTTCTTTTCCATGTCCTTGAGACCTGAAAAGTTACTTTTTGAGTAAACGTTAAAATATTTTTAGGCCAAATAAGCTGTCTGTGCTTTCTTTAAATGACTTCTCTGTGGATTCATGAATATATACTTGTAATGAAGAACTCCACATTTATCAGACAAGAGGCTTTTGTCCATGCATATTCTTTCATCCAGTTTTTGTTTGCTAAGCCCCTCCAGTCACTCATCATAATCCCACTTACCAAATAATTAAGACAAATGAGGAGGTAGAAATATAGCACTAGATTGCTTTCACAGCAGCCGACTTTAACATTTTCATAGAGGGTATTAGTGTAAATTCTGGTCGTTCTGAATTTTTTACTTGCTAATAATTTTAAAAGAAACAGATCAGGTTATTACACTCATGCTGACTGGTCAGAATATCAATTATAAATTGTTTCCTCTTAAAAAGTTTGCTCCACAAGAAGGCCTATCGAGAAAAAAGGGAAGGGGGGAGGAAAAAAAAAGTCCCAACCAAACAAACCCCCCAAATTTGATACTTCTGTGGCTTGCATTCTAATAAAGTGCCAGCCTCTACCTAACAATATAAGCACTGAAAATGGCGGAAATGATGTGCTATAGTCTCAATGCCAGTGCTGAATGCCACTGTTTTTGTAAAAGCAATACAGAAATAATTTTAGTACATGACAAAATAAAATGTAATACAGCATTAAAAAATAAAGTTGTATTTTCACTTGATTACAAAGTACTGAATGATAAAGGCAATCAAAATGGAAAAGAAAGCGAACAGCACAAGGATGAGGGCCGCACACTGCTCGTCGGTGAGCGCCCGCCGGGCCCTCGTGCTTTCCACAGTGTCTCTGTTGGTGCTGGCTGGTGGCTCAGTCCTCTGAGAGACGAAGAGAACGGTGGTGCTGTAGGGACCAATGAGATCCTGGTGCCCCACAGGGTCTTGGCACTGGCGGACGGCGCACACACGGAAGCGGTATTCACAGTTCAGCTGAAGACTGGAATACCGAAATGAGGAGTCGGGACCTTTGTAAAGCTGTTAATAAAATATTTGAAGGAGAGTTATGAGTGAAGGCTGCCTGGAAATGTGTTAAAATTGCTGGTTTTGGAACTATCTGTGACGTGAAAGGTAGTGAATGCCATTGATTTTACCTTTTAAATGACATTTAAACAATACCTGTTCATTAAGTACTTCACTATCTGCTGCATAAGGGCAGAAGTTTGAACCGTGAGGATGAGACCAAACAGCTGAGAACAAGCACAATCTGCCCTCAGACATTTCCTCACTCTCCTCAAAGGAAAGAAGTCCATTTTTTTGTGAAATCATTTTATGAAAGCAGGGATAGTGTCTAATTTTACTCCTATCCATTATATCTTTAACTGATAAGTTTCCACATAATTGTAATCATACCTATCAAATGAAACAAGTGGTGAACAGGGAGAGCTTTCTCTAGCAAATTACTTCGTTAACTACAAAGAGTATAGATGACTTAGAATCACAGAATAGGACCTTAGTTAAAAACCAAATTCCTGGCCGGGTGTGGTAGCTCACACCTGTAATCCTAGTGCTCTGGGAGGCTGAGGAGGGTGGATTGCCCTGAGTTCAGAGGTTTGAGACCAGCCTGAGCCAGAGTGAGATCCCGTCTTTACCAAAAAAAAAAAAACAAAAAAAAAAACTGGGTGTTGTGGAGGGAGCCTGTAGTCCCAGCTATCTGGGAGGCTGAGGCAAGAGAATCGCTAAAGGAAGAAAAATAAAATAAAATAAAAAACCTTCAAACTAAAACAAGTGCAAGCCAGTTGAAAGCAAAAAAAAAATTTTTTTTTTTTAAAGAGACAGAGTCTCATTTTGTCACCCTCGGTAGAGTACGGTGGCATCACAGCTCACAGCAACCTCCAACTCTTGGGCTTAGGTGATTCTCTTGCCTCAGCCTCCCAAGTAGCTGGGACTATGGGCACCCGCCACAACACCCGGCTATTTTTTTTTTGGTTGCAGTTTGTCCGGGGCCGGGTTTGAACCCGCCACCCTCGGTATATGGGGCCGGCGCCTTATCAACTGAGCCACAGGCGCCGCCCCGAATGATTTAAATTTTTGTATTTAAGCTTTATTTTCCACATGTCTCCAAACGAACATGTTACTATTATGTTTAGGAGGAAAAAACCAACAAATGGCATGAGAGTGAGGAGATCCGTCCGAGAGAGGAGGACGCATGAATTACACGACTGGGAGTTCAAGTCTAACTCACAGGGAGCTGCTCCAGGCGCTTAACACTGAAACAGTGTGTAAGGAATCCTGACCTGAGTCCTGGGGGGGGATGAAGGAAGCTGGACAGGAGAGCGGCTCTTGCTCTATAAAGTGACAAGGCTGATGAGATTTTAGAGATTAGAAGTGATGTTGAGTAAGAGCTGGTAGGGGAAAAAGTTCTTCCAAGAATGTAAAGCTTGGAGGACCCAAAATATCGGTAGCTATGATTCTGATGGACTAGGAAGAAGGTGGTGCAAAGAGACTGGGAGGGAACCGTGATGAGACCAGGTTTCCGATTTTGGGTTTCTGATGTTGGGAGGATCATCTCGACAGGGAGATGCAGGCAGCCGCACACACAAGACTGAAGAAAACGGACTAATTTGCTAATAGTATTATAATTTAAGAAGGTTTATACATCTGAGAAATACTACTGAAATACGTCTCAAGCTTGAGAGGAGCTGTGTTAGCTGTCGGAATGAGTAATAAAAATTAAAATAAATAATGCCATTTCCACCCCTCATTACACATTTGACCTTGAGAAGAACAGACACATACTAAATTCCTAATTTTGAGGCACTTAGCTATTGCTCACAGGTAATAATAGTATACACAGTTGGATCAAAACAGCCCCTTGCATTTGCTGTGAATCCATTTACAGGTGGGCTTTGGCAAATACAATCAATGCAGATTTATAGTTAAGATAATGGCACGTAAAAGATTACTGTCTTCAGTTTGGATTTTAACAGAAAAATGCAGATTAAAATTTACCTTTTGAAATTTATACATGCTTAGTTGGTTAAGAACTTTCAAGTAGTTTCCCAATTGCAATAGAATTTTGTAAGAAAACCTTTGAAGAAAGTTTAGAGTTTCATAAATTGATATTTGCCCTTATTTTAGATTTGCAAATACATTATAGCATGGAGAAAAATAATTGAAGAATTAGGGCCAAAAATGAATCTACAGAGGAACAGATTCTGTTTATTATTACTTTCTATGTATATTACATAAACATAATCTGATTTTACAGTGAATAATACAGCAAACATTATTTAAAGAGTTATTATAAGAGTTATTATAATGATTTTAGCAATACATTACTTTTGGACTGAATGTAGGCTTAATTTAAACCTTTACTTAAGATATATAGTATTACGTATTTGATTACATTTAAAAATGATTATTCATTATGACATAATGAACATATATAAACATATAGTCATATAATTTGACACATATGGTCATATTATGTGATCATTGTGTAATTTAACAACTATACTGTTGCAAATAATTGTTTTGTTGTGAACAACACATGAATAACAAAAATCCTCACAAGCAACTGAACATAGACAAATCGCTGTGTCACCCTTATCTAGCCTTCTTTCCTCTATTATTATTGCTGACAGAACTGTCGCCCCAACTCCTGTGGAGCTTCCCTAGCTCTGCAGGCTCCTCTGTGAACACTGCTCTTTAAAAATCTGAGTTCAGAGGTTTAAGAAAGACAGACATTATATAGAGTCCAAGGGGCCGCTGTCCCAGGACCCGCTCCCTGCCGTGGTAGTTGATGGCATGTGTCAGTTTGAGTGAACTAAGGGATAACTGGTAAAAATTACTTCTGGATCCGCCTGGGAGGGTATTTCCAGAAGAGAGTAGCATTTGAATCAGCACACTGAGTGAAGATGGCCCTCACGAACATGGGTGGGCATCATCCAGTCTATTTCCAGCCTGACTAGAAATAAAGAGGAAGGGTGAGCTCTGTGCTGGAGCTGGGACATCGGTTTTCTCCTGCCCTTGGACATGACCTCCTGGTTCTCAGGCCTTTCCTTTGGTTTGTAGAGGTCATAAGAAATCTTTCCATATATTTGTATCTGTGTATCTTGTTGGGTCTTTTTCCATGGAGAACCCTGACTAATACACCTGCCCTGGCCAACAGTACTCTGATTTTGGGTGGGTGTCAAGCCCCTCCTTACCCAGCCGGTGTACCAGGAGACTCTCTTGCACAGGTGGGCCCTGGGGGCTTCACCCACTCATGCTTCATGCTCCATGATTGGAATGGTGGTGCCGTGGGAGGTATCTATGTCCTACTGCACAAGGTCATCGCTAGGGTCTCCATGTTTTCACACCTATCTGTCTCCCCAGCGTACACGTTATCGTGTGGTGTGGAGTTCACTGCTGCAGATACTGGTGTGTAGGGACCTTGTCAAAAGTCATGCCGAATGCAGTGGCTCACAACTGTAAATCCCAGCACTCTGGGAGGCCGAGGCAGAGGATGCCTTGAGCTCAGGAGTTCAAGAATAGCCTGAGAAAAAGCAAGACCCATCGCTACTAAAAATAGAAAAACTATTTGGGCATTGTAGGGGGTGCCTATACTCCCAGCTACTCAGGAGGCTGAGGCAAGAGGAACTCTCAAGCCCAGGCATTCGAAGTTGCTGTGAGCTATGATGCCTCTACCCTGGGTGATTGAGTGAGACTCTGTCTCAAAAAAAAAAAAAAAGTCTTGCAAAAAAATTCAAAATTTCAACTTCCACCATAAATGCATTAAGCTCTGGCACTGTCACTAATCTGGCCATGTCTGTGAAATCCAAGGGCTTCCTTTTCCCTGAATGTGAATGAGTAAGTTCCCCATCCCTGGTGAGTCCAGGGAGCTGCTCATCAACTGTCCGGAGTCCCTAAGAGGATTTACACTCAATTGTTCACAAGCCAGTTCAAGTTGGTTTTCCTGGTACTTGTGACATAATTAGTTCTGACACAAGAACTGCCCTAAGTACAGATTCCAGGAGGGGTTGATCAGCTTTGAGAGTGACTCTACTGTCCCCAAATGTTTTTACTTGATCTTATTATACATTTGAAATGCTGTTTTTGGTTAAAAAGCACTAGCCTTAAAAACTTACACATTCCTGAGAGAAATTAAAGAGCCAGCAGACACTTGGCTTTTGGTATGAACTTTCCTAAGCAAAGAGCATTCTCTTAAAACAGGGTAAGGTCAGCTTTCCACAGTACCCAGGAGTCAGAATGTGTGCGTAAGAGGAAGGTGAGAATCAGAAGTGGGGAATCAATGTTGAGCACAGAGGCGCTTCTAGGTGAGGTGCTACTGAGCGAGGCCCAGGGCAGCAGGACACCAAAGGCCCAGGCAAAGCCGCTGATGGAAGAGGGCCGAAGCCGGGGAAGGAAGCACAGAAATGGACTTGCTGCTCAGCTCGGCCCAGGGTCGGGGGTACTTGCTGCTGTTCCGGGCTAATTTGCTTCCAGGTCACTAATCCTAGCGATATTACAGGCAAAACAGGTTTTTACAGGCTAGAAACTCAACCACCAATTTATACATAATATTCCCTTTCTTGAAAACACCAACACCAGCAAGACCCGGCCTCTTCCGCTGCATATTCCATTCTTGAGCCTTACTCCAGTCACACTTGAGAATGTCATGGTTACCTCCTCTAAGCAACCCAGCCCTCCAAAAGTCTTACTAAATGACACTCCTTTTTGGAAAATGTCCCATAGTCCTGTTGGAATTAATCATTCATGGTTTATAAAGTAGGTTTTATCTTTATTATGACCGTCTGTTTGGCTATGCAAAATGTCGGACTGTAAAATTTACTACTGCCTTGAAATTAGAACAGTGACATATAAAAAGGTAGCTCCTTCATAATTCTTGGTACAAAGTATACACGTGTACTGAATATAAAATAAATTACAAGTGAAATATCAAATTCCACGAATGAAACTGAACTCTTAAATGGCCTTCAAACTTTTGAATATACATTGCCAATAAAGCTGTAGAATTTTTAAGAGACTTAGATGAGCATGTATAGAATGAAGTTATATCAGTATGATATATCTATGAAGTATATCAGTATTTTGAGTTTTATAGCACACTTGTAATTCAAGTAAGTATAAGTGATGAAAGGCCTAATGTTGCTTTTCAATTAGAGTTAAGCATTGCTGTTTCATATAGTGACATAAGCTTATTAAAATTCATATACTACTCAAATGTGGGGTCTCTATTTCCTTTAAATATGTAATATAATTACATTTTCTTTAATATTAATTTTACTTCCTCCTTAGAAGGAAACCTGCTTATCTGTAAATTACATTTCAAATCTAATTATCATGTAAGTTTGCAGATGGCTTAATAAAGAAAAATAATCACATGATAAATTTAAACCGACTCTTTGGACTTTTTATAATTTCACTTAAGATACTAACATTTCCATACTTTTAATACTTAAAGACAGTTTTTTTTTTTGAGACAGAGCCTCAATGGTAGAGTGCTGTGGCATCACAGCTCACAGCAGCCTCTAACTCCTGGACTCCAGCGATTCTCCTGCTTCCACCTCCCAAGTAGCTGGGACTATAGGCACTTGCCACAACACCCAGCTGTTTTTTGGTTGCAGCCATCTTTGTTGTTTGGTAGGTCCCGGCTAGATTCAAACCTGCCAGCTCGGGTGTATGTGCCTAGCGCCTTAGCTGCTTGAGCCACAGGTGCCAAGCCATACTTTTAATACTTAAAAGAAAAATTATACAATAAAATATTAATCTCCCTACTGGAATAGAACAAATGATTGGTTTTCTAATGGGAAAGGAAAATTTAAAATAAGATACAATGAGAACCACCCAGGTTAAAAGCCCTCAAAATCAAGAAGGTTAAAGCACAAAGGGAAAATCCGATGACATGTAGAGAGGTGTTTATTTGCTTCTAGTGTCTCTTTCCACTAGAACAGTGGTTCTCAACCTTCCTTCAATATAGTCCAAAGGGGTTGCGACCCGCAGGCTGAGAACCGCTGCACTACAATCTGTGTAAGCTCCATGAAGCCAAGGGCATTTGCTCAGTGCCGTTTTCTTGAGCACCTAGCACAGAGCTCAACGAATACTTGTCAAATAAATGAATAAGTATAGTTCAAGTGTAGTTTACACTGGAGGTAAACTTTTATATGATTCATACACTTTTATATGACTCAAAAGAGTTTACCCTGGATGAGGAAACAGAAAAATAACTCAGTGAAACTCATCAATCTCATCATAAAGACCGTTCAAGATTTTGAATCCTGAGATCTCTGGAACATAGTTTTGAACAAATGTTTTTGATTAGAACGGTAAAGATGTTAACCATCCTGCATTGAAAATACATAAAAATTTTAAAAGGGTAAAATACATAAAAAAGAGTATCCACTAAATTTTATCTTGGGACATACCTGTTTGAATTCCGAATCTTTTCCCACCATAACTTGAAGACTGTAAATCACTGGATCACCTTTCATTGGCTGTAAACATTCCCATGTAATTTCACAAATGTGATCGTTTATTTTCTCTATTTTGGGGGCTGTAGAAAACAAATATAAATCTGCTCACTTAATTTTTAGCTTGGCACATCACGCAGAAACATCACAGAGAAATCAAAATCAACAAACCTTTAAAACCCGGTTATAAAACTGACACAGGTATCAGTGAATTTTTTGATTTACAAAAATTTACAAAAATTTTTTAAGAGGTTAAAATTAGCCCTGTCTTAAAGCCAAGAGATACTAACCTGGATGAGGAAACAGAAAAGTAACTCAGTGAGACTCATCAACACCATTAGAAAGTCTGTTCAGGAGGAACAGGTTTGCTCATGGTATATTGAAATGTGGGATCCAGAATACAGTTCTAGAAATTTTGTGATTAGTTTAGTTTCAGTCTTTTTGGCTAAAAGTATACATTGCAATCCTTGACATGGTTATTTTAAAATAAGAAACCCTCTAAAATTAATTTAAAAGATATGTATTAATGTATACAAATCTGTGTGTATACATATGTGTGTATGTGTATGTGTGTGTAAATTTGATTGAAAAATCCGAAGAAACTCAGAATTTCTTTTGCATAACAGACAACTAGGAACGCCCCTTGAATTCAAATGAATGAAACAGCAACAACTCAAAACATTTTAATAATCAGTTTTTTAAAGTAACAATAGCAGAAACAGCAAATGACTCTTAAGAAAACCAGCCTACCTGTCACCTTTACTATTCAACATAGTGCTGGAAGTTCTAGCCAATACAATTAGGCAAGACAAGGAAATAAAGGGAATCCAAATGGGAGCAGAGGAGGTCAAACTCTCCCTCTTTGCTGACGACATGATCTTATACTTAGAGAACCCCAAAGACTCAACCACAAGACTCCTAGAAGTCATCAAAAAATACAGTAACGTTTCAGGATATAAAATCAGTGTCCACAAGTCAGTAGCCTTTGTATACACCAATAACAGTCAAGATAAGAAGCTAATTAAACGCCTGTAGTCCCAGCTACTCGGGAGGCTGAGGCAAGAGAATCGCTTAAGCCCAGGAGTTGGAGGTTGCTGTGAGCTATGTGAGGCCACGGCACTCTACCGAGGGCCATAAAGTGAGACTCTGTCACTACAAAAAAAAAAAAAGAAGCTAATTAAAGACACAACTCCCTTCACCATAGTTTCAAAGAAAATGAAATACTTAGGAATATACCATACGAAGGAGGTGAAGGACCTATATAAAGAGAATTATGAAATCCTCAGAAAGGAAATAGCAGAAGATATTAACAAATGGAAGAACATACCATGCTCATGGATTGGAAGAATCAACATTGTTAAAATGTCTATACTTCCCGGGTGGCGCCTGTGGCTCAGTCGGTAAGGCACCGGCCCTGGCCAAACTGCAACCAAAAAATAGCTGGGCGTTGTGGCGGGCGCTTGTAGTCCCAGCTACTTGGGAGACTGAGGCAAGAGAATCGCGTAAGCCCAGGAGTTGGAGGTTGCTGTGAGCTGTGTGAGGCCATGGCACTCTACCGAGGACCATAAAGTGAGACTCTGTCTCTACAAAGAAAAAAAAAAAAAAAAAAGTCTATACTTCCCAAAGCAATCTACCTATTCAATGCCATTCCTATCAAAATATCAACATCATACTTTCAAGATTTGGAGAAAATGATTCTGCGTTTTGTATGGAACCAGAAAAAACCCCGTATAGCTAAGGCAGTTCTTAGTAATAAAAATAAAGCTGGGGGCATCAGCATATCAGATTTTAGTCTGTACTACAAAGCCATAGTGGTCAAGACAGCATGGTACTGGCACAAAAACAGAGACACAGACACTTGGAATCGAATTGAACACCAAGAAATGAAACTAATATCTTACAACCACCTAATCTTTGATAAACCAAACAAGAACATACCTTGGGGGAAAGACTCCCTATTCAATAAATGGTGTTGGGAGAACTGGATGTCTACATGTAAAAGACTGAAACTGGACCCACACCTTTCCCCACTCACAAAAATTGATTCAAGATGGATAAAGGACTTAAATTTAAGGCATGAAACAATATAAATCCTCAAAGAAAGCATAGGAAAAACACTGGAAGATATTGGCCTGGGGAAAGACTTCATGAAGAAGACTGCCATATTGCAACAACAACAAAAATAAGCAAATGGGACTTCATTAAACTGAAAAGCTTCTGTACAGCTAAGGAGACAATAACCAAAGCAAAGAGACAACCTACACAATGGGAAAGGATATTTGCATATTTTCAATCAGATAAAAGCTTGATAACTAGGATCTATAGAGAACTCAAATTAATCCACATGAAAAAAGCCAAAAATCCCATATATCAATGGGCAAGAGACATGAATAGAACCTTCTCTAAAGATGACAGATGAATGGCTAACAAACACATGAAAAAATGTTCATCATCTCTATATATTAGAGAAATGCAAATCAAAACAACCCTGAGATTTCATCTAACCCCAGTGAGAATGGCCCACATCACAAAATCTCAAAACTGCAGATGCTGGCGTCGATGTGGAGAGAAGGGAACACTTTTACACTGCTGGTGGGACTGCAAACTAGTACAACCTTTCTGGAAGGAAGTATGGAGAAACCTCAAAGCACTCAAGCTAGACCTCCCATTTGATCCTGCAATCCCATTACTGGGCATCTACCCAGAAGGAAAAAAATCCTTTTATCATAAGGACACTTGTACTCGACTGTTTATTGCAGCTCAATTTACAATCGCCAAAATGTGGAAACAGCCTAAATGCCCACCAACCCAGGAATGGATTAACAAGCTGTGGTATATGTATACCATGGAATACTATGCAGCTATTAAAAAAAATGGAGACTTTACATCCTTCGTATTAACCTGGATGGAAGTGGAAGACATTATTCTTAGTAAAGCATCACAAGAATGGAGAAGCATGAATCCTATGTACTCAATTTTGATATGAGGACAATTAATGACAATTAAGGTTATGGGGTAGGGAGGAAAAGCAGAAAGAGGGACGGAGGGAGGGGGGTGGAGCCTTGGTGTGTGTCACACTTTATGGGGGCAAGACATGATTGCAAGAGGGACTTTACCTAACAAATGCAATCAGTGTAATCTGGCTTATTGTACCCTCAATGAATCCCCAACAATAAAAAAAAAAAAAAAGAAAACCGGCCTACCTATTCTATTTAGTATTTTTATGTTAGATCATTAAAAAATAAGTGATAAAGGGCGGCGCCTGTGGCTCAGCGGGTATGGGCACCGGTCCCATATGCCGGAGGTGGCGGGTTCAAACCCAGCCCCGGCCAAATTAAAAAAAAAAAAAAAATAAGTGATAAAACCATTATTTGTCTGAGTATCAATGTGTTAGACAACATGGCTTTTATTATTGAGTGAAGCTCTCACGAGGTGGGCTTGCCTGTATGATGTTTCATAATACAACTGCTAGACACACATTGGACGCTAAATTTTAGTGATAGCGGACAAAGTTCATGAAAATGCATTTAAAAATACTTAAAATATTTATAAAAGAATGGGCGGCACCTGTGGCTCAAGGAGTACAGCGCCAGTCGCATATGCCGGAGGTGGCAGGTTCAAACCTAGGCCCGGCCAAAACTACAAAAAAAAAATATTTATAAAAGAAAATGATTTCAGAATGTATAACTTACCTTTCAAGGCAGCTGGGACAGATTTCGGAGTAGTAAAAATATATTCTTGAGAGAGGGGACCTTCTCCAGCTTCATTACAGGCTTGAATACAGAATTTATAGGAGGTGGACTCATTAAGTCTCTGTACTTTGTATGTATGACACGGTCCTCTGTATAAGGATACAAACCTACAATGGAAGTAACTCTCTAGTAAATAAACCTTAGACTATCGTATGAAAAATATTTTAAAAACTACTGAAACAATATAGTTGGGGACATTATTTAGGAGTAATATAAGTCATCCCAAAAATTTAACGCAGGAACTGTTTGTCACTTCTAATAAACATCTGTGCTTTCATCAGATTATGAAAACCACAGATTTGGTCAAGTTCCCAAACTGGTTTGGTTTCTTGGAAGTCTGTTGCTAATTTTGTGTCCTATTTCATAATTGTTTCTTCTCAGGTTTTTGGTGCAGCTCAGCTTGTCTCTGAACCCTGTCTTTTAATGTATACATTTTTTTTTTTTTTAAAAGACGGCCTTGTTCTGTTGTTCTGGCTAGAGAGTGCAATGGTGTCATTGTAGCTCACTGCAATCTCCAACTCTTAGGCTTAAGCAATTCTCCTGCGTCAGCCTCCCCAGTAGCTGCGACAACAAACATGCACCACCACACCCGGCTCGTTTTTTCTATTTTTAGTAGGGACAAGGTCTTGCTCTGGCTCAGGCTGGTGTGAACTCCTCAGCTCAAGTGATCCTCTCGCCTTGGCCACCCTGAAAACTGTAGTCAGGTTAAAAGCGAAAGAAAATTAAGTCTTGTTTTCTTAATCTATGAATTTCTTTTTAATGATTAAAAAGAAAAGTGGTAACACCACTGTTAAAAAAGCCGAACAATAAAAAATCTATTATCTGGGAACTGTTAACAGAGCATTCTGACATCTTTTAGCCAAGTGTAAATAGTTGTGAAAAATCAGAGGAAAGGAAAGTAACCAAAGATGTTAATTTGATTCAGTTTATTAAATTTATTATGTTATAAAAGGTTTTAATTTCTTTATTTCCAAAGGCAAAGGCCGTAAGCCATATTTACACCCTACGACAATTCTCTAGATGCTAGTATTAATTAAGTTTGAAGTTCTGTAATAGGCTATAATAGAATTTACAGTTAATAAAATTTTTATTCTGTTGTCTTTCAACCAAACATTAATTAGACCTATTTCTCCAGTAAGCCTTCTTGCCTTACCCCAAATTTAAATGCTAGAAAGGGGATAAAAAGAATTTAAAGAATTCACTCTGTAATGTAACACATACCACGTATTAAAAGATAAATGGCTATAACAAAAACTCATGGCAAGGCAAAGAACTTCCTTCTAGAGATAAGGCTACCAAGAGTATGTAAAGAACAAAGGCTATCATTTATAGACATCCAGATTTCAGGAAATGTTCAATACTGTCTGTTTTGAATAATGTTCTTACTGGTGATACAGTATGCAAAATTATTCTATGTCTTATTTTAAATGTGTAAATATTTCTGATAGAGTACTTATGTACAAGCATCATGAATATTCCATTGTTGAGTACTTGGCTAAACAAACCTAACATAAAAAACAAAGTAAACCTTTGGAAAAACTGCTACTAGTATTCTGAATCCATCAAGTGAAAAATAAAATTAAAATTTCTTAAAATATGAGAAGATTAGGAGCTATGGAAGATATTGTTTATATGGGACATAATGTGAATATATAGTCCTAGATTTTAAATATTTTGAGTAACACTGTGTAATTCCTTTTTTTTTTTTTTGAGACAGTTCCATTTTGTCGCTATTGGTAGAGTGCTGTGGTGTCACAGCTCACAGCAGCCTCAAACTCCTGGGCTCAACTCCTGATTCTCTTGTCTCGGCCTTCCCAGTAGCTGGGAGTACAGGTGCCCACCACAACGCCCGGTTATTTTTAGAGATATAGGGTCTCCCACTTGCTCAGGCTGGTCTCCAACCTGTGAGTTCAAGAGATCCACCCGCTTCAGCATCCTACAGTGCTGGGATTACAGGCGTGAGCCAGCGTGCCCAGCCTGTAACACTGTAATTCAAATGCACGATTTAGTGGGGCCTGGTATATAGGAAATGCACAATAGGCGAATGAAAGTGTTAATGACAGAGGCATACAAAAGAACTTGAAAATAGGGAGATTAGCAAAGGGAATCGATAACTAATCACAGAATCTAGTAAGATCTGGACGTGAGAAAGTGAATTATATCCATGGAGTGTGCAGCCCTCTGTCAGGTGTGGAGGAGATGGAGACTATCCCTGTCCCCAAGGCTCTCAGTGTAAACTTTTGTGTCCTGCTGGAACAAACACTGACGAGTTAGTTTATAGGCAAGATTAGGCCTCTTACTATCACGAAGAGAGTAAGTGGGTTAAAGAACTAAAGTATAGCCCATTTAATATTTTTCTCTTGGCCTCTCATTCACAAATTATAAATAAAAAATTGACATTGTATTGTGTCTTCTGGTATTTAAAACCCAGTGCACTTAAAAATCATTTCTTATGATAATCATAACTGTTTTTGAAAACTTATCTACTTCTGTGGTTTATATACTTAAGACCTAGGAAACTATATAAAGAATTAAAAAACCTGGGCGGCGCCTGTGGCTCAGTCAGTAGGGCACCAGCCCCATATACCGAGGGTGGCGGGTTCAAACCCGGCCCCGGCCAAACTGCAACCAAAAACTAGCCGGGCATTGTGGCGGGCGCCTGTAGTCCCAGCTACTCGGGAGGCTGAGGCAAGAGAATCGCTTAGGCCCAGGAGTTGGAGGTTGCTGTGGGCTGGGTGAGGCCACGGCACTCTATCGAGGGCCATAAAGTGAGACTCTGCCTCTACAAAAAAAAAAAAAAAAGAATTAAAAAACCTACCTTCCATTTTTGTCCTCCATCTGAAGGTGGTACTGAATAGAATCTGCTGACAGTATCTTTGGGGTTCCCTCTCCCCATTTCAGCTTAAGGTTCTGGTGGCTAAAGGCAACGCATTCCAGACGAGGTGGATCAGGAGGGAGTGGCTTAGTTTTTAACTTTATCATATGGCTGAACGGACCAGCTCCAAGGCTATTCAAGGCTTGAATTCGTATTCTAAGTGCCACATTAGGGGGTGAAAAAAAAGTTAAGGTTTAGTTGATGATTATTTTATTTAAAGTACCTCTTTGGTCTAGGCAAAAATTAACACAGTTTTTAGAGTGTACCTGTATGTTGTGTCTGGTTGCAAATTGTCTATAATATAGCTCGTGACCTTTCCCACTGTCAAGGGCTGTTTATCTCCAAAGTCTATGCTGTAGGCAAGGATTTCTGAACCATGGTCACAAGGCCTTTCCCAGCTTATTGCAAGGCATGTAGAAGGGGAATAATGAGGATCTTCTATATCATCATCATCACTTATTTCTTGAAGACAAGTCACAATAGCAGGAACTGATGGCGGAGTCACACAGGCTACCACTTCACTGAAAGGGCCTGCACCCACAGCACTCAGAGCCTGTAAATTAACAGAGTCTCCACGTTAACAAAGACATGACCAGGAAAATGCTGATGAAACACAAAACTCAAGATATTCCAAGTGACGAGGCACTGATCACTTTTACCTGGACTCTGCAATAATATGTAGTTGCTGGTGAAAGTCCTTTTAATTCATAACTAAGACCAGGCCCACAGTAACATATCTGCATACTTCCTTCAACTCCTCCCCACTCCAATCGATATTCAGTGACGTCTGTTCCATTACTCAAAGGAACCTTTAAATTAAAAAAAGTATAAAGGTCTTAGGCTTGACATTGAGTAAATGGCTTTTGGGCAAACATGTTCTTTACCTGATGAACACATTAAAAATAGGACTGTTTTTGAATTTCAAAACATTTAAGCACAATCAAATGGTTTAATCTTAGATTTTTATTCATTAAGAGTATCTGAATTTAAGATTGGTCAAAAAATATAACTGTTCTTATTTATTTATTTATTGTTTGGGATTCATTGAGTGTATGAAGAATTAGGTTACACTAATTGCGGCTGTTAGGTAAAGTCCCTCTTGTAATTGTGTCCCGCCCCCGAGAGGTGTGCCATTCACTGTGACGTCCCTTCCTGCTCCCTCATCCCCTCCTCCACCCCTTGTATCAGCTCATCTGCTGCCTTCACACTAGAATTGAGCACATTGGATTCCTGCTTCTCCATTCTTGTGATGCTTTACTAAGAATGTGTTCCACCTCCATCCAGGTTAATACAAAAGATGTAAAGTCTCCATCTATTTTAATGGCTGAATAGTATTCCATGGTATACATATACCACAGCTTATTAATGGACTCCTGGGTTGGTGGGCATTTAGGTTGTTTCCATGTTTTGGTGACTGTAAATTGAGCTGCGATAAACAGTCTAGCTCAAATGTCCTGATGATACAATGATTTTTCTTCTGGGTAGTAATGGGATTGCAAGATGGAATGGGAGGTCTAATTTGAGTTCTTTGAGGATTCTCCATACTTCCTTCCAAAAAGGTTGCATTAGTTTGCAGTCCCACCAGCAGTGTAAAAGGTTTCCTTCTCTCCACATCCATGCGAGCAGAGAACTCAAATTAATCAACAGAAAAAGAGTAAACAATCCCATCTACCTCTGGGCAAGAGAGATGAACAGAACCTTCTCTGATGAAGACAGACGAATGGCTAACAAACATCTGAAAAAATGCTCATCGTCCCTCATCATCAGAGAAATGCAAATCAAAACCACCCTGAGATATCACTTAATCCCAGTGAGCAAAAAGTCTAAAAGCTACAGATACCAGCGTGGATGTGGAGAGAAAAAATATAACTCTTTCTAATCAGAAGTGGAAATATGACTAAGAATAATTTTAGAAAGTGGATTTTAAGATAAATATACTTCAAAATAACTTTATTAAGTAATATAAAATGTTAAACCACACAAAGACATTTTCTTTGTTCAATTTCAAAGGAAACTGAAAATATAATTATCATTACTGATTATTAGTACACGTAGTAAGTACAATGGAGATAATAAGAGAAATAACATTATACTAATTCCTATGAATGTTTGTTCTGAACATTAAGTTACTAGTGGCTGAAATCTCAGAGACAGAGCCTTTGATAAAAATCCAAAGCAGATCATGAACAAGAGTCTAAATACTTGTAATGCAAATATACTTTACTCAAATGTTTCAAAGATAAAAAGAAACTCATTTTTACAGCATGAATTTAACTAGGACTTACTCTATGTAAAATTTAGGAGGCAAATGAAGAGTATCTTTTTTCTTTTATGTAAATGATTCTAATGACGTAAAGAAATAAACCCAAGTCAGTGAAAATCACAGTACCTCCCAATTCACTTGTGCACACGTTGCAGATCTGCATGTCACTTGGGGGGGTTTACACTGATCTGGTGGCCCAGGGGCTGTAGTAACATCATATTTTTCTGAAAATGGTCCAAACTAGAAAAACAAATATAACCACTGTTTTTATTTTTTTACCCTTAAATATCCACTGACTGCACAGAACTCCATATTTAAAGATTCATAAATAAGTATATTTTCTTTGTACTTCAAGATTAATTTGGTTACCACTCTATAAGTATTCATAGGAAGTAAAAAGATTTAATTTAATAATCACAGAAGTAAAGGTGTGAGAATTTTTTTTTTTTTTTTTTTTTGGTTTTTGGCTGGGGCTAGGTTTGAACCCGCCACCTCCGGCATATGGGACCAGCGCCCTACTCCCTGAGCCACAGGCGCTGCCCAGGTGTGAGAAATTTTAAAGTTTTTATTTATTATAGTTTCTTCTGTGTCCACTTATTCCTTCATGGACTGGTTTCTGGAAGAAAGTCAGGGAATTAGGGAATTAGGTAGGTGGAACAAGACAAAAGAAATGTGAGGAATGAAGAAATGGACACCAATTAAAGGTGTGAGAGCTGGTAGGCAAAATTATTATTTGTCTTTTGCATTTTAGGATTCTTTTAAAATATTCAGGTATTACATTCCATACCAAACTTTACCAACATTCTGGTCTATAAAGTTATACTTATTTTATATCATAATTTGATTTTTCTGTTTTATGCTAAAAAGCCCACTCTCTCATTATTATTATTTTTTTGGAGACAGTCTCACTTTGTCACACTTTGTCCATGCCATCATAGCTCATAGCAACCTCAAACTCTTGTGCTCAAGCCATTCTCTTGCCTCAGCCTCCCCAATAGCTGGAACTACAGGTGCCCACCATGACACCTGGCTATGTTCAGAGATGGGGTCTTGCTCTTGCTCAGGCTGGTCTTGAACCCGTGAGCTCAGGCATCCACCTGCCTTGGCCTCCCAGAGTGCTAGGATTACAGGCAGGCGTGAGCCACCACACACGGCCTTCTCATTATTACTTTTAGCATACATTACTTGGAATATAAAAAATTTCATTCAATGTTGGCAAACTCTTTCCCCTCTGAGATGTAGGAGAAAAATCACAGAAATGTCTAGTGATCAATTTTCTTAAGCTAATGAGTAAAAGAAAAACTCCAACACATTGGTATTTTCACTTAATGGTGGGTTATCATTACAATTATCAGAAATAAACCTATGTGTTACCACACTGTATCGGGTGGTTTTGTCAAATGTCCATCTTTAAGAGGTATGTTGATTTCTAAGAAAACTGTGTGAGAATGTTCAGTTGTTCACAAAAATTTAATATTAGGGCCTGGTGCGGTGACTCACGCCTATAATCCCAGCACTCTGGGAGACCAGGGCGGTTGGATTGTCTCTGAGCTCACAGGTTTAAGACCAGCCTGAGCCAGAGTGAGACCTCATCTCTAAAAATAACCAGGCCTTGTGGCTGGTGCCTGCAGTCCCAGCTACTCAGGAGGCTAAGGCAAGAGGATCACTTGAGCCCAGGAGTTTTGAGGTTGCTATGAGCTAGAACGCCAGGGCATTCTACCAAGGGTGACAAAGTGAGACTCAAAAAAAAAAAAAATTAAATAAATAAAAATTAATATTAAAATCAGCCAGTTATTTAAATCATTGTTAATGTAGAAGACACATATTAAAACACCCCTAAAAACAATGGGCTCACCAAAGGATAGGGATTGTAATGTACCAAGTTTTATACACATAGGGATTAACCCTTAAGGTGAAACCAACTATTCGATATAACCCTAAAAACAAAACTATAATATTTTAATAACAAAATAAAATTTTTTTTCCAAAACAAAGTTCATTCCTTGACCATGTTTATTTTATTCTGAGTACCAGTGATTTCAGTTAGTAAGTGCTTCATTTTTCCTACAGATCTGATGTACAGGAATTTTTACAGGTTTTTATTATCACAATATCCTCAGTATTTTAGGCTAATAATATTGTGAATTCAACTGTTTTATAACAAACACAAAGTAAAAAAAAAAAAAAATCAATGCTGCTATTTATGGCAAAGAGAAACCAAAGTAAATTTTGAAAGGATGCTTCCTTTTGTTGCTAGGAGTGATTTTAATTGGACTTTAAATGAAGGTTATCAACTCTCCTGAAATAACGTTGACTTCTGGCCATGAATTCACAGAATAAATATGGTGAATCAAGGTAAAGTATATGCTAAATAATCAAAATAGTAAATTGTAACAACTATTACTGCTTTTTTTTTTTTTTTTTTTTTTTGTAGAGACAGAGTCTCACTTTATGGCCCTCG
Source organism: Nycticebus coucang (assembly GCF_027406575.1). Classification (NCBI taxonomy): domain Eukaryota; kingdom Metazoa; phylum Chordata; class Mammalia; order Primates; family Lorisidae; genus Nycticebus; species Nycticebus coucang. The sequence continues at coordinate 93,560,725 of NC_069794.1, read as the reverse complement.
GTAGAGTGCCGTGGCCTCACACAGCTCACAGCAACCTCCAGCTCCTGGGCTTAAGTGATTCTCTTGCCTCAGCCTCCCGAGTAGCTGGGGCTACAGGCGCCCGCCACAACGCCCGGCTATTTTTTGGTTGCAGTTTGTCCGGGGCCGGGTTTGAACCCGCCACCCTTGGTATATGGGGCCGGCGCCTTACCGACTGAGCCACAGGCGCCGCCCAACTATTTCTGCTTTTGAAGACCAATCTAATGAAAAAAGTATCATTAGATATGGTAAAAAAATACAGACAAATCTGTTCTAATCTAACATCTAAAATAACAAAATCAAAATATCCAACTTTCTTCTAGAAACTATCATTTATATAAATGTTAAGGACTCTTGCATTTTATTAACAGAAGATGGTTCACTTCGATATTGATTTTTTTTTTGAGACAGAGTCTTACTGTGTCATCCTTGGTGGAGCGCCATGGCGTTATAGCTCACAGCAACCTCCAACTCTTAGGCTTAAGGGATTCTCTTGCCTCAGCCTCCCAAGTAGCTGGGATTACAGGCACTTGCCACAATGCCCAGCTATTTTTTTGTTGTAGTTGTCATCGTTGTTTAGTAGGCCCGGGTTGGGTTCAAATCCGCCAGCCCTGGTGTAGGTGGCTAGTGCCCTAGCCACTGAGCTACAGGTGCCAAGCCTGATATTGATTTTAAAATTTATGTTTAAAAAAAATCCTTCCACAGGGTGGCTGGCACCTGTGGCTTAAGGGTAGGGCGCTGGCCCCATATACCAAGTGTGGCAGGTTCAAACCTCGCCCTGGCCAAACTGCACAAAGAAATAGCTGAACGCTGTGGTGGGCACCTGTAGTCCCAGCTACTCAGGAGGCTGAGGCAAGAGGATCGCCTAAGCCCAGGAGTTGGAGGTAGCTGTGAGCTGTGACGCTACAGCACTCTACCGAGGGCAATAAAGTAAGACTGTCTCTTACAACAAACAAACAAAATCCTTCCACAAAATTTTATATAGTTTAAAGCTATACACTAATATATAAGCCTCATAAAATGGCAAAAACCAAAAATCTATTTTAATAAGATCACACGTATAAACAAAAAATGTGTTTTTATTTCAGGTATACTGGGCTATTTCACAAATTACCATTTTAATGCTTATACTGCCTCCACTATTAGTTTCTATTACATTCATGAAGAATTTGAAAAATATGTCAAATGTTTAAAATTATCAATGTAATAAATTTTTTATTCACATTTCTATTATAGTTCATGAACTTATAATAACTATATCCAAGTAGAAGCTATGTAAAAAAAAAAACACAGCTATAGGAAACTGCCAGACTATCTGCCTTAATTTCACATGAATACCACCTAACAATCCTGGACAGTAAATTTACAAAGCAAAATGTTGATATAATGTGCCTACTTTGTGAAAAATAAAATTGACATAATCTTGTAAATAATTGTTTCACATTAAAAAAACCCCAATGAACTATGGCAGAGTTTTTAATCTTAGTTTAAAAAGTTCTTAATTTAGAACAATAAACTTTAAAAAATTTGATCATTTAGTTACAAATTAAAATTCCAAATAAAATCATGCCTGTAATCCTAGCACTCTGGGAGGCCGAGGCAGGTGGATTGACTGAGCTCACAAGTTTGAGACTATCCTCAGCCACAGTGATATCTTGTCTCAAAAAAAAAAAAAAACAAAAAAACAAAAAAACAAATAAATAAATAAATCCAAATAAAAGTGTGTCATTTAGTAGTTTAGACTTACAGACTGCTCTGATGGTGGAGCAAATTAATTTACTATAATAAATACATATAAAAAAGGTATCTACAAATAAATACTATTGTTATACATGAACAATAACCTGGTGAAACATACCAGTCACACAGCTAATTTAGTTTGGTTTACAGAAAGAACAATGGGTGATAGAAATCTGAGGTATAGCTCACCTATTTATAATAACCGAATAACTTGTCCCTCAGGTCCCTTAGGGATAAAAAAAGTTTTACACGACAAATATCATGGCTTTCTCTCCCCTTTCTGGGAGCCAAGTTAGTTTATGTCAAGAACAAAAAAGTAAGAGATAGCTTCACAATTCCAGCATGCTTGAAGGCTTCCCATTTAAAGTTAAACTCTAAGCTGGGTGCAGTGGCTCATGCCTGTAGTGCTAGCACTCTGGGAGGCTGAGGTGGGTGGACTGCTTTGAGCTCAGGAGTTCAAGACCAGCCTGAGCAACAGCGAGATCCTGTCTCTACGAAAAAGAGAAAACTAGCTGAGCATTGTGGCAGGAGCCTATAGTCCCAGCTACTCAGGAGGGTGAGGAAGAGGATCACTAGAGCCGAATGACTGAGGTTGCTGTAAGCTGTGGTACAGCTGTAAGCCAGGGTACTCTGCCCAGGGTGACAGAGAAAGACTCTGTCTCAAAGAAAAATAACTGTAAATGATGCATTCATACTACATTACTTAGGCATAAATTATATCTTAAAATCTAGAATAGCTAGCCGGGCGTTGTGGCGGGCGCCTGTAGTCCCAGCTGCTCGGGAGGCTGAGGCAAGAGAATCACGTAAGCCCAAGAGTTAGAGGTTGCTGTGAGCTGTGTGAGGCCATGGCACTCTACCGAGGGTGATAAAGTGAGACTCTGTCTCTACAAAAAAAAAAAAAAAAAAGTTTGAAAATCTAGAATAGCTTTAGAAGGGTCTAAAATGTATACTCTCTGGAAATATAGAAAGGAAATATTTATTAATATTAATACTTAAGGTGATTTTGACAAATTGTCACAAACCCAAAAATACAATTTTAAGGTATCAGTAGATTTCAGCGAACTGTGAAGGTTATCACTGCACTCCAGCCTGGTTGACAAGTAAACAACCCCTTCCCCCCAACAAAATCCTAGCTATTGCAGTGTTTGTGAGACTGACGAGATGACTTCACATAGAAAGAAATTATTTAAGACCTGCCAATAAAGTATATAAATATGACATATAAGGAATTTTATAGTTATAAATACAAAATCCATTTGGACAACAGGATTTCAAATATGGTGCAGGTCACTAAAATCTGAAATAATCTGGAGGAGAAATGTGTCAGTTAATTTTGTGAAATTTTAATTATAGAAGAATTCAAAGAAACATAGTGTTAGTCAGTTGAGGTAAGAAATTAGCGCTTTGTCCTGAGGGAACCGGCTTTAATGCAGAGAGGCGTCACAGCTGAGTGGACAAACCCAGGTTTGCGGCTTGTCTATCACTTCATCTGTGTGACTGAGGGCAAGAGATTTAGCTTCTCTGAGCCCCAGTTCCCTCAGCTGTAAAATGCAGAGATCATCTATTTTGTCCCATTTTATAGAGTAGTATGGATGCATAGTTAATCATTTTTAAAAACTCATATAAAACCAAAAATGCTTAAAATAATAAGTTTTTTTCTTTGGGAAGAAAATGAACATAATTAGTTGCCAACTAAAAGTAAATGCTGCAGATAATCAGCCTCAAAAAAATTAAGTACTTATGATCTTGCTTCTAACTCTTAAAATAACTAAGCAGGCCCTAAAAGGTAAACTTTGGCTCAGCGGAAGTCCAAACTATCACAAATTCTAAGTGAAATTTTGAAAATACTGAGATTCCATAATGGTTAAGTTATGGAATATACTGGTTTCTCTCTTATTTATCAATATAATTTATTAAAAATTATAAAATTTGGTGGATGGTGCCTGTGGCTCAAGGAGTAGGGTGCTGGCCCCATATGCTGGAGGTGGTGGGTTCAAACCCGGCCCTGGCCAAAAAACTGCAAAAAAAAAAAAAAAAAAAAAAAAAAGAAATTACAAAATTTGGAGTCACAAGTTGAAAGCCAAATGGATGTGCGACCTATGTTAAAATGAAAAACTTGTCATAATAATTAATTAGCATGTTCTTACCCCCATTTTGTTAGCAGCATGCAGTCTGAAGCTGTATGTCTTCCCAGGAAGAAGGTTGCTCACTGTACATTCTAATTCAGTACCTTGATAAATGTCTCTGGGTTCGTCTTTTTCTACAGGACACATTTCCACACCATAACAGGAAATGGGTGATCCACCATCAGCCAGAGGGGGTACTAAAGGTAGAAAGATTTATGCAGTTTAACAAGTTGAACACTTTTAGTTTTAATTTCATTGTAATTTATTAGCAAAATGGTGATTACCCCATCGTAACTGTATTTCTTTTGCTTTGGGTCTACCCTGTAATCTGGGAGGGAGGCATGGGCCAGGAGGCACAGCTGGCGTCTGCACCAGCAAAGATTCAGAGACCTGCAAAACAAAAGCAAAAACAAAACAAAAATAACCTGAAACCAAATAATTGAATTGCTTTTGGGAAAAAAAAAAATACAAACATTGCATCAATGATTTGAAATTGTACTTGATTATCAACTAAAATGGAGAAAAGTTCTGAATAAAATCAAAACTCAATCAAATCATTAAAATTCAAAATTTTCACAGACAAACACGTACTATGTAACTACTATACACAAAGCAAGTTACCTTGAAAAGAATCCCAACAAATATTTTTCTTTCCATAATTAAAAAACTATAAAACAATTTCCAAACACAACTTAATGGGGAATACTTTTGATCCTGTCCAAAGGGATCAACAAATCTCTTTTAGGGAGGGATGTTTTTATATTCTGTAGGTATTATCCACCTTATTTCAGGAGGTTTACAGTATTTTGGCTACTTTCCTATATTTTTAACTAAAACACAGATTTATTTATTTTTAGAGCTGAGGTCTCACTGCTGCCAGGCTGAAGTGCAGTGGCTGTGCACAGGTGTGATCAAGGGTACTGCAGCCCCAAACTCCTAGGCTCAAGCCGATTCTCTTGCCTCAATCTCCCAAATAGCTGGGGATATAGGTGTGCCATCACCATGGCTGGCTAATTCATTTATTTAAAAATAATGTTTCCTTCTTCTTTTCCACCTAAATATAATTCAAAAACCAGGTAAGCTTTTCCAGGTATTTTCCATCTTTCTAGGTAGGTGATATTGCTTTTAGTTGCTATGCTGTTCTTTTTGTTTTATTTTAAAAGACACTCTCTTAAAAGCATTGGCACAAACTCAGTACCACATTCCCTACCTGCATCATATTAAAGTTTATATTTAACATTCTTTATAAACACCAATAAAATAGTTTATCATTTTATTAAGAAAGATATCAGGTACTAGAATGCTATAATGCTATATTAGAAGATTTTTGAGGGGGGAGCGTGGGGATGGGTGAATGTTTTTCTTAAATCCAGGCAGACTTCTTTTACTGGATAAAATGAAAGCAACTGGATCACAAGCCAGTTGAACAGGACTTACACTCAGTTTTATAATACTTCATTTTCAACAAATTGCTTATATTTCCTTTTTTCTTTTTTTTTGAGTTAGAGTCTTATTTTGTTGTCCTCGGTAGAGTGCTGTGGCGTCACAGCTCACAGCAACCTCAAACTCTTGGGCTTAAGCAATTCTCTTGCCTCAGCCTCCCAAGTAGCTGGGACTACAGGCATCCGCCACAATGCCTGGCTATTTTTGTTGCAGTTGTCATTGTTGTTTAGCTGGCCCAGGCCGGGTTTGAACCCACCAGCCTTGGTGCATGTAACCACTGTGCATAGGTGCTGAGACTTACATTTCATTTTTTAAAAAAGAACACTTTCATTGCATTAATTTCCATTTTGAAAAATAATAACAATTATGAATGCTCCAAAATTTGGTGAAATTTATTAAAAAAGTCATTCCTGGCCAGGCGCGGTGGCTCGTTCCTGTACTCTGGGAGGTCAAGGTGGGTGGATTACTTGAGCTCATGGGTTTGAGACTAGCTTGAGCAAGAGCAAGACTCCTGTCTCTAAAAAAAAAAAAAAAAATACCTGGGCATTGTGGCAGACGTCTTTAGTCCCAGCTACTCGGGAGGCTGAGACAAGAGAATTTCTTGATCCCACAAGTTTGAGGTTGCTGTGAGCTATAATGTCACAGCACTCTATTGAGGGTGACAAAGTGAGAGTCTGTCTCAAAAAAAAAAAAAAAAAGAAAAAAAAAGTCGTTCCTATTAAAAACCATACCTCTCTAGAATATTATAAATGTCTTATACTTAAAAAATATGGCACTTTAAAAGTCCATTTTGGTTACTGGTCTCTAATAATAAAATAATGGCCAGCTTTTCTGAAGTAGGTAAATATTACTAACTAGGTTTAAGCAATAAATGGTATTTCATGGTTTGTCCTGGCACACAGTTTATGGAACAGTAAATCAGTCTATAATTATTTTATTCCTATTTCTGCTTAGTCTGGTTATTAAGTATCACCCTAAAATTTATCTTTATGATATATTCTTCAATTTTTTTTTCTTCTTCAATGTTTTTATATATTTGTTTTTTTCAAACTAAGTATCAGTCAGACAACAAATATTCACTTGACACTTACCATGAGCTAAGTATGTTAGAATATTCTGGTCACTACAACATTAACCACCCAGGTTATAGAAATTACTTTTCTACATTTGTGGATAGTTTTCAATATTTGAAACGGCATCCGGTGATCTCATCCCATTTAGTCAAGTTAACAACCAAGAAAGAGAGAGTATGCATCTGAGCATTACCGCACTCTGTCCTCCATCGCTGATGCAGTAAACCCGCAAACGGTAGAAACAGCCAGGATTCAGACGCTCGCAGAGATGTTCCCTGGTAGGGCCACTGTATATCATATCCCATTTGTTTCCTGTAAGGTTAGGAATTGTGTTCAGTCATCTACAAGGTAATGATTAACGTTCTGGTATCATGGACACAGCAGGTATCCTAGCTTTACTAAATAAGTGTTTATGTAATTTGTCAGAAACAATTTAAGCCTGTGTCGGTTTCCTGGAAATGATCTGCTTTTCTTTATGTGGGAAGCTTCTTAGATAAATCTGCCTGGCTTTATGGAAGTGAAATAACTCTGTAACTCTTTGCAGAGTTTGGCCTAGATTGATAATTTGCATTTAATGTAGCAATTTAAACGTGTTTCCTGGTCTGTAACAACATAATAATACACAGACTGTATAAAGAACTAATACTGTAATAAGTTTAGTCTTAATTAAATTACATATTTATTTTTTGCAGTAAACAGGTCATTTCATAGAAATAAATGTTATTAAATGTGTAATTCAAGAACAGAGTTCATTAGTCATAAACTCATTACAAAAATTAGCAAAATATGAGTCACACTTTAAAAGGTGATCTCTCTCTGATAAATCTGGCTATAAACATTACAAGAAAAATTAGCCTTCAGAAGTCTTCATAGTATCTAAAGATTTAGTCTAGGTACACAGGGACTGAACAATGTAAACGAATTTTAAAAAACCATGTAAAGGTAATAATATAGGAGTATAGTAGTTTTACATTTGATTAACCATACTTATGGAGATAAAAATTTAAAGTGGGCCATAACAGGCAAAATCTAACTGCAAGGAAAAAAAAAAATTAAGACCAGCCCAAAGCAAAATAAAACATCTTTTTATGGTAGTATATGAAAAGCAAGAAGGAAGAAAAGATGTAATATAAAATGTAAAGACACGAAGAGTAGAGACAGACTAGCTGGAATAAATATATCAATTTTAATTTAATTAAAAATTAAATAAAAATTAAATTTTTACCATTAGAACCTTCTGCCATTTCCACTACGTATTTATTAATGGCTGCCCCTCCGCTATCTTTTGGTGGATCTATTCAAAGAAGCAAAAGTGGTATTAGATAAAGTACACACAACATAAAAATGACAAAAAATTCTATCAACAGAATACTAAACTGGATTATTATTATTATTTTTTTGGCCGGGGCTGGGTTTGAACCCACCACCTCCGGCAGATGGGACCAGCGCCCTACCCCTTTGAGCCACAGGTGCCGCCCTAAACTAGGATTATTTAACAAGAAAAAGGAGTCACCCTCAAATCTTTCTTATTAACACCAGTACCTAATTACTCTGTGCCGCTGGCAACTGCTTTTCACAGTATTCCACATTTGTAAACATGGTTCTCTGTTAACAACTTTTTTTTTTCTTTTTTAAAAGAGACAAAGTCTTGCTCTATAGCCCAGGCTGGAGTGCAGTGTGGTATGATCATAGCTCACTGCAGCCTTGAACTCCTGGGCTCAAAGGATCCTTTCACCTCAGCCTCCTGAGTGGCTAGATTACAGGCATGTGCCACGAAGGCAGGCTGATTTTTTTATTTTTGTAGAGACAGGACCTTGCTATGTTGCCTAGGCTGGTCTCAAATTCCTAGTCTCAAGTAATCCTACCACCTCAGCCTCCCAAAGTGCTAGAATTATAGCTTTGAGCCTCTATGACTGGCTTCCATAACGAATTTTAATGGCCGCCCAATATTCTATTCACTTTCAACTTTAAGATTATATAAAACTTTTGGATATTTTTGTAAGTATCACTGAAGTATTTTTATTGGTTTGAATTTTTCAGGCATGAATTAATTTTATATGATCATTTTTATTAACTAGTATAAGTAGACACTCAATAAATGTCTGTTTTATGTAAATGTCTAATTTTCACTTGTCATGAAAGCCAGATGACCCAGCTGTTAGCTCCGCAAGTTTTCTGTTCACACAGTGCAGTCACTGCTGATAGTCTTACAATGGATCCTAAGTTCTTCCGCGTCAAATCTGAACCTAGTGTGCGTGAATATGAAAGTTTCCGCAAAAAAAGGACCCCAATGAATGACTCTTACATTTCTTATTGGACCGACTTAAGTGGACAAATTTACTCAAAAATCTTAAAAATTATCCCTATATTCAAATTATTTTAATCAAATAGAAAACTAATAATATTCAAATATGCATGATATCTTTTTAAAATTTTTTTTATTAAATCGTAACTTTGTACATTGATGCATTTATGGGGTTCAGGTTACTGCTTTGATATACGATGTGAAATGCTTACACTGAATAAGTAACACATCCATCACAATTATACTCGTTTCTTAATATAAGTTTTGAAATGTACCATTGCATCATGCACATTAGGTGAGGTCCCCCCAAATAACCTCCCTCCTCCCATACCCCCCTCACCCCCTTCCCTTCTACTTTCTGGACTACAGTTATGTTTTGCCACTCGTGTGAGTGTGTAGGTGGTTATATATTGATTTCATAGTAGTATTGAGTATATTGGATACTTTCCCCCCCATTCTTGAGATCCTTTACTAAGAAGAATGTTCCAGCTCCATCCAGGTAAACGTAAAAGATGTGAAGTCTCCATCCTTTTTTATGGCTGCATAGTATTCCAAATATGCATAATATCTTACCCCAAGTAATTTTAAAACTGTGAGAGTGGATCTTTCCTTTAACTGAAGGCTTAACAGGTACTCCTGGTTTATCAGGGCAGGTAGTAAATTCTACTACTTCACTCGGATTACTTTTGCCTTCCGAATTGTAAGCAATAACCTGCAATAAGAAAACAAAGAAATAATGTTTGATAATTAATGATACTGGCTTAATGAACAAGGCAATGGGAGACAAATAGGTTTAATTCAAATGATAAAATGTTTCAGACTGTAATGGCTTGTTTCTTTGAAAACAGCTCGTCTTCCACAGGGACTTGGCATATGTGAAGAGTGTGCAAGTGCGCTCTGCTTTCAGAGTCGGCCCCAGAGACACAAGCGTAAGTCTAACATTTCAATACTAAACAAGAGTCATCAAAGGAATGAGCTATAACCTGGTGATTCCTCATGGGCTTTAGACTTGCTTTAATTATTCTTCTAATATTCTTTGAGGGTTTAAAAAGATTTTTACACAGTCATTGATCAAAAGGGGATGCTTAATCTCTTCCCTTGCATGTGAGTTACACTTCATGACTCATTATGGCACGTGCAATGTAGCAAGTAACTTCCTTCCCCTACAGAGAGGCCTAGTGGGTATGAACTGAGGGCTCCTCCACCAACCACTTGAGTTTGGTGGCAGACCCTCCAGTCCCCTTCAAGCCTCCAGATGACTACAACCCCAGCTGATATCCTCATTACGACCTGCTGGAGACCCTGCACCAGAATCATCCAGTTAAGCTGGCACTTAATTCTTTTTTTTTTTTTTTTTTTTTTTTTTTATATATATATTTTTGTAGAGACAGAGTTTCACTTTATTGCCCTCGGTAGAGTGCCGTGGCGTCACACAGCTCACAGCAACCTCCAACTCCTGGGCTTAGGCGATTCTCCTGCCTCAGCCTCCCGAGTAGCTGGGACCACAGGCGCCCGCCACAACGCCCGGCTATTTTTTTTTTTGTTGTTGCAGTTTGGCCGGGGCCGGGTATGAACCTGCCACCCTCGGTATATGGGGCCGGCGCCCTACTCACTGAGCCACAGGCGCTGCCCTGGCACTTAATTCTTGACTCACAGTGACTTTAAGATAATAAATGTTCATTTTTTCAAGCTACTAAGTTTTGGGGTGATTTGTTATGTAGCAATAGAGAAACATCATTCAAATCTAGGTGTTACTATATTTGATTTTAGAACTTTAACTGTACCTATGTATTTTCACCTGTCTTCTCTACTGAACTTAACGACCCTCGAGTATCAAACTGTGATTTTTCTTCTCTAAACCAGCCCTCCTTGTGCTCTCCCCATCAGTGAAAAGCACTATCCTCTACCTACTACCTAGATGCTCAAGCCAAAAATCAAGGAGACATCTTTTTTAAGTACATTTATTTCAGGTTAATGTGAGGGTACAAACAACCAGGTCCAAATATTTGATTTTGTTAGGTACAGTCCCTGATGTGGTTTGTCCCACAAACAAAAGGTGTGCCAACCCCCACCCCCTTCCCATTCAGTGAGAGCACCCCAGCCCCCTCCTCGTCCTTCATCCCCTCTCCGACTTGGAAACAAGTTTTTCTCCTATGTGGGTGTGCACTGTATTGTCTCTTTCAGGGGCCCTCAAACTGTGCGGGCCACATGCAGTGGTGTGAATTGTATTTGTTCCCATTTTGTTTTTTTACTTCAAAATAAGATATGTGCAGTGTGCATAGGAATTTGTTCATAGTTTTTTTTTTTTTTTTAAACTATAGTCCGGCCCTCCAACGGTCTGAGGGACAGTGAATTGGCCCCTTGTTTAAAAAGTTTGAGGACGCCTGGTATTGGCTTCATATTAGTATCGAATGCATTAGATAATCGTTTTTCCATTCTTGTGATACTTTACTAAGAAGTGTGTGTTTCATCTTCATCCAGAATATACAAAAGATGTAAAGTCTCCATATTTTTAATGGCTGAATCGTATTCCATGGTATATACAGGCCACAGTTTGTCAATCCATTCCTGAGCTGATAGGCATTTAGGTTGTTTCCACATCTTAGTGATTGCAAACTGAGCCATGATAAATGATCTAGTGCAAATGTCCTTATGATAAAATGACTTTTTTCCTTCTGGGTAGATGCCTAGTACTGGGATTAGGTACTAGGCATTAGGTACTTAGATCTCCCTAGTCAAATGGGAGAGCTAGGCTGAGATCTCTGAGTAGACATCTTTGATTCTTCTTTCTCTTTTACACGTCAAGTCTGTTGCGTACACCCTGCTAACTTTACTTCCATTTCACTGTTCTTTACAACCATGGCATTAGGGAAAGGGTCCTTTCTCTTATTTTTTTCTGGATAACTACAGTTACACTAACAAGTTTCCAGTGTGCATTCCTGCCCTTGACCCCACCTACTTTTTCTTTTTTTTCCTTCCTTTTTGGAAATAGATGAGTATCTACATATGAGGATCCCAAATAATTCGTGTAATCCCCATGAGAACTCAGTAAATTTATTTATTTATTTTTTTTTGTAGAGACAGAATCTCACTTTACTGCCCTTGGTAGAGTGCTGTGGCGTCACATGGCTCACAGCAACCTCCAGCTCTTGGGCTTATGTGATTCTCCTGCCTCAGCCTCCCGAGTAGCTGGGACTACAGGCGCCCACCACAATGCCCGGCTATTTTTTTGTTGTTGCAGTTTGGCCGGGGCTGGGTTTGAACCCACCACCCTCAGCATAAGGGGCCGGCGCCCTACTCACTGAGCCACAGGCGCCGCCCATGAGAACTCAGTAGATTTAGTCCATTTGTTCCACTTTGCTCAAGCTTCTTAGTCCTCTCACATATTCGGATGAGTTTTCAGGATACATCGTCTCTGCTGCTTTACAAATGAGACTACAAAGAGGTTTTTTTTTTTTTTCTTCTTCTGAAGATCTATTCTTTATTTTGTACCAAAGTAAAAGAGTGTGGCTTATATATATATATTTTTTTTTTTTTGTAGAGACAGAATCTCACTGTACCGCCCTTGGGTAGAGTGCCATGGCGTCACACGGGTCACAGCAACCTCTAACTCTTGGGCTTACGCGATTCTCTTGCTCAGCCTCCGGAGCAGCTGGGACCACAGGTGCCCGCCACAATGCCCAGCTATTTTTTTTTGTTGCAGTTTGGCCAGGGCTGGGTTTGAACCTGCCACCCTCGGCATATGGGGCCGGCGCCCTACTCATTGAGCCACAGGTGCCGCCTGGCTTTTATATTGTTATAAAACAAAATTAATACCTGCTACCAGCTCAAGGACATCACATACACTTTAGAAAAAAGTCACTGCTATTTGGATTCAAACATACATGGTGTGGAAAAAGGAGTAACATAACTTTACTAAATCATCATTGGGAAAGCTAGTGGTTGGGATGCGACCTAATTATGCCAGAATCTGGTGGGCAAGGAGAACAAGCCATCTGAATCCAGCCAGACTATAAAAATACGACTTTTTATTGTCCCTCTCTCCCGTTTCTGGGGAAGGCTCAACTATACTTCGTGGGCCAACAGTAGGCTTATGTTATATATATGTAAGTTCTTTTGGGTACAGTTCCAAAATAGGTAATCAAATTCTAGAGGGTTTGGCATCTCTTGGAAAGAAGCAAACTAGAAGACAGACTGATGATCTGTATTTGCTTAGATGAATAACATTTACACTTAGATGGAGTCCCACTGACACGTTATTAATGCCAAGATGACCATGGCTGTGCTGGTCAGGCAAGTTCATTCAGTTGATCTGAATACCACTCCCAGACTTGCATGTGACACATGTGAATTGAGTTCTCGCTGGAGAGTCACGGGCTTGACTCCACCATCTACGGTTATCTTCTTTGATCTGAATGCCTGTCAGTCCTTGCCAGCTGTTACAGCCACTGCTTGGTAAAATTTTGCCACGAAGTCTGGCTCACTGATCTCCAATTGCCTGATAAATTCATTGCGCTCCTGCTCAGCCCAACCTCGAAACCACTGATCCCAAAGACGTAGCTGGCACTCAAAGATACAAGGTGGTCGGTTTGCCCCAGACATACTAACCTGCTCCAGACCATCCAGTATTGGCTGTAATTTTCCTGGTACAGCCTTAGCTACCAGGTCCTGTATGAAACATTCACGCTGGGGACTTGACCAACCGGCAAACCAGTGAAGAACATACTTCATCTCTTGGGAAGTGATGTAAGACACTGGGGGAGGGGAAAAGTTGGTAATACTATCTGGTACTGTGGGTAAAACAGGAGGAAAGGATGGTGGCATCAAGGAGGAAGATGATTCCAGCGGCACCCTCCTCTGTGCCCCGGAGGACACTCGGAGATGGTCATAAGGGTCCTTAGACTCCAACAATCACTGCAGCTTCCATGTTTCCTCAAAACCCAAAGGTGGGCCAGCTGGGCATCCCACACACTTCCAGTCCCAAACCAGTCCCAATCACCCAGGTCCCCCAGCCTACAAAGAGGTTTAAAATACTTCTCAATGTTGTGCATAGCATCTACTTAAACCTTATAACTACAAAAATTGCCTCTCTAGAACTGGTAAGGAGGCTGGGCGTGGTGGCTCACGCGTGTAGTCCCAGTGCTGTGGGAGGCTGCGGTGGGTGGATTTCCTGAGCTTGGAGGTTCAAGACCAGAATGAGCAGGAGTGAGCCAGAGTGAAACCCCGTCTCTACCCAAAAAAAAAAAAAAGCCAGGCGTTGTGGTGGGTGCCTGCAGTCCCAGCTACTTGGGAGGCAAAGGGCAAGAGAATCACTAAAGGAAGAATGGAAAAAATAAAATAAATAAAATAAAATAAACCTTCAAACTAAGAAGAGTGAAAGCCAGCTGAAATTGAATGAAAAAAAAAAAAAAATTTTTTTCATTCAATTTCAGCTGGCTTTCACTGAAAGCCAAAAAAATTTTGGCCGGGGCTGGTTTTGAACCCGCCACCTTCGGCATATGGGACCGGTGCTCTACCCCTTTGAGCCACAGGCGCCGCCAAAAAAAAAAAAAAAAAAAAAAAAAATTTTTTTTAAACCCGCAAGGACTCAGGTGTGTTTTTAAGGTTGTGTATTTCAGCCTTGCTTCCTTTAACTGTAGAGTATCTTCTTCAGTTAGCCATAAAAGTAATTAAAGGTATAAAGCCATAAAGATAATCTTTTCCTTCTCAGTTTACAAACAATAAAAACATCCATTTAGTGTCTGCTACAGAGGGAGCACAGTACTAGGACTCTAGGTGTGATGCAGTCCTGATGGTCAAGGAGCTTAGATTCTTTATCCAGAAGACTGGCAATACAACATCTCACAATAATTGGGCAGGAGATTCCTAAGGCCTGAAATGGTCCAGGAGGCCTTTGAAAAGGCAAATAGAAGTAATGTGGGGTCTTCTTGGGGAACAGCAATTAAAGGGGAAGCTTGTATAAGAGAGAGATCAGAAAGCCCTGAGCATAAGGGCAGAAGTGAATAGTAAACAGTGAGCTCTGCTCAGGGAGGATAAATGCAGTAGGACCTCTGTAAGTTGACCACCCTTGGGACTGTAAGAAACCCGTCAATATATGGAGGTGGTCAATATAATGAACCAGGCCTACTCTACTGATATGTACATGTGGTGCCGTCCAGTTTATGAAAATTAGGTCAACTTAAGGTGGTTGTCAGTGTAGGGAGGTGGTCAACTAAGGAGGTTATACTATAGTTAATCCATCTGGTGAGGTAGCCAGTTCAAGTATCTAGTAAAAGGCAGTAAGTTTTAAAAACTGAATATGAATATAAAAAGTCTTATATCAAACTAAGGAAATTGTTTCTTAGAGGGAAAGCTGTTTTCCAGAAAGGTTTCTAAAATACATCTTAGATTGGAAGGTGAGAAAGCCTGAGAACAGTTATGTACAGAACATGTTTGGAGATTCAGTATTTTTTAGTACAGAAACGACAGCTGCTAAAAGGTAAACAGATGACGTATCTAAGCCACAGAGGGAAACACGACGCAGAGCTAACACTTAGTGAGGACGCCCTCAGATCAGGGCGGAGGAGGGAGGAAGGCATCATAAAATGACACCAGACAAGGGGAGACGCAGGAAGGGGACGTGACTATGCACCATCACAGACAGCGAATTTCAAGGCTGTAATATCAGACAGTTGACAGATCCAGATACTAGCTGTTCTTACTTCTCCCCACCTCTGACAAGGCTTCAAAAACAAGGAATAAACAGAGGTCAAAGTATCTAAAGGTTCATAGCTCAAGGTGCTACTTTGAAAAACTATTTTTCAGGAAATTCGGGAAACGAGTCATCAGCTTTCCAGTGGCCCAGATTTATAGGAATTGGTCACTAGCCTCTGAAGCCTTTCATCCTTTACAAATTTGGACACCAGGTCCTAGCCCAGCCACCAGTCAACCATTTGATGAAATTAGAACCATCTACTCGTCATTCTTCACTTTACACAATTTTGAGAATTTGGACTGTTTGTTATGCTTTAAAAAATATCACTTTCTTTTTTCTTTGTCCTTTACATATTTTCATTATTCTGATTTTTAGTATTTTAAGTATCCTAGAATTGCTTTCATAGCAGAACCTAGGGCTCTAGCATTTGGTAAATTTGGTCATAGTATTAGTTTTATGTTAATTATATCCTTTTGTTTCATAAGACAATAATATGCTAGTCATCACTTCCCAGATTATGATATTTTTATTGTTTTTGCTTAATGTTCTAAGATTTCTTTAAAATATTGAGATTGTGATTTTTATTTTTATTTTTGAGGATTCATTGAGGGTAGAAGAAACCAGGTTACACTGATTGCATTTGTTAGGTAAAGTCCCTCACAATTGTGTCTTGCCCCCCAAAAGGTGTGGCACACACCAAGACCCCACCCCTCCCCTCCCTTCCCTGGAGATTGTGTTTTGATATGATTATTTGGAAGAGACTGCAATGTCAAGTTATAAAAGAAACACTGAGACATGATAATGGGATTTAACGTAGCAAAATAACCTCAGCTGGGTCCCCAGGACATGGAAAAATTTAAATGAATGTCTGAGCTGGGCCACAGTGACTTGTGCCTGTAATCACAGCACTTTGGGAGGCTGAGGCAGGAGGACTGCTTGAGCCTAATAGTTCAAGACCAGCCTGGGCAACACAGTGAGGTCCTGACTCTACAAAAATATAAAAACAAAACAAAACAAAAAAAAAATTATTTGGGCACAGTGCCGCACGCACACTTGTAGTTCCAGCTTCCAGAAGCTCAAGGCTGCAGTGTGCTCTAACAGGGCCACTGTGTACCAGCCTGAGTGAAATAAAATAAAGTCTGAGATCCTAGAACTTTATATAGACCTGATTTTCTATTTTCTAGTATTTTTTTCCCCCCTCTCCTCTAGATGAATGGGTATGAAGTTTTAGCAAGGTATCAGACTGACTTTGAACATCTGGGTCAATACAGATTGCTAGACCTCACACCCAAAATTTCTGATTTAGTAAATGGAGTATGGGGCCACAGAATTTGCATTTTAACAAGTTCCCAGGTGCCACTGGTAGAATGGTCTGGTGACTACTTTGCAAACTACTACTCCAAATCTTTTTTTTTTTTTTTGTAGAGACAGAGTCTCACTGTACCGCCCTCGGGTAGAGTGCCGTGGCGTCACACGGCTCACAGCAACCTCTTAACTCTTGGGCTTACGCGATTCTCTTGCCTCAGCCTCCCGAGCAGCTGGGACTACAGGCACCCGCCACAACGCCCGGCTATTTTTTGGTTGCAGTTTGGCCGGGGCTGGGTTTGAACCCGCCACCCTCGGCATATGGGGCTGGCGCCCTACTCACTGAGCCACAGGCGCCACCCAACTCCAGATCTTTTTTCTTTTCCAGATTAATATGAGGCAGATGAGGACATATGATTAAGGGGCAGTTGAGTCCCTCATTCAGAAGTGTGCCATATACCCCTACATTGTACCCGTTAGGTGGGAACTTACCAAATCTTGAATTTAATTGTTTTTCTACCTGGGTGCAATGGTTCATGCCTGTAATCCTAACAATTTGGGAGGCTGAGGTGAGTGGATTGCTTGAGTTTAGGAATTCGAGACCAGCCTGATTAAGAGCGAGACCCCTGTCTCTATTAAAAACAGAAAATTAGCTGGGCATGGTGGTGGGCACCTGTAGTCCCAGCTCCTTGGAAGGCTGAGACAACAGGACCACTGGAGTCCAAGTTTGAGGTTGCTGTGAGCTATGAGGCCATGGCACCCTACCCAGGACATAGAATGAGACTCTGCCTCAAAACAAAACAAAACTGTGTTTTTCTCTTGTGTGGAGCCTGTAGTCATTCATCTAGTAGTTTCCTATTAGTACTGAGTATACTGGACACATGCTTTTTCCATTCTTGAGATATTTTACTTAGGAGAATATTCTGCACATCTGTCTATCTAAATCCGAAAGACGCAAAGTCTCCATCTTTTTTTATGGCTGAACAGTATTGCATGGTATAAATATGCCATGGTTCATTAATCCATTTATGTGTTGAAGGGCACTTGGTGTGTTTTTATATCTTTGCAATTGTGATCTAATCCAAGATCTTGACTGCTCTAGATTTTATTACTGTTTTATTTTATTTATTTATTTTTTTTGTAGAGACAGAGTCTCACTTTATGGCCCTCGGTAGAGTGCTGTGGCCTCATACAGCTCACAGCAACCTCCAACTCCTGGGCTTAAGCGATTCTCTTGCCTCAGCCTCCCGAGTAGCTGGGACTACAGGCGCCCGCCACAATGCCCGGCTATTTTTTGGTTGCAGTTTGGCCGGGGCCGGGTTTGAACCCGCCACCCTCGGTATATGGGTCCGGCGCCTTACTGACTGAGCCACAGGCGCCGCCCTATTACTGTTTTATCTTTAATACGCAGGTATGTAATCCCCTTCCTATAATCCAGTGATATGTAAAAAGGTAGCTTACTGAGATGTTTTCCCATCCTTATTTGGGAGTGCTTTTTGGAACAGTCAACTGTTTTGTTGGAGATTCTGACTATATACCTCCCTTCCCCTGCTATTTGAGAGTGATTGCAATAGTGAAATAGTTTAAATAGAAATTTGATTTGCTTATAGTAGATCAGTAAGGAATTCAACACATATATGTGTGTGTGATGTGTGTAATTTTCACTGTTACATGGTAGTGTAATTCTAAGAATGCTGATAAAATTAAATTATACAGACATTAATATCTTCATCTTTAGAAGACCTGTCAGTATGATAATTACTACTGGAGCAAAAATATAATCCAACATCGTGAAAGAAAAACTGGAATCAACAGGCATACTTTTAAGGTATTTTGTAAGGCTGGTAAACATGAAAATGACATTTAGAAATTAAAATGACCTGGGCGACGCCTGTGGCTCAGTTGGTAGGGCACCGGCCCCATATACTGAGGGTGGCGGGTTCAAACCCGGCCCCGGCTGAATAGCAACCAAAAAAAAAAATAGCCAGGCGTTGTGGCAGGCGCCTGTAGTCCCAGCTACTTGGGAGACTGAGGCAAGAGAATCACTTAAGCCCAGGAGTTGGAGGATGCTGTGAGCTGTGTGATGCCATGGCACTCTACCCAGGGCCATAAGGTGAGACCCTGTCTCTACAAAAAGAAAAAAAAAAAAGAAATTAAAATGACCTGGAGTTATTAGAATTTTTTAAAATGAAGCTAATAGCATAACATAAAGCATAACAAATATAATTATTATGTATTATATAATCAAATTTCTATTATTAAAATTTTCTTCTAATATTCTCAAGGAGTAACAAAATTTATGTTGTTTTTTAATAGTGAAAATAATTTGCTGTGGCTTCTATCATCTATTTGAAATGATTTGATTAAACATGCACTGGCAGGAAAATTTAAATGTTGAATTTATCAACTAATAAGCATCCTGTTTTTAAAAAAACATCCTGCTATACTCTTGGGAAAACAAATGTTTAGGCATGCTTACATTAACTGGTATATTAAGTAATTCAAGCATTTTTTTGCTAAGAAAGACCAATAAACACCAATGTGTTTACTGACCAAATCAAAGAGCCAAAATACATCCTAGAATTAGACTATACTGGAAAAGACACAGAATTTCAAAAGTTTCCATAGTAGGATAACCTTCAAAGCTTGCCACTACCTCAGTTATATACAAGAATGGTACGCACAGTTTCCCTGTCTCTGGTGAGCAAGAAAGACCTGTAGTGTTCCTATCTCCCTCTTGGAATCATTCAGTGCAAAGGCCAATCAGTAGGTGGGCTGAGCAAGGCAAGCATTTGTGCTGGGGGACAGGGATAGGTTGGGTGGACACAGCGGCATGTGCCTTTTGTGAAGTCAAGCACCCTGAACAGGACTTCAGAAAAAAGTATGGGGGGACAGGGAGGTGTGTGACCCAATAAGGGAAAATACTGATCATAATTAGGTCAAAGTTTCTCACTGATGATGAAGGGAGTTAGAAATAAGGAAAAGGGGCAATCTAAAATTAACTTATGCTGTTGGATTAAAGCAGAAAAACAAGGTATTTTGTATGAACTCAAGATTAAAAAATATAGAAACAGGTATGTTTTGTTTGTGCATATGAAGTTTGTGTGTGTGTGTGTGTGTGTATAGATACGCACGCACAGTCAACTTGCTATAGCAATAGGAATCTTGACTTCTCAACACCACCGTCCACTAAAGGACTCTGGTGCTTTGAAAAATGGACAATTCCAGAGTTGAAGAAAAAGTATAAGACAAAACTAGAATATCTTGAGGCAGAAAGGAAGTACTCAAAGGATGATGAGGGACATATCAACAGGATTCAGCAACCAGTATGTAGGGTGTTCACAAATCTGGGACAAGATGAATCTCACAATAACCACAGTTAACAAAATATAACCACTGAATAAATAGGAATTCATGGTTTTTTTTTTTTTAAAGCTTCTCTTTTCTTTCAATATCTTTCTTTGTAATGAATGTAGAATAAATGATAGCATTATGAGATCAACACTTGGCACCAACAATTGTAGTAATAATTGATTCAGGCAAGAATCATCAATGGGTGTTAAAACGATGGAAGGAAGTTCAATGAGGGACAAGATACTTACCAGTGCATAGTATTTACAAAATGCTTATTAATTACAAAGGGAAAAAGAATAATTTTGCAATGAAGACACATAGTAGATATTACTTTTACTTTTATGAAGTCACTACCAGGAAAGGGACAAACTAAAATTATGCACCACTTGATATGATGCACTGACAGAAATCCAGTATTACTTTCTGTGATATTCCTGCCCCAAAGCATACTCTAAGTATGTTCTAACGACAGCCATATTTTAAAAGATGTTTGTTCACAAATAAGAATCATGTATAGGGTGGCGCCTGTGGCTCAAAGGGGTAGGACGCTGGTCCCATATGCTGGAGGTGGGGGGTTCAAACCCAGCCCTGGCCAAAAAAAAAAAAATCACGTACAACATTTAAACTGATTTTGAATGTAAATGTATAAAGTTTGAAAAGCACCGTTATTAAGAAATTTTAAAAAAAGGTCATTAGAAAAAGTTAAAATTATTTAAGATTTAAAACCAAAGGAGTGAGGCTTTCAAATAAGAATAGGTACAAGAAACAGTATTTTAAAGTTTTTCAAAACTTACCTTAAATTTATATTTAGTACTACGTCTGAGATTTTTCACTGTGTAAGCAAGATCTTCTCCATCGTATTTGGGCTTAAAACCATATCCCTGGAAAACAAAGTCTTCATTAGATAACTAATAGTAGAAACATGGGCAATAATGAATGCGTGGAGAGGCCCTGCTTCCTCTCTCCTCCTGCCGTGTGCTGCACAACTAATACCTTCATGCTTCTGTCTTGAGTGGATGGACCCTGATATGCTATTGAACATTCATAGGAAGATGAAATCTCCTACAAATTCTTAGTAAATATAGTAGATCTTTCCCTTTTTGAGGGAAGAAAAGATAGCTTTGGAGACAGTGATAACTTCACCATCAGTAAGCTATCCCCAGAAGTAACAGTCCCAGAGAGATGCTGCCAGAGCTAAACAGGGCTGTTAAGTATTTAGCATTTTAACTTGCCCTGAACACATAGTGGTTTTAAGTGAATAAACAAATGGTCAGTTGTGCTGGTGGGTGAGGATGACACTTAGGTTTGGGATTGCCTTTTATAGCAACAGTGACAAGGCTTTACTACTTATCATTTCTAAAAGTAAAACAAAATTTGAGATCTAATTCACCTATCATAAAATCTACCCTTCTAAAGTATGAAATTCAAAGGCTTATATGTGTAGCATATTCACAAGGATGTGTAACCTTCTAATTTCAGAATAAATCCTGTTGTTTTTTGGTCTGCAGTCACTTCTTCCCTCCTTTGTTTACTAACATACTTCCAATCTCTATGGATTTGTCTATATCCATAAAGATGGAATCATAATAATATGTGGTCTTTTTGACTGTATTATTTTACTTAGCATTGTATTTTCGAGGTTTGTTCATGTTGTGACATATATTGGCACTCTATTCCTTTTTATGGCTGAATAACACTCCGTCCTGTGAACGGTGTTTGTGTACAGCAGCGAGCCTGGTGCCTGGCCCTGTGGACGTGCATCATATATACGTTTGGTAAATGGGTACCTTATGTTGTTCATCCATTTATTTGTTGATAGACATTGGGTTGCTTCCACATTTGGGCTATTATGAATAATACTGCTACCAACATTTATGGACACATTTTTTGTATGAGCATGTATATTCAATTCTCCTGGGTATAAACCCAGGAGTAGACCAATGCTATTTTGGACCCATATTCCTTTAAAGTAGCTCTGAAAAGCTATAGAACTATGTAGAACTAACAGGAGACATTCTGACTCCTGGTTGAATAGGTTCTAGCTCATAGGAAATGAGTAATGGGTAACTAGATTCAGATTGCACTATATAGTTCTTTTTTTTTTGAGACAGAGTCTCAAGCTGTCACCCTGGGTAGAGTGCTGTGGTGTCACAGCTCACAGCAACTTCAGACTCTTGGGCTTAAGTGATTCTCTTGCCTCAGCCTCCCAAGTAGCTGGGACTATAGGCGCCCGCCATAATGCCCGGCTATTTTTTTTTTGTTGTTGCAGTTGACTCTGTTGTTTTAGCAGGCCCAGGCCGCGTTCGAACCTGCCAGCTGCAGTGTATGTGGCCGGCACCCTATCCACTGAGCTATGGGCACTGCCCTCAGATTGCACTATAGAGTTTCGTTGAGACTCTTTAAAATTTTCTGTTGGGAAGCTGTGTATGAATGTAACTGGAGAAGGGAGGTAACGATATTCCCCCATCTTTTAGTGCTGCTCAGTGTATAAGGCTGTGGCGATCGTCTCCTCTATCAAGCCCCAAACAGGTATATTTAAAGTGTAATCTATGCTGTTCCCAGGCATAGACATACAAACACCCACAATAAACAAAACACTCTTCCACATACCAAGAAAGCAAAAGACTGAGTTCTCAAGTCACTCCCAATTCCTCCCAAACTATCACAAACCAAAGCTTTAAAGGACTTAGGAAAGGAGCAGTTAACTTTGTGGCAGTATTTACTGTATTATGATTAATGCCACACTAAAATGTTTTAAAATCTGTGTAAAATACATATTCATGCTTACTGAAGTTTCTTCCTCCATCTCTAAAATGTAAGAAATTCCTTCATCTGATGGTGTTCCTGAGGGT
Organism: Nycticebus coucang; assembly: GCF_027406575.1. Classification (NCBI taxonomy): domain Eukaryota; kingdom Metazoa; phylum Chordata; class Mammalia; order Primates; family Lorisidae; genus Nycticebus; species Nycticebus coucang. The sequence goes on along the minus strand of NC_069794.1, from coordinate 93,537,815 downwards.
TTACTCCATTGTAAGGATAACCAAGTAACTCCAGCCTTTGTTAACACAGGACTTGCTGGTGTAGAAGGGGCACAACCTGAGGTGTAATACAAGACTTCTTCACTAAAACCACTGTTGAAACAAATAATTTTTAAAAAGGAATGAGAAAAAAATATTTTTGCAGCAAAGAATAAGCTTTTTCACAAAAAAAAATTTTTTTTTTTGAGACAGAGCCTCAAGCTGTTGCCCTGGGTGGAGTGCTATGATGTCACAGCTCACAGCAACCTCCAACTCCTGGGCTTAAGTGATTCTCTTGCCTCAGCCTCCCAAGTAGCTGGGACAACAGGCGCCCGACACAACGCCTGGCTATTTTTTGGTTGCAGCTGTCATTGTTGTTTGGCAGGCCCGGGCTGGATTCGAACCTGCCAGCTCTGGGGTATGTGGCTGGCACCTTAGCCGCTTGAGCTACAGGCGCTGAGCCGACAAATATTTTTGAAACTGATGTAATTTTTGATAACAAATTATAATCCAAGTAGTATATTTTGGATTTGATAACATCTTTACAATAACCAGGTCAGACTAAAAAGTGAGTTGGTATTCTTTTAAAAACACAGTTTTGTTGGGTGGTGCCTGTGGGTGGATAGGGTGCCAGCCCCATATATGGAGGGTGGCGGGTTCAAACCCAGCCCAGGCCAAACTGCAACAAAAAAATAGCTAGGCATTGTGGTGGGTGCCTGTAGTCCCAGCTGCTCAGGAGGCCAAGGCAACAGAATCGCCTTAGCCCAGGAGCTGGAGGTTACTGTGAACTGTGTGATGCCACGGCACTCTATGGAGGGCGATAAAGTGAGATTGTCTCTACACACACACAAAAAAGATAAAAATACAGTTTTGTTCAGATTTTTAAGCCTTTGCATCATAATTCATTCAGGCAATGAAAGAATATATGTATTACCTTTCAGAAACAATAACACTTTTATTGGTATAAATGTTGTACCTTCTATACATGCTTTCATATAATACCATTTATATAGTATCTCTTTGAGTAAAAATAGTATCAATTTACTGTTGGGCCTTTCTATTTAAATTAGAACCTAGAAAGGCTCTTGGCCTTTCTATTTAAATTAGGTATCTTAGATGTTCTTAAAATTCAGAAGATTTTAAACAAAATAATAAAATTACATATAAAGATTTAATTTATATATGAAAATCTTGGTAAAGCTGATAGTTTTAATCTTTCTTGTGGTCCCTAACACATTCTCTTATAGCTTTTGCTATACCTAAGCTTATAGTTATAGCTATAAGATGTGGTAACACATCTTAATAATATCAAGAAAAGGATAAACTAAGCAGAATTTTAGTGACTAATTTGGATTATGAATAATTATAAAATTGAAGTTGACTGGGTCATCTAAAATATCTACTTTATTTTATAAAATTTTCTTACCTTGTACCATAGTCATTTTTGGCAGATAATCTAAATTTACAGCCCATTGCTGGTGACAGTTTAGTAATTTTAAATTGTTTCTGTGAACCCATGTAGCACTGATAAAATTCTCCATTTCCTTTTCCCTAAAAGAAATGGTTGATTATTATATATTATATACATTACTGTAAAAAGATATATCCACATCAATTCCTTCTTGATAGTTACACACTGGCAAGCATACGTTATAAGTCATTGATCTCATGAGAAGGGCGAGATACTGCAGATATCTGGAGATACAGCAGAGTTCATCAATGCAGAACTCTTGAATTAAGTACTGTTTTAGCCAATGCTAAATTTCTGGCTTTAATAAAAGAAACACCCAACAATCTCTATGGGGGACTGTTGGTGGCAGAAATAGGGTGATCTTCGATACGGACTAGTTGCTTTCTTTAATCTATGGAAAAGTTCTAAGAAAACAGTTTTAAGAAAAGGCTCCAGGCTGGCGTGGTGGCTCACATCTGTAATCCTAGCACTCTGGGAGGCCGAGGCAGGCAGATCACCTGAACTCACAGGTTTGAGACCAGCCTGAACAAGATTAAGACCCAATCTCTAAAAATAGCTGAGATTGTGGCGGGCACTTGCAGTCCTAGGTACTCAGGAGGTTGAGGCAAGAGAATCGGTTATGCCTAAGAGTTTGAGGTTGCTGTGAGTGATGGTGCCATAGCACTCCACCGAGGGTGACTCTGTCTCAAAAAACAAAAACAAAAGAAAAGGCTCCCACCCATCTTCAAACCTCCACATAGGTAGCTGCCAAGTATTTCTAAAAGGTTTGAGCTGCTACTGCTTAAATTTAACACTGAAAGAGTTCTAGCAGAGAAAACAGCTCAATTACAGGCAACAGGGGAGAGAGAAAAGTTAAGAATAGCTCAGGACAACTAAGAGTTATAGAAATTAGGGTGCTAAAGAAAATGGACAAATTTCTCATCCACCCATTTTTTCTTTATTGTGTAAGCAGAGGTAAGGGGTGGTTATGGTGACTTCTGCTTCAAAGAACTTTAGTCTTTATCTGGGTGCTTCATTGAATTTTCTTGTTAGTTTTAAGGCTGTTTAGTTGATTCTACTGAGTTACCTATCTAGAATCTCACATCACCTCTAAATAATAACAATTTTGCTCCTCCACCTAGACACTGTAACTTTACCTTTTGTTTTGGTTTTGAGTCATACTGACTTACCTATAACTTCCTGAGCAGTGTTAAATAAAGGTGGGGGAAGACTGGCAACTCTGACTTCTTTTTGCTTTGTACAGAAATGCCTTTATTTGTTAGTGCTAGCACAAAAATAACTACCAAATAAGGAAATGCCTTTCTATTCCTAACTTGTTTTAAGTTTTAACTGGGATACATGCTAAATTTTATCAAATATCCTATCTTAATTTATCAAGATGATAATGACTTTTATATTAATGTGATATGTTAATAGAGTTTCTAATTCTTTTTTTTTTTTTTTTTTGGAGACAGAGCCTCAAGCTGTTGCCCTGGGTACAGTGCTGTGGCGTCACAGCTCACAGCAAACTCCAACTCCTGGGCTCAAGTGATTGTCTTGCCTCAGCCTCCCAAGTAGCTGGGACTACAGGCGCCTGTCACAACACCCGGCTATTTTTTGGTTGTAGTTGTCACTGTTGTTTGGTGGGCCCAGGCTAGATTTGAACCCGCCAGCTCTGGTGTATGTGGCTGGCGTCTTAGCCGCTTGAGCTAGAGGCGCCAAGCCAGATTTTCTAATCCTTAATTATGTTATAATTTCTGGAATAAAATATACTTAGTTGTGGTTTATTATTCTTTTCATATACTACCAAATTCCCAAATTATCAATGGAATTTCTTCTATTCCTTCTGGCCCCACCTCTTAGCTTGACGTAAGTAGCAGGGCAAAAGTGACTACGATAAATGACAGAAAAATGATGCATTAAACGATAAAGCCTGGTACGTTTACTGTGGTTGGCTAAATAATGGCCCCCAAATATATCCAGGTCCTAATCCTCTGAACCTGTGAATGTTACATTATATGGTAAGAGGGACTATACAATTCACCTAAGTTAAGGATCTTGAGATTGGAGATTACCCTGGATTATCTGGGTGGACCCTAAATGGAATTAAGTGCCCTTAAAATAAGGAGACAGGGAGATGTGAAGACAGAAGAGGAAGATGATGTGATGCTGGAAGTAAGGAGAGAAAAGGCAATGCCATGTGACCAAGAATCAGGTAATGAGGACAGCTATGGAAGCTGAAGGCGAGGAAACAAATTTGCCCCTAGAACCCCCAGAGGGAGCATGGCCATGCTGATGCCTAGAGTCTGGCCCAGTGATTAATGATTTCAGATTTCTGGCCTCCAGAACTATAAGAGAAAAGATGTGATGTTTTATTATCAGGTTTGGGGTAATTTGTTATGGCAGGCATAGGAAATAAATACACCTGCCTTTAAGGCTGATGTGAATAAAAGTTACTTCATCAAGGCAATTACCTACGAGACAAATTTTATTTTATCTTATTTATTTACTTATTTATAAGAGAGAATCTTGCTCTGTCACCCTGGCTAGAGTATACTGGTGTCATCATAGCGCACTGCAACCTCAAAGTCCTGGGCTCAAGTGATCCTCCTGCCTAAGGGACTACAGGTGCCATTGTGACCACCTAATTTTTCAATTTTTTGTAGAAATGGGATCTCAACTTCTTAAGCCACAGTTTTGATAAAAATCCAAAACAGAAGATAGGCAAACACTTTCTTATTTATTATTCTTTTTTTTTTAGAGACAGAGTCTCAAGCTGTTGCCCTGGGTAGAGTGCCAGGGCATCACAGCTCACAGCAACCTCCAAATCTCCAACTCCTGGGCTTAAGCGATTCTCTGGCCTCAGCCTCCCAAGTAGCTGGGACTACAGGTACCCGCCACAACACCTGGCTATTTTTTGGTTGTGGTTGTCGTTGTTTGGCAGGCCTGGGCTGGATTCAAACCTGCAAGCTCTGGTGTATGTGGCTGGCGCCTTAGACGCTTGAGTTACAGGCACCGCCAACACTTTCAATCTACTCATGTGCCACACAAACCATTCATACTGTTGTTGAAAGAAAAAACCCCCACTCAATTATTAAAACAAACAAAAGTTCTGTGTGAAGATATGCATATTATTTTAACCCTCTAAAAATAAAACAATTCAATTTACTTACCTCATCCCATTCTAAAATAAAGCTTTGGATTTTTGAACCATTGTCACTTGGTGCCTAAAACACACCAAAAAAACAAAGTGAATACAAATTAGTAGTTTCATAAATGATATTGTGATGATCTAATAATCTAAGGAATCTATTTTATGCTACAGATGTTCTCTGTGACTAGGTGCTGGAAAAATATGCACAGAAAATACAGAGCTGTATGTGTTTTATACCTCATAATCCTTTTAAATGTAAAGAAAGAAGGAACGCAAACAAAGCAAGAGGCTACTCAAGTTTTTCTAAACACTGAACAGTCTCCTATAGCAAGATCTTAACTTATAAAGTTCTTTTAAAAAAATCATTTTGCATTTTTTTTTAGAAGATTTTTACCAGGTTTAAGCTGCTAGATTCAATTCTGTCATTTTTATTAAAATTCATCTTACAATAAAAATGGAATATTGTATAAAAGACCAAAGGATGAGGACTTAGGAGTGCTAAAGGAAACCCTGAAAGGGCAGTGTCTGTCCCTGCTGCCAGACTCACTGTGTCCACTGCCCGAGACTGCGGACGCTGTCATCCGCTCATTTTCAGAGGTGAAGAATGCAGTCTCCCTTGCCATTTTATTTCAGTATTTAATCATTCTGGTAATCAAGAATTTCAACCTTATTTCTAACTGAATTTTCTTCCTACGATTTCAGCCCATTTCCTTTGGCAGAATAAATAATCACCCCGTCTTTATTTTAACTTCATATATTTGAGGATAACTGACTTTAAGACTCCTGTCAAAATTAAATAATTTTAACTTTTGAAATGATTTTTAGGAATCTATCCAGTGTTTATATAGCACTGCTAACTATGTAAATGGCAATAAGGGATCACTATGTTTTTTGTTTTTCATTAAGTTTATAATAAAAAGGAACACAGAGGCCCAAATTATTTGTTCAACACTAACACAGATATTATATATAAACTTTTTTAATTTGAATTTTTAACTAGTCAGTACGTTCTTGTTCAGAATTTGCTTGTTAGCTATAGTAACATCTTGTTGAGTGGCAGGTAAAAGAGAATATAATGAGAAGCAGCAAGAAAAAGGACTGTTGGGAAATTCCAACTCTTATACTGCAGAAGAAGAGAATCCAAAGAGAGACGAGCACAAGTCTTATCATAAAGTGTGGGGTACAGAAATATATTTCCTAAGAGTTTATAATTCCAGATTGCTCCGGTCTGGTGGCTGAGTTCTCAGGTTTACTTTGTATTTTTCTGTGAGGCTACTGTCCACCTTAATCTGAGATCTATCATCCAGCTTTTCTCCACCTTAGAGGGCAAACTACCATGTAGAGAGTGTTTTCTCTTATTTTCCTTAGTCCTCACATCACCTCTATGAAGTATTACTGCATTAACTTTACGAAAGAGCAAGTGGGGGCTTCAAAGAACCAAAAACGTTATCCAGATCAGATCACTAGTCACTAAGTGTGGAACTGAACCACATTTGGTCTATCTGAGCACAAAACCAGTATTTCTACCCAGCAGTACTCCAGAGGTCGAGCTGTAGGTCTTTTATTGCCAGAGCAAAAAGAGAGTAGAAGGCTAATTTTTTTTTTTAGTCATTACCATACATTGGCAATTCTAAACAAAGTCAGTTAATGAAATACTTCTCTCAACTGTTACCTCCCAGGTTAACCCCTGCAGGAATGCTTTTGGATTATGTTAGGCAGCAGAGTCAAGAGACCGGATACTAAAGTAACTAGTATAGTTACTAAGCTACTCTTAAGTTTTCTTCACCTTTAAAACTAAATAATAATAATTATTGTGCTTGTTATGTTTCCAGCACTGTGACATGGGCTACATAGATATTACCTGTTGAATCCTCCCAGCAACTCTGAGTTATGTAATACTATCCCCAATAATAGTGACCATGGTATCTTCCTCCAACCCTGTTTACTATATATGTGCATAGGGCCTTTCCTAGAAGGGTCCAAGCCTGAGCAACCTAAAGAGGCAGCATGGCCTACATTTTATATAAGCCTGTTGGGATACTGTCCAAGGCAAAATCGAATTTAAATTATTTTCAGAAAAAAGAACAGATACCTACAGAAATCCCAGCCCACATGAAGGGCACTGAACTGCTACTCCAGCTGCCCTACCAAAAGAAAGGGTCTGAGCACATCCATCAATAAAATGCCACTGTGACAGGAAATGAAATGAGTCATACTTTTTGTCACACATGAAAATGTGCCTTCATACGTAGTTGTTTGCTTTACATGTGCTAATAGTACTTCAATAATATCCTCAGAAGAGCTAGGGACAAACAAGCAAACAAGCAAGTAGTAAGCCCCTCATTTTCAAAGGAAATGAAAAGGAAGCTAGCCTTGGATTTTGTTCCTGTGGTAAAATATAATCAAATCAAGATGAATAGTTACATCTCATTGCAAATCAATGCTAACAGGGGTGGTGCTCCCTTCTAGGGGATGTTCTGAAATTCTGTGGGGGGGACTTTTGCCACGGTAATACAGGGGAGGAGGGTCTGATGGTGTTATGGTGAAAGTCAAGGATACAGACAGCCCTGCAGAGTGTGCAACGATGAGTATGATAAGAAATCATTCCCATCCTCTAGGACTTTTGACCGTCCTGCTGAACATTCATGCAGGTGAAAGATCTGTTTATATTCATCAGAGCCTAGAACCTAATCCTACTTAACAAGGTATTTTTGGTATGGTTTTAACAGATCTTGAATTTCCCAAGAACGCAACTACTATGTAATTTGGGAAACACTGTATTTAATTTGTTCAGAAATTTACCAAGACCTGTACACCATTTCAGAAAATCAAATCACTGATGACAACTCTGTGGCACATGAATTACTAAGTCCATGTATGGTGTTTGTCTACTTGATTCTATCTCTTAGTGTAGCTGGGCCACAAGCATTTATACATTAAAATACATATTCTCTTAAGAAAAACTTTATTCCTCCTTTTTTTTTTTTATTAAATCATAGTTATGTACAATACTTTATTCCTCCTTTTAAGTGGTATACTGGTATTTTAAAAACTGAGTCTATTTATTATGAACCGAGTCATTTTAGGGTAAAATTCAGGACACAGAGGTGTTATTAACAAACTACGTAGTATTATAAAAAGGAATAATGAGTTGAGAATCACAGTTGCGCATTTCAATGTCATCACAAGTGCAATATAATGAGGACTACCAGTTATAAGCAAGTCTTTTTTGCTGTATCTGCATATAGTAAGAAAAACCAGTAAGAGGATTATTTTAAGTTACATTAAATAAATAAGCATTTGTTTCAAGTTTATAAAGAGCAACGGCAAATCAGTTAGGTGAAAGCTAAGCTCTTTTTGTCTTTGAAAGCAATTAAAATGGTTTTATTGGGAGGAAAAAACCCCCCAAATGTCCAAGTGGAAATTCTCTACAGAGTATTCTTACCTTCCACTGCAAAGTGAGTGAATTTTTGGTCCGATTGGCTATCCTTGGTGGATTAGGTGTATCAGGTTCACAGCTCAAGGTAGTAAAGCTTTCAGCTTCTGAAGGAGTTCCCTTTATAGAATTGTATTCTGCCTGGACTCTATGGCAATAAAATAAATATTTTTACCCTGCAAAATCACTCTATTCTTCTTTTAATAGCATCACCTTGCAAGTTAGTAAGGTGCCCTCTAAACCTTCTATCTAGAAAATATGACTACTAGAAGCAAAAGATGGCCATTAATAAAACAACAGGATAGGAGCCTGGTATAAGAATTACATTTTAAATTGTGATATAACTGTGTCTGGGCACATATGCACATACAATCAAGTTTCCTGAAACAATACTCTTAACTAGGAGTAATATACTGATATTTTCTATTCCAGGTGATTGTATTTCATTAAAAAAAAAAATGTTGAAAAAAACCCACAAAATTAAATTCAATATTCAAAATCCAGTTTGAAAAAGATTAGGTTGGATAATACTTGGGGTTTATCCATAGGAAGTACACTTCAAGATGTAACAGCTAAATAGAAATAATCCCAACCACAAACGTTCTTTTCAAGAATGCTGGTGATTGAGGCTGGGCGCAGTAGTTCATGCCTGTAATCCTAGCACTCTGGGAGGCCGAGGTGGGTGGATTACCCTGAGCTCACAGGTTCGAGACTAGTCTGAGCCAGAGCGAGCCCCTGTATCTAAAAATAGCTGGACATTGTAGTGGGTGCCTGTAGTCCCAGCTACTCAGGAGGCTGAGGCAAGAGAGCTTGAGCCCAAGAGTTGGAGGTTACTGTGAGCTATGTCGCCATGGCACTCTACCGAGGGTGACAAAGTGAGAGTCTCAAAAAATTAAAAAAAAAAAAAAAGAATGCACGTGATTAAGGGCTGGACATTGTGGCTCTCACCTGTAATCCTAGTACTCTGGGAGGCCAAAGCAGGTAGACTGCTTGAGGTCACAGGTTTAAGACCAGCCTGAGCAAGAGCAAGACCCCACCTCAAAAAAATAGCCAGGTAATGTGGTGGGTGCCTGTAGCCCCAGCTACTCAGGAAGCTGAGGCAAGAGAATAGCTTGAGCCCAAGAGGTTGAGGTTTCTGTGAGCTATGATGCCAGAACACTCTATCAAGTTTACAAAGTGAGACTCTGTCTCAAAAAAAAAAAGAATGCAGGTGATTAACTAAATGCGTTATAACAGGTCATAGCTAGGGAGGACCTGGAGTCTATAAAATTTTGGTAAATTATACTAGAAAAACTGCACAGAGTAAAAAAGTAAGTACCTAGATTATTCTTACAGGTTGTGATATTCTCTGAGTTTTACTATCTCAAATTCTTTCCAAAATAGGATGTAGTAAAAACATGTAAGTATAAGTCAAATAGTATTGCTTATTTTATAAAAATTAAAAAAGCTGAGACAAGTTTCCAGTGCTAAACTAGATATTGTGGATATATTCTATGGATTCATTCCAATCTTTGGATGCTATGAACAGGGTGATTAAACTCTTTGCTATAACGTTATGTTTTTGGTTTTATGGAAAATATTAACTGTATCAATAAAAGAATCGAAGTTCACAAAATCCTGGTTTTAAATACCAAATTAATATTTAAATTGGCATTATTTATTTATAAATTTATTATTTAATTAATAATTAAATATTTAAATTCTAGATTTTAAGAAAGTAATTACTAAACAATCCTAAAGCTATGTCGTGTCCCACACAAGCACCTGCAGGAGCTCCTTACTTTGCGTGGTAATCTGCGGCTGGCTTGAGATCATTTAAAGTGATGCTTGTTTCTTCTCCTCTGAGGAAAAAAGGAGTAATAAAGCATTTTTAAAGGATGTGCATTATTATACACTATGGTTTGGGGTATTTGATGAAGTATACTACTTCTTTACCAATTATACCCATTTTCAGATTCCACGAATACAGAACTCGTGCAACTAGGACGTGTAACTAAACTTAAGTAGGTACTTTCATACTACTTTAAAACAAAAATTTGTGCTAAGCAGATCAAGTGTGTAAGCCAGGCTTTTTTACTGAAGTGAAGTTAGGGAAGATATTTAGCTTACTGAAGAAAATAAATTTTCAATTGTTTAAAAATGCATTTTGCACAATTATAATAAAATACTGAGTAAAATAGATACTCTTGAAATTAAAACCACCAAATTTTTATAAGGAGTCTGCCACTACTCATTTTCTTAGCAAATAATATGAAACCTCATTTAAAATGTTAAAGAGGGGGTTCGAGTTTCCTAACTAGAAGCATCTGGCATATAATTCCTCCACAAAGAAGAACCAAAGCAGAGAGGAGATAGTGATGCTTCAAGGAGATCATCTGAGACAGAGCGTTAGGATTCAACAGAGAAGTGACGGCAAACAGCTACGGTACGGAGGGAGACGGACGCCAAGCCACAAAGCATCTTGCTTGGCCAGGATCAGCTGGTCCCACAGACAGGCTCCTTAGTGCAGGGAAAGGAAAAAGGGAGTGGCGTCCTGGGCTCCATGTTCTCACTGCAGACTCCTGCACCCCATATGGGAAAGGCTATAGATCTTTGTGGTCCCTGCGACTGACAAAAAAAGCTGCCTAGAGATGGCAAGAAGGCACTGATTCAGAGAGGGAGCTAATGCTGGGTCCCACACACCCTAAGCAGCTACAGGAAAGTCCCACCTTGACAGCCCAGCCCCTACCAGGCTGCATCTTGCCTGGGACCCAACAATCTCCCGCATCTCCACACCTTTGGGTCCCCACTGACATTCCTTACCGGCAGCCTCCCTGGCAGGCTGATGCCTGCAAAGACCTACTGCCCCTAGCAACTGCAGCTGCTGCCGTGGTTGGGTCAGGAATGAAGTACAAGTGACCTCTCCAGCTGCCTGCATATAGCTGCTGCCACAGAAAGCAACCAGGCCCTTCCCAGTAGTGAGGTTGAGGTGCAACTGTGCTCCTGCCCCTACTAGAGCATTCTGCCATGGGCCTGGGCATCATCTCACTTCCACCAGCCACAGCCAGTGCTTGCATGTGCTGCAGGGGGGCCTAAGAATAGGTCTGCTTGGCCCAGCTCTGTTGCCTCCAGTGCCCAAATATACCATCCAGGGTGCCTGAGGACCATCCATAGCCCAGTCTACCACCATTGGCATGTAATCCCCCTTGGGGACGAGGCTGGGGTCATCATCCAACCTGCATCTACCACCAAGGAGGGCACTCACTCCCACATGTCACCTGCATGGCTGGGGACTGGCCTGTTCAGCCTGTTACACCCACTGTCAACATCAGTGTGGATTACTTGGGACCCAGAGATCATTCTTACCACTGTTATTGGCATCTGTCATACCCACTCCCCAGGAGCCCAAGAACCTGCCCACCTACCCAGCCTACTGCTGCCACCTCAGGCATCCAAGCACGCTGCCAGGTGGGCTGAGAATTGACCTATCTGGACCTGCTGTTGCTTGTACCAGTGTCTGCCACTCTGGAGCCTCCACCACCGGGCCCAACAACAGGCCCGCTTGGCATCTCTGTCCCCAGCAAAACTTTACCACAGCCTCTACTAACAACTGTACCCTAAGCCACTGAAGAATTTACAGACACCACTTACACAGTTATAGCTGAAGAAGAAATCTTATTAAGGAGACTATCCAACTACAGGCACCCTGAATCAAAGCCACGGTGCCCTGCCCTGCCTAACCCAAAGCAAACCAGACAGATGTCTGCAGGAAGTAGTCCTCTCCTATGAAAACAAATTAAAAAAACTGAAACAAGTGACTATTACACCAGATGCCTAGATATAAGGACGCAAAAAACATGAAAGAGAAAGGAAATATGAATGCTCCAAAGGAGTACAGTTACAATAATTCTCCACGTTCCAATCAAGAAATTTATGAAATCTTGGATAAAGAATTCAAAATAATGGTATTAAAGGAGCTCAACAAATGGTCAACAGTTATGTGAAAAATGTTTAACACTTCTAGTCATCAGGGAAATGCAAATCAAGACCACAATGAGATATCACCTTACCCCATTTAGAATGACTACTAAAGACAAAAGTAACAGATTTTATAACAGCTAGCAAGGACTCAGAGTAAAGGGAACTCTTACATGCTGGTGGTAGGAATGTAAGTTAGTACAGCCATTATGGGAAACAGTATAGAGATTTCTCCCCAAACTAAAAACAGAGCTATCATATGATTCAGTAATCCCATAACCGGTCATGCATCCAAACTGGAAATCAGTCTATACAAGGGATACCTACATTTTAATGTCTATTATAGCACAACTTATAATAGCAAAGATACGGAATCAACTTGTGTCCATCAACAGACAAATGGATAAGAAAATGTGGTATACAAAATATATACAAAACAGGATAATCTTTGGTCATGAAAAGGAATGAAATGGCATTTGCAGCAACATGTCCAGACCTGGAGACCATGATGTTAAGCGCAATAAGCCAGGCACAGAAACACAAACACCGCACTGTCTCACCACATGTGGAAGCTGCTCTCACGAACCAGAGAACAGAGTAAAGACACCACGCGACGGGAGGGATGTGTGGGTGGGTGGCGGGATAAAGAGAAGTGGTGAAGGGGTTGGATGGAAGATAGAAGTTGTAATGTTTGATAGCAGAGTGGGTGACTACTGTTAATAATAATGTATTGTATATTTCTTTTTTTTTTTTGTAGAGACAGAGTCTCACTTTATGGCCCTCGGTAGAGTGCCGTGGCCTCACACAGCTCACAGCAGCCTCCAACTCCTGGGCTTAAGCGATTCTCTTGCCTCAGCCTCCCGAGTAGCTGGGACTACAGGCGCCCGCCACAGCACCCGGCTATTTTTTTGTTGCAGTTTGGCTGGGGCTGGGTTTGAACCCGCCACCCTCGGCATATGGGGCCGGCGCCCTACTCACTGAACCACAGGTGCCGCCCAATGTATTGTATATTTCAAACTAGCTAGAAGAGAGGACTTGAAGTGTTTCTAACACACGGTAATGACAAATGCTCAAGATGATGGACAACTGAAACACTCGGACATGATAATCACACAGCCTATGCAAGTAACAAAATATCACGTGTACCCTGTAAATATGAGCAAATATTTGTATTAAAAGAGTTCATAGTTAAGATGAGTAAACACAAAAATGAATAGTAAAAGCAAAGCACGCTCCATGGTCACTATACACATTTTAAAATATTTATATCATTTGATATAAATGTGACTTGAGTTTGTAGCCACAAACCAGCCTATTCTTTACTTTCTTTCATTTCTTTTAAATCAGTGTTCCCTGCCATTTCCTTGCCCTCGTTTTGCAGCTACTCTGTTTTTCAAATCAAAGCTCATAAATATGAGAAACAAATGTGTCTCATTGATGAAAGTGCACTTTAATGAACAGGGCAGGCACAGGAGCTCCCTCAGAGAGGTGACTAATGTCCTTTGCACCCTCAGCGAGGTGACTAATGTCCTTTTTGGGCTCCCTGGTTAGGCTACAAATGGAAATAAATGGCCTCTCTTAGCAAGCAGCCATTTCTAACTAGAAATAGCCATTAACACAAAAGAAACCTTTATGTTGATGGTCTCTTAATCCTCTATTAACCCGGAGATAGGTGGGTTTATCTATGCCTTTTAAGAAAACGAATAAACACAAGGAAATCTCAATGAAGAGGAAGCAGGACATTTTTATAACCTTCTGTGACTGGGTAAGAGTCACTGGGGCAGGATCATTTTCCTTTCTTCTCCTTACCAGCTACTTTTTTGAAAAAAGATACCAAGAAGGATGATGTAGCTAGTGTTGTGTGTTAACTGATCATTCACCTCCTTTACATCTTCCTGCTGTTTAAGTATGTATTACTAACATTCAGAATTACCTTCTATTTTTTTCATTAGACTGTCCATGTGAATAACGACAGAAAAATAAATTTATTTCAAAACTGTCATAAAGGTTATAATTTAGCTACTGAATCTTTCTAAGGCTCTGTCTGTTTTTACAGCCTTTTATTTTTTATACCTATTATGTCATGAATTCATAGGGAGCAGTTCCCAGCAGCTCAGGGTCCTTTCCACTGTCACAGAGAATGCTATACATACTAGGCCATGAGTTCATAGGGAATAGATCTGAGCACCTTAAGCCCCTTTTCACTGGTTCTCAAAAAGTGTGCTAGGTATTAATTACACCATGAATTCATAGGGACTAGGTTCCAGCAGCTCAGGCTCCTTTCCATTGGTTCTCACAGAGTGAGCTTCCCTGGGTGGAACAGGTACCTTGAGCCCAGGTACCTTTCTCTTTGGCTTTCTTCTTTTTCTGATTATTTTCCTTCACGCATTTCAGAAAGCTAGCTCTTATAGTGCTGAGTGTGCTAATGCAAACAGAAACCTCTTGGCAAGAATCTTGCCCTTGTCTGTTCATGGTAATGCCAACAGCACTCTGGCCGACTCTTCCAGTTCTGCCATGACGACATCTGTGCGGCAGCCCTTTTGAACAGTACCCACTCCTTTGATATCTGTAATATCACCTTTCTTGTAGACCTGTATGTATGTAGCCAAAGGAACAACTCCAAGTTTTCTGAAAGGGCTAGAAAAGACGAGTTGGGTGCCTCTCTTCTCTCCCAGGGTGTTCATCATTTTAGTGAATTCCTGGAAGATGGCACCCCTGGCTGAAAGGAAGCTGTGATATGCAATATGCTTTTAAACCAAGGAAGGAAAACAATGTTAGATTTTCAAAACATGACCATTATAGCATAACAACATACAAATGAGGAACTCTGCTAACGAAATTCATTTTATCCTAAGACAGGAGCTTGTACGCAGAATAATTAGATCCAAGGCCTTAGAGGAGCAATGCCATATGTCCTGAGAGAACACAATTACGAGTTCTCCATTTCTGGCTCTGGGTTCTACATACCATAATTCATATTTAATGCGTTAAGAATACACGAATACTGAAACATTGACTAGGGAGCCTACCTAGAAGAAAAAGTGAATGTTGACAGTGAAAAAGATTATTCTGAGGGAGTGTAGACAGAAAGAGTGTAAAGAGTCCAGGCTGCACTGGACTCTTTACATTGAAATCACTCTCATGGGTGAACTTAACAGATTTAAAATAAAAGCACGAAGAAGGAAAAATAGAACAAAATTAGTACTAAGCTCCTTAGCAGCTATCGCTAACTTACATAATAGAAGAGAGTAAAACACAGCAAATACCTACACATAGACACTTTTGTACTTCCCATCTTTTCCAGTATTTGAGACCAGAACTTCGTAGCCATAGAGCTCTGGTACAGTAGATTCATCTGTTTCACCATTCACGAAGCTGGAGGGTGGGGACCAGGTAAGTACTACTGTCCTTGCCTGGATGTCTGAGGCCTGCAAAAACATAACATTTAAAAGATCTCTGAAACAAATGTAGTGGAACATCTCACAGATGTTTATTTAAGAATTCAAGAATAAACAAAACATATATGTATATGCTTATATAACATGGCTCACAAATAGAAACCTACCCATTTCTAGATGAGATATAATTTGTTGTGAAAAGGCAAATGGCTTCAACAAAAGTTTAAAGACCAATTTGGGCCATTAAAAACTGTTAGTGTAAACAGCATATATAGTCAAAAGAAAAGAATGGGAGAAAAAAACTACTTATAACATTTGAATGGGTTCATTTCCTTAGCTTAGAAAGTGTTACTGCAATCAGACAATGACAAAAAACTCAAGAAAAAAAATGAGCAAAGGGGTGGCGCCTGTGGCTCAGTCGGTGAGGCGCCGGCCCCATATACCGAGGGTGGCGGGTTCAAACCCAGCCCCGGCCAAACTGCAACCAAAAAATAGCCGGGCGTTGTGGCGGGCGCCTGTAGTCCCGGCTACACGGGAGGCTGAGGCAAGAGAATCGCTTAAGCCCAGGAGTTGGAGGTTGCTGTGAGCCGTGTGAGGCCATGGCACTCTACAGAGGGCCATAAAGTGAGACTCTGTCTCTACAAAAAAAAAAAAAAAAAAAAAAAAAAAATGAGCAAAGGTCACTGATAGTCCAAAGAAACATAAATATAAATGAACACATAAAATGGTGTGTAACAGGGCGGTGCCCGTAGCTTAGTGGATAGGGTGCCAGCTACATACACTGAGGCTGGAGGGCTTGAACCCGGCCAGGTCCAGCTAAAACAACGAGAATTGCAACAACAATTCTGGCGGGCACCTGTTGTGGTGGGCACCTGTTGTCCCAGCTACTTGGGAGGCTGAGGCAAGAGAATTGCTTAAGCCCAAGAGTTTCAGGTTACTGTGAGCTGTGACACCATGGCACTCTGACCAGGGAGACAGCTTGAGACTCTGTCCTCAAAAAAAAAAAGTGAATTAAGAAAATGCCATGAAGGCTATGTCAACCAATTTGGTGAAAATATTTCAGACTGTATATGGAACCAGCACCTTGTACCTCAGGATTGCATTACTGTACACAGCTATGATTTAATAATAAAAAAAAGTGTGTAATAGTATTCATAAATAAATGAATATAAGTCAAAACAAGATGCCACTTTTTATCTACTAGATATGGGAAGATTATAAAACCAATAATATTTAGTGCGTTGATTTTTAATTTTTTTTTGTATTGAAGATTTAGAGAAATAGCACTCTCTTAAATGTGGCTGTGAATATATATTGGTATAAGTCTTGTATGAGCAACTTGGGAACCATTATAAAATTTTTAAATGTGTTTACTTTTTGATTCAGGAATTGTGCTTCAAGAAATATTTTTTCTAGGATTAACATCCTATAGACTTTCATAAATATATAAATATATGCACTTAAGAATGTTCATTGTGGCATTCTTAATGATAAAAAAAAATTAAGATCAAGGCATTGTATACCTAAATAACAGTTAAAAAAAACAAAACAAAACAAAACGGCCTCTTTTTTTTTGTGTGTGGTTTTTGGCCAGGGCTGGGTTTGAACCCGCCACCTCCGGCATATGGGACCGGCGCCCTACTCCTCGAGCCACAGGCGCCGCCACAAAATGGCCTCTTAACACATTATTACGCAGGTGTTCAACAAAGGATCAAGGCACATATTCAGGGGGTCACGAAGTCCACACGTTATTGTAAATTGTATGTGAACTTTATGGCCACTCTGTATGTATGCTGACCGACATGTAAAGATTCCTTCAATGCATTTTTTCTATATAGTAACAGAAAAAAGGAAGCTGAAAAGCAGTATACAAGGCTGGACAATTAAGCTTTAGAACTCATCCTTTTTTATTATTTTATTTTATTATTATTATTTCTTCAGACAGAGCCTCAAGCTGTCGCCCTGGGTAGAGTGCTATGGCATCACAGCTCACAGCAACCTCCAACTCCTGGGCTCAAGCAATTCTCCTGCCTCCACCTCCCAAGTAGCTGGGACTACAGGCACCCACCACAGCGCCCTGCTATTTTTTGATTGCAGCCGTCATCGTTGTTTGGCGGGCCTGGGCTGGATTCGAAGCCGCCAGCTCAGGTGTACGTGGCTGGCGCCTTAGCTGCTTGAGCCGCAGGTGCTGGGGGGCCTAGAAGTCATCCTTGAAGAAGTGGGACAGCCTCATTGCTGAGTATCACTCCAGAATAGCACATGATACAAGGTCTGATAATTAAGTTTGCAAACTCATTCTAGAAAAATTGCTTTGAAGGGGGGACTAGGCGCTGGTGTCAGTGCTCAGCTCCCCAAGGGGCACACTTGGAAGGGGACCACAGTGGTGTTCAACAAAAAGTATTTAGGATGAGCTCATGAACTTAATTGTCCAATCTCATATAACCTATGATTATAGTTATATTAAATTTTAAAAAATATATACAAAAATATCTAAAAATGCACTGTACAAAAATGTACCAAATATCATCTTTGGGGATTTTGTGTGTGTGTGTGGTGAGATACAGGGAGAACTGTGAGACACAAAAACAGGTGGTTTTGATTGTTTTATATATTTTTATACTATTGGAATAGTTTTATGAGTATGTATTACTTTTATAATAAGAAGAAAAGAATGGAAAGAAAGAAAAAGAGAAAAATTGAAAGATTAGGTAAGTTTTAAGAATTGGTAAGAAAGGTATCAGACTATACGTAGGCATCTATGTAAAAGCTTGCTTTGAAATTATACATATCTATGACTAACTACCTTAGTGTTTTTAAACATACAGCCAAACCAATAATCACTAGGATTAGAACTATCCTATTTTGAATCAGGCAGAATAAACGATCTCTACACAAGTATAACATTCTTTCCTTTTCAAAGTTCTCTAAGTCTGGACAGTACTGTTTTGAAGTCTTGGTACTATGTTTAATTTTCAATGGACTTAAAAATGATTTCTTGTATTTAACCAGTATCTATCTGGCTAAACTATAACAGAACAGTTTTTTTTTCATTTTGATTTTTTTTTTGTGGTTTTTGGCCGGGGCTAGGTTTGAACCCGCCACCTCCGGCATATGGGACCGGCGCCCTACTCCTTGAGCCACAGGCGCCACCCAGAACAGTTTTTTTTTTTTAAACCAGACTGTCAGCATACATATATGCATACTCTTAAGCATCTCTTGATTTTATGGGATGATGACAGCTGTGTTAAATTGTGAGAACGTGAATGGGACTCTGAGGGAGGGTTAGTCAACAGCAGTAAGTGGCATCTACTTTACGGACCTTACTTCATCAGGCTCTCTGGGTACTGACTGTGTCACCCGAAGTATAGGCAGTAGAGAAAACATCGAGGAGGAGGCACAAGACTCCACTGATTTGCTTGGCAATATTAAACTATTAACTTTTTAGGGTTGTAGGACTCTTCCGCACAATGAGAGGCTGAGTAAGATCAACTGTTTACTACAGTTATTCAAATCAAGTATTTTTAAAGTCTTTTTATTTTGGAATAAATTTAGATTTACAGAAAAGTTTTTGTCTGTCTTTCACCTAGCTTCCCTTTAATGTTAACATCTTACATAACCATGTACTTTTTTGTCAACTCTAAGAAATTAATATTGGTAAATATTAACTAAGCTTTTAAACTAAACTATAGTTATTAAGTAAACAGACTTCCAGTATACTATGTTAAATTTAGCAAATATGACTAAAAATTTTTTTTAAATGCTAATTTCAACTTTTCCAATCTGTTTTTATAGAAAAAAAAAAAAACGATGATGCCAGTTAATGCTGTTGACTGACCCTCCCTCAGAGTCCAAACTCATGCTATGAGTTTGTTCCTAACTCATCCTATGAAAAAATTATCTTATGATTTGCACATAAATGTTACAGCACAAAGGGACCAATTTCACTAGGGTTAATTATGGAAAACCTAAGAAGTCAATTTTGAATACAATTTTACAATTTATTCTGGATAGAATATGTATAATTAGGTAGAAAGAGGTAGGTGACTAATATAGGAATGAGCAGTTTCTATCACAAGCTCACATTTGAAAGCTTCTTGTCTGAGGCATGTGCATGAGTGTGTATTTAAAAAAATCTCCCTAGTAATTTGACTCCCATGCAGACTACAGTTTAAGGGAGGAGGAGAGATAAAGAACTATTAAAATGATCACAAGAGAAAGAAGAATATCGTCACGTCCTTAAAGACAAGGGTAACCAACTGTGTTTTGAAATAGTAAGTGATCAACCATGTCAAATACTGCAGGGAGACTGCAGAGAATGACTGTGGTCTAAATAATACCTCAATGTTGTTTTCTGTTGCTGGTTTCAGGTGGATTATAAGAGCTGTATAAAGGATAGGTGGACTGCCACACAGATACTGTGAAATTCCTGTGCAGACTGAGGTGGTAACCGTGCCTGTGTGTACATGGGGCAGTAGTGGTGAAGGGGGCAGTGAAGAGTGGAGCCTAGAAATTCACAGTGAAAGAATTCACAAGCTTGGAGTACAGTTTGGCACGGGGCGAGTAAAGGTAATACTGATATATCTGGATGGGTGTTTACTGGTGGAATACTAAAAGAAACCAAACGAAAGGGACCTACTCCAATTCTTTCTTCATTTTAGAAGAACAAAGAAGATAAAGTCTAGAAAAAAAAATCAAGAATTTGGTTTTATACAGTTGCTGGCAATACATCCAAACTTGCGTATTCTTTTTTTTTTTTTTGAGACAGAGTCTCAAGCTGTTGCCCTGGGTAGAGTGATCTGGTGTCATAGCTCACAGCAACCTCCAAACTCAGGCTGAAGCGATCCTCTTGCCTCAGTTTTTCTGTTTTTAGTAGACATGGGGTCTGGCTTTTGCTCAGGCTGGTCTTGAATCCTGAGCTCAAGCAATACCTACCTTGGCCTCCCAGAGTGCTAGGATTATAGGCGTGAGCCATTGTGCCTGGCCTAAACTTGAGTATTTTTTCAGATGCCTCAGGAGATGCAGTATTGGAGGAAGAGGTGAATAATAGGGTTAAAAATAAATATCTGGAAATCATCTGAAAAAGTCTTCTATTTGTACACTAACTCTAGAAGTAACATTTGCTTTTGCATCCATCCCACTTGATGCTTGTAACCCACTAAAGTAGGCAGACAGAAATGATGACCTTCATTTTACTGCAAGGATAAGGAACTGTCCGAGGTCATTCTGCCAGTCTCTAGACCTGAATAACTCAGTTCTTTTCCCACTACACAATGCTCCCATCCTGAACCCACTCCTAGGTAGTAGCCGAAAATAGACATGTGAACATATAAAAAAATTGTGATTAGGGCGGCCCCTGTGGCTCAAGGAGTAGGGCGCCGGTCCCATATGCCGGAGGTGGCGGGTTCAAACCCAGCCCCGGCCAAAAACCACAAAAAAAAAAAAAAAAAATTAAACCAACAACAACAACAAAAAATTGTGATTAGATGGTAACAGGCAAAAATGAAAATAGTTGTTTTAACAAGTTAGCTTGATTACATACAGTATATATTTTAATCTTTGAGGCATATTGTGATACTTGTCAGGTAGTGATAAAAACCATCCTTGAGAAAATCTGTCTGTTGGGTTAAATTAAGGTAGGAGGCTAACTGGTGAGAGTTCAGAACCCCACATATAGTATGAATTTTGACAAAGATCACAGAAGTGAGAAATGAAAGTATCTCATTTCCAGATTTCTAGAAATATTAAAACAAAAGAACCAATAATGCTTGGTCTTTGTTTAAAATGGGAACTAGGAAGTAAGAAAATAATCAAAGGTTGAGCCTAAGGAAACTGGAAGTCAGATAGTACTGTTAGTAACCATGAAAAGGGAAAGGGAAAGAAAGGGTAATGATTCTGAAAATAAGAAGGTAGTGGGGAAAAAGCAGGGAACAATTAATTTTAATCATTATTGAAATAAAGATTTTGGTAAAAATGAGACTACGAACATTTCAAAGCACAAGTAACAAGACAACCGTTTCCAATAAAGTTAATTACCATGCACGCCAGGGCCTATAATGCCATTTTCCATTTCCACTAAATTGTAAACACAAACTACAGATTCAGAAAAGTTAAATGACTTGTCCCAGGTCATTCAACCCCAGAGTGTGCAGGTGAGGCTCTGAGACCAGCGACTGCACCGCATTCTCTCCTGCACACTGCACGGTGAGCTAGTGAACTGTGAGACAGGCGCGAGTGTGTTCTGAACTAGCGAACTTTTTTCCTTTCCTTTCCTTTTCTTTTGTTCCTTAACTGTGCCACGTTCGAGGCTTTTCCAATGCTAATCATTATGTTTGCAATATTGACCCCACACTCTTCTCCCCTGTCCACAGTGCCCAACCACT
The DNA here is from genome assembly GCF_027406575.1 of Nycticebus coucang. Lineage (NCBI taxonomy): Eukaryota > Metazoa > Chordata > Mammalia > Primates > Lorisidae > Nycticebus > Nycticebus coucang. Next base: position 93,516,043 of record NC_069794.1, on the reverse strand, counting down.
ACTTCTCTAGATTTCACTTCAATCATTCTTCCTTGGGGAAATTTCTCTGATACTCCTGTGAAGGTTTAGTCTCCTCGTTACACGCTCTAACTGAACTCTGTCTCTATTCTGGCACTTAACAGGTATACCTTCATACTTGCTGCATGATGCTTAGTCTATTACACTGAGCTCTGGGACAAGGCCCGTGTTTGTTCTTTGTTTTCCACTCTATATCTAGCTTTTAGCACAGCACCTGGAGTTTCCTAAGTGGTCAAATATTTATGGAATGAATAAGTAAATGAAAGCATTTAGTTTAGTGCTCTAAATTAACTAGAGCATGCAAAGACAACCAGACACAAAAACAAGCAAACAAAAACCCTGACCCATACAAGTAATTTAATCAAAGAGGCATAGTCACCTAAACTAAAATAAAATAAAGCAAAATAAAATCATCAGCATTACTTTGAGTTTTATGATACAGGGCTTCTTACCTTACTAAATTATATCTTCCTCATAATGCTGGGCAAGAAATTCTTTAAAAGAATTGTTAAGACTTATTTTTTATGTCTGAAAATTAGACTTTTAATATATACTATAACAAGTAAATGCTACCAGCATTAGCTATTATGATACTCAAAAATTAATCCTACTAAAGCTACTAATTTCCTTTCCTAGTAAATCTGGTGATACACACTCGGACATAAAGAGCCCCTGTAAGGACAATGCTTGAATTTCAATCCTAGGTCCATTACTATTTATTAAAACTCACTCTTGCTTCAGGTTCCTCATTTGTAAAACAGGGAAAATAGTACTTACAGGGTTGTCCTAGAAATTAAAGAAAATAATGCATGCATTTGAAGCAGTTTGAATAGGGCCTGGCAATCAACTTGTGTTAGCTATTGTTATGGAATAATTCTGTGTACATTTACATTTTTTTTTTTTACAAGTATATGCTCCATTCTCAAAACAAATTAGAATGAAGAAATCCAGAGCAACCACATCTATTATTTCAGGGTTGTCAGATAGCCGGTCAGATAATGGATTCGCTTATACAAAATTCCAAAACGTGGCAAAATTAAAAAGTGGCCTTTGTGGAGAAGGTGTTAAAAATAACCATTTTTCTTTTTTTTTTTTGAGACAGAGCCTCGAGCTGTTGCCCTGAGTAGAGTGCTGTGACATCACAGCTCACAGCAACCTCTTGCTCCTGGGCTCAAGCGATTCTTTTGCCTCCGCCTCCCAAATAGCTGGGATTACAGGCACTTGCCACAACGCCGGGCTATTTTTTGGTTGCAGCTGGCATTGTTGTTTGGTGGGCCTGGGCTAGATTTAAACCCGCCAGCTCTGGTGTATGTGGCTGGCACCTTAGCAGCTTGAGCCAGAGGCGCCGAGCCAATAACAATTTTTCCAATTTGTTTTCATACCCAAAACAAAGCAAAGCATTTTTTTGGCAAGTCAGCATAAGATAATTTACCACAGATTTTTTGCCCCCGCCCCCCTTTTTTTTGTGGGTGGGAAGAGAGTTTTTTTTTTTTTAATAAACCAAGAAATATTTTTTTTCTCTCAAAATGCAAAAGGAGTAATATTTATTTGAGCACAGCTTGTGAAATCTAAATGTTGAATTAAGACAGATGATCATCACATTTGCTCTAGCTTATCAAATTCTTTTCTTTTTTTTTTTTATTGTTGGGGATTCATTGAGGGTACAATAAGCCAGTTACACTGATTGCAATTGTTAGGTAAAGTCCCTCTTGCAATCATGTCTTGCCCCCATAAAGTGTGACACACACCAAGGCCCCACCCTCCTCCCTCCATTCCTCTTTCTGCTTCCCCCCCCATAACCTTAATTGTCATTAATTGTCCTCATATCAAGATTGAGTACATAGGATTCATGCTTCTCCATTCTTGTGATGCTTTACTAAGAATAATGTCTTCCACTTCCATCCAGGTTAATACGAAGGATGTAAAGTCTCCATTTTTTTTAATGGCTGAATAGTATTCCATGGTATACATATACCACAGCTTGTTAATCCATTCCTGGGTTGGTGGGCATTTAGGCTGTTTCCACATTTTGGCGATTGTAAATTGAGCTGCAATAAACAGTCTAGTACAAGTGATCTTATGATAAAAGGATTTTTTTCCTTCTGGGTAGATGCCCAGTAATGGGATTGCAGAATCGAATGGGAGGTCTAGTTTGAGTGCTTTGAGGATTCTCCATACTTCCTTCCAGAAAGGTTGTACTAGTTTGCAGTCCCACCAGCAGTGTAAAAGTGTTCCCTTCTCTCCACATCGACGCCAGCATCTGCAGTTTTGAGATTTTGTGATGTGGGCCATTCTCACTGGGGTTAGATGAGATCTCAGGGTTGTTTTGATTTGCATTTCTCTAATATATAGAGATGATGAACATTTTTTCATGTGTTTGTTAGCCATTCGTCTGTCATCTTTAGAGAAAGTTCTATTCATGTCTCTTGCCCACTGATATAAGGGATTGTTGGCTTTTTTCATGTGGATTAATTTGAGTTCTCTATAGATCCTGGTTATCAAGCTTTTGTCTGATTGAAAATATGCAAATATCCTTTCCCATTGTGTAGGTTGTCTCTTCGCTTTGGTTATTGTGTCCTTAGCTGTACAGAAGAAGCTTTTCAGTTTAATGAAGTCCCATTTGTTTATTTTTGTTGTTGTTGCAATTGCCATGGCAGTCTTCTTCATGAAGTCTTCCCCCAGGCCAATATCTTCCAGTGTTTTTCCTATGCTTTCTTTGAGCATTTTTATTGTTTCATGCCTTAAATTTAAGTCCTTTATCCATGTTGAATCAATTTTTGTGAGTGGGGAAAGGTGTGGGTCCAGTTTGTGTGGGTCCAGTTTCAGTCTTTTACATGTAGACATCCAGTTCTCCCAACACCATTTATTGAATAGGGAGTCTTTCCCCCAAGGTAAGTTCTTGTTTGGTTTATCAAAGATTAGGTGGTTGTAAGATGTTAGTTTCATTTCTTGGTGTTCAATTCGATTCCAAGTGTCTATGTCTCTGTTTTTGTGCCAGTACCATGCTGTCCTGAGCACTATGGCTTTGTAGTACAGACTAAAATCTGGTATGCTGATGCCCCCAGCTTTATTTTTGTTACTAAGAACTGCCTTAGCAATACGGGGTTTTTTCCGGTTCCATACAAAACGCAGAATCATTTTTTCCAAATCTTGAAAGTACGATGTAGGTACTTTGATAGGAATGGCATTGAATAGGTAGATTGCTTTGGGAAGTATAGACATTTTAACAATGTTGATTCTTCCCATCCATGAGCATGGTATGTTCTTCCATTTGTTAATATCCTCTGCTATTTCCTTTCTGAGGACTTCATAGTTTTCTTTATAGAGGTCCTTCACCTCCTTCGTTAGGTATATTCCTAGGTATTTCATTTTCTTTGAGACTATGGTGAAGGGAGTTGTCTCCTTAATTAGCTTCTCATCTTGACTGTTATTGGTGTACACAAAGGCTACTGACTTGTGGACATTGATTTTATATCCTGAAACATTACTGTATTTTTTGATGACTTCTAGGAGTCTTGTGGTTGAGTCTTTGGGGTTCTCTAAGTATAAGATCATCTCGTCAGCAAAGAGGGAGAGTTTGACCTCCTCTGCTCCCATTTGGATTCCCTTTATTTCCTTGTCTTGCCTAATTGTATTGGCTAGAACTTCCAGCACTATGTTGAATAGTAAAGGTGACAGAGGACAACCTTGTCTGGTTCCAGTTCTAAGAGGAAAAGCTTTCAGTTTTACTCCATTCAGTAAAATATTGGCTGTGGGTTTGTCATAGATAGCTTCAATCAGTTTTAGAAATGTGCCACCTATGCCTATACTCTTCAGTGTTCTAATTAGAAAAGGATGCTGGATTTTATCAAATGCTTTTTCTGCATCTATTGAGAGGATCATGTGATCTTTATTTTTGCCTCTGTTAATATGGTGGATAACGTTTATGGACTTGTGTATGTTAAACCAGCCTTGCATCCCTGGGATGAAGCCTACTTGATCATGATGAATGACTTTTTTGATGATAAGCTGTAATCTATTGCCTAGGATTTTGTTGAGAATTTTTCCATCTATATTCATGAGTGAGATTGGTCTGAAATTCTCCTTTTTGGTTGGGTCTTTTCCTGGTTTTGGTATCAGGGTGATGTTTGCTTCATAGAATGTGTTGGGGAAGATTCCTTCTTCCTCAGTTTTTTGGAATAATTTCTGCAGTACAGGAATAAGCTCTTCCTTGAAGGTTTGATGGAATTCTGGAGTGAAGCCATCTGGAGCAGGGCATTTTTTAGTTGGAAGCTTTTTTTTGTTTCTTTGATCTCAGTGCTTGAAATTGGTCTGTTCAGGAGGTCTATTTCTTCCTGGCTAAGTCTAGGGAGAGGGTGTGATTCCAAATATTGATCCATTTCCTTCACATTGTCAAATTTCTGGGCATAGAGTTTCTGGTAGTATTCAGAGATGATCTCTTGTATCTCTGTGGGATCAGTTGTTATTTTCCCTTTATCGTTTCTTATTGAGGTTATTAGAGATTTTACTTTTCTATTTCTCATTAGTCTGGCCAATGGTTTATCTATTTTATTTATTTTTTCAAAAAACCAACTCCTTGTTTCATAAATTTTCTGAATGATTCTTTTGTTTTCAATTTCATTGATCTCTGATTTGATTTTGGATATTTCTTTTCTTCTACTGAGTTTAGGCTTAGATTGTTCTTCTTTTTCCATTTCCATAAGATCTCTTGTGAGATTGTTGATGTGCTCTCTTTCTGTTTTTCGAATGTAGGCATCTAAAGCAATGAATTTTCCTCTCAAAACTGCTTTTGCAGTATCCCACAGGTTTTGGTAGCTTGTGTCTTCATTGTTGTTATGCTCAAGGAAGTTAATGATCTCCTGTTTTATTTCTTCCTTCACCCATCTGTTATTCAACAAAAGATTGTTTAATTTCCATGCCTTTGGGTGGGGTTGAGCATTTTTGTTAGAGTTGAGTTCCGCCTTTAGTGCCTTATGGTCTGAAAAGATACAAGGTAAAATTTCAATTCTTTTGATTCTGTTGATATTTGTTTTGTGTCCCAGGATATGATCAATTTTGGAGAATGTTCCATGGGGTGATGAGAAGAATGTATATTCTTTATCTTTGGGGTGGAGTGTTCTATATGCGTCTATCAAGCATAGCTGTTCTAGGGTTTCATTTAAATCTCTTACATCTTTGTTTAATTTCTGTTTAGAGGATCTGTCCAGCTCTGTAAGAGGTGTGTTAAAGTCCCCTATTATGATGGTATTATCAGATATCATATTGCTCAGACTGAGTAAGGTCTGCTTCAAGAATCTGGGAGCATTTAAATTGGGTGCATAAATATTTAGAATTGAAATGTCTTCTTGTTGTAGTTTTCCCTTGACCAATATAAAGTGACCATCTTTGTCTTTTTTGACTTTAGTTGCTTTAAATCCACATGTATCTGAAAATAAGATTGCAACTCCTCTTTTCTTCTGAATTCCATTTGCCTGAAAAATAGTCTTCCAACCCTTGACTCGGAGCTTTAATTTGTCTTTTGCAGCCAGGTGTGTTTCTTGCAGACAGCAAATGGATGGCTTGTGTTTTTTAATCCAGTCAGCCAATCTATGTCTCTTCAGTGGGGAATTCAAGCCATTAACATTTATTGAGATAATTGATAAGTGTGGTAGTATTCTATTCGTCTTATTTGGTGAGAGTCCATTGCTTAGTTTTATCTTTTGCATCAGTGTGGAGGTTAGGTTCTGTCCTTTGATTTCTGAGTTCTTACTTTGCTGCTGATCCATTGTGGTGGTCAGTGTGCAGAACAGGTTGAAGTATTTCCTGTAGAGCTGGTCTTGTTGTGGCGAATTTCCTCAATGTTTGTATATCCGTAAATGATTTGATTTCTCCGTCAATTTTGAAGCTTAGCTTAGCAGGGTACAGAATTCTGGGCTGAAAATTGTTCTAAGTAGATTAAAGGTAGATGACCATTGTCATCTTGCTTGGAAAGTTTCATTAGAGAAGTCTGCGGTCACTCTGATGGATTTGCCCCTGCAGGTCAACTGGCGCTTACTCCTGGCAGCTTGCAGAATCTTTTTTTTTGTCTTGACTTTGGACAGGTTCATCACAATGTGTCTTGGAGAAGCTCGGTTAGAGTTGAGGCGACCTGGGGTCCGATATCCCTCTGAAAGCAGTGTGTCAGAATTTTCGTGATGTTTGGGAAATTTTCTTTTATAATATTCTCTAGTATGGCTTCCATTCCTCTGGGGCATTCTTCTTCCCCTTCTGGAATTCCTATAACTCGTATGTTGGAATGCTTCATAAAGTCCCATAATTCTGACAGTGAACGTTCTGCTTTCTCTCTCTTCTTTTCTGCCTCTTTTACTGTCTGAGTTATCTCAAGAACTTTGTCTTCTACCTCTGAAATTCTTTCTTCTGCATGGTCTAACCTGTTGCTGATACTTTCCATTGCATCTTTAAGTTCCCTAATTGACTGTTTCAGTTCCTTCAGGTCTGCTATATCCTTTTTATATTCTTCATATGGTTCATCTCTTATTTGATTCTGTTTTTGGATTTCCTTTTGGTTATTTTCCACTTTATTAGCAATTTCCTTCATTGTTTCCATCATTTCTTTCATTGTTTTCAACATGTGTATTCTAAATTCCCTTTCTGTCATTCCTAACATTTCTATACTGGTGGAATCATCTGCAGTAGCTACCTCATGGTCCCTTGGTGGGGTTGTTCTAGACTGGTTCTTCATGTTGCCTGGAGTTTTCTGCTGATTCTTCCTCATGAGTGATTTCTTTTATCTGTTTCCTTGCCCTAATTTTCCTTTCACTTCCTTTTGCTCTTTAAGTTCTTGTGCCTGTGGACTAAGGGTTACAGGACCAGAAGGGTGAGAAGGTTGAAGAGCAAAAGAAGGGATGAAAGAAAGGAGGACCGAGTGATAAGAAAAAAAGAAAGATAGAGAAAGGAGAGGGGGTGGGTATAAGGAATATTGACAAAAAGAAGAGAGGCATAGAAAGAGGGAGACAGGGCAATATAGGTGTACAGTAGGGTACTTTGACACAACCTTAAAAAACCCCACCTTCTGGGGGTGCCCAGTTGCGTGGTTCCCTTGAGGTCAGCAGCTCTTTGCTAACCTGATCAGACACAGTACCCCACCTCCACCAAGTAGAGAGGAAAGACAAAAAAGCTATAAATCAAACCAAAACAAGCAAACAGAAAACTTTACGGGGATAAAATTGGGTGAAAAACCAAATGATAGCGGTAGAAACACTAGCAAAAATGAAGTTGAAGTTATTAAAAAAGGCAGCAATGGGAAATTATAATTAAACTAGGAAAATTGAGAAAGAAAAAGGGATCTGTGTGGAAAAGATTGAAATTAAAAAAACAAAAGAACATCGGCAACGTCAAAATAAACAAAAAAAAACAACCAAACAAAAAAAAAAAAAAGAAAAAAATACACAACCAAAACCAAAGCAGTTTGTATATGTTATTGAATATTGTCTGGGCAACACGTGGTCTTCTGGGGTATGAGATGTTAGTCACAGTTCTGATACGACTGGAGGCTGTTGATTTCTCAAACCCCAGCAGGTGGACACCCTAAATCTCTCTTCAGCCTACTTAAAAGGCACTTTGAACTTGTAAACTTGCTGAGCAGAAGCTTTCCCAGCTTTCTCGCTGGAATCACTGCTGAAGTGGCTATCCACTTACCCAGTGTGCCAAAACCGGTCTCACTCTGCCCCTGAGGGTTAGGGCTGCAAGGCGGCTCAGACCCCACCCTTAGGCTACTTGGTTGCTGGGTTACCAGCTCCCACCCGTTTCTAGCTCTGCGACCCTGAGGGCGGAGCTTGCCAGGGCAGATCACTGACAATGGATCCGTGTGACCCACCGCCAAAGACTATTAGCTCCGTCTGGCTCAGCGGCTCAGACTGGGGCCCCAGACAACGGCTAAAGTTCTCCGCACTCCCGCTCAGGCCTTCCCCAAGGCAGTTCAACTCAGTGCCAAGACCAAGGACATCAAAACAGTTCACAGGTAAGGCCTTTCTGGTTTGCAGTCTCGCTGCTACTGAACTTACAGTTGTGGGCGGGTTTAGACGGATTGAACACACGCGACCACTTGCCGGTTTTCCACTGTTTTAGTCCTCCTCTTGGGGTCCAGAAGTCTCTCACTGACTTCCTGTATCCTCATAGGACTGATGATAGGCAGTTCCCACCATCCAGAGATGCCTGGAGTCCTATCTCCCCAGACTCACGGTGCCCAGATGCAAGGAAGCTGTTACTCGGCTGCCATCTTGCTCCGCCTCCCACCAAGAAGTATTTTTATCAATGTTAAATGGCCTTATGCTGGCTGAAAAAGGCCTGTCTTCTAATCAACTTCTTAGAAGACATCTTTCCCCTACTCACCACCTTCTAGTGATAATGGTTCTTTTTATCTGTGTAAATCCCCAAGTTTACCTATTCCTGTCCCCCACTCCCACCAAGAGTTGCACTTTTTCTCAGTCCAGAAGCTCATGGAAGGCTGTCCTAATCTAACCTAACTCCCACTTCTCAGTAACACTCATGGTACATAAGGTATCACTCTATTTCTATAATAGTACCATTAAACCTCACACAGGATTGTGTTTGTACATTTGTTTTTATTTATTGGCATATAGTAAGGGCTCAATAAATATATAGGGTACCAAAGACATGTGTACACATTTTAAGAAACGAAAAAATTGTATTAAAATTGTAATATTCAAGTCATGTTTGACTTCAACAGTTTCAAAAGATACAAGATAACAAACGTTATTGGTATATATTATTACAATTTGAATATATTTTTTTTCCTTTACTAAAATGGGCATACATTTTTTGGCACTCTGCATTTTCTGAATGTGAATGAACTATGTAGCAGTTCCAAGACTAATGTAATGATACCGAGAGATTGCTAAGGCTTAGCATAGTGAGCGGAAAAAGCTGCACAGAACAATAATGTCCCCATTTTCATACAAAGACAAAGGAAAAAAATAACTACATTTTGATGGCTGGACACACACAAATTAACCGAAATAGGACTAGAAGAAAACTCAAACTGTTAAGCATGAAGTTAGAACAGTAGATTAAAAAGAAATTTATTTCTACTACATATTTATAGATTACTTATATCTTTTCACCATAAGAGTTCACATATAAATAATAAATACTGTATTTGAGAGATTTAATTTTTATTACTGGTACTTCGTAGCTTGCTTTTAAAATGAAGTGAAGTTATAGCTCTTAAAAAAAGCAGAGAAAGAAAAAGACTTGTAGGAATAGCTACTCTGATATTTTGTGACATTTTTCCTTGTAGTCTTTTCTTAAAAGACTTTCCTAAATAAGGCTGTAATTACGGTGTCCAAATAGTTTCACCTCCACAATTTCCCCCAACTTTCATCAAAAGCATCTTTGAGTATTTCTGCATTTTTCATAACGATATATATACACACATATATATATATTTTTAAGACAGAGCCTCAAGCTGTCACCCTGGGTAGAGTGCCATGGTGTCACAGCTCACAGCAACCTCCAACTCTCAGGCTTAAGCGATTCTCTTGCCTCAGCCTCCCAAGTAGCTAGGACTACAGGTGACCACCACAAAGCCCGGTTATTTTTTCTTTGGTTGTTGTCATTGTTGTTTGGCAGGCCCAGGCTGGATTCGAACCCGCCAGCTCTGGCATATATGGCTGGCACCTTAGCTGCTTGAGCTACAGGCGCCAAGCCTTATAACCATATTTTTAACGGCTACATCATTTTTATTTACACTTTCATTGAACTATTTTACTTTTTTTTTTTTTTTGGTGTGTGGTTTTTGGCTGGGGCTGGGTTTGAACCCGCCACCTCTGGCATATGGGACTGGCGCCCTACTCCTGGAGCCACAGGCGCCACCAGAACTATTTTACTTTTTAATGTTAATATTAAAATTTTGCAATAAACATTTGTGCTTGAGTAGTTTTTATTAGGAAATGGGCCCTCATACTTTCAGAGAAGTTTAATTTATATTTCTTTTGATTACCAGTAAAGAATTTTTTGGGGTCCTACTGGGTTTAAAAACTTCAATTTGTATGAACACTAAATATTAATCCTTTGTCATATCTTATGTAAACATTTTTCCTAGCAATACATAGCCCTCATTTTAAAAATATACACAAAATTTTATGTATCCAAAGCTGCTGCCATATCTTTTCAGATTTTATCATATCTATAATTAAAAGAAACTAGGAAGTACTTTAATTTTTCTATCATTTGACCTTTTAACTCTTTTGCTTCTGATTTAACTGGATATATTTTATGTGGAAATAACATAAATGGATTTAAAAATAACTGATAATCATCAGTTATGGCCACACTATTAGATCTCTTCCTGTTCCAATGATCTATAATATCATTTAGGGCACGTAATATTCTCACTTAAAAAATGGATAATCTGAATATTCTGTTTTACTGATCAATGTATTTCTCTCTTAATGTCAGATCCATAATGGTGTGCCATTGAGGTCACATTTCTAATATATAGTTAAGTGTTAAATACAGCCTGAATAAAAACGTACCCAAATCTGTATAAACATATAAATATAAATCCCAAGAAAATATATGAGATACTTACCACCGGTTTGATAATGTTGGAAAGAAGTGCTTCAAGTGCCTTAGTTTCTTCATCTTTTTCTTAAAAACAACAACAAAAAAATTGAACGTTAAGAAAAAAGCTTAAATGTAGCCCCTTCTTCCCTTCAAATATGTCTTCTGATATAAGGTTGGTATTTGAGACTTTGTTTTCTAATTATTCCTTTGTTCATACTTAGCAGTTTGTGACCCGTCAGCGTTTTTCTGCACCAGTTTTGATTTCCATTTTAACTGTGATTATTAGTTACCACGCTACCATATGTACACCATACGTATTTGTGTGTCTATGTATAAATACACAACCAGTAGGTTTTTCTTTTCTTTCTTTCTTTTTTGAGATAGACTTTCACTATGTCACCCTCGGTAGAGTGCTGTGGTGTCACAGCTCACAGCAACCTCAAATCAAACTCTTGGACTTAAGCGATTATCTTGCCTCAGCCTCCCAAGTAGCTGGGACGACAGGTGTCTGCCACAATGCCTGGCTATTTTTTTTTTTTTGTTGTTGTTGTTGCATTTGTCATTGTTGTTTAGCAGGCCTGGGCTGGGTTTGAACCCACTAGCCCTGGGGTATGTGGCCGGTGCTCTAACCACTGAGCTATGGGTGCCAAGCCAGGTTTTTCCTATAGAAAGTATTATTTTTATTCATAGTTATAAAAATATTCTCTCTGTAAAGTTACTTGCCAATGTCATGCCTCTTAGTAAGTTAACAAAGTATGTTTTTATTACATGCCTTAATCATGGTTTCCAAAATAGGAATAATAGGAATATAACTGGCTTGATCATAATTTATAAGCTACCACCACTGATCTACATAAACCTTTGGCTTAACTTTTCTGAAAAATCAGTTCTGAAAAAAAAAAAAAAGATTAGGAGGTCTCAAATACATGGAAGACAACTTTTGTAAATGTTGTTAATATATGTATCTTGAAGCTGTTGCAATATTATTTTAAATTTGTTGGTGAGAAATGAAGATTTTAAGGAAAAGGAAGATGGTAAGAAGGGTTAACAGAGCCTGGATTTTTACATTTCCCTCAAAGCTGGAAGAATTTTAATTCCTACTCGTATGTTAATTAGCTGCATTATTTGATAATTCAATATAATAAGAATCAAGAGTATATATTTAGAATAAGCACCTTGCAAGACTGAGAGAGTTGTGGTTACTGGGGATTATGAAATGGTAGTTAAGTATGCTTCATAGTCACTTTTGACAAAACTTAAAATTTGACATGGTCTACCTTCAGAAGTTAAAACAGATACAGTAGGTTTCAAAGAAACCCAAAAAGAACATATATGCAGAAATTATAGACATAAAGATAAGCAGTAGTAAGAGGCTACACATTATAGTCAAAAGTTCCGTAACTCCACACAGCAGACGTATGAAAAGGCTATTAAACCCAGCTTATATTTCCCTTACGGAGATGGAGTCTAGTATGTATAAACAGTAATGCTCAGAGTTCACATGGTAAAAGTCACAAGTTAGAAGGACCCAAGGAAAAGAGGGATTTTAAGAAAAAAGTTTTTGAAGAAAGGAATGGAGAATACCCTATACACGGCTTGGTGAAGGACATAACTAGTTGCTATTAGGGAATTTACTCAAAAAGAAGCTAGGAGAAATAAAGACTTCTGATAAAAACCAGCATAAAGGCTAAGAGAGAAACAAAAGGAATCTGGATTAATGTTATTTGAGTTTTCCCAGCAAATAGTAAAATTTATGATACAGATAAAATTACTAATTGAGTACTCTCAAATTGTCAAAAGCAGGAGCCTGATACTAATTTAGGTTCTAAAATATACTCCCCCCCTTCGCCCCCTGCCAACTTTTTGGGCTCTTTTGAGAATGTTTTTTCACATTTAGAAAGTGTTGGGCTATGAATCAATGGTTTATTTGGACCACGATGAAATGATTGAAAGGTTAGAATACATTTTTAGTGGATTGAATAATGATGAAATGCACCAGTGAGAGTGAGTATTACAGTTACCTTCAATTTCTATGTCAACTTGTGTACCTCCTTTCCCCTTCCCTGATTTGTTTTTTGCTGATCCTGTGTTTATACCACTAGCATTCTGCCCTTTTATAAGTCCATTATGTTCATTTGTGGGAGAAGGGCATTTCTGGGGTGATGATGGTGGACTGCTCATTTTATCTTTCTGTGTTCCTTGGCGATCCTTTAATTTTTTCTGCAAACGTTCATACGTTTTACTAGATCTTTCATCTCTAAAGTTGGATCTTCCATGTGTAGAGTGAGCATCTAGGAAGAAATAAAAAACAAATGTTAAAGGATCTCTTTCTCCAAATAAGATTGTGGCAGGAAAAAAAGAAGAAAATAAATCTATTATAAAAAACTTATAAAACATTTTGAAGATTTTTACAACACAAAGCTATTTTTGCATCTCCACTAACTGGCAGAACCAAGCAATGTGATTTAATTATAATTATCTATGTCAAATAAACTTACAGAGACATTTCTTTCCTCCTTCTTTTCCCAACTAACTATTAATCTCCATGGAAACAACTTGGTGGTACATTATGATTGTCAAGGTGAGGAATGAGATTTGAACTGAACTTTCCTCACTGTTCTTTTTCTTTTACTCTTTTGTAGCCACTACTTTTTACATCTCTTTCAACTCAAACATATAAAATAGGTAGAAAGCAAGTTACTGCCTGCCTATATTCCTTTATGACTTAAAAAAGGAAATCATCATGGAAAAAGTTTTAGGACTTCACAAAAAGAAATGAGTTGCAATGTATAATAATAACAGAACCTACATATAAAGTATTATATCTTCAGATACTGTAAAGTCAAGGTTGTAATTTAGAAGAACATATTCATTCTAATAAAAGTTGCACGGCAATATAATAAGGTCAATATGCTCAATAAATATTAATTCTATTGTCTCCAAACTTAATTTTTATATATTTTTTTGAGGGTAACAAGGAGATTATATTTACGAAGAACAAACGAGAGCACTTCCAAAGAGAATTAGAAGCGGGTCCCTCTCATGATGGAGAAAAGGTTGAGAGACCCATTTTTTAATTTTAAATTTAAAATATTTAAATTAAAAAATATATTTTTAAAAGCCTCAATAAAGAAAGTAGTATTAATTTAGTAGTGTTTTGAGAAAACTAGTACAATATTCTTGAAGTGATTATTAAAAGGACATGTACAAAAACTAAGAGTAAAAACATCAGCATGTGGATTATCTACATATAAAAGAGAAAATGTGGATCTTTACCCGGCACCATATACCAAAATTAACTCTGTAATGAATCACAGACCCAAATGTAAGAGCTAAAACTCTAAAACGCAGAAGGAAACATATGTGTACATTTATCTGTATGACCTTGGATAGGCAATACTAGTTTTGATATGATACCCGAAGCACAATCAAAGAAAAAAACAAACTGGACTTCATCAAAATTAAAAACTTTCTTGCATCAAAGCATACTCTGAGTAAAGTAAAAAAATAATATGGGAGAAAATATTTGCAAATCATACTGCTGATAAGGGACTGTAACCAGAATATATAAAACACTCTTAGAATCCCACAAAAGGATAAATAACCCAACTAAAAATGGGTGAAGAATCTAGACAGACACTTCTCCACAGAAAAATACACAAATGGTCAAATGAACACATCAAAATATGCTTGACTTCAGTTAGTCATTAGGGAAACACAAATCAAAACCACAATGAGACCAAAATTCAGACAGGATAGCTATAATCAAAAAACAGATAATAACAAGTTTTAGTAAAAATGTGGAGAAACTGGAACCCTCATATATCACTGGTGGAAAACAGCCACCGTGGGGCGGCACCTGTGGCTCAGTGGGCAGGGTGCCGGCCCCACATATCGAGCGTGGCGGGTTTGAACCCAGACCCGCCCAAACTGCAACAGAAAAATAGCCAGGCATTTGGCAGGTGCCTGTAGTCCCAGGTACTTGGGAGGCTGAGGCAAGAGAATCACCTAAGCCCAGGAGTTGCAGGTTGCTGTGAGCTGTATGATGCCACGGCACTCTACCGAGGGTGACAAAGTGAGACCGTCTCTACCAAAAAAAAAAAAAAAAAAGAAAACAGCCACCGTGGAAAATAGTTTGGGAGTTCCTTAGGAAGTTAAACATAGAACATATGACCCAGCAATTCCACTGGGAGCTACAGACACAAGTGTAAACATATGTCAATACAAAAACTTGTACACAATGTTCATAGCAGCGTTATTTATTGACAAAAAAAGTGAAAACAACCCAAACATCCATAAACTAATGAATAGATAAACAAAATGTGGTATTATTCATGGGATATAATATTAGCAAATTACAAAAAGGAATGAAGCACTCCTACATGAAAACACAGATGAACCTTGAATATATTATATTAAGACACAAAAGGCAATCGTATGAACATTTATCTGAAATGTCCAGAATAGGCACAGAGACAGAAAGGAGATTATAATACGGAGTGGGGAGAACAGAGGATTAGGAATGAGTAATTAACAGGCACAGAGTTTCTTCATGAGATGATACAGATGTTCAGAGTTAGACTGTGATAGTGAATATGGGATATAGTGATTAGACTAAACACCACTGAATTATACCCATTGGTGAATGTTATGTGAATTGAACCCTCACAAAAAATAAAAAAACATAGCAACTATAATCAATTAGCACTTATTTTTGAAATATAGTTATTCTTTTATGGTTTATCTATTACTCAAGATATAAAGAATATGTTACAGTAGAAAGGGCAGGAACTTTATTATCAAACAGAACTGAGAAGGTTAAAATCCTTAGCAACTAGCAATGTGACCTTGCAGAAATTACTTAACATTTCTGAGCCTTAGTTTCCTCATTTGTATTTTGCATAATACATTTATGAACACAGTGTCTAGCAAGGTTTAGGCTAAATAATGGTATTGCTAACTGCATGGAAAAGGGGTCACAGAGGCAGCTACTGTTTAGAAAGGCAGCACTGTCAGGTGTTAGGATCTGGTGGTAGATCACCTGGCATATAACCTCAAATACCATGTGACTGTTGCCCTCCTCCACTGTGTAACTAGGCTGTGGATTTGTCCATGTGACTGTTGCCCTCCTCCACTGTGTAGCTAGGCTGTGGATTTGTCCACGTGGCTGTTGCCCTCCACCACTGTGTAGCTAGGCTGTGGATTTGTCCACGTGACTGTTGCCCTCCACCACTGTGTAGCTAGGCTGTGGATTTGTCCACGTGACTGTTGCCCTCCACCACTGTGTAGCTAGGCTATGGATTTCTCCATGTGGCTGTTGCCCTCCACCACCGTGTAACTAGGCTGTGGATTTGTCCATGTGACTGTTGCCCTCCACCACTGTGTACCTAGGCTGTGGATTTGTCCATGTGGCTGTTGCCCTCCACCACTGTGTAACTAGGCTGTGGATTTGAGCCCTTCACTTTGTTTCACATCATTGTGAATCACATCCATGTATTCTAAAGAATATCCCTGCTGAGTAACAATGAGTTTTAACAACGCAAAACAGTAATAACTGTAATATCTAGTTTTTCCTTACAGTTTTCTCAAACACATTTGAAAAACGAAGTCACAATTAGCAGTAAACAAAATATAATCTGCAGTATAAACTCTTGCTACTGAAAAGGTATGTGTGTTGAATCACACTGCATGAGCCTAACTGACCTTGTGAGAGAGACAGAATCTCAAGCCACACCCAGACTTATTGAACCAATCTACATTACTTGGCTAAAGGAAACTGGTTTAAAAATATATACTAGTGGTTTAAAAATATGTATCTCACATATCCAGTATTTACAGGCTGTGCTGCTTCATTTAAATTTTATACTTAAAGTTATTCTTCTGTAAATTTAATAAGCATAACAGATAGGCACTGTTAAGTGCCAAAAAAACAATGATGAATGAAACAGATTCAGTTCTTAGGGAATTTATAGTCAAGGGAAATAGACGTACAAATAACAACAAAATAGAAAAGGTATTAAGTTCTATGAAACAAACAAACATGGTTCAGTTGAAAGCTGAAACATAAAGAATTAAAGGAACTCTTCTATGTAAGAGGGAAGAATCACGTGCAGAGGCACTGAGGGAAGGATGGGCTTGGGAGTTTTGAAAAACTGAAAGAGCAGGGTAAGCAATGGGACGAGGCAGTCAGTGGCTTAGGGCAGGGTCTTGCCAGAGCAGTGGTTCACAGCCAGGGCTCATTTTGGTTCTAAGGGGTCATTTGGCAATGTCTGGAAATAATTTTTAGATGTCACAGTGTCTACAATGTTGTGTGAGGAGTTGGAGTTGTGTGCTACTGGCATTAGCGGGTAGAGGCCAGGGATGCTGCTACACATTCTAAATGCACAGTTCTGTCCTCCACCACGAAGACTGATCTGTCCCAAAACATCAACAGTGGCACAGTTGAGAAACTTTGGTCTAGGGGAAAGGTTTAGGATGTTATTCTAAATGCAATGAGAAGTCATTGAAATCTTTTAAACAGGAGGTAAGTTTGATTAAAGTAATATTTAAAAGTGATTATTGTGGCTCAGAATGGATCTTTAGGGATAAGAATGAAAGCAGAAAACCAACTGGAAGTCCTGCTGGTGAAGTTGTCCTGCCAAGAACTGACGGTGGACTGAATCTGAGTAGCAATGGAGAGGAGTAAATAAAATTGGGAAACTTCCAAAAATAAAACCTATGGTGACTGATGTGGGGGTTCAAAGAGGAAGAATCAAATTTGACTGTCTGACTTTCCTGTGAGCAATCTGGGTGGCTAGAGCACCACCTACTAAGACAGAGAAAAAGCAGGTTCTGGGAATTCCACAGTGGAGATTTCTGTTTTAGAAACGATTTGACGGACAAGGACGAGACGTCCAGTGGAGTTACCAAGAAGGTACTTAGAAGTAAGTCTGGGGCTCGGAGGTGAGGTTTTAGCTGAAGATACAAATTTGAGAGGGGTCAGTATATAGTTGGTGTTTGATTTGAAAGCATGGGGAAGACTGAGATAATTATTTTGTGTGAGCTTTCTATTCCTCCCCCAAATTTATGAATTTCGTGAGGGCAGATCTTAGGCCTTACTCTGGGTTTTGTTTTGTTTTTAATTTTTAAATCCCTCACAGAACCCAGCACCCACCCCTTGTACAGTGGCATTATGGCCTTCAGGACTGTAGCATGGCATGGCAGAGCCCTGTCAGCAGGAAAAAGAAAAAGACCTCTTGTTTGAATGTGGCCCCACTAAATATGCTGCATAATGTAAGTTACTTTCCCTCTTTGATTTTTTGTTTATTCACCTACCTTGAAGGTTGATCATGAGGAGGAAGCGCCTAACACAATGCTTGGGTAACAGAAAAATGACTGTGATATCACTGTCATTATGTCTGCTCTTCCTTTGATGGGAAATGATGCTATATTGAATCAATTATCTCCAAGCAAAGAATATCCAACTCAAAAACACCAGAATATTTTTTGGCGTCTTACCTACATCTCCATATACTTGTGAAGACTGATACTGTGGCATATACTGTGTGGCCATATCTCCAGCTCCAGTCACTGGTGAGTACATATGACGTGGTGGAGGGGGCATCATGGTTGGGACAGGAATGAAACCAGGCAGGGGAGGGTGTGAAGAACGGTGAATGACTGTGTGACCACCAGGGTGAAACTCTGGTGCCTGAGGAACCACAACAACTCTTCGAACACCATTGTCTTCAATAACCTACAAAATGAACATTAGATTAAAGGTTTCTTTTGTAGGATATAAACAATTTATTTGACATGTTATAGGAAGAATTTTACACCATTAGAAATTAATTAAAAATTTTAGAGATTGGCTGGGTGGCTCATGCCTGTACTTCTAGCATTCTGGGAGCCCGAGGAGGGAGGATGGTTTGAGTTCAGGAGTTTTAGACCAGCCTGAGCTACAGTAAAACCCCATCTCTACTAGCAACAGAAAAAGAAAAATTAGCTAGGTGTTGTCAGCAGCACCTGTAGCCCCAGCTACATGGAAGGCTCAGGCAAGAGGATCACTTGAACCCAGGAGTCTAAAGTCGCTGTGAGCTAGGCTGATGCTATGGCACTCTAGCTTGGGCAACAGAGTGAGACTCTGTCTCAAAAAAGAAAAAAAAAAATTGAAGTTAATCTGAAAAGAATTTCTTAAATACTTTGAGTAGATATGAATTAGCATTAAATAATATCAAGTAGTTTCTGCTATAATTCAAGGTAAACATTTTAAAACACTGAAGAGACTAGCTAAATAATAAGCTATGATATTAGGCATTTATCCTGTTTGTTATATGCATTTAATAATATAATAATTTTGGTTTAAACATAAGGAGGTCAGAAATTTATTTCCTTTGCTAGATTATGACAGGAAAAAAAGTTGCGGAAAGACCAAATAGAGGAAAACAAACAAACAACAAGAAGAAACTAAAGATCAACCACATGCCAGAATTTAGACACAAAACTCTTATGACCATGACTGGTACAATTTTTTTTTCTGAGACAGAGTCTTAAGCTGTCGCCCTGGGTAGTGCTGTGGCGTCACAGCTCATAGCAACCTCAAACTCCTGGGCCCAAGCGATTCTCTTGCCTCTGTCCCCCAGGTATCTGGGACTACAGGCGCCTGCCACAACGCCCGGCTATTTTTTTGGCCTGGGCTGAATTTGAACCTGCCAGCTCTGGTGTATGTGGCCGGCGCTCTAGCCGCCTGAGCTACAGGCACCAAGCCAACTAGAACAGTTTTAACAGTCGATCATTTCAAGGAAAACAAATACCAAATATATTAACTTTTAATTAGGAAAAATATCTATGGCTTTAGGGCTTAGAAATGACACATTTTAAACATAGGAATCACACCGTGGGACTAGATTTTTTTAAAATGCTAAGAATTACTACCTTTGAACCTCACTAGAATTGCAAAGACACACAGAAATCCTAAAAAACTGTAAGACTTTATCTCAAGATTAGGAGTCCCTCCACTAAAATAAGGCCCTTATCATTTGACTTAAATAATAACTAAGATATAACACAAATGGCTAATAATACTTTTCCTTAGGAAACAGAAAATGATTACAATGTGAAGTGCTAATTTAAAGGCAAGTTTTGATTTTGAGGAAGGCAAAGTTTTATTATGTTCAAGGACAGAAAACATTGTATACAAACATCTGTGTGCTTGGTAGGTACATGTATACTAGAAAACACACTTGGGTGAAGATTAAGCCTCAATGACAAATATTACAGACTGTTAAAATATCCTCAAACAATTCACTGTCTTTCATGTGAACCACAATGCCTTGCTTCCAACTAAATAGATAACTCCCCTTTGTCCCTATTTAAATCAGTTCTGAATTTAAGTCTCAGACAAGTGCGTATGAGTGAAGGAAGCAATTGTATCTAGAACCCTGGCTGAAGAGAATCTTGGTGCTGTTCACAGCTTTTTAGCCTCTAATGCTTAGAGTGGATTCTGAGTAAGCCAAAACACAGGATCTGTTAAGACATTGCCTTCATCTTTATCATTTTCTGATTTACAAATCTTAAAGGACTCCCCACTTTCGATCCAACCTGGTTTTGAAGTACCTTTCTAGTGGTCTTTCTTATGTACCAGATCTTAAACCCTTATAACTGCTATCAGGCCAGTACATTAAAAAACTTGTCTTCAGGCTCAGCACAGGTAGCTCAAGTGGCTAAGGCGCCAGCCATAAACACCAGAGCTGGTGGGTTCGAATCCAGCCTGGGCCTGCCAAACAACGATAACTACAACCAAAAAATAGCCAGGCATTGTGGTGGGTGCCTGTAATTCCAGCTACTTGGGAGACTGAGGCAAGAGAATCGCTTAAGCCCAGGAATTGGAGGTTGCTGTGAGCTGTGATGCCATAGCACTCTACTCAGGGCGACAGCTTGAGGCTCTGTCTCAAAAACAAAAACCCAAAACCAAAAAGCTTGTCTTCACATGGACCTATATATTTCTGTATCTTGTACTTTTGTTCATGCAATTTTTCTTTTTCACTTTGCTTCCTCTTAATCTAGAATCTCATCTATCCTCCTAAACCTAGGTCTAACTTTATCTCCTCTACTCATTTAAAAAAAATTTATTTTTGAACAAAACAAAAAAATTAATAATTTATAAGAAAGAGGAAGAAACTTACAGTGATATATTTGTGAGGGAATACATACTAAGGGGGACAGGCAAACACAAAGAAGTAAATTATTTAGCATGTTGCAAGGTGATAAATACTATGGAAAAAGCAAAACAGGCAGGGGGATCCAGAAATATTTTGGGAGGGAAACAGGCTGCAGAATAAAATAAGCAGAGTAGCCCTTATTTTTTATGTCTAAAGAAAATATTTTGACTTTATCATTCAATTGGGTGTCAGATTTCAGTAATTTGCTATTGGAATTTTTCTTTTCTTTCTTTTCTTTTTTTTTTTTTTTTTGTGACGAAGTCTCAAGCTGTCGCCCTGGGGAGAGTGCTGTAATGTCACAGCTCACAGCAACCTCCAACTCCTGGACTTAAGCGATTCTCTTGCCTCCGCCTCCCAAGTAGCTGGGACCACAGGCGTCCACCACAATGCCCGGCTATTTTTTTGGTTGTAGCCGTCATTGTTGTTTGGTGGGCCCAGGCTGGATTTGAACCCACCAATTCAGGTATATGTAGCTGGCGCCTTAGCCACTTGAGCCACTTGAGCCACAGCTGCTATTGAAAAAAAAATTTTTTTTTTGCTGTTTTTGGCCAGGGCTGGGTTTGAACCTGCCACCTCTAGCACATGGGGCCAGCGCCCTGCTCCTTTGAGCCACAGGTGCAGCCCACCCTGCCTTAATACTACTTTCAAGAACAGATTTTATGAATGTGTATATCCATGTCCACTTACTCAACTCTTTTTCTCCCCCCCGCTTTGTATTTGCGTATAGGTTGTAGGGAGGCAAGGATAAAAGCAGTGAAATCATTGAGAAAGCTACTGCAGTAACGTAGGGTAGAGATGATGATGGTTTGGACGAGGGTAGCAGCAGAGATGGTGAGAAGTGACTCACACTTTGCATATACTTAAAAGTAGAACCATAAGATTAGCTGATGATTCCGTGCAGGAAGAAAAGAAAGTTATGGAAAGACCTCTTCCCATTAACTCTGATAGGGAAGGCTGTGTGGTAGACTAAGTCTTTTGGAGGGGAAAAGATGTGGTATTTCAGTTTGATAAGATAATGAGACATCTAAGTGGCAATGTTGAGTAGACTGATAAGATGTACTAGTTTGTAGTTTCAGAAAGATTGGGAAAGGATGACCAAGGAAGGTAGAAGGAAAATTAAGACAGTGCAGAGTCTGCAAGTCTGGTGAATTGCAACAGGGAGGAAGGACCAATTGTGTCACATGGTGCTGACAGGTCAAGGGGACGAAGACTAAACAGTGACCACTGGATTGGGAAATGTAGGCATCACTGTGACCTTGATAAAAGCAGTTTCTAGTGGGTTTAAGAGAAAAAGTGAGGTGAAGAATTAGAGCCATAATTCTGTAAAATTTTACTGCAAAAGGGAATACTGAAGTAGAGTGGTGGCTGGTAGGCATAGTGAAACCAAGAAACTTGTATTTCTGTTTTGTTGTTTTCAGCAAGAACAGTTTCAAAATGCTGATGCACTAATGAGAATGATCCAGCAGAAAATAGGAAATTCATAATGCAGAACAGAGAGAAGAAAAATGCTAGTGGACTGTCCTTATTAACAGGCAAAAAGGCACAGGTTATGGTGCTCCAGTGGGGACCCTAGGTCTGCACAGGAGCAAGAGAGCTTGTGGGTATAGACAAGACAGAGCGTATTAACTGCAGATGCTGGTAGAGACGTGGGGCTAGGAGTCTGTGGAAGGTTCCTTTGGATTGCCTCTCCATGAACCTATTCTTAAATACCACAGTATCAGTGACTTCTTGCTCCTAGAATTCCTATTACATTTATTCTATATGACTTGATATTTATAACACTGTGGTGTTTACTTTCTAGAAGCATTCATTGTCTTACTCTGTAACATAACTGCAAGTTTCCCAAGAGATACACATCAACTAATCCTTGTAACAGTGCTACAAGGAAGTGTTATTATTAGCTCCATTTTCAGATGGTGAAACTGAGGCACAGAGATGTTAAATAACCTGCCCAGGGTCACAAGGGCAGTAAGAGAAGAAGCTAATATTTGAACTCAGGCAATTTGGCTTCAGATTTCATGTTCTTATACTTACTTGGTGGACATCAAATCCATAGGTCTCCTAGTGTCTTTCTGTTTCACAGCACAAATAAGATCTCATTTGGTTAAAAAAGAAATGGCTAAATTAACTCATGAAAGTAAAACCATTTCTCTGGTGAGAAATAACATTTAAAATATAAACATAAGCCTGAGGGGGAAAACTGGGAGTTATAACTTGTAAGAGATTCAGAGCTTCAGTTTTTAGCAGGATGAAGAGTTCTACAGACGGATGGAAGTGATGCTAGTGCACAACGTAGATGTGCTTAATGCCACTGAACTGTACATTCAGAGTTAAGATGGCAATTTTGTGTTAAGTGTATTTTGCCTTAAGTTAAAAAAAAATAATAAAAACTCCACAAAAATCCCTAGCTGTAGTTGGAGGAGGAAAAAAAGAGCCAGATCAGGACCTACAGGATATGGGAAACTCCACCACTTCAAGTAATGATCTAAGCAGCCAATGGTTCCAGAGGGAGACCAGAGAGACTTCCCAGACCCCAGGACTATGTTCAGTCTCCAGAGACCTAGCTGTTGTGAAGTGGCCAACCACGTGGATGTCAAATTCCACACCAAAAGGGTATACTGACAGTGATAATGAAAATAAAATAAAAAAGTTCTGAAAAGGGGAAAAAGGATAAACTATAATTCAAATTAATCTATGTTAATAAAAATTAAAACACAGATAAGACAATACAATATAATGAAATGGGGCTATCCGCACAGTCTGACCCCTTACCCACAGATGCCACCTAATTTCTAATTACACAACAACCTGTTTTCTTTATTAAACACAGACAGGAGTGAGGCTGTAGAAAAAGGAAGTTGTCTATATTATCTGACATCTTATAGTGTGTGTCTTCCTCACCAGAATCTAAGTTTCACAATTAATCTGATTTGCTTACTGTTTGTTTTTTTTTTTTTTCCCTAAAATATGGGCAGATTCTCCCAAAGTATTTATTGAATGAATAATATGATCAGAAATATATGGCTTGGTGCCCGTGGCTCAGAGGTTAGGATGCTGGGCACATACTCTAGGGCTGGCAGGTTCGAACCTGGCCCGGACTTGCTAAACAACAATGACGACAGCAACAAAAAAATAACTGGGTGTTGTGGTGGGCGCCTGTAGTCCCAGTTACTTGAGAGGCTGAGGCAAGAGAATTGCTTAAACCCAGGAGTTTGAGGTTGCTGTGAGCTGTGACACCACAGTACTCTACTGGGGGCAACAAAGTGAGACTTTGTCTAAAAAAAAGAAGAAATGTATGTACGTATATCCCATTACTTCTACTGGAGTGTCATGTTTCCTTCTCCCCTGTTGACACCCCCAAGCTATCAGGTTCTGTGACTGCCTCCATCCTACATCCTTTGCTTCCCCTCTACTTTTAGCAGCCTAGTGGCTATCATCTCACACCGAACCTGGAAATACTCCAACTTTAATTTCTTAAATAAACAGCTATTGCATCCCATTCACTCAATAAACATTTACCTCATATATCTACAAACACATACACATGTCAGTAAGTGACCACAGTCTCCTGTCCCTCCAGCTCTCACTAAGCCTCTTCACCCTCACCTAAACCTCTGCATCCTTCTACCTTCCCATCCACAGGAAGGGAAAATTCCTGCCCATGCCTTTTGGCTGTCCCCCCAGGAGAGACAGAGAGGAGACTGAGATCAGAATGGTTTGCAGAATCCTTGAAAAAAGTACTGCCCTCTTGTGAAATAGCAAGCGCAGCTCAAAGGAGTAACCTGAAACTTCTCCTGACCTTGATGCAGGCCCTTTCGCCACATTATGAGATCCACAATTCCCTTCCCTTTATGTGCCGGCTCATCACCATAACAACCCGCATTCCATAAAAAACAGTGAGGGGAGCCATTACAGAAGGCAGAACAATTTTTGATGTTGTCTTTCAGGAGTCCCATTGAGGTAGTTGATAGATTTTTCTTGGTAAGTCATTAACTTCATCACTAAAAACATCAAGTGTTATTTTATCCTGCAATGCAATGCTCTGAGGGACTAGAAATTGTACTACTGCCAGTAAATTTAATTCTTTCTACTCCTGTCATCATTTCTTTTGTGTTTGCGTTTTACAGTTTTTTATTTTGTTTCCTCATTTGATACATATTTGGTACATATTTTGCCTCTATGCAGAATGTCAATCACTCAAGACCTTCCTTTTCTAAAATAAGGATCAGGCCCCAGAAATGGCTATGAAGCTTATCTATGAGTAAAGTACACCTTGGGGATATGAACCATCTTTAGAATTTTTTAAGTACAAACATACCTGGTACATAACAACTGAGGTTTCTGGTTGAGTATAAGTAGGAAAAAAGTCTTAAATATAGGCAAAATGTTAATGATGTTTAGGAACTGTCTAAAAGTATTCCACTAATTTAAAAAAGGGATATGTGTATGTATGATTTAAAAAATTGGCAATATGTTGGTAATTGTTGAAGGTGGGTTATGACTGCAAGGGGGTTTAATTAGATTACTCATTCTACTTTTATATACATGTGAAAAATTCTACCATTAAGAAGAAAAGATGCAATAAATAATATACTTGTATATCCTAATAATCAATGTTAGGGAAGGTGTAGCTAACTGTGCTACACAGTGGGAAAGTAACTGATG
The DNA here is from genome assembly GCF_027406575.1 of Nycticebus coucang. Classification (NCBI taxonomy): domain Eukaryota; kingdom Metazoa; phylum Chordata; class Mammalia; order Primates; family Lorisidae; genus Nycticebus; species Nycticebus coucang. Next base: position 93,490,595 of record NC_069794.1, on the reverse strand, counting down.
TGAACTTTACTGGGAAAAAATATGTATCCAGAGCCTAAAAAAGTTCAGAAACCTTTGAATAATTTCATATCCAAAAACTTATTCTAAGGAAATAAGAAAAAAAAGTAAGATTTTTGAAGATATTCACTGTTCCTTCATAATTACAAAAGAAAAATTGGAAGGAGCCTAAATAATCACAAAAAGGGAATTTTTAATTAAACAAACTGAGATATAGACATTACAGATTATAAAACCTCTAAAACTTTTTTTGAAATATATTTAATGGTTCAGGGAAATGACCATATTAAGTATGAACATTGTATATTATTAAATATTTATCATTTAATAATAACATTAAATGTTTATCATTTTATAGAAAAAGTCTAAGGGAAACACACCAAATATTTATAGAGCATCTCTGGGTTGTAACTCTCAATGTAATTTTTTTCCCTACCCTTTTCTATTTTCCAAGTTTCCTACATGATCATGAGCAGAAAAACAGGTGAAAATATACATTTATATTTGTTCTTTATCACTAAATATATTTTCCATATTTTGTTGGCAAAATGAATATTCCTTTATTGTTAAGCTTTTGGTAAACAATTTTATTTTGCCTTCTGCATATCATTTTAATTAATTCATATAGTCTCCTTGCCATACTGGACAACATCATATAGTATCATAGTTCATAAAAGTTATTTTTAAATGACTTAAAAAAGATTCACTTTTCTGATCAACAACTAAAGTCATGGGTATAACTGAAAAGTTAGGTCTATTTTTCCCATTTAAGAGTTGTTGTTCATGAGTGGAAAGGGGAGAAGTTGTCCTGAGGAACACTACCTTTCTAGTGAAACGGGCGTTCCACTATACCTTTCTCTTTAAAACTTAAGGTTAACATAATACAACAATCTAGGATCTCATTATGCTATGAGTATAATGCTAACGTATCAGAGCAATTAAAGTACAAAGATTACAAAATAAATAACATTGCAGAATTCTTGAATAAGAATATAAAGGAAATATAACTGATATGTGCTTTAGAAATTTCAAATGAGGGCGGTGCCTGTGGCTCAAGGAGTAGGGCGCCGGTCCCATATGCGGGAGGTGGCGAGTTCAAGCCCCGGCCCAAAACCACAAAAAAAAAAAAAAAAAAAAAAAAAAAAGAAATTTCAAATGAGAAAAATAGAACCAATTACTCTCAAAGTTATTCAATGTGTGATACCCTGGCTCTCTAATGTTATTTTCAAAAATGAAGTTAGAAACTATATATAAGGACAGGGTGTGGTGGCTCATGCCTATAATCCTAGGACCCTAGGAGGCTGAGGAGGGAGACCAGCCTGACCAAGAGTGAGACCCTATCTCTACTAAAAATAGAAAAAGTTAGCCAGGCAGTCCTGGTGAGAGCCTGTAGTCCCAGCTACTCAGGAGGCTAACTCGCTTCCTTATGATTTTCTTAATACATTTTCTTTTACCTTATTGTGAGAATACAGTATATATGATACATATAATACACAAAATATGCATTAGTCAACCTTATCACTAAGGTTTCTAGTCAATAGTAGGCTACTAGTAGTTAAGGGATTGGGGGGGGTCAAGACTTATACATAGATTTTTGACTGGGTCAAGGCTTGGTGCCCTTAACCTCTGTGTTGCTCAAGGGTCAACTGAATATATATTTTTACAGAATATTTATAAGACTACATATTGTAGGCTAGGGGAGGCTGAGGCAGGTAGATTGCTTGAGCTCACAAGTTGGAGACAAGCCTGAGCCAGAGCGAGACTCCATCTTTAACAAAAAAAGCTGGTAGTAGGTGCCTGTAGTCCTAGCTACTTGGGAGGCTGAGGCAAGATGATCACTTCAGCCCAAGAGTTTGGGGTTGCTGTACCCTATGACGCTATAGCACCCTACTCAGGGCGACAGAGTGAGACGCTGTCTCCAAAAAAAAAAAAAGAGAGAGAGAGAGACAGAATGATGAGCTCATATTTGAAGTGCTTTAAACTTAGTAAGGACATACAAAGGATACAAACATCCTAAATCTGGAGGTTGACAATATCCTGTGTAAATCATGCTTTCTTCATGTATTTCTTCTAAATCTTGATCTTAAAATTAAGATCTTTGGACCTTTCATTTTTCTGTCCCTATATAATCTGAGGTAGCATTGCCATTTCCTCAGTATCTAAGCAATCACAACACTGGATTTTTATTTCTGTACTCCTTGCTTCGAACTTTTTAGGATACATACATTTGCAGAATCTTAACAGTATGTGTTGAATTACTAGAAACATAGCGATAAGTCGATTACTAAGAAAGTTGAGTTCTGCTATGGTCCATTATCTCATTACCAAGAAACACAGTCGACAGCATCCTTTCTGATTCACCCGTGCAAGTTTCAATTTGCTTGACTTGATCCATGGTTGCTGGGAGGGCTTCCTTTGTTTCTTTCAGCACAGATTTTACATTTCTTGATTTTTGTGTATCTTAAAACTTTTGTAATGATTCACAGCAAAAACATTATTTGACCTCCCTGGATCACTGTCCTTACATCACAAATACACATAAGCAAGGTATGGATAAAATTTGTTGCCAGAAGGGCCGACTGGTATACTAAAGTCTAAAAGGAGATTATACATGGTAATTATCCACGTGTGTGCTACTTGGTTTCTGCTGAGCCCAATACAACCCGTACATTATTACAGCCATCAATGTGTCTTAATACTTGATTCAACTCCTAGCCTTCTGGATTCGCCAACATCCTATTTGTTTATCTGTCAAGTGTTGAACAATTATCAAGTACTTAGTTATAGTAAAGTGTTTACTAACATCAAAAATTATGTATGTCAGGGAATGGGGATATTTTGATAGTCATGCAAAAACACAAGAATACAGCCTTACATTTATTTAAATTGTCTATAAAATGATGAGACTAGAATTTTTTTTGCTTGAAAATGGTAACTTCCTAAAGATAATCTTGATCTTAAGACTGATAATAGCAGCCCACTAGCCTCAGATAATCCTTCCAGCAAGATTATTGTTAAAGTTCATTAATTATGTGACAACTATGTATGGGACATCTACATAGTGTTGAACTAACAATGAATTTGTTAAAGCTTATTAATTCATGTCACAACTATGAAGTTATTTAAGTTACTACAAGAATACAAAATAATTAAGAGGCAGCTCCTATTCTCAAGGAATCTAAAATCCTACAGAAATAAAAATGTATACATAAATGTCCCTTGGTATGCATGGAAGGATGGTCCAGGACCTTCCATGGATACCAAAATCCTTAAATGCTCAAGTCTCTGAAACAACCTGCCCACATCCTCTTGTATACTTTAAGTAATCTTTAGATTACTTAGAATACCTAATACGATGTAAATATGGGGTAGTTTTTATATTGTATTGTTTAAGGAGTAATGATAAGAAAAGAAAGTCTATATATGTTCAACAGAGATTTTTTAAGAAATATTTCTGATCTGTAGTTGGCTGAGTCCACTAATGCAGAACCCACAGATAGGAAGAGGCTGACCATACATACGATTGTAATATTAGGTGGTATGTATTATAACCAAGAAGTAGTACAATAACTTCCTCTAGGCCCTCAGGAAGCAGTACAATAACTTTCGAAAGGCAGAATGGGGAAATGAATAACGTTCCCTAAGTAACAGCATAACAAAACCATGGAGAGAGGAAAACACCAAGTGAGTTTGTGAGGAGTCAGGTTTGACTGCAAAAATGGACATGTGATTGGAAGTATAAAGAGAAACTAGGACAGAACTACACAGGCCTTCCATGTTAGGAAATCTGGATTTCACTGAGTAGACAAGCCAACTAAAGGCTCTTTATGACCAAACAAGTGCTCGAAGGAGGTTACTTTAGTGGTTCTTGGCCTAAAGATATAGAACCTCAATTTTGATGATTATTTGATTGACTTATAAATATTTATTGAGCCCCTACTTTATGACAGGCAATGTCGATGCACTCCGCACTGAGAATATAAAAATGAGTGAGAGTCCTACAGGCTCAGACACTGTGCCTTTCTGACCTCATTCCTTATGGGCTCTCCTTGCTGTCTGCAGGATGCTGTCAGCTTAGGCCATTTGCACTGACTGTTTCTGTTCCCAGAATTCTCTTTCCTTAGATAAATATATAGCTAACTCCCACCTGTCCTTTAAGATTTGGCTCAAATGTCACCTTTCCAATGAGGCCTATTCTGACTATTCTATTTTAAAATGTAACCAGCTCTACTTTATTTTTTTTCCCATTTCACTCACCACCTAACACATTATATAATTTAATTCATTTATTTTGCTTTTCTGCTTCTTCCTACAAGAATGTAAACTACGGGCGGCGCCTGTGGCTCAGTCGGTGAGGCGCCGGCCCCATATACCGAGGGTGGCCGGTTCAAACCCGGCCCCGGCCAAACTGCAACCCAAAAATAGCCGGGCGTTATGGCGGGCGCCTGTAGTCCCAGCTACTCGGGAGGCTGAGGCAAGAGAATCGCTTAAGCCCAGGAGTTGGAGGTTGCTGTGAGCTGTGTGAGGCCACGGCACTCTACCGAGGGCCATAAAGTGACACTCTGTCTCTACAAAAAAAAAAAAAAAAAAAAAAAAGAATGTAAACTACAGAGAGACAGGGCTCTTTGCATCTTACATTCACGGATATATTCCAAGCACTCAAGAGTACCTAAAATATATAAGCACTCAATATATATTTGTAGAACAATATATATGGGAACTGTAAGAATTCTGTTCTTCTCAAAAAATAGAATTAACAAACTGTGATAAATTCATTAAAAGTGGGAAATACAGACTCTGGGCGGGCCCCCGAGTGTTTGTGTTGTGGTTTTGGGGGAGGGAGGCGGAGGGGAAAGTTTGTTTATTTTGTTTTTAGTTTCTGGGGTCCCCGCGCTTCTGGAAGGTGAAGCGGGAGGGAGTGACCCCCGTACCCCTCGGTCTCCCTAAGACGTCGCCTCCGTAGCCTGCGGAGAAGCGGAGACCGCACGCATCGCCTCGCCTCACAGCGGAACGCCGCGGGTTTTGGTTTTTTGTACTGAATGTAACCTAGACTCATCTTCACGGGCTCGTGTTGCCCCAGGATACTGTCAAAGGCAGTATCTGTGAGTTTCTGCAAAGTTTTGCACAGTCTGTTCCCATGCAAACCAATGAGGGAGAAATATCGGAAGAAAGCAGTTCCAAGCAACCTCAAATTCTTAGGCTTAAAGAATTCTCTTGCTCTCCGGAGCCCAGCGCTGCCCTTGTCCAGCCGCCGCCTGCCCCGTGCCCCGTGCCGCGGGGCGGTCACCCGGGATTCGCCCTCGGCTCCGCGCCAGCGTCCCTCACGAGCGACAGAGCAATGAAGGAAAACAGGAGCAAGAAGGCAGCCGAGTAACAGCTTACTTGCATCTGGGCACCGTGAGTCTGGGGATATAGGACTCCAGGCATCTCTGGCTGGTGGGATCTGCCTATAATCACCCCTGAGAGGATACAGGGAGTCAGCGAGAGACTTCTGCACCCCAAGAGGAGGACTAAAACAGTGGAAAACTGGCAAGCTTGGTCGCGTGTGTTCAATCCGTCTAAACCCGCCCGCAACTTCCACAGGCACGAGAACTTAAAGAGCAAGAGGAAGTGAAAGGAAAATTAGGGCAAGGAAACAGATAAAAGAAATCACCCATGAGGAAGAATCAGCAGAAAACTCCAGGCAACATGAAGAACCAGTCCAGAACAACCCCGCCAAGGGACCATGAGGTAGCTACTGCAGAGGATTCCACCTATACAGAAATGTTAGGAATGACAGAAAGGGAATTTAGAATACACATGATAAAAACAATGAAAGAAATGATGGAAACAATGAAGGAAACTGCTAATAAAGTGGAAAATAACCAAAAGGAAATCCAAAAACAGAATCAAATAAGAGATGAACGATATGAAGAATATAAAAAGGATATAGCAGAGCTGAAGGAAATGAAACAGTCAATCAGGGAACTTAAAGATGCAATGGAAAGTATCAGCAACAGGTTAGACCATGCAGAAGAAAGAATTTCAGAGGTAGAAGACAAAGTTTTTGAGATAACTCAGATAGTAAAAGAGGCAGAAGAGAGAGAAAGCAGAATATTCACTGTCAGAATTATGGGACTTTATGAAGCGTTCCAACATACGAGTTATAGGAATTCCAGAAGGGGAAGAAGAATGCCCCAGAGGAATGGAAGCCATACTAGAGAATATTATAAAAGAAAATTTCCCAAATATCACCAAAGATTCTAACACACTGCTTTCAGAGGGCTATCGGACCCCAGGTCGCCTCAACTCTAACCGAGCTTCTCCAAGACACATTGTGATGAACCTGTCCAAAGTCAAGACAAAAGAAAAGATTCTGCAAGCTGCCAGGAGTAAGCGCCAGTTGACCTACAGGGGCAAATCCATCAGAGTGACCGCAGACTTCTCTAGTGAAACTTTCCAAGCAAGAAGACAATGGTCATCTACCTTTAATCTACTTAAACAGAACAATTTCCAGCCCAGAATTCTGTACCCTGCTAAGCTAAGCTTCAAAATTGACGGAGAAATCAAATCATTTACGGAGATACAAACATTGAGGAAATTCGCCACAACAAGACCAGCTCTACAGGAAATACTTCAACCTGTTCTGCACACTGACCACCACAATGGATCAGCAGCAAAGTAAGAACTCAGAAATTAAAGGACAGAACCTAACCTCCACACTGATGCAAAAGATAAAACTAAGCAATAAACTCTCACAAAATAAGACGAATAGACTACTACCACACTTATCAATTATCTCAATAAATGTTAATGGCTTGAATTCCCCACTGAAGAGACATAGAGTGGTTGACTGGATTAAAAAACACAAGCCATCCATTTGCTGTCTGCAAGAAACACACCTGGCTTCAAAAGACAAATTAAAGCTCCGAGTCAAGGGTTGGAAGACAATTTTTCAGGCAAATGGCATTCAGAAGAAAAGAGGAGTTGCAATCTTATTTTCAGATACATGTGGATTTAAAGCAACTAAAGTCAAAAAAGACAAAGATGGTCACTTTATATTGGTCAAGGGAAAAATACAACAAGAAGACATTTCAATTCTAAATATCTATGCACCCAATTTAAATGCTCCCAGATTCTTGAAACAGACCTTACTCAGTCTGAGCAATAAGATATCTGATAATACCATAATAACAGGGGACCTTAACACTCCTCTTACAGAGCTGGACAGATCCTCTAAACAGAAATTAAACAAGGGTATAAGAGACTTAAATGAGACCCTAGAACAACTGTGCTTGATAGACGCATATAGAACACTCCATCCCAAAGATAAAGAATATACATTCTTCTCATCACACCATGGAACATTCTCCAAAATTGATCATATCCTGGGACACAAAACAAATATCAACAGAATCAAAAGAATTGAAATTTTACCTTGTATCTTCTCAGACCATAAGGCACTAAAGGTGGAACTCAACTCTAACAAGAATGTTTGATCCCACCCAAAGGCATGGAAACTAAACAATCTTCTGTTGAATAACAGATGGGTGCAGGAAGAAATAAAACAGGAAATCATTAACTTCCTTGAGCATAACAACAATGAAGACACAAGCTACCAAAACCTGTGGGATACTGCAAAAGCAGTTTTGAGAGGAAAATTCATCGCTTTAGATGCCTACATTCGAAAAACAGAAAGAGAGCACATCAACAATCTCACGAGAGATCTTATGGAATTGGAAAAAGAAGAACAATCTAAGCCTAAACTCAGTAGAAGAAAAGAAATATCCAAAATCAAATCAGAGATCAATGAAATTGAAAACAAAAGAATCATTCAGAAAATTAATGAAACAAGGAGTTGGTTTTTTGAAAAAATAAAGAAAATAGATAAACCATTGGCCGGACTAACGAGGAATAGAAAAGTAAAATCTCTAGTAACCTCAATCAGAAATGATAAAGGGGAAATAACAACTGATCCCACAGAGATACAAGAGATCATCTCTGAATACTACCAGAAACTCTATGCCCAGAAATTTGACAATGTGAAAGAAATGGATCAATATTTGGAATCACCCCCTCTCCCTAGAATTAGCCAGGAAGAAATAGAGCTCCTGAACAGACCAATTTCAAGCACTGAGATCAAAGAAACAATAAAAAATCTTCCAACCAAAAAATGCCCTGGTCCAGATGGCTTCACTCCAGAATTCTATCAAACCTTCAAGGAAGAGCTTATTCCTGTACTGCAGAAATTATTCCAAAAAATTGAGGAAGAAGGAATCTTCCCCAACACATTCTATGAAGCAAACATCACCCTGATACCAAAACCAGGAAAAGACCCAAACAAAAAGGAGAATTTCAGACCAATCTCACTCATGAACATAGACGCAAAAATTCTCAACAAAATCCTAGCCAATAGATTACAGCTTATCATCAAAAAAGTCATTCATCATGATCAAGTAGGCTTCATCCCAGGGATGCAAGGCTGGTTTAACATACACAAGTCCATAAACGTTATCAGAGGCACCACATTAACAGAGGCAAAAATAAAGATCACATGATCCTCTCAATAGATGCAGAAAAAGCATTTGATAAAATCCAGCATCCTTTTCTAATTAGAACACTGAAGAGTATAGGCATAGGTGGCACATTTCTAAAACTGATTGAAGCTTTCTATGACAAACCCACAGCCAATATTTTACTTAATGGAGTAAAACTGAAAGCTTTTCCTCTTAGAACTGGAACCAGACAAGGTTGTCCCCTGTCACCTTTACTATTCAACGTAGTGCTGGAAGTTCTAGCCAATACAATTAGGCAAGACAAGGAAATAAAGGGAATCCAAATGGGAGCAGAGGAGGTCAAACTCTCCCTCTTTGCTGACGACATGATCTTATACTTAGAGAACCCCAAAGACTCAACCACAAGACTCCTAGAAGTCATCAAAAAATACAGTAATGTTTCAGGATATAAAATCAATGTCCACAAGTCAGTGGCCTTTGTGTACACCAATAACAGTCAAGATGAGAAGCTAATTAAGGAGACAACTCCCTTCACCATAGTCTCAAAGAAAATGAAATACCTAGGAATATACCTAACGAAGGAGGTGAAGGACCTCTATAAAGAAAACTATGAAGTCCTCAGAAAGGAAATAGCAGAGGATATTAACAAATGGAAGAACATACCATGCTCATGGATAGGAAGAATCAACATTGTTAAAATGTCTATACTTCCCAAAGCAATCTACCTATTCAATGCCATTCCTATCAAAATACCAACATCGTACTTTCAAGATTTGGAAAAAATGATTCTGCGTTTTGTATGGAACCGGAAAAACCCCGTATAGCTAAGGCAGTTCTTAGTAACAAAAATAAAGCTGGGGGCATCAGCATACCAGATTTTAGTCTGTACTACAAAGCCATAGTGCTCAAGACAGCATGGTATTGGCACAAAAACAGAGACACAGACACTTCGAATCGAATTGAAAACCAAGAAATGAAACTAACATTTTACAACCACCTAATCTTTGATAAACCAAACAAGAACATACCTTGGGGGAAAGACTCCCTATTCAATAAATGGTGTTGGGAGAACTGGATGTCTACATGTAAAAGACTGAATCTGGACCCACACCTTTCCCCACTCACAAAAATTGATTCAAGATGGATAAAGGACTTAAACTTAAGGCATGAAACAATAAAAATCCTCCAAGAAAGCACAGGAAAAACACTGGAAGATATTGGCCTGGGGAAAGACTTCATGAAGAGGACTGCCATGGCAATTGCAACAACAACAAAAATAAACAAATGGGACTTCATTAAACTGAAAAGCTTCTGTACAGCTAAGGAGACAATAACCAAAGCTAAGAGACAACCTACACAATGGGAAAGGATATTTGCATATTTTCAATCAGACAAAAGCTTGATAACTAGGATCTATAGAGAACTCAAATTAATCCACATGAAAAAAGCCAACAATCCCTTATATCAATGGGCAAGAGACATGAATAGAACTTTCTCTAAAGACGACAGACGAATGGCTGACAAACACATGAAAAAATGTTCATCGTCTCTATATATTAGAGAAATGCAAATCAAAACAACCCTGAGATATCATCTAACCCCAGTGAGAATGGCCCACATCACAAAATCTCAAAACTGCAGATGCTGGCGTGGATGTGGAGAGAAGGGAACACTTTTACACTGCTGGTGGGACTGCAAACTAGTACAACCTTTCTGGAAGGAAGTATGGAGAATCCTCAAAGCACTCAAGCTAGACCTCCCATTTGATCCTGCAATCCCATTACTGGGCATCTACCCAGAAGGAAAGAAATCCTTTTATCATAAGGACACTTGTACTAGACTGTTTATTGCAGCTCAATTTACAATCGCCAAAATGTGGAAACAGCCTAAATGCCCACCAACCCAGGAATGGATTAACAAGCTGTGGTATATGTATACCATGGAATACTATTCAGCCATTAAAAAAAATGGAGACTTTACATCCTTCGTATTAACCTGGATGGACGTGGAAGACATTATTCTTAGTAAAGCATCACAAGAATGGAGAAGCATGAATCCTATGTACTCAATTTTGATATGAGGACAATTAATGACAATTAAGGTTATGGGGGGGGAACAGAAAGAGGGAAGGAGGGAGGTAGGTGGGGCCTTGGTGTGTGTCACACTTTATGGGGGCAAGACATGATTGCAAGAGGGACTTTACCTAACAACTGCAATCAGTGTAACCTGGCTTATTGTACCCTCAATGAATCCCCAACAATAAAAAAGAAAAAAAAAAAAAGTGGGAAATACATAATATGTCATGAGAACCCCAAAGGAAAAGCTTCTGGAAAGGTTCAGGGAAAACTGCTTCTAGAAGCGTAAAGATAGAGTGAAAAGAGAAGGGTAGAGGTTTGCCATAAAAATAAAAAGAAAGGTATTACAAGCTGAGAGAAATAACTTGGCTTAACCATATTTATGCCAGTAGCTCCTGACACCACTTTGTATGTAGTGTCACTCAATAAATGTTTGTTGAATTGAACTACACTAGAGAACTGTCTTTTTGTAAGTGAAGAAAGCTCTGAGGAGGAACAGATGTGGAAAAAAAATCAGGAGAGCATCACGTCAAGGAAAACTGCAGTAAATCATTACGGGTGGTATCAGATTTTCAGTGGTCAAAGAGGAGGAGGAGGAAAAAAGTCCTTTGGATTTGGTATACAGCAGAGTGTTTTCAGTAGGGCATAAATATAGGCAGAATGCAGACTATATATCAAACAAAAGTAAAGACAGTAAGCAGGGACCGTTCTTCTGAAAAGCTCACAAGGTACTTTCACATATGCCACCTCACAGATTACCAACTCATCTTAGGAGGATATTGAGACGTAGGAAATTAATTTGTCCAAGGCTATCAGTCAGTAAGAGATTGAAATAAGACAGGAATCCAGCTCTTCTGCTCCTAACTCTCATTCCACTCTTCCCTTGCTGTCACTCGCAGAGTGGTATGCTTCACGGAGTAGACGGAGAATCCACCACAATATTCCACTACTATTCTGACATAATCAGGAAGGAAGTTAAGAGTGGGTCTGAAGAAAACCTCAAGTGTCAATTCAATGCTAGGGAGAGAGACTGGGTATTTCCCAAAAGGGACTGGAGGCACTGAGTGCAGACTACATAGACGCAGGCGTCCTCAAACTTTTTAAACAAGGGGCCAGTTCACTGTCCCTCAGACCGTTGGAGGGCCGGACTATAGTTAAAAAAAAACAACAAAAAACTATGAACAAATTCCTACACACACTGCACTTATCTTATTTTGAAGTAAAAAAACAAAACGGGAACAAATACAATCACCTCCGCTGCATGTGGCCTGCGCAGTTTGAGGACCCCTGGAGAGTGTCTGAGCAGTGGAAGATACTGACCACCTGCAGATCTTCCAGTTTAATTCAGTTTGCCTGTGTACATGAGTTAGCTATACATAATTTTTTAAGTCAGAGCTTCCCAAGCATTATGCACAAAGGGTTACAGGTGTGTGGTGACGGTGACCTCCTTAACTCTTAGGGTTGTGGGTCTATTTACTACAATATGCCATGCAATTATTATTAGTGCCTGAAAGCACTGTATGAATGAAGTTGGAAGCACTGTCTTGGGTTACTTTTAAGCAAATGATTAATTAAAAAAAAAGCATAAGCACCTTTACAATTTAAGATATTATTTACATTAGTCACACACTCAGGAAGATAAAACTGTACCGTGAATCTTTTTTAATTCAAAGACAAGGCCAGATAGGGGCTGCCAATATAATCTTTTCCTCCTTTCCAAATACACTAAGATACTTGAAAATGAATAACTTGACCTAAGATTTGCCACCCTGGGTAAGTCTGGGCATTCAACTGGTATTTTTCATCAGAACCACAATCAAAGAGAATAGCATTATAACTATCATATAAATATGAAGAGAAAAATAACATAACATACCTGTGGGGCGTATCCAGGAGGCACATAAATAGGAGGCACAGAACCATTTGGGGACATCATTGGAACCTGAGCAGGACCTGAACGGATCACAGAAATGACAGATTAATCCATGACTGCTTATTGAGCTGCAGTTGAAAATGATTTGAATTATATTTTGAATAAACACTCAAGCCAACAGTGACTATATTGCTATAGATAATAAGTCAGATGATTTACCTGTTCTACAGTTTATCTAGTCTGCTGACTGTGCTTTACCTGTACTGGTGTTCTTAAACTTTCCCAGTAATAATAATAGTCACGTGGGGAGCTTTTAAAAAGCTCTGTGTTTGGTATGCTTACGGTGGGGTTTGAATCATTATATTTACTTTGCAAATATCATTCAGTAAGAATGAAAACTAGACAAGGCAAAATTATCAGAAGTAAAAGGAAAGAATAAAGTCCAGAGGAAAAGCAATAGAGAGAGAACAGTTTGAAATCTGGAACTCGCTTTGTTAGGTTTAGAGCATTGTGTAATGAGGGGAGTCAAGTCAGCATCAGAGCAAAGAAAGGGCCATGTGTGTTTATTTGCACAAGGAAACAGTTTTGATTTCTTATACTGAAAGTTCTAAAAAAACAAAATTCAGCTTCTCTTTCAGTTTTATAGTGTCATGCTTTCCAAATAACTTTTATAAATATTATCTCTACTTTTCCTCTCTTTTAACCTTTCTGAGAATAAAATAAATGCTTTTGGAAATGTGTCTTAATCTTTCTAGGAACTAAAATCTTAATTTGTTTTATGTAACTTCTTCCCTCAGATCCTTTCTTCCTGTAACTTCAGACTGCAGTGCTGCCTCACACCCACCAGTTTTTAATAACTTGAAATAAAACCCTTTCAAAGAAATTATTTCTAGGGAAATGAAGTACAGAACCCCGAGTAAGAAAGAAGGCCACGGGGAAGGATCTCTTTTATATGCAGAAGTATACTCTATCAGTATATAATGGCTGTCAGTTATAAAAGAAATGGAGGAAAAGCTTAATTGTAGGGCGGAAAACAGGTAATGTTATGCATAGTTCAGAAACCAGAGCACAGAGCAGGAAGGTCCCGGGACCAACCCGGGTCACAGCCACTCTGCCCTTTCCAGGGAAGGGGAGAGTAAGGACACAAGCACACAGCGGGGACGGGGGTGATGTGGGAGATAAGACAGCCAGGGAAGTAAAGAGGATGAAGGTGCAGGGGGGATACTAAATAGTGGTAAGAAAGAGGGTGGAGGGGAAGGTAGGACAAGGAGGAGAGACTAAGAAAAGGAAAGAGGCTCAGGGAAGAGACAGGAGGTGAGTGAAGAGGGGGAGGATGAAGAGAAAACGGGGGCAGGTGAGGGAGAGAAAAAGGAAAAGGGTAGGAATGGGAGGGAGGGGAGAGGAGAGGAAAAGTGGAGCGGGGAAGAGAGTAAAGACTGAGTGGCTGAGAGAAAGTTAAGTAGCTAATGTGTAGACTACTGAATTACAATATAAAGTATCTGCCTTTGAAAATAACTTTTCAACAAAATACTCTTCCCATCCAAAACAAGCCCACTGAATACATGAAGTTGCTCAGAATCTTGTCTTAATTATAAATAGCGAATACTAACTTACTATGCACCAGACATTTTACATATATTTTCTCCTCATAATCATTCAGGTAAATATGATCATCCCCATTTTCTAGACATGGAAATGGAGGCACAGAGAAATTAAGCTTGTCTAAGTGGTAGACAGGATTCAAAAGTAGGTTAATTTCATTTCTACGGAGATATTCCTACTACATTTCTAGTAAACATTGAAATACTGCGCATTCTTGGCAAACGATGTGATACGACGCTAAAGAACTATGTGCTAATACCTGTAAGAAAAATTAAGGACTTCAATGTCTTTATATCCCTGGAAACATGAGAGAAAGGAAAAATAAAATTTTCCTAAGTTTAAGCAAACATTACCTATTAACTTACTAAAAATTGGTGAGCTGCTTTCTACCTCTAGGCAGAAAGGCTTTATTTAAAAACACTTTTTTTGTGCTCGCTTTGGCAGCACATATACTAAAAACTCTCTTTTTTTATTTTAGTTTATTAAATCATAGCTGTGTACATTAATGCGATCATGGGGCACCATACACTGGTTTTATAGCCCATTTGACACATTTTCATCACACCGGTTAACATAGCCTTCCTGGCATTTTCTTAGTTATTGTGTTAAGACATTTACATTCTACGTTTACTAAGTTTCACATATACCCTTGTAAGATGCACCGCAGGTGTCTTTTTAACTTCAATATTCTGGACGAGAAACAAGAAAAGTTTTAAACTAATGCTGGTTTACTTCCATTGCCTAATTTATATAAACTAGTTTTCTAAATAGTAAGAGCTGGCTTAGATATTATTCATAATAACTGAGAACCAGAAAGAGAATTCACTGAAAATCATATTTGTAATCTTAATAAAAGAAATGAACATTTGTTCAATTTTTACCATATGTCCCAGGGACTGTGGGTCCTTTCACATGTTGTCAAATTTAAGCCTTATAGCAAGTCCTAAGAGAACAGGTGTTTTCGTTTTGCCATCAAAACACTAAGTTATTGCTGATTACATTTAAAACTGTGACATTATAAAACTTCGTTAGGTTGCTCTCTTTTTACTAGAAGTACGACAATATAAATACTATGCAGTCACAATCCAAACCATACTATACTTTGATAGCTCAGGTAGTTTATAATTCAGTAACACAAAATTCTACTTTATTCTACCATTATATTTAAGTGTGATACTGAAAAAAAGAAAAAAGTAAAAGTAACCCAAAATAAACCAGCAGTATAACTAGTTGTAGTCCAGGAATAATACTCATTAACTCACTTTCCTATGAAGTATTTTCACTCTAGCAAGTAAGTATTTTTATCCTGAGGCAGAAACGAATTGTCTTTAAAAGACAATTCATCAGCATCACATTTAATACTTAACATATTGGTATGAAGTTAACAGCCGGACTGAAGCCATAAATGCCTACTGTATACATGTAGTAAACACAAGTACTGACGTTTCGAACTACAACATTTACAGCATCACTTCTGTTGTTATTCCTGTGTCTAAGGTAGCAAAACTCTAATCCTCGATGTAAATAAATGCACACTTGGCACAAGAGAAGCAATATCTGAACTGTAGATATACCCCACAGTTCCTTCATAATCTAAATTATTTGAGCAAAATCTACTCCAAATCATTATTTTTAAGGGCATATTTCCTATTCCAAAAGACTGCAGGAAGAGGAAGTAATTCTAACCAACTGTCTTAAGAAATTTGGGAAGCTCTAGTTCCTTAAAAAGTGCCATCAATGACTTAAAGATATTTCACGTAGTATAAGTTTTTTTCTTGTTAATATACATTTATATTTAAGAGGTTTTTTTTAAAAAAAAAAAAAACAACTACAAATTTATCCAAGAGTTCTAATTCTTACAATGCAGCGTGCTGCTGACGTGCTACATACTCTCTTTTATAAGCACGCTTTCACAATGGCTTCCAAACAATCTGATGCCAATTTTTGGATTTTAGCTTTAAAAAGAAAACCAAGTAAAATAAAGGTCCTAAAATGGAATAGTCTGTGGAATACAAAATCAGTTTAACTCTACACACAGTCTAATCTTTTTATAACTATATGGCAACAATTTAGAATATATTTATAGCGGATATATTTGGTATCTATTGAAAAAACACACGGCATGACTTTAGATTAATACAATGCTTTCTATGTTTTAAAATAAAAGCAGAATGTTCAGAAGCAGTTAGCAAAATCTTACCACTCATTTTGTTTTTACAGTAGCAGCAGAGAACAAGAAAATCCAGGAAGGAAACAGTGTAGTACACGTTAACAGCTTTAATTGGAGAACGTTTCTTTCTTTCTTTTTTTTTCCCCCAAAGCTGTAAGAGGAAAAGAGCCTTTGACCGTGTCACGTGATTATCACATGACCTTCAGTGGACGGGGAGAGGAGAAAAAAAAGCAAACGTTCTGCTTGCAGCATTTCTGATACAGAAAAAACGACTGAATGATTTCTGTTACTGCTGCCCTGAATTTGAACATCTTTGAGCCTTCTTTATGAACCAATTCAGACTCTCATAGAAGTATGCCTTACAAAAATATATACTTGATGTAAAACAATTCTTTGTGTTCACTTCCCTTCAGTAACACCACACACACTAATAATTTTTTATTCATCCATCCCGCTGCTAATTTTCATTTAGAAAGTGTGAGATAAATGGAACATTTACTCTCTTAAAAGATAAGGTCTGAAATGTCATTTTATAATTTATTTATTTATTTTTAGAGACTTTATTTCTAAAGTTTCACTTTGTCATCCTAGGTAGAGTGCTGTGTTGTCACAGCTCACAGCAACCTCCAACTCCTGGGCTTAGGTGATTCTCTTGCCTCAGCCTCCTCAGTAGCTGGGATTACAGGTGCCTGCCACAACACCTGGCTATTTTTTGTTGCAGTTTGGCTGGGGCCGGGTTTGAACCTGCCACCCTCGGTGTATGGGGCTGGCGCCCTATCCACTGAACCACAGGTCATTTTATAATTTGATCCTCTCCAAATCCAATCCTAAAGGAATGCCTTCAATACACAGAGAACTGTGTACAGAATATAGGCTTGATAGGCATGATCCTCAAAGGTGGGATTTATGTTTCAGGTTGGTATTTGCCTCTTAAGCTAACACAGGCTACTGTTTTATTATTGGTATTTTCTTTGTTCTGATTTTTTTCTTTTTTAAGATTTAAACTGGACATTAATACAGATGCTTAGTGGATGGCATTCTTATTCATATTCATGAAGTCTGAAAAGACAGGCTCACGTTTGGATTTAGAGCTCTCTGTCCAAAAACATGTAGAGACCAGAAAGGAGACCAAAGATGTCCAGTTACAACAGAAGACTGTTAAGAACTTGTGGAGATCTTTCACTACTTTATGGTGCTATGTAAATTCAGAAAAAAGTTATTAATAGCTAACACAAATATAAAGGTAATGACAATGACTAATTTGTACCAAGTTACACAGAAGAAAATGAATTTTGGTATTAAAAGATAAATAACAGCTCCCTCTTTATGAGCAAGGCAATTTACTGCCCTTCTGTGAGTCTCAGTTTCTTCCTAAAAGGTTCATCAACCTCCTAGCATTGTTGTGAGAATCCAATTAGATAAATCAAAAGTACCAAGTTCACAGGTTCGTGCCACTCAGTGAATGCTATAATAAGTAAAAGTACAATCAGCATATTTTCAGAAATAATTAGATAGTGCAGAGCACCCACCAGCACCCTTCAGGGTTTTCCTTGTGTTAACTCACTCCTCACAACTGAAAGAAGTGTCATTTACAGGTAAGAAAACTGAAGCAGAGGATACTTTGGTAACCTGCCAACAGCAGGCAGTGAGGCGAAGGCAGGGTTATCTGATGATGATATTGCTATATTTTTAAAAAAGTGGAAACTATGTTCAAAGGCCCCGTCTCCCCAGAAGGTGGAAGAGAACTGGCAAGGGATAACCTAGAGCACTGGTCTCAGTAAATACGTGTCAGTCACCCTAGAGAAGGTACGACAACAAGGGACTATCCTTAAAAGTGGGGAAGGGCAATTAACTTGTAAATGCCCACTAAAAGGCAGGGCTGCCCTGAGAACTAAAGAGCAAAGAATCTCCCGGTCTCAATAGAATTTGTTCACAAATATTAGACTCAGTCTCTATAGAAATCCACTGTGCCTCTGATCTTGCCTCCACAGCCCACCTTTTTATTTTGGCTCACATTTACAACACAGCTGTGTTTCCATTTATAGTTCCAGACTGTAACTGATGTAACTCCTTCTCAATCCTTCGCACTGTGATCACTAGAACTTTTTTTTTTGTTTGTTTAGCAGGCCCTGGCCAGATTTGAACCGCCTCATAGGAACCAACCCCCCAAACCACCACGCCGTTGTGTCTGCTCCTTCCCATACCATCCGTCCCTTCCACCACACCCTCATGTTTCCACCGTTCCGAACTGAGTTTGTTTTAGTTTAAAAAGTTTTTTTTAAAAAATCACATATATTCCTAAACAATGTTTATTTGCTTGTCTTTGAATTTTATTGCAATCATACAATGTATAGTCTTCAGTAACTTACTTCATGCAATATTATATTTCTAAGATTTATTGCAGTTTCATGTAGCCATAACCTCCTCAGCATGTAAGTAACAATAACTTGTTTATTCTGTCACTAACTTTTGGGCTCTCTCCAGTTTTTTTGCTGCTGCTGCTGTTGTTGTTTTGTGTTTTTGCTATCATTTATTTACCATTCACTCAATGACATGTATTGACTACCATGTGCCAAGTTCTGGGAACTTGGGATATATTAATAAGTGAAAATAGATAAATATCTATGCTCTTGTAGAGTTGTCACTGGGGGAAGAAAATCACAGCATGATAAATAAGCAGATCATATTCAAGTAAATCACAAAAGGAGTGACATTATAGTGAAGAGGTCAGTAAGTTAGATCCTGTTGGGTTTTGTAGGTCCACTTAGAGTGATTTTAAAACATGACTTAATTGCATTTTAAAAGAATTCATCTAACTCATACACATTGCTGGTGGGAATATGGTATAAACACTTTGCAAAAGTGGCAATATCTAGTAAAATTGAACGTATGTACATCCTATGTTCCAAGTAATTCCATTTCCAAGTATTAATATGGGCAATGGAAATGCTTACAAATATCACCAACCAAAGATTATTTCGAATGTTTGTAGCAGTACCAATCAGCACCAAAGAAGATGAAGCAGATTTGGGAACAAATAAGTGTTCACGTTTGGATATTTTATATTTGTAATGTCTGTTAGGTATCCACGTGGAGATATCAAATAGCAGGCAATTGGTTTCACTATCTGCTATTCAAGGAGACGCCTGGTCTTGACATATAAATTCTGGAGTGTTGGTAGACAGACTATAAATCCATGAGACCAGATGACATCACCAAAGGAGTGACAGTAGATAGAGAAGAGACTCCAAAGCCTTAGATAGGAGCACGGAGCACCATCACTGCTGTAAACCTATTTCTGTCCATCTTTTGGCCTACACGTGGAAAAGTTTCTTTAAGGTATACAGCAAGAAGAGGAAATGCTGGGTCTCCAGGTTATGCAAATGTTAATTTTTATAGGATAGTGCCAAATAGTTTTTCTGAGTATAAATGACTTACATTCCTACCAGCCATGTATAAGAGCTTCCACTGATTCACATTTTCACCATTACTTGGTATTTAGATTAAAAATTTTTGCCAATATCACTTTTGTCTTATTTTGCATTACCTAGTCCATGATTTTTTATCCATTTTTCTACTGGGTTCTTTTCGAAAAATAGATTTATAGGAGTTTTTGTGTATTCTGGATACTAATTCCTTACGGTTAAATTGGTTGCAGTGATCCTTTTCCTAATACATAACTTGTTTTTCAGATATTTTATGATGATATACAGAAGTTCTGAATGGTAAAGAAGTCAAATGTACTAATGTTTTGATAGCAGATTTTATTATGTGTCTTAATAATTCTTTCTGTAGACCCTGTGCTCAAACCTGTAATCCTAGCACTCTGGGAGGCCGAGGTGGGTGGATTGCTTCAGCTCTAGAGACTAGCCTGAGTGGAAGTGAGACTCTGTCTCTAAAAACAGATGGATGTTGTGGTAGAATGCCACTCGGGAGGCTGAGGTGAGAGGACCACTTGAGCCAAGAGTTGGAGAGGTTGCTGTGAGCTGTGACACCACAGGTACTCTGCCCTGAAGTGACAGAGTAAAACTTTGTCTCAAAAAATAATTAATAATAATTCTTTCGCTACTCCATAGTCATAATTTCCTTTATTATTAAGTTTGTATTTTCATATTTAAGTCTCTAGATCTTCAAGAATTCATTTTTGGGTAAGGTGTAAGGAAAGGATCTGATTCCACTTGGATAAACAATTGTTCTAATAATTGTTTTCTGTCTCCCTGCTCTAGGATATGCCTTACTTCTTATGAGCACAGCAATGCAAGTGCTTATAGAAGATCTTGTTTTATGAGAAGATGATATTGAAAGCCCCTATTTAGACATAATGATCTTATTTACTCTCATTAAAGCTTATAATCTGTATCTTACCCAGAGCTTAGCTAGAGCTCTACTATACTTACAATAATACCACAAAACTCAAAACCAGTTATTTTTCCATTAATACTCACTCCACCTTTTACATTTCTCATGATAAGTTAATCTGAAGATAGAAACTAGAGAGTAATTCTAGACTCTATTTTGCCTACATTTCTCCTATCAGCCAGTTGAAAGTTTGGGAAAGTCTGACAGTTTTCTCTCCCAAATTTCTCTCAAATCCCTGTTCTTTTCTACTCCATTGCTGCTGCCTTAGCAGTACTCAGCTCCTTCCAGAACACTCCAGCACCGTCCTAATGGGGTCTCCATGAGGGGACCCATTGCCAGGGTCCCTAGCAATCAATACATCTCTTATACTAATGCTAAAATGATCTAAAGACCAAACCTAATTGTTTCCTCTTCTGCTTAAAACCCATAAATAATTCTTTATTATTTATGAGATGAAACCCAAGTTCCTAATCATGCTCACCATGAACTTGGCTGTGCCATTTAAGCTGGTAAAATACCAGACTATCCCTGTCAATATTACGTGAACCACTCCCCCACCCCCTCAACTTGCATCAAAATATCTTCAAGTGAATTTTGGTATTACTGTGCTATTTTATCATTGATTTTATTACAATTTGTAGTATTTGTTATATCCTAAACAAGAGAGGCACCATAAGGCAGCGGTGAAGAGCACGGACTACTAATTCCAATGACAGCTTAGCTATGAGACTCTGCGTATCTTTGTATCTTAGTTTCTTCACATGTTGAATGAAAATGATAATTATTCTACTTCATAGAAATATGCAGGCGGCGCCTGTGGCTCAAAGGGATAGGGCGCCAGTCCCATATGCTGGAGGTGGTGGGTTCAAACCCAGCCTCGGCCAAAAAAAAAAAAAAAAAAAGAAATATTATGCAGTTTAGACTGAGTTCATAGGTACATGTAAGTGCCTACAGGCAGTGTCATCCAAGTGCAGGGCTGGTGCCTGTATTCAAAGCCTACTGATAGTTACGGTGTTAAAATATTATGAAAAAGTCCAAACGATTACTGTTGTGTGCCATGCTATTAATTTAAGAGAGCTCTCTACAAAATGTTTGAAACAATGCTATAAAAATAAGCAGGAACTTTTTTTTTTTTTTTTGGTTTTTGGCTGGGGCTAGGTTTGAACCTGCCACCTCCGGCATATGGGACTGGCACCCTACTCCTTGAGCCACAGGCGCCACCCTTTTTTTTTTTTTTTTTTTTTTGAGACACAGCCTCAAGCTGTCACCCTGGGTAGAGTGCCTTGGCATCACAGCTCACAGGAACCTCTAACTCCTGGGCTCAAGTGATTCTCCTGCCTCTGCCTCCCAAGTAGCTGGGACTACAGGCGCCCGCCACAGTGCCCGGCTATTATTTGGTTGCAGCCGTCATTGTTGTTTGGCGGGCCTGGGTTGGATTCGAAGCCGCCAGTTCAGATGTATGTGGCTGGCGCCTTAGCCACTTGAGCCACAGGTGCCAAGCCTGTAGGGACATTTTTAAGTTGGCTAAAATTTTCAGATAAGAATGGGAAAATGAAAAGTATGTTTGTCAATGCATAATGCTTTCCTTCTGAACTGTACTGTTGTCAATGCATCCTCTGTATTTATTTCTATAGGAAAATTACTAGACTGATGTACATTCTTGAATTAATAAGGTCTTTAGGAATCACAAAAAATACCCTATATTTTCCTTATTTTAATAAAAGGGTCCTTGAAAATAGAGACTGTGTCACTAATGCTGAGCATAAGAACTGAGGCACCTGTGAAATAGGAAGGTTATGGACTTAAAGTCTTGTTAGAAGGGTAATGGAGGTAGGAATCAGTGAGTCCTGAAGCACCCCAAACCACTGACATTTGGGTGGAAGTCTGCCAGAATATATCCCCAATATCTGCTAGCTACATATAACTAAGCAAAATGTACCTAAATTTATCTCAGTTAACTGTTGTGAAGAAAGACCCTAAAAGTTTCTAGTAACTCAAGGATATTATATAGAAAACAGTGAATTACTGTAATAGGCTAACCTGTACCAAAAGATAATTTAAGGTGATTTAAGAGATACACATAGCACCAAGATCAAAAAACAACAAAAACATAAAACACAACTGATGACAAACTGAAGAAAAGGGAAAAGTAATATAGAAAAAACAATATAAGGTGTGAGGCTGGTCTTATGGTCCCTTTTTTTTTTTGAGACATAGTTTCACTTTGTTGCCCTTGATAGAGCGCCATGGTCTCACAGCTCACAACAACCTCAAACTCTTGGGCTCAAGTGATTCTCTTGCCTTAGCCTCCTGAGTAGCTGGGATTATAGGCACCCGCCACAACGCCCGGCTACCCTCTGGCTCAGACTGGTCTCAAACCTGTGAGCTCAGGCAATCCACCCGCCTCGGCCTCCCAGAGTGCTAGGATTATAGGCGTTAGCCACCGTGCCAGGCCCTGGTCTTACGTTCTTACTAGAGATGAGCCATAAAAGCATGCTGGTTTGTGTGAGCTGAAAGACAATGGACACAATGAGATAACAAGAACCACACTGTCAAGCTAGGCAAACGAGTCCTCATCTTCTGCAAGTGTGACTCCTGCCGCCATATAGCAAGATCCCAATGATTGGACTTGAAAAAAAAAAATGAAAGCAGGTATAGTCCAATGATGACTTTTACCATATGTAAATTTCAATAAATGATCAATAGATGTCTAACTTTAAGCAATATACCCTCCATAACAGCTGCAAAATGAACAGTGAAGACAAGTGAATCAGTTGACTTGCAGAAAGGGACTGTTAGCTATGAAGCAAAGTAAAAGTTGGAAGAGTTGACTCCGATTTTATTTTGGCAATAAGTACACCAGATAAGCTGTCTATTAAGGCTATTCTCAGATTATATTAAGTCTGGAACATTTGCATGTCAGAATATTTAAGAAAAATTCATTCAGCTTAACAAAGAGTGGTTTCAGATCATTAAGATACAAAAAGTAAGGCAAAAAAAAAGAATCCCTCTTCTACTTCTTTACAGATTTTTTTACTCTATGACCCTGATTCTTGTGGTAGTATTAAAGTGCAGGTTCTAAAAAAGAAATCTGAATAATATGTGTTAAACTCATGCGACTTAAGAGATGCCCACAGAATCACAAGACCAAGGAGAGATCAGTCAAACCTGAAAGTAACCAGTACTCCACATGAGGCAGGCTACTGCTGGTGACCAACAATGTTACGTGCAAATAATCTCAGGAAGATAAAAGGGTAGTGAAGAATGAGAACCTATAATTTTGTCTGTAGGCACAAATCAAACCTTTTTTCTTGTCTTTTTCATTTTCTTGTCCGTATTTTTCTTCTTTAGCCATTCAGTGGACGCAGTCACCTTGCAGATCTGGACATATGGTTACCATTTTCTTTCTCTGTAATTTCTAACTCTTACTATACTAAGGTATCAATTTAACAGAAGTTTTACTTTATATAATGTATGACAACAAGAAGCAAATGTGAGAATCACTGATGGGGGATGAGGGTGGCTGGATGAGAAAGGAGGCTGGACATTAATCATAAAATGGTCAAACAGATAATCTGTGTTTTAATGAAGTATTTCCCAAGCATTTGGATTTATGTGCCAGTAAAATTTCAAAACTAATTCTGGGGACTTATTAGCCAGCTTTCTACTAGGCCAAGTAAAGATAATAAGAGGAGGGGCGGCGCCTGTGGCTCAGTCGGTAGGGTGCCGGCCCCATATACCGCGGGTGGCGGGTTCAAACCCGGCCCCGGCCGAACTGCAACAAAAAAATAGCTGGGTGTTGTGGCTGGCGCCTGTAGTCCCAGCTACTCGGGAGGCTGAGGCAAGAGAATCGCTTAAGCCCAGGAGTTGGAGGTTGCTGTGAGCTGTGTGATGCCACGGCACTCTACCGAGGGCCATAAAGTGAGACTCTGTCTCTACAAAAAAAAAAAAAAAAAAAAAAGATAATAAGAGGAAAGAAGAAATTGAGGATAGACAGAAGGAAGTCTATCCTACATTCTAGCACTTCATAAAAAGAGGATATTGTATCTCAAAACAGTAGGAGGAATTTAACTTCAGAATTTAAAAAAAAGTCTTCAAAGTTGACTAATTTAATGTGATGAAAAACCACTACATTATCCTTATTCTTCTCATTTCCTAGACTGATGTGATTTCCTCAATCTATGGATTGGGAATAACCCTTACTGGTAAGGGAGAGGGGGTTTGTCCTCCAGGCTGGCTGAGCTCTGGTGACGGAAAGAGGGAGAAAACCGAGCAACAAAGGCAGGATAATCGTGTTATCATCATCCCACTGGGGACACTTCTGAAAGCAAAAGAGAGTTCTAAAAATCATTAAAATTATATAATTTACGATATTAATATATTTTAATTACATTGAGGGGTATGAACTTTTATTTAAAAAAAATTTTTTTTTTTTTGGAAAAAAGGTCTTGCTCTGTCACACAGGCTGGAATGCAACGGCACAATCATAGCTCATGAGGTTTCTAACTCCTGAGCTTAAGGGATTCTTCTGCCTCAGCCTCCTTAGTAGCTAAGACTACACAGGTAGGCACTACCATGCCTGGCTAATTGTTTTTGTGTGTAGGGACAAGGTCCTGCCAGGTTGATCAGGTTGGGCTTGAACTTCTGGCCTTAAGAGATCCTCCTGCCTCAGCCTCCCAAAGTGTTGGAATTATAGGTGTGAACCACTGTTCCCCATATCTAAAAATATTTTTAAATTTTTAAAAATTTAAATGTACAAATACATTAAAAAAGCATTTAAAGCTTCTCTTAATATATTGAGTATCT
The DNA here is from genome assembly GCF_027406575.1 of Nycticebus coucang. Lineage (NCBI taxonomy): Eukaryota > Metazoa > Chordata > Mammalia > Primates > Lorisidae > Nycticebus > Nycticebus coucang. Next base: position 93,465,218 of record NC_069794.1, on the reverse strand, counting down.
TAATATTAAAGAGTGACATAATCAGAATCAGTATTCTTAGCATGTATTCATGCATTTTAATCAATTCCTTAGCTATATCTCTCTTTAATTCCTTTTTATTGATATTTAACTAAAAAACTTCTTTCAAGGCTGGGGAAGGTGGCTCATGCCTGTAACCCTAGCATTCTGGGAGGCCGAGGCAGGTGGATTGCTTGAGCTCATGCATTCAGGACGAGCCTGAGCAAAAACAAGACCCCATCTCTACTAAAAATAGAAAATCTGAGGCAAGAGGATCACTTGAGCCCAAGACTTAGAGGTTGCTATGAGCTATGGTGCCATGGCACTCTACCCAGGGCAACCTTGAGACTCTGCCTCAAACAAACAAAAAAGACTACTCAGCACATGAAATACTTCTGTCACAACTCCTAACTGAAAGGAGTTAGTCCTTATCCCTTTATATCTAAGCATCCTATTCTTTCAAATAGTCTTATTTTTATTGTTTCAATAAAATTGCCTATTTTTTTGTATTTTATGGTTAATAAATTTGAAGCTATAGATAATTTCAAGTGACTCTTTCCTATACTATTTTAAGATTAAAATATTTATATTAAGAAAGTTTCTGAGATGCTATCTGGTGAGCTGGGAGCAAATTCTGCTACATGGAGGATATTCTTAATTCTACTTTTTTTTCTCAGTGAAATGTGTAAATATTTCAGTCTAAATATTTTCACAATATTAGGTACTATAATAACTTCAAATATTTTTATAAACAAATCTCACAGAATTGTCTCTATATGATTTTTTTAAATGTTTCACCAAATTGAGACCTTTTATTTTGAGCTCATTATATTTGAAAGGGCTTTGTATAAAACAAAAAAGCATTGACAAGTAATAAAGTTATATATTTATATAATAAATGACAAAAACACTCATTACTTTTTTATAGATCCTATGACAGGAACACTCAGATTTTACTTCCTTCAAAAATGCCACGTTTTTTACACGCTTCCAACTGGTCTTCCCACTGGTCGCCTGGTGACACCAAGTGGCCAGCAGGGGCAGCACATGAAATACTTCTGTCACCAGGAGACTGAAAGGAGTTAGTCCTCATCCTTTTATATAGTAGCTAAGCATCCTTTGTTTTACTATTCAGTATCTTACCTGCATCCTCGACTTGCTTCTGGCAAAGGTTAGGAAAAAGAAAGTTTATTTTGGTTTTCTTTAAGATTTAACCACAAATTAAAGTGAAAACTCAAGAGATCAATGAACTACTTACTAGAAATCAAGGCAGAAGCTAGAAATACAAAATGATGGTCAACCAAATACATCAAAATTTATCTTAAGGGAGCTACTAATAATATTCTTGTTAAAAAAATAAATCTAAGACAAATGCTGAACCAGTTAGATACCAAGACAAGAGGCCTAAATCATTGGTACATAAGGTCAACCTATTAATAGGAAATGCTTATTAAGGCTATAAAACACTTGGTACAACATTTATTCACAGGAAGAAAGCAATTAGCATAGGCCTCAAGTCTAGGCATTTAATAAGTTGGTGATCATAATTTGGGAACTGAATGAGGCAGGAAGTTACAAAAGAAAGAGAAAAGGTCATTATTCATGCTTAAATGTCTAGAGACTTTTCCTTGGGAATTTATTATTTTTAAAGTCTGGATAAAGCACAATGCTTAAATTAGAGGCCTAAAGACGATTCAGAACTATAGATAATTTCATTTATTTGTGTACAGGTAACTGAAAATTTTCATAATTGATTTGCTATGCATTTAGATGTAGCAGTGATAAACTAAGTAGAATAAGCCTGAAGAATGACTATTATATTATGGTTAGAATCTACCTTTAGCACTAAACTGAACTGCATGCAAATGGAAAACTTCAAGTATGAGACGTGTTTACCAAGCACCTCTTTGTAAACAAGTTATGTTTAGTGCTCTTATTTAGAAAGCTTAGAGGCTATGATGTGAATAGGCACGGATGCAGTAGGTTGTGAACACTATCTTTAGTATCTGTCTAATGTGAACCATGATGAATCTATTAATATTCTGGTAGGAAATAGTACTTGGGATTTACGGCAGCACATTAGGTTAACTATGTCTCAAGAACTGAACACCCTCGTTTTTGACATCACTCGGGGCAGTGATAAAGATCAGTGACATAAATTCTATCAGGATCAGACATTAAGGCCACAGAGGTTGAAAAAAAGTGCCCATGTAACAGGGCAGATCAGTCACCCACCATACAGAACACATTAAATCAGTACTGTCAAAAAGGGTCATGCTAGGTTTTCTTTTTACATAATAGCTAAGCTTTTTAATTTTAATTATAGGTTTCCCAAATAACAGACTCTATATTTAAGTTTCTTCCTAGCCTGTGTGTTTTAAGGTCTGGACCTTGAAAACTGTGTCTAGAGGGTCTATCAGCCACATGAGTTATCTGGAGCACTGCCTCTGCAGCCTGGCTTCTGCAGACAGTATTCTACAGACTGTTTCCATTTATTAAGATTTTATATAATATGCTGTTGTTGACAAGTAACGTTTAGATTCAGATTGGGAGTACTATAGCATGGCCTCACAGTTCACTGTAATCTCAGGGTCTTCTTCCCATTATTCTCTTTTTCTTTGGAACTTTAATTTTTAAAATTGTGCTAGTATATTTGGACATCAAAATATTTTTTAATGCTGGGGTGGCGTCTGTGGCTCAAAGGAGTAGGACACCAGCCCCATATGCCAGAGGTGGCGGGTTCAAACCCAGCCCCGGGCAAAAACTGCAAAAAAAAAAAAAAAAAAAAAAAAATTTTTTTTAAATGCTAACAGCTAGATTAGAGAAGATGAGTATTTATTATTATGATTAATCATATATAGATATATATATGAAAGTTTCAAAATGTTCTCCCTGAATTAAATGTACTCACAGAATTAGAAATCCCCTCTCCTATAACAAGAACAGAACCTACCCCTGGAGGCTTACTACAGAATGTTCACATTCTGCTGTTGGTTCTCTTGACAACCAACTGGAATACAACTGGAAAGCCAAAGGGAGATCAGAGACGGAGTGTCCAGTAACCTTTTGTTCTGTCATGTACTAAACTGACACAGTCTGATGTGAAACTGTCCCATACCCTCAGGCACTTGTGCTTTTGTGTTGTATCTTATGAAAAATTGCCAAAAAATTTATAAAAAATGCAAGTTTTCTCTCATCCCAAGGGTCTTAAAGAAAAACCAAACTGCTTATCATCTAAAATAAATATGGCCAAGGCAGTTGTCCTCACAGTTCTTTCTGATGTGAAATCTGTGAATCGTCCCAGTTTCTGGTTGGCCTCTACATTGAGCCCCCAGGTCTTATTACAACTGTTTTGGTTTTCTCCTTGATTAAAATCCTTTGCTAGTTCCCTGCTCCTTTCAGGATAGATAAGCATATAACGGTATTTGTAGTGCAGCTTTTCAGTCTCATTTTCAGACAATGCTCCATGCACTCTCTTCTCCAAGCTGCCTCTCTAATCACAGCTGTTCAGTGCCTCTCATCTGGGTGACCAGCCTTTGCACATGCAATTCCGTTCCTTCTGCCTCTAAGACCTTTTACTTTTTCCATATATGTGTGAAGCCGGAGTAGGAACACCTTAGCCAGCAATCAACTTCTTCTTTAAGCATCATCTTTTCCTATCACACTCAATGACTCTTCATGCTGGCTAAGGTGTTCCTACTCCGGCTTCACACATATATCTGGACATACATAATTTCATCATGTCACTTACCATCGCTCTCTCAGTTTTCACTGTGAGTTACTTGCCTGTCTCTCTCTCTAGGGGTTAAGATAAGGACTAAGTCTTTCAAATAACTGTCAAGAATGAGTTGCTCCTAAGGACAGGAAAAGAAATTTAGAACAAACTCTAAGGAAAAGTGTGAGCTTTGTGTTTTGGCAAGCACTTGAGCATGGGAGACCAGGCACAAAGAAGTGAGAATTTCATCACTTTTAAGACTAAAAATAATGTTCAAATGTTAGGCATTGTGGCAGGCACCTGTAGTCCCAGCTACTTGGGATCATTTGAACCTAAGAGTTTGAGGTTGCTGAGAACTATGATGCCATGGCACTCAACCAAAGTGAGACTCTGTCTCAAAAAATAAGTTAAAATATTGAAATACGATGGTATTTCACTGTAATAATAAAGAGATTTTCCAAAAATGTTGAAGGATTTTATAATGAGGCAGAAGGGGGTATCAAAGAACTTTCTCATTTTTTTTTTTTTTGTAGAGACAGAGTCTCACTTTATGGCCCTTGGTAGAGTGCCATCGCATCACACAGCTCACAGCAACCTCCAACTCCTGGGCTTAAGGGATTCTCCTGCTCAGCCTCCCGAGTAGCTAGCTGGGACTACAGGCGCCCGCCACAATGCCCAGCTATTACAAAGAACTTTCTTAAACCAGAAAGAACTGTATTTGATTTAGAATTTACTTTCTAAAAGGCAATCAACATCTTCACAATTGTATCACACAGGTTTTGAGATCAGATTCCAATGTTAAAATCATGACTCTGCCAGAGAGTTGCTTAATATCTGAAGCTACAGAGAAAAGAATACATGCCTACAAAAAATCCCTTCTTGTAATAACTGTGTTATTTCATGACTCTCAGGGTTAATGATGGCAGGTTTGGATGTTCTTTAATATGAGAACATACGAGACCAGCCTGAGGAAGAGTGAGGCATCATCTCTACTAAAAAATAGAAAAACTAGCTGGGCATTGTAGCGGTGCCTGTAGTCCCAGCTACTCAAGAGGCTGAGGCAGGAGGATCGTCTAAGACCCAGGAGTTTGAGGTTGTTGTGACACAAAGGCACTTTAGCCTAGGGCAACCGAGACTATGTCTCAAAAAGTATATATACTGGGGCTCAGTGCCCGTAGCTCAGTGATTAGGGCGCCAACCATATACACCCAGGCTGGCGGGCTTGTGCCCAGCCTGGGTCTGCCAAACAACGATAACTCCAACCAAAAAACAGCTGGTTGTTGTGGCGGGCATCTGTAGTCCCAGCTACTTGTGAGACTAAAGCAAGAGAATTGCTTAAGCCCGAGAGTTTGAGGTTGCTGTGAGCTGTGATGCCAGTTTGAGGTTGCTGTGAGCTGTGATGCCACAGCACTTTACCCAGGGTGATAACTTGAGACTGTGTCTCAAAAAAAAAAAATATATATTTATATATGTTAATATATTAGTTATATATATTTTATTTTAGTTATATATTTTAGATATATATCATATATATATGAGCATAACTGCACATAGGTTCACACTTACATAGATATAGGGAGGAATTTTCTAAGAAATGAAATTATGCCTAGTGTTTGTTGCCATGATAGAGAACTATGAAATATTTGAGTATGAATTCTAGATGAGCTGGAGAATGATTTTTCCATCTCTACATATCTAGGCAGGTACTAAAAATCACATCCCTCACAGTGCCATACAAAGAACAAGGAAAGACCTTTGTTGCCTGGGTCATTCTCTGCAGATGGTAGCAAGGTATGTAAATCAGGTTATATAAATCATGGTAGTTTCTTCATAACTTTATATAAATATCTCTGAACACTCTAGACTTATCCCAGCTACGTTTTGAGGAAAAAACAGTTAAGGTTTATGCCTGAGCTAGAATGTTTAATTAGTATTCCCTGAGTCCAAAGATGTGGTAGCAGTTATTGCTATCATTAAGTTGCCCTTCTCACCAGGATGTTCTTCTACTAAAGCTATCTTTGGAGAGTCTAGTTTTTATTTTTAATAATGAAGATGATCTTTCTATATATTTTTTCATAGTGTTAAGAAAATAAATCCTCAATGTGTGATGATTTTGTCTTAGTTTCTTATCTGTCCTTCTAAGCATCAAAATTCTTTATGATGTCAAATTCAGACAATTCTTTTTTTCCACTCGATTTTCAGAAAATTGACAGACTACTATTATCTATTTATAAGCTTGGTATATCAGATATTTTAGTTTTTTCTAGTTTAAAAATCTACTTTTCTACACCGGAAACACTGTATGGTCTGTCTACCATTTTCCTGAATGAGTTCAAGGTCTCAACTAAAAAAAACAAAACAAAAACACCCCAAAACTATACATATTCTAAAGTTGAACTAAACAATCTGAAAGGGGTTAAAACATCACCTATATGATTATTTACACAACTTATATTTGTTAAAAGCATAAAATTTTGTAAAGGGAAAAAAACTATCTTACCATATATTTGAAGGAAACGTGCCAGAATTATTTTCTATGCATCTGTATTCATTAAAAGTACTATTTTTTCTCATCACAGAACAGTTGTTTATATCCTTCATAATGCATAATCAAATAAATTATCAAATAATCAAATCAAATCCCTAATTAGTAAAAGTTTTAATCTTCCATGTTTAAGAGAAAAAGGACAGAACAGGACTCCTCCTCTGAATGTCTTCTTGGAAGCACTTCCTAAGCCCTGGACCAGTCTGGATGTTCCTGTTGTAAGTTTCCATAGCACGGTTCCTGTTGTTTCTCAGTCACTCTTAGGAGACTATAAACTTCATGGGGTCAGAGAGTGAGTTATGTTGCTTATCACTAAATTTCACTTATGTACATTCACTATTCAGTTAATTCACTATAAAGTTAATAATAATTTATTTAAATAAAAGAATGAGTTTGGACAGCAACCTCCAGGCCACATTTTAATCTAGACTCAGTAATTTATTCAAATGTATCTTCTATATAATCTATGACTATATAATATGTGTACAGTACAATTAGTATTAATACATAAAATGATTAAGGGCACTGTTAGACTGAATTATTTTCAGTATATTCTGTTTATCATGGCTGAATTTAAGAGTTATTTTGTAAAAATCAGTAAAATGAGTTGGAAAAGGCTTTCTGGTTTTCAGTTAATCAGAAAGATATTGTAGAAGAACACTCTATGCTTAGGTTAAAGTTTAAAACATATACTTTTTATGTCTATAGTTATTAACTCTAATAAAATCAAATCAAAAACATCTTTTTTTTTTTTTTTTGTAGAGACAGAGTTTCAGTTTATTGCCCTCGGTAGAGTGCCGTGGCATCACACAGCTCACAGCAACCTCCAACTCCTAGGCTTAGGCGATTCTCCTGCCTCAGCCTTCCGAGTAGCTGGGACTACAGGTGCCCGCCACAACGCCCAGCTATTTTTTTTTTTGTTGTTGTTGCAGTTTGGCCGGGGCTGGGTTTGAACCTGCCACCCTCGGTATATGGGGCTGGCGCCCTGCTCACTGAGCCACAGGCGCTGCCCCAAATCAAAAACATCTTAAAAACAACTGATGTAAATTTCTTCCCCACAAGGCAAGAAGGTGGAATCAAATGGTATTAATTATACCTTCCTCCCTTTTAGGGTAATAAAAATTAAGGTCTTTCTAAGTATAAGTGAGAAAAGAGACTTTTTCAAACTCTAATACTTAGTGTTTTTTAAATATAAAATCTGGTATTGTTTACTCCTTAAAATCCTTTAGGTTGAATCTCTCTTCAAAGGGAGAGATTATTATTTTGTTTGTTTTTGGCCGGGGCTGGGTTTGAACCCGCCACCTCTGACATATGGGACTGGCACCCTACCCCTTGAGCCACAGGCGCCACCCAGGGAGAGATTATTAAATAAAATAAAACATGCTCTTTCAATGCTCTGAGGAAAAATTACACTTTGCAAATAAAAGCAAACGAGATTTTGTTTGCCCCAGCATCATGCAGTATAATTTATGTAAAGCTAAATGGCATTTTTTTGGTAGGGACAGTCTTGAGTTTCAGAGATGAAATTTTGAGTTAAGTAAGACATTGTGATTTCTAGCATAAAATTTTGCGGTAAGTTTATAAAGTATTTCAGGAAGAAAGCACCTGGTTGGGAGGAACTAACCATTGTTGTGCTATGAGTAGAGCATCATGTTAGGAACCTTATGTCTGTGAAGTGACTTTAAAGTAAGGATTAAAAATGTGGAATCTGATCTGCAGCCAGACTGAGTTTAAGTGCCAGCTGAGACACTTAGTAACTGGTAACTGTGGGCAAGTTATTAATCACTGTTCAATTTTCTCATATCTAAGATAGTAGTAGTTATCTCACAGAGTTGCTGTAACAATTAAGTAGGTTAATTACCTGTTTACAACAGTAACTGGTACAGTGAATGTTCAGTAACTGTTAGCTAGTATTATATATGATAATTAAATTACAGTGTTACTTTTCTCCCCCTTTTCCCATTATTTGAGGATCTAATGTCTTTGATTAACAATGACAAGTGGGGAAATAAAGACAATTCTATTGTTATATTCCTAAAATAAAACAATAAACATGTACTGAGTTTCTATAAGCAAGCACAGTTGTAAGTGCTATGGAGAAGGGCAGGGAATCTAGAACACAAGAGCACACTACTACTGAGTAACAGTAATAATTAATAATTATTATTACTGGCATGGCCTCCTTTGAGCGAAGCTTATTAGCTGAACCCCCAATGACAAAAATATCAGAAGAGACAAAAGGAAAGAATAGAGAATCACCAATATCAAAGATGTAGGTGAAATTTGGCTGAAGAAAGGTAGGTAGGTATCTTTCGGGTAAAAAAAAGAGGGTGGGAATTTCTCAAATAGAGGCCTTATTTATTAACTGTAATTTAATTGGTTAAATTAATTGGATTGGAGGAAGTACATTGCAAAATAAAAAATATACAAAAAGGCATAGAGGGATAACTTTCATTCCATTTCTTTCCTTATTTCACGCACCACCACCCCATAAATAAACACTGAAATAATTTTTTTCCCAATTATTTTATTGAGGCAAAATACATGTAACATAAAATTTACCATCTTAATCATTTTAAGTATACAGTTCATTAAATACATTCATGTTGTGAAACCATTACCACCAACTGTCTCCATAAACCTTTTCATGTTCTGAAAATAAAATGTAATCTCCATTAAACATTCACTCCCCATTTTCTGTACACCTTGTTTCCTTGCAAACGCTGTTCTTCTTTCTGTGTATCATCTGACTGCTCTAAGTGCCTCACACAAGTGCAATCATGCAGTACTTGTCTTTTTGGTGACTGGCTTATTTCATGTTACATAATTTCCTCAGGTTCATCCGTGTTTGTTTTTTTTTTTGTGTTTATTTTTTTGTAGTGAAATACTTAAATTTCTTTCTTATTTCTCTTTGTGTATGCCCCCTAGTTATTTTCCTTGTAGTTACCATATGCTCTAGTATGAATTTATTCTGTCTTAACTTCAATAACATACAAATATTCTGGTCCTTTTCAGCTCTGTCCCTACTTCTTTTAGTTGATACCACAAAATTACATCTTTTATACACTGTGTGTCCTAAAACATAAAACCAATAGTTCTTTTATTTTTTAAAATTTTAAAATTTTATTTATTTTCTTTATAAAATCATAATTATGTACATTGATGCATTTACGGCGTACAACGTACTGACTTGATATACAATGTGAAATGCTTACATTGAACTGATTGTTCACTTAGTTATTTGTTCTGGCAAGACAATTATACTCTTAATAGTTTTGAAATGTACCACTGCATTATGCACATTAGGTGAGGTCCCACGAAATACTCTCCCTCTTCCCAGTCTCCCTTCTCCCCTCCCCTCTCCCTCCTCTTCCCTCTTACTTTCTGGACTATAGTTATGTTTTACCATTCGTATGAATGTGTAGGTGATTATATATTGATTTCACAGTAGTACTGAGTAAATGGGATATTTTATTCCATTCTTGAGGTACTTTACTGAGAAGAGTATGTTCCAGCTTCATCCAGGTAAACAAAAAAGATGTGAAGTCTCCATCATTTTTATGGCTGCATAGTATTCCATGGTGTACATATACTACAATTTGTTGATGGGCACTTGAGCTGTTTCCATATCTTGGCAATCATGAATTGGGCTGCAATAAACATTTTGGTGCAAATATCTTTGTTGTAAAATGATTTTTGATCATCTGGGTATATACCTCGTAGAGGAATTGCAGGATCGAACAGTATGTCTACTTTTAGTTCTTTGAGTATTCTCCAAACTTCTTTCCAAAAAGGCCGTATTAGCTTGCATTCCCACCAGCAGTACAGAAGCGTTCCCTTCTCTCCACATCCACGCCAACAGCTGTAGTTTTGGGATTTTGTGATGTGAGCTAATCTAACTGGAGTTAGATGATATCTTAAAGTGATTTTGATTTGCATTTCTCTGATGATTAAAGATGATGAGCATTTTTTCATTTTTTCACTAAGGCCATGCACCTTAGTTTCTGTTCAAGTCTCTTGCCCACATGGAAATGGGGTTATTTGCTCTTTTCTTATTGATTAGTTTGAGTTCTCTGTAGATTCTAGTTATCAGACCTCTGTGGGAAGCATAACCTGCAAAAATCTTCTCCCACTCTGAAGGTTTTCTGTTTTCTTTACTTACTGTGCTCTTGGCTGGGCAGAAGCTTTTTAGTTTGATCAGATCCCAGTAATATATTTTTGGTGTTGCTTCAATTACCTGGGAGCAGGGGGTACTCCTCATAAAATATTCTCCTAGGCCGATTTCTTCAAGCTTTTTCCTTGAATGCTCTTCTAGTATTTTTATAGTTTCACATCTTAAGTTTAAATCTTTTATCCAGTGAGAATCTATTTTTGTTAGTGGTGAATGGTGAGGATCCAGTTTCAGTCTTCTATAGGTCACCAGCCAGTTCACCTAGCACAATTTGTTAAATAGGGAATCTTTCCCCCAATGAATGTTCTTGATAGGCTTCTCAAAGATCACATGATGTAAGTGGCTCTCTATTCTGTTCCACATATCTACCTTTCTTTTTCTGTGCCAATACCAAGTTGTTTTTATCACTATTGATTTATGGTATAGTCTTTAGTCTGATAATGTAATACCTTCTGACTTGTTCTTATTTCTGAGTAATGTTTTGGCTATTCAAGATTTTTTTCTAATTCTAAATAAATTAAAGTACTATTTTTTCAAGTTCTTTAAAGTATGACAATGGTGCTTTAATAGGGATTGCATTAAATCTGTAGATTGCTTTGGACAATATGGACATTTTAACAATGCTGCTGCTTCCCAGCCATGAGCAAGGTTATGTTTTTCCATTTGTTAACATCTTTGGCTATTTCTTTTCTCAGAGTTTCGTAATTCTCTCTATAGAGATCTTTCATGTCCTGTGTTAGGTAAATTCCCAGATATTTCATCTTCTTTTGGCACTACTGTGAAAGGAATAAGAGTCCTTGACTATATTTTCAGCTTGACTATTATTGGCATATATGAAAGCTACTAATTTGTAAGTATTGATTTTGTATCCTGAGATGCTGCTGTATTCCTTGATCACTTCTAAGAGTTTTATAGTTGAATCCCTAGGGTTTTCCAAGTATACGATCTGTGAACAGTGAGAGTTTGATCTCCTCTGACCCCATTTGGATATCCTTGATGGCCTTCTCTTGCCTGATTGTGATGGCTAAGACTTCCATTACTATGTTGAACAGCAGTGCTGACAATGGGCATCCTTGCCTGAGTCCAGATCTGAGTGGAAATGTTTTCAACTTTACTCCGTTCAATATGATATTGGCTGTGAGTTTGCTATATATGTCCTTTATCAGTTTAAGAAATGACTCTTCTAAGCCTATTTTCTTAAGTGTTCTGATCATGAAAGGATGCTGGATGTTATCAAAAGCTTTTTCTACATCAATTGAGAGAATCATATGGTCTTTGTTTTTTATTTTACTTATGCGATTTATTATATTTATAGATTGATGTATGTTGAACCAACCCTGTAACCCTGGGATAAAACCAACTTGATCATAGTGTATCATTTTTTTTGATGTGTTGTTGAATTCTGTTTGCTAGGATCTTATTATTTTTGTATTGATATTCATTTATGATATTGGTCTATAGTTTTCTTTCTTTGTTGGGTCCTTTCTTGGTTTGGGGATCAGGATGATATTTGCTTTGTAGAATGTGTTGGGAAGTATTCCCTCTTTTTCTATGTTTTGGAAAAGGTTATGTAATATAGGTTCTAGTTCTTCTTTGAAGGTTTGATGGAATTCTGAGGTGAAGCCATCTGGTCCCAGACTTTTCTTTTTGGGGGGATTTTGTATAGTTGATGCTATTTCAGTGCTTGGCATATTCTATTCAGAATTTCTTTTTTTTTTTTTTTTTTGTAGAGACAGAGTCTCACTTTATGGCCCTTGGTAGAGTGCCGTGGCCTCACACAGCTCACAGCAACCTCCAACTCCTGGGCTTAAGCGATTCTCTTGCCTCAGCCTCCCGAGTAGCTGGGACTACAGGCGCCCGCCTATTCAGAATTTCTAATTCTTTCTGGCTGAGTCTAGGAAGGTGGCGTGCTTCCAGGTTATTGGTCCATTTCCTCCAGATTTTCGTATTTCTGAGAATAGAGTTTTTGGCAATAACCATTGACGATATTTTAAATTTCTAACGTGTCTATTATTTCTCCTTTATTGTTTCTGATTGACAACATTAGAGATTTTACATTTCTGTTTCTGGTTAGGTTAGCTGTAGGTTTATCAATTTTATTGATCTTTTCAAAAAATCAACTTTTTGTTCTGTTGATCTTCTGAAAGATTCTATTGTTTTCAATTTCAGTTAATTCTGCCCTAATTTCTTTTCTTCTGCTGGGTTTCGGGTTGGAATGTTCTTCCTTTTCTAGTTGCTAGAGATGACCCATTAAGTTGTTGACTTCCTCTCTGTTTTCTTTCTTTCTTTTTTTTGTAGAGACAGAATCTTACTTTATTGCCCTTGGTAGAGGGCCATGATGTCACATAGCTCACAGCAACCTCCAACTCCTGGGCTTAGGTGATTCTCTTGCCTCAGCCTCCTGAGTAGCTGGGACTACAGGGGCCTGCCACAATGCCCGGCTTTCTGTTTTCTTGATGAAGGCTTCCAACACTATAAATTTCCCTCATAGGACTGCCTTTGCAGTATCCTACAGGTTTTGATAATTTGTGTCTTCATTCTCATTTTGTTTCAAAAATTTCCTTCTTAATCTCATTTTTGACTCAGCTATCATTCAGCCTAAGGTTATTTAGTTTCCGTGACTTTGTTTGAGTATGAAGATTCCTGTCGCTGTTGAGTTCAACTTTTATTCTGTGATGGTCTGAGAAGATACAAGGAATAATTGCTATTATTTTAAATTTGCTGACATTAGACTTGTGTCCTAAGATATGATCTATTTTGGAGGATGAGAAGAAAGGGTAGTCAGTTTTATTAGGATGAAATGTTCTACAGATGTCTGTTAGGTCAACTTGTTCTAGGGTCAAGTTTAAATATAATATTTATTTAGTTTCTTTTGGAGGATCTGTCCAAAACTGCCAAAAGGATATTAAAATCTCCAACTATCATAGTGCAGGAAGGTATCAAATTGTTCATGTCTGCTAAGGTCTGCTTTATAAATTGAGGAGCATTTTGGTAGGGCGCATAAATGTTGATTATTGAAACCTCTTCATGTTCAGTGTTTCCCTTGACAAGTATGCAGTGACCATCCTTATCTTTGTTGGTTTAAGGCCTATTGTCTCTGCAAATAAAATCACAACCCCTGCTTTTTTCTGATTTCCATTTGCCTGTACTATAGATGTCCACTCCTTCACCCTGAGTTTATTTTTATCCTTTAAGGTAAGATGAGACTCTTGTATGCAACAAATGTCTGGTCTGAGTTTATGTATCCAGTCAGCCATCCTGTGCCTCTTTAGAGGACAATTTAAGCCATTCACATTAATTGAGAGAATTGATAAGCATGGAATTGTTTGGGGTGTCATGTTTTTCAAATGTGCAGTGGATGTTTTTAATCCTTTCACCACTGTGGAAGTTACATTTTGTGCAAAAATTTCTGGGTGAGTTTACTTTGGTGGTAGACCATTGTGCTGATCATTAGGGAGGATGGGTCTGAGAATATCCTCAAGAGCTGGTTTAGTTATGGCAAATTTCTTCAACATGTGTATGTCAGTAAAATATTTGATTTCTCCATCACAAATGAAGCTCAATTTAGCTGGGTACAGGATCCTAGGCTGAAAATTGTTTTGTTTTAGGAGATTGAAGGTAAATGACCACCCTCTTCTGGCTTGAAAGTTTTCAGCTAAGAGATCTGTATCATTCTAATATTCTCCCTTTGTAGGTAATGCTTTTCTTATGTCTGGCTGCTTGCAGAATTTTCTCCTTCATATTAACTTTGGCAAAGTTAATAATTTTGTGTCTAGGAGATGATTTATTTGGATTGAATCTTGCTGGGGTTCTGAAACTGTCTACTAACTGAATTTCTATATCTCTTGCTATGCTTGGGAAATTCTCCTACATAATATCTTGGAGTAGAGTATCTGTGCCTTTAAGACATCCTCTTCTCCTTCAGGAATTCCTATAAGACGAACGTTTTATCTTTTGGAGTGGTCCCACAACTCTCTCCGGGAATGATCAGTTTTTGCTGTCCATTTGTCTGCATCTTTGAGAGCTGAAGAACATTCAAAAGCTTTGTCTTAGATTACAGAGAGCCTTTCTTCTGCCTGCTCCATTCTATTACTGAGGGATTCTACTGTATATTGGAGCACCTCAAATAATTTTTTCATTTCCTTGAGCCCTACTATCTTCTTTCTCATTATGTCCATATCCTTGGTGATTTTGTCTTTCAATTCATTAATTTCTTGAGACAACTTTTGCACAACTCTTTAGATTTCTATTTCCATCTTTTCCTCCATTCTATTCATCTTATTTGCCATCCATAATCTGAATTCTATTTCTGACATTTCAGCCACTTGTATGGCATCTTCTGATGTATCTCCCTTATCATTCCTGGGGGAGCTGATCTACTCTGATTATTCATGTTGTCAGAGTTGTTCTGCTGGTTCCATCCCATGATTATTTTTTGCTGTTTGGCTAGTAAAGCTGGTAGGGTGAGATTGGATTAAGGGCTCCAAATTACCTTGTGTCAGAGTTTATGTGATGAAGAAACCGCTTGGTGTGAGGCCAAAATGAGGGGAAAGGTAAGGATCAGGCAGGGAGAAATAGGGGGAATAGAATGAAGGAGTAAAATTGAAGTAAAGAGTAAAAGAAAAGAAAAAAATTAGAGAAGAATAATCGAAGAAAAGAAAAGAAAAACTTGGAGAACAGGAGAGATGGAGGTCAGGAAGAGAGGCTGAGAGTGATGGAAGAAATAGTATTGATCAGGGTGATGCTAAGGCCATGCCTGTAACTCAAGGGTTTTGAGAGGGCTGGGATGGGAGGGTTCCTTGAAATCAGGTGGTCCTTACCAGCATGAGCAGAGCCAGACTCTTCCTCTGCCAAAACTAGGAAGGGAAGGAAAAGACCAAAAACAAAAAACACTAAGGAAAAATTAAGTAAGAGTGAAAATGAAATACAAAAATTATGTGGTGTGGTATTGCCAATACTGTCTTCCTAGGGCCAGAGGTAGAAAGCTATCTTTGTCCCCACAGCCAAATCCCTGCTGTGGCCTTCCTTCCAGGCCACAGCTGTGTCCCCGCAGATCTCAGAAAAAAAAAAAAAATTAAGAATAGTTAAAAGGAAATTAAAAATACCATTGTATCTAAAAGAGGAGAGAGGGAAGAGGAGTAAAGAAAGAAAGGAGAAAGACAAGAAAAAGGAAGGGGATATCTTAGCTATTGCAGAAGCCATTATTGTGGGAGAGATAAGAAAGGCAGAAGAATGTCTGGCCAAACAGATAAAGTACTAGAGTGAAATATGGAGAGAGAATAAATGAGGCTAAAATATTGTATCCAATATAGGAGCCCTTGTTCTTGATAAAAGTAAAGACAGAAGTTAAGGAAAGAACCAACCACACAATTAAGCAAGAAACAAAACACAACAATACAAAATATCGAAAAGCCCTAAATAACCAAAAATAAGCAACCTCAGTAACAAATAAAACAAACAAAAAAGGAAAATACTAACAAGAAGAAAAAAACAAAACAAACAAAAAAACTAATTATATATACACATGTACATAAAAGTGCATACACACACACACATATGTGGAGCTGTAGTTTTAGGGGAGGCACAACACTGCTGATAACCTCTCTCTAGATCCCAGGCATAGACTAGATCCCCAAATTAATTGTCCAATGTGATCACCTGATTATTTCCTCAGCATTCAGGTTCCTCTGGGTTGGGGACTCAGATCTCTCCAGAATCCTTCAGAGGTAGGTCTCACTGTGTCCCCCGACAGCAGTTCTCATGGGGTGCTGGAGTCTCTGAGCCTGTAGCCACTGGAGGAATGATGCCATCAAGTGGAACTAAAATAGCTATGTTCCTGTAGGGGCTGGCCCTTGTGACCGGCTCATGACCTTGCCATAATGGCCAACACCTTGCTGCCGAGACCTTCCCCAAATTGGCCGTCTCTACCACTGCCAAACTAGTGGGAACTCCTCTCCAAACAGCCCTCAAATCTGGCTGCTATATTGTTCAGGTTTGCCCTCTCTTTCAGGCAATCCACACTATGCACTTCTCCTGAGAGCTGAAAATGCAAAAAGGCTTCTGCCTGTCCCAGACCTCCTGGGCTCCTGCCAGGGGCTCACGCAAGATGTGCCTAGTGGGTCAGAAGTCCGCGCCGCTGTACCAGTTCACATACAGCAACTAGCAACCCGCCACCTCTCAATGCATTCCAAGCCACAGCTCCAGGCAAAGTTTCCTCACCAAACATCACCCTACTAACTCTCTTTTCTCAGTTGCTCTAGGAGAGCTTGACCTGAAGGTTTTCCTGATTTGCCATCTTGCTCCTCCCCCACAGTAATTCTTTTAAATGCATTAATCTATTAAATTATGTACAAAACAAAATGTGGGGCTTCAAACAAAATTTAACAATAATAGTAGCTTTTATATTAATGTTTTTAAAATGTCTTAGTTTCTTAAATCATGCATTAAACCATTGTTGTAATAATACTAGCTTTTATGATTCCCCATATATTTACCTTTATTGAGATCTTTATTTTTTCATATAGCTTTGAGTTACTGTGTCCTTTGATTTCAACTTCCAGGACTGACTTGATCATTTTTTGTAGGATGGAATACTGAATAAGGAACTTGCTTAGCTTTTGTTGTGTTAGTATCTTAATTTCTTCCTTATTTTTGTAGAACAGCTTTGCTGGATATAAAATTCTTGGCCAATGTTTTCTTCTAACACTTTGAATAAGTGCCTTCTGGACTTCAAAGTGGTTACTGAGAAATCACATATTAATCTGAGGATCCTTTGTATGTGACAAGTCACTTCTCTCTGCTGTTTTCAATTTTCTCTTTTTATCTTTGTTATTTGGAAGTTTGATAAGGTGTCTTGATGCAGATCTCTTTAAGTTCATCTTATTTGAAGTTGGTCGAGCATCTTGGATGTTTATTCATGTCTTTCATTAAACTTGAGATATTTTTAGACATTATGTATTTAAGTATTCTCTCTACCTTTTTCTCTCTCTCTTTTTCTTTTGGTATTCCCTTAATGAGCACGTTGGTCTGCTTCATGGTGTCCTACATGTCCCTTAGGCTTTATGGTTTATATTTCTTTAATATTTTGTCTTTCTGTTCCTCAAACTCAATAATTTCAATTTTTCTATCTTCAAGTTTACTGATTCTTTCTTCTACCTGCTCAAATCTGCCTCTGAATCCCTATAGTGAATTTTTAATTTCAAGTTTTGTACTTTTCAGCTCCAGAATTTCTTTTTATGAGGTCTGACAATTAAGTTTATGAATGTACCACACATAAACTTGTGTGCTTATGTTGGCAGTAGTGAACAAATAACTCAGTAAGGTTTTATAACCTTATATGAATGTCTCATAGCTGTGTTCATGTTGCTATGTGGTGATGTCTTGCCGAGTGGCATTTATTATTGTCACGTGTTTTTGTGTGCTGTGATGACAATGTCAGAAGCTTGAATTAGAGCAATGAACAAAAACATTAAATTTCCTGTTAAAATTGGCAAGAATGGAAGGGAAATCCGAGACATGTCAGTCCAAGTTTATGGGGATAATGCCATGAAGAAAACGACAGTATGTAAGTGGATTAAACATTTTTCTGAGAGGAAAGACAGCGTCACTGATAAAGAGAAGTCAGGGTGGCCAGTAATGAGCAGAACTGGTGGAAACACTGAAAAAATTCTTTGAATTGTGCATTAAAATCACTGGCTGATGTGAAAAGCACAGCAGAACACAAAAACATCAATACAGAAGCAGTTAGAAAAATCTTAACTGAAAACTTTCGCATGAAAAAGGTATGGCTCTTGCATCACAACAATGCATCACCAGCTCAGATGACCCTGTCTATGAGGGAGTTTTTCATCAGTAAACAAACAACTGTATTGGAACACCCTTCCTACTTACTGATCTGGCCCCCAGTGACTTTTTTCTTTACCTGAAAAATCAAGGAAATATTAAAAGGAGGACATTTTGATGACATTCAGGTCATCAAAAGTAACGCAATGATAGTTCTAGTGGCCATTCTAGAAAAAGAGCTCCATAATTGCTTTGAAGGGTGGGTTAGCTGTTGGCATCAGTGCATAGCTTCCCAAGGGGAGTACTTTGAAGGTGACCTAAGTGATATTCAGCAATGAGGTGTGGAGCACTTTTCTAGAATGAGTTTGCCAACTTAATTATCAGACCTGGTATCTTTGCTATGTCTATTAAATATAAGTATCATTTTGCTAATCTATCATTTTCTTGACATTCTCCACGTTTTTATTTATTTCTTTGAGCATCTTTGAGGGAAGTTCTTTTAAAGTGTCTGTGTAGCAGATCTGCCATCAGGTCTTTACTCAAAGATAGTTTCTGTTGATTTCTTTTCTTCCTTCAAATGGATCATATTTTCCCATTTCTTTGTATGCCTTATGATTTTTTTTGTTGTAAACTGGACATTTAAATCTAGTAATGTAGTAACTCTGGAAGTCAGTTCTTCTCTTTCTTTAGAGTTGGCTATTTTTTTGTTATTATTCTTATTGTGGTAAGGATCAGCTTGTATAAATTTAAGGTCTTCTCAAAGTTTTCAGAGCCCGGGCCTTTCTCTGGGCATGGAAAGTCACTTCCTAATTTTCCTTGTGTAGGTAGTAGCTTTTGACTGTCCTAATCTTTAATGTCTGGGACCCAAAAGTTAAACAAAAAAAAAAAAGGAAGATGAAGTTGCTGAGTGTGGTGGCTCACACCTGTCATCCCAGTGCTTTTGGAGGCCAGGACTTCAAGATCAGCCTGGGTAAATAGTGAGACCCTTTCTACAAAGAATAAAAAATTGAAAAAAGAAAGAAAAAGAAGGCAAATAGATCTTTTCTATAAAGAATTAAAAATTAAAAAAAGAAAGTGGGGAGAAAAAGGGTATTGGCTTGGTCCTTTAAATCCCCTGGAAGTTACTTTAGTTGGAGGGGGAGGGGTTCACAACAATGCCCCTACTTCTCTGTCTGCATCTCTGTGATTAGAAGTAGCAGTCTGTGATCAGAACATAGATCCCTAATATGTGCAATCTCTAGGATGTGTTCTTTAAAAAAGGAGATGTAAGGCCATGCACTGGCTCACACCTATAATGCTAGCACTCTGGGAGTCCAAGGTGGGTGGAGTGCCTGAGCTCAAGAGTTCAAGACCAGCCTGAGCAAGAGTAAGACCCATCTTTAAAAATAGCCAGGCATTGTGGCAGGTGACCAGCGTAGTTAAAATCTGTTTTCCTGTAACTCTTACTCATTGTTTCTAGGACATGGGTGAACTTACTCCCAGACCTACGTCTTTAGCAATTGAGTCACAAATTCTATTATTTCTTTAAAGTTGTTTTGTTGTGAATTTAGGAAGAAAAGTTATATGTGTAATATTTCATGACTTTAGTTATAGTAACTACAGGGGTAGTAGTATATTACTAAATTTCAGTAGTAGTATATATTAGTAAATAGTAGTAGTAGTAGTATATTACTAAATTTCAGGGGTCTTTTGGGTTTTTTAGAGATAGTTTTACTTTGTCACCCTCGGTAGAGTACCATGGTGTCATCATAGCTCACAGCAACCTCAAAGTCTTGGGCTCAAGTGATCCTCTTGCCTCAGCCTCCCAGGTAGCTGGGACTAGAGGTACCCACCACAATGCCTGACGATTTTTATCTTTTTTTTATTGTTGGGGAATCACTGAGGGTACAATGAGCCAGGTTACACTACTTGCGTTTGCTGGGTGAAGTCCCTGTATTAATAGTGTCCCACCCCCAAGAGGTGTGTCACACACTATGACACACACCCCTCCCTCCTCCTTTTTCCCCTCCCCCATCACGTACTAACATCAATTGTCCTCATATCAGAATTGAGTACACTGGATTCTTGCTTCTCCATTCTTGTGATGCTTTACTAGGAAGAATGTATTTCAACTCCATCCAAATTAATACAAAAGATGTAAAGCCAGCATCCTTTTTAGTGGCTGTACAGTATTCCATGGTACACATGTCCCACAGCTTATTAATCCATTCCTGGATCAGTGGGCATTTATGTGTTTCCACAATTTGGCAATGTAAATTGAGCTGCAATAAACAGTCTAGAGCAAATGTCCTTATGGCAAAATGATTTGTTTTCTTCTGGGCAGATGCCCAGCAATGAGATTGCAGGATCCAATGGGAGGTCTAATTTGAACTCTTTGAGGATTCTCCATCCTTCCAAAAGGGTTGTATTAGTTTGGAGTCCCACCAGCAGTATAAAAGTATTCCCTTCTCTCCACAACCAGCCAGCGTCTGGGGCTTTGAGTCTTTGTGATGTGGGCCATTTTCACTGGGTTTAGGTGATATTTCAGGGTGGTTTTGATTTGCATTTCTCTGACGATTAGGAATGATGAGCATTTTTTCATATGCTTGTTAGCCATTCGTCTGCCTTCTTTAGAGAAGGTTCTCCTCATCTCACTTGCCCAGTGATGTAAAGGATTTTTTTTGTTGTTGTTGTTGCTTGAGTTCTCTGCAGATTCTAGTCTGATTCATAATATGCAAATATCTTTTCCCATTCTGATGGTTGTCTATTTGCTTTTGTTGTTGTCTCCTTAGCTGTACAGAAGCTATTCAATTAAGTCCCATTTATTTATTTTTGTTTTTGTTGCAATTGCCACTAGAGTCATCTTCATAAAGTCTTTCCCCAGGCTGACAGCTTGAAGTGTTTTCCTCACACTTTGAGGATTCTTGTTTTTGTTTTTGTTTTTTTGGCTGGTGCCGGGTTTGAACCCACCACCTCCAGTATATGGGGCCAGCACCCTACTCCTTGAGCCACAGTTGCCACCCCACTTTGAGGATTTTTATTGATTCATGTCTTAGATTTAGATCTTTTATCTATCTTGAATCAATTTCAATGAGTGGAGAAAGATGTGGGCCCAGTTTTAGTCTTCTACACATGGTTATCCAGTTCTCCCAGCACCATTTATTGAATAGGGATTCTTTCCCCCATTGAATGTTCTTGGTTGGTTTATCAAAGATTAGGCAGCTGTAAGATTTTAATTCCATCTCATGGTTTTCTATTAGATTCCAGATGTCTATGTCTCTATTTTTGTACCAACACCATGCTTGTTTGATCACCATGGCCTTGTAGTACAGCCTAAAGTCTGGTAGGCTAATGCCCCTGGCCTTGTTTTTATTACTAAGAATTGCCTTAGCTATACGGAGCTTTTTCTGGTTCTATACAAAAAAATGAAGAATTATTTTATCCAAATCTTGAAAGCATGTTGTTGGTATTTTAATGGAGATTGCATTGAATCTGTAGATTGCTTTGGGGAAGTACAGACATTTTAACAACGTTGATTCTTCCTGGCCATGAGCATGGTATGTTCTTCCTTTTGTTAATATCTTCTGCTATTTCTTTTCTTAGGGTTTCTAGTTTTCTGTAAAAAGGTCCTTCACCTCTTTTGTTAGGTATATTCCCAGGTATTTCATTTTCTTTGAAGCTACTGTGAAGGGAAATGTGTCCTTGATTAGCTTCTCATCTTGGCTGTTATTGGCCCAACTATTTTTAGAAACGAGGTCTCGCTTTGGGGTTGGCTCAGGCTATTCTCAAACTCCTGAGCTCAAGCAGTC
Source organism: Nycticebus coucang (assembly GCF_027406575.1). NCBI lineage: Eukaryota > Metazoa > Chordata > Mammalia > Primates > Lorisidae > Nycticebus > Nycticebus coucang. Next base: position 93,443,220 of record NC_069794.1, on the reverse strand, counting down.
TACTTGCTTTGGCCTCTCAGAGTGCTAGCAATTGAGTATTAGCAATTGAGTCACAAATTCTATTATTTCTTTCTTATTTATTTATGTATTTATTTTTTCTATTATTTCTTTAAAGTTTTTTTTTTTTTTTTTTGGTAGAGACAGAGTCTCACTTTATGGCCCTCGGTAGAGTGCCATGGCGTCACACAGCTCACAGCAACCTCCAACTCCTGGGCTTAGGCGATTCTCTTGCCTCAGCCTCCCGAGTAGCTGGGACTACAGGCACCCGCCACAACGCCCGGCTATTTTTTGGTTGCAGTTTGGCCGGGGCCGGGTTTGAACCCGCCACCTTCGGTATATGGGGCTGGCGCCTTACCGACTGAGCCACAGGCACCACCCTTCTTTAAAGTTTTTTGTTGTGAATTTAGGAAGAAAAGTTATACGTGTTATATATAAAAGTTATATGTAATATATATATATGTATATATATGAAAAGAATCACAGGTGTGAGTTACTATCCCGGCCCAAGAAGTATTTTTAATATCAAAGTATCTAACAAGACTCATGGGGGCTGAGGTATTTCAGGGATTCCAGGACATCAGAACAGATTACTAGGAATTGCAGTTACATGAGGACTCTCTGTTCTTGGACCCTCTCCCCCCAGAGACATCCTGAGAGAAGAGGGCTCTGCTAAGTTCTTATGGGAATAAGGATTCAGACCAGAACCTGAGAGAAGGTCAAGGCCAGGAGTTCTAACTTTTGCAGGTCAAAGAACTTGCTCTGAGGTAACAAAGTCGGGATTAATGATACTGGATTAGAGCTCATAAGTTAAGAAAATACTGTCTTTACTATGGACCTCAAAAGTCATTTGACTCAGTCTGGGAGCTTGTTAAAAAAATGTGCTGAAAAGGAGATGGCAAATATGAAAAAAATGACTAACTGTGGGAGGGAGGACGTGTATATAATTATATTAATCATAATACCAAAACACAGAAAAAGAGAAATAGTACTTTCTGGTGGGTACAAATCTTCCCTTACCTTAAAAAACCCTGTAATGGCAGAAGAGTCAGAATCGGATACTTGGAGAGAGAAGGTGAGGGCAGAAAAGCAGTGATGAACAGCAGTAGCAGTGACAAGAAGAAAAATGGGAATAGAGGAGCCAGAAAGAACCACCCCAGGAGCAGTGGTGCTGCTTACTTCTTGAATGAGGGAACAGCTGAAGCAAGAAGGGACAAATAAAGCCCCCCTGGCAGAGAAAACCATATTAGCAACAACAATGATGAGGAAACATCAATAAGTTTTGAAAAGCTGGTTCAAGCCTCTTGGAGCCAAAGAGAAAGGAACAGGACTTAGAGGTGTGGCTTGATGTCACACTTTCTCAGGGGTTTACCACACACCCTGGAACTCTTTGGTTCTTGGCTTCCCTAAGTTGGGTGAGCTCTGAGAAAACAAAGGGGATATCACTCAGCAAACATGAATTTACCTTGATACTTTTTCTATTTATTTATTTATTTTTTATTTTTTGTGGTTTTTGGCTGGGGCTGGGTTTGAACCCACCTTTTATAACCTCCGGCATATGCCGCCCGATACTTTTTCTATACATCACATCAAATTGTAAGAAAATAAGCAGAATTCCAGGGGTTTTCGTCAAATGATCAACACCCAGGTGGTATCTATGTCTATTTTAAATTAACATTGCCACATAACTATACAATCTTAACTGGTGTTCATACTGAAAACTCTGAGGCACTAAAATATCCCCAGGTATAAGAAGTATATTTCTGGGCGGCGCCTGTGGCTCAAGGAGTAGGGCGCTGGTCCCATATGCTGGAGGTGGTGGGTTCAAACATAGCCCCAGCCAAAAACCACACACACACAAAAAAAAAAAAAAAAAGAAAAAAAGAAGTGTATTTCTGGTATAGACAAAAGCTTGCATTGGGTAAAGGAATCCCTATTTAATAAATGGTGCTGAAAGAACTTGTTAGTCACATGTAGAAGACTGAAATTGGACCCGCACCTCTCACCACTGACAAAAGTTGACTCTCACTGGATAAAAGATTTAAACTGAAAACATGAAACAATAAAAATTCTAGAAGAAAGTGTGGGGAAAACTTGACAAAATTGGCCTGGAAAAAGATTTTATGAAGAAGCTCTCCATGGGAATTATAGCAACACCAAAAATAAAGAAATGGGACATGATCAAGCTAAAAAGCTCTGCACAGCTCAGGGTATCGCAACTAAAGCAAACAGACCTCCTTCAGTATGGGAGAAGATACTTGCATGCTATAAATCTGACGAAGGGCTAATAACTAGAATCTACAGAGAAATCAAATTGATCAACAAGAAAAGAGCAAACAACCCCATTTATAAGTGGGTAAGATATTTGAACAGAAACTTCTCTAAAGGTGACAGATGATTGCCAAAAACATATGAAAAAATGCTCACTGTTCTTAATCATCAGAGAAATGCAAACCTCCTGAGATATCACCTAATCTCACTGGAATAGCCCATATCCCAAAGTTCCAAAGCTGCAGGTGCTGACATGGATTTGGAGAAAAGGGAACACTATTGCACTGCTGGTGGGATTGCAAACTAACACAACTTCTACGGACAGAAGCATGGAGAATTCTTAAAGAACTAAAAGTGTTCCTTCCATTCGATCCTGTAATCCCAATTATGCATCTACTCAGAATAATAAAAATCATTTTACTGTAAGGACATCTGCACAATGTTTATTGCAGTTCAGTTCACAATTGCCAAGATGTGGAATCAACCCAAGTGCCCAAACTGTGGAATATTAACAAACTGTGGTATATGTATACCCTGGAGTACTATTCAGCCAAGAGAAAAGATGGAGACTTTTGATCTTTTGTGTTTACCTGGATGGAGTTAAAACACATTCTTCTTAGTAAAGTATCACAAGAATGGGGAAGAAAAGTATCTAATGTACTCAATACTAATACGAAACCAATATCTAAACAACTACATGCCCACAAGAAAGAAAAATACAAGTAATAGTCTAGCAAGGGGGTGGGGAGAGGGGAGAGAGAAGAGGGGAAGGAGAGAGGGTGATTAGCGGTATCACAACTAAGGTGCACAATGTGAAGGTGTTCAGCTCACCCTTGGGTAAAGGGCTCAACTACAACTTGACCTTTACCTAATAAATGAAAACAGCGTGACCTAAACATTTGTACCTTCATATCAATCTGAAGTAAGAAAAAAAAGAAAAGTAAAGTGTATTTTTGGAATATAGTAGTAACCGAGGCAAACAAATACCATATACCAATAAACTCAAAAATATTTTAAGCAGTTCATTTTTAACATATTGACTAAAATGCATACTAGTCGTAAAAGACATTATTATTTTAACACAGAAGACGACAAAAAGAGACACTTTCTTTGGTTAAGGAAACAAAATAGAAGATAATATTCCTTGAACACTTTAGTTAAATAAGAGTTTCGTACCAAGATAAAGACAGCATCATTACTCCTGCCCTGATAAGATTGAGAAGTTTCTCTCCTAAGTGTTTATTTCATTAGTAATGAATATTAATTAATTAACTAGTTGGTCTGATTTTTGGGTCTGTTATGAGCAATAACCGTTCAGTAGCTCAATTATTACTTTATGAAACACGCTTGTGCACAGATAGGCTTGTTAAATTTAAGACTCTGTTCACAGTAATCATTCCAAGAATTAAGTAAAGACATCTCAGTTTATTTCCAGATTATTCTGGAATCGAAGAATCTTTAGTTAGAATGAATATTGGAATTTACTCCCTTCTCTTTCTATATAGGAATTAGTTTTATAATATCATCCAACCAGGGCACTGAATAAAACACACAACGATTGGACTCTGGTACCTCATATAACAAACGACGACTCCATTTTCTGTACAGCCATAACTGGCAGACAGTTCATCCCTGAGTTAAAATCTGCTTCCTTGTATCTTTTATCTATTGGTTTAAATTCTGCCCCTAGAGGTGCAGAGAACAAGGTCTTCAAGGTCACTGCACTGTTTTCCAGGTTAAACATCCTTAAAGTATTTCTGTAGTGTTTCATTAGAATGATTTCATGCTTCCATGATCTCCTGGTTACCTTTCTTGGGACAATCCCAGTTTGTCACTGTTTCTTTTAAACATGTTAAAAGAATATTATTTAACCAGCATCTATCACCATCTGTTTTGAACTTGTATTTCTATTTTTACAGTCCAAGATTTCATTTGTTTTCTCTTTTGCAAATGGGATTCTTCATATTTAGCTCTAGGTCTGCTAAAATAAGTAAGTTCTATTCATAAAGTTAAATCCTCTCTTGCACTGCAATAGACATTGTCATTTGTTTTTCTGCACAGAATCTAAAGCCCCTTTGTGTGTTTAAGGAGTTACCTTGGTATGTGGTAAAGATCGTCACTCCTATAGGTGCTGAGTAGGCAGTGGGGGGTAGCTACATGATTCCTGCTGCACAAGTGATGTCTATGCTGGAAGCAAGTAATATTGAGTTCTTAGTGGAGAAGAGGCAAGGGTAAAATCACAGCAATGATGGATACCTCTGTGTGGATATAGCTTTTGCTTTTTACTGGGCTCTGACTTTACACTCTAACACAACCCCAGCATGTGAATGGTCTGACCCTACTGGGGCTCCTTAACTCAAGTCTGGCTACCCCTCCACATAGTTGGCTTCCCTGCTCTTGCTTGAGCTCTGATTTCCCAAACTGGACCACTCTTATGTCGATGACCTCTTCATCCTGCTTAGTAAGTTCTTACCCTCCACATGTCATTTGTTTTTCTGCACAGAATCTATCCCTTTGTGAAGATACCCTCTTCAGTCTGCTTTGACTTTCTCTCGCTGTATCAGGCTGCCTTCTTGTGTGAATTCCCTCTGCACTGTGCTTGGGGAAGCAGGCAGTTCTCTGATGTGACATGATCCCTACACAACATAGGTTCTGACATACAACTCTGGGGAACTGGAGCTGGCCTCCTCTACTCCCATGACTGACTGCATGGCTTATATTGTTCTGTCCCATCCAATGGCTGTACTACTGAACTGTGAGGAAAGAAAAGGAATGGGAAGAAGAGTCTTGGTATCACTTTAATACATTCCTTTTGTGCTTAATAGGCAAGTCAGTTTTAAATAAAAAAACCCAAATACACTGCTATATGACACACATGCAGTTAATTTTTCTATTCAGAACACAGAACTTCATATTTACTCCTATTAAATTCCACCTATCAGTTTTGACTTAGTAATTTTACAGCACAGTCTCTAATCTCAGGGTCTGTCATGCAGAGAAAGAAGTCTCTGTTTTGAAGCAGAGAAATGTGTCCCCTACCTAAAAATAGCTTTCCATGGTAGGTAGTTTCTACTGTTAGAGTACCATAGGCACATTATATTAGTTAGGCTTTCCTTTTTTTGGTCCTTATCAAAGGGTCGTCACCACATATAAAACAAATTGATTTATGAGGGGTGTGCTTTACAGATTACAGTTACAAATTAACTTCTAAACTACAAGATATGTGTAATTCAAGGTCTGGTTATCCATCTGGGATGAGCAGCTTTCATATTTTAAGTCACATTAAAACAACGAGGAGGGGGAGCTTGATGGCGGACGGGAAGGACGTTTAGCGGACGGAGCCTCCTAGAGTAAAGGGGCACAGGGAGAGGGCTGCAGCGGGCCCGTGTGGAATATGGCCGCACAGCGGAGGCTCAGAGCGCCCGGCGTGGACGTGGACGGCGGGATTTGGCTAGAGCTGGAGAACCGTCACATCGAGACAGGTTTCAGGGCGCTCCTGGGCCGCAGCGGCGCGATCTAGGGGATAATTTCCACGTTTCTTTTGTGAGAGTGAACACTGCTTTCCCAAGCGGAATTCGCTGGCCAGATTGGACTCCTGGCTTGAGCGCCCTGACGCAGGGGGCAACCGGTGGAACATCCAAAGGGGACGGGCTCCCGGACAGAGCAGAGGGGCAGACGCTGCGGGCGCACGCCGGGGAGCGGACGTGCGCCCGGGTCGGGCTCAGGGATTCTGGAAGGAAGGAGGAAGTGGGCACGCCCGAGCGGAACCTGGGGGCCAGTTTGGGGTGCTGCATGGTGCTGCCTCGCTGTGGTCTGGCAGCAGGGGAGACATCTCTGCGGGGAGAAAGTCCCCCCATTGTTGGAAACAGTGCGCCATCGCTTCTTGCTGGAGACAGAGAGCGCTGCGGACAGGACGCCGCCTGTGGGGAGCGATCCTTCACTCGGGACAGGCCCAGGGACCCCGGCTCCTCACGTGGAGGATCGCAAAGGCCTGTTGCGGAGAAGCTGTGGAGAACTGTGGAATCCAAGATCTGTGGGAGCTAAGTGCTGGGGTGGACGGGCAACCACCAGGAACAAATCAGCTGGCTCACGGCTCTAAGCTCGGGATCCAAAGAGAGGTTATAACACACCCGTGTTGTTTGACCCCAAATTCACAGCACCGCCTGGTGTCCAGGAAGTATATTATAGCATAAATACACTACAGAAATCGAATCCCTACCTCTTACATGTATGTGTATATAAATTCTTTTTTCTTCTTTTGATTGCTGTTGCTTTTTTCCCTTCTCTCTTGTCTTTAATTCAGCTTCCTCAATTGGTTGCTGAGAGTGTTTATATCAAGCTACCTTAGTGCTTTCTTTATTTTACTTTGTTTTCCTTTTCTAATATTTTGTTTCAATGTGAGTTGCTTTTTGCTAATTTGTAAGGTTGGATCTTTTCCTACATTCCATTTCTTACATTCAACAAGAACAAGGACTTCTATATTCCTTTGATTTTTTTGTTTTGGTTGCAGAATTTTAGCTTGAACTACTCCCTCACCCTAGTACACTCCACGGCATTCTCTCAGTTGACAGAGTCTCTTGTACTCACCCCATCTGTCCCACATAAAGTACTTTGGCATCAGCCAAGACATTACCCCCACCCCATTTCTAGTACTGTCTTTCTCTTTTTCTTGGTTTGTTGCCTTTCTGTTTTCTTTCTTTATCCCTTTATCTTTCTTTAAGCTTAAAGAAATGAAGAAATCAATCAGGGAATGTAAAGAAGTAGTAGAAAGTATCAAAAATAGATTAGACCACGGAGAAGAAAGAACATCAGAATTAGAAGATAAAGTGTTCGAGTTAACCTGGGTAATAACAGTCAGAAAAGAAGAAAGAAAAAGCAGAGAAGGCTCTTAGAGAACTACGGGACACCATGAAGCGTTCCAACATATAGATGAAAGCAATCCCCGAGGGAGAAGACTATCCTAAAGGTATGGAACCCCTACTGGAGTCTATCATAAATGAAGACATCCAAAGTTTTACTAAAGATCCTGACACACTGCTTTCAGATGGATACCAAAGCCCAGGACATCTCAGTGCTAACAAAACCCCTCCAGACACATTGTAATAGACCTGGAAAATCTTGCAAGCAGCTAGGAATAAGCGCCAACTGACCTACAAGGGCTGAACCATTAGACTGACAGCAGACTTTTCTACTGAAACCTTCCCAGCCAGGAGACCATGGTCATCCACTTTCAGCATCCTTAAACAAAATAATTTTCAGCCTAGAATTCTGTATCCTGCCAAACTTAGCTTCAAAATTGACAGAGAAATCAAAGCATTTGCAGATTTACAAGCACTGAGGAAATTCGCCACAACAAGACCAGCTCTGCAGTAAACACTTAGACCTATTCTTTTTTTTTTTTTTTTTATTGTTGGGGATTCATTGAGGGTACAATAAGCCAGGTTACACTGATTGCAATTGTTAGGTAAAGTCCCTCTTGCAATCATGTCTTGCCCCCATAAAGTGTGACACACACCAAGGCCCCACCTCCCTCCCTCTGACCCTCTTTCTGCCACCCCCATAACCTTAATTGTCATTAATTGTCCTCATATCAAAATTGAGTACATAGGATTCATGCTTCTCCATTCTTGTGATGCTTTACTAAGAATAATGTCTTCCACTTCCATCCAGGTTAATACGAAGATGTAAAGTCTGCATTTTTTTTAATGGCTGAATAGTATTTCATGGTATACATATAACACAGCTTGTTAATCCATTCCTGGGTTGGTGGGCATTTAGGCTGTTTCCACATTTTGGCGATTGTAAATTGAGCTGCAATAAACAGTCTAGTACAAGTGATCTTATGATAAAAGGATTTTTTTCCTTCTGGGTAGATGCCCAGTAATGGGACTGCAGGATCAAATGGGAGGTCTAGCTTGAGGGCTTTGAGGTTTCTCCATACTTCCTTCCTGAAAGGTTGTACTAGGTTGCAGTCCCACCAGCAGTGTAAAAGTGTTCCCTTCTCTCCACATCCACGCCAACATCTGCAGTTTTGAGATTTGGGCCATTCTCACTGGGGTTGGATGATATCTCAGGGTTGTTTTGATTTGCATTTCTCTAATATATAGAGATGATGAACATTTTTTCATGTGTTTGTTAGCCATTCGTCTGTCGTCTTTAGAGAAAGTTCTATTCATGTCTCTTGCCCATTGATATAAGGGATTGTTGGCTTTTTTCATGTGGATTAATTTGAGTTCTCTATAGATACTAGTTATCAAGCTTTTGTCTGATTGAAAATATGCAAATATCCTTTCCCATTGTGTAGGTTGTCTCTTTGCTTTGGTTATCGTCTCCTTAGCTGTACAGAAGCTTTTCAGTTTAATGAAGTCCCATTTGTTTATTTTTGTTGTTGTTGCAATTGCCATGGCAGTCTTCTTCATGAAGTCTTTCCCCAGGCCAATATCTTCCAGTGTTTTTCCTATGCTTTCTTTGAGGATTTATATTGTTTCATGCCTTAAATTTAAGTCCTTTATCCATCTTGAATCAATTTTTGTGAGTGGGGAAAGGTGGGGGTCCAGTTTCGGTCTTTTACATGTAGACATCCAGTTCTCCCAACACCATTTATTGAATAGGGAGTCTTTCCCCCAAGGTATGTTCTTGTTTGGTTTATCGAAGATTAGGTGGTTGTAAGATGTTAGTTTCATTTCTGGGTTTTCAATTCGATTCCAAGTGTCGATGTCTCTGTTTTTGTGCCAGTACCATGCTGTGTTGACCACTATGGCTTTGTAGTACAGACTAAAATCTGGTATGCCGGTGCCCCCAGCTTTATTTTTATTACTAAGAACTGCTTTAGCTATACGGGTTTTTTTCTGGTTCCATACAAAACGCAGAATCATTTTTTCCAAATCTTGAAAGTATGATGTTGGTATTTTGATAGGAATGGCATTGAATAGGTAGATTGCTTTGGGAAGTATAGACATTTTAACAATGTTGATTCTTCCCGTCCATGAACATGGTATGTTCTTCCATTTGTTAATATCCTCTGCTATTTCCTTTCTGAGGATTTCATAGTTTTCTTTATAGAGGTCCTTCACCTCCTTCGTTCCATATATTCCTAGGTATTTCATTTTCTTTGAAACTATGGTGAAAGGAGTTGTGTCCTTAATTAGCTTCTCATCTTGACTGTTATTGGTGTATACAAAGGCTACTGACTTGTGGACATTGATTTTATATCCTGAAACATTACTGTATTTTTTGATGACTTCTAGAAGTCTTGTGGTTGAGTCTCTGGAGTTCTCTAAGTATAACATCATGTCGTCAGCAAAGAGGGAGAGTTTGACCTCCTCTGCTCCCATTTGGATTCCCTTTATTTCCTTGTCTTGCCTAATTGTATTGGCTAGAACTTCCAGCACTATGTTGAATAGTAAAGGTGACAGAGGACAACCTTGTCTGGTTCCAGTTCTAAGAGGAAAAGCTTTCAGTTTTACTCCATTAAGTAAAATATTGGCTGTGGGTTTGTCATAGAAAGCTTCAATCAGTTTTAGAAATGTGCCACCTATGCCTATACTCTTCAGTGTTCTAATTAGAAAAGGATGATGGATTTTATCAAATGCTTTTTCTGCATCTATTGAGAGGATCATGTGATCTTTATTTTTGCCTCTGTTAATATGGTGGATAACGTATATGGACTTGCGTATGTTAAACCAGCCTTGCATCCCTGGGATGAAGCCTACTTGATCATGATGAATGACTTTTTTGATGATAAGCTGTAATCTATTGGCTAGGATTTTGTTGAGAATTTTTGCATCTATATTCATGAGTGAGATTGGTCTGAAATTCTCCTTTTTGTTTGGGTCTTTTCCTGGTTTTGGTATCAGGGTGATGTTTGCTTCATAGAATGTGTAGGGGAAGATTCCTTCTTCCTCAATTCTTTTGGAATAATTTCTGCAGTACAGGAATAAGCTCTTCCTTGAAGGTTTGATGGAATTCTGGAGTGAAGCCATCTGGACCAGGGCATTTTTTGGTTGGAAGACTTTTTATTGTTTTTTTGATCAGTGCTTGAAATTGGTCAGTTTAGGAGCTCTATTTCTTCCTGGCTGAGTCTAGGGAGAGGGTGTGATTCCAAATATTGATCCATTTCCTTCACATTGTCAACTTTCTGGGCATAGAGTTTCTGGTAGTATTCAGAGATGATCTCTTGTATCTCTGTGGGATCAGTTGTTATTTCCCCTTTATCATTTCTAATTGAGGTTACTAGAGATTTTACTTTTCTATTCCTCATTAGTCTGGCCAATGGTTTATCTATTTTCTTTATTTTTTCAAAAAACCAACTCCTTGTTTCATTCATTTTCAAAATGATTCTTTTGTTTTCAATTTCATTGATCTCTGATTTGATTTTGGATATTTCTTTTCTTCTACTGGGTTTAGGCTTAGATTGTTCTTCTTTTTCCAATTCCATAAGATCGCTTGTGAGATTGTTGATGCGCTCTTTCTGTTTTTCGAATGTAGGCATTTAAAGCGATGAATTTTCCTCTCAAAACTGCTTTTGCAGTATCCCACAAGTTTTGGTAGCTTGTGTCTTCATTGTTGTTATGCTCAAGGAAGTTAATGATTTCCTGTTTTATTTCTTCCTGCACCCATGTGTTATTCAACAGAAGATTGTTTAATTCCCACGCCTTTGGGTGGGGTCGAGCGTTTTTGTTGAGTTCCACCTTTAGCGCCTTATGGTCTGAGAAGATACAAGGCAAAATTTCAATTCTTTTCATTCTGTTGATATTTGTTTTGTGTCCCAGGATATGATCAATTTTGGAGAATGTTCCATGCGGTGATGAGAAGAATGTATATTCTTTATCTTTGGGGTGGAGTGTTCTATATGCGTCTATCAAGCAAAGTTGTTCTAGGGTCTCATTTAAATCTCTTATATCTTTGTTTAATTTCTGTTTAGAGGATCTGTCCAGCTCTGTAAGAGGAGTGTTAAAGTCCCTGTTATTACGGTATTATCAGATATCATATTGCTCAGACTGAGTAAGGTCTGTTTCAAGAATCTGGGAGCATTTAAATTGGGTGCATAAATATTTAGAATTGAAATGTCTTCTTGTTGTATTTTTCCCTTGACCAAGATAAAGTGACCATCTTTGTCTTTTTTGACTTTAGTTGCTTTAAATCTACATGTATCTGAAAATAAGATTGCAACTCTTCTTTTCTTCTGAATTCCATGTGCCTGAAAAATTGTCTTCCAACCCTTGACTCAGAGCTTTGTCTTTTGCAGCCAGGTGTGTTTCTTGCAGACAGCAAATGGATGGCTTCTGTTTTTTAATCCAGTCAGCCAATCTATGTCTCTTCAGTGGGGAATTCAAGCCATTAACATTTATTGAGATAATTGATAAGTGTGGTAGTATTCTATTCGTCTTATTTGGTGAGAGTCCATTGCTTAGTTTTATCTTTTGCATCAGTGTGGAGGTTAGGTTCTGTCCTTTAATTTCTGAGTTCTTACTTTGCTGCTGATCCATTGTGGTGGTCAGTGTGCAGAACAGGTTGAAGTATTTCCTGTAGAGCTGGTCTTATTGTGGCGAATTTCCTCAATGTTTGTATATCCGTAAATGATTTGATTTCTCCGTCAATTTTTAAGTTTAGCTTAGAAGGGTACATAATTCTGGGCTGGAAATTGTTCTGTTTAAGTAGATTAAAGGTAGATGACCATTGTCTTCTTGCTTGGAAAGTTTCACTAGAGAAGTCTGCGGTCACTCTGATGGATTTGCCCCTGCAGGTCAACTGGCGCTTACTCCTGGCAGCTTGCAGGATCTTTTCTTTTGTCTTGACTTTGGACAGGTTCATCACAATGTGTCTTGGAGAAGCTCGGTTAGAGTTGAGGCGACCTGGGGTCCGAAAGCCCTCTGAAAGCAGTGTGTTAGAATCTTTGGTGATATTTGGGAAATTTTCTTTTATAATATTCTCTAGTATGGCTTCCATTCCTCTGGGGCATTCTTCTTCCCCTTCTGGGATTCCTATAACTCATATGTTGGAACGCTTCATAAAGTCCCATAATTCTGACAGTGAACGTTCTGCTTTCTCTCTCTTCTTTTCTGCCTCTTTTACTATCTGAGTTATCTCAAAAACTTTGTCTTCTACCTCTGAAATTCTTTCTTCTGCATGGTCTAACCTGTTGCTGATCCTTTCCATTGCACCTTTAAGTTCCCTAATTGACTGTTTCATTTCCTTCAGCTCTGCTATATCCTTTTTATATTCTTCATATGGTTCATCTCTTATTTGATTCTGTTTTTGGATTTCCTTTTGGTTATTTTCCACTTTATTAGCAGTTTCCTTCATTGTTTCCATCATTTCTTTCATTGTTTTCAACATGTGTGTTCTAAATTCCTTTTCTGTCATTCCTAACATTTCTTTATAGGTGGAATCATCTGCAGTAGCTACCGCATGGCCCCTTGGTGGGGTGTTTCTGGACTGGTTCTTCATGTTGCCTGGAGTTTTCTGCAGATTCTTCCTCATGAGTGATTTCTTTTATCTGTTTCCTTTCCCTCATTTTCCTTTCACTTCCTCTTGCTCTTTAAGTTCTCGTGCCTGTGGATTAAGGGTTGCAGGACCAGAAGGGTGAGAAGGTTGAAGAACAAGAAAGGGATGAAAGAAAGGAGGACCAAGTGATAAGAAAAAAAAAAAATAGAGAAAGAAGAGGGGGTGGGTAAAAGGAATATTGACAAAAAGAAGAGAGGCACAGAAAGAGGGAGACAGAGCAATATAGGTGTACAGGAGGGTACTCTGACACAACCTTAAAAAACCCCCACCTTCTGGGGGTGCCCAGTTGGGTGGTTCCCTTGAGGTCAGCAGCTCTTTGCTAACCTGATCGGACACAGTACCCCACCTCCACCAAGTAGAGAGGAAAGACAAAAATGGTATAAATCAAACCAAAACAAGTAAACAGAAAACTTTACGGGATAAAATTGGGTGAAAAACCAAATAATAGCAGTAGAAACACTAGTAAAAATGAAGTTCTAGTTATTGAAAAAGGCAGCAATGGGAAATTATAATTAAACTAGAAAAATTGAGAAAGAAAAAGGATCTGTATGGAAAAAGTTGAAATTAAAAAGGAAAACAACATCAACAACATCAAAATAAACAAACAAACAAAAAAACCCAACCAAACCCCAAAAAAAAAAAAAACAAACACAACCAAAAACAAAGCAGCATGTATATGTTCTTGAATATTGTCTCGGCAACACGTGGTCTTCTGGGGTATGAGATGTTAATCACAGTTCTGATACGACTGGAGGCTGCTGATTTCTCAAACCCCAGGTAGGTAGACACCCTAAATCTCTCTTCAGCGCACTTAAAAGGCACTTTGAACTTATAAACTTGCTGAGCAGAAGCTTTCCTAGGAAAGTGCTTGTCGCTGGAATCAATGTTGAAGTGGCTATCCACTTACCCAGTGTGCCAAAACCGGTCTCACTCTGCCCCTGAGGGTTAGGGCTGCAAGGCGGCTCAGACCCCACCCTTAGGCTACTTGGTTGCTGGGTTACCAGCTCCCACCCAATTCTAGCTTTGCGACCCTGAGGGCGGAGCTTGCCGGGGCAGATTGCTCACAATGGCTCCCTGTGACCCACAGCCAAACACTATTAGCTCTGTTTGGCTCAGCAGCTCAGACTGGGGCCCTAGACAATGGCCAAAGTTCTCCGCACTCCCGCTCAGGCTCTCCCCAATGCAGTTCAATTGAGTGCCAAGTCCAAAGACACCAAAAGAGTTCACAGGTAAGGCCTTTCTGGTTTGCAGTCTCGCTGCTACTGAACTTACAATTGCGGGCGGGTTTAGACAGATTGAACACACGTGACCACTTGCTGTTTTTCCACTGTTTTAGTCCTCCTCTTGGGGTCCAGAAGTCTCTCGCTGACTCCCTGTATCCTCACAGGGGTGATGATAGGCAGATCCCATCAGCCAGAGATGCCTGGAGTCCTATCTCCCCAGACTCACGGTGCCCAGATGCAAGGAAGCTGTCACTCGGCCGCCATCTTCCTCCGCCCCTAGACCTATTCTCAATACTGAACACCACAATGGACCACCACAAAAGTATACATCCAGAAGCCAGAGGCCAGAATTTAACTCTTAAAATGGCACAAAGGATTAAACTACACAACAAACTACCTCATAATAAGATGAACAGAATTTTACCACTATTATTAATACTTTCAATAACTGTCAATGGATTGAATTCCCCACTGTAGAGGAACAGGCTGGCTGGCTGGCTGAAAAAACACAAACCATCTATTTGCTATCTCCAGGAGACACACCTAGCCCTGAAGGACAAATCAGGGTTAAGGGATGGAAAACGATGTATCAAGCAAATGGAAGTCAGAAGAAAGGAGAGGTTATAATCTTATTCTCAGACACAAACAGATTCAAAGCAACTTAAGACAAAGGTGGACACTTTATACTGGTCAAAGGAACAATATGACAAGAAGACATCTTAATTCTAATCACTTATGCACCTAACTTAAATGCTCCCAGATTTACAAAACAGACCTTGAGGGGTCTGAGCAATATGATTTCCTATAACACCTCAATAGTCAGGGACTTCAACACCCCTGTGACAGAACTGGTAGATCCTCTAAACTGAAGCTAAACAAAGATACAAAGGACTTAAATGCCACCCTAGATCAAATGGGATTAATTGACATATATAGAACACACCATCCCAAAGTAAAAGAATATACTTTTTTCATCAGCTCATGGCACATACTCCAAAATAGATCACATTCTAGGATTCAAATCTAGTCTAAGCAAAATTAAAGGAATAGAAATTATACCATGTCTCTTCATAGATCACAAGGCCATAATGGTGAAGCTCAACTCCAACAAAACTGTTCAACCCAACACAAAATCTTGGAAAGTAAACAACCTTATGCTGAATGACTGTTGGGTCCAAGAAGAGATTAAAGAGGAACTTGCCAATTTCCTCAAACACAACAACAATGAAGACACAAGCTACCAAAACCTCTGGGATACAGCAAAAGCAGTCCTAAGAGGAAACTTTGACACTAGATGCCTACCTTTGAAAAAGAGAAAGAGATTGCATGAATACACTCAAAAACCACCTTATGGACTCAGAAATAGAAGAACAATCTAATCTAAACCAAACAGAAGAAAAGAAATAGCTAAAATTAAGTCAGTGATTAATGAAATTGAAAACATACAAGAAAAATCATTTAAAAAATTATGAAACGAAAAGTTGGTTTTTTGAAAAAGTAAACAAAATAGATAAACCCTTGGTCAGATTTACTAGAAATAGAAAAGTAAAATCTCTAATAATCTCAATCAGGAACAACAAAGGAGAAATAACAACAGATGCCACAGAGATACAAGAGATTATCTCTGAATACGATAAGAAATTCTATGCCCAGAAATTTGATAGTGTAGTGTAAATGGCTCAATACTTGGATTCACACCCCCTCCCTAGACTTAATCAAGATGAAATAGACCATTTTCAAGCATTGAGATAAAAAAAAAAAACAATAATCTTCCAACAAAAAATGCCCTGGTCCAGATGGCTTCATACCAGAATTCTATTAAACCTTCCAAGAAGAACTTATAACCCATACTGCAGAAACTATTCCAAAAAATTGAGGAGGAAGGAATCTTTCCTAACACCTTCTATGAAGCAAATATCACCCTGATACCAAAACCAGGAAAAGATCCAACCAAAAAAGAAAACTACAGACCAATTTCACTAATGAATATAGATGCAAAAATTCTCAATAAAATCTTAGCAAATAGATTACAGCTTATCATTAAAAAAGTCATACACCACGATCAAGTAGGTTTCATCCCAGGGATGCAAGGATGTTCAACATACACAAATCTATAAACATAATTCACCATATCAACAGGAGCAAAAACAAGGACCATATGATCCTCTCAATAGATGCAGAAAAAGCTTTTGATAAAATTCAACATCCTTTCCTAACTAGAACGCTGAAGAATACAGGCATTGGTGGTACATTCCTTAAATTGATTGACGCCATCTATGACAAACCCACAGCTAATATTATACCTAATGGAGTAAAACGGAAAGCTTTTCCACAGAGTGGAAACAAGACCAGGGTGTCCTCTATTGCCATTACTATTCAACATAGTGCTGGAAGTTCTGCCAAGAGAAGGAAATCAAAGGCATCCAAATAGGGTCAGAGGAAGTGAATTCTCTCTCTTTGCTGATGATATGATCTTATACTTAGAAAACCCCAAGACTCTTGGAAGTGATCAAAAAATATAGCAATGTTTTAGTATATAAAACCAATGTCCACAAATCAGTAGCCTTTGTATATGCCAGTAACAGCCAAGATGAGAAGGAAATCAAGAACACATTACCCTTCTCAGAAGCTCCAAAGAAAATGAAATACTTAGGAATATAGCTCACAAAAGAGGTGAAGGACCTTTACAAAGAAAACTATGAACCCCTAAGAAAAGAAACAGAAGAAGATACCAACAAATGGAAGAACATACCATACTCATGGCTGGGAAGAATCAACATTGTTAAAATGTCTATACTTCCCAAAGCAATCTACAGATTCAATGCTATCCCCATTAAAATACCAATATCATACTTTCAAGACTTGGAAAAAATAATGCTTCATTTTGTATGGAACCAAAAAAACCCCCGTACAGCCAAGGCAATTCTTAACAATAAAATCAAAGCCAGGTGTATCACCCTATTAGACTTTAGGCTGTGTTACAAGCCTATAGTGACCAAAACACATGGTATTGGCACAAAAATAGAGACACAGACATTTGGAACCAAACAGAAAACCAGGAGATGAACCAAACATCTTACAGCTGCCTAATCTTTGATAAACCAAACGAGAACATACACTGGGGGAAAGAAACCCTATTCAATAAATGGTGCTGGGAGGACTGGATTTCCACATGTAAAAGACTGAAACTGGACCCACACCTTTCTCCACTCACTAAAATTGATTCAAGATGGATAAAAGACCTAAATCTAAGGCACAAAACAATTAAAATTCTCAAAGAAAGTGTGGGAAAAACACTGGAAGCTGTCAGAAGGGAAGGACTTTATGAGGAAGACTTCCGTGGCAATTGCAACAACAAAAATAAAAAAATGGGACTTAACGAAACTGCAAAGCTCTGTACAGCTAAGGCGACAACAACCAAAGCAAACAGACAACCTACACAATGGGAAAGGATATTTGCATATTTTGATTCAGACAAAAGCTTGATAACTAGGATCTACAGAGAACTCAAAGTAATGAACATTTTAAAAAGCCAACAATCCCTTAGATCACTGGGCAAGACAGATGACTAGAACCTTCTCTGAAGAAGACAGACGAATGGCTTATAAACATATGAAAATATGCTTATCATCCCTAATAATTAGAGAAATGCAAATCAAAACCACTCTGAGATATCATCTAACCCCAGTGAGAATGGCTCACATCACAAAGTCTCGAAACTGCAGATGCTGGCGTGGATGTGGAGAGAAGGGAACACTTTTACATTGCTGGTGGGACTGCAAACTAGTACAACCTTTTTGGAAGGAAGTATGGAGAAACCTTAAAGAACTCAAGCTAGACCTCCTATTTGACCCTGCAATCCCGCTGCTGGGCATCTACCCAGAAGGAAAAAGAATGCTTTTATCACAAGGACACTTGTACTAGATTACTGCAGCTCAATTTACAATCGCCAAAATGTGGAACCAGCCTAAATGCCACCAACTCAGGAATGGATTAAAAAGCTGTGATATTTGTATACCATGGAATACTAGTCAGCCACTAAAAAGGACGGAGACTTCACATCCTTTGTATTAACCTGGATGGATGTGGAATACATTATTCTCAGTAAAGCATCACAAGAATGGAGAAATAAGAATCCTATGTGCTCAATTCTGATATGAAGACAATTAAGGTCCTAGTACACAGTGGGGGGTGGGGGATGGGGAGAGCTGAGAAAGGGAAGGAGGGAGGGTGTGGGGGGTCAAGGGGTGTGGTTCACCTTTTGGGGGCGGGACACAAATATAAGAGGGTCCTTATCAAATAAAGTAATCAATGTAACTTGCTTCTGTGTACCCTCAATGAATCCCCAACAATAAAAAGTAAAAAAAAAAAAATTATGAGTATCTTCCAGTGTGTTTAAAAAATCAATGCTGTATTAGTTAAAATGCTGCCATTGTAAGTAATATTTATTGAAAAGAATTTGAAAAAAAAAAGTACAAATATACTTAAATGTGTGCTCTATTAGAAACTTATATTTTCAGGGGTATAGTATAAAAACAAAATTGTTTTCATAAAAATCTAATTGACAAGTGAAGATAGCCAAGGTTTATGATATTGCTTATAAATTCTATGGCCTGGTTTCCTTTAATCACATAACATGTGGCTTCTTCCCATTTGTGAAGGACTTCTCATACAAATGATTTAAATTAACTTAGACGTATTTTAAACTCTAAGATATAAAAAGTTTAAATAGCAAGCTAAAATCTTTAATTTTTTTTTTTTTTTTTTAAGAGACAGACTCACTTTATTGCCCTGGGTAGAGTGCCATAGTGTCACAGCTCACAGCAACCTCCAACTCTTGGGCTTAGGCAATTCTCTTGCCTCAGCTTCCCGAGTAGCCGAGACTACAGGCGCCTGCCACAATGCCTGGCTATTTTTTTGGTGCAGTTTGGCTGGGCTGGGTTCGAACCCACCACCCTCGGTATATGGGGCTGGCACCCTACCCACTGAGCCACAGGTGCCGCCTTAAAATCTTTAATTTTAACTACTGAGAAAATTACTTTTCTCATTAAGTTAGGTCTATTTTTTCTTTGATTAAATATACCAGATAGCCTAGATAAAATGGGGGAAAAGATGAGCATCTTAATTCCTGGTTTACCCTGGATAGTCTTGGTTCACACCACATGTCTTGGAGTAACTGATGGGGTCCTTTCACTCTCAAAAGTACTCTAGTTGGGTGATGATGAGGTATATAGCCACACTATGTCTAATGCTCTTTTTAAATATTAAAACAACAACTATTGCTAAGTACCCAACATAGAAGGCCAAGAATTGAAGGGAATAATAAGAAATGTAAGAAGTAGTAACTGTCCTCAAAGTACTTAGACCTTAGTTGGAGAGACTGAATAAGTATTTTAAGATAAACAATACAAAATTTAAGTAACTTTAAAAATACAACTAGGAGAAATATTATAAGATGGCAAATAGTTATTTGGTAAATGAATGGCACAATGATTGGTATTACAGGGTCTCACAGGAGATGGGGATCGCCGTCTATTAACAGTAACACAACAGCACTCACCATTATTTATTGAGTACCTTGTATGTGCCTAGTCTGGTTCAGCGTGCATTATACACATATTAGTAAATACAATTATCCTAGGAGACATCCTGTTGTTGATGGAGATGGGAATTTTATGGATGAGAAACGTGCTTATGGAGGTTAAGTAATATGTGCAAAATTGTATAACTGGTAAGTGGCAGAATAGGATTTAAACCTAGGTTCTTTTCCAAAACCAGTGACCTTTTCATTGCTGTCATGTTCACCTATGAAGGTGGTTCTCAATTTTGCCCCTCTAGGGGATATCTGGTAATGTCTGGAGACATTTTTCTTTGTCATACATGAGTGGGGGAGTGGGAATGGCTAGGGGGTGAAAAGTTAGGGATTCTGTCCTCCTAGACTTCACAGAATAGCCTCCTCCTGGAACAAAGGATTACTGGCTCAAAAGTCAACAGTGCTAAGGAGATGCTCACTAAAGAAAGACTTTTTGAAAAATCTATTAAAGGTAAGATCTGAGTTCAGTTTTAAAGCATTGGTAAGATTTGGATAGGCTGGGGGTGGTAGTGATAGGGGTGAATTCTAGATAGGGGAACTAGTGCAGATAGCACAAGACAGGTTCCAGAGACAGCAAATAAGCCTATTAGAAAGAAACACGGAAGCAAAGCAATACTGATGGGGAAGTGGGAACAACTAGAAAGTTGAAACGATCTTTCTGAAATACTGAGGCACCCGTACTGAATTCCCTGCAGATTTCTGAGTAGGGAAGTGACATGAACAATATAATATTATAGTAAGATTAATCAAGAAACCAGAGCCAAGAGACTAATCAGAATGCTACTGCAGTACTTTAATGTGGTGACTGTAAGGAAGTAAGGAAGAAATCATAAAGACATAGATTATTATGTGCCATAAATTTTTGTTTATTTGGTCTCAAATGATTATCACTGATTACCATTCTTACCTGTAATGCACTGAAACTGTCCATCTTCTCTTCTTATTGTAAATGCTTCCCCTGGGTTAACTTGTACCAAAATAACCTTAAAATGAAGGGAAGAAATTTTAATCAAAACAACAAAAGAGCAAATCAGAATATAAAAATGTTCAATATTGCTATTAACAGAGCAGATGTGCCCTATTTACCCTTTAAAAACTGGGATGTAAAATGGTGATTATATACCTAAGATGTAGGTTTATTAAAAAAGTATTACTTCATTTTTCTACAGGTCAGACTTAAGCCAAAAAGTAAAGGGGACAGAAAAAGAAGACAGTGGCCAACTTTCATTGAAAAGTCAATAAACTTCACTCTTAAACAAAGATGGGGTGAAACTACAGAATATTTGGATCATCTATGCGAGTTCATCAGTGGCTAAGTAATGTATTTTTCTAAAGATAGAGCATAAAATAATAGAGCATGAGGTGAGCATACTTCAATTAGCATTTATATCTTAAGTCACATCTGAGAATGTATTAAATTAATCACATTATTTTAGGTAGTTTTCTTTTTATTATAGAGGTAATACATACTAATTTTGTGACATCTGAAAACAGAAACTGGGGAAAAAATAAAGTCCTGCTATCCTAAGATGAACTTTGTTAATATTCTGATAAATTTCTTAGTCTTGTTCTGCATAGGACTGATCCCCCCTAAATTCTACATACAAGTTACTAAATTCTGTGTCTTTTCCTAAGTTTAATATTATAAGACTTCCATGTTATTAAAATATTTTATCAAATGATTATATCATAAACTACTTGACCATTCCCTTAATGTGAAGAATTTAGATAGTTTTCAGTTTTTGCATTATTATACACAATGGGAGAATAAGCATTTTGGTATGTAATTTTCCCCTCTCTAAGCTAGAGCATATTATAAGATAAGTATCCTTTATGTGAGATGCCTGGGACCAAAAATGTTTTAAATTTTGGATTTTGAAGTATCTGTATGTATATAATGAGATCCCCTGGGGGGATAATCTTTCACGTAAGCTTTATACACATAGCCTGAAGGTTATTTTATATATACAACATTCTAAGTGATTTTATACCTGAAACAATGTTTTGACTGTGACCCATCATATGACTCACCACATAAGTCAGGTGTGGAATTTTCCATTTGTGGAATCATGTTGCTACTCAAGAAGTTTCTGATTTTGGATCATTTGGTTTGGGGAATTTTGGATTAGGGGGGCTTAATTTATACTATTGTTTCAATTTGTATTTCTTTGATTATTACCTCTATGTCTGTTATTAGACCGTTTATAAATCGATTATTCATGTTGTTTTACCCATTTGTCTTTGGAGATTTTAAATGCTATTACTGATTTGTATAGATTATTTGCATAACAAAGATATTATACTACAATATGCTGTAAATCTTTATCTCACTTTTTTTCCTTTTTCTTTACCACAATTCTTTATATTCCTAAGGCAGTGTTATCCATTTTTTCCTTTGAGATATCTTCTATTGCTTCTATTTAATTTCATCTACAGTTATGCTATCCAGTGAGAGCAACTGGGTTATCAAAGACTTGCAATGTGGCTAGTCTGTATTGAGATGTGTTTCAAAGGCTTAGTACACCTAGCTAGAGCAATTAGGCAAGAGAAAGAAAGAAAAGGCATTTAAAGAAGTCAAATTATCCTTTTTTTCTTAATGTTTCAGGTTGAGGGTAGGTTATAACGTTGCACTGGTTAGGTAAATTCCTCTTATAATTGTGTCCTACCCCAAGAGATGTACCATACACCCTAACATTGTATCTATTAAGTGGGAGCACACCCATCCCCATCCTTCCTCCCCTCTCCCTTGTTCCCCTGCCCCCCACCTTGAATTGATAATGAGTTTTTCTCTTATGTGGGTGTGTATCAGATTGTCTACTGGCTTCATACAAATTATCCTTATTTGCAGATAACATAATCTTATATTTAAGAAATCCAAAAGACTCCATGAAGAAAACAGATATAGTAAAGTTGCAGGATAAAAATCAAAATACAAAAATCAGTAGTATTTCTATAAACAGCAATCAATCTGAATAAGAAGAAAGCAATTCTATTTACAATAGCTTAAAAAAAAAAACAAAACTCAAGGAATAAATTTAACCAAAGAAGTAAAAGATCTATACAAGGATAGCTATTAAACACCAGCAAAAGAAACTGAAGAGAATTAGAAGAATTCTATACACACACAAATGGAAAGATAGCCCATGCTCATGGATTGGAAGAATTGTTACTGTTAAAATGTCTATATTACCCAAATGTATTTACAGATTCAATGCAATCCCTATCAAAATACCAATGACATTCTTCAGAGAAATAGAAAAAAACAATCCTAAAATCACACAGAATCACAAAGACCCCAAATAACAAAAGCAATTCTGAGTAAAAAGAACAAAGCTGGAGGCGTCACACAACCTGATTTCAAATACAGTATGGAGCTACAGTAATCAAACCAAAAAAACAAACTCCCCCAAATCAGCCAAGTGTGGTGGGTGCACATAGTCCCAGCTACTCTAAACAGGCTGAGGCAGAAGGGTCACTGGAGCCCAGGAGGTGGAAGTTGCCATTGAGCAATGACTGTACCACCACACGGCAGTCTGGGCAACAGAAGACCCTGTCTCAAAAACAACAACAAACTTATATATAAAATCTGAAACTATAAAACACTTAGAAGAAAACGTGGAAATGCTACAGGATTATAGTCTGGATAAAGATGTTTTTGTGTAAGACTTTAAAAAGCACAGGCAACAAAAACAAAAATAAAAAAATGGGATTACATAGCTAAAAAGTTTCTGCACAGCAAAGAAAACAATTAATAAAGTGAAGAAACGACTTATAGAATGGGAGAAAATACTGGCAAACTATCCATCCAGTAAGGGATTACAACTGGAACATATAAGGAACTCAAACAACGTGATAGCAAAATACCAAATAACCTGATTTTAAAAATGGGCAATAGTCCTAAATAGACAATTCTCAAAAGAAGACATGCAGATGCCCAACAGGTATATTAAAAAATGCTCAACAACACCTATCATCAGGTAATTGCAAATCAACCATAAAATACAGCAGTTACCAAGATTCCATGAATTTTAACTTCACAATAAAATGATAAAATGTAATTATCTTCGCAATAATTGTAAGCTATAGATTAAAATAACTCCATTTCTAACTTATGTATTTAAAGTACTTATATCCTAAGAGTTTTTTTCTTTTTTACATCTGTACAAGTATGGAACCTAATAGTTTTTTTTTTTTTTTTTAAACCACAAAGTGGTCTTTAAGATGTTACTGCATTTAAATTGTATTTTCTCAAAATACAGATATCTATAAACTTAATAAAATTATTCTATGGTAAAAACAGTTAATACTTTTAAATTTACTCTAAAACTGACATATTTGTAGCTCTTATTCCCTTTTAGAATCTGTATTTTTAGAAAGTATCACGATCTTACTCCCTAACACATAAATATGTAAAATTTAGATACAAATTATAAAATTTAAGTGCTAAATCGTAAACATGTTTACCTACTTCCAAAACTTTAGCACTTCACTTACTATTGCTTGCATCCTGTTTAATTTCCTCATTTAACTGCTGCTACTATAGCTGCTGTTAAGATTCAATAGTTTCTGCTCCTGATGTTCCGATTTGTTCCAATTCACTAAATACTGAGGTAATAATCTTCAATGGCACGTTGGGCCTCCGACTGCCCTTAGTCTCATAAGTTAACCTTTATAAACTCTTTTCTGGCAGCACCTTATGCTGTTTTATAACTGCTTGGTGAAAATATATGTAGAAATGGGATGTTAAAGGTACAAATGATTATCAGTATTATCAATACCTACCTCAGAGCTTGCTTTCTATCAAATTAGCAAATGTACATCAACCTTTCGATTGTACATGAATGTACCCATAGCATAGCAACTAAATCAACAAAGAGCTTCAGAAACATTTGCTTTTGGATCAGCCAACGTCAGTTAAATGAGAATTTAAAGAGTATGCTGTTTCCAAATATATTTCCTTTTAAAACCATAGTTTTAGTTATTTTATTTTTGCTTTCTGATGCTGGAACATATCAGTAACATTTATATACATGTGTGTACTCCTCCTGTGAAGGAGTACAGTATATAAACAACAGGGTGTCCCAAAAGTCGCCATACATAGGGAAATGAGAAAATTGTAGCTAAATGTACATTTAAAAAATACTCACTACAGACGGGTGCGGTGGCTCACGCCTGTCATCTCAGCACTGTGGGAGGCTGAGGAGGGAGAATTGCTTGAGCTCAGGAGTTTGAGACTCACCTGAGTGACAGTGAGATCCGAATCATAAAAAAATGGAAAAACCCAGCTGGGTGCCACGGTGAGCGCCTGTAATTCCAGTGGCTTCCAGCGAGGTGCCCACAGCCTGAGTCTGAGGTTGCAATGAGCTACCATGACCACTGCACTCTGCTCAGGGGCATAGGGTGGGACTCTGTCTCAACAACAACAAAAAAAAGCAAAGAAATAAAAAATAAGCAAGGAAATAACATAAAAAAACCCCCAAAATTAAAAAAAAAAAAACCCAAAGAAGAAAATATTCACTATAAAATGCTATAAAGAGGAGGCCAAAACTTACAGAATATTTTATAAATATTTTGTAACATTTTTGTAATGGATATTTTGTAAATAAAGGTACACTTAGGTACAACTTCCTGTTTTCCTTATGCATAGCAACTTTTGGGACATCCCATATTTATTTATTTTTGTTTTGGGTATTTATTTATTTATTTTTGAGACAGATCCTCAAGCTGTCACCCTGGGTAGAGTTATGTGGCATCACAGCTCACAGCAACCTCCAACTCCTGAGCTCAAGCGAGTGTCCTGCCTCCACCTCCCACATTGCTGGGACTATAGGAGCTAACCACAACGTCCGGCTATTTTTTGGTTGCAACCATCATTGTTGTTTGGCAGGCCCGAGATGAATTCGAACCCGCCAGCTCAGGTGTATGTAGCTGGTGCCTCAGCCACTTGAGCCACAGGTGCCAAGCCAAGGGACATCCCATATTTAATATCACATACCGAGAAATAATCTATATTTTGATTCTGAAATTGACTCTACAAATTTAACTGATTCATCAAAGAAAGAGGATGACACCTATATAATTTATTTCTGGAATATTCA
The DNA here is from genome assembly GCF_027406575.1 of Nycticebus coucang. Classification (NCBI taxonomy): domain Eukaryota; kingdom Metazoa; phylum Chordata; class Mammalia; order Primates; family Lorisidae; genus Nycticebus; species Nycticebus coucang. The sequence continues at coordinate 93,417,532 of NC_069794.1, read as the reverse complement.
CAATCATATTTAAGTTATATAAATACATATCCAAAATGCAAATGGGTTTTAAAAATATTTTTATTGATATAATCCATATACCATAAAATTTTACTCCCTAAAGAGTATACAATTCAGTGGTTTTCAGTATACAGTTGTACAACCACTGATACAGTAAGCTATATAATATTTTTACACCTCAAAAAGAAACTTTAGAGGTGTAAAATGTTTAGCTTTTGTGACTGGCTTCTTTCATTTAAAATAATGTTTTTGAGGTTCATCCAAGTTATAGTATATACTGAAGTACTTTATTCCAGTTAAGGCCAAATAATATTTCCTTGTACCAATATACCACACTTTTCTCATCGTCTGTTGGACATTTGGATTGCTTCCACCTTTTAAGGCTACTATAAATAATGCTGTATAATTGCTTTGCATGCACATGTTTTTTGTTTTCCTTAGGATATATCCAGGAGTCAAACTGTTGGGTCATATAGTAACATTATGTTTAACTAAAGTGGATTAACCAGTTTACATTCTCATCAGCAGTGTATTAGGGTTCTCTTTTTCCACATCTTTGCCAATGACTGTTATGTGACTTTTTTATTCTAGCCATTCTAGTGGTGTGAAATGTTATTTCATTGTGGTTTTGATTCGCATTTTCCTGATGATTAATTGATCCTGAGAATCTTTCCATGTGCTAATGGCACATATACATACATAATTTATTTAAAGAAATGACTTCTAATCCTTTCCCCATCTTTTATTAGGTTGTCTTTTTATTGTTGAGTTCTAAGAGTCATTTATATGTTCTGAATTCAAGCCCCTTATCAGATGCATGGTTTGCAAACATTTTGTCGATTTTGTGGATTTTTTTCTTTTCTTTCTTTTTTTTTTTTAAAACAAGAGGCTGAAGTGTAGTGAGGTGATTACAGCTCACTGTAAATTCAAACTCCTGGTCTCAAGTAATCGTCCTGCCTCAGCCTCTGGAGTAAGCTGGGAATTCCTATAGGAATCTGCCACCATGCCTGGCTAATTTTTCTTTTCTTTTCTTTTCTCTCTCTCTTTTTTAAATTTTTTGGTAGAGATGGGGTTTTGCTATGTTGCTCCTAAGCTGCAAGCAATTCTCCTACCTCAGCCTTCCACAGTGGTGTGATTACAGGCATGAGCCACCACACCCACCTTGTTTCTTGAAAGTATCCTCTGCAGGCTCAGTCCCCATAGCACAGTGGTTACGGCACCAGCCACATGCACCAAGGCTAGCAGTTAGAGCCCAGCCTGGGCCAGCTAAATAACATTGAAAACTGCAACAAAAAAAATAGCCGGGTGTTGTGGCAGTCCCCTATTGTTCCAGCTACTTGGGAGGTTGAGGCAAGAGAATCACTTAAGCCCAAGAGTTTGAGGTTGCTGTGAGCGGTGAAGCTATAGCACTCTACAGAGATGACATAGTGAGACTGTCTTAAAAAAAAAAAAAAAAAAGAGGGCAGTGCCTGTGGCTCAAAGGAGTAGGATGATGGCCCCGTATGCCAGAGGTGGTGAGTTCAAACCCAGTTCCGGCCAAAAACTGCAAAAAAAAAAAAAAAAAAAAAAAAGAAAGAAAAAGAAAGTATCTTCTATAACACAAAATTACTTAATTTTGAGGAAATTTATTTCATTTTTCTTCTCTTACTTGTATTTTTTGTTGTCCTATCTAGGAAACAATTCAGTTTAGCTCATATTTCAGGATTTTGATTCAATTTTTTTAGTTAGTTGGTATATGCTGTGAGGTATGGGTCCAACTTCATGATTGATTTTTTTTTTTTTTTGAGACATAGTCTCACTATGTTGCACTTAGTAGAGTTCTATGGCATCACAGCTCACAGCAACCTCAAACTCTTGAACTCAAGTGATGTTCCTGCCTCAGCCTCCCAAGTAGTTGGGACTTATAGGTACTGCTACAACGCCCAGCTATTTTTAGAAATGGGGTCTCACTCTTGCTCAGGCTGGTCTTGAACTCCTCAGCTCAAGAAATCCACCCACCTTGGCCTCCCAGAGTGCTGGGATTAGAGGTGTGAGCCACGGTGCCTGACCTCAACTTCATGATTTACAACCAGATATACAGTTTTCTCAGCACTATTTGTTGAAAAAGACTATCCTTCTCTGACAGAATCATATGGGCACTTTTGTCAAAAATCAACTGACCATAAAGTAAGAGATTACTTCATTCTATTCCAATGATCTATGAGTCCAATACCACACTGTCTAGATTACTGTAGCTTTGTAGTAAGTTTCAAAATTGAGAAATTTTGAGCTCTTCAGTTATCTTCTTTTTCAACATGATTTTGGCTATCCTAGGTCTCTTGCATTTCCATGTCAGTTTTATGCTCAAGTTGCCAGTTTCTGCAAAGCAAGCTGGGATTTTGGTAGGTAATATGTCCAATATGTATAATTTATGGAGTATTGCCTTAACATTATTAAGCCTTCTCATCTATGATCATGAGATCTTTCCATTTGTTTAAGTCCTCCTTAGTTTATTTCAACGTTTTATAATTTTCAGTGTGTGAGTCTTATATTTCCCTTGTTGAACTAATTCCCAAATATTTTCTTTTTGATGCTATTGTAAACAGAAATGTTTTCTTAATTTCATTTACAGACTATTCACTGCTAGTATACCAAATACAACTGATTTGTATTTGTACTGAATCTGTTTTCTACAACCCTGCTGAAATTGTTCATTAGTTCTAATAGTTTTTTAGTGGGCTCATGAGGATTTTCTTTTCTTTTCTAATCTAGAGGACTTTATTCCTTTACTTACTTGTTTGCCCTGGCTAGAACTTCCAGTACAATGTTGAATAGAAATATTGAGAGCAGGATGTGCACAGCTTGTTCCTAATCTTAGAGGAAAGGTATACAGTTTTTTCACCATTAAATGTTAGTTGTGCGATTTTTGAAGTTGCCCTTTATGAGGTTGAGAAAGCTCCCTATGTTCCTTGCTTACTGTTTTTTTTTTAAATGATGAAAGGGTATTGAATTTTGTCTAAGGCTTCTTCTGAGTCTATTGGGACAATCATGTAACTTTTTTCCTTTCCTTTTCTGTGTTATATTACAATGATTCTTTTATATGTGTCAGATCAACATTGCACCCCTGGTATAAATTCCACTTAGTTGAATTAAACTATAATCATTTACATGCTGGTAGATTTGACTTGCTAGTATTCTGTTGAGGGTTTTGTGTCTATATTCATGACGGAGATAGTACTTTAGTTTTCTTGCGATCTCTCTGTCAAGGTTTGATATTAATTCTCCTTAAACATTTGGTGGGGTTCACCTGTGAAGCCATTTGGGTCTAGGATTATCCTTGTGGAGTGTTTATGGGTACAAATTCAATCTCTTACTATGGCTGTATTCAGATTTTACATTTTTTCTTGATTCGGGGTTTTTTTTTTATTGTTAAATCATACCTGTGTACATTAGTGCAATCGCCTGTACCCATTCTAAAATGAACCATAGATGTGGCCCCACCCATTACCCTCCCTCCACCAAAACCTCCCGCCTCCCTTCCCCTTCCTTGGCCCTTTCCCCATAGTCTTGTGCTATAGTTGGGTTATAGTCTTCATGTGAAAGCTATAATTTAGCTTCATAGTAGGGCTGAGTACATTGGATACTTTTTCTTCCATTCCTGAGATACTTCGCTAAGAAGAGTATGTTCCAGCTCCATCCATGTAAACATGAAAGAGGTAAAGTCTCCATCTTTTTTTAAGGCTGCATAATATTCCATGGTATACATGTACCACGATTTGCTAGTCCATTCGTGGGTCGATGGACACTTGGGCTTCTTCCATGACTTAGCAATTATGAATTGGGCTGCAATAAACATTCTGGTACAGATGTCTTTGTTATGTTGTGACTTTTGGTCTTCTGGGTATAAACCTAGAAAAGGAATTATAGGATCGAATGGCAAGTCTATTTTTAGGTCTCTAAGTATTCTCCAAACATCCTTCCAGAAGGAACATATTAGTGGGCATTCCCACCAGCAGTGTAGAAGTGTGCCCTTTCCTCCACATCCACGCCAACATTTCTGGTTTTGGGATTTTGTTATGTGGGCTACTCTTACTGGGGTTAGGTGATATCTCAGAGTAGTTTTGATTTGCATTTCTCTGATGATTAAGGATGATGAGCTTTTTTTCATGTGTTTGTAGATCTTGTGTCAGTCTTCTTTAGAGAATTTTCTCTTCAAGTCCCTTGCCCACCCTGAGATGGGGTCATGTGTTCTTTTCTTGTTAATGCGTTTGAGTTCTCTGTGGATTCTGGTTATTAGACCTTTATCGGAGGTATAACCTGCAAATATTTTCTCCCATTCTGAGGGCTATCTGCTTGCTTTACTCACTATGTTCTTGGCTGTGCAGAAGCTTTTTAGTTTGATCAGATCCCAGTAGTGTATTTTTGATACTGCTTCAATTGCCTGGGGAGTCCTCCTCATAAAATATTCACCCAGGCCAATTCCTTCAAGAGTTCTCCCCGCAATTTCTTCAAGTATTTTTATAGTTTCATGTCTTAAGTTTAAAACTTTTATCCAGTGAGAGTCTATCTTAGTTAATGGTGAAAGGTGTGGGTCCAGTTTCAATCTTCTACAGGTTGCCAGCCAGTTTACCCAGCACCATTTGTTAAATAGGGAATCTTTTCCACACTGAATGTTTTTAATTGGCTTGTCAAAGATCAAATAATGGTAAGTAGCTGGATCCATCTCTTCGTTCTCTATTCTGTTCCAGACATCTACTTCTCTGCTTTTGTGCCAGTACCATGCTGCTTTGATCACTATGGATTTATAGTACAGTCTCAGGTCTGGTAGCGTGATTCCTCCTGCTTTGTTTTCATTGCTCAGTAATGTTTTGGCTATTCGAGGTTTTTTCTGATTCCATATAAAACGAAGTATTATTTTTTCAAGATCTTTAAAGTATGACAATGGAGCTTTAATAGGAATTGCATTAAAATTATGTATTGCTTTGGGCAGTATGGACATTTTAACAATGTTGATTCTTCCCAGCCATGAGCATGGTATGTTTTTCCATCTGTCAACATCTTTGGCTATTTCTTTTCTTAGAGTTTCATAGTTCTCTTTGTAGAGATCTTTCACGTCCTTTGTTAGGTATACTCCCAAATATTTCATCTTCTTTGGCAGTACTGTGAAAGGAATAGAGTCCTCGACTGTTTGTTTGGCTCGGTTATTGTTGGTACATATAAAGGCTACTAATTTATGAATGTTGATTTTGTAGCCTGAGACATTGCTATATTCCTTGATCACTTCTAAAAGTTTTGTAGTAGAATCCCTAGTGTTTTCTAGATACACGATCATATCATCTGCGAAGAGTGAAAGTTTGATCTCTTCTGACCCTATGTGGATACCCTTGATCGCCTTTTCTTCCCTAATCACAATAGCTAAAACTTCCATTACAATGTTAAAGAGCAATGGAGACAATGGGCAACCTTGCCTGGTTCCTGATCTAAGTGGAAATGATTTCAATTTAACTCCATTCAATACAATATTGGCTGTGGGTTTGCTGTAGATGGCCTCTATTAGTTTAAGAAATGTCCCTTCTATACCAATTTTCTTAAGTGCTCTGATCATGAAGGGATGCTGGATATTATCAAAAGCTTTTTCTGCATCAATTGAAAGAATCATATGATCTTTATTTTTAAGTTTGTTTATGTGTTGAATTACATTTATAGATTTACGTATATTGAACCAGCCTTGAGACCCTGGGATAAACCCCACTTGGTGATGGTGTATAATTTTTTTGATGTGTTGTTCGATTCTGTTTGTTAGGATCTTATTGAGTATTTTAGCATCAATATTCATTAGTGATATTGGTCTATAATTTTCTTTTCTTGTTGGGTCTTTCCCTGGTTTGAGGATCAAGGTGATGTTTGCTTCATAGAATGTGTTGGGTAATATTCCTTCTTTTTCTATATTTTGGAAGAGGTTTAGTAGCATAGGTACTAGTTCTTCTTTAAATGTTTGGTAGAATTCTGACGTAAAGCCATCTGGTCCTGGGCTTTTCTTTTTAGGGAGATTTTGTATAGTTGATGCTATTTCAGAACTTGATATAGGCCTGTTCAACATTTCCACTTCGTTCTGGCTAAGTCTTGGTAGGTGGCGTGCTTCTAGGTATTGGTCGATTTCTTTAAGATTTTCATATTTGTGAGAGTAGAGTTTCTTATAATATTCGTTAAGGATTTTTTGGATTTCTGAGGGGTCTGTTGTTATTTCGTCATTACCATTTCTGATTGACTAAATTAGAGATTTTACTCTTTTTTTTCCTGGTTAGGTTGGCCAAAGGTTTATCTATTTTATTGATCTTTTAAAAAAACCAGCTTTTGGATTTATTGATCTGTTGTATAATTCTTTTGTTTTCAATTTCATTTAGTTCTGCTCTGATTTTGGTTATTTCTTTTCTTCTGCTGCGTTTGGGGTTGAAGTGTTCTTTCTCCAGTTGCTTGAGATGTTCCTTTAGGTTATCAACTTCCTCTCTTTCCGTTTTCTTGTGGAAGGCTTGCAGTGCTATAAATTTCCCTCTAAGGACTGCCTTTGCAGTATCCCAGAGGTTCTGGTAATTCGTGTCTTGATTGTTGTTTTGTTCCAAAAATATGGCGATTTCCTTCTTAATCTCGTCTATAACCCATCTATCCTTCAGCATAAGGTTGTTTGGCTTCCATGTTTTTGTATGGGTATGCAGGTTCCTGTTGTTATTGAGTTCAACTTTTATTCCATGATGGTCTGAGAAGATGCAAGGAATAATTTCTATTTTTTTAAATTTGCTGAGGTTAGATTTGTGGCCTAGGATGTGGTCGATTTTGGAGTATGTTCCCTGGGCTGATGAGAAGAATGTGTGTTCAGTTTTGTTGGGATGAAATGTTCTGTAGATGTCTGTTAAGTCCAGATGTTGAATAGTTGAGTTTAAATCTAAAATTTCTTTGCTTAGCTTCTTTTTGGAGGATCCATCCAGGACTGCTACAGAGTTGTTAAAATCTCCAACTACTATGAAAGTGGAGGAAATCGAGTTGCTCATGTCTGTTAGAGTTTCTCTTATAAATTGAGGTGCGTTGTGGTTGGGTGCATAAATATTAATAATTGAGATCTCATCATATTGAGTATTACCTTTAACAAATATGAAGTGCCCATCCTTATACTTAATTATTTTGGTTGGTTTAAAGCCTATTGCGTCTGCGAACAGGATTGCAATGCCTGCTTTTTTCTCCTTTCCATTTGCCTGGAATATAGATGACCATCCCTTCACCTTGAGTCTATATCTGTTTTTTAATGTAAGATGCGATTCTTGGATGCAGCAGATATCTGGTTTGAGTTTTTGTATCCAGTCCGCCAACCTATGTCTCTTTAGAGTACAATTTAAACCATTCACATTAATTGAGAGTATTGATAAGCCTTTCAAGAGACCAGTGGACATTTTTAATCCTTTTGCGACTGTGGAAGTTGGAATTTGATCAAAAATTTTTTGGGTGGGTTTACTTTTGTGGTGGAGAATTATGCTGGTTTTTATGGAGGATAGGTCTAAGAATGTCCTGGAGAGCTGGTTTAGTTGTGGCAAATTTCCTCAACATGTTAATGTCATTGAAGTATTTAATTTCTCCGTCATAAATGAAGCTCAGTTTAGCTGGGTACAGCATCCTGGGTTGAAAGTTATTTTGTTTCAGGAGATTAAAAGTCGATGACCATCCTCTTCTAGCTTGAAAGGTTTCAGCAGAGAGATCTGCAGTTATTCTGATATTCTTCCCCTTGTAGGTAATGGTTTTCTTTCGTCTGGCAGCTTTCAGAATTTTCTCCTTCATATTAACTTTAGTGAAGTTGATTATGATGTGTCTGGGGGATGTCTTATTTGGGTTGAGTCGTGCTGGAGTTCTGAAACTGTCTGCTATCTGAATTTCGGAATCTCTTGGCATGTCTGCAAAGTTCTCCTTCATAATCTCATGGAGAAGAGACTCTGTGCCTTGTGAAGCCACTTCGTCGCTTTCGGGGATCCCTTTAAGACGAATATTGGTTTTCTTCAAATTATCCGAGAGCTCTCTGAGAGAGTGGTCTGTTTTTGCTCTCCATTTCTCTTCTTCTTTGAGGGTTTGGGAGCATTCGAAAGCTTTGTCTTCAATGTCAGAAATCCTTTCTTTTGCTTGCTCCATTCTGTTACTGAGGGATTCTACTGTGTTTCTCAGATCTTTGAGGGATGCAACTTCTTGTCTCAATGTGTCAAAATCTTTGGTCATTTGGTCTTTGAATCCGTTGAATTCTTGAGATAACTTTTGGAATTCTAATTCGATCTTATTTGCTATGCAGATCCTGAATTCAATTTCTGACATCTCAGCTATTTGTTTGGGCATGGGGTCTTGTGCTGTTTCTGCCCCATTGATCCTTGGGGGAGTTGATCTACTCTGATTATTCATATTGCCAGAGTTTTTCTGTTGATTTCGCCTCATGATTATTTTTCACTGTTGCCTCTGGCTGTCCTCAGAGTTGGGGAGGTATCGCTCCAAGATTGGACCCCAGCGGGATCACTTTATTGTTGGTGGATCTTTGTAGGGAGTGACCCTGTGTAGTTCCTCTGGGGCTGCTCTAGCTAGGGAGTTCTGGTTGTGGAAGCAGCTCCGGCGTGTGACACACCCAGATCCAGCAACAGGACTGGGGGTGGTGAGTATGGTTCTGGGAGTGCCAGGCGCCCAGTGACTTTGGCACGGAGAGCCCAAAGCTCCAGCAGTCTCTGGCCAGGAGAAGAGCTCTGCACAGAAGCAGGGAGGGCTCCAAAGGGCATGCAACTACCAGAGTCCCTGTCCAGATGAACGGGCTAGTGTGGAAGCTGAGAGGACACAGGAGGGAGGATGCAGGGTTCCGTGGCTCCCGCAGTTCCCGGTCAGAGAATGTGGAGGCCCAGTGGGTGTGGGTCACCGGTCGGGGGTCGCTGCACAGCTCTTATGGAGGTCTGGGTGGCGCCAGGCCCAGGAGTTTGAGGTTGCTATGAGCTGTGATGTCACGGCACTCTACCCAGGGCAACAGCCCAAGGCTCCGGTGTGCCAAAACCGTCTCACTCTGCCCCTAAGGATTAAGGCTGTAAGGCAGCTCAGTCCCCGCTTTTAGGCTGCTCAGTCAGTAGGTTACTCTGACCCGCCCAATCCTTGCTCTGAGACTGTGAGGGCGGAGCTTGCCAGGGCAGTTCTTTCACAATGGCTTCCTGCACCCAGTGCAGTGGCTCAGTCTGGGGCCCCAGACAATGCCCAAAGTTCTCCACACTCCTGCTCAAGCTCTCCCCAAGGCAGTTCAACTGAGTGCCAAGTCCAAGAACACCGAAACAGTTCACAGGTAAGGCCTTTCCAGTTTGCAGTCTCACTGCTCCTTGTACTTACGGTTGCCGGCGTGATTAGGTCGATCGAACACACGAAACCGCTTGCCACTGTTTATGTCCTCCTGTTGGGGTCCAGACGTCCCTTGCTGGCTCCCTGTATCCTCAAAGGGATGATTATAGGCAGATCCCACTGGCCAGAGATGCCTGGAGTCTTGTCTCCTTAGATTCGCTGTTCCCAGTTGCAGGGAAGCTGTTACTTGGCCGCCATCTTTAATCTCTCAGGTTTGGTTTTTCTGTGTCTTTTTTTTTTTTTTTGTAGAGACAGAGTCTCACTTTGTCACCCTGGGTAGAGTACTGTGGCATCTCAGCTCACAGCAACCTCCAGCTCCCGGGCTTAGGTGATTCTCTTGCCTCAGCCTCCCGAGTACCTGGGACTATAGGCACCTGCCACAATGCCCGGCTATTTTTTTTATTGCGGTTTGGCCAGGGCTGGGTTTGAACCCACCACCCTCAGTATATGGGGCCGGCGCCCTACCCACTGAGCCACAGGCGGCGCCCCAGTTTTTCTGTGTCTTTGTAGTACTTGTACAGTTCATCTAGAGTATCTACTGGCTGGCATGCAACTATTCATAGCAATCCCTGATAATCTTTTTTATTTCTGTAAGATCTATAGCAATGTCTACACTTTCATTCTTGATTTTAGTGATTTGATTTTCTTGATCAGGGTTGGGAATTTTGTTGCTCTTTTCAAAGAAACAACTTCTGGTACTGCTGATTTTCTCTATTTTACTATTCTCTATTTTATTTATTTCCACTCTAATCTTTATTATTTTTGTTCTTTTCCTAGATTTGAATTTAATATGTTCTTTTTTGTACTGTTAAGGTAGGTTAGATTACTGACTTAAGATCATTCTTCATTTTTAACATGGTCATAAATCTTTTACAGTTATAAATTTAGCATATGACATGAAGTTTAGTATATTGTCATTTTGTTTTTATTTAGCCCAAAGTATTATCTAATTTTCCTTGTGATTTCTTGTTTGGCCCATTGGTTAATAAGGAATGTACTATTTAACTTACATATATTTTTGATTTTTCCAAATTTCCTTGTTATAAATTTTTAATTTCATTCTATTGTGTTTGGAGAACATATTTTATATTATTTCTATCTTTCTAAATTTATTAAGTTGTCAGTTTTAGGACCTAGCATATAATCATGGGCAATGATTCATGTGCACATGAAAAGACTGTACATGTTGCTGTTGGGTAGAGCATTCTATAGATAGGTTAGATTTACAATGTCATTCATACCTTCTATTTCTTTCTGGATCTTCTACCTAGTTATTCTATTTTATTGAAAACAGAGTAGTAAAGTCTCCAACTATTATGGTTCAGTTGTCTATTTCTCCCTTCAATTCTGCCAATCAATATTTCAGGTATTTGAGTACTCTGTTATTAGGTGCAGAATGATCCTTTTATCATTATAAAATGTTGTTTGTCTCTAGTAATATTTTTTGACTTAAAGTCTATTATTTGGCTGATATGTTACTACATCTTTTTTAATGTTCTTCAACTCCCCCAATACTACCTTTTTTGTTGTAAATATTTTCTGATGCTTTATTTTAATTTTCCTGTTTTTCTTTCACTATATTCTGTTCAGCTATTTTCTTGGTGACACTCTGGAGATTATAATTAACCACTTAACTTATAATAAATAGTTCCAATTAATTACAATAGTATGCAAAAATACTGCTCCTCTATAATTAGTTTTGTCTTTTATCCTCTGCACTGTTATACTAATACTAATTACATTTATATACATTATAAGCCAATCAACAATGTATAATTATTGCTTTCTGCAAATTTATTTTAAATCAAATAGAAGGAATTAAAAAATACATTTATACTGCCTTTTAAAATACTTTGTAGTCACTTTTATTGATGCTTTTTATTTCTTCATATGGATTCAGTTATAGTCTAGTCTTCCATAAACAGTTACAGATATAGTTCAGTCTTCCATGAACGGTCCTACTGAATGCAAGGAGACAGTGCTGGAAAAGGATTAACCGGCCACTCCTATATGCCAGGTGCTACCATTTCTAAATTACTTTATTAGCATCAACTTGATCACTATTTACCTAGAACTAAGTGTTTTCAAAATTTTGAGTTTGAACTTAACTTTCTTTCTTACTCTAAAGCAGAGATTTTCAACTGGTGTGCTGTGGCACACTGGTGTGCATGAGGGTATCTTAGATGTGCTGCAGAAGTTTTTTAAAACCATTAATTAAATTATTTTCAAAAGAAGTTTAAAACACCATAAATGTATTCTCTTTTTATTCTTTTTCGATCAACATAAGAGTGCCTCAGAAGTTTAAATATAGGCTATGTGTGCTACGAGATAACAAAGGTTGAAAATCACTGTTCTAAACTGACTGAAACGGGGGATCAGAAGGTCTTAGTTCTGGGTTCAACTTTGCCATGTAGTGTCTAACCTAGGAGAAGCCAGTTAACCCTGAGTTTTATTTAGTTTTCCATTAGTAAAAATGTAAACTGGACTTTTTTTTTTCCTGTATCTCTCTTTCAGATTTGAAATTCCATAATTTTATCATATTTATTCTTTCTCTAAAAGTGCTACCAGGTTCCCCTTTTATTTCCACTTTCACAGCTGGTATCATTTAGATCCAGACTATTTTATGGTTGGTGAACAGATAACCCAATCTATCCTTTTTATGGTGTCTCCTCACTTCATTCCATTGAACTAAGTAGTCAGCCAAATACCATGTATTTCCCTAAAGGAATAGTCTCATCATTTCATTGATCTACATTTGATATTTTGTCTATCACTTCTATCTTATTTTCTCAAATCTACACTTAAAAGATGATATTTAAAACCTTTTATCAACTACCCTGCTTTTAATGTCTAATGTCATATCTTTAATATATATATATATTTTTTTGTAGAGACAGAGTCTCACTTTATGGCCCTTGGTGGAGTGCCGTGGCCTCACCCAGCTCACAGCAACCTCCAAGTCCTGGGCTTAAGCGATTCTCTTGCCTCAGCCTCCCGAGTAGCTGGGACTACAGGCGCCCGCCACAACGCCCGGCTATTTTTTGGTTGCAGTTTTGGCCGGGGCTGGGTTTGAACCCACCACCCTCGGTATATGGGGCCGGTGCCCTAGCGACAGAGCCACAGGCGCCGCCCATCTTTAATATTTTTATTAAAAATATTTCAAAAAAAATTTCAAACATACAGAAACGTAGGCAGTATTATAATCATTACTTTTCAGAATCAACTGGAATTATGTTTTTAAATTAATTATTTAATCGATTATTTATGTTTTTGAGAAACAGTCTCACTTTGTTGCCCTTGGTAGAGTGCTATGGTATTAGCCTAGCTCACAGCAACCTCAAACTCTTGGGTTCAAGCGATCCTTTTACTTGAGCCTCCTGAGTAGTTCACAGATCATATTTTGTAAACTTAGAGTATACTGTTCTCATCTTTAATATATTTTTTTTTATTGTTGGGGATTCATTGAGGGTACAATAAGCCAGGTTACGCTGATTGCAATTGTTAGGTGAAGTCCCTCTTGCAATCATGTCTTGCCCCCATAAAGTGTGACACACACCAAGGCCCCACCCCCCTCCCTCCTTCCCTCTTTCTGTTTCCCCCCCATAACCATAACATCTTTAATATTTTTAATATGTCTGCTTGTGTACATCCATTATTAGTATATTCTAGGATTCCGTGAGTTTTTATTTCATTTTTATTAGTTTTTATCAGTGGAATCACATCTTACATATCCCTTTCTAACTTGCTATTTTACTTAATTTTGTATTTTTAAGACTTATCCACAGAACAGATTCATATCATAGAATACTGGTATATAATAGTCTAGTATTCCATTGCAGGATTTCTCTAAAATCCAGTTTCCCACCTGTGAACATTTGTGTTGTTTCAGTTTTTTCATTATTATAAAAGATGCAATAAACAGTTTTTCACATGTGCCCTTGTATAAAATGTATATACAAGATTTTTCAATAGGAGACCTACCTCAAAATATATGTCACATTGGGGGGACACACTTTTCCAGCTTTATTTATTAAATACTGTTGTATCATTCTCCATAACACTTGTGCCAGCAGTGTGTGACATTCAACAATTTCTACAGGATTCTGGGGCCCAGGGTTTGGCTAACTGGAGAGCCACCTAACTAGAGAGGAATTATACTAACTGTAGAGAGTCTAGGAGTTAATAGAACATTAGTGCTTTATAGAGCAGGAATCCATCAGGATTCCATGACCATTATGTTTCATTATTAGATAATTCTCTTTCATAACAATTTTAAATAACATATATTTTATTAAAATGTTACAAAATAATTATTTAATAATTTCATATTAGCTTGAATTATATGAAAATAGTTTGCTGTTTACTTTCAAATAAAGTATTTTGTTAATTAAACACTTAAAATAATTTGCCAATTTTTATTTTCTTGGAAATATATACTTTAACAAACAAATGAAACAGTATTAGTCTCTCTGAATAAGATATTATTTTATTGTTTTGTGTCAAAGATAAAATTAAAATCTAGTTTACTTTCTTTAAATTTTCTCACTAATAATATCAGGGACCTTTTTTCTCTTTAGATTACCTTACATTTTACATTCAATTTATAAGTTTGATTTTATTATCTCTTAAGAACTAATACAATATTTTATGCAAAGACAGTTATTTGTGCGAAGTTAATCTTTTTCAGAGCAGCATAGCTGAATCTTCATTAAAAAATAAACTTTTGAAAATATGTGCTTACAAAAAATATGGAAACATGCAGATTTTCACCCTGAACCTGTGTATAAGGCTTTTTTCTCTAAGGAAAAGGTAATGGATAAGTGCTAGAATTTTAAAAAAGTATTTTGATTTTCTCATGAAATGGCATAAATAGCGGTATGGTTTAGGTGTGGGGGAGAAACAAACTCTAAAAGGAAAGTGACTGGCTTAATGTTTAAATTATCATCTTTACAGAAGTTTCTAAGAATGAGAAACTTGGCCAACATCTATTTATTTGCCAGGCAAAGCCATAAAACAGAAGACTAATTTGGGCTGTGAATCTATGATTGAGGGTCTGGATTAGAATTCTGAGGCACAAAATTATTGTCACAAAGGTGTGAGCTATTATTTTAGAGTCTCAGTAATCTCATCCCTAAGGTTTATTTGATATGTATAGTTTGGTACATAAGCTATAAGTTTTTTAATGTACATATTTAAAAATTTATCAATTTTTAAACTTAAAAGTGTGAACCCTTTAAAGTTTTGATGGCTGATTTTTGATTATTAGTGAAAGTTTTCCTTCTTACTTACAGTTAAACCAAACTCAGCTTCTTTTATTTATTTATTTTATTTATTTATTTATTTATTTATTGTTGAGGATTAATTGAGGGTACAAGAAACCTGGTTACGCTGATTGCATTTGTTAGGTAAAGTCCCTCTCACAATCGTGTCTTGCCCCCCAAAGGTGTGGCACACACCAAGGCCCCACTCCCTCCCTCCTTCCCTCTCTCTACTCTTCCTTTCTCCCACTCCTCCCTCCTTCTTTCTCTCTCTGTTCTCCTCTTTTGTTAGGTATATTCCTAGGTATTTCATTTTCTTTGAAGTTATGGTGAAGGGAGTTGTGTCCTTAAGTAGCCTCTCATCTTGACTATTATTGGCATATACAAAGGCTACTGACTTGTGGACATTGATTTTATATCCTGAGACATTACTGTATTTTTTGATGACTTCCAGGAGACTTGTAGTTGAGTCTTTGGAGTTCTCTAAGTATAAGATCATGTCTTTGGAAAAAAAAAAAATCATATCTTTCGCAAAGAGGGAGAGTTTGACCTCCTCTGCTCCCATTTGAATGCCTTTTATTTTCTTGTCTTGCCTAATTTATTGGCTGGAACTTCCAGCACTATGTTGAATAGTAATGATGACAGAGGACAACCTTGTCTGCTTCCAGTTCTAAGAAGAAAAGCTTTCAGTTTTACTCCATTCAGTAAAATATCAGCTGTGGGTTTGTCATGGACAGCTTCAATCAGTTTAAAAAATGTGCCACGTATGCCTATACTCTTCAGTGTTTTAATTAGAAAATGATGCTGGATTTTACCGAATGCCTTTTCTGCATCTATTGAGAGGATCACATGGTCTTTGTTTTTGCTTGTGTTAATATGGCGGATAAGGTTTATGGACTTGTGTGTGTTAAACCAGCCTTGCCTCCCTGGGATGAAACCTACTTGATCATGATGTATGATTTTTTTGATGATAAGCTATTGGCTAGGATTTTGTTGAGAATTTCTGCATTATTATATTCATGAGTGAAACCGGCCTGACATTCTCCTTTTTAGTTGGGTCTTTTCCTGGTTTGGTATTAGGATAATGTTTGCTTCATAGAACGTGTTGGGAAAGATTCCTTCCTCCTCCATTTTTTGGAATAATTTTTGCAGTACGGGAATAAACTTTTCATTGAAGGTTTGATAGAATTCTGGTGTGAAGCCATCTAGATCAGGGCATTTTTTTGTTGGAAGATTTTTTATTGTTTCTTTAATCTCTGTGCTTGAAATTGGTCTGTTCAGGGGGTCTATTTCTTCCTGGCTAAGTCTACGGAAAGGGTGTGAATCCAAATATTGATCCATTTCCTTCACATTGCCAAATTTCTGGGCATAGAGTTTCTGGTAGTATTCAGAGATGATCTCTTGTATTTCTGTGGCATGAATTGTTATTTCCCCTTTATCATTTCTGATTGAAGTTACTAGAGATTTTACTTTTCTATTTCTCGTTAGTCTGGCCAATGGTTTATCTATTTCATTTATTTTTTCAAAAAACCAACTCCTTGTTTCATTAATTTTCTGAATGATTCTTTTGTTTTCAATTTCATTGATCTCTGATTTGATTTTGGATATTTCTTTTCTTCTACTGGGTTTAGGCTTAGATTGTTCGTCTTTTTCCAATTCCATAAGGTGGCTTGTGAGTTTGTTGATGCACTCTCTCTCTGCTTTTTGAATGTAGACATCTAAAGCGATAAATTTTCCTCTCAAAACTGCTTTTGCAGTATCCCACAGGTTTTGGTAGCTTGTGTCTTCATTGTTGTTATCCTCAAGGAAGTTAATGATTTCCTGTTTTATTTCTTCCTGCACCCAACTGTCATTCAACAGAAGGTTGTTTAATTTCCATGCCTTTGTGTGGGGTTGAACGTTTTTGTTGGAGTTAAGTTCCACCTTTAGTGCCTTGTGGTCTGAGAAGATACAAGGTAATATTTCAAATCTTTTGATTCTGATGAGGTTTGTTTTGTGTCCTAGGATATGATCAATTTTGGAAAATGTTCCATGGGGCGATGAGAAGAATGTATATTCTTTATCTTTGGGATGGAGTGTTGTATATGCATCTATCAAGCACAGTTGCTCTAGGGTCTCATTCAAGTCCCTTATATCTTTTGTTTAATTTCTGTTTAGAGGATATGTCCAGCTCTGTAAGAGGAGTGTTAAAGTCCCCTGTTACTATGGTGTTATAGGATATCGTATTGCTCAGACTGAGTAAGGTCTGAGAGAATCTGGGAGCATTTATGTTGTGTGCATAAATATTCAGAATTGAAACATCTGTCTTCTTGTTGTATTTTTCCTTGACCAATATAAAGTGACCATCTTTGTCTTTTTTTACTTCAGCTGCTTTAAATCCACATCTGAAAATAAAGATTGCAAGTCCTCTTTTCTTCTGAATTCCGTTTGCCTGAAAAATTGTCTTCCAACCCTTAACTTGGAGTATTAATTTGTCTTTTGAAGCTAGGTGTGTTTCCTGTGGACAGCAAGTGGATGGCTTGTGTTTTTTAATCCAGTCAGCCAATCTATGTCTCTTCAGTGGGGAATTTAATCCATTAACATTTATTAAGATAATTGATAAGTGTGGTAGTGTTCTATTCATCTTATTTTATGAGAGTCCATTTGCTTAGTTTTATCTTTTGCATTATTGTGGAAGTTAGGTTCTGTCCTTTAATTTGCTGTTGATCCATTGTGCAGTCAGTGTGTAGAACAGGTTGAAGTATTTCCTGTAGAGCTGGTCTTGTGGTGAATTTCCTCAGTTTGTATATCAGTAAATGATTTGATTTCTCTGTCAATTTTAAAGCTTAGCTTAGCAGGATATAGAATTCTGGGCTGGAAATTGTTCTGTTTAAGTAGATTAAAGGGAGATGAGCAGGGTGGCGCCTGTGGCTCAGTCGGTAAGACATCAGCCCCATATACTGACGGTGGCGGGTTCAAACCCGGCCCCGGCTGAAATGCAACCAAAAAATAGCTGGGCATTGTGGCAGGCGCCTGTAGTCCCAGCTACTTGGGAAGATGAGGCAAGAGAATCGCTTAAGCCCAGGAGTGGAGGTTGCTGTGAGCTGTATGATGCCATGGCACTCTACCAAGGGCCATAAAGTGAAACTCTGTCTCTACAAAAATAAATAAATAAATAAATAAATAAAGGGAGATGAGCATTGTTTTCTTGCTTGAAAAGTTTCATTAGAAAAGTCTGCAGTCACCCTGATGGATTTACCCCTGTAGGTCAATTGGCACTTACTCCTGGCAGCTTGAAGAATCTTTTCTTTTGGAAAAGAATTCACTTTGGAGAGGTTTATCACAATGTGTCTTGGAGAAGCTCAGTTAGAGTTGAGGTGACCTGGGGTCCGATATCCCTCTGAAAGGAGTGTGTCAGAATCTTTGGTGATATAAGGGAAATTTTCATTTATAATATTGTGTAGTACGGCTTCCATTCCTCTGGGGCATTCTTCTTCCCCTTCTGGGATACCTATAACTCATATATTTGAATGCTTCATGAAGTCCCAAAATTCTGTCAGTAACCGTTCTGCTTTCTCTCTCTTCTGCCTCTTTAACTACCTGAGTTATCTCAAAGGGCTTTGTCCTCTACCTCTGAGATTCTTTCTCCTGCATGGTCTAATCCAGAGGTCCTCAAACTTTTTAAACAGGGGGCCAGTTCACTGTCCCTCAGACCGTTGGAGGGCCAGACTATAGTTTAAAAAACAAACTATGAACAAATTCCTATGCACACTGCACATATCTTATTTTGAAGTAAAAAAACAAAATGGGAACAAATATAATCACACCGCCTCCTGTGCCCCACGGGCCGTAGTTTGAGGACCCCTGGTCTAATCTGTTGTTGATACTTTCCATTGCATCTTTAAGTCCCCTAATTGCTTCAGTTCCTTCAGCTCTGCTATATAGTTTCTATATTCTTCATATTATTCATCTCTTATTTGATTCTGTGTTTGGATTTCCTTTTGGTTATTTTCTACTTTACCAGCAGTTTCCTTCATTGTTTCCATCAGTTCCTTCATTGTTTTCATCATCTATATTCTAAATTCCCTTTCTGTCATTTCTAACATTTCTCTATAAGTGGAATCCTCTGTAGTAGCTACCTCACAGTCCCTTGGGAGGGTTGCTCTGGACTGGTTTTTCATGTTGCCAGGATTTTTCTGCTGATTCTTCCTCATGAGTGTTTTCTTTTATCTGTTTCCTTGCTCTAATTTTCCATTTACTTCCTCTTGCTCTTTACGTTACCGTGACTCTGGAATAGGGTTTCAATGAGTTCCAGTGTGCCAAAACCAGTCTCTATGTCCCTGAGGGCCAAGGCTGTAAGGCGTCTCAGTCCCCGCCTTTAGGTTGCTCAGTCACTAGATTACCCGCCAAAGGTCTCCTGCCCAATTGTTGCTCTGCAAGCCTGAGAACGGGGCTTGCCAGGGCAGTTCTCCCACAATGGCTCCATGAGGCCCACAGCTGAACGCTATTAGCTCTGTCTGGCTCAGTGGCTCAGTCTGGGGCCCTAGACAATGCTTAAGGTCCTCCACACTCTTGTCCAAGTTCTCTCAAGGTAGTTCAACTGAGTGCAAAGTCCAAGAAAACCCCAAAACAGCTCACAGGTAAGGCCTTTCCAGTTCGCAATCTCACTGCTGCTGTACTTTCAGGTGCCGGTGGGATTAGACTGTACAAACACACGCAACCACTTGCCAGTTCTCCACCGCTTTTGTCCTCCTCATGGGGTCCAGAAGTCTCTCGCTGACTCCCTGTGTCCCCAAAGGGATGTTTCTGGGCAGATCCCACCAGCCACAGATGCCTGGAGTCTTTTCTCCCCAGTCTCACTGAGCACAGTTGCAAGGAAGCTGTTCCCCCCTCCCTAACTGAACTTCTATAGAGATAAAGTATAATCTAAAGTAGCATTATGGAAAATCTAATCTCAGAAACAAACATTTTAGGATTTGTTTTAAGTAGTGTAGAAAATGGCTCTGCTTTTTCAGTTCATCTGTAGTTTCCTCTGGACAAAAATGCTCAGAGGATTTTTAAGACAGTTCTCAATCAGGTGTGCAACCAGAGCCAGCTATGCATGAAAGCTTACTGTCTAACAAAAACAATAAGAGCTCCCTTAACTTAAAGAAGAAATTTAATGACCTGTGGTTTAGTTACTCTAAACTTCTAGGGTAAAGATCTAAATCTGATGAAAAAATAATTTTTTTACAATTATTCATCCACCAGGTTTTGAACATTATTTTATTCTAAATATACAGTGTGTAAATTATATACTTATATAGTGTGTAAATTAATTATATAATAATCAATTGTGTGGTAAATAATAAACACTTTGCTTTCCAAAGCATAGCTGCCAAAGAAAAAATCCAAAATGACACCAGAAATATATTATATTTCCATATAGAATAAGACCTACTCTCTGATCATTTTACACTTTTATTCCATTAAGACCCTATTTTGGATGATGCTACTGGGAATAACGGAACATGAACCTCCAAAAATCCATTCTTTCATAATAGCAATAAGACCATAGGAAAAAACTATGAAAACGAACTTTTTCAGAACTCTGGAATGAGTTCTGAGAGGCATGCAACAATCTGCTCAAGGAAAATGACTGAAACCTGATTTGGACAGTCTGTGCCATCTTCATTTTCTCTAGTCTCTTATTCTGCTTCATGGTATCCTTGAAAAACAGTACTAATTTCACGGTAGCAGTGAAAACCAACAGGTAAGTAGCCCCCAGAGGATACAGAATGGTTTGGAGTTTCATAAAAGTGCCACCACCAAACAACTGTCATATTTCACCTGTCTGGCAGTTTCCTGGAAACACCCAGTCTCAGGGTTTGTCTTTAATTGACCTATCTCAGAGCTCCATTACTGCAAATAGCTTTCCCCCAGGGGAGTATGTCTAAAACAACCTGTGGGCAGTCAGTTTACATGACCAACAGCTGCTGTAGTGATGATAACGACTGGGAAAACAAGAAGCTGACTAAAAACTTAGAAAGAAAAAATTGGGAGATAAGACGTCCACAGGGGGGCTTTGTAAAGCTCCAACAAGTGCAGGACTATGTATAAACCTAGTTTCATTCTGGCATTATAGGCCTACTCACTAGGTGCTATATTAGAAATTACTAACATTTTCCCCCCCTATTTTGATACAAATCAAAATTTGTACTGAGGGGTACAGACCTCATTTATTCCTGTGGGTTCACTACCTCCAATATTCTGATAATTTCTGTAGCTCTGGCTCAAGTCAGATCTTTTCCCGAAATCCAATTCATTAATTTACCTCTTTTAATAGTGATTAAGACTCATAATACATGATTAAGAATCTTCTGGACTTAGCTTTGACTCCTGGTTTTTGCCTTTCAGCTGTATTAACTCAACCTAGTAACAAGTAATTTAATAACTTTCTAATTCTTTCTTTCTATAAAATGGAAGCCTAAAAGCTACTTTTTAGGACTGTTATAAAGATTAACCAATAATGCATGTAAAGGGCTCAACTCAATATCTGACACATGACTCAAACAGCAGCTGCTATTATTTTTATTATGTTTACTTATACATCTCCAAACACCTGAAAAGCAAATGAAGTTCTCTCATATTCCTTCAATTCCCAAACTGCTACTTCTGTTTTCCTTACAATTAAAAGGCTCTATTATTTTTCCAAAATATTTGCTGCCTCTCCCTATGGTAAGATTATCCCCACCCTACTGATGGAAGGTTTGGCCACATGCCTTGTGGTAGTACCAGTGAATGGAGGTCAGCATGCAGCTGAGCAGGATACCAGCCGCAGGCTGAGAAGTGGTTCTCCATCTTCCTAATACCACGACCCTTTAATACCCTTTAATAATTCCTCATTTTGTGGTCACTCCCACACATGAGGAGCGGTGTCTCAGTTCCTAAGACCATCAGAAATATGCGTTTTCCAATGGTCTTAGGTGACTCCTGTGAAAGGGGAAAGGGTCATTCGACTCCCAAAGGGGATGTGACCCACAGGTTGAGAACCGCTGGCATAGAGGCTGGTCTCAAGTGAAGGTTATGTGGCAAACAGCCACAGCTAAATTTCTCAGACATGTAGTCTGAGAAATAAAATTTCTGGTAAACTACTGAGATTAAGAGTCTGTTTGTTATGATAGAATATTGACTTGATATTCATAAGACTTATCTTAGGGAACGGCTTTGCTATCTACCTACATCATTCAAAGAAAAAGCTCATGGAAATTTTTATCCTCTCTTTTCAGTTTTGTTTACCAAATTTACCTCCTTAACATTTCTCAAATTGTGCATCATTAAATATGATTTAGGTTTTTATTTTCTTCATCTTTTATAATACTTTACTTGCCTAGCTGTGTTCCTCTTAAACATGTTAATCTGCATGAATAAGATTAATGTAATTTCTTTTAAATGCTTTACATGCTTAATTATAAGTGCTTAAATATCAAGGTTGCTATTAAACTTATGATAAAACTCAAATTTTCTTAGGCATTTTAATATTGCATAAATACCAAAGAAATACAGGTTACCTCAGTATTATCAAAACTTATTTCCCAATTTAACACGAAAGTATTAAGAGCATAAGCCTGATTTAATTCATCATTACAAAGAAACTCTAGGCTCATGCAGTTTCACTGCATTTCTATTCAAAAATAATCAAGAAAGAAACAATTTTAAGCCTATACAAACTTAACCAGAGAATAGAGAAAGAAGGGTGAACTCCCCAGTTTACTTTATGAACTAATATATCTTTGACACCAAAAACCAGAATATATTTGGAAACAGTCAAATTATAAGTCAATTTCACTCATGAGCATAGACTAATAATAAAATCCTAGAGAAAATATCAGCATATTCAAATCCAGCAACATTTAAAAAGGATAACATATTATAACCAAGTTAGGTTTATCTAGGAATATATACAGTACCAGTTAAACATTCAAAACTCAATGTAAATTATCATATTAAAATGTACAGGAGAAATACATGACTGTTTCAAGAGATGTAGAAAATGAAACATTTTTAACACCCCTTATAATAACAATTTTTAGTACACAAGGAGGAGTATTATAAAGAATATCTTTTAAAAATCTATAATAAATATCACGCTTAAAGACAAATGCTGAAAACACTTTCTTTGAGACTAAGTCTCAGAATGAGTAATCGTTTACCAAGGTTGCTGGATATTAAAGCAATGTACAAAAAATAAACTGTATGTCTATTTACCACTAGAAGAAAATGAAAATTTCACACAGAAACTTTATAATAGCATATATAAATCAGGTGCCCGGAAATAAATCTAACAGAAGATGTTCATGGAAAAAATTATAAAACTTCACTGCAACATTAAAAACATAAATAAACGGACAGATGCACTGACTCCAACTATTGAAAGTCGCAATATTGTAAAAATGTCATTTCTGTCTTTAATTGATCGATTGATTCAAGGCAATCAAAATAAAAATTTCAACAGGGAGTGAGGGTGTGTATGTTTATTGATGAGCTAACTCTAAAATTTATTAGTAAATGGGGTGGCATCTATGGCTCAAAGGAGTAGGGCGCCGGCCCCATATGCCAGAGGTGGCGGGTTCAAACCCAACCCTGGCCAAAAACTGCAAAACAAAAACAAACAAAAAAATTAGTAAATGTAAAGGCCAAAAATACTACACTCTCAAGGAACAAGGAGGGATGGTTTGCCCTACCGGGTATTAAGACTTAAAAAGTCTTATATTCTTGGTACGGAACTGAATCAAGAAATTAGAAGCAACACCATAAATTTGACAATATCTTTATCAAGGTATCATAAATACACGACAAAAGTATCATTGTAGAGCAATAGGAAAATGACAGTCTATTCAATAAATGATGCTGAAATAACTGGGTAAATACACCTGGGAAAACAGTCAAACTGGACCTGTGCTTGATAGAATTCACAAAAATCTATTCTAGTGGACTTTAGAATAAAATGTTAAGGCAACACTGTAGATTCTAGAAGATAACATAGGAAAGTATTTAAAAAGAAGCTGAGGACATGTTCTCTGTTTACTTATATTCTATCTTGTGTACTTGGCATCCATTCATCACAAGGCCTACTATATTAACTACATTTTCTTATTTTCTGTATCTTGATGCTGTTGTATTTGGGGCCTTGCTGGCTGGCCCTTACAGGGATACTTGGAGGGAGCCAGGAGCACACTTCTCACATGCAAACCAATCAACTCCAAGTCTACAGTGCCAACCGCTGACCTTACCTAACTATCACATACCAAGCTAATATTCATCCTGCCACAAATTATCTTACAGCCAGCTACTAGGTATCTAGAAACCACCCCTATTTCCCAAAGGCCACTGAAGTATTAACATTAGCCAATCCCAAATTGTTTACTCTGCCCTGCCTTTTCTTTCCTGTAGAAACCCCAATAAGGCCTTGGCCTAGGCTTTTCTCTCACTGCTGCTACTGCCTGCTGACCAAGACTTGATGCTTCCCCCGTGTGGCATGGCATGCCCCTTTTTTGGGAAATGTAAGTAACAAAAGGGACTTGCAATGGCATTAGTCCCTTTTTGTCATCACTTAGGTTACCTCCATATATTAAAATCCTATGGGTATAAATAATAATAATAATAATGATACTAACTAAATGGAAAAGATTCTGATTAGAAAGCTTGATAGGCAAGCTGAGTTTTTAAATATCTTAACCAAAAGTTTAAATGTACTCAGTCCTTTTGCTAGGAAAATGCATAGAAAACCAGATAAGATGAAGTTAAATTAGCAAAGTACCAAACTATACAAGAAACCACAATGTCTGAAATTTTCTTTTGATAATGACAATAGCAAATAGAACCAGGCATTCCACCTGTGCCTACAGCTCATATTTCCTAAAGCTGCTCTGGAAGGTAATGGGGCACAAGCACTCACACATGTCTTACTTCCTGTATCAGGAAAGGATATAAACTCAAATCAATCATCTGCCCAAGAATACACAATGGTATAGCCACCCTTAAAGACAACTTGGTAGTTTCTTATAAGGCTAAACATATTTTTGCGATATAATCCAGCAATTATACTCCTCGGTATTTTTACCAACAAGAGTTAAAACTTAATGTCCTAAAATTCTCCACATGAATGTTTAAAACAGATTTAATTATAAAAGCCAAAACCCCCAAAACTAGAAGTAACTAAGATGTCCTTTCAATTAGATGAACAGACAAATGAATGAACTGATTCACACAATGACGTATTCTTCCATAATAAAAAAGCAAGCTATTAAGCCATGAAAAGAAATTTTCTAGACATGCTTCTAATGAATGAAGCCAGTCTGAAAGGGCTATGCTGTATGCCATTCTGGAAACTACAGAGAGACAATAAAAAGATCAGTGGGAGCCAGGGATCTGAAAGGAGTGAAGGAAGTCTGAACAGGTAAAGCACAGGGGACTTGTGAAGTAGTGAAACTATTCCATATGATACTGTAATGGTGGTAACGTAAGATTATGCATTTATCAAAACCCATAGAACTGTTATACAACACTAATAGTGAACCCTAATATAAACTATGGACCTTACTTAATAATAACACACCAATATTGGTTCAGTGGTTTTAACAAATACACCACAATAATATATGAGGCCTGACAGTTACGTTTGTGAACTTGCCACTGTGCCTTTACATCGGAAGCACTGTACACACAACTCCCTGAAGTTTTATAACCTTGATATATCAGCCTTTCACAGCTGTATTCATGTCAATGGGGGAGGTGGTATCTTGCTGAGAGGCTTTGTTTTGTTATTGTTGTTGCATATTTTTGTATGCCATCACAAAAATGTTAAGCATTTGGAGCAATAAACAAACATTTGTTGTTAAACTTGGCAAGAGTGGAAATGAAATCAGGGACATGTTAGTCCAAGTTTATGCGGATAATGCTATGAAAAAAATGGCAGTATACAAATGGATTAAGTGTTTTCTGAGGGGAGAGAAAGTGTCACTGATGAAGACAGGTCAGGGTGCCAGTAATAAGAAATGAAAAAAACACTGCAAAAATTCTTCAAATTGTACATCAAAATCATTGGTTGACTGTGAGAAGCACAGCAGACCAAGTAAACATTGATAGAGAAACTATCAATGGCATGAGAAAGGGGTGGCTCTTGCATCATGTCAATGCACCAGCTCACATAGCACTGTCTGTGAGGGAATTTTTAGCTGGTAAGCAAAGAAGTGTATTGGAGGTCCCTCACTACTCACCTGATCTGGTCCCCCATGATTTTTTCTTTATCCGAAGAAAAAGGAAATATTGAAAGGAAGATTTTTTTTGATGATATTCAGGACATCAAGAGTAATATGGCAGTTCTGATGGCCAATCCAGAAAGAGTTTCAAAATTGCTTTGAAGGATAGACAAGGCACTAGCATCTGTCCATAGCTTCCCCTAAAGAGAATACTTCAGAGGTGACAAGAGTGACATTCACTAATGAGGTATACAGCATTTCTTCTAGGATGAGTCTGTTAACCTGTTAGATGTTAAAAATAGGAGAAACTATGCAGAGGAGGTGGTATATAAAAACCCTGTACTGTCTGCTCAATTCTTTTTCTTTTTTGAGACAGGGTTTCACTCTGTTGCTGGAGTTAGAGTGCAGTGGCATCCTCATAGCTCACAGCAACCTCAAACTCTTGGGCTCAAATGATCCTCCTGCTTCAGCCTACTGAGTAGCTGGGAGTACATATGCACACTACCACGCACAGCTAATATTTTCTATTCTTTGTAAAGATACGAGTTCCCTTCTTGCTCAAGATGGCCTTAAACTCCTGAAATCAAGCAATTCTGCCTCAGCCTCCCAGACTACCAGGATTATAGGTATGAGCCACCACACTCATTCTTAATTTTTCTTACAAGCCTAAAACTACTCTAAAAATTAGGTCTATCCAGCTTGAGCCAGAGCAAGACCCTGTCTCTAAAAACAGCTGGACCTTGTGGCAGGTGCCTGTAGTCCCAGCTTCTTGGGAGGCTGATGCAAGTGGATCACTTGAGCCCAAGAGTTTGAGGCTGCTATGAGCTATAATGCCACATCACTTTACCGAGGGTGATAAGAGAGACAAAGTGAGACTCTGTCTCTAAAAAAAAAAAAAAAAAAGAAAGAAAGAAAAGAAAAATAAGGTCTATTAATTAAAAAGGGGGAACAAGGATTCCCCAAACACAAAAATGTTTGAAAGCTGCCAGGTGAAATGAGTGATTATTGGTCAACTACAGCTTTCTTAAAAGCAATGGTCATGTTTAGAGGAATTTCCTCTAGTATAATTCGTAACTCAAAAGACCCCCATGTGTAATATGATATGGTAGGAAATATGTTTACTGCATTAAACCAGAAAATACTGATGAACAGATGGGTAATCTTTATAACTAACTACAATAAAATTAATTTGATCCCAAGAGATGGAACAGAAATCATCCCACACAGGATAGTCCCAAGAAAGTTAAGACGAAGGATAAAATATCCATTATCCTGAGTTTTAACATGGTGCTTATTTATAACACTTCACTCTTATCAGGAACAGTCTTTTAGTTTGCTGCTTACTTCAGGCACAAACCCCACGGGGTCATATCTCCACAGACTAGCTGTAACTTGACATAACAATAAATTCCTACAAGAAACGTCCGCTATCAGGGCCACTGCCCTCTCACCTTTAGTTGTTACCTACTTTGTACAGTCCCTTACATTCTACCTCAGCAGTCGGTCCACTCTCTTAGATTTACATTTTATTTTATTTTTTTTTATTTACATTTTAATAAGCATCCTTCATAACCATCTTCTAAGTTTTCTGATCCACTGCTCACTGCAACAATCTCTACTGACTTAAATCCTGACTGGGATATCTGTAGTTTCTTCAATCTTTTAAACATTTATGAAGTGCTTCAATTGAGATTCAGCAAACATTTACTGAGCTCTTTTAGGCTCATTTCATCCCCATAGCCATAGCTACTCTAAGAAGATACTATTACCTCCCTTTTCTAGAAAAGGAAACATACTTAGAGTAGTTAGATAACTTGCCTTAGGTCACCAAAATCAAGTCTAAATCTATAAAGAAAGTCCAATGCTTTTCCCACTCATCTTTAGCTCTCTCCCTATCAAACTACAAGGTATTCTGCTAGTTAGAATTCAAGGTTTTATGCCACATTCTAAAGTCTGTTTTTTTTAATCCTACCAAAAACCTGTCCTCTCTACCTACTTGACCCTACTTGATCCTTCATATCTAGCTAGTAGGTTTTTCTATTTCCCTACATTAATCTACAACCCTACTGCTACATGACAGCCATGGTGCTCTGAGAATTTCAAGAATATTCTGCCGACAGAATCTCCTTTATGGGGAAGGAGAGAAATAAGTCTTAAGAGGGCGTTATTGTATTGTTTCAATCTTTTGCCTTCCCCTTAGCAGAATATATGACGATAGCAACTACATCATTGTATGCATAACTGCTTAACAGATTCTTTTATGCATTAGACTAACAACAACTTGGCTTGAAGTGACTGGCTTGAAGCAGCAAATGATAACTGAAGACAGGGTGAGAGCCCCATAAAGTAAATAAATACCTGCCACATCTATTATTTTAAATCTTAACAGACTTAGATTTGATGTTAAAAAACAAGTTAGTAAAATGAAGTTGCTGCTAAAAGCTACCTGAGCACATATAAAAATTAAAACCAGGACATAACACTTTTTATGTCACGTTTATACAAAACAGAAAAATTTAGAACCCATGCCAGTTGCTACTGATTTTTCAATACTAGTAGCCCCCTATCTTGTAACCAATTTGTAATTATCCACTATAGATATTAAGTTTGTAAAGTAGCAAAATATGACTTTTTTTTCACTTTTAATTAGTTTCCCAAGGGGGCAGCATGAGCAATGTCAGGAGCACACGTTTTTTAAGATCTTGAACACGTTAGCTAGCCTCTCTGAAACTCATTTTCTTTCACTGCAAAATATGGAGAGGGGTATGTACCTCATAGGATTTTTGGGAAAATTAAATGAGATCATAAAATTCTTAGAACAGTGTCTGTTCCATGTTGAGCCCTCAAACTGTTCCTTTCTTCATTATCATTTATTGTGTCCTTTAGTCTCTGTTTCCTCACTTACTATACAAAAAATACCTGGAGTCTACAATCTTGAGAATTAAGCACATTGCCTTGCACATAAGAGGTACTTATCAAAGCCTGTTATCCACATCCCTTTTAGGGTTTCTGGGGGAATGATGAGTCAGAGCAACCACACAACAACATTTTTAAAGCCTGGGGTTGTGGAAAAACATTAGCTTTTCAAGAATTGTGCATTTGCTTTTGAAAGGGAGAGTCTGGTATGGAGAGGAGAGTGGGAAGAAAAAGAAAATAAGATTTTATTATTACATAATGTAAGCAGTCATTTAACCGCATAATCAATTTCATAATGATTTATACTAATCTTTAAGGTACAAGGTTAAACTTAGTTTAAAAAAGCACTCAAGGACTAGTATGTTATTTCTCTAAAGGAAAACAAAAACAACTTTAGTGGTAACTAAATACACACACAAGAAATTTGACCAGAATTAGCAAGAAATTTTAGAAGCAACTTCAAAAACAGTGTCATTATTTTATCCTCTTATAAAACCAAAACGACATTTTGAACTGGAGTTTAAAACATGAATTAACAGGAAGCTACTACTGTGAAATTTAATTGTTTTAAATTTTGTGTTCTTCTGAAACAAATATATGTGTATTGACATAAGAAATAAAGATTTCGTCTTCCTTACCTGTTGTGTTCCATCTGCACTTACAATAGGGGCAGACAGAAGAGAAATATCACTGCTTAAAATCTGAGTTGTATCCAATAGCGGTGGATGTTCTGCCATTATCAATAAGACATTAATATACTGGATAATGTTCCAACTCTGAAAAACAAAAATATATAGCCATTTGTTTGTACATCCCTAAAATGTATTAAAATATAAAACATTCAAGATTTGTCTTGAATACATTCTTTTAACTGAAAGAGATATTCCTGTCCATGGAAATCCTATAATATTCTTCTGACTATTTTTTTTCAGTCAACAGACCATTTAAGGAAATTGTCTAAGTAGTCACTAAATTAAGATATATTAAACCTAATCTATCAGCAGCGTTTATTTTCATTCCATGTCTGCCTGCCTCTCTCTATCTCTTCCATCTCTATATAATATTTATTTAACTACTGCTACTTAATCTAAATACTAGGAGAGGCGCTGGGAAAGATAAAGACGCAGCAAAGCAATTTTATTCCTGATTTTTCTTTTTCTTTTCTTTTGAGACAGAGTCTCACTATGTCACCCTTGGTAGAGTGCCGTGGTGTCACAGCTCACAGAAAGCTCAAACTTCTGGGCTTAAGCGATTCTCTTGCCTCAGCCTCCCAAGTAGCTGGGACTACAGGCACCTGCCACAATGCCTGGCTATTTTTTGTTGTTGTTGCAGTTGTCATTATTGTTTAGCTGGCCTGGGCCAGGTTTGAATCTGCCAGCCTTGGTGCCATTTGGCTGGCACTGTAACCACTGTGCTACGGGCACCGAGCCATCACTTATTTTTTTTTCCATGAACAGAAATCCTCCTCATCACCCTATCTGTGTCTAGGAACTACAATACCCAGAGCACGGTGGTGCAAAAATTTGCTCAGAATTAGGATAAGACCCTTCAAGTTTTAAGTTCTTATAGTCCTGGTTTTATTACTCTTTTCTAAGAGATATCAATTGTTTCAGTGATAAACATATAGAAGTCCCATACATACAGAAGGCTTGATGTGGGAAATATATATGTCAACCAGTATTAGTAAATTACATTTCAAGATGAACAAATTGGTACCATCACAAATTTTATTGTATCTATATTGAAAAGTAAAACAGACATTTTTGTATTATTACAGTATTCTACAATTCAGTAGTATCAAGATGTCTAACTTTTTTTTTTTTTTTTTTTTTGTAGAGACAGAGTCTCACTTTATGGCCCTCAGTAGAGTGCCGTGGCCTCGCACAGCTCACAGCAACCTCCAACTCCTGGGCTTAAGCGATTCTCTTGCCTCAGCCTCCCGAGTAGCTGGGACAACAGGCGCCCGCCACAACGTCCGGCTATTTTGTGGATGCAGTTTGGCCAGGGTCGGGTTTGAACCTGCCACCCTTGGTACATGGGGCCGGCGCCCTACCGACTGAGCCACAGGCGCCGCCCAAGATGTCTAACTTTTATAAGAAACTCATCTAAATTTTGAAACTGCAGAAACTCACAAATTGATTTGACTCAAAAATAATTTTTCATTTAGATAATACGAAAATTGCTACCAGATTTTTCAAAATAATCAACACAGGTATCTAATTCAAGATTTCATACTTAAGATCATAAAACAAAATATTTTATATTATTTAACTGTCTCATGAAAATGCATGTCATTTAAACATGTTTTTATATATAAAGGGAAATCTAGCTTCTAGCATAATCTGTATTGATAAAGTACTTAAAGTCAGATAAAAATCACTGAGTACTCTAAATTGTGTCAAATAATACTACTGTATGGAATATACTAAGAATCATAAGACAGGAAAAGAGTCAATGTATTATTTCTCACTCTTGCTTGTCACTTAAGTCAGTGTAAGGAGAAATTTCTAGGAAACTAATTTAGGATTAACAAGAAGAGATTTGTAAGTAATTCAATTTTCTTAATTTTTGAACCACTTAAGTTTTACCATTATATTCGATTTATAATGTCCTATATAACATGGTTAGCTAAAAGGTAGACCACCATTACTTAAATTTTAGAATGTAACACTGAGGACATACCAGTTTGATTTTAAGAGATGGATCGAAAGCTTTACAAATAATAGCACAGATTTCTTCTGAAATTTCAAATTAATTTAGAAGACTGGGTATGAAGACACGCTATGTCTTAATACTACCATTTCACTTAAAGTGTTATCTTTACTTTTATTCTTTTAAAAACTACAAGAATTGGTTTCTTTTATGGCCATATTCACCACACTACATGCAAAGTGGATGGTTTTATTTAAGCTTGCAAATTAGAAACTTCTGACCTGCAATTCAAATATTGCACTTAGAAACCCTAGAAATTCCTTTCATTTCTTGTGCAAAGAATACCTCTAGCTTCTTCTTTTAATCACTTTCTACATTCTCATCTTATCTTGTGACCATAAATAGCCTCTTGGTTTCAGTTTATCAACTAATTTTTTATTTAATTTTTTTGTAGAGATGAGGTCTCAATAGATCACTCAGACCTCAGCTGGTCTCAAAAATCCTGGGCTCAAGTTATCCTCCCACCTCAGCTTCCTCCCAAAGTGCTGGGCCTACAGATGTGAGCCACCATGCCCAGCTTACATAGTATAATTATTTTAAAAAATTAAAATTACCACATGATCATTTCAACTGATACAGAAAAACATTTGACAAATTCAACATCCTTTCAAAATAAACTCTCTGGAGACAACATATTGCTATAAAAACGCTAGAAATAGAAGAAATATACCTCAACATAATAAAGGCCATAGATGAAAACCCACAGGAAGGTCACATTCAACAGTCAAAGACTGAAAGCTTTTACTCCAAGATCAGGAACAAGGCAAGTATACCAAGCTTTGCCACGGGTATTCAGCAAGTTCTAGCCAGCGCAATTGGATAAAAAAAGAAATAAAAATCATCTATATGATGAAGAAATAAAGTCATTTCTGTTCACAGATGATATAATCTTATATATAGAAGACTCTAAAGATTCAACACAAAAAAACTGTTAGAGCTAATAACCAAATTCAGCAAAGTTCCAGGATACAAAATCAACACACAAAAGTTCAGTTGGGTTTCTATATACCAACAATGAATGATCTGAAAATGAAATTAAGAAAACAACTCCATTTACAATAGCATCAAAAAGAATAAAATACTTAGAAATAAATCTAATCAAGGTGAAAACTTTTACGCTTTAAAGTATAAAACACTGCTGAAAGAAATTAAAGACACAAATACATGTGAAGACATCCCATGTTTATGTATTGAGAGACAACGTATTGTAATGATGTCCATACTATCCAACCTATCAAGCAGGAGAAAACATTTATAAACTGTGTTAGCTTGGGTTCCTATACAAAAATAAAAACAATACAAACGAAAAAGAAATACTCACTGGTTGACTTAAACAAAAGATATTTGTCATAGTTCTGGAGGCTCGGAAGTACAAGATTTAGGTGGTGGCAGATCTGGTTCTTGGTGAGGACCCTCTTTCAGAGAGAGAGGATGCTCTGGTATCTCTTATATGAATATTAATCATGGCGTGTTCACCCTCATGACCTCATCTAAGCCTACTTATTTCCCATAACTAATCTCCTAAAGTCCCCACCTCTTATTACCATCACATTGGGGGTTAGAACTTCAGTGTATGAATCTTGGAGAGACACAAACATCTAGTTCATAACATTCTGCCCCAGGCTTCCCAAAATTCGTTCCATCCCAATGCCCCTCAAAGTAGTAACTCATTCCAGCATCAACTCTACTGAAGTACAAAGGCTCAGCTAAATATCATCTAAATATGGGTAAAATTTAAGGTAAGACTTATCCTGAGGCAAAATTCCTTTCCAGCTGCGAACCTGATAAGTTACGTGCTTACAAAATACAATGGTGGGACAGACAGAGGATTAACATTTCCATTCCAAAAGGCAGACATGAGAAGTTAAGAAAGGGATGACAAGTTCCCAGCAAGTCTAAAACCTAGCAAGACAAATACAATTAGATTTTAAGCATGTAGAACAGCGGTTCTCAACCTGTGGGTCATGACCCACAGGAACTATATTAAAGGGTCGCGCATTAGGAAGGTTGAGAACCACTGATGTAGAATAATCATCTTTGATTTAGTGCTCTGCTTTCCAGACCAACTAGGGCAGCAGTCCCACCTTCCAGACACACAGGAATAGCAGTATCACCACCATGGCTCAATGGGGTAGACCATCCCTTCTGCTTGGTAAAGCCCTGTCCACTTAGCTCCCTGTTGAGGGGCAGTCCTACCTTTGAAAACCAAAGGCGGCAGCTTTGCTCCCTGGGCCTGGTCAGTTCAGGCCTGTGATGGGAGTAGCAGCCCTGAACTCTGAATTGGTTTTGGAATCTTCTGCTCTTTTCTTAAAGAATAAGGCATACGCACAGCCTTTCATCATTTCATCCCATGTTCTCTATTTCCTTTAATCCCAGCTGGCAGTACTTCTGCTAGCATAATTCTATGTCTATTCCTGTTTTATACTGAGATGGCTGATTAGGTCCCTGGTTCACACTCACACTATCTCTTTATCAAACATCCTTTTCTAAACATCCCTTCTCATTTTTGCAATATAAACAGGCTGAGAATTTTCCAAATATTTAACTTCTGATTCCTTTCTGTTTAATAATTATTTCTTCAATTCATTTTTCTTTTCTCACATTTTACTACAGGATGAGTATACCTTATGTGAAATGCTTAGGATCAGAAAGTGTTTTGGATGTCAGAATATTTGCATATACACAGAGAAATATCTCAGGGATGGAACTGAATTATAAGCAAAAAATTTATTTATATTTCATATACACTTTATACATATAGCCTGAAGGTTAATTTTATATAATATTTTAAATAATGTTGTGCATCAAAGTTTTGACTTTTAATTCCAAGGAAGTTGGAGAGAAGGACTTCATCTTCTTGGAGGATACATAAATAATCATGAACAGAATGCTGGTAGAAACATGGACAGTAAATGCCAGTCTGATGAGTAAGAAGCTGAATTTTCCACTCGTGCTGTCATGTAGGCATTCAAAAGTTTCAAATTTTGGAAAATTTTAAATTTTGAACTTTCAGATTAGGGATGCCCAACATGTATAAGCAGTGAAGAGAAACCAAGCTACTCCCATGTAACACTTTGCTTAGAAATCTCCTTAGCTACATACTCAGTTTCACTAGAACATTAATACAATAATTCAGCCAAGTTCTTTGGCATTTTATAACAAGGATCACCTTTTCTACACTGTCCAATAACATGCTCCTTATTTCATCTGAGACCTCATCACAATACCCTTTACAGTCCACGTATCTAATTGGAACTTTTGTTCCCATTACTTTCGTGTCCTCTAAGAAGACGGAGGCTTTCTCTCCAACTTTCTTCTTTTCTTTGTGAGCCCTTACCAGAATTGCCTTCAGCATCCCTTTTACAGCAATCTTGACTTTTTCTAAACTGCAAATCAATACTTTTTCAACTCCTATCCACAACCAAGTTCCAAAGCCACTTCCATTTTTAGGTATTTGTTACTATAATCCTCCATTTCTTGGTACCAATTACTGTCTTACTCAGTTTGGGCTACTATAACAAAATATCATAGAATGGGCAGCTTAAACTACAGAAATCATTTCCAACAGTTCTGGAGGTCAAAGTAGTCCAAGATGAGGATGCCAGCCTGGTGGGTTCTTGGGGAAGAGTCTTTCTGTAAGGACACTAATTCCATTGTGCAGTCCTACCCTTGTGACGTCTGTCCAAAATATTTTCCAAAGCCCCCCACCCCACCTCCAAATACCATCAAATTGGGGATTAGGGCTCAACATACAAAGTTTGAAGGGATATGAACATTCAGTCCATAACATAACACTACTGGGTATAGAAACAGTACTGTTTTCCCATTCGACCACTGACATAATTCTTGAATCTGTTCTAGTTTTCTTATTCATCACTCCTCCACAGTTTTTCTGCCTTAACCTTGTCATTCATACCCATCTGTTCTCCCTAAATCTGTTCTATACTAAGAATACTGTTACGATGAGAATAGCTTAGACCCAGAATCTAGGGTAGACAGTTCATGAGAATAAGTTTGGCCTGGGGGGTTGAAATTTTAGCTCTTCTTGTCCAAAAATCGTGTGGGAAAATGCAAAGCAGGATTACTCCTCCCTAGATAATAGCCGTCACATAATGGAGGAACCCATAGGAAAAACATGTACATTTAGATCCAGAAATCTTTCTGGTCTTTTGATGTGTGTAATTCACTGAAGCTAAAAATTAAAGGACTTTAATTTTAGCCCTGAAACCACAGGGCCATCTACATCCAGTGCCCCTGGGTTTCCCCAGGGATTGGATCCAAGAACCCCCCATGAAGATACAAAAATCCACGGAAGCTCAAATCCCTTCTGTAAAATGTTGTAGTATTTGTACATAACCTACATATATTCTCCTGTATACGTTAGTCATCTCTAGTTTACTTATAACAACTAAAACAATACAACGTAAATGCTATGCAAAGAGTTGTTATACTGTATTATT
This sequence comes from Nycticebus coucang, assembly GCF_027406575.1. Lineage (NCBI taxonomy): Eukaryota > Metazoa > Chordata > Mammalia > Primates > Lorisidae > Nycticebus > Nycticebus coucang. The sequence continues at coordinate 93,381,595 of NC_069794.1, read as the reverse complement.
TATGGAATAATGACCAAAGAAAAGGTTTGTACATGTTTGGTGTAGACGCAATCACCCATTTCCTTTTGTTCAAGTATTTGTGAGCTGTGGTTGATTGACTCCAGAGATACAGAACCCCCAGAAATGGAGGGCTGACTTTACCCCAAAGAGTTTTAGTATGCATTTAACTCTAAAATTTAGGAGAATTTAAAAATACACATGTGAACAACATAGGAGTTAAAAATATTAAAATTACAACAGCAATTATATCGAGATGGTAGAATTTTGTTAAATTGTTTCTTTTCTTTATTTCCCAAGTATTTTTTTTGCAAATGTGGCTACTGGTTATACCACTAAAATTTTGATTTAAGCCAATCAAGTGTTGAAGAGCCATAGGTAACCAGACATGTTTGGCTTATCAACCACCTAAGTGAAAATTTCAATATATTTTGCTTGAACTTGGACTTCATCCAAAGTACTAATTCATCTCATGAACTGATATCCTAATATATATTTTTCTATTTCAAGCTCTGTTTCATCTTTAACTTTTGGATGTTTTATCTTCTAAACCTGACTATAGTAACAAAAAGGCATTTTTAATCACCTGTAGTGGAAACTTTCTGAGATAAAAGTCACAGGAATCACTTTGCAAAATCATACTATCCTATCAGAAACCTAAAATAAGTTATTTCTCAGATCTTACAACAGTAAGAACAGGATATTAGATTATTTTATATTTTCTCTAAGACTAATTCTTTGAATTATACTTTGATGCTAACTGCACTCCAGAAAAATGGCTCTTAAAAATAATTAAATGCATGTACATGTACAAACCTTTTCTTTGGTCATTATTCCATAAATAATACAGTATAACAACTCTTTTCATAGCATTTACGTTGTATTGTTTTAGTTGTTATAAGTAAACTAGAGATGACTAACGTATACAGGAGAATATATGTAGGTTATTTCAGTTCACCTTAAACTTCCACATCTCGATCTGAATTTCCAAGAAGATATATATAATAGGCAATTTTGCTTTTTTCTTCTATATTTATAAAAGAAATTTATATTCATAGAGAAAGGAATAGGGGGGAAAAGAAGGATGGTAAAGAGAGTGCTATCAATCATTTTAAATGACTGACATCAAATAGAATAAAAAATAAGACAAGTCTTTGTCATCCAAAAGATGTATAATTAATCCTAGTCTTTGCTTTTCTCTCTCCCCAGTGCTTTTTCATTTCTTGGGACATTGGAAATACAAAAGAAATACTGGTAGAAGATTTGGTACAAGAAAAGACTTCAACTCAGAGCGTTATGCTTTAAAAAGTAGTCAGTCCTCAACTAAGAAATAGGCTGCCTTCTAACATTTCATTAGAAGACATACCTGAAAAATATTTTTTCAGAGAAACATTATAATAGGTAACATTCCAGAGAAACATTGTAATAGGTAATTATTGTAATAGGTAACATTCCAGAGAAACATTGTAATAGGTAACATTCTCAGAGTATGCTGTAAAAGTTAAAGTGAACCTGTATCTTTCTTAAAATCTTTTTTTTGGTAGAAAATATCAAATATACACCAAAATAAGCATATATCATTCATATAATGAATTTAATGTACTAATTATCCATTTAAATAATTTTAACTCCTGACCAGTCTAGTTTCATCTATACTAGCTCCTATTTCTGTGTTGCAGTGTTTTGAAATACATCCAGGACATTCCATAACTGCATTTGCAAATTTTTTGTTTGTTTGTTTGTTTGGTTTTTTTGCAGTTTTTGGCCAGGACTGGGTTTGAACCCACCACCTCCGGCATATGGGGCCAGCGCCCTACTCCTTTGAGCCATAGGCGCCGCCCAGCATTTGCAAATTTTTCAATATGTATCTCTGAAAGATAAGGACTTTTAAAAACGTAACCACAAAACCATTACCATACATAAAATCAATAATTCTTTTAAGGGTTAAATCATCAACTATGTAATCAGTGTTCAAGATTTGAGTTATTTTGATTAAAATTTGTTTGAATCAGATACACTACTGTTTGCCATGTTTTTTCAAACCTCTTTTAATCTAAGAACTATCCATTTGATTGTCACAACTTAGATAATGTTTTAAAAACTTGTGTCAGTTCTTAAAAGTGACAGTAAGCTAATCCTATATGACAAATCTTTTCATTTTCAGATTTCATGAATAGAGATAAATTAGAGAACATTAGCAAGATCACATTTTAAGATTCAATTTTGACTAGAAAAATCTAAAATAGCCAATTTATAAGATTAACAGTAGTATCAATATAGTGAAACATAATCTTCTACATCTGTATTCATAATTGCTGTTAAGATACTAAAATTTCGGCTTGGTGCCCTTGGCTCAAGCAGCTAAGGTGCCAGCCACTACACCTGAGCTGGTGGGTTCACATACAGCCTGGGCCTGCCAAACAACGACAGCTGCAACCAAAAAATAGCTGGGCATTATGGCAGGTGCCTATAATCCTACCTACTTGGGAGGCAAAGGCAGGAGAATAGCTTAAGCTCAGGTGCCGGAGGTTGCTATGAGCTGTGATGTCCCAGCACTCTACCCAGGGCAATGGTTTGAGGCTGTCTCAAAAAAAAAAAAAAAAAGATACTAAAATTTCATTACCACTATCATTTTGTCTAAGAGGACTTTCTGAACATACTTCATTTCTTTGTAAAATGATTTAGAAAGAAGCTGGGCGTGGTGGCTCACATCTGTAATGCTAGCACTCTAGGACGGTGAGGCAGGGAGACTGCTTGAGCTCAGGAATTCTGACGCCAGCCTGAGCAAGACTGAGACCCCCGTCTCTGCTAAAAATAGCTGGTTGTGGCGGCGGTGGTGGTGGGGTTGCAGTCTCAGTTATTTGGGAGGCTGAGGCAAGAGGATTGCTTGAGCCCAGGAGTTTGAGGTTGCTGTGAGCTGTGACACCAAGGCACTTTACTCAGGGCAACAGAGTAAGACTCTGTCTCAAAAAAAAAAAGAAAAGAAAAATAAATTAGAAGAAGTCATGTAAGGATTTTGTATATTTTATTATGAAAATTTTCAAACCTATAGGAAAGCTGAAATAACTGAACAGTAAACACACATACACTTGCCATCTAGGTTCTAAAATTGAAATTTTTCTTATCACATGTATTCCTCTAGCCATCTTTTTTTGAATGCACTTCAAAGTTGCAGATACCAGTATACTCTACCCTTAAACACGTCTGCATGTGTAACTAGCATTCAATATTTTTAGTTTTTCTTTTTTTTTTTTTTATTGTTGGGGATTCATTGAGGGTACAATAAGCCAGGTTACACTGATTGCAATTGTTAGGTAAAGTCCCTCTTGCAATCATGTCTTGCCCCCATAAAGTGTGACACACACCATGGCCCCACCCACCTCCCTCCTTCCCTCTTTGTTTCCTCCCCATAACCATAATTGTCATTAATTGTCCTCATATCAAAATTGAGTACATAGGATTCATGCTTCTCCATTCTTGTGATGCTTTACTAAGAATAATGTCTTCCACGTTCATCCAGGTTAATACGAAGGATGTAAAGTCTCCATTTTTTTTAATGGCTGAATAGTATTCCATGGTATACATATACCACAGCTTGTTAATCCATTCCTGGGTTGGTGGGCATTTAGGCTGTTTCCACATTTTGGCGATTGTAAATTGAGCTGCAATAAACAGTCTAGTACAAGTGTCCTTATGATAAAAGGATTTCTTTCCTTCTGGGTAGATGCCCAGTAATGGGATTGCAGGATCAAATGGGAGGTCTAGTTTGAGTGCTTTGAGGTTTCTCCATACTTCCTTCCAGAAAGGTTGTACTAGTTTGCAGTCCCACCAGCAGTGTAAAAGTGTTCCCTTCTCTCCACATCCACGCCAGCATCTGCAGTTTTGAGATTTTGTGATGTGGGCCATTCTCACTGGGGTTAGATGATATCTCAGGGTTGTTTTGATTTGCATTTCTCTAATATATAGAGATGATGAACATTTTTTTTTTTTTGGCCGGGGCTGGGTTTGAACCCACCACCTCCGGCATATGGGACTGGCGCCCTACTCCTTGAGCTACAGGTGCCGCCCGAGATGATGAACATTTTTTCATGTGTTTGTTAGCCATTCGTCTGTCGTCTTTAGAAAAAGTTCTATTCATGTCTCTTGCCCATTGATATAAGGGATTGTTGGCTTTTTTCATGTGGATTAATTTGAGTTCTCTATAGATACTAGTTATCAAGCTTTTGTCTGATTGAAAATATGCAAATATCCTTTCCCATTGTGTAGGTTGTCTCTTTGCTTTGGTTATTGTCTCCTTAGCTGTACAGAAGCTTTTCAGTTTAATGAAGTCCCATTTGTTTATTTTTGTTGTTGTTGCAATTGCCATGGCAGTCTTCTTCATGAAGTCTTTCCCCAGGCCAATATCTTCCAGTGTTTTTCCTATGCTTTCTTGGAGGATTTTTATTGTTTCTTGCCTTAAGTTTAAGTCCTTTGTCCATCTTGAATCAATTTTTGTGAGTGGGGAAAGGTGTGGGTCCAGTTTCAGTCTTTTACATGTAGACATCCAGTTCTCCCAACACCATTTATTGAATAGGGAGTCTTTCCCCCAAGGTATGTTCTTGTTTGGTTTATCAAAGATTAGGTGGTTGTAAAATGTTAAGTTTCATTTCTTGGTTTTCAACAATATTTTTAGTTTTTTACAAAAAAACTAAAATTTACATATGAAATGCACAAATCCTAGTGTGCTATCATGAGTTTTTTTTGAAATTAATTCTACTACTACCAGTATTGAAGTATCCAAAGTTCCTTTGTTGTTCTAAGACCCATGCTCTTCAAACATTGACATGCATCAGAATCACCTACAGGGCGTATTAAAACACAGACTGCCAAGCCACACACCCAGGTTTCTGATTCAATAGGTGTGTGGTATAGCACAGTAATTCACATTTCTAAGAAGTTCCCAGGTTAGACTACTGCTGCTAGTTCCAGAACCATACAAACCTAAGACTAATTTCTACCTGTTCACTGATAATCCTTAACAATGTAAGTTATACCTCATTCTTGAAGCCCCCATTCCAGAGTTGAATGCATTCTAGTCCTTCATCTAGAAACAGGTAAAAATAGTCGCCTGGAGGGAAAGAAACTATTTGTAAAGTATGCATTTTAATTTAATGAGGATGTGAAATCTCAGATTGAAATTGCTATTTCCTACAGGTTAAGAAAAAAGAAACTCTGAAATGGTCTTGGAAAGCGGCAGAGTATTGAGTTAAATGTGTTAAGGAAACATGCATTAAGCACGTACAATGTGTCAACTACTTCTAATTTTTAAAATAATTTTATTGAGGTATAAGTGACATGCATCAAATTACACATTTAAAGCATACAATTAGGTAAATTTTGACACTTTAATACATCTGTGTAACTATTACCATAAACAGATAATGAACCTACCCATCACCGGCATTTCCATAATGACTAAAGATGTATGTACTTATTTGTCATCCACGTATCTTTTTGGCTATTTATTCAATTATTTTGTTCATTTTGTTACCAGGTTTTCTTACTGAGTTTTGATGGTGCTTTTTTATATTCTGGAAATAAAGTCTTTTATTAGCTAAGTGATTTACAAAGATTTCTCTCCCAGTCTGTGGCTTATTTTTACATTCTCTTACCAATGTCTTTGAAGAATGGAAGTTTTAAATAATGATGTTCAATTTATCAGGTTGCTATTTTATGGATGGTGATTTTGGTGTTGGACCTAAGAAATCGTTACCTAATCAAAGGTAAAGATTTTCTCTTATGTTTTCTTGAAGAAATTTTACAGTTTCAGGCTTTATAGTCTATTACCTTGTTCTACCAATTACTGACAGAGGAATAGAATATCTCTGCTAAAATTGTATACAGACTTTGACTTATGATGGTTCAATTTAAAATGTTTTGACCTCAATGATGATATTATCATCAAATATGAAAATAATTATCAACCTAGTAGAAACCATTGTCAATTGTATTGAGTACTGATACAATCATTCTGTTTTTCATTTTCAGTATAGTATTCAATAAATTACAAGAGATAGTCAACACTTTATTATAAATTAGGCTTTGTGTTAGATCAGTGGTTCTCAATATGTGGGTTGTGACTCACAGGAACTGTATTAAAGGCTCGCAGCATTAGGAAGGTTGAAAACCACTATGTTAGATGATTCTGCCACCCTGTAGGATAATGTTAAGTGTTCTAAGCCCATTTAAAGTAGGTTTGGCTAAGTTATGATGCACAGCAGGTTAGAGGTATTGAAAGCACTTTTGGCTTCTGAAACTTACGGGTTTATTGGGACATAACGTAAGTCAAGGAGCATCTGTATTTCTCTTTGCAGTTATAGCATGTCTTTGGAAGCTCTATTATTAGATGTGTAAAAACACAGGATTATATATCCTCTTAATAAACTTATTTCTTCATTATTATGAAATAACCCTTCTTATCCCTGGTAATATTCTTTGCTCAGTCACTTAACTTCTGATCTAATATAACAATCCCAGCATTCTTTTAAATATAGTTGGTATATCATTTTTCATACTTTTGTGTCTTTATATTTAAAGTGGATTTCTTGTAGATGTAATACACTTGGGTATTGATTTTTTTTAAAAAATCTAATCCAACGATCCCTGCCTTTTAATTGTGGTGTTGATAACGTAATGTGGTGTTGATATGTAATTTATACGTGCTTGTTGATAACGATTTGGTTTATGTCTACCATCTTGCTGTTTATTCCATGTGTTGTTCCCTTTTTCTTCTTTATCTACTTTGTTTTGTATTATTTTTTACTATACTATCTCATCTGCCTTGTTGATAGGCTACAATTTTGTTTTGCTAATTTAGTGTTTGCTTTAGGGTTTATAAAGTACATCTTTTACTCATCAAGGTCTACATTCAAGTAATACGTTACTTCAAGTGTAAGCATTAGAACCTTACAACAATAAATTTGCAATTTCTCCTCTTTTGGGCTTTTTGCTAATATTGTACATTTAACTTTTACAAGCATTGTCATCATTTTTATGTTAAACTGTCAATTGTCTTTTAAAGATATTTGAATAATACGTATCATATATATTTGCCAATGTTATCATCTCTGGCACTCTGAATTCCTTGTGTAGGTCAACGCTTCCATGTGGTTTAATTTTCCTTCTGTGCAAAGAACTTCACTTACCATTAATTCTTTCAGCTTTTGTATAATTGAAATCTTCATTTTCTCTGTTTTTTAAAGATAGTTATGCTGTGCAAAAAATCCTAGGTTGACGGTTTTTAGAAATATGTTTTAAAGATAATGCTCAACTGTCTTGTAGCTTACACTGTTTACGATGGGAGATCTGATGGCACCCTTATCTTTGTTCTGTTTTCCTTTGGCTGCTTTTATTTTCCTTTTTTATCACTTAAATACTTTATGTTCTTTAGTGCTGTTTTATTCCTCCTTATGGTTATTGTGCTTCTTAGTTTATAGCTTATTTCTTCAAATACTTTTCTAATTCATCTTTTTAAAAAAAATCTTTGTTTCATTTTATATAGTTTCTGTCACTGTATCTTCATGTCCACTAAGCTTTTCTTCAAACATGCCATTCAGTCCATCTAATGTGTCTTTATCTCAGACACTGTAATATTAATCTAGAAAATGCCTCTATTGAACATCTTCAGTCTTTTCTGTGGGTTGTCCAACAGTCACAACCATTTTAACAATTAAGTCAAATTGTGTGTCTTTTGAAGGCTGGTTTGAAGTGACTGGTTTTTCTCCTCATTATGGTATTTTTCTTCTTCTTTGCAGACTTAGTAATTTTAATTGAATGTCAGACATTATAAATATCATTTTGTTGGCTCCTAGATATTTCTGTATTCCTATAATCTTGAATTTTGTCCTGAGATGTGGCTAAGTGACTCAGAAACAGTTTGATCCTTCTGGGAAATGCTTTTAAGATGTGTTAGGTAGGCAAAGAGTTACATTCAGTCTACAGACAACCTTCCCCGTTACTGAGGCAGCAGAGCTTGTGTGAATACTTAAGGGGAAACTGTTTGCAGATCTCTGAGGTCCTTCTTCTGTGCAGTGCTTGGTCTGTCTCTGTCTTTCTCTCTAATTGCATAGCATTTCCTGGACTGCCACTTCTATCTCCTCAAATCAGGAGCTCCACTGGAACTTAGCTGGGTTCCCTCCTCCTCTTTTCTGCCCTGGAAGCTTTCCCCAGTAAGGTGGGCCAGTCATAAGGCCCGTCTTGTTTCCCCTATTGTTGCCTTGAGCACTACTGTTTCATATAATTTGTCTTATTATTATTTTTTACTTAACTTTAGGCAGAAAAGTAAATCAATCCCTTTCACTCCATCTTGACTAGAGACCTGAATTTACTACTCATAACTTTTTTTTTTTTTTTTTTTTTTCAGTTTTTGGCCAGGGCTGGGCTTGAACATGCCACGTCCGGCATATGGGGCTGGCACTCTACTCCTCTGAGCCACAGGAACCGCCCTAGTCTTAACTTTTAATGTACCAAATGGTCATTAAAAGATAGATAACGTTATAAGGAGTAGGACTCAAATGGTTTTGCTTTAGAAGTAGAATTTCTTTAAAAGTATGCTAAGGGTTCACCACTAGTAGCCAGTATGCTCTTGATGTTTCCTAAACGAAAAGAAAAACTGAAGTTATTTATACTGAGTAAATGACACATAATTTCTTAGCTTTATTTCTGTGTTAAGACTAACGATTACTTACCAGCAACTCCCAGAGTGAGTTCTTATGTGAATGTGCCATCCGTAAACTAAAATTTAATACATTTCTGGAGTGTACTGAGGCCTCTGATTCAGGATCTTGCTAAGACATTTGGCTACCATGCAACACAGATAGGATTCCAGTAATTTGTAAGAATACATTGTTATCTGCAGATGTAACATCACTGCTCTCTTCAAACGGTCCTCAGTTTTGTGCTGTCTTTAGTTGGTCATGGTTTTCAACTCTGATAGCTTTGAGATATAAAGTATTATAAGCCTTATAATTATAAATATTACATTTTAGCTTTATTATTCTCATATTCAATTTACTTTCTGGAGAAGGTTGTTCATTCCTATAGTGTACAATAATACATATTTGTACTAACAATATTTTTGGCTTTCCTTTGCTTTTTATTACTAAAGTAGGTATATTTATAAAAGTTCCAATTTGGCTTGTATGGTGACTTTTTGTCAGTGATGTGTTATTTACAAATTGATGTTATTTAAATAACTAGTGAGTATACATATTCATACTCTTATAAGGGAAACAATATGTATTGTTAGCAACAAATTTATTATAACTTATTTATCTTATTCTTCTCCAACTCCACAGACAGGCAGAAGGGGTAACAGGGGTAGGATAAGTGGTCCTCACTCTTCAATGCTCCCTACGTAAAAGGAGGGGGATTAAGAATCACTATCATTACCCTCCTTAGTCAGATAAACTGAATACAACTTAATTTAATTAGGCATTTAAAAGATATAGCTGCCATTTCCCTGTTAAGAAATCACACTTTAACACTAACATGAAAATCTTTTTAAAACAGACTTCAAAGGAAATCTTGATCAAAAGATATCACAAAGATACATCCAGTTAGGAAACTATGGAAAACAAGAAAGGGAATGAATGGCTTTCAAGAAATCAACCCCAATCCATGAAAGGATGCATAGTGTGCACAAAAGACTAATTTTTTTAAAAAAGTAACATCTTCTTAAATCCCACAAAGAGCTCTAGGTGTTTGGTGTCTTCAAAGGACATAGGCTACATTTAGAGCCAAAAGGTATTTTTATACCTGAGATAATTCTACTTTCATCTCTAAATATTTTATTGCCCCTTTTAGAAGTACTAGTTTTTACATTATAGATCATTAACTTTGCTCTTTCAGAATTTTAAATTGTTGGCTATATCCATCAGAGTGACTTACTGAAGACTAAACCAGCAGCACCTACATACATGTTTTCTGTTCACAGTAGCAGTGTGGTATCTAAGTTCAAAACAGAAGGGTTTGAACTCCAGTGCAAAAGCTATTGTATTGCTATAACGTTACTATATTTACATGTTTCTATCATTAATTCCCCCTAAATAGACAATTTTATCATACGAAAATCAAGAGGGCAGTGCCTGTAGCTCAGTGGGTGGGGTGCAGACCACGTATACTGAGGCTGGTGGGTTCCAACCCTGCCCGGGCCATCTAAAACACCAATGACAACTGCAACAACAACAATAACAACAACAACAAAAATAGCCGAGCATTGTAGCGGGCATCTGTTGTCCCAGCTACTTGGGAGGCTGAGGCAAGAGAATCGCTTAAGCCCAAAAGTTGGAGGTTGCTGTGAACTGTGATGCCACAGCACTCTACCAAGGGCAACAACTTGAGACTCCTGTCTCAAAATAAAAAAAAAAAGAAAGAAAAAACGAAAATTAAGAAACATTTATTTTCCACAAGAAGATAGATTTATCTATAAAACCCACTATTTTAAATCCATTGCTTTCTGAGATGACTAGATTCTTTGTTTATAAGTCTGTAACTACACCTGGGTTAAAAATTATTGCCTTTAAATATACTCATCTTCCCCAATCTTATTTTTTTTAAATCTTCCTTCTCTTTACTTTGTCTTCCTCTCAAGTTGTTAACTTTTCTCCTGAACTCTATGACCATTTTTCTTAAAATATTAGGTTCTAATATTAAAGGAGGGAGGAATAAAAATACCGAGACACAAGGGACTTGGAAAACAACTATATTCAAATTATAATTTTATACTTAAAAAAGAAAAATGTTCTTCTAACAGAAACTCAGAAAATAAAGTGCACTAAAATTGTCTTGGTTAGCAGTTATGGTTGCAAGGTTTTGAATCTCCAGTAGAACTCTCACTTCTTTACTTTAATACAGCTTAATACTATATTGAATTGCTATTTCTAAAAACACCAACAGTAACTTTAGAAACCAATGGGGAGCTTCTGAAAGTGAAAGAAGCAGCGCCTGTGGCTCAAAGGAGTAGGACGCCAGCCCCATATGCTGCGGGTTCAAACCCAGCCCCAGCCAGAAACTGCAAAAAAAAAAAAAAAATTACACAGGGAAAACAGATATAAATCACAGCCGTCCAACCTTAGAAGGTGTGGTCCTACTAAGAACCAATCATAACAAACCCTCTTATGTTTTATTACATTTGTGACATCACAAAAGTTGTACTTGCTTAAAAACTTAAAAATATACAAGCATTATTTTAAATTCTTGCCTGACCCCAAATAACTTACATTTCTACAGCTAGCAACTGTGATGTGTAGCTTTTTAGTCTTTTTCTCTGCACTTACCTGTGTATTAGGTTGTCTGGGAGTAGCTGCTACATAAATGAAATCACATGTATTCTTTTTGTGTATTTTATGTTTACATGTTTCCATCATTAATTCCCTCTAAATAGACAATTTTATCATAAGAAAATCAAGAGGGCAGTGGCTGTAGCTCAGTGGGTGGGGTGTCTTATAAATGTACCATGTGCTGCTCTTTCATGTAAAAAGACTACAGAAGTTCCTAAAGAAGGACATCTAATGTTACTTCATGCTTTTACATGGTGCCTGATATTCTGGGGTAAGGGCAGGCCATAATCTAATTATCCCAATGATGACTATTCAGTTCTTCTTCACATATTTCCTCCTTTGGAGGGACAATCATGTAATATTTTCTATGAACCTACAAGAATAATATTTCTCTATTTCAGATATATAGTAATAGAACTTCTGGTTCAGAAGTATGCACATTTTAAATTGATAGATATTGCTAAACTTTTCTTCTAAGAAGATGAAGCTATTTATACTCTGTTCAATAATATGTAAGTGCCTACTTTCCAGTTTTACACTCTTAAGGTTTTCCATTTTTACTAGCAAAGATTTCTTATAAATCATGTCTCATTGCTGTTTTAATTTAAACTTCTCAGCTCTGCATTCTTTCCCGTTTTCTACCATTTGTATTTGTAGACATACCATATACTCTAAATATTAATTTTATCACATGCCAAATATCTGACTCTAGTCTGCTGCTTGCCTTTTTCAATAGCATCTAAGTTTGATGTCTCACATAAAAGACCTTCTTCACCGCCCAAAAATTTTAAATTTACTTTTAAAACTTACTTTTAAACTTTTTGAAATAGATAATGTAGTCCACCTGGAATATAGTTTTGAAAGTGTGGATAAGACAATTGTCCCACACCATTTAGACTAGTTTTTCCATGACTTACTAGTTTATCACATAATTCTTCTTTACCAATGGATCTTCTCCTCAATTCTTTTTTCTGTTCCTTTGATCAACATGCCTATTTCTAATACAAATTCTTATTATTTTAATAATTTGCAATTTTACAGTATGTTTTGATTTTTGATGGTTATGTTCCCCTTTGCTATATTTCATTTCGAAATTTACTTGGCCTTTGCATGTCCCTTTCCCAATATCTGAACAATCAGTTTATCAAATTACATTTTTAAAACCCTATTGACTTTCTCATTAGAACGTCATTGACTTTATAGACTAATTTGATGAAGATTGCCATTTTTATAGCATGAAGTTGACACATTCAGAAATACAGTGCTAATCCATTCATTCTCATCTGTGGTTTTCTTCATGTAGCTATTCCACATTTAAAAATTTTCTAAACAATTTTATAATTTAGGCTTCTAGATTTTAATTACTGTATTTCATAGTGCTTACTGCAAGTGTATGAGAAAGCTAATGACTTTTCTAAGTTTATCTTTATAGTCTTTGGTTTACTGAAATAATTTTTTTTTTCTTTTCAGTCAGGGTATTATTCTGTTGCCTGGACAACAGTGCAGTGGCACCATTATAGCTCACTGTACCTCAAATTTCTGAACTCAGGCGATCCTCTTGGCTCAGCTTCCCAAAGTGGTGGGATTACAGAGGCACTGTGCTTAGCCTGACATAATTTTTTTAATTCAAATCATTTCAATTAACTATCCTATATTTTCTAAGCAAGCAATCACATCAACAATAAATAATAACAGTGACATACTTCTCTCCTAGTATTTAGAGGTTATTATTTTTGTTTCTTAATGTGCTGGCTAATATAGTGATTTTCAACCAATGTTTCCAGTATGCTGTGAGAAGACCTTAGGTGTGCTGTGAAAAATTTTAAAGGTCATTCATTAAACTATTTTCAAAAGAAGTTTAAAGCATACGCAAGTATATTTTTTCTTTTACTATTCTTTTTTATTTGATCAACATAATTTAAGTGTGCCGCAAAAGTTTAACTACAGATTCAAGTGTGCCATGAGATAAAAAAAGCTTGGAAAACACTGGGCTAAGACTTTGGAACTAATGTTATGTTCTATGTTTTTTTTTTTATGTCCTACATTTTAATGAACCCCCTTCTAATATTTCACTGACATGTGATATAGGTTTCTGGTACAGACCTTATAGGTTTTTATCAATTAAGTTATTAGGAATGACAACAGGAGTTTAGAAAATGGGGGAATTTTTAGCATCAAAGAGATAATTATATAGTTTTACCTTTCAATCTACTAGTATAGTGAATTACATTAATATGTTTCCTAATACTGAACCATCATTATTTTGCAGAACTAGTACGATTTAACAATTAAAAGCCCAAGCTCTGGAGTCAGAATGCATGGGTTCAAATTCCAGATCCTGTAAGATCTTAGACATGTTATTTCATCATTTAAAAAATGCTGATAATATTATCTATCTCAGAGTATTGTTTTAAGGATTAAGTAAACTGATACACGTAAAGTTGTCTGGAATCACACTCAGAACCTAAAAAAATGTTTAATCGTGTTAACTACATTATTTACTGAGTGTCTTGTATTTGCCAGGCACAGAGAATGCAGCACTGCAGCGACGGCAAACTGAGCCCTGAGGGCCAAATCTGGTGCAGCCTATATTCATAAATAAAGTTTAATTGGAATGCAGTCACTGCCATTGTTTATAATTTATCTGTGGCTGTTTTTTGCTCCAACAGCATAGTTCAAGTAGTTGCAACAGAGCCTACATGGCCCCAAATGTCTAAAATATTTACTATCTGCTCCTATATCAAAAAAATTGCAGATCCCAGTAATACTACTCAAACTTAGGAAGAAGCTCACAGTCCAACAGCTAAAATAGGTAAGCAAAAAAATAAATATGCTGCAACAGGATATGTAGAAATAATCCAGATAATCTGTGAGTATTATGAAAACATATGGCAGTTACGTACTAAAAGAAAGATTCATGAAACTGAGAAGAGGCAAGAGAAGAGCTTTTTAATTTACTTTTATTTTAAAATGTTTATTTACAAGTAATTATCTCTCATTCTAGTCTGTGAATTCCTAGAGGGAAGGGAGTATGACATTCATTTTTGTAACATTCTAAGTATCTAAGACATTTTAACTTTTTAGCAAATGGTAACAAATAAATGAACGCTAAGAATATGAAGAGGATACCTGAATAAAAATGACCAGACATGTCTTTCAAGGTACTAGATATAAATATCTTATGGTAAGCATTTTACTTGCCATGTTCAATGTGCTCTGTTAACCCTTGTAACAGCCTATTCTAAGGGAGAGCTACTGCCATTATTCTACTGTAAAATGAAGAAACCACGGCTCTTACAGGTAAGGCGGCATGCTTATGTTTATATACAGACAGTATAGGAAGGAGCCAACAAATTACCTTCCTCTAACATAAAACACGTGTTCTTTTACACCACACCACAAAGTTGGACAGCAATAGGAAATGAGAAGTAGTGAGAGGATATCAACAGAGTGTGAACCCTCAAAGACAGAGGAGATTCTAACTGATGCAGTAGTAATTGTCGTGTGATTTTAATTTCTAGAATTGGGATATTAGCCTGAGAACAGCCTAAAAGACGGTTAGAGGGACAGTTTTCCCTACATTTTACTTAAATGCTACTCTAATACCACACACATGAAGCCAGTTTTAATAAGGTTCAAGTGATAAAAAGATCAAACTGTTGGTATACTATTTAAGGAATAATGATTTGAAGTATCAGAAATAGCTGGTTCTAATAGTTACTAAAGAAACAAAAATGTACTTCATAAACTATTCTAGTAAAATGTTTTCTAAAAGTATATATTGCAAATGAAAATAGTACATTAAAAAAAAAAAATCAAGCCGTAAAAACAAAGCCATAATGAGAATGGCTGTCTTAAGAAAACCAAAAATCTAGAAAATTTAAACATAATGAAATCATAAATTAAAAACTATTTTCACTTTTCCTTTTATTTAAGCAAATCTTAAGAAAATTAATTTTAAAGTAAACAAAATGACCATGCCTCCAAGCTAGATCTCAACAAGTGGTTGCATATATCTACTTCTGTAAAACAAAGCATATAACTACTTTTTACAGCACAGTCTAAACCAGGGGTCCTCAAACTACGGCCTGTGGGCCACAATAGGCGGTATGATTGTATTTGTTCCGTTCTGTGTTTTGACTTCAAAATAAGATATGTGCAGTGTGCATAGGAATTTGTTCATAGTTTTTTTTTTTTTTTTTAAACTATAGTCCGGCCCTCCAACGGTCTGAGGCAGTGAACTGGCCCCCTGTTTAAAAAGTTTGAGGATGCCTGGTAAACTGTGCTTTAAAATGTACTAAACTATACATCTGTTAAGAATTCCTAGAGAAGCTGAAAGTTTTTTTTTGCCTCCTAAATTATGTGACTATACATTTACTGAAGAAAACCACTGAATATACATAATCAACTAAAGTAACCCCTCACTAGGAAAGTAGACATTGAAGAAATCACATAACTTTTGAAAAGTATTCTGTTCAAATAAGTATTAAAATGTGGGTTGTGAGGAAGAAAAGCAGAAAAAAACCCAGCTCAATATTTCTGAAAGAGGCTGATTAACACATAATCTAATTTATCAAATTTAGATGAATTTACACCAAATTTATTTTAAAGTATACATAATACTTGGTTTGTATTTCTAGCAAACGGCACATAAGAGATCTCAAGAAGTGAGGCAGGAACAGATTTAGAAGGCAACCAGAAGTAAAGTTTCATCTGTAAAATGAGAGTACCACCATCTCTCGGGCAGGTCTGGGTAGGATTTTAAAAATAATGACGTATAGGGCTTAAAATCCAATGAGAGTTCGAGTACATCTTATTACTATTAGTTACAGTAATAGTCTTCTGTAGAAAAACAGTTTTGTTTCTGTGGAAAAAACATTTTTTTTCTGTAGAAAAAAAGAAAACCATAAGGAATGCATATTTTGCATATTTTTACCCCATTATGGAAAGAACAGCTGAAGTTGTCTGAAATAGAAGTTTCTCTTGCAAAAAGGGACAGAAGCATTGGATATGAACTGTACTGAAAGATGAATAACAATGCCAAGTTTTCTTTGCCAAGAGAGCAGTTAAAACTTTTGGGCAAACTAAATGTTTACTGGAAACATACTATGTTTACAGAACTTTGGGGGATAAAGCTTGAACTCAAGATTTCTGGTCTTATTTGTTTATGAAAAAGGCTGCCTTTCTTCCCATATAATAGTATTATTGTAAAATATATGGTACCTACTTTAATCCTCATGGTTTCCGACATCTCTTTGGGTTTTCACAATATTTGTGAGGAAAATGAGATAGGTATTATTTTCATTTTAAGGACTGGAAAACCAAGATTGGAAAAAACTAACCTGAAATCGTACAGCTAATAAATGGTGAAGTTGTAACTAAGACATTTAGACTTTTGAGTTATCATCCAAGGAGCTTTACCTCTTATTTTGCAAACAGAAGCAGCTGGAATGGAGGCTGTTTCAAGCACTGAAAGAAGGGGGAGGGCATGAAATTTCTCCTTAGAGCAAAATTTAAAAAACTGTAATAATGGGTAGCCATTTATGAAGGCTGAAATTCAGTTTCAAAGGTTTATATTGCCTTAAAACTTAATATTGTATATACGCTTAACAAAGTATGAAAAATGTTAACAATAAAAGTACAAAAGTTTTATGGTTTTGTTTTGTTTTAAAGTTTTTAACAGAAAAAAGAACCATCACTGATTCTACTTGGACATCACCCTATCTTAAACATCTTTACTTAAGACTAACCCTGTTATACAGAATGTATTTACTAACACCCACTGAATGAAAGAATGCTTTTATGCTATATTCTTGGTTTTTTGATGCCACCAAATATAGAGGAACCCCAACCTGTTGATTTATACACCCATAATCTGAGGCTCCACTATTCACCTGGTATGGATACATGAACAACAACGTGAAGGAGAAAGAATTGCCTTAGAAATACACATGTGTAAAACCTTCAAAGACATGCTTCATGTAAACGAATTTTCAAAATAACTGATATTTGTTATTTAAATCATAACTTATCTTAAAATAATCTTAGTGGAACTATTTTTAAAGAGATTTCTAGGTCCTTCTCCCATGTCTTAATCTGCACAATTCAAGTTCATTAATGCAAATATCAGTTATTAGACTGTTCTGTAACACAGTGACTCCCCTTGCAGAGGAGATTTCGACTTTTGAATTATCATCCAAGGAACAGCAGGACACTGTTTGTCTCTTCACTGTCTCATCCTAGACGCCTCTGAAAAACAAGGTTGCCTACTGCTTGCTCCCGTTGTCACTCAGAGGAGAGCAGCAGCACTGTAGGGACGGGACTAGCTGTAGTTTAAAAAAAAAAAAAGTAAAACGAGCACAGGCAGTTGGTATACGTAACCTTACACAAATTCTAAATCAAGCCACGGAACAGCTATTTTCACTCCTTAAGGCCTAACTCAGAGGCTTTTCTTCTTTCACTTCCTTGTTCTGAGAACTATTCTAGGCTCTTGCTAGAGGTTTGGCCACAAAATAACAGCTACAGTAGTACTTATTCCTGTGCATTTTCTTTCTTTATAACATAAGGAAAATATATGTGACAGTCACAAAATATACCAAACAACCATGTAGACAAAACGATAAAAGATACTTCACACTATGTGCTATATGGACAATTACTTAGCTAATTATTAGCCAGGAGTCAGCAAACTAAGCCTGCTGTCCAAATT
The DNA here is from genome assembly GCF_027406575.1 of Nycticebus coucang. NCBI lineage: Eukaryota > Metazoa > Chordata > Mammalia > Primates > Lorisidae > Nycticebus > Nycticebus coucang. The sequence goes on along the minus strand of NC_069794.1, from coordinate 93,363,571 downwards.
CAGTTCACAGATGGCTTGTGTTGGCCCTTGAACTAAGAATGGTTTTTATGTTTTTAAAAGATTGTAAAAACAAACAAACAATAGAGAATATTCACTGGAGACTATAAATGACCTAAAAGGCCTAAAATATTTATCATTTAATTCTCCACAAAAAAAGTTTGCTGACCCCTGACCTAAGCTATATAAACCAACACATATAAGTGATCCCTGATACACAATACTTAAGCTATTAGGATGTCAACGTAGATGTATAGCTCTTTCAGTGATAGGTTCCTAATGATAGAGCCAAACTGTCTTGTCCAGCCCTGTCTATTCCTCTTCTGACCAGGCCTTGTGTCTTAGCCAAAATCTCTACCCAACCTTCCTTTTTCCTTCCTCCTAACACTTGTCCTTGGATGCTCTCAGAGTGGTCTCTTTGCTACTACTTCCAACTCTGCCTGTCAATCTCTTTGGGAATGTCTTTCCTTTTGCTGTCTAAATCCTTCTGACTTCCTCCAAATGCCTTTCAGGACTGTCCTAACTCTCACTGGCCTGCTTTCCTTTAAATTACAGTTGGTACCACACAATTTGATAACACCATCTCATACATTTTGCTTATAATTTCCTCTGTATAAGTCGAGTATCCCTAACTAGTTTGTAAACCACTTGAAGGAAAGAACACATTAGACTGAGTATCTCATCATCCTGTGAGCTCGTGCCATCCCTTAAGTGCACATCTCTACCTTGTAGAAAAAAACAGCCTGAGGACTGTAATGGATGATAAGTGATTGGAAATATCAAAAGATGACACCCATGAAGGAACTTGTAGACCACAGGCTACACTGTAAACTTAGAAAGTATGTACTAAAGACAAGCAAAATCCAAACAGTGGGAGAACAGAAAGATAAGAAAAAGTGATAGAGACCAATAAATAATTCTCTGAAGTAAAATAAGACCAAAGATAGTGAGAAAATTATCAAAGCTAACAATACATGTAAAAGAACAGACTTTTCCTTTCAACACTATAGGCCACTAACTTCCTTTTAACAAGCACCTCTTGACATTGATACATATTGACAACCATATTGCTTGTTTTGCAACATGATGAACTGAAGTAGTTAATCTTCGGATGTATAACATTGTGAATTTATTTGCAGTCTGCTATTTTACTAAAAAGGAACAAAAACAAAAACACCAATCATTTATTGATTACCTGGCTAATAAAATTGGCAATCCCTATTTACATCCTATTATGACTCGCAAAGATACCATCCAGACTCATTTTTATGGCAAAATGCAACAAGAACATTTAAAGAAAAAAACAAAACCCTCTTGGTTACTTGAATCAATTGTATTTTTTAAAAGTAGGAAAATTAAAAGGTACACAGCCTTGGATACATGAATATTAAAAAAATTTTTTTAAACAAGCCTATATTATACATGAGTCTAAACTAAAAATGGACAAATTATAAATTAAATCCTTTTTACTTAAGTAAAATTACAAAAGACAATAAGAATATTAATCATGAATCATGCATGACCTCTTTTCTTTTTCTTTTTTGTAGGTTTTATAGAATCAGCCCTTACCTATGTCCGGCTGGTCAGGGAAGAGGACAATTTTCTTCTTAATCAACAATAAAATATGCTTAACATTTCTTGCAGAAATTTGACAAGTAAAATGTGATCATTAAATGTGTGGCAAAGTAAATCAGCTCAATTACTCATATGAAGAGGGAAAGTAATGATGAAACAGATGTCACGAAAAGAAGATTATCACAGAATCTGTTTTTTCAAATATGTAACATTAATTTGGGAGAAGCAAATTACCCTCATAATTATACTTAAGTGGGACCGGTGTTAACCAGGATTTTACTTTTCCTGGTTCAATCATTTCACATTCAATGATTTGGAGAATTTAGACATGAGGGGAAAAGAGGGAGTGAATTCAGAAGCATACAGGTGGCTAAAGCTTGGGCTAAAAAATTTTCCAGTTAACCTAGACACGGAAAACTGACAGAAGATCTACAAAGGGAAAGAAGAAAACAAAGCAAAATGTAATGTGACAGTGCTAAAAATTTTAAATATAAAACCTAGTATAAAAATTTTAACAGGATTTTCCCTACCAAATCATCATCCCTTCTTCTGATTGGTATTATTAGTAAGAATCATTAGCGGCCTAAAAATCTAAAAGCAAAATTTTACGTTATATTTTATAAAAGATGTTAAAAATCCCTCAGCTCTGTTTTCTCTTAGGCCCACCATCTGTTTCAGTGAGAGCACTTTATCTCATTACTTAAGAGAAATTAATTCAACCCAGAAGGTATCAAAAAGGTAAGGGACTCACTTCATTTGAACATTTTTAGGTGATTTAAAGAAAACTTACAAGACGGCAAGACATTCATAGTTGGCAAATACACAAGAACAAAATATTTTGCCAAATACAAGATCGGAGCCATAAAACTCAATTCGTTTCTGCCTAACATATGGCTGAAACTCCAGAGTGGCATATGTTTAGTACTGGTGCTGCTAACAGCATAGCGATAAACTATAACAGCAAGAGTTCAACTGTTATTTCATTTCCATGATACTGAAACATACACACACTTTGGTCTCAAGAAGTAAAAATACCACAGTAAGAAGCAAAATAATCACGCTGCTCAGTTTTAAAAGTCCATGGTGAACATGTAACGAGGATTATACCAAAAAGAAAAGAAAACAAAACCAAACCTTTGCCAGGCTGTGATTCTTAGCTAATAGATGGTCAGCCACAAAGCTACCCAAAGGAATCTGCGTACAATCTCACAAAAGAAAACGTCTGATTCACGATCCCTGGCGCCCCCCACAACCACTACACTCCTCCTCCCCTCTAAAATATCCCCAGGCTTTCGACGCTCACAGTTTCCTAAAAGAACGACTTAACAACGAACATTCATTGAAACAGCCCCCTTTCTAAAAATCACAACCTGACGAAGACATGAACTGTCCATTTTTCTTTACCTAACACATGACGTCCTTCCAAAGCCGTGTCAAAAGTTCGAAGATCCAGGTTGTTAAACAGGGCGAGGGCTGCAGCCTCGAGTGCACCTCCCGGCCGAACAGGTGGTTAACTCACCCGGGGAGAGGAGCCACCAGGTACGGGCGGCAGCACACACATCAAACAGAAGGGCGGGTTTTCGAGGTTTTAACCCCGGGAGGCGCGGGGGAAACTCTCTGCAGAAAAGCGTTCAAGTTCGGCGGCCGCCGGGTGGCCACGGCCGCAGGAGCTCGGCGAGCTCCCGGGAGGGCTCGGCGCCCGCCCCCGCCCCTGGCCGCCGCGGGTGGGCGCGGGCCGGGGACAGAGCCCAGGGCCGCCCGGCCCCTCGCCGCCGCCCTCGGGCCGGATGGCGCCCCCGCCAGCGCGTCCCGGCCAGGCGCTGCCCCGGCAGGTGCCCGGCCGCTCGGCGGGTCCCGTCCCCGGCCGCTCCCCTCCGCCCAAGCGCGCCCGCGGGGGTCCGGGGGCCGCGCTCCTCGACGGGCCGAGCCCTGCCCGGCGCCCGGCCGCAGCCTAACGGTCTCCGCGGCGCCTGCTCGGGGGCGGGACGCGGCCGGGGCAGCTCGGTGTCCCCCGCCTTTCGCGGAGGAGGTGCCCGCGCTCTCACCTCCGACTCACGCCGCTCTGAGGCAGAGGAAGGCGGCTCCCCCGGCGCCTCTCCCTCGGGGTCCTGATCGTTCTCGCTCTACCTCAGCGGCACAGCCAGCTCTCGGGCTCGCCGTGGCCGTTGGCGCGCTGACTGTGGAGGTGTTTCCCGGCAGTGACGGCGCCGCCTCAGCCCCGCTCTTCGCTCCCTCTCCGAGTAGCTCCCGCTTTCTGTTTCACCCGAGGGACCACGAACGCCGCCGCCGCCATGCTTACTACGGAGCCGGGAGGAGGAGCCCGGCGTCGGCGCGCCCAGTGCGGCTGCGCGAGCCCCGCCGACGGCGCCCCCGGCCGGCCGAGCCCGGGAGCCCCCGCCCTGCACCGCGGGTCTCTGCCGCGGGCGCGAGTGGGCGCGGGGCGACCCGACGCCCCGGTCGGGCTCCGGCTCTGTCCTGAGGCCCGGCTCAGCCTCGCTGGTGATGGGAGCCGCCGAGGCCAGGCTGGGAGCCCTCTCGGGAAGGGGGGGTCCTCGCGCTCCTCGGGTCCCTCGCTCGGCTTCCGAGCTGCCCTGAGACGCTCGAGTCAGCCCCTTCCCGAAAGCACCAGAACTTAACCCTGGCAGGTGCTTTTCAAGACACTCCCCCTAGGGTAGGGCTAGGAAGCTGCCCGAACCGGTCTTGGGTGGATGTTTCGAATCCCCGATTCTGTGTGATCTGGATAACAAGCAAAAATATTTGGAGTTTCACTTCGATTGAAAACAAGGAGGGAAGGGGATTAATGGCTCGGTCTGTTCCCCAGCCGGATGGTGTAGAGACCCAGCACCTTGATTTTCACCAGGGACTTCCGAGTGAGCGCCGCGGACGCTCCCTCCACCCGAGGCTGCTGCGGGCGCCGCCTTGAGGCCTGCGGGCCGGCTGGGCCCTGGTCCTCGGCGGCCGGGACGGGGCTCGGACGTGCTGACGGACGTGAACGAGCTCTTTGTCTGGACTTGGCTTCTGATTATGCGGCCTTTTAAAACAGCGATTGAGAAAACCATTTAAGGGAAATCTCTTTGGAAAGCACTTACCCTCTACATCCTTAACACAATGGTTAATGAAATCCTTTGTTGGATCACTGAGATCACTGATCAAATGTGATCCCTGGCTGTAGCTTTAATCCCAGAGGATTGTCGAAATGTATAGAATTCTTATTTGGGGGCTCCCTTTTTTCTCTTTGGAATCTTCTCATCACCTTTTCTGGTCTCTGTCACTCTTCTCATCTCTACATATCCCTCTTTATCCACTCTGATCCTTCCTCTTATTCTGTTTTACTGTTTAATTTTTACTCTTTTTCTCTCTCAGGCTGCTTTTCTAGTGGCTCCAGGTGATGACTGATCAGAGGTTCCTTTTCTTCTGGTCAGTGAATAGAACAGTGACTCTCTTTGGACTGGTATCTTGAGAGATTTTCATTGCTCTTCATCAACATTTCTTTCCCTATGAGAGATATTTCCTTTTCTTAACTTCCAGATTCAGCTCTATTCCAGATAAAATTCCTGGCAAGCTGATCTTGGAATAACTAAAGTATAACTGTATATATATATTTAAAGTATGTTTTATCAGAATGTGGGTGAACTGGGTGGCTTTTCCATATTGTTGCCCGGGTCTGGTTGGTCAGAGACTAAGCTGGTGGTTTCCAAACTTAACTCTAGGCTAGTAAGTTCCAAAACTTTCCGCTCAGGAGCATTTTAAAAATACAAAATCTTGCAATCTATCCCTGCAGATTCTGATTCGTTTGCTCTGAGGAGAGAGCAAGAAATGGCATTAAAAAAAAATATATATATATATATACGTATATACAAATATGTATATATTTTTCACTTCATAGACTTTTATTCCACACCTACCAGGTCCACAGCATGGTGGGATACACACACGTCTAAGTCCTTGGCCCTTAAAGAGCTCACAATTTAGCATGGAAGAACTATTTAAGTAGCTGTCTCTAATACAAGGTGGGACAAGTCAAGGCTTTCAAATGAATTTCAATGTGGTATAGAGTTCCAGAAGATGGTGAAAATAATCCTGTAGGGGGGTAAAAGGGAAACTTCACAGAATAGAACTGTACCGATAGAAGAGGCTTAATTCTGAAACATTACTCTGACAAAATATATAGACATGTACTACTAGCTTGTATTGAAAATGCAAAACAAATCAATCCTTAAAATAATGCATTATAGGGTGGTACTGGGAAGATGACCATGAGCAAGAATTTTAACTCCTTTGAGTAATGAAATTAATATAAGGTGAAAATTTTTTTTATAAGTTCAGAAGCATGACGCACACGTAGTCTATATTTAACATTTCTCAAAGTTCCAGCTTTTAGAAGAGATGACTAATCAGAATCAGAAAAACTTAAGGCAGTGTTGTATTACTTGCTTATCTTTTCCTATCTAAGATGTAGTAGTTATTGAATATTCTTAATAAGAATGATTTTCAATCTGAAACATCACTTTACCTCCTCAAGCTGGAAAGAGCATAAACTTCATTGGTTAAAATTATCTCCTGGGACTTTAAGTTTAGATCATCTTTACAAAACCACACACTATGCCTGTGAAAATGAAGCATTGAAGGGCCTTCTTAAGGACTGCATCAAAACAGCAACATTCACAGAAAAGGGCTCATTCCCATGTTACAAAACAAGAATAGTCCCTCTAGTAGTATGGGAAAATACTGTGAAGTTATTTAAAGAAAAAGGGACATTTCTGACAACTTGTATTAGTAGCAGCTTCTGTGTGCTTGTAAAACCAACCAGGACCTGTTCAAGTCAAGAACTTTGTTTTCAGTTTAAAATAAAAATTGGTGTCTACAAATACATCTATGTTTATTTTGAGTGAATCTCTAACTAATAATCTTTTCTATTCTAGAAGTGTAACTCTTTTGAGGACAGATTTTTAAAAACTTGTACCTTGTCCATTTCAAGTGACTAAATACTAAAATAATTAAATACAATTACATCCCAAATGTCAATTAAGATTTATGAGATGCTTATCAGAACAGGCCCTGTCCTAAGCACTGGGCATGATGATTTAGTTAATCCTCCTAACAACTCCCCAACCATACCACAAAGGCAGAGCAAACAAAGGGAGTTAGGAAGTTGGCTAGAAACACAGCCATAGTTTAACAAAAATAAGAGTGGTTTTATTGATTACATATAATTTTAGCTATATTAATATATTATAAATTTTAAGAATTAGGATAAATGACTTTTTTTTTTTTACTAAGAACAATCTAAGTTTGACAGCACGTTCAATGGAAATTATTTAATTTCTGCATGGTAATTGCATGTCTTTCTTTCAGATAATCAGGAAGTCATCATCCAATGTTAGGACATGACAGTTACCCCTATACACAAATTTCATTAAATAGAACTGAGACACCTTATGTTTTCTTTTTCAGCAAATAATCCCCTTTTGTCATATAGACACATCTTTCTAGACACATCTTTCAAATAATCTCACTGTACTGTACAAAATTTAACTTTATCCACAAAGAGCTGCCTCAAATAACTTTCATTTACAAAAGCTATAATGGCATGAGACAGCAGCAAAATGCTCCTCTGGACTTTTATCTTGGATTTTTCATTTTTGCTCTAAGTTTTAACTCCACTTTAAAATTAAATCATCCCCATAGTGTAGTACTTATGTAGGAAGGTCTTTTTGTGTACACGGTTAACACAAAGATAGACAATGTCAGTGTGAGTAAGGATTTGGCAGATCACAGAAATGAAACAGTGCTGTCGGAAACAAAAAGCTTTTTAGTGTTTTGTGGTTGGTAAGATTGAAGGACGTCATTCAAATTTCTCATCTCCTTCCACATCTTTCAAATTGAGCACTTCCAAAGAACCTTTGCCTTTTGTTTCCTTTTTGATAAGCTCATCAATTTCTCTGAAGCAGCCTGAATCGATCAGACATACAATTCCTAACTGTTGACGATCGTCTTCACTTTCTATAACCTTGATCAGTGGCTTGAGCTTTTTTTTCAGCTTCTTCCCTTCATTCACTGGAAGAATAAACCGAAGCCTCATGTGAGCACGTTCTATCCTCATTTTCTCCTTTAACTGCTTTATCACTTCCAAAGCCTGCTGTTTTGTGCTCTTGTTGGGTTTGATAGTGGATAGTGGGTGTCCCTCCTGGCTCTCTCAGTAAGGATAACCTGTAAGGCCACTTTGTTTCAGGGTTCACACATTTGTCTGCCACAATAGTTGCAATGTCCCTAAACATCTGTTCCAGTTGTGTGTGCCTTTCTTTGTCTGATACTTGAACTTCTCCTTCAGTCAAAATCTGCTTACAGCTTTCAGTTTGGTCATCTGTTCCAAATGCACTGATAAGATCCTCGTTCTATGCAACCTGACCTTTAGAAACATTTACAAACACTGAGTGGGTCTGCAGAACTTCATCAAGGTCTTTTTCCACACCACTCCACCAGCTGACGACCCTTGTTTTTGTAGCAGGCGATTTCGAAGCGCTTCCCAGGGCGCTTCATCCGCACTAGGCCACATGGGTTAGGCAGATCTGGTTGGTGAGGGTGAAGATGGACATCGTGGCTGCTCACAGAATTGGGGCCTGGGGAGCTCGAGCAGACCCGGGCGGCCCTGCCAGAGGACCCAGAGCCAGCGGCGCGGTGATAGACTTTGCCTGGGGACTGCGATAATGCCAAACAACAACAACATATATTTAAAGAACATGTTTTTGGCATACTTGCATGTACAGGCAGAGTTGAAGCAGACTAACAGATAATTTAAAAATGTCATTGAAGTAGACCTGGAGACTGTGGTCAACAATATGCAGTGCTGTCAGACGCAGGTTGAGTCAAGTAAAATCAGCAATTTATGTCCGGTGGAGTGAGCAAAACGTACATGTAATGATCCTCGCAGGTATGAATTCTCTGGGAACAGAGGGAGGGACAAGAATGTTCTCTTTGAACAAGTTACTTCTCAGCTTTTCATTTTCCTTATCAATTAAATAAGGATCATTTTTAGTCCTCATCTGTCTTGATATCTCAATAATATTCAACACTTTGTCACTCTTTCTTAAACGTTTCTTCTTTGGCACTGCATTTTCTTGGTTTTCTTCCTATTTTGCTGGACACTGCTTCTCTGATTCGTTTGCTGATTCTCACTCTTTCCCCAAGCTCTTTTTTTTTATTTTTTTATTGTTGGGGATTCATTGAGGGTACAATAAGCCAGGTTACACTGATTGCAATTGTTTACAGGTAAAGTCCCTCTTGCAATCATGTCTTGCCCCCATAAAGTGTGACACACACCAAGGCCCCATCCCCCTCCCTCCGTCCCTCTTTCTGCTTCCCCCCCCATAACCTTAATTGTCATTAATTGTCCTCATATCAAAATTGAGTACATAGGATTCATGCTTCTCCATTCTTGTGATGCTTTACTAAGAATAATGTCTTCCACTTCTATCCAGGTTAATACGAAGGATGTAAAGTCTCCATTTTTTTAAATGGCTGAATAGTATTCCATGGTATTCATATACCACAGCTTGTTAATCCATTCCTGGGTTGGTGGGCATTTAGGCTGTTTCCACATTTTGGCGATTGTAAATTGAACTGCAATAAACAGTCTAGTACACGTGTCCTTATTTTTCCCCAAGCTCTTAAACAGAAGAGAACCTAAGTGATAAGTTTTAGATTCTTTTCTTTTAGGTTATTTTCATTACAAACCCTCAGCCTAAGAAGCATCACTCACACCAGTGGCTTTAGCGACCATCGATCTGCCAGTGGTTTCCACATGTGTGCCTCTAGCCTAGATTCTTCTAAATTCCACATCTGATGTCAAGTCCTTTACTAACTTACCCACTTCATGTCTCAAAGTTACAGCATTTAATTCATGTTTATGAATACTTCTTGTTTTCCATTTCCCTCACCTATCCAGTTGTTCAACATCTAGTTGTCATCCCTAATGTCTCCCTCACCTCTCCATTCTCCATGTGTGTTGTAGTACTAACCCCTGGCAATTTTGTTTCTAAAATGTCTTTAATTTGACTACTTTTTTCAATCACCATCAGTCTTATTTGGTCTCACTGCATGCAATCTGGGCAACTCCATTTATTCTCCACTTTGTAGCCAAAATAATGTTTCAAAAAGTAATACTATGTCACTTCTCCCATAAAACTCCTCAATAGCTTCATGGTATTCTAGGCTAAGACCAGAGTTCTTAAGGTGGCCTATGAGATCATGTGAGGTGCGGCCCTGCTTACCTTTTCCAGTCCCATCTCACACCACTTTCCCTCTGCTTTCCAGACAGACAACTTCCTGGCCTTCTTTTAGTTTCTTAAGAATACTGTGATCTCAACAGCCACAGGCTTTCGACACATGACATTCTCTGTTTTAGCTGTCTTATCTCTTACCGGTCCTTCAGGTCTCAGCTTGAAAGGGACATACTTGGGAAAAACATTTCTGACTTCCAAGATAAGTTTATGATGCCTTATTGTCAGCTGTCCTATAACTATGTACCTTCGCCTCTTACTACTCACCACGTTGCATTAATTTCTTTGTAGTGTGCGTGACTAGTGGGTTAATGTCTGTGGCTCTTGCCTTAGGACGGAGACCAGGCCTATTTTGGCTTGCATGGTGCCTAGCACACAGAAGATGCCCAATAGATATTTCTTGAATATTGTTCTTTTAGGTTCTTTTCAGGACTCTAAAAGGTTGTCGGATTGGGAAATTAAGGCGATTATTGATCATTTTCAATAGAGCAATCTTCTGTATGACTCTGGAAAGAGATGTAGGAATGTCTTAGGAGACTTTTCTCCATGAGACTCGAGTATTTCTGTGCATCTTGTGAACAGAGGCAGTAACATCTTTTGTTCCAGACTATCTTCTCAAGGATGTTTGTTTAGCAAACAGCCTTGGAAAATAGTGATAATGCCAAACACCAGAGCAGAGGGCACATTTGTTTGCCATCCAATATAATAAAAATATGTCTTCTTCTGGGCTAAAGGTTGAGTTGAGAAGGTTTTCTTGCAACACATTACATTAATAACAGATGTGGGGAAGGGGGATCTTACAAGCCTAGGGCTCCTCAGTGGTGACACAAACCCACTATAGCTGCAACTTCCACCTGAGCCACTCCATGTTGTCTCCGGGGAGACCGGGGAAGGAAGAGAGCTGACTGAGCATGACATTGGTGCCACTTGCTGTGCTGTGAGTGATACAGCCCTTCCACCCAAAAGACCCACATCTCTGCCTGCAACCATGAAACTGTAGTAGGTTAAGTTACTAGTTTCCGAGGAGAACAAAATTTCAGACCCTTCACAGGTGTAGAAAAGTACAATGAATTGAAGAGAGAGAAGATTAGAAGTCATACAGCAAGGAGAGACCATTTAGGAAGTTTAGAGAAAATGTTTGATAATGAAGAGGAGAGAAATGGGATGGCAGACTGAGGTGGAAGGGATGTCCTGGCTCTATTCCCTGAACAACACTGGGACCTCAACTCTGACCAGAGCCAGAGGGAAGACAACTGCCCCGTTGCCCCTGTCTTTGGCTGTGGGACAGGTGGAAGTATGGAAGAGGAGAGGGAGGTGGAAGTGGTTGACTTCCAGTGGTGTGCCAGTTAGAGCAGCCAGAAGCATTCGTCTCTGAGAAGAAGTGTAAGGGGAGGAAAGAGAGGTTTGGAGTCAGGTAAATCTGGGCTTGAATCCCAGCTCTATTACTAACTGACTGATCTTGGACATATTATCCAACCGTTCTGGGCCTCAGTTCTTCATTGTAAACTAAGAATAAAATACCTATTTTGCAGGATTAAATAACATAATGCATGAAAATGCCTGGCATATTCTTGGTGCTCAATGAATAATTAGGGTGTCCTGGCTAATTGTGACTTTGTGGGGTTTGGGAAACCTAGAACCTTCTTCCACATTTCCAGGAATACTTGAGAAGGACCTTGACTAGGGTCAACACTCGCTCCAAATTCCTGATCCTGTTGCCGTCTCCATTTCTGACTGTACTTTCCAGTGGTTGGAACAGCTTCTTCCAGAAAAGCAAAGGAAAGAAGTCACAGACTAGGAAGCAACTTGACATTGAATGTGGACGATTCCTACCACAGAGAATTGCTCAAAGCCATCATTCTCCTCAGACTCCCCTTTGGTTCTTTGTTTTATGGTTCGTGACTCCAACAAGAACCATCTCACATTTTCAGGAATTTTAGGAAATTCAGGAAAACCATAAAACCACCTTCCTTTAAAGCCACTGAGAATACTTTTCAAATTCTTGTTATTATTACTCAAAGCAATTCAGCTCTTTGTTTTCTGTCCTCATTTTTATCTAGTAATAGCCTTGGAAGACTTGCCTTTATTTCAAAACCAAGAAGGTCCATTAAAGTGATTTCTTAATCCAAAGACTGACTCTGTACTAGAGGAGTAATTCTTAAACCTTGACATGAATAAAAACCACCTGTGATGCTTGTTTAAGATACATTGGTTCTAATACATGACCCCTACTCACCCCAAAATTTGGATTCAGGAATCTGCATTTTATAGGCACCTCCAAGAGATTCTGATGAAGGTAGTCTATGGGCCATATTTTAAGCATCTTAAACAAGAGTCAACTTTCACAAATAAGATTTTTTTTTTCTCTCTGTGACATAAACTAGGATTGACTCACATGTGAAGAAAATTTCTCATGGATTTTTCATATCTTTTATATGGTTTCTTCTTTATAAAGAAACCATAGTGAAGACCAAGGAATTTCTTAATTACAAAATGATAATCCTAATTGTCTAAATTTGTTAATGTTAATGATAGGGTTTCAAAGGAATGCTATTGGGGGCAATGTCACTGACAAAAAGGGAAAAGTCTTATTTGATTACTGGCCAGTACTTACTGAATAGTTTCCCAATCTGAAGGGGCTATACAATAATAGATGGTAATAATAGATTTCTCCAGGTTGAAAAAATAAAGTTTCTATAGTTGTCTTTTAGACTGTCAACAGCCCTTTGATGTTCTGTGCCACTTTAGGAGGCTTTGGTAACAGTTCTGGGATTGCACACACTGCGATCATTATCCAGCATAACCAGATGACATATGAATCAATTTTAAAGACAGAAGGAAGTGATAGGCATCTCTAAGGATAATGAGGCAGAAGATGACTTGGGAAATTTAAAAAATTATCCCCAAACTATCTGTTTTTTTTTTCCCCTCAAAGAAGCAAACTTCAAAACCAGAGCACTTTAGTAAGGTAACAATGAGATTTTTAATCTGGACAAAATAAAAATAAAATTTAATAAATTAGGGAATGAAAATTCAGATAATCTAAATTCAGTTGTAATTCACCAACTTGAGAAAGTTCTTCCTGAAATTTCAGAGGTAAATATTTAAACCAAATTGCATTTTATCTTTGTACAATAAGTTGCTTTTGTTATTTTGAAATGCATTTTATAGGCACCCCAAGAGATTCTGATGAAGGTAGCCTATGGGCCATACTTTAAGCATCTTAAATGTAAAATGAAACAGGCACAGTGATGTGTAGTTGTGAGAAAGACATTTACAAATTAAAGACTTTTAATAAAATAAAATGAAATGCTAATTTTATTTCTTATTTCAAATTTTTACCTACAAAGTTTTTAAAAGATCAAGGTCCTATTTTCTCTTTACTCTGCACATATAAGGGATAAGCCCAGTACTATTTTATTGCAAAGATAAAACCTAAAATAATTACTACTAATAATTATAATTATTAAAAGAAAGTAAAATAGAGACAGCCTTGTTAAAAAATTATGAACTATGACTTGACTAAATAACATTCAGCTTCAAATTAGAGAAGCTAAAGACTTAAGCCCATTTTTCCCAAGCTGTGGCAGACTAAGAGAAAAAAATAGGGTTGAAGGAGAAGTCTCAAAGGGTATTGAGACTTCTTTCCCCATCCATACTCAAATTTCTTCCAGATTATTCTAAGATGATATGTTTCCTATTCAGTGCCTTGATTCCTTTGCTTGTAGGAAAAGAGCACGCCAGGAATTAGTCCTCTAATTCATCCACTGTCTTCTTTCTCTAGACGAAGTTAATTTTTCTTATTGCTTCCAAAGGCAACACTCCACCCCCATTGCAGCTCTGACACTCCTGGCTTTAGTGGCACCATTGCCGGTACCAAGATACAATTTTCAACAGGTATCCTCTGTTGCAATTGTCTTCTGTTCCAAAAGTCCCATGTGAATCCCAGCAAAGCACTGAATTATATAATTTGTTTGAAGCTCCAGGATTCAAACGTGAGTTCATCGAATAGACACCATGTTCCGCTTAGCCTTTTACTCTAACATTGGGCAGTTTATCTTGAAGAAAACTTTTCATATCTCCCTTCCTTTAGGATGAATTTCTTTTTCCTCCTCTGTAAGTAGTTTTGCCCTTCCACGTTATAAGTGTGCCCAAACATGCTCAAATTCTAGGGCAATAATCCAGTGCCATATCCCTTTATGGCTACTAGCACCAGCCAGCTAAGTGCCCTTGTTGGCATAACCATCAGCCATATGACATCTCCCTCCAAGACCTGAGTATTAACTGCACAAGGCTTCTCTTCTCTAAGCAACTAGTTTTTCCACTTAGTCCCCTGGCCCTCCAGCCCTGCAGGTGGCCCCTGCTTCCCCCAGCATCCCTGCTTTTGTTCTTTCAGTCTTCCAGCATATATGAGAATAATTCCTTAAATGAAATACCTCGCATGGTTTCTGATCTCCGAAGTCCTAACCAGGAATGGGACTAATAGATTTTAATGAGATAGATTTAAAATGTCTGGTTCAGGAAATAAAATACACTCATGCCAAAAAGATATTCAAAGATGTAACATTTGAAACCAACAGCTCAGATAAAATCTGCTGTATGGGCTCACACTGACACATGTTCAGTTGCTATGGGATGATCATAGATAGTTATTGTGCTTTTATTTAACAGTCAAAGCAACATTGTTATCAAAATACCATTCTGTAGATGAGAAATGTTGCTCTGAGGGGTAAATCTTCCATTCACATTTATACAGCTAAGAAAGTGGCAGATCTAGAGTTCACACCTACGTCTTGTGACTCTGACCAAGATTCTTTGCTTGGTCAAACTGTACCTAGACTTCTGAATCTTCTGCTAGACCCATCTGTACACTTTCTTGTTAAGTCCAGTTTTAGAAAGGATTCTGCTAATTCAATTTAACAAGAACCCCCATCCTTGATATCTGATCAACCTTGACAATCTGATCAGATTTCTCATTCTCCACCATCACCTGTGTGATGTCTAAACACCCTGATCGTATCCTCAGCAAAAATTCTCTTAGGTTTGGTTGGCCAGAATCCGCCTTGCCCCTGATATTTCCTCTTAGTAATTTTTTATTCACTGACCCCTCACACTAATCCTTGGCTATAAATTTCTACTTGCCCGTACTGTATTTGGAATTGAGCCTAATCTCCCTGCCCTACAGCAGGATTTCGTTGTAGTGATCCCTGTATCTATTGTGATTGTCCTAAATAAAGTCTTTCTTACCACACTTTAACAAGCGCCATTGAATATATTTTTCTTTAGTAACTCTAACATATTCTTTCCATTATTCCTTGTTGGTTCAGGAGGGGTAATATCTGAAGTGAATCTTGAAGACTAGACTTCAGATAGAATGGTCCCAGTAGAGCACTCTCCTAGGAAAGACAGCTAACAAAGGTATAAAAACGGGGACATGCCAAGTACATCCCGAGGTAAGAAACAAACCAGGACAAAAGTTTGAGATGGGCGGTATGAAGACACAGGACCGGAAAAGAAGTTTGGGCCAGATGAAGAAGAATTTTGATTGCTACACAAGGAAGTTAAGAACAACTTATTTTTCATAAAAGGTCAAGGAAGTGAAATGGCAGAAGTTAAAAAGCTATTTGGTTTTGTTGATTAATGGTCCTTTTTCTTGTTATTTGTCAAGCCACTGTTCTTACCAAAGATACTTTAAATCACCAACCTTTTAAGACACAACAAGAAAAAATTCCTTATAAATTTCTGCCATTAAACCAACTGATTAGAAAAGACATTTTAACATTGCATAAATTAAACAAAATAAAAAATAGTCATCAAACAAGCAAAAAACTTTCTAAGAAAAGAATGAATTTTGATCACACAAAAGAGGACTATTTATTCCCTGCTTTAAGATAAATCAAAGTCCTAAAATAGTCTACACGACTATGAGAAATGAAATAAGAACTTTTTATAGAAAGGAATTCTTATTTGACTAATACATCTTTGGGAGATACAATGACGAAATATTAAAACGACAAGCCAAATAACGCTAAATTGAGAGATACGGGTAAAGTGGGCCACTCATCAGCCTGTCAGTGAACTATTATGTTCTGTTACAAACTTTTCCTTGAAGCAATTGGATTCAGACACATTGTAGGTTATATAGACTTCTGTGGGGTAGCAGAGAAATTCAACTGTCATTTATAACTTTGTTTCCATGGCAAAATGTCTTTGCAAGTTCTAAACAGTAGACTTTCAAATTAACTTTTGGAATGTAACCCATTTGCAACTTGGGGGCTGCCTGTGCTTTGA
Source organism: Nycticebus coucang (assembly GCF_027406575.1). Classification (NCBI taxonomy): domain Eukaryota; kingdom Metazoa; phylum Chordata; class Mammalia; order Primates; family Lorisidae; genus Nycticebus; species Nycticebus coucang. The sequence continues at coordinate 93,347,429 of NC_069794.1, read as the reverse complement.
ATGTGGATTGTCTATTAAACCAGAACTTTAACTCCACTGAATCTCTGAGGATTTCAAACTAGTTAGTACTTTGCTTTCAAATCCAATACCTTATTTGGGAAAAGGGTATTAAGGAAAGAAATGTACCTAGTGTGCAGAAAAGGCATATTCAATAACTTGTTCCCACTGAAAGTCTAATTATAAGGAAGCAAACATTTGTCTATGGGAAAAAAAACATTTTGTCTATAACAATTTGAAAGTACCTGAGTATTTGTAACATTTTATCATGGAAGGTGGGATTTCTTTATCGTCTTTTTGCGAATAGTTTGACTCTACACTATAAGAGTAATGGAAAGTATTGAGTTGATTAAACTTAAAATGCCTATCTAATTCTCCTATTAATAATGACATTTGGATCTTGTGGGTGAAATTTTTCTAGAGCAGAATTGTAAAGATTATTGTAGTAATCTTCCATTGAATAGCATGCAAAAAGTTGCAGTTAAGGACCTATGAATGATGCCTGGTGTTAAAAATAGTCTCTTTTGAAGAGTCTGAAATGCTTATTGATCAGGAAAAGGATATAAAACACCTGATTGGATTTCCAGTTAATTTTACTCATTCAGATAACTTCTTATTTCCTCTTTAACAAGAGAGTAATTGAAATAGATACAGACCGATAATAAAAAATATCTCTCTCTTCCATCAACTCATACTTTCTTGAAGACTTTAGCTAAGCACCTTAAATTCAAAGCTGGTAGGTTTGGGAGGTGCGTTATATATTATACACTTTATATGTCTGTATGTTAGAGGCCTTTTGGCAAATTTATCCTTTTGGGGATGCTCAGTGACCTCAATTACCAAAATTGCCCCCTCACATTTTAACACTGTCCTCTTCGCAGTCTATTCAACTAGATAATCTCTTAGGTGGAGTTCTTAATGTGGGATCCACAGAGACCACTATGATTTCAGGAGGTTCATGAACTTGGAAGGAGACAAAACAAAGCATGTGCTTTCATGTTCACTATGACATACACTTTGCTCTGTCCTCCAAGACTGCTGTTTAATGCACTTCTTCAAGCTAAGCAACAATAACACTCACATTAATATACCTTTGCCTATAATTTATATGCGTTTGCTTTTTATGCATTTTAAAAACATGCTGACTGTATTTCAGTACAATTGTTTTACTTTGTTCTGTGTATATTATTTCATACATTTAAGAACATTAGTTTTAGAAGTGATTCCATAAGCTTTACTAGATTGCCAAAGGGGTCTGTTATACAAAAATGTCTAAAATTTCAGACCTAGAGCTTTGTAGTGCTTTGCCCAAGTTGACTTCTTGGAATAGAGTTAATTTAAGGGGGGATGGTCATACATTTGAGAATCAAGACCTCAGTGAGGATTTTTTTCTTTTTCTGTGTGTTTTTTTTTTTTTTTTTTTTTAGTTTTTGGCCGGGGCTGGGTTGGAATCCGCCACCTCCAGCATATGGAGCTGGCGCCCTACTCTTTTGAGCCACAGGCATCACTCACAGTGAGGATTAAAAGTAAATATAACCCAGAAATATGGTTAGACTATATTTCTGTAGAGATATAATTAGATGGGTACAAGATAGGAATGAAAGAATGTATTGATAGGATACTAGAGACATTTTCTTTGATCCATTTTCTCTCTCTCTTTTGGATTTCTGCAGTAGAGTGCAAATTCTGACTGATGGTTGTTTAGTCTTATCAATGGCTAGTGCATTAGTTAACATAGGTTAGTTTATGATAATGCAGTAGAAAACAAAGTAAAGAACTGGCCATTATTTGGTCATTTATTTGACCAAAATAGACAATAAACATATATTCCATTTGGCATTTCCATCCCTAAACTTACCTATTTAAAACCTACCCCCACTTGAATTGCCTTGCAAGTTATTTGGTCAAATAAATGAATGGCTATATTTTGACTGGGCTTTCTCTGAAATAGTTGATGCCTATGAATAGGTCATTAAAGGTAAGAAATTGTATGTCTTATATCTGCCAATAGGAGATGGATTAAATAATTTTATATTGTATGATAATATACAAATATTAAAAAGGATGCTGTATACATGTTCATTGACATAAAGAGAATGTCATAACATGCTATCAAGTGAGAATGCACATATATTGGTGTGGCGCCTGTGGCTCAAGCTGCTAAGGCACCAGCCACATACAGCAGAGCTGGCGGGTTTGAATCCAGCCCGGGCCCCGCCAAACAACGATGACAGCTGCAACCAAAAAATAGCCAAACATTGTGGCGGTTGCCTGTAGTCTCAGCTACTTGGGAGGCGGAGGCAGGAGAATCACTTGAGTCCAAGAGTTGGAGTTTGCTGTGAGCTGTGATGCCACAGCACTCTACCCAGGGCGCGACAGCTTGAGGCTCTGTCTAAAAATAAATAAATAAATAAAGTAGCGCACATACACTGCATTATTTATGAAAGTTATCTGTACATGTGTATATATGTGATAATATATATTTATATATGTAATATATACAACTACCTAAAAAGATGTTTACTATAGCCCTCATTAATTGCCGTTGGTGGGATTTAAGATGCTTTTTACATTAAATGTAAACTGTATTGCTTGCATTTCCTACATGACTGTGGATATATGATCTTTACAATACCAAAAATAATAATATATTTTTTAAAAAAGTAAAGTGTAACAGTAAGTATGTTCTTTTTATTTTTATTATTTTATTTTTTTTTTTGTGGTTTTTGGCCGGGGCTGGGTTTGAACCCGCCACCTCCGGCATATGGGACCGGTGCCCTACTCCTTGAGCCACAGGCGCCTCCCAAGTATGTTCTTTTTAAAATGATACAGTTCCCTCTAAGACTGTTACTTGTTTAATTAAACAACACTTTGAGGGGATAAAACAAAGGACAAGATTTTAAGTCATGAGAAAGAACGCTCTTACAAGAGACAGTCATGGGCCTTGACGCTGCCAAGGCCATGTACAGGTGCACACTCTCCCTTCCAGCCTTCCAGCCATCCCCACCAAGGCACAAGTCCGTGATGGAAGCCACTCGGATCCTCCGGATTGGCCTCTTGGCCAGTGCTATGCCACCAAATGATCTGTCAACTCTATGTGGAACAGAAGAATCGCCCAGCAGAGTCCTAACTTACGCCATCAGGATACAGACTAAAATGGTTGTTGTTAGGGAGAGAAATGAACTTAAACGTTCACCATTCCTCTCTCTTGGTACAGTAGGGGCACCCTCTGATAAGGCTGGAGGTCTGGGTACTCTCTTGCTTCCTATCTAGAGTCAGTCTGGGACTAAAGGGAATCCTTTGTTAGGGTTTCTCTGTCTGGTTTTGCCTATTTTACAATTGGCCTTCCTAAAATCTTTCTACTGCTGAACACAGAATGCCGTGAAATTATGAATAGGTTTAAGAAGAAAGGGGACATTGACTAAGAATATTGGATTTAAAGTAGTTCTAAAGAGAACATGTACTAAAATTGTACAGTCATCCCAGATTACCAGGGCTACTCAATTGCAACTTCTCTGGGTTTTGTGGAAATGGAATTCCCTGCAGTTAGGTAGCAACAGTGGCTTGGGAGGCACTTTGGGGAAAATATAATGAAATGTAAGAGATAACCTGTATCCTTCAAACCCTTAAAGCATTTGCAACCCAGCTCAGGAGGGCAAATATAGTCAGCAAAATAACCAGTAAGAATTCTGTCTTGTATGCACAAGTGCCATAGGGGTTAAAGAATGGGAGCTATTTCACTGTAGGCCACTGTGCCCTAGAAAGTTCCTGGAAAGGGTGACATCCATTTGGTCCTTGGTGCTAGGGAGGGAGTCTTAAAGGCACACAACAGAGAAAATGCCGTCCCTGTTTCCAAGAAGTTCATTGTATCAGGAACTCTTTACCTATTACACCCTTTAAGATTTTTTCCTGCCTTATGATTTAAACACTTTCTCTTTCTTTTTTTTTTTTCAAAGAAGGAAAACAAATATTACTTTATTTTTTAGTCAGATATAAAATCCAGAATACTTTTTATCACAAAGTCGTTAAGAATAAGATGTACAATGACTACAGGAAATTTATCGTATAGTAATTTGTGTTTATACTTGTTTTTTCATATACACATATGCATGATAAATCCTACTTTTAAATGCTGTCAGTTTAATATGTACAAGTCTCACATTTAATGATTTTTTTTTGTTTCTGATTAATATGAAGATACAATTAGGTTATAATGTTTGCATTTGCTAGGTAAAGTCCCTATTGTAGCTGTGTCCCGCACCCAGGAGGTGTGCCATGTACCCTTACATTATGCCCACTGGGCAGGAGTACACCCATCCCCCTCCCGACTGCCCTCTCCCCCTCCCTTCCTCCCACTTCCCTCTATCCCAAGTGGCCTCCCAAGCCACTGTTGTTACCTAACTGCAGGGAATTCCATTTCCACAAAACCCAGAGAAGTTGCAATTGAGTAGCCCTGGTAATCTGGGATGACTGTACAATTTTAGTACATGTTCTCTTTAGAACTACTTTAAATCCAATATTCTTAGTCAATGTCCCCTTTCTTCTTAAACCTCCTCTTAAACCTTCCTCCCACTTCCCTCTATCCCCTCTCCTCCCCCCCCAACTTGAATTGAATTGAGTTTTTCTCTTGTGGGTGTGTATTACATGTCTATGGGCTTCACGTTAATACTGAGTACATTGGATATTTGCTTTTACATTTTTGTGAAGAATGTGTTTCAACTCCATCTGGGTTAATACAAAAGATGTAAAGTCTCCACCTTTTTATGTCTGAATAGTTTTCCATGGTATACAAATACCACAGCTTGTTAATACATGCATGGGTTGGTGGGCACTTAGCCTCTTTCCATATCTTGGCGATTGTAAATTGAGCTGAGATGAACCATCTAGTACAAATGTCCTTATGATAAAATGACTTTTTTTCCTTCTGGGTAGATGCCTATTAATGGGATTGAGGGATCAGATGGAAGGTCTATTTTGAGTTCTTCAAGGATTCTCCATACTGCTCTCCAAAAAGTCTATATTAGTTTGCAGTCCCACCAATGGTGTGAAAGTGTTCCCTTCTCTCCACATCTGTGCCAGCATCTGTAGCTTTGAGACTTTGTGATGTGGGCCATTCTCACTGGGGTTAGGTGATATCTCAGGGTGGTTTTGATTTGCAGTTCTCTGATGATTAGGGATGATGAGCATTTTCTCATGTTTGTTAGCCGGTCATCTGTCTTTCTCAGAGAAGGTTCTGTTCATATCTCTTGCCCAGTGATGGATGGGATTGTTTGCTCTTTTTTTTGTTGATTAGTATGAGTTCTCTATAGATTCTAGTTATCAACCCTTTGTCAGATTTGTACTATGCAAATGTCTTTTCTCATTCTGATTTAATGATATTGTAAGTGACTATATTCAGTGCTAAGATGAATAATTCATTTTTAGGCACTTAGATTGGAATCAGATATTTCAGTACTATCAGAGACTATAAATAACTTTAAAATTTTTGAAAAAAATATCAGCACAATTCAGTGACATGGTAGATGTATGTTTATTATAGTGTTGTCATTATAGATGTGTTACCTTAGGAATTGTCTGATGGTTTTTAATCCTTCATAAAAATTTCTTCTCCCTGGAGGCACCTGTGGCTCAAAGGAGTAGGGCGCTGGCCCCATATGCCAGAGGTGGCAAACACAGCCCTGGCCAGAAACTGAAAAAAAAAAAAAAAAAAAGTTCTCCCATTTGTTAAATTGCTTTTTAATAGTAAGAAGATTTATCTAACATAGCTTTATTTATCTACATAGCTTTATGCTATGTATGTTCCAGAAAGTACAAAACAAAACAGGATTTTTTTTTATTTTTATTTTTATTTTTTTATTTGATTAAATCATAGCTGTGTACATTAATGCGATCATGGGGCACCATACACTGGTTTTATAGACCGTTTGACACATTTTCATCACACTGGTTAACATAGCCTTCCTGGCATTTTCTTAGTTATTGTGCTAAGACATTTACATTCCACATTTACTAAGTTTCACATATACCCTTGTAAGATGCACCACAGGTGTAATCCCACCAATCCCCCTCCCTCTGCCCACCTCCCCACTGGTACACAGGATTTTATTTTGGATCACCACAGTAAAGGATATGGAGTAATTTCCCTGCTTTTTTCTTCATTAGAAAACTGTTTAGAGATTTTGTAGTTTGAAAAGATGTTTGTTGAAATGAAGTTGACAACACTTTTTCTAAGAGGTGAAACTTATGTTATATGAAATATATATGAGGTATTATAATTAGTTTCTTAAGGGAGTATAAAGGCTCAATTGGCATGAAAAATAAATACTTATATTAACTCCATCTACAGTCTGTTGTGAAATGTCACATTTATAAATGGAACAAGAGAAATCTGAGACTTTTTAAGGTTTTTATTTTCTGAAAACTTATTTAAATCTTTCTTCCATATATTAGTATTAATTTCTTATACTATTAGAAGTTAAAAGAGTCCAACTCAGGGAACAAGAAGAAAGGTTCTCAAGCTTTTTTTTTTTTAATTAAGTACATCTTCAGCTCCTAGCACAATGCTATTCAGATGTCACATTCTCATATGTCATAGTTGCTGAATAAATAAGCACTTGAATAAAGAACAAGAGAAAAAATAGTAAAATTTGGTCAACACGTTCTAGTAAAATTCTGCTAAAATTGAAACCAAACCATTTTATTTATCAATAAATAATTTTAATTTTTAAAAAAATCAAGTTACCTAATTTAAATGCAGCATGCTGGGTGGCACCTGTGGCTCAATGAGTAGGGCGCCGGCCCCATATACTGAGGGTAGTGGGTTCAAACCCAGCCTCAGCCAAATTGCAACCAAAAAATAGCCGAGTGTTGTGGCGGGTGCCTGTAGTCCCAGCTGCTCGGGAGGCTGAGGTAAGAGAATCACTTGAGCCCAAGAGTTTGAGGTTGCTGTGAGCTGTGACATCATGGCACTCTACCAAGGGCGGTAAAGTAAGACTCTGTCTCTACAAAAAAAATAAAAAAATAAATAAATACAGCATGCTATTTCTCATTTATCAATACATTCATTGCATTTCTCTAGTTAGAATATAACTTCCTTAAGGTTTAAACTACCAATATTTCACTATTCAAAAACAAAGAACTGATAAAAAAATTTTTTTTTTTGAACTGATAAAAATTATGAGGCCACTGTCACAACCTGTGAGGTGGATTTGTAATTCACCAATTTTGTAAAATTTTCCTTGTGTTTCTTTTCTAAGTTTTTTTCCTTGCAATGAACATATATTCCTTTTGTAATAAGAAACAAGAATATTAAGTTTTATTGAAAACTATAGTAGATTTAAGGGATATAAAAAGGCTCTAATTTTTTTTCTTGCAATGAACATATATTCCTTTTGTAATAAGAAACAAGAATATGAAATTTTATTGAAAAATATAGTAGGTCTTAAAGGATATAAAAACGTACATGGTTTTGGGTGATTATAAACCAGTTTTTTCCTCCTTATTTTTCATTGTTACTGTACTTTAAAATGTGACATTTAACAATTTAGTTGGGTTGGAGGTAAGGGGCTCTCCTGCCCTGCTAGGAACAGATTCTAATAGGTAGTTACTGTATTTAAAACTCTTTGAAGAAGAAAGGTGTTATTTAAGTATTAAGCATTGTTATGAACATCCTGTCTTTTAAAAGCTCAAAGGGAAGACAAAAGGACCTGTCTTTATTAGTATTTCAAATTAAACTGGAAAGGATAAATTATTTTTAAACCATCCTTCTTAAACGTCCCCACTGCTTCTACCTTGGATTTGATTTCAGTCAAATTTACACTAGGAGAGAGATGTGAATCCAACCTGTAATTTTCCTTTTAATGCCAACAAACATGCTTATTACAGGATTTTCCTGAATGTTTGTACACACCACCTTGGAGGAATCTGTTTGCTGCTGCTGAAGAAGTTTAACATCATTCTCATAAACAGTATCACTTGCCCAGCAAAATAAAGGGATAAATAAGGACATGTGGCCACTCAGTTTGGGTCTCAAAAAGCATTGTGGTAAGTCCCTTAACTGTGATATTGTAGTGGAGATTTGTCTGGGAATGATAATCATTCCCAGAAGAGTCATCAAAGACACTTTTAGAGATTGGTTACTGGGAGGTTTTGTACTCTTTTTCAGGAAATTAGCACCAGTTTTAATAAAATCGCCAGTTAACGTAATGAAATCATCATGAAGTCAACGTTTATGATTTGTATTTCAACCTCCTGAGTTACAATTCCAAAGTCATCTCGCTTTAAGGTGGCCAAAGAACTCATGATTTTGTATAATTAACATATATATATATATATATTTTTTTTTGAGACAGAGTCTCACTATGTCACCCTTGGTAGAATGCTGTGGCGTCACAGCTCATAGCAACCTCAAACAATTTTCTCGTCTCAGCCTACTAAGTAGCTGGGACTACAGGCACCCACCACAAAAATGCCTGGCTATTTTTTTTTTTTTTTTTGACTGTAGTTGTCACTACAGCTACAGGCCCAGGCTGGGTTTGAACCCGCCAGCTCTGGTGTATGTGGTTGGCGCCCTAGCCACTGACCTATAGGCGCCAAGCCTATAATTGATATTTTTGAGTGATTCAAACTGAGTTTCAAAATGATGTTAAGAAATCCCAAATAACAGCTTTCAATATCTGTTACAAGAACAATTATTCAAAAAAGAGTATGTCTAAACAGATTAGAGACTCAACTAAGGCTATCATGAATTTAGACTGGATAATTAGAGGACATGATTTTTGACCCAGTGAGATGTGTTTTGAATTCAACACCAGTTATTTTTGGTAGAGGGTAGAGTCTGAATATTTCAAGTGAAATGGCACCATGTTGAATTACCTGTTCTAAAATGAGCACCTCTTTCTCTTTGCGATACTTTCTTTTAGAAGTACAGAGTAAAAAATTAAAATTTGGACTGTGCACTAAATTCTAAGTATGAAATCTCGTCTTTAATTACTTGGGGAATCAAGGTTATTCAGGTGACTATTTTGCCTCTAACTGTATAAATGTATAGATTTTATAGGACTTGACTTCTTGCCTGTTCACAAAGGTAGCGTTTCATCCCAAAATATAATTTCCTTCTGAATATATGTGAACTAAGACAGCAGGAATTTAAACTGAAAGTCTGAACTGACCATACAACTGGTAACTTTGCAGTTGTAACATAGCCGCCTCAAATTAAGTGTTTATTGCATCGGTCCAGAGGGACGGTGCAGAACCTGATGACATCATTTGGCTTATCTAGAGAGTCTGTTACACAACGCTGCTCTCACCTAAGAGCCCCAGCAAGATGTTCAGGACAATCATCTTCAGTTATCAAGCTTAGTTTTTTGATCACGGAATATAAATGTAAGCTTAGGGAATAATACCAATGTCCTCTCTCTTAATTGGGGAGGCCTCGTCTTAAGAATAACTTGGGAATCAGGAGCAACTTCTATTAAAAGGCACTCTCCTAATCTTGTCCCCAGGTTGGGTTCCCTTTGAGATTCTCTTTCTTAGAAGTCACACTTCTATTCCCCAGCTTCTTGGCATCTTGGCTGCTGTCAGTTCACGTGGTAATTTTCGCTAGATACGGTGCTCTGCCACAGAGAACCGAAGAACTGCTCCTTCTTTTTTTTGTGTGTGTGGTTTTTGGCCAGGGCTGGGTTTGAACCCACCACCTCTAGCATATGGGACCGGCACCCTACTCCTTGAGCCAGGCGCCACCAGAACCGCTCCTTCTAAGAGGAAGCTTATGGCTGCCGATTGGCTGAAGAAGGCCCAGCCCCTTTGCCTCAATCTGGGGCAACTGTGAGGGATCACCCCAGCCCCAGAGGTCCTTGTTAATCATATAGGTCCTTTCCTTGGACCTATATGATTAACATATACCACAGCTTGTTAATCCATTCCTGGGTTGGTGGGCATTTAGGCTGTTTCCACATTTTGGCAATTGTAAATTGAGCTGCAATAAACAGTCTAGTACAAGTGAGAGTTTACATTTTTAATGAATATGTGAGTTACGGAAGCCTCCTCCTCCTGCTGAACACAGGGTTCTGCCTCATCACAGAGAACAAAGATGAGGCTGCAGAGCACTTCTGTGTCCAGAGGCCCGAAGGGCTGTAAAATGACTCCCTTAGCCAGCTGTCTTCCTTACTGCCTTACAGATCCATCTCCTGTGAGCACTCTCTATATGAACATTTGCAACCAACACCTCATCTACCCCTATTTTCAGGAAAACTCAAAACGGAGATTGTCACGATGGGCTGACCTAATGTATTGGCAGACACATGGCTATATAGATTGGCCTTCTGGTCAAAAATACTGCTACCACCACCCTGCCTGAGGGGTGTTCAATATTGCCATTGCTGAACCATTTCCTTAAATTTGTCCTAAAAACGTGGTATGTAGGAAAGTTTACATTTTTTTTTTTTTATTGTTGGGGATTCATTGAGGGTACAATAAGCCAGTTACACTGATTACAATTGTTAGGTAAAGTCCCTCTTGCAATCATGTCTTGCCCCCATAAAGTGTGACACACACTAAGGCCCCACCCCCCTCCCTCCATCCCTCTTTCTGCTTCCCCCCCCATAACCTTAATTGTCATTAATTGTCCTCATATCAAGATTGAGTACATAGGATTCATGCTTCTCCATTCTTGTGATGCTTTACTAAGAATAATGTCTTCCACTTCCATCCAGGTTAATATGAAGGATGTAAAGTCTCCGTTTTTTTTAATGGCTGAATAATATTCCATGGTATACATATACCACAGCTTGTTAATCCATTCCTGGGTTGGTGGGCATTTAGGCTGTTTCCACATTTTGGCGATTGTAAATTGAGCTGCAATAAACAGTCTAGTACAAGTGAGAGTTTACATTTTTAATGAATACGTGAGTTACGGAAGCCTCCTCCTCCTGCTGAACACAGGGTTCTGCCTCGTCACAGAGAACAAAGATGAGGCTGCAGAGCACTTCTGTGTCCAGAGAACCGAAGGGCTGTAAAATGACTCCATTTCCGGATGAAATAATAGGGCTCCTATTTCTCTTGGACAAAGTCTTGCTATATCCCTTTCTTTCCCTTAATCTCACTGGCCAAAATATTCAGGTAAAACATTTCTAGGAATACTTTGAAACCAGGATAATAACCCTTTCCTTATACCACACTGCACTTTTCCAGGAAAGATAATTCCTTCTTTAACTGATGCTTATTAAGAGCACTCTGTAGTTACCCTTTCCTCCACGTCAAATATCTAACTAAGAATATTAAAATCGTTCTGTGTGTATACGTAAAATAAAACCTGTGAGCTTAATCCTTTAGCATGTGATTACCTAAAACAATGTAAATGTGCAATGGTGTAACATTGAACCAAACAAGGGTCTTTTTCTGGAAGGTTAAGGTTTCGTTTATATTTGCTGCTTCCTTCTTACCATACTCTTGAGGTGGTCTGTGGTGGTGCCACTCATCTGAAATGGGGCAAACTATTTTTTTTTTTTTGCAGTTTTTGGCTGGCGCTGGGTTTGAACCCACCCCTTCCAGCATATGGGGCCGGTGCCCTACTCCTTTGAGCCACAGGCGCTACCCTGGGGCAAACTATTTTTAAACAGGCATATTGAAATGAAATCTGTGCTGAAAGTTATTAATAATTTACAGAATGTAAGAATAATTTAAGAATGTAATTACTTAGAAACATCAGTTAACCTGAAATGTATTTATTGCAGTCTGTAGTTAGGAAAACTCTGCAAGAGTTTTCTGCAACAGAAAAAGCTGTTGATGTTGGTGACTTAGCACCAAAAATAATTTCCAAGTTACAGAAGAAACTGTTGGTGTTAGTGACTTAGTATCAAAAACAACTTCCAGGGAAAAAGTTCTCCTCAAGAAAAGAATGTACCCTTTTTGGCCCATGAATAAATACGTGATTGAATTCCTTAAGCTCTACCCAATAAAACGTGACTGAAATGATTTTGTCCAAGAAAAATTTCAAGAATTCTCTCATGGAATATATAGATATTTTGAGATAAAATGATTTTCCAATGAACTCACAATATAATTCAAGGTACTAAATAGATTAATGTTTTGTTTGGAATTAGGAAATATGAGCTAGTTATCTTTTGGAGGACATATTTTGAAGATAACTTCAGTTTTAAAGATTTATGTGAAACCATTTCCCCCCCCCCGAAGATAATTAGGTACTAAGAACATTTAAGTAAAATAAATAAGTAAACAAGTAGAATAAAATAAAACAAAGCAAAATACCATTAGCACAAGAAGATAATTTTGTTTTTCTATATGGGAGATAGGGAGAGAGTAGAGGCCTCATCTAAATAATTGAAATATAAATCGAACATTTTTGTATAAAATGTAAGGGGACTTTGAACTTGACCCATATTATTAAAATTCAATGCTACCCATAAGGATCAATAACTAGAATTGTATTTATGTCGAAATGCCCATAACCAGAGTTAATTTCTCAAACTGATGCAAAGTAAAGTCAACAAAAGGTTGTTAGATTTATGCTATTCTTGACAGATTTCACTAGGAGATAAATAATATAAATAATACAATAATAATCAATAAATGTCTAATTGCATCTGAATCTTTTTTTTTCTTTCTTTTTTTTTTATTGTTGGGGATTCATTGAGGGTACAATAAGCCAGGTTACACTGATTGCAGTTGTTAGGCACAGTCCCTCGTGCAAGATTGTCTTGTCCCCATAAAGTGTGACACACACCAAGGCCCCACCCCCTGCACCCACCCTCCTTGAACAAAATAGTGAGTTGAGAAACCCAGATCTGCAGTTTGAAAATGAAACTGTTCTAAGATTTTGGTGGAATGACTAACAAACTAATAGATTTGAATTTTTGAGAATTTCCCTTTTAAAGAAAGGCGAGATCACATTTATATCCTCACATAGGAGTTTATGTCTGTGCAGGTCATGGAGGTAAACAGACAGCTAAGAAGTTTTCCTTGGTTCTGAGTGATAGAATGGCTTGTGTGCTGTTTAACTTCCACATTTTATTTTTTAAATTTATTTTATTAATTTATTTATTTTTATTGTTAAATCATAGCTGTGTACATTAGTGCAATCAAGGGGTACAATGTGCTGGTTTCATATGCAATCTGAGATATTCTCATCAAACTGTTCAACGTAGCCTTCATGGCATTTTCTTAGTTGCTGTATGTAGACATTTGTATTCTGCACCAAAAAACGGTGCATCTTGGAATGGGTACAGGCGTAACTTTCACATTTTAATCAAATGAGCAGTCAAGATGGCTGTATCCTAGAATTGAACTCCAATCTACCAAAAGTCCTCAAGTTTTGCTTATATGATTGCTCAGAGTTGAAGTATATCATTTTATTTTATTTTATTTTATATTTTTAGAGACAGAGTTTCACTTTATTGCCCTCAGTAGAGTGCTGCGGCGTCACAGCTCACAGCAACCTCCAACTCCTGGGCTTAGGTGATTCTCTTGCCTCAGTCTCCTGACTAGCTGGGACTACAGGCGCCCACCACAAAGCCCGGCTTTGTTGTTGTTCTTGCAGTTTGGCTGGGGCTGAGTTTGAACCCGCCACCCTCAGTACCCGGGGCCAGCACCCTACCTGCTGAGCCACAGGTGCCGCCCAAGGGTGTCATTTTAATGAGAAGTAAGTGATGTTGCTTCCCTTTATTATGATCTATAAAGTGCCTTGCACTACTATTTGTTGCAGCCTGTTTCAACAAATAGTTGTAAATAGTTTCCTTTGCTCTGTGTCTTTCTACCTTGTCTGTCTTTAAATCTGATAGCTGTGGCCTGGGGTGGGTGGACTAACTTCGAGACTGGAGTCTGAATTGAAAACAGTTTTTCCATTAGAAAGAAACAAGGGTGCCACAGCCACTTCTGGGTCAGATTATTAAACACAGTTGTGGTTACCCAGGGACATCTAGTGTTAAACCCTTTCGTGGCCCATGTCACTTAAAAGATTAGTATGCTAAAATATTTCTTTTGAAGACGTATTCTGAATTATAATATCTCCCAATCTGTGGCATTCATTGTTTCTAATGGTCAGCACCGTGACGGACTTACCACAATGAGATTTAAACTTTATTCACTTATTAAACACGAGCACCACCAGCATGCTGTATCCTCTCTGGGAAACTAGGAACCCAAAGATGGAAAGAGATGTCCCGCGTTTTTTCTTTCAACTCTCGTTTTACATGCCACCTTACCAATGGACGGCCAGCACGGTTTATGAAGTGAAGGAGTGGGGATGCAAGGTGATGTCTGCGATGAAAAGGGACGCCTTTTTCTCTTAAAACAAGCAAAAGGAAATGCAAAAGAAAAAGCACACCTGAACCCGTAAACTTACAAATGACCGGTGGGTCTGTCTCTTCATCTCAAAATGATGATTGCAAGGTATCGCAAGACAATCAAGGAAAGATTCATTTCTATTTCCTGTACTCTATTTACTCAGAAAATCACACACGTGTAAGCTCTCGAGTCACTGTCTTCTCCCAAGTCTTCATGCTCTCATGCTCCTAACTTAGAAATGACCCCAGCACCAGGCAGGACCCAGTCGAACACCCCACTATCAGCCCTCTAGGCTTGCCCAATGTGCCAGCTGTCTTCTGCCCTCACTGTCGTTGCTGTGGGCTGGGTCTTTGTCACCTCCATCCTAGATTACTGCACAGACTTAGGATCTCCTCGTCGGTACCCTTTGCGTCTGAGCCTCACCCTTCAGCCAGAACTCAACTTGCCGATTTGCCTTTTTAAGACACAAATGTAATCGTGTCCGTAACCTGTGTTAGACCCTCCCGTGGTCCCTCTTTCATGATAGAATGTAGCCCTTCCCAGTCTGTCTTTTTATTTTCCTTTCTTGCCTGTTGTCAGCACACTCAGGTCCCATAATATGTTCTTTGCACATCTTTGCCCTTAGGTGCATGAAACGCCTTTCACCTTGTGTTGCTCTCAGTTGTTCAGATATCACGACCTCTAATCATCTGGCTGTTTTCTCTGGGCACGGCGTGTGGCACTTTTTTCCGTGTTTCTGGAGTACTTTGTATATGTTTTTAACTTAATTAATTATTTTATTTTATTTTTTTTTTTATTGGCCGGGGGTGGGTTTGAACCCGCCACCTCTGGCATATGGGACTGGCACCCTACTCCTTGAGCCAAAGGCACCACCCTTTATTTTTTAAATTATTTGATTACATTTTGTTTTTCTTTTCTACATTCTTGGCTACTGGAAGGTGGGGTTATCTTACTTATCTTTATATCTCCAGGCTCAGCCAGAGTTGCCATTCGACGAATGCTTGATGAATGAAGGACCCGGAGTTGATGTGTTCCTGCATATTTATTAGGTTTGTATGGAATTTGGTAACATCGGCGATATGCTGGCTATGCGCAATATCGATAGCAATAACATAACCAGCATTTTCTTAGTATTTGGTACTCTACAGAGGAAAGCCATAGGAATATGTCTAATTTGATTGAATTCTAGGGATGAAGTTGTGTAATTCCCCAAAATACTGGGTGAGAAAATTGTACATGGCTCAGGAGAACAATGTGTTCTTTGACATTAGCAATGAAAACTTTCAAAGCAAAAAATATAAATTCTCCTCACCTCTGGAATGTTTTCCCTGCTCTCCTCCCTATAAGAGACCACATTTTTCTGTCCATGCACGTAATATTTTTAGAGTACTTTGCTGTCAGAAGCATTCTGCAACCTCTGGTTAACCTAATTAGATTTCAGTGTTCTTATCTGTATAATGAGGCTAATGGTCCTAGGCTGTTCTCCCAGGGATGTTTGATTAAATATGCCTCTTGACATTGCACAGGCCCTGCATACACCAGCAAGGATTTTCAAAATAAAATGTTCTATATGTACGGAAAGTTGTTTCATTTGGCGTTGTTTTAAAAGCAAGCGTATTTCCAAGAGGAAACATTTGCAACATCAGCAAACATTTCAAATGAATCTAAGGTAAAAATTGTTATGACTGCTGGGGTTGATAAGATAGGCAAGTATTTCAAAACATCTCCAGTCATAATTTTTAATGGAAGAGGCAAGGCTTGGTGGAATGTGAGATAACTTTTTTACTCCAAGACGTCCCCATGTGGGTTGTACCTGCTTCGAGAGCTTTCTTTGCCACTCCAAGTAGGAATAGAGCCCAGAATTCCTGATGTAATGCCTGCCCTAGTGTGTCGTCCTGTCATTTCCGGTAGCAACAAAGGCTGTCGTGATCTCCTCCCAGGCAGAGCGAGACCGGTTTCCTTAGACAGGGTCTCTTTTCTGACAGCTCAAAATAGGTATATTCAAATAAGGTATTCCAAGAGTTGCATTAGGAATGAGCTTGTGCCCCTAAAGAGTTCGTGTTCAGCTAAACAGCACAGTGCAAACCCTCCTCTGAGATACTTATATGGATCAGTTACAATTAAGACATCACTACTTTCAAAGGAACTATTACAACTATGATTAAAAACGTGTGTCACAAATGGAAACACCCTGCAGATCCTATCACTGCACATGGGGTTATCAGAAGCTGTGCACATCCAGATCTCAAGGCCTCTAGAAGACCCAGAAGAGGGAGCCTAAGGCCATGCCCGTGGCCGCCCCAGCCAGCATGTCCAGTGCCAAAATCACTGTCGTTGCCTTGATACCGCTCACGGATGATGACTTGGTTGGTAGGCTGCTGTCCCTAAAGTCCTGCATATGGGTACTGGTAGGGACTGCATACCCTTGCCCATTTGCAGCATAGACAACTTGAGTTCCTGGCAGGTATGAACCACCGTATGGACCAGAGCCGTACACCTGCTCAGGTGTCGGTGTGGCATACGCCGTGTGCAGAGGCGGGGAAGAAACCACAGCTGTCATCAGTCATGACCGCAGAGCCCACATACGCTGAGTTTGTCCTGGAATCCTGGAGTGTACATTTCCACACCAAACAATCATCTGTACTTTCTGCACAAAGACTGACAGTTTTCCCATCTCAGCAAACAATCTGCAGCATACCGTCTTTAGACTTCCCTTCTGGAGGCTGAGTACCCTGACATTCGTGCCCCGCGAGGACGTGGATGCAGCCCACTGGCTTGTGGACCTTGTCCTTGATACTGACAGGTCTGGTCATCATAATAGATCAGGTGACCATCCGACCACAGATCAAACCAACTCTTCTTCCAGCGTTTCAAAATAGTACTCTGTCACAGCAACCATCCACTCTTCACAAACGCCACCTCTTCACCTGCGAACTCTCCGACAGCAGCACGAGAACCAGGGTGGGGAAAGCAAGGCCACAGCTCGGCCTCCTCCTCATTTGTCTTTTATTACTTGGTAATAGAACCCAAATTTTCAGTGATGCTCATGGTTACCTAGACTTTACTAACTCTGGGCCTCCTTTGCAGTTAGGTATGGCCATGTAACTAAATTTTAGCCGATGGGATGTAGTGGAAGCATCATCCATGACTTCGGGAAGTCTTTAAAAGGGTTGAAGGGTATCTTCTTGACCCTTTCCTTCTAGCTACCAAGTGGAATATAGAAGTGTTGGCTGGAGCTCAAGCAGCCATTTCGATCCAGGTAGAGGAGGGTCATATATTAGGGATGGATGACAAAATGAAAAGCAAGGAGGAGTTTAGGTTCCTCTGAAAATCCTTATGGATTTTGTATCAGTTCTGTGATACCAATTCTAAACTTGTTTATTTTTTAATTTTTTTATTAAATCATAGCTGTGTACCAATTCTAAACTTTTAACAAAATAACATATCAGTTCTGCGATACCAATTCTAAACTTTTTTTTTTTTTTTGCAGTTTTTGGCCAGGGCTGGGCTTGAACCCGCCACCTCCGGCATATGGGGCCGGCGCTCTACTCCTTTGAGCTACAGGCGCCACCCATAAACTTTTAACAAAATAACATATCAGTTCTGTAATACCAATTCTAAACTTTTAACAAAATAACATATCAGTTCTGTGATACCAATTCTAAACTTTTAACAAAATAACATATCAGTTCTGTGATACCAATTCTAAACTTTTAACGAAATAGCTACTATTAATGAATTTGAGTTTCCCAATACTATTGCTGAACCTAATACTAATTATATGAAGAATTTTCTTCTTTTATATATGTTACGTCTGAAAGATCCCAGTAAGAGGTGGTGATCTCCTGGGAACACAGTGTTCTGTTATTTGCTTGCTTTTTCTCTCCCAGCAAATGGCTGAGAGCAAGTTAGGGTTTGGATGATCAATGCTCAGACAAGACCCCTTGTTTAGTATTGTACACTAGCAGCTTGCGTTCTGAGAATTGTTTATGTGGTTGTCCTCTTTCCATAGTTTTCATCTGGACCATATTTGGTATCTGGAACACTTTAGGGGGACTCTCTGGAGAATGCCTGGCTCTGTGTAGACAAGGGTCAACTTCAACAAGTCACAGTTGTAAGGGAAGTCTACATCGGCCTGGGGCAAGTCTCCAGCCACTCTGTGGGTATTGGGTCCAGCTGTTCCAGATATGAAGCTGGCACAGGATAGGGCTGTGGACAGACTTAAGCCAAGATAAGCAGGATGGCCTTTCACTACAGCTCCAGTGCCAATGGCAGAACCAAGACATAAGCCAGTTATTGGGATAGGGCTGAGACAGGTTAGGCAAGAAGTAGTTCAGAGGGCATCAGAATGCCAGGACTAAATGACTCAGGTCTGCAGCAAGACCAACTTCATGGCCCTCCTAGTGGGGGCTGGTTCCTAATGCACATGTACCGTCTGCTTTGGTCGGAAACCAGACAGGACTGAAGCTATGGGCAAAATATACTGCTTCCCGAGGCAGAAATGGATAAGAGAATGGTCACCGTCTGACTTTTTGCAAGTTGCTTAAACTCTCTATATCTCAATTTCCTCACCTGTAAAACTGGGACTAATAACACCTACCTCATAGGTAGTCCGTCAAAGATTAAAGTAAAAAATTTTATGTGCAAGGAATTTACAGACCATGATGAGTTATACAAATGTAAATTACTGTGACCGTCTGGGGAGAAGGGTGGTAGCAATTTAACTGCACAGAGCATATCTCTATAGCATTTAAGATGAGATGACTGTAATTCATTCATTTTAAATGAAAGGGGGTAGATTTATGGAGTCAGGACATAATTAGTAGATTTGTAATCTGGTCGGGAATTATGTGTTGCAGAGATCTTGTATTCTTAACTTGAGAAAAATGCAAGTCTTTTAAAAAGATCACGTTGTCATAGCTTTGTTTGCTTTTTAATCCTTTCCTGGGTGATATGGTTTATCTTAGGAAGAGACGGTTCAGAAAAGTACAGTTCATGGTACACCAGAATCAGGAGTGGCCATGTTGAGGGTTATCGAACATTGTGTGTTGTTCAAGACAATTGTTATTGATCACATACAAGGGTCAAGGGTGTTTGCTTTTTGCCATAAAAGCAGCATTGGGGTATACAGGTTTGCAATTATTATTCTTGTAATAAACCACATTTTATAGGCAACAGGTGTGGCTGACATACCCTAAATTCTGTGAGGCTGTGCTTTCAAGCTGGCTCTAAAGGGATTTGGAAAGACTTATGAGCTTGAGTGACAGCCAAGGTGATTCTTGAAATTGACTTTTTAAGATGTCATTTTTGTGAATGACAGGTTATAGTTACTAAAAAAATTTTTTCCTAATTGTAAGGAGTTTGTCTTTAAGTAGCAGTGAGGCTATTTAATGGGGAAAAGCTCATTATTTAACTGGAGATTGCTAAATTTTCAGTGAATCTAATTGGCTTAGAACATGTGGCCTGACTCCCTTAGCCACTCAGAATCACTTCTTCTCCCAGCCCAAAGGCCAGGGGTTTCTTCAAACAGGGTTGCAGTCTACTTGTACTGTTTAAAAAAGAATTTATTCTTAATTAATGTCTTTCCTAATTATCACGATTACTTTGAAGACAAAGAAATCAGCTCTGCTTCAAAGAAAGAGGAGGAGGAAAAAGGAAATTTATTCCTTGTGGTTGTCAAACGAGCGTCTCTTTCTTCGGCCCCCACTTTACCAGTCATCTTTCCCAGGGGTCCCCAGCCTGCTCCCCTCCACTAGGTAAATCAGTTAATCTCTACCCTCCTATCAGATTTCAGAACAGTTAGCTACTCTCCCAGAGGCTGTCAGCATAGAATTTAGAATTTAGCATTTTTAGGGGGAATAAGAAACATTTTTTCTTTGATTTTCACTTACTGTTAAGTACAATATTGTCATAGCTTTAAAGAAATTTATTTATTTTTTACGGGGAAAGGCCACTAATTCTCCTTTGTATAACTGTTTTTTTGTTTCATTATTATTATTTCATTTGTTTATTTGACAGGTGTTTATTGAGTCCTATAGACTGAGCTCTTTTGTAAACTCTGGGGAGTTAGGGAACAGACAAACCACCCTGACCTCATGGAATTTTCATCTGAATATGGGGAGAGAGAAAATAAACAAGTAGATAAATAGTATGTCAGGTAGTATTAGGTTCAAAGGAGAAAAATAAAACAGGGTAAGGATTGAAATATAGGTGTTGACTGGGAGAGCTATGATTCTGTTCCTATCTTCTTCCAAACACACACATTCCTACCCTGTACCCAGTGAGACCATGTATTAGTCCTTCTGAAAAAAAAAAAACCAACAAAAAACCCCCCAAACCTCAAACAAAACAACAACAAAAACAACTAAACAAAAAAATCAACTCTAAATATGCATTTGGTGATGTGGTCTGGACTTTATTTTTCCATAGCATTCATGACATTTAAGGCAACTAACGCTAGCAAGGACTCTTAAATGGAGAAAATGGGAGGAAATAGGCATAGAACGATAAGAAGGCCTCAAATAAAAGAGGAAACTGGCAAGGGACATTGGAGGAAAAAATTCTAGTTATTAAAATGTTTGCAGTCATACATCAAAGTCTAAGAATTTTTGGCAAGACCGGATTAGGGTATAGAGAAACCCTGAGATAAAATTAGAAACAAATCAGAGAAGGGTAAAAGCAGTTTGCTGTTTAGCCAACCCATGCATCGCTGATTGTTTAGGTTTTGGATTAAGTTCCCGGGTTCCCTCTTTCACTGTCTTGTCATAGAAAACAGGCACAGATTTATAAATGGAAAGCCCCTTTTACCTGGAGATGATGGGACTATTTGCAGCAGGAGAAAGAGAGGAAAAGTCTAAAGCAGAGGATTCTAAGCTTTGCTTTTAGCTCTACCAACAATCTACTCCAGTTCTCTCTCTCCCTTTTAAAAACAAGCAGACTTGCAGATGGCTATTTAAAAAATAATAGTTGTATCATTCTGTGTGAAATTTAAGAGGCTCGTTTACTGGGAGCCACCCAGGGACAAACAGAATACATTCAGCATCTGCAGCAGACGTACTTGGATTTGAATTCAAGTTCTACCAGGTACTCATCATTCAACATTAGGCAACCCCATCTCCTTGGGCCTGTTTCCTAGCTGGTGGAACATTTCTGGTATTTAAAATTATATATAGTCAAGGACCTAAACACCACTTAGATAATTATTTGAAATTATCACCTTGTAGCTACAAAGTCACCTTGTGGGTCAAAGGTCAGTAATTTCATGTGGTACATCTTGGCACATAGTGGGTGCTCAATTAACAGCCATCATTATCACTATGTCTGTTTAGTATTTTAAAGATTTATTTACTGAAAATATAAAAATGGCCAGGTGTGCTGGCTCACCCCTATAATGTCAGTATTCTGGGAGGACGAGGCGGGAGGATACTTTGAGCTCCGGAGTTCCAGACTAGGCTGAGCAAGAGGTAGACCCCATCTCTACTAAAAATAGAAAAACTAGCCAGGTGTGGTGGTGGGCACCTGTAGTCCTAGCTATTCAGGAGGCTGAGGCAGGAGGATTACTTATTGATGAAGACCATGAGATGCCCAAAGGATGGTCATATAAAGTACTTCATTCTTTTTTTTAAAAAAATAATAGCTTTATTGAGATGTAATTCACATCATAAAATCGATCCTGTGAGGCAGTGGTTCTTAGTATAGTTACAGAGTTGTGTCTTTGTCTTCAGTATCTATTTCAGAGGATTTCCATCACCCTGAAACCTTCCCAGCAGTCTTTCCTCGTTTCCCCTGCCTTCTGGTTCCTGGCAGTTACTAATGTACCTTCTGTGTCTATGGATTTGCCCATTCTGGACGTTTCACATAAATGGCATCATATAATATGTGGTCTTTTATGATGGACTTCTCTCACTTTGCATAATATATATATGTATATCCTTTTTTTTTTTTTTTTCAGACAGAGCCTCAAGCTGTCACCCTGGGTAGAGTGCCATGGCATCACAGCTCACAGCAACCTCCAACTCCTGGGCTCAAGCCATTCTTCTGCCTCCGCCTCCCAAGTAGCTGGGACCACAGGCGTCTGCCACAGCGCCCGGCTATTTTTTTGGTTGCAGCCGTCATTGTTGTTTGGCGGTTCCAGGCTAGATTCGAACCCGCCAGCTCAGGTGTGGGTGGTTGGCGCCTTAGCTGCTTGAGCCACAGGCACCGAGCCTACTTTGTATAACATTTTTAAGGTTTGCACATGTTGTAGCGTGAATCTGTCTTATATTCCTTTTTATGGTTGAATAATATTTCAGTTATATAGGTAAGCCACATTTTCTGCATCTATTCATTAGTTGATGGGTATTTGGATTGTTTCCATTTTTTGACTCTAATAATGATGCTGCTATGAACATTCATGTGCAAATTTCCGTATAGACATATTCTTTCAATTCCCTCAGGAATGGAATTGCTGGATCATACGATAACCAGATGTTTGAAATTTTAAACAATTGCCAAACTATTTTCTTTATCCTAAACAGCCAAAAAGTGTTGGTAATTCCTGAGAGAAAATACAAGATGAATTTGGAAAATCTGTGCCAGAAAGCAAGAAAGTGCTGAAGTAAGGGAGGTTTTGAGGGAAGGACGGAGAGACAGAGTTGAAGGGGCAGAGGAACCAACTTGAAAGAGCTACCAATGGCCAAACGTGGTATTGAATTACAACCCAAAGTATAAAATAAATACACGTTAGTCCATCCTTATATAAATAAATAATGAAATACATAAATAAATGGAAGAGATAAATCTTCCCGAAGGAAGAATTTCAAATGATATAAGTAGCTACTCTTTCCTCCAGGAAGACGAGCTCCATTCCCTTGAGTGTGAGCTAAATGTAGTGACTCACTTCCAAAGACTAGAGTGAGGAAAGGGGAAAAATAATTACTTTATCAAGAAACTTGGCAATGCTACCTTAATCAGATAATCAAGGTTAACATCACCAGTTATACTCATGTTGGTGGCGTGCATGGTATGACGTGAAGTGAAGTGGTGTTCTTTCCCAAGACCCGTGACCCCAATTTAATCTTGAGAAAACATCCTATCAATGTAAACTGAAGGACATTCTATAAAATCCTCACCAGCACTTCTCTAAACTGTCAAGGTTATGAAAAACAAGGAAAGACTAGAAAACTGTTGCAGAGTAGAGGCTACTGAGAAGACTTGAGGGATCAATGCACCTTGGTGTTGTAGGTGGGCATCCTGGAACAGAAAGAGGACATTAGTGCAAAATCAGGAATCACAATAAAATCTAGAGTATAGTTACTAGTAATGCACCAATGTTGGGTTTTAATTTTGACAAATGCGTGACTCTAATGTAAGATGTTAGCATTAGGACAAACTGCCTGAGTAGTATTCAGAAACTCTTCATACTATTTTTGCAGGTTTTTTTTGTTGTTGTTTTTTGAGGCAGAGCCTGACTATATCACCCTTGTCACAGCTCACAGCAATCTCAAACTCTTGGGCTTAAGCGATTCTCTTGCCTCAGCCTCCCAAATAGCTGGGACTACAGGTGCCCGCCACAATAACCGGCTATTTTTTTGTTGCAACTGTCATTGTTGTTTATCAGGCCTAGGCCGGGTTTGTATCCAGCTGCTTCAGTGTATGTGACCCGTGCCCTAACCACTGAGCCACGGGCTCCGAGCCATATCTTTGTAGTTTTACTGTACATCTAAAATCATTCCAAAATAAAACATTTATTTAAACAATCCCGATTCAGGGCGGCGGTAGGAGGGAGGACAATTGGCACGATCTGACCTAATGTGCACAATGTGAGGGTGTTCGGCACACCCCTAGGCGAAAGGCTCAACTACAACTTGAACTTTACCTTAGAATTAAAAACAATGTAGACTGAACATTTGTACCCTCATATTAATTTGAAATTTAAAAATATTAATTCATGTGAGTGTGAACAATGTATCTTAGTTGAGCTCTATTTGCCAAAATAAGATTATTTAGTGAAAAATATTTAGTGGGCATAGGTAATTCAGATAAAATAATTTGCTATTGAGATGGAATGTTGAGATTTATCTAAACCAGTGGTCTACATGGCTTAAATTTACCAGGGAATTACTTATCTTTCTATCAAACGATCTAAAGTTACAAGGTTAGTTGGCTAAAGCAAGAGCAGCTACCGCAGCAACAAAGATTTTACAATTTGGTCCCTGGCACTGAGCACTTGAGGCCCAGTTCTCCCGTCTTCTGCAGATTACCTGATCTCTTTTCTTAAGCAGTATGAACATTTACCAAATGAGTGAGTTAGTGTTACACCCAGGAAGATATTAATTTACTTTGGCCTCTTTGCTTGAGGTTGCTGAAATATACTTTACATGTGCTTGTCTGTGGAGCTTATTCCTGGTCAGCTATCACGTGAACAGTGATGTTTCCCAAATCTGAATCCTCACACCTCTCTTGAGTTTCAGTCTTGTGTATCTGACTCTTTTCTGGACATAAATTGGCTATCCCATTGGTACCACAATGGGAAAAAAACCCAAAGTCAAATTCATTATTTTTTTACCTTTCATTTCCATTAAAATTATTTCTCTACCTATTTTCCCCTTTTTTATTTTTATTTTTTTATTGTTAAATCATAACTGTGTACATTAGTGCAATCGCCTGTATTTTCCCTTCTTTAATTTTAACAATTATCTATCACTCAGGGCCATAAAGAAACCTGGAAATCTGAGGGACTTCAAGAGGTATTCTTGTATAACCTCTTCATTGATTTTTTCTTTTTTAAACTTCAAATTAATATGAGAGTAAAATGGTCAGGCTACGTTGTTGTTGTTGTTTTTTTGTAGAGACAGAGTCTCACTTTATCGCCTTTGGTAGAGTGTCGTGGCATCACACAGCTCACAGCAACCTACAACTCCTGGGCTTGGGTGATTCTCTTGCCTCAGCCTCCTGAGTAGCTGGGACTACAGGTGCCCACCACAACGCCCGGCTATTTTTTTGTTGTTGTCGCAGTTTGGCCGGGGCTGGGTTTGAACCCACCACCCTTGGTATATGGGGCTGGCGCCCTATTGACTGAGCCACAGGCGCCACCCAGGCTATATTGGTTTTAATTCTAAGGAAAGGTTCAAGTTGTAGTTGAGCCCTTCACCCCGGGGGTATGCTGAACACCTTCACATTGTGCACGTTAGGCGAGATCCCACCAGTCGTCCTCCCTCCCCTCTAGCCCCCTTTCCCCCTCCCCTCCCCCTTGCTAGACTGTATTTGTGTTTTATCTTTCATGTGGGCATGTAGTTGTTTGTGTATTGGTTTCATGTTAGCATTGAGTACATTGGATATATTTTTTCCATTCTTGAGATACTTTACTAAGAAGAATGTGTTTCAACTTCATCCAGGTAAACATAAAAGATGTGAAGTCTCCATCTTTTCTTATGGCTGGATAGTACTTCATGGTGCACAAATTCCACAGTTTAATCAAGATCAAAAGTCAGTGAACAGTTTGCTAATCCTGCTCATTGATCTTTGATCTTGAACTTACACTTGTTTTCTGTCTAGTCTCTCATCCAGCTAAATAATAAATTGTTTAGGCTTTACAGACCCTGTGGTCTGTTTAACCACTCAACACTGCTGTTGTTGAGTAGCAAAACTGCTACAGACAATGCATAAATAAATGGATGTAGCTATGATGCAATAAAACTTTGTAAAAACAAGCAGTGGAGTGGATGTGGCTAGTGACGTACACTTTACCCATGCCTGATTTAAGCCTTGGCACTGGATGAGATTGCCTGTGATAGTGGGCTGAGAAGGCCAGCGGGCTGTGGACAGAATCCCAGTGGGATGTCAGTGTGAAAGGAATTGGCTTGGGAAGAGAACTCAGTGAAGGAGGACGAGCAGTCAGAGAGGTTGGGAGAAAATTAGAGCACAGGTGTGCCCTAGACGTCAAAGTGGTGATATGTTTTCACCATCATGGAATGCTGTAGATGGATGTAATGAGAGATGCTAAGAAGTGGGTGAATTTGGACGGAAGCCATCCTGAGACCTTGAGACTTTGTGACAGGATGAACAGGAAGCTGGAACTAGGGTAACCTGAGCTGAAGCCCAGTCGCAGGGTCCAGAACCAGGCCATTCAAAGATGAAGGGAAGGAGGAAGATGGAAGTTCTTAGACAAAAAACTCCAGAGTTTGCTCAGAATGCACAAAATATCAGTTCAGGATAACGATTTTTTTTCATTCTAGAGTGGTGGGATTGTGAAATTAATGGCTTTTTTCCCTAAAAACATATGGGCCTTGACTTCTCACTGACCATCACTGTCTACTCTGGAAGCTGGAAATGGAAAGTTTCTGGAAAGTTTGAAGTAATGGATAAAACCAACCATCCAACCCACCCACCCACCCCTAACTCTGACTCACCCTTTCTTCTCCAGTCCTCTTTTCATGGGAGTAAGGAGGGTAATCAGACAATTCCATACACTGTATCTAAAAAATACGTTTTTGTGGTCATCATGATCACATTTGGCATATTACAATTAGTTTACAATAACATATACCCTGTTTTCCCCAAAATAAGACATCCTCCAAAAATAAGACCTACTTACAGGAAAGATAAGACGTCCCCTGAAAATAAGACCTAGCGCATCTTTGGGAGCACACTTTAAAATAAGACACTGTCTTATTTTCGGGGAACCAGGGTAATTATTGAATTTAGTTTTAAATGTTTTGACTTTTTTGACTATGGAAATACACCATTCATTGTCAATGTATCAAAAACTGAAGTAATCTCACCCGATTAATGGTTTTGTGTGTAAATCTTTCTTAACATAGATGCTAGAAGTAATTTTTTTTATTATTAAATCATAGCTGTGTACATTAACCCAATCATGGGGTACAATGTGCTGGTTTTATATATAATTTGAAATGTTTTCATCAAACTGGTTAAAAGCCTTCACAGCATTTTCTTAGTTATTGTGTTCAGACATTTATATTCTACACCCAGTGAACTAGAAGTAATTTTTAAAAGAAAGAGCTGAGAACATTCTATGGAAATCTTATGCCAAATATTGTATTCATCATTTACATCACCACATTTTTCAATTAAAAAATCTTGGCGTGGAAATGCTGTTTTTTTCCTTTCCCTTCTTTTTCTGTGGCCTTATACTTTGAGGACACAGGCCTGAAAGACTAACCACCTCAGAAACATCTTGGAGCTCAAATCAACTCAAGTGACAAAGAAATCCCTGTGACCTGGCTACCTTCTTTTACTGGGAATTCTACTAGGAAGTTCTTGGAAAACATGTGAAGTGGATTAGGGTCACCATCCAAGTTCTGCTTGAGAGTTGAGGACAAAGAGATGGAGAAGGGCCTGTGACTGCTAATTTTGCCTTTTGATCAAGGGGAGTGAGGCTGGTACTGACGGATTTCACGTAATTAGTGAGGCTCTCCGACCACTCCTCTCTCTTTTATTTTTTCCTGAGTGAATTTGTAATTTGCCTTTGGTTTCTGCTGTTAGAACAACAGATTGTGAAGGATCAAAGAGGATAATGACAAAGAGGAAGTGGCAAGTTAGTGACATCTTTTTAGAGGGAATAGTAACTTTACCCAGTGTGATTACCCAGAAGTAGCCTTCTGAGAAGTGACTGTGAAAGAAATTCCAGGTGAAAGAAATTGCAGCAAAACAGAAAGTGACTGTCTAAATACGATTATCTATTCTTTAATTCTCATTCATCCATTAACCTTTTGTTGAGCATCTACTATAGGTAAGATTTGGTAAAAGCAGAAGACTAGAATAATGGCTAAGAGGTTGAGATTCTGAAGTTAAACAGATTTGTGTTTAAATATTCACCACTCACTAGTTATTGTGGCTTAAATGGTGGTACCCAAAAGACAGTGTTCATCTGAAACCTCAGAATGTATGACCTTGCTTGTGTTTTTTTTTTTATTTGCTGTTGTTTTATCTTAAAAAATATTTCAATAGGGGGCAGTGCCTGTGGCTCAAAGGAGTAGGGTGCTGTCCCCATATGTGGAGGTGGTGGGTTCAAACCCAGCCCCCGGCCAAAAACTGCAAAAAAAAAAAAAAATTTTTTTTTTCAATAGATTTAGAGGGGACAAGTTGAATTCTGTTACACGTATATGTTGTATATAGATTGTAATTAAGGTAAGGCTCTTGAGATGAGATCTTCCTGGATTTGGGTGAGCCCTAAATGCAATGATGAATGTCCTTAAAAGAGACAGAAAAAGAGAAAACAGAGATATACAAAAGGCCATGTGGAAATGAAGGCAAAAATTGGAATTGTGGACCCCCCAGGACAAGGAACGTGGTTGTAGGCAGGCTCTGGAAGCCATGAGAGAGAGATGGAATTGACTGTTACTCAGAGCCTCCGGAGGGAATCAATCTGCCCATATTTTTATTTTTGTATTTCTAGCCTCCAGGACTGTGAGAGAATAAATTTTTGTTGATTTAAACTCCCAAGTTTTTGGTAATTTGTTACAATAGCCCCAAGAAACTAATGAACTACATGTGAGTCTTTGGGCTAACAAAGTCTTTCTCCTATTTCAGTTTCTCCCTCTGTAAAACAAAGAGAGTAATATTACCTACCCATAGAATTATTGTGGAGACTCATCCAGAAGAACAAAAATCATTTTGCCACAAAGACACTCACACCAGAATGTTTATTTGCAGCTCACCTCACAATTGCCAAGTCATGGAAGCAAATGCACATCAACCCATTAACGGATTAAACAACTGTGGCTTATGTATGCCACAGCATACTTATTCAGCCCCAGGAAAAGACAGAGACTTTACATCTTTCATGTTTACCTGGATGGAGTTGAAACATTTTCTTCTTAGTGAAATATCACGACAATGGAAAAGAAAATACCCATCCCACTCAATACTAATATGAAACCAATATACAAATAACTACACACACAGAAATGAAAAAACACAAATATAGTCTAGCAAGGGGGAAGGGAGGGGGAAAAAGGGAAGGTGATTTGTGGCCGGAGGGAGGGCAATTGGTGGGATCTCACCTAATGTGCACAATGTGGGGTGTTCAGCACGCCCTCTGGGTGAAGGGCTCAACTACAACTTAAACTTACCTTGGAAGTAAGAACAATGTAACCTAAAAATGTGTATCCTCATATTAATTCAAAATAAAAAAAAAGATTTATTGTAGAGATGCAGCGAGATAATACGGGTAAAATGCTTAGTGCAAGATCTGTCATGTGCTAAGGGCTCAATGGCTGTGAACAATTATTATTAAGGTGTGTATGGTCCTTACAAGTCAGTTACTTACAGGACAGGTTGAATTTCTAGTTTATCAATATTGTGATTATTTGAATAACTACCTCTCCTTAGTTTTAACCTTTAAAAAGGGACAAAAAAGAAAGAGGAGGGATATTGTGCAGAGGAAGATGAATTGTTCCTCTAGGGTTTTCAATTGCAAGAACCACATGGGCCCCAGAACCTCTGCCCCTACGGGAAGAGCAAAATATATCTTCCTTGGGGGCTGCTGAGACTTGGAGCAGTAAGGACTTGTGAATATTGTTTACAGATCCTAATCTTTACCAAACTGGGCCACTTACGTCTCTCCACGTTTATGGAAATCCCAACAGTCCTCCAGGTGAAGGTGGATAGACGAGGTGGGGGGAAAACCCCTCAACACGTTTAATCTTAAAATTGTGCTTAAGGAGCTACTTTTTTCCTGTACTTAGGCCTTTCATACCATCTTCAACAACAGGTTAACATTGGCTCCTTAAAGATTCTATAGCTTTTTGTTAGATTTATTCCTAAGTACCTTATTCTTTGCTATTGTAAGTTATTTCTATTTTCAAATTGTTTTCTAGTTTGCCAAGAATTTTTTTTTTTTTAAATGAATGGGTAAAGAATTTTATCAAATGCCTTTACTACATCTACATAAGGAGATTCTATCTGTGTTCTTCTAGAATCAGTCAGTGGGATGAAATTCATTTCTAGATTTACTGTTGATAAACTACCCTTCAATTCCTGAAATATATATAGTAGATAATTTGGTTATTCAATCATTAAAATAATAATAGTGGATGCCTGTTATGTTGCAGGGAGTATTAAAGTGTTGAGATATAGTAACAAATAGAAAACCTCAGCAATCGCTACCTTTGTGGAGCTTGTATGCTAGCATTTTACATACCACTGGATTCTGTTTGTTAAATCTTATTTATAATTTCTGCATCTATGATCTTGACTAAAATTGACCTGTAACTTCATTTTCTGGCATTTCTCTTGCAGATGCTCAGCCATTAAACCCAACGGGAAGATGAGCTTGTCCATCCAGATTTGCTTTTTTCCTCCTGCTGGGGTCTCCACTCAAAGCTTTCAGTCTTACATGTGTCTGTAAGTGAATTGAAGTAACACACCAAAAAAGTGATAAATGTTGCTTTTAAAATCCTCCTTCCCCAAAAGGCCCACCAAGGGTTGCAAGGTGTGGAGACCAGATGTCAGGTCCCCGTGTTTCCAGGTTCCTGACTCCCAGCACCAAAGAATGGTCACTTGTACTGAGTTGAGGGAGTAAATGAGCAGAGCAAGCCGGTGCAAACAGGCCAAGTGCCCAAGTTTTATTAAAAGCACAGGGCATCCCAGAATCCCAGAGAACAGGAACGGGTCAGTCCCCACAAGTGGGGGGGGCCTGAGTTTAACAAGATTTCTCCTTTTATGCTGACTCCCTAGTTTTTGTTACACGGAGGATGGAATATTCATGGTTTTTCTCAGAAAAAAAGTATAGAATTCCTGGAGTTGGGACCCCCCTCCCTTCCCACCCTTTGCTATTCTTGTAAGGCAACTTCTGGGTATTGCAAGGTGCTGGTGGGTGTGATTTTTTATTATATTAATTAGGGTAGGTCATTTAGGAACACTGTTAGCTCAACGTGCTCATGCTCGGAAGATACCCTATCAGGGCCTTGACAGAATCTCCACTCTGTGCTTTTTCTACCTTTTTCTGATTGGTTGGTGCCTGGAGACCCTCTGTTGTAGACCAAACATCTCGTCAGTCCTTGAGGAACTCCTTGATATGCCACCGTTCTTCCTTGGGAGCCTCCCTCTGGCCAATTTGTTCCTCCTGGTAGACAAAGCATCACCTAGTGTCATCTGCTCTCAGAGGACCCCTAGATAAAGCACCTGTCCCCTTCCTCTTTATCCCTACCTAACAGCATTGTGCCACTTTTTTAGAGGGGAGTGATTCATTTTTCTCCTCCAAAAAGACATTTTGATACCTTGGAACTCAGGAACTATACCCAGGTGGTGGGTCCATGGTTTTTCATGGGGCTTATCTTCCACATTCTGGTTTGCATTCCCACATATTTTTTCCAGGTTTATGTTAATATGATTAACACATTTTGCACTTCTTTTGGTTTCTGAGTCATTTTCTCCTAGACCAGACTATGTACTTGCCCCCTTTGAGTTGGATGAAATCTGGTTTTCAGTGTGCAGCTGGTGGTGACAAGGAATATTCAGGTAAGTCTTCAGGAGGGCGAATGTCACCTTGTCAGCAACTTCAGAGGAGGTCACTACAGGGCATTCAGATAAGAAACACATGTTCTCCTCAGACATGCAAAGGCAGGTTCCTTCTACTGCCAAGAGAATCTCAGGGTGATGAGGGGAGAAGTTTTAAGAATCTTGCTGCCTTCTGAACCCAAGCAGATGTTCTCATTCTAAGACTCAAGTCTCATGCCCATGTACTCAATGCCTCAACTTACTAGAGTGACTTAGAGAGATAGGAATTTAATTTATAGTGTAATTTTGTAAGCTGTATAGTTAAATTTTGTGTTTGGCTTTCGACAGTGTTGATTCTGTAGCTGTAAGAAAGAAGAGATTATGTTAGGGCTATCCTAGAAAGTCTCTGTAAAGTGAGCTGAGTGTGTAGTGACCTGAGCTTGTAATTTTCATTCTGTAGATGTGCCAGCGCACTCATTCAATGCCACAGCCCTCGCAGTCAACATTACTTCATTAACAATCAAGAGAAGCAATCCCTTGTTTCCCTGAAGTACTAATTCATTAAGAAAGTCATCACCATCAACAACAGGTGTAATTTGATTAATTGCAATGCCAATGTATACAGCAGTGGTCCACATGTTCTATTGTTGAGTCATTTAGCACTGTGTTAAAGCCCAAGAACACAATGAAACCAATTCCCAAATTGCATTAAAAAAAAAAATTTTTTTTTTTTTTGTTTGTTGTTTCTGGAACTATTCTGAGCACTAATTCTTATCTAGCTGGTGTCCACTCGGGAGATAGAAATCATGGCAGTTATTTAAATAGAAGTAAGGTAACATAAAGAATTATTAATTAATTGCTAATCAGGTAACTGCTAGTTAGGTAACTGAGGAGGCACAAAGAAACACTGGCGTATGGTGAAGGGACCAAGGCCAGGAAGAACTACCATCCCTGTGGCTGGAGGGTCAAAGGGAAGACGTTGGAATTATTAAAACCTAAGTGTAGAAGAAAGCCCCACAGGGCTGGAAAGCAGATGTCTGTAAAGGGAGCTTATCCTGACTTGTGGCGATGTCTCTGACCTTGGAAGAGAAGTCCCGTGGGGCTGAGACCCAGACCGCCGAGGCAGGGACACTGGTGGTTGGTGCTGGTGTCTCTGAGGGAATGTAATGGGGCTAGACCTGCGAGTGCTGGAAAATTGCAACCTGGGCCAACTGCTGCTATAGGAAGGATCCTCACTGCCAAGGGGCGAGACTGATGCTCCCAGAAACTGGCAGCAGACAAGAAGCCATGAGAAAGTGTGAGTTCCTTCTTCACATCTTGCTTGCCGTCTCCCTCCAGTGTAAAACCTTATGGCAAAGTCTGACAGGCAGCGAGCTGGCAAAGCAGAGAAGTGGTTTGCAGGGTCCAGACTTCACCTTTGCAAAGCAGGGAACGGAAGGGTGGGGTACCAGTGGTGGGACAATCACAGACGCTCTGTTTGATTCTGTCTCCTTCAATTTTCTTCTTATTTTGAGTCTATGAGAAAGCAAAGCAAGGAAAGAATTAAAGAAACATTTAAGGCGGCACCTGTGGCTCAAAGGAGTAAGGCGCCAGCCCCGTATACTGGAGGTGGCGGGTTCAAACTCAGCCCTGGCCAAAAACTGCAAAAAAAAAAAAAAAAAAAAAAAAAGAAACATTTAATATCAAGCCATAAGAAATAATTATAACCTTGATAGGGGCAACCATTTACTCAGAAATTCAGTGTTAAAAACCAGTAGTTTTTATAGAGTTGTGGTTGCTATTTGTAAAAGCTGAATTCATATTGTAATGATGGAAATAATGAAATCTGGAAACAGGTAGGATTGGATGGTTTAAGTAGAAAGGAAAATAATAAAGAAAAATGCAATGTGGAATTTAGTTTATATACAATTAATTTTTGTCCTTATTGTATACTTTGAAGGCATCTGACATTCTATTGATTCTATACAGTATCTTGACACTTACTGTGATAAAAATCTTTCAGAAAGCAACGTTCAAATTTAATTGATACCTTATTAGTTATAAAAGATTCTCTTTTCTTTTTAAGATACATTTGTTCCCATGCAGTGATTCCTAATAGACTCAGAGCTGATGAGGTTGACCTTAAAAATAAGGAACAAAATCTGACAACATTTTAGTCAGGGATAAGTTTTCTACAGGGTCTAATTGCACGGATTGTCTGTAATTAAACTGTTCTGGATATTGGCTTAAGTTCAAATAAGCTGTCTAACTTTCTCATGATTATCTGCATTCAAAACAAATCAGACTTCAGAAAAATATATTTTTGTCCTGAAACTGCAATGCATTTCAGAGGCAGATATACTTAAAGTGCATTCAAATAATAAAATGCAGTGTGAACTGTTGCATTTAGCCTGTCATGCATTTAATATCAGCAAAACCATCTAATAGTCCCTTTCTCTAGCACCGTCATAAATCATAACACAGATGGTGTTTCTCAATATCTTTCAGTCAGATTTCAGTCCTGTGCCACAGAGCCATCCTGGATCAATGTGGCTTTTTGGTAAATGGCTTCATTTTGCTGTTGACAAGGCAACTTGTGTGATTTATTCTACTAACAAACAAATCACATGTGAACATTTCAGTTTAACTGTGCTAGCCTGATAGTCTGGCAAGTATTTTTGTCTGTATGAAGAACATTTGAACAGAAGCCCAAGTTTATTCTCCGGTGTCTGCAAAGAGGCTTTATGCGGACAAAAAGTAACTTAACTATGCTTGTCTTTCTAGATAAGCAATTTTTAAAGAATCCCTGAGACTTGGGTGGCGCCTGTGGCTCAAAGGAGTAGGGCGCTGGCCCCTTATGCCACAGGTGGTGGGTTCAAACCCAGCCCCAGCCCAAAACTGCAAAAAAAAAAAAAAAATAAAGAAGAAAGAAAAGAATCCCTGAGACTTCTGGTAACCATGAAAGCAAATGAAGTTATAGGATGATTTTGATACAAGCCAGAGCCTGTAACCAAAACCTAACAATGCTTGTTCCTTATTGGTGAAATGTATCAATTTTGAACTTCTGCTAAGAGGAGTTTAAGAACCTCCTGGATATAGGAGAGACACAGGACTTTTATGCTCATAGTCTCCTACATAATTGAGAAAGAGATGTTTTATCTCCCTCATTTATTTTCATTAAAAGGCAATGGTTGAACGTGGTGAGTCAGGGTGTGTTGAGAAGATGCTCAACATCAGCGTTAGGGAAATGAAACTCAGAACAATAAGGTGATAGCACTTCCCACCAACTGAGTTGGCTACCATGAAAGAGAAGGAAAATAACAAGTGTTGGTGAGGATGTAGGGAAATCAGAACCCCCATACACTGCTGGTGGTAACGTAAAACTGTGCAGCTGCTTTGGGGAAGTTTGGCAGCTTCTCAGGTAGGTAAGCACAGAGTTATTGTGAGACCCAGTAGTGTGTACCAAAGAGGACTGGAAACAAGTGTCCATGCAAACACTCGCCTGTGAGTGTTCAGAGCAATGGTAATCACAGTAGCTACCAAGTAGAAAGGACCCAAACATCTATTCACTGGTGAGTGGGTAAACAACAGGTGTGTATCTACGTGATATTCAGCAATAAAGAGGAATGAAGTATCGACACTGCTACAACATGGATGGATTTGGAAACATTATGTCGGGTGAAGGAAGCCAGGTATACTGTCTGAATCCATTTATAAGAAATGTCCAGGGGATTGGATTAAAGATGGCGACCGACTAACAGCTTCCCTGCAACTGGGCACCGTGAGTCTGGGGAGATAAGACTCCAGACATCTCTGGCTGGTGAGATCTGCCTATAATCATCCCTTTGAGGATACAGGGAGTCAGCAAGGGACTTCTGGACCCCAAGAGGAGGACAAAAGCAGTGGGAAACTGGCAAGTGGTTGCGTGTGTTCGATCGACCTAATTGCGCTGGCAACCGTGAGTACAAGCAGCAGTGAGACTGCAAACTGGAAAGGCCTTACCTGTGAACTGTTTCGGTGTTTTTGGACTTGGCACTCAGATGAACTGCCTTGGGGAGAGCTTAGGCAGGAGTGCAGAGAACTTTGGGCATTGTCTGGGGCCCCAGATAGAGCCACTGAGCTGGGCTGCAGGGAGCCATTGTGTGAGAGAACTGCCCTGGCAAGCTCTGCCCTCAGGGTCCCAGAGCAAGGAGCGGGCAGGACCTAGTAACCTATCAACTGAGCAGCCTAAAGGTGGAAACTGAGCTGCCTTACAGCCTTAATTCTTAGGGGCTGAGTGAGACGGTTTTGGCACACTGGAGGCTCAGGCTGTTGCCCTGGGTAGAGTGCCGTAGTGTCACAGCCCATAGCAACCTCAAATTCCTGGGCTAGGTGCTGCCTGGACCTCCATAAGATCTGTGCCACGACCCCACACCAACTGGGCCTCTGCATGCCCTGACCAGGAACTGCGGAAGCTGTGCAACCCGGCGTCCTCCCTCCTGTGTCCTCCCAGCCTCCACACTGGCCCGCTTGTCTGGCCAGGAATACTGGTAGCTGCGTGCCCTCTGGAGCCTTCCCTGGCTCTACGCAGAGCCCTTCTCCTGGCCAGAGACTGCTAGAGCCTTGGGATCTCTGTGCCAAAGTCACTGGGTGCCAGGCACTCCCAGAACTGTGTGCACCACCTCACGCCCTGTTGCTGGATCCGGGTGTGTCACACGTTGGAGCTGCTTCCACAACCAAAACTCCCTAGCTGGAGCAGCCCCAGAGGAACTATACAGGGTCACTCCCTACAAAGATCAAGCAACAATAGAGTGATCCCGCTGGGATCTAATCTTGGAGAGACACCTCCCCAACTCTGAGGACAGCCAGAGGCAATGGTGAAAAACAATCATGAGGCAAAATCAACAGAAAAACTCTGGCAATATGAATAATCAGAGTAGATCAACTCCCCCAAGGATCAATGGGGCAGACACAGCACAAGATCCCATGCACAAACAAATAGCTGAGATGTCAGAAATCAAATTCA
This sequence comes from Nycticebus coucang, assembly GCF_027406575.1. Lineage (NCBI taxonomy): Eukaryota > Metazoa > Chordata > Mammalia > Primates > Lorisidae > Nycticebus > Nycticebus coucang. Next base: position 93,310,705 of record NC_069794.1, on the reverse strand, counting down.
GAATCTGGATAGCAAATAAGATTCAATTAGAACTCCAAGCAGTAACCCAAAAGATATCTCAAGAATTCAACAAATTCAAAGACCAAATGACCAAAGATTTTGACACATTGAGACAAGAAGTTGCTTCCCTCAAAGATCTGATAAACACAGTAGAATCCCTCAGTAACAGAATGGAGCAAACAGAGGAAAGGATTTCTGACATTGAAGACAAAGTTTTTGAACACTCTCAAACTCTCAAAGAGGATGAGAAATGGAGGGCAAAAACAGATCACTCTCTCAGAGAGCTCTGGGATAATTCGAAGAAAATCAATATTCATCTTATAGGGATCCCCGAAAGCGACGAAGTGGCTTCACAGGCACAGAGTCTCTTCTACATGAGATTATGAAGGAGAACTTTCCAGACATGCCAAGAGATTCTGAAATTCAGATAGCAGACAGTTTTAGAACTCCAGCACAGCTCAACCCAAATAAGACATCCCTCAGACACATCATAATCAATTTCACTAAAGTTAATATGAAGGAGAAAATTCTGAAAGCTGCCAGATGAAAGAAAACCATTACTTACAAGGGGAAGAATATTAGAATAACTGCAGATCTCTCTGCTGAAACCTTTCAAGCTAGAAGAGGATGGTCATTGACTTTTTATCTCCTAAAACAAAATAACTTTCAACCCAGGATCCTATACCCTAAACTGAGTTTCATTTATGATGGAGAAATTCAATACTTCAATGACAGTCACATGTTGAAGAAATTTGTGATAACTAAACCAGCTCTCCAGGATATTCTCAGACCTATCCTCCATAAAGACTAGCATAATCCTCCACCACAAAAGTAAACTCACCCAGAAAATTTTGATCAAATTCCAACTTACACAGTCACAAAAGGATTAAAAATGTCCACTGGACTCTCCAAAGGCTTATCAATATTCTCAATTAATGTGAATGGTTTAAACTGTCCTCTAAAGAGGCACAGGTTGGCTGACTGGATACAAAAACTCAAGCTAGATATCTGCTGCATACAAGAATCACATCTTACATTAAAAGACAAATATCGACTCAAGGTGAAGGGATGGTCATCTATATTCCAGGCAAATGGAAAGCAGAAAAAAGCAGGCATTGCAATCATGTTCACAGAGGCAATAGGCTTTAAACCAACCAAAATAATTAAGGATAAGGATGGACACTTCATATTTGTTAAAGGTAATACTCAACATGATGAGATCTCTATTATTAATATTTATGCACCCAACCACAACGCACCTCAATTTATAAGAGAAACTCTAAAAGACATGAGCAACTCAATTTCCTCCACTTCCATAGTAGTTGGAGATTTTACACCCCTTTAGCAGTGCTGGATAGATCATCCAAAAAGAAGCTAAGCAAAGAAATCTTAGATTTAAACTCAACCATTCAACATCTGGACTTAATGGACATCTACAGAACATTTCATCCCAACAAAACTGAATTCACATTCTTCTCATCAGCCCACGGAACATACTCCAAAATCGACCACATCCTAGGCCACAAATCTAACCTCAGCAAATTTAAAAAAATAGGAATTATTCCTTGCATCTTCTCAGACCATCATGGAATAAAAGTTGAACTCAATAACAACAGGAACCTGCATACCCATACAAAAACATGGAAGCTAAACAACCTTATGCTGAAGGATAGATGGGTTATAGACAAGATTAAGAAGGAAATCACCAAATTTTTGGAACTAAACAACAATCAAGACACAAATTACCAGAACCTCTGGGATACTGCAAAGGCAGTCCTAAGAGGGAAATGTATAGCACTGCAAGCCTTCCTCAAGAAAACGGAAAGAGAGGAAGTTAATAACTTAATGGAACATATCAAGCAACTGGAGAAGGAAGAACACTCCAACCCCAAACCTAGCAGAAGAAAAGAAATAACCAAAATCAGAGCAGAGCTAAATGAAATTGAAAAGAAAAGAATTATACAACAGATCAATAAATCCAAAAGTTGGTTTTTTGAAAAGATCAATAAAATAGATAAACCTTTGGCCAATCTAACCAGGAAAAAAAAGAGTAAAATCTCTAATTTCATCAATCAGAAATGGTAATGATGAAATAACAACAGACCCATCAGAAATTCAAAAAATCCTTAATCAATACTACAAGAAACTCTACTCTCAGGAATACGAAAATCTGAAAGAAATAGACCAATACCTGGAAGTACGCCACCTACCAAGACTTAGCCAGAATGAAGTGGAAATGTTGAACAGGCCTATATCAAGTTCTGAAATAGCATCAACTATACAAAATCTCCCTAAAAAGAAAAGCCCAGGACCAGATGGCTTTATGTCAGAATTCTACCAAACATTTAAAGAAGAACTAGTATCTATACTACTAAACCTCTTCCAAAATATAGAAAAAGAAGGAATATTACCCAACACATTCTATGAAGAAAACATCACCTTGATCCCCAAACCAGGGAAAGACCCAACAAGAAAAGAAAATTATAGACCAATATCACTAATGAATATTAATGCTAAAATACTCAATAAGATCCTTTTTTTTTTTCAAATGTATTCCCTAATTCAATCTGAGCTGCCACAAAGACAGACAGAAAGCACAGGGAATTTTTTCTTTTGCATCCTAGTGCAACTCAATAAGATCCTAACAAACAGAATCCAACAGCACATCAAAAAAATTATACAGCATGACCAAGTCGGATTTATCCCAGGGTCTCAAGGCTGGTTCAATATACGTAAATCTATAAATGTAATTCAACACATAAACAAACTAAAAAATAAGGACCATATGATTCTTTCAATTAATGCAGAAAAAGCTTTTGATAATATCCAGCATCCCTTCATGATCAGAGCACTTAAGAAAATTGGTATAGAAGGGACATTTCTTAAACTAATAGAGGCCATCTACAGCAAACCCACAGCCAATATTGTACTGAATGGAGTTAAATTGAAATCATTTCCACTTAGATCAGGAACCAGGCAAGGTTGCCCATTGTCTCCATTGCTCTTTAACATTGTAATGGAAGTTTTAGCCATTGCAATTAGGGAAGAAAAGGCGATCAAGAGTATCCACATAGGGTCAGAAGAGATCAAACTTTCACTCTTCGCAGATGATATGATCGTATATCTGGAAAACACTAGGGATTCTACTACTAAACTTTTAGAAGTGATCAAGGAATACAGCAATGTCTCAGGCTACAAAATCACCACCCATAAATCTGTAGCCTTTATATATATCAACAATAACCAAGCCGAGAAAACAGTCAAGGACTCTATTCCTTTCACAGTAGTGCCAAAGAAGATGAAATATTTGGGAGTATACCTAACAAAGGATGTGAAAGATCTATACAAAGAGAACTATGAAACTTTAAGAAAAGAAATAGCTGAAGATGTTAACAAATGGAAAAACATACCATGCTCATGGCTGGGAAGAATCAACATTGTTAAAATGTCCATACTACCCAAAGCAATATACAATTTTAATGCAATTCCTATTAAAGCTCCATTGTCATATTTTAAAGATCTTGAAAAAATAATACTTCGTTTTATATGGAATCAGAAAAAACCTCAAATAGCCAAAACATTACTCAGCATTAAAAACAAAGCAGGAGGAATCATGCTACCAGACCTCAGACTGTACTATAAATCGATAGTGATCAAAACAGCATGGTACTGGCACAAAAGCAGAGAAGTAGATGTCTGGAACAGAATAGAGAATCAAGAGATGAATCCAGCTACTTACCATTATTTGATCTTTGACAAGCCAATTAAAAACATTCAGTGGGGAAAAGATTCCCTATTTAACAAATGGTGGTGGGTAAACTGGCTGGCAACCTGTAGAAGATTGAAACTGGACCCACACCTTTCAACATTAACTAAGATAGACTCTCACTGGATAAAAGATTTAAACTTAAGACATTAAACTATAAAAATACTTGAAGAAAGTGCAGGGAAAACTCTTGAAGGAATCGGCCTGGGTGAATATTTTATGAGGAAGACTCCCCAGGCAATTGAAGCAGTATCAAAAATACACTACTGGGACCTGATCAAACTAAAAAGCTTCTGCACAGCCAAGAACATAGTGAGTAAAGCAAGCAGACAGCCCTCAGAATGGAGAAAATATTTGCAGGTTATACCTCCGATAAAGGTCTAATAACCAGAATCCACAGAGAACTGAAACGTATTAGCAAGAAAAGAACACGTGATCCCATTTCAGGGTGGGAAAGGGACTTGAAGAGAAATTTCTCTGTAGAAGACAGATGCACAATCTACAAACACATGAAAAAAAGCTCATCATCCTTAATCATCAGAGAAATGCAAATCAAAACTACTTTGAGATACCACCTAACCCCAGTAAGAGTAGCCCACATAAAAATCCCAAAACCAGAGATGTTGGCGTGGATGTGGAGAAAAGGGCACACTTCTACACTGCTGGTGGGAATGCCCACTAATACATTCCTTCTGGAAGGATGTTTGGAGAATACTTAGAGACCTAAAAATAGACCTGCCATTCGATCCTATAATTCCTTTACTAGGTTTATACCCCAAAGACCAAAAGTCACAATATAACAAAGACATCTGTACCAGAATGTTTATTGCAGCCCAATTCATAATTGCTAAGTCATGGAAGAAGCCCAAGTGTCCATCGACCCACGAATGGACTAGCAAATTGTGGTACATGTGTACCATGGAATATTATGCAGCCTTAAAGAAAGATGGAGACTTTACCTCTTTCATATTTACATGGATGGAGCTGGAACATATTCTTCTTAGCAAAGTATCTCAGGAATGGAAGAAAAAGTATCCTATGTACTCAGCTCTGCTATGAAGCTAAATTATAGCTTTCACATGAAGGCTATAACCCAACTATAACACAAGACTATGGGGAAAGGGCCAAGGAAGGGGAAGGGAGGTGGGAGGTTTTGGTGGAGGGAGGGTAATGGGTGGGGCCACATGTACGGTGCATCTTAGAATGGGTACAGACGAAACTTACTAAATGAAGAATACAAATGCCTACATACAGTAACTAAGAAAATGCCATAAAGGCTATGTTGAACAGTTTGATGAGAATATTTCAGATTGTATATGAAACCCGCACATTGTACCCCTTGATTGCACTAATGTACACAGCTATGATTTAACAATAAAAAAAAAAAAAAGAAATGTCCAGATCGGCAAATCCACAGAAATGGAATATAGATTAGTGGCTGCTGGGAATTGTAGGGGAGTGTGGAAGGGGTAACGCAAATGTTCTGGAATTAGATAGTGGTGATATGGCTTTGTGAACACTCACATGTTAAAGGATGAACTTCATGGTGTCTGACTTGTATCTTAACAAAGCTATTGTTCAAAGAAAAATGTAAGGAGATGCTCATTCACAGGTGTCAAGCCTTACACTTGCGTGAACCTGAACAAGACTGGACCTCACTGAATTTGGACCTCGGGTGCCTTGTTTGCCTCACCCAAGTCCATGCTGTGCTGGCCGTGGCCCTGCTCCGCTGCTGATTGGGCCTTATGCTCCACTTACTGATGCTGCTTCATTTTTGCACCCCCAGATTCCTTATCTACTGATTGGCCCTTCCCCAAATCCTACGTTCCGCATCCTTGACAATCCTGAAGGAGTCTGTCCGTCCGTCCCCTACTGACCCAGCTGCAGAAGGCCTGGTGTGCTGTAGGTGTGCCAAGATTTATGGAGTAAATGTTTTCTCAGAAACTATCACTTGGCGGCTTCCTACTGCTGTCAGGCTAAAATGCAAACTGCTTGCTGGATATCATGTAAGGCCTTTTGTGACCATGTTCTTACTGGTCTGTCCAATCTCCTCTACCTCACTACTTACTACCTCTGACCATGCTTCCCGAATGATTTTTTTCTGTTACACTAAAACCTTTTCAGGTCAGGGAATGCTTCCCAAGCTTTCCCGGCTTTGTATTTGCTCCTCCTTGTCCTGGAACATTCTCAGCAAATATTAGCTTGGATCCTCCCCAATCCCTTCCCCCACCTTTCCACAGGTGACAGCAGCATCACAGGCTGAAGATCCTCCGACTCTCAGATTTCCTCCCTTCTTTCCCTCTCTGGCATTTCCCCCAGCAAATCTCCAGGATTTCTAATCCTGTCTTGGCATCGCCTTCTCTCTGGACTCGAAATAACAGTTACACAATCACTTTTGTTCTTTCAGTGTTTTTACTCCAGAAATCATACCACGAGTCCTAATTTATCTAAATCTAAAATTAATATCTTTATTTTGCTTCTAAATAGTGTGAAGGCTTTAGAATCTTAAACCGCCTTTATTAACTCTCCTGACTGATGTATTACTGGTGCCAAATATTTTAATTCTTTCTTGTTTTGTTTAAAAGGGTCTTATGCTAATATTATAATAGCTTCATATGAAAATATTATTATAGCTCTATTTGTCAGTATTATTGTAGTTTTGTAGGATACCCATTTAAATTTACCCACATATTTACCACTTTTATTGATCTTCATTTCTTCCATTTGCAATTATTTTCTTTTGACCTGAAGTACAGCCTTTAGAATTTCCTTTAATGAGGATGTTGGTGGCAAATTCCCTAGTCTTTGTTTGTATGAAAAAGTCTTTATTTTGACCTCCTTCTTGACAGATAATTTTGCTGGGTGTAGAGTTCTAGGATGGCAGTAATTTTCAATGACAGAAGTATGACAAGCAATTTGAAAGCTAGAAAATGTACACGTGCAGCTCAATTGCCATATTATAGAACCCCCAGTTTACTCATCAGATGTAGTTGTAAAGTAGATAAAGGCTAAAGTTGTTAACTTAATGAGAGAATATATAGGAGAATATTTTTGTGATTCAGAAACACCTAAACTGTGAGGGAAAAATCTGATAGATTTGACTGTAAAAATTGAAGATCTCTGTTTAACACAGGATACTTTGGTAGGTTTAACAGACTAATGCCAAACCAAAAGAAGGCAATTGCAATTTCAAAAATCATCAATGTATTATTATTCGCACATCAGCAAGAAAAACAATTGAAAAATGAACCAAAGGATATGAACAGAAGTGTACATGCAAATGAATGGCAAATATATGGAGAGGGGCTCAATCTCATCAGTAATCACAAAAATGCAAGTTAAAATTATTGTATAGCCACATGTAGAAGATTAAAACAGGATCTGATCTCTCACCACTCAAAAAAATTAATTCACATTTAAACCTAAGGCATGAAACTATAAGAATTCTAGAAGAAAATGTTGGAAAACTCCTATAGGTATCGGCAGGCAGAGACTTTATGAAGAGGACTCCAAAGGCAATCGCATTGGATGTGATTAGATCAAAAAGCTTCTGCACAGCCCAGAAAAGAGTCAATAGACCAAACAGAACCTACAGAAGGGAGAAAATATTTGGATAATACATTTGATAAAGGGTTCATCACCCGGATCTATAAATAACTTAAGCAAATCAGCAAGAAAAAAATCCAGATAACCCCATAAAAAAGTGGACAAAAGACATAAATAGAAGCTTTTCAAAAGCAGATAGACTATGACCAATAAACACATGAAATAAGCCAAACACCTCTAATCATCAGGGAAATGCAAATCAAAACCACAAGGAGGTATCACCTAGAGCCAGTGAGAATGGTGTTTAGGAAAGTTCCAAAATGGCAGATACTAATGTGGATGTGGAGAGAAAGGAACACTTACGCATGGTGAGACTGCAAACCAGGACAACCTCTGTGGAAGCAGTAGAGAGATGCCTCACTAACTAAAAGTAGACCTACCACTATTGGGTATTGACCCAAAAGGAAAAAATTCATTTTATCAAAAAGATGCGTGCACTCCAGTGTTTACTGCAGCACAATTTAGAATTGTAAAGATGTAGAATCAACCCAAGTGGCCATCAACATATGAGTGGATGAATAAAATGTGGTATATGTATACTATGGAGTATTACTCAGCCATACAAAATGGTAAACTAATACCTTTTATAACAACCTAGATGGAATTAAAGATCATTCTTCTAAATGAAGTATCGCAAGAATGGAAAAACAAACACCATATGTACTCACTATTAAATTGGAACTTACTGATCGACACTGCATGCTTGGTAGTAAAACTCAAGGGAAAGAATTTCTTTTTTTTTTTTTTGGATTTTGGCCGGGGCTGGGTTTGAACCCACCGTCTCTGGCATATGGGACCGGCGCCCTACTCCTTGAGCCACAGGCGCCGCCCAAAACTCAAGGGAAAGCAAGGAGGTGGGAGGGGCAGAGGGGAGACGCAAATTCACATTTCATGGGTACAGTGCACACTATCGTGTGATGGGCACACTTACAACTTTGACTCAGTACAAAAGTGATTCATGTAACCAAAACATTTGTACCTGTGCAATATTCTGAAATAATAATAAAAAATTATGAAATACCACTTTTTGTTTAAGGTTTTAAAAAAAGTTAAAAACATGGGTGGGGGAATAAATTTCAATAAAAGATTGCTATCTACTCTTAGAGCGGAAAGATAAGGGCCGGGCTGGAAGTCCATCAAGGCCAACCTGCCACCTCATTTCCTCAGTCCTGATCAGGGACATTGCCCACAAAGCTCCCTCCACCTCTCACATATCATCAGTTTTCTCCTCTCCGCTGGATCATTCTCATTAACATGCAAGGAAGTTACGGCGTCTCCCATGTTGAAATAATCCTACAGCCTCCATTCCCTTCTCCCATTTTCAGCAAACCTGTGTGGCAGAGTTGTCCCTACCCACTGTCTGCTTCCCTTCCTTCCCATTCTCTCTCTTATCTGCTCCAATCTGCTTTTTACCCGTCACTCCCCTGGAATGGTTCTTATAAAGACCATTCATGGCCTACGAGTTGCCAAACCTGAGAGCACATTCTCAGTTTTGCTCACTCAGCAACGTTTGAAAACAGCGCTCCTTTCTCCTTGAGACACTCTAGTGGCTTCCAGTGGGATACTTTCTTGGGTCACTCCCCTTGACTCCCCTTGAGTGACTAATAAGCGTTTCACATTTAACAGGTACCAAACTTAGCTTCTGATTTCCATCCCCAAACTTGATCTGTCTCCATTGTTCCTATTGCTTAGCCCCAAACATGAAGTTATTCTTGAGTGTTTCTTTCTTCCCTCCCTCTCTCTCTCTCTCTCTCTCTTTCTTTCTTTCTTTCTCATATTCCATACCTGATCCATCAGCAAATCCATTTGATACTGTCTTACAGACAAGTCCAGAATCTCGCCTCTTCACATCATCTCAACTGCTGTCACTGTGGTCCAAGTCAGCACGAAGTCCCTCCCAGGTTATTGCCAGTGTCCCCTAACTGGTTTTTATGCTATTACCTTTGCCACCTCCTCCCTGGCCATGTTTCAGTCCCAGTCTATTCTTAAAACAGCAGCCTTTTAACACCTAAAAATCCTTTTAGAACCTAAGCCAGATTAGGCCCTTTTTCTTCTCAAATCGCCCATTGACTTCCTATCTCCTCCTGAGTAAAAGCCACTTGCATCCATCCTTCCCTTCCCTTCCCTTCTCTTTGTCTCATAATTACTCAGTTACTGCCCTCTGGTAACACCAGTCTCCTGGCCTACTTTTGACCCAAGACCTTTCAAGACCTGTGTACTTTGCTGTCTTCCAAAACGTCGCATTGTCAGAAAGACCTTCATTCTTCAACCTTTCTGGAATGGCTCTTCCTCCCTCATCCTTACATGTGCTGTGTCTTTGCTGCACTGCTATTATACATTATCTGATTCCTCTTCTACTCAGACTTTTCCTTGGTCACTGTTGTGTCTCCAAAACCTAGAACATCTCAAGGTATGCAGCGGATGCTCTCAAAGTTTTTGTGGTGTGAATAAGTGATTCTCTCCACAGAGGAAAACATCACAAAGGTTGAGGACCTTCTGTATTCTCTACCCAGGAAAACACATGTCAGGAGAGCTTTGTCAACTTGGCTAGGGACTCAGACTCCAGCAAAAAGAACTAAGGGCAAGGGGCCCAAAAGTAGAGTGGGCTGGACAAGTGGTAGGTAAATGGGTAAGAACTAAATCAGCTTAGTGGGAACTGGATCCTGCCTGTCTGGTCCTGTGCATGTTAGGCATGGTTTCTGAGTTTCTTCCCAGCAGAACCATGTTGCCCTTGCTGGGACCCAGGAGTGTTTGACTGCTGCTGACTTTTTGTGGCAGCACAGTGCGATGGAGTGGAATCGGTCCTAAGCATGGACTCTTCCACGTATCTCTCTGATAGATAAAAATGGTGACCACCCCGAGCAATTGAAGCAACACCAAAAATCCATTACTGGGATCTGATCAAACTAAAAAGCTTTTGCACAGCCAAGAGCACAGTAAGTAAAGCAAACAGACAACCTTCAGAACGGGAGAAGATTTTTGCAGGTTATGCTTCTGACAAAGGTCTGAAAACTAGAATCTACAGAGAACTCACACTAATCAATCAGAAAATAATAAATAATCCCATTTCTATGTGAGCAAGAGACTTGAACAGAAACTTCTCTGATGAAGGCAGGCGCATGGCCTACAAACACATTAAAAAATGCTCATCATCCTTAATCATCAGAGAAATGCAAATCAAACCACTTTGAGATATCATCTAACTCCAGTAAGATTAGCCCAGATCACAAAATCCCAAAACTACAGTTGTTGGCGTGGATGTGGAGAGAAGGGAACGCTTCTACACTGCTGGTGGGAATGCAAGCTAATACGACCTTTTTGGAAAGAAGTTTGGAGAACACTCAAGGAGCTAAAAGTAGACCTACGGTTTGATCCTACAATTCCTCTACTAGGCATATATTCAGATGATCAAAAATCATTTTACAACAAAGACATTTGCACCAGAATGTTTATTGTAGCCCAATTCATAATAGCCAAGACATGGAAACAGCCCAAGTGCCCATTGACCGATGAATGGACTAACAGATTGTAATATATGTACACCATGGAATACCATGCAGCCATAAAAAAAGATGGAGACTTCACATCTTTTATGTTTACCTGGATGGAGCTGGAACATATTCTTCTTAGTAAAGTATCTCAAGAATGGGAAAAAAGTATCCAATGTACTCAATACTACTATGAAATCAATATATAATCACCTACACATTCATACGAATGGCAAAACATAAGTATAGTCCAGAAAGTAGAAGGGAAGAGGAGAGAGAGGGGAGGGGAGGGGGATATGAGAGGAGGGAGGGTATTTGGGGGGACCTCACCTAATGTGCATGATGCAATGGTACATTTCAAAACTATTAAGAAATGAGTATAATTGTGATTGATATGTTACTAAGTTCAATGTAAGCATTTCACATTGTATATTGAAGCAGTACCCTGAATCCCATAAATGCATCAACGTCCAAAGTTATGATTTAATAAAAAACAATTTAAAAAAAGGATGACCAGCAAGGAGAGTGAGAAAGGTTATTCCTTCTTATCAAATAAAGATGTTGAGCCATCTGTCCTGATTTTTAAACATTTCAGTGCTGTATTTGTGCGCCTTTTCAAATGATGAAATGTTGATGTAATTCAATAGTTTAAGGCAACTAACATTAATTGAGCAAGGTAATTAGCCTTCTACTGGATGTGATGGGGATGGGGATCTAACCAATCAAAAATCAACATATTTTGTCTTGAACAGACAACATGGCAAATGCATAAAACCGAGACAGGACCTGGGGCACTGATTCACGCAGCTCACAGACATTGGAGTCCACTGTGGAGATTTCTGAAAGGCAGACTCTTGAGTTTTTGTGCCCCTTGTGCTAAGTACGGAACCTGGAATGTGGCAGAAGCTCTGTAATTGTGGTTTGTTTCCCAGTCTCCCCTGCTGGTGGGGGACGCTGTTAGACACCTAAGAATATCTATGCTGTGGAGAACAGCTTTCTCATCCGAACCTTAGTATCTTGAGAAGATAAACGATTCCTCAAAAATTTCCTTCCATTTATCTGTGATTCTTTCAGAAATCTACCAACACATCATTCTGATTTACTGATAATCATTTAATGTATTTTACAGAGACAGCAATAGGATTTCCAGAGATTATAACAAATTCTTTATTGAGGTTGTTAATAAGTCATAAATAATAAAATAATAAACGATAAAAAAGTAACAACACAGAAGACCCACATCTTTGGCTCATTCAGATGCCAAACAAAGATCTGAACAACTACAGAAAAAAAATCTGGTTTAATGTAGGGAGACAAAGGGAGTTGGTTAATTCATGAATGAAAAAATGGAGACCTTGAGCAGGGCGGTAGTTAGCACTTGAATTAAAAGATAATGTGTACCATCTGTGTGGGCCATTTAGAAAGAAGGCACAGCCCTCCACGCTGATGGAACCCAGGCGCCAGCAAGCAGCGCGGTGCCCGGAGGCAGAAGGGGGCTTTGTATCCCTCTCTGCCCTCTTGGAGCCCTCTTGAGATTCTTGTGGCTGAGGCCATCACACACACGGTGCTAAACGTCTGAGCTGACCTAGGTCCCAATAGGGAGTAGATACTTCAAGTGGAAGCTTTCCTGCTGCATTCTCTCCCAGGAATACCGCACCTGAAGTGGGTAGACTTTGTGTTTCTGGGTGGCAGTGTGTCAGGTGAAAGGTGGCAGGGTGACAACACGTGGTCCACGATTGAGGGAGGCAAATGAGTTCTTCAAACACTGCATTTATTTTTTATTTTTTCTTCTTTTTTTTATTGTTAAATCATAGCTGTGTACATTAGTGCAATTGCCTGTACCCATTCTAAGATGCACCATAGATGTGGCCCCACCATAGATGTGGCCCCACAGAATGATGTGTTGGTAGATTTTTACCCTCCCTCCACAAGGCAGTCAGCCACTGTCTCCCCTTGATCTTTCTTAACGTGTCTTTCCATCAGGCTCCTTCAATCAATGCTCCACCACATCGGTTAAGTCTTATTTACAGCTTGTAGGTTTTCCAATTTCCTTATAGGACTGAACAGTACATTTCAATTGACACACACATGGTTTATTTGTGATTGCACACCTAAGGAGTGATAAGACTCCTCTTATTCCAATCCACAACAACAGGTGTTCCTGGATGTCTTATTCAGAATATTAAGAACCATCTGACCTAAGAGCCAGGGTTCTTGATGAGAGAGACATGAGTTTAAGCCTCAGCTTTGCCTCTTGGTAACTGTATGACCTGGAGAAATTGCTAAACTCTTTGGAACTCAGCACTCTTCATCTTGAGGATTAAATAAGAATGCTCACAAATGCTTCCTAGGGCCTGGTGCACAGTGAGCATGCAAACGTGAAGGCCTCATTGGCATCTTTTTTTTTGTTTGTTTTTGAGACAGGGTCTCACTTTGTCACCCTCAGTAGAATGTTGTGGCGTCATAGCTCACAGCAACCTCCAACTCTTGGGCTTAAGTGATTCTCTTGCCTCAGCCTCCCAAGTAGCTGGGACTACAGGCACCTGCCACAACGCCTGGCTACCCTGAAAGTACCCTGCCTGCAGTAGATCCTGCCTGTCACTTTGTCATTGTGTCTGACTTTCAGAATACTTTACCAGACTGGGTCTTGAGCAGCCACCACTAAATGGATAGCCTTGTCACATGACAGCGACCCCATTGTCATCCTTGGCTTGGTACTAGCTGGGACTACAGGTGCCCGCCACAATGCCTGGCTATTATTTTATTGCAATTTGGCCGGGACCAGGTCTGAACCCACCATCCTCCGTATATGGGGCCGGGGCCCTACCCACTGAGCCACAGGCGCCGCCCTACCACAGAGACTTTTAAGACAAAAAGCTCTGAGCTGAATTGGCAGGCTTTCTCTTCTCAGGAATCCTCTTAACTTAACCTTCTACAATTTGAGTGAAAGCAGAACTCACCCTGATGGCTTTATGTGTATACCTGTACAGCACAAACCACCGTCAAAGGAAAAATAAATACAACACTTTGGTACCTGAGGTCAACCAAAAATAAAAATGTGGTCACCTTATCTAATTCTTCCTCCCCTCCCCCTCCCAAAAATGAAAAATTAAGCCTTTCTTTTAATAAAACATTATTATTCAAGTTTTATTGTCCCTCGCATGAAGTTCAGCCTGATGTTTTCAATTCTGGTATCTGAAAATATCAGTGTCAGTTTGGGTATTCTAGGAAGTGGGTGTTAAATCAGAATTAGGGGTGAAAACACTTGAGGGAGGTGCTGTGAAGGATTAAGGGGGGAGGGAGGAGGAGGCTAGGAGACACTTCAGACAAAATACAGGTCTGGCATCTGAGACAGGAGAGGTGGAAGGAGAGGGGCTCTGTAGACAGAGAGGCTCAGCCTTCAGTGCAGCTTTGGAAAGTCTCAGCCTGGCCAGTGGCAGCTCCAGGGAAAAGACGTCTCCTTAGAGGAGGGCCACGCCCAGTCCTCGGCCATGGGGCAGTGTGGGGGCTTATGGCCTTAATGTGAGTGCAGATCCCTGGAGACTGTCTGCAAGCTCCTTTCTTCACGTCAAGTTCTGATGTAGAGTTTAAAGGGATGTAGGTCTGAGTGGCCCATCTCCATGACAGCCATAATAGGTATCAGCGTCTGTGGCCAAATTACCATTTGTGGAGTTGGTAATAAGGAGAGAAGTTTCTAATCTTCAACCCTAAAGAGACCAACTGTAATGCGTATACTCTTAGTAATACTCAAGCTTTTTTTTTTTTCCACTTAAATACTTGTTTGTCTGTTTCTTTCGAATTAATCAGCCTTTTCTTCTAGAACCTTCTCTGTGTTTCTTTGAAAGTAAGCTTACATCTTTCCTCAATGATTTTGTCTCAGAATCTTTCTTTAATATTGTTATGGTAATGAAGAGGGGTGGAGAAAAGGATGAAGAAACTAAGAGGAAATTATGAAAACATTGCAATAGATTAAGGAATTTTTCACTTGATTAAATGTACTTATTTGAGCTGGGCTTACTCTAGTGCTTGTTACCATAATTCCCTCACTGCCATGGGGGGCACATGCTCTGCTGCTGATCTCTGAGCTGAATAAACAGTCTTCTTCACTCCAGCCCCAAACTCAGGAGTCTATAGGTCTGCAGAGGCTCCTGGTGAGAATGTAATTATGCCCAGCTTGTTCAGACAATTTGCGAAGGGGATGAGTTAATCAGAATATGAATAACTTGCAAAGTAAAAATGGCCTGCAAATATAAGGTTCTATGAACAATCCGTTTAAAATAGTGTACTTCTAGAACAGCACGTTCAGGAAGAAGGTTGGCTAGAAGCACAGCTTGGAGGAAACAGGAGAAGTGGTCTCTTCCACCTCCAGCACATGCTCTGCAGGTAAGACAGATCCCCTTTCTGGAACCTCACGGTACTCGGTAGACTGCTTTGCAGCAGTAGGTGCTCACTGCCAAGTCAGGCTGTGCAGGCAAGCTCCTCTTTTAAAATGCTAACTTTAAAATGATGGAAAGACTTCAGAGGAAACAATGTAAGGTATCCAGTGAAATATCTGAAGATAGATCAGGAAACATACAGAAAAGAGATTAAAGGGTTGGGTTTTACTGGTGACATCTCCATCAGCTCGAAGCACCCCATCCCAGCCCCTTCTCTTGCATTCCAGGCTGCAAGGGTAACTTTGAAGAAGGAGACAGTCTAGGGAGGGGCAGGCAGTGGGGTCAGCAGCCAGAGTGGAGAGACAGTAGCTTAGGTATTCAAAGTAATTGGGAAGGGAGAGGATGACAGAAGAAGGGGGAGGGGAGGGGGTGGAGACACGAAAGAAACTGCTGACTAGACAGTTTTGCCTTTTTTCTTATTTGCAACAACCTCCTCCCATCTCACATCTTAAAGTACCCCTTTGCATGTTACTCAGCCTACCTGGACAGCACCATCTGGGTACTTAACCTTGGTTGGTAGAACAGAAAAAACAGAAGTAATGCAATACTGTGTTAGTCAGAGTCCAGTCAGGAAACAGATTACAATGACTAAATTTAATGCATCAAATTGGTTGACAAGTAACAAGGGGGCTGGGACTCCACCAGGGCCGGTGGAGCAGCCCAGAGAAAAGCAACCTCAGAAAGTTACCACCACCTCCGGGCCCAAAGCACAAAAGGAAGAGACGGTGCTTGGGGCCAGAGAAACTAGGGCCACCGACGGCCTGTCCTGGGGAGGCTGGACACATGCAGCCGCTGGTGGAAAGACTGCCATGACAGAGAGAAGGGAGAAACAAGGCTGTTTCTCCCTTTCTGTCTTCTGTCTCCTTCCACAGCCTCCCCCTGGCCAAACCCATCCAGAAACCAGCTGACAAGAAAGCCTGGGCAGCGCAGACTTCCAGAGTCAGCCGTGTGACACGGAGCTGTGGCAGGCCAAACCCAGCCCAAGCAAGCCTCGGACGTGTCCAAGCCCCTTTGTCCTGCCTATTTCCAAGAGCCAGCTTAGATAATTGCTTAAGCCCAGGAGTTGGAGGTTGCTGTGAGGTGTGATGCCATGGCACTCTACCGAGGGTGATGGAGTGAGACTCTGTCTCAAAAAAAAAAAGTCTCTGTGGTAGGCAGAAAAAACAGCCTCTGAATAATGTCCACATTCCGATCCTTGAAACCCATGGAATGTTAGTTTACGTGGTAAAAGGGATTTGGTGGAGGTGATTAAGTTAAGGCTCTGTGATTATGCTGGATTATTCAGGTGGGCCCGATGCAGTCCTGAGGGTCCTTAGAAGAAGGAAGCATCTTCAAATCTGTCTTGAGTCCGCAGAGGGATTTGAAGGTGCTCTGTTTCTGGTTTTGAATATTGAAGAAGCGGCCAAGGAATGTCAGCGGCCTTCGGAAGGGAAAAGGCAAGAGAATGGGCCCAGCCAACTCCTTGCTTTTAGCTCCGAAAGAGTGATTTTGAACTTCTGACCTCTAAAACTTTAAGATGATAATTTGTGCTGTTTTAAGCCACCATCTTTGTGTCAGCGTGTTAGAGCAGCCGTGGGAAACTAATGTCGTCATATTCAGGACTGCAGTTGTGTGTTTTCCTGGCACATTATGACATTTAGCATCTGTCTGTGGGCTCTGAGAAAATTTGCACCAAAGATATCACGTGGCTTTATGTCTATGTCATCATTTCATTTGTTCACTCACAAACATTTATCAAGGTAGCTTAGTGATGAAGAGTCAGACTCGAGAATTGGGCTGCATCCTGCTGGAACACAGCCATGCTGTTTGTTCACACATTCTTTGCGAAGGTTTTTGCACAATAACAGTACTGTTGTGTAGTTGTGACAGAAACTATGGCCTACAGAGTCTAAAATATGTACTATCTTACCCTTTACAAAAAAATTTGTGGACTCCTGAAATAGGAAAACAGCCTACTTCCTGGCATTAAAAAAATTTTTTTTTTTTTTCCCAGAGATAGGGTTTCACTATGTTGCCAGGGGTGGGGATTCGGAGGGAGGGGATAAGCCCTCAACATTCTCCAAAATGGAGTTCACCAGCGAAATGCTGTATTTTTGAATGTGTTTTAGCCTAGGTGACCCCAACACGGTGTTTGATTTATCTCTGCTGGAAAATAGAATGGTGGTCTGTGGCTGTCGGGGATAGAAAAGGATGGACTTGAGAGAGGGCTGGGCCAGGCTGCCCTAGAGGCAGCACTTACAGGTCTGCGTGCACCAAGGGAGAGCAGGGCAGAAGGGAACCAGCCGTACGTGTTTCCTAAGGCAGAGTGAGCTTGCGAAGTAGTACCCTGTTTTCCCGAAAATAAGACAGTGTCTTATTTTAAGGTGTGCTCCCAAAGATGCGCTAGGTCTTATTTTCAGGGGACGTCTTATCTTTCCTGTACGTAGGTCTTATTTTCGGAGGATGTCTTATTTTTCAGGGAAACAGGGTAAAACACAGCCCAATCTGTATTTGCTCTCTAATCTGACAATGCTTTTTTCTTTTGGGAAGCAGCACAATACACAATACAAGAATAAGAAATGGGATTGGATGCTCCCTCATTTGTGGGAGAATTTACCTTCCCCCAAAAGAAGAAAGTGACTTTGTGTGTTTGAATGGAGGAACTCCAGAAGATATTAAACCGTGATGATACTTTCTGGATCTATGGCTGTAAACACTCAGATGGATGAGTTGTTCCTCAGGCAACTCCCAGTAGAATCCAAACGCTTTGCATCTAATACCTGTGCTCACAACAGCAAGAGAATGGCAAGATATATCCCTTGATCGGTTTTCTCAAAAGCCTTCAAATGGCCTTAGGTCTCTCCTGTACTTCTCCTTAGAAGCAACTGTGAAATATTCAAACTATTTTGGAGCCTCCCCCCTCCCTCCCCGCCCCCCCGCCCATGGCTCTGGAACAATCTGAGAAATTAAATAAATAATGATAATAATGGGTTAAAACCCACAAAATAAAATAATTATGTGACTCTATATTGATGTAAATAAGTAATTGAATAAATAATAAGCAAAATGGACCATTCAATCTTTACAGTAAAATATCAATAAAAAATACAAAAGGAATGATAGACATAGAAAAATCGCTACTATAATAATTGTCTCAGTGAGTATCATCAGTGGATGCTAAAATCAGTAGGTGAAGTGATCATGAGAAATAAGTATTTGTACAGTTTTAAGATATAAACCCCCTCAAGATATTCAAAATTACTTTACAGTGGAAAACCCAGCAGAAGTCCTTTTAATCAAGTGATCAAAGTTAGTATCACCACCGTAGTAAGACATACAGACAGCATCTACTCCTGGTGAGGTGTACAAAGTCTTACTTTTGTGGTGATCTTGCCAAAAAAGGCACAACCTTAATCTATCATGAGAAAACATCAGAAAATCCAAACTGAGGGACAGTCCTGGCTTATGTTTTTCATAAAATACTGAGTGACCGGTCCAAATTGTAAAGACTAGAAAACATGACAATTAAATGATATGTGGGATCTTGGATTGGATGCTGGACCAGAGAAAAGACATCACTACAACAATTGTTGAAATTCAAAAGAGGAGATTAATCTGGAGATTAATTTTATTGCATGAATATTGATTTTCTGGTTTCAATAATTGTTGTATGGTTACCTAACATGTTAGTGTTAGAAGATGCTGAAGGAGGGTGTATGGAACTCCTTGAAGTATTTCTGTAACTTTTTTGTTAAGTCTCAGAAGGTTTTAAAATAAAAAAAAATAAATTCCCCTCTGAACTCTGTGAAGGCATTCCTTCACCTTCAGATTTATGCAGTGAAATAAGGCAGAAATTATGCAGAAGATAAAATCTTGACCCATGGCATTAAATATTATGTAGTTACATCATTCAAAATCAACTATAGTCTTTAGTCATTTTAATAAAAAATTAGACATTGAATATTTTATTAAGAACTTAATATCCTGTATAGCCACTAAATAGGATGGTGACTTTACATCTTTTGTATTAATTTGGTTGGAGTTGAAATACATTCTTCTTAGTAAAGCATCACAAGAATGGAGAAGCAAGAATCTAGTGCACTCAATTGTGATATGAGGACAACTAATGCAATGATGGGGGGAGGAAGAATGGGGTAGGAGAGAGAGGGAAGGAGAGAGGCCGGTGTGGGGCCACGGTTGTGTGACAAACCTCTTGGGGGTGGGACCCTATTAATAGAGGGACTTCACCCAGCACGCCATATGACCTGGCTCATTGTACCCTCCATGATTCTCTAACAATAAAAAATAAATAAATAAAAAATAAAAACAAAATTTTTATGAACTAAAACCCTCCCACAAGAATTTAATACCATAATAGGACTTTAAATTTGTAGAAAAATAATTCTAAACTTACATAATTTTAATTTATGTCACCTTTTCTAGAAAAGCCATCCTCCACAAAAGTGAGAAAAGTCCACAAACTAATCACATTTATCAGAGAGATTGAATAAGATTGACTGATAGAATCTGACATTCAGGGAGGTGTTCTGATTATTTTGTGTTTTTTTTTTTCCTATTGATTTAAGTGGATAAATTTAATTGCAACTAAAATGTAGCCATGGTACTGAAGGGCTTTTTTTGGGCATGTATCAACATTCAAGGATGCATTGATTTAAAATAGTAGAGAAGAAAGCCATGGCCTAATTCAATTCTGGATTCTGAGAATAGCTTTCAATACTGAAGTCTCAGAATCCACAGGGACATCCTTTGGGTAAATTCATTACCTGAAAGGACACATCTGTTCATTCAGAATCCTGTATCACAGAAGCAAGGAAGATGTATGAGAGGAAGCATGCCCTCCAAAAGGAAATGAAATTGGGCACAGATGCAATTCCTGTCCCATATGAGTGATGAATGTATTCCCATCTCCCTTGTCATAGAATGCCAATCCATTGCTTCTGGAAAGCACAGGGCCTTAATACTGGGGAGCAGGGGCAAAAATGGGGTGATGTTTAGTGTTATCTCCAGTGTGTGGCAGATGTAAATCACTTACAATGACTCTGGTGAATTTATGGATTTTGTGGAAATACTGGTTAATTTCCTTTGGCAACAGACCTTTAAGATAAGCTAGAAGTTAACATTTATATAGCACTCACTGTGTGCTAGACTTCCTATGTTAATGCATACAGTCATCACCACCACCCTGCTGGTAGATATTCATCATCATCTCCACTTCCCACGGGAGGCACACAGGTAACCCAACTTGCCCATGTGGCAGGATCAGACCACGTGGGATCAGATCGAGGCATTTCGGCTCTGTAGATGTGCTTTTGACCCCTGTGCTATGTTTATTGTCATTTAGAGTTTGGTTCTTTGGTGTATTATGATCACTTTCCTCCTATAGTCACACGCCAGCAATGGTCTCTTGGTTCTGGATATATAATAGCAACAGTCAACATTTTTTTTTAAATTTCTAAATTTCAGGTTAATTTGAGGGTACAGAGCATTAGGTTACAATGTTTGCATTTGTTAGGAAGAGTCCCTGTTGTAATGTCCTGCACCCAGGAGGTGTGCCGTGTACCCATTAAGGTGTGCCCATTAAGCGGGTGCACACCAATCCCCCTCCCCCTCCCTTCTTCCGCTTCCCTGCCATCTTGAATTAAATTGAGATTTTTTTCTTGTGTGGGTGTGTATTAGATCATCTGCTGGCTTCATATTAGTATTGAGTACATTGGATACTTGCTTTTCCATTCTTGTGATACTTTCCTAAGAAGAATGTGTTTCAACTCCATCCAGGTTAATAAAAAAGATGTGAGGT
This sequence comes from Nycticebus coucang, assembly GCF_027406575.1. NCBI lineage: Eukaryota > Metazoa > Chordata > Mammalia > Primates > Lorisidae > Nycticebus > Nycticebus coucang. The sequence continues at coordinate 93,289,612 of NC_069794.1, read as the reverse complement.
CTCCATCCCTTTTTATGGCTGCATAGTATTCCATGGTGTACATATAACACAGTTTGTTAATCCATTCCTGGGTTGATGGGCATTTAGGTTGTTTCCACATCTAATGGATTGTAAATCGAGCTGTGATAAACAATCTAGTGCAAATGTCCTTATGATAAAATGATTTTTTTTTCTTCTAGGTAGATGTCTAATAATGGGATTGCAGGGTCAAATGGGAGGTCTGTTCTAACAGGATTTTCTATAAATTAACTTATTTAATTTCCATAACAAGTGTGTGGCTTCAATGACTCCATTTTGCAAACTGAGGCTAAGTCACTGTCCTGGGTCAGACATCCAACACTTAGCCACAGTTGGTGTAGGTATTAGAGAGCCCCCTGAGGCAGAGCTCCTATTCCTGTCCTTCCTACATGGTACTGACTTTGGAGCATGTGGCAGGTTTCTTTGCCCCCCCCAGCCAATCTTTTCTCTTGTTCTTCCTTCTTGTGCAGTTTTGGTGAATACAAGGACTTCATTTCCCAAATGATCTTAAAGCTAGGTTTGACAAGATAACTAAGCTCTAACCGATGGAGTGTAAGTAGAAGGCAAGTCCGCAACTTTTGCCAAAAAAAAATGCTTACTCTGAACTTTTCTTTCTCTTGTGGGCTAAAGCAGAACTGCCAAGCTGGTCTGGACTTGCTGGGGTCTGACACCAAATTTTTTCTGATCAAAATGTCATAGTCCCTAAACAAGTGCTCTCCCCAACCCCACCCGAAGTGTCCTGGTGACAAGAAGGGTTCCTGCATCCTGACATACATTTCTTTTTTTTTTATAGAAGCTTCACTTGTACCAACAACAGATCATGTACCAGATCTGTTCCAATTATAATTTTCCAAGTGGTCACCCCTGTTATTAGTGGAGGATCTAAACATTCTGAGAACAACTGTTGCCTAGCAATGTTCTAGACTCGCTAGTTTATGAACAGAAATATTGCTGTTTATTCATCTGTAATTTTCTGATGATTGGTGTAACTTATAGTGATCAGTGTGACTTACAATTAAAAACTATGTGGTAGAATAATATTAAATGACCCCGAAGGAAAGGTGTTCATGACATTTTTTAAGTAAAAAAAGTCTTGCAAAATGATAGTGTGTAACCTCTGTCTTATAATAGTACATCTCATTATATTGAGCAATTACAGGAGATTTTTTTGTTTTTTTTTTTTTGAGACAGAGTCTCACTTGTTGCCTTCCACTGAGTGCTGTACTGTCACAGCTCCCAGCAACCTCAAACGCTTGGGCTCAAGTGATCCTCTTGCCTCAGTCTCCCAAGTAGCTGGGACTACAGGTGTCCGTCACAACACCTGGCTATTTTTAGAGACGGGGTCTTGCTCTAGCTCAGTCTGGTCTCGAACCTGTGGGCTCAGGCAATCTACCTGCTTGGCCTCCCAGAGTGCTAGGATTACAGGCATGAGCCACCATGCCCGGCCCTCTACAGGAGATTTTTATTTTCTCATTTTTTTTTTATTGGCTTATCTACAATTACAATATTTTTTCTCCAAGGAATTCACATTATTTTACTAAAACTTTCACAATAAAACACTTAGAAAATATAAGTTGCTCTACCAACTAAAACACCAAAATATAGTGACTTGGAGAATTAGGGGTTTAATTCTTATCCATGGAGCAAAGCAAGATCTAGATTCTAGGTTCGTTGGTGGTGGCTCTGCTCCACGCATTAATTCAGGGACTCAGGCTGACAGAGGATTAGCTGTACTGAACAAGCAGTGTTCAAGCCACCACGGTCATTTTCATTCTGATCATAGCAGGTCTACAGAAAGAGCAGGAGGCTCAGCTCCCATAGCTCAGTGGTTAGGGCTTCAGTCACTTATACCAGGGCTGGCAGGTTCCAACCCAGCCCCGACCTGCTAAACAACAATGACAACTACAACAAAAAAAATAGCTGGGTGTTGTGGTGGGTGCCTATAATCCCAGCTACTTGGGAGGCTGAGGCAAGAGAATTGCTTAAGCCCAAGAATTGGAGGCTGCTGTGAGCTGTGACGCGAGCGCACTCTACCAAGGGGGACATAGTGAGACTCTCTTAAAAGAAAAAAAGAAAAGAAAGAGCATAGAAGAATGTGCCCGGCAGGTCTTCTTGGGCCATGCCTGGAAGTGGTACATATTTTACTCACAACCACAGTCTTGCCAGACCCGATGGCACACCATGACCATTAACCCATGAAATAGTATCACTGTTTCTAGCTATTCGTTCAGGTTAAACAAATGATAGAATGATGTGACTTTTTATTATTAGACTTTTGGGGGAGGCTCAACCTTAGGGTTGCTAAAACATAATTTACCGGGTGGCACCTGTGGCTCAGTGGGTAGGGCGCCGGCCCCATATACCGAGGGTGGTGGGTTCAAACCTAGCCCCGCCAAACTGCAACAAAAAAACAGCCGGGCATTGTGGCGGGCGCCTGTAGTCCCAGCTACTCGGGAGGCTGAGGCAAGAGAATCACCTAGGCCCAAGAGTTGGAGGTTGCGTGAGCTGTGATGCCACAGCACTCTACCAAAGGCAATAAAATGAGACTCTGTCTACCAAAATAATAATGATAATAATAATAATTTATCAATTCTGTTGTCAATTTTTTTCCCCACAAACAAGAAGGTATTGAAAATCTCCTTTCCCCAAAGATCCAGGACATAGCCTGTTATTTTTGTAGCTTTGTAACAATCATATTGACTCACTTTGTTATTATGCTCTAAGTCTCATTTTTAAGCAAGTGACACCCATTAGTTATAGGTCACGGAAAGACTCAGCATTTAGTCTTGTCTCTGGGGTGAAGCTAATGATTTGCAAGATTGGTTCGTGGTGAATAAATCAGTTTCAAAACCATGGAATTCAGAAGTTTGGTATTTTCTTTTTAAATCACAGATTTCTATCTGTGACTCCCTGTGGTTTGCCTCTTAATTTTACAGATGATTTTCAAATAAGCTCTTTGCATGCTTTTCTCTGCCCCTTTCCTTTCTATGCTCTTATGAAGCAAAGGAACAGACTTGTTAAATACTGAATATGGTCCAAAGAGTTATGTGAGACCTATTTCCTCTGGTGATGGTATCAACAAATTTCTTCTGATTAAGAATAAATCACAAGTCCTTAAACAAATGCTCCCTCCCTCATAATGTGAAATATTCTGATGACAGGAGTGTCTCCTGCATTGAGACTGTGTTATTCTGATGATAACAGGTGCAGAGCAGGGGACTAGGAGAGAGGAGTGAATACCCTTGAAACGCTAAGGTTAAGAAAAACGAAAGATTATGAACACTGTTTTGAAAGCTGATTAGCATCTTAGAGGAGAGAGATAAGAAAGAAAAACAGATTCTGAAACGTATAGCTTCAATAGAAAAGTACGAGAGAAATCCAACCCTCTAGTGTCTGTCAGCTCTCTTTCCTACTGTGTAGCCCTTTGCAAAATTCATGTTTTCTTTCTCTCCCCACTCTCCTTCCGCTTTCCCTGACTTTCTTGCCTATCTGTCTTTCTCACCTGTTTCCCCCCAACTATTTATACATCTTTCCCACCCCCTAAGATGGCCACAAAATGGAATGTTCTAAAATACACACATTTATTCACAAAAGTTTTAAGCACTAAATATCAGTCCCTCTCTTAGGGCCTGCTTATTTTTTTTTTTTTTTATCACCCACTTTATCACCCACGGTAGAGTGCTGTGCCGTCACAGCTCACAGCAACCTCCAGCTCTTGGGCTTAGGTGATTCTCTTGCCTCAGCCTCCTGAGTAGCTGGGACTACAGGTGCCCACCACAACGTCCGGCTATTTGTTTTGTTGCAGTTTGCCCGGGCCAGGTTTGAACCTGCCACCCTCAGAATATGGGGCCAGCACCCTACTCACTAAGACACAGGCGCCACGCAGGGCCTGTTTATTCAAGGATGAATAAGACATATATTTTCTGCTCTCAAATTGCTGGTGGTTTATTTGATCAGTCATTCCACTCTCTGGGAGTATGGAGGGCAGAAAAGATCATCTTGCCAGGGAGCATTATGGACAATGTCCCAAGAAAAGGGACACTGAGGCCTGAGCGCTTCCAGGTAAGTAGGATCTTGTCAGGTAGAGAAAGAGGGAAGGAAGGACGTTTTAGGCAGAGAGAATAGCATGTAAATTTGTTTTTCCTTGGAAAAAGATTTCCCAGTACTAAATGAACATGCTCAAGAATTGCCAATAAGAAAATGGATCCTACGGCTCAGTGCCTGTAGCTCAAGCGGCTAAGGTGCCAGCCACATACCCCGGAGCTGGTGGGTTCGAATCCAGCCTGGGCCTGCCAAACAACAATGACAGCTACAACCAAAAAATGGCTGGGCGTTTTGGCGGGTGCCTGTGGTCCCAGCTACTTGGGAGGCAGAGGCAGGAGAATCGCTTGAGCTCAGGAGTTGGAGGTTGCTGTGAGCTGTGATGCCACACCACTCTACCCAGGGCGGCAGCTTGAGGCTCTGTCTCAAAAAAAAAGAAAGAAAGAAAAAGAAAATGGTCCTTCCTTATCTATCTCGAGATATATTACACTGACTAATGACGTCAAAGTAAGCTTTTTTTAGTCCAGGACACAGTTGGCCAGAAGTCCTGTCACTGGAGGACACAGCTGAGCACACCAGACAATACATCAACCAAGGACTGTGAGCACTCAAAAGTTCTGCTGCAGACTTTCTCTGCTTGTGGAAATCCATTCAGCCTCTCAGTCAGAGCCCCTTTCTGAGTATGACGGACATCACGATGGCAAATCAGAGGCAGCCGTGTGCGATGGATGTAGGGAAAGCTTTAGAACCCGGGGCTCCCTCAGACAGGCTTGCTAGGAGTGGTAAGAAGTAGTGGCTAGAACCCCAGGAGCATGGACGAAGCCAGAAAAACTGTGAGTGGTCTTAGAAGCATCAGTTACGGCGGTCTGGGAACATGGAGAGAAGAGGCAAAGAGTTTGGATACGCCTCCATCAGCTCTGCACGGAAACTGGCTACACAGATGTCCCTGATGATAAGAACAGGTTGTTTGCAAAGAAGGTTTAATTCACTTCGTTGTGCTCTTCTTAGAAGGCAGTTTGTAATTGGTTTTAAACTGATTGCCACCTAAAGTAGTTGAAATATTCTTTTGAAAGGATTGAACTCTGTTGATTGCTTGCAAGATTTTATGATTTTATAAAATATTACTTAAAATCATTACTACTTAACATTTTGCCAGTAAAAAAAAAAATGTTAAATACTCTTTTAACTGCCATTACTTCTTAGCTCAAGCAGTTAGTTGGCAGGACCAGGAAAAGATACAGGTCCCCAGGTCCCCAAGGCTTGTTCCTGCCTGTCTGAGCCGTCACCAAGCTTGGGGCTGTGACATGAGGGTGACAAGCCAGGTACGCTGCCTAGGAGAGCTTTCTCTTGAGCAGAAGGATCTCAGTAAATTAGACAGTTCTACATTCAGTTTCAAATGAAAATTTAAAGTACTTATCAAGCTCCGTTTACTTGGCACACATTTACCACGTGCTTATATAAAAGAATCATTGCTAATGAGAAATATCTCCCTGGCAAGCAGCATCTTTTATCAGAGTGAATCACCGAAGCCTTGTCACGGCCAACTGAGCAAGTTGTAGTGAAACCTGATCTTTAGAGAGTTACAGCTGCCTTCAGCCGGATAATGCCAAGTGTTAGTGGGCACGGAGGTGTATGAAAACCTTGCTGATGGGGGAGTAGATTGGACGATTCTGTGGAACCGAGATTCTCAACTTTGTGGGCTCATTAGTACCCTTGGTAGCTTTAAAATCCTGGTGCTCAGGCCACAGTTAGAAAAATACATCCAAATCTCTAGCAGTGGAACTCAGGAAGCAGTATATATATATATTTTTTTTTGCGACAGAGTTTTACTATGTCACCCTCGGTAGAGTGCTATGACATTACAGCTCACAGCAACCTCTTAACTCTTGGGCTTAAGCGATTCTCTTGCCTCAGCCTCCCAAGTAGCTGGGACTACAGGAGCCAGCCACAATGCCCACGATTTTTTGGCCACAGTTGTCATTGTTGTTTAGCAGGCCCAGGTCGTGTTGGAACCCGCCAGCCCCATTGTACGTGGCTGGCACCCTAACCACTGAGCTATGGGTGCCGAGCCAGGAAGCAGTATTTTTTAAAGGTACCCCAATGATTCCAGCATGTAGCCAAAGTTGATGACTATTGCTGAAGGGTGAGCTGGTGGTCCTTAGTCCAAGTAGGTAGCATGTTTTCAGCCCAGGATGACATCTAACTCAACATCAGTAATCAGTTTTGTTAACAATTCGTAGCGTGTTTTGGGCAAGCTGGGGTGTATAATTACCCTGTGTAAAACCCAGATGCTAAGTTTCTGGGTATATCTCAGAGAAATTTTCATAGTCCATTAAAGAGTATGTGTAGGATGTTCTTTGCGGCAATATTTGTGTAACTTGGAAGCCATCTAGGCCTCCACACCTGGGGAAATGAGGGGGTGCGATGAATCAGATGTGTGCAGAACAACAGATCTTAACATGCTGCTAAGTGAGAAAAAGTGAAAAATAGAATACAATCCTTCTCATCACACCACAGACGTAAACTAAAACTGCACGCATGCAAAGCAACAGGACACATTTTATAAGAAGGTACATAAAATACAGCAGCAAGGAAGAGGGTGAGGACAGGAGAGAACAGGAGCTAGGGATGGATGAGGATGGATGAGGATGAATGGCTGCCAGAGCATCCCGGCCGCAGCCAGGAGGAATGGGAGGCCCGACACTCAGCACCAAGGACCCTCAGGGGTGTGCCTGTGGGGAGCTCAACTGTGCTGCACCTGTCATCCAGAGCAACGCCCCTCCCCCCATAACAAAAGTCCAAAGAAGTCTCGTGTAACCACCTTGCCAACCTAGAGTCACAGCTGAGAAAGGTCATACTGGGGCGGGTCCCTGCAGACACTGTGCTTATTGTATTTTCCTAAGGCTGGAGGAGACGCTGCCATGTCTATTTCATAAGGAGGAAACTGAGATCCCCAAAGCTGGAGCGACTTGCTCAAGGTCAGGGAGCCAGTGAGCAGCATGGCCGACTCATCACAACTCCAGCCTCAGGCCGTGGATTTCCACGCCATTTCCCCTGTGGATCACTGAGCCCAAAGCCACTGTTACCGCCTCTTTCTGGAGTGTTTTGTCTGGACTAATTTAGAACCACACAACAAAGATTTATTTGGTACTGTTGAAGGAAGAACATGCCAGGAAACAGGGGGGTTGTACATGTAAAAGGCACTTTTCTTGCCCCTCGAAGAATTTGGTGGGCAGAGAAGGACATTCACAGTGAATTTAGTTTGGGCCATCGTGTGAAAAGTGGGATGTAAGCTGCAAACAAAATGCTATTGGAAGAAGGAGATTGTTTTTAGTCAGGCAACCTGCGGCTTAGGGATCGAGCTGTGGAAGATGCCGTGAAGGAAGAATATTGACAATGGGGTTTAAAGATAAGTGTAGCTTCCCCAGGGGAAGACGGTAAGGAGGGCTCTTCGGGGTAGAGAGGACCTTACTCATGGAAACATGGAGCTGAGAAAGCGCAGGGAAGGTTTCAAGAGTCTGTGTGTGAAGTTCACAAGGGTTGGGAGGCAGGTTGGGGGGAGGTCACTGAGGGTCCTTGGTGCTGAGTTTAGGGCCTCCCATTCCGGCAGCGAGATGCCAGGGAGGACCCACCTGTTGCTCTGGAATTCCAGCCTGTTTCGTGGCCCAAAGCAGAAAAGCATCTGGTAACTCTGTTCATGTGACTGAAAAAAGGGACAGCCGAGAGGCCAACTCCCCCCGCCCGGTCCCTGGAGGGGACAGTGTTAGGGGCTGGTGGCTGACCGTCAGTGGTCTGGGTGACCCTTGTGGGCTGCCCTCAGCTGGCCTTGTGTTCCTTTTCTATCTCAGGGCCCCTTCCTGCACCATCAGACATGTCAAGTGCATTCCTGAGCCCCAGGGGCGCTGGCAGCCTGGAGAAGTGACTTCCTTAAGGAATAATCTGTTTCCAGCCGTCTGAGCGAGGCTATAAACTTCCAGAAGGCATGATTCAGTTCTCACACTCCTTTTGTTCACCCTCCTTTCCAGTGGTAGGTGCACAGTAGGCTTGCAAAGAAAAAAGCCTTATCAATCATACAGGCTGACTTTCTTCTCCAGAAAATGGCTGTAGGAAGCATATTGACATAGCAAGCTTCTTAATCCTTTAAAGACTCTTAAGAAGAAAATGCCAAGTAGTCAAATACTTAGATGTTTTCTTTAAATTAGCATAATTGGTTACACGAGTATTTTTAGCTGCTAACAAGGTACAGACATCTCCAGAGTGCTAGTGGCTGCTTACTCCCACTTCTTGGCCAATATTTTACCAAGCCCTGAGTCATAGCCCTGAAATCTGAAATCAATTGTGCCCTTTACTGCAGAATCATTATAGAGCCAGGGAAAATGGTCCTTGTTCATCAGGTTGGGGGGGTGCTGGAAAGTCGGGGGACGTTGATACCGAACTTGCATGACCAGGGTGTGAATGAAGCGTGCCACGCAGAAAGGTGGAGCCGCGCAATGGCTGAATTCCAAGCCTGGCTCAGAAATAAACACAATGGAGAGGTTGTTCGCGTGAAGTCTCTGCAATTCACAGAATCACAACATTTTTACACATTCTGTTTCCGAGTCTTTTCAATTTTTCTTCACTAAAATAAATAGAACATTCTAAAGATAAAACATTTGTGATATAAGAAACTGAACTTACGTGTAAAAATGATGTCAGTCTAGTTAGTTTTTTGTGAGTCTGAATTCACGAAAATGATGAGAGAAAATATTTACCATGTGATTAGAAAAACCCTGGAACTGAGGCAGCTCTCCTGGGAAGCTGTTGCTATTCTTGCCATATCACACATTCCAAAGGCTGTAAGAGTATGGTATCCAGGAAGAAGGAGTTTCTGGAGCTATGGGATCAGAAATGAATCTTTTTTACCCCTAGAGATCTTGAAAGGGGTGCCCTCAGTGGAGGCTGCCGCCCACGGCTCCCACTTCCCTGCCATTTGTACATCTGCAGGCTTGGCCATGAATTCCCAGGTCCGGCATGTTGGAGCTGGGTTGGAGGGCTGCATGATCCCAAATCTGAGTATTTAAGTAAGGACCTGCTTTCGGCCTCTTTGTCTGGGGGTGAGCTAGTAGAATCAGAACCTCTGTGCCCTTGGTCAGACTGTGACTCATTCAGGCTCACAGGATTCCTGGGCCCTTTTAATTGTGAATTGCTGAGACCATTTTAACACCACTTTATGGATTGCTCCCCATGGCTTTGTCTCTTGCCTTGACTAATTTAGGGCCACACAACAAATATTTGCTCAGTACTCTATGGGACACTCATGCTCGGGACTACGGAAGATCAGAGGTGAGTAAGGGTTGTTTTCTTTTTTTGCCCCTCAGTACATACAGTTGGGGGAGAAGAATGTCCACAGAGATGCCAGTACGAGGCCCTCTGTGCCTCACCTTCCCACCATGGTGTCCTCTCTTCCCCACCAGCAGCCTGACAAGTGGACAGGAGGGAAAATCAGAAGAGCTTGTGCTTGGAGCACGTGGAGAGGGACACGGTCCGGTGTCCCCACTGGACTGTGAGTTCTTTATTGGCTTGTCTGTTTTGACCCAGCTCTGTAGGCAGTGACCACCATAGTGGTCGCTCAGCTGCATGTTGACAGCAACAGTGACATTTAGTGAACATTTACTATGTGCCCAGATTTGTGCATATGTTATGTCAGTAACTCATGAACGCAACTCTGAGGTAGATACCATGGTTTTCTTTTTCCAATGAGTCTCTAAGGAGGCAGGCAGCCAACACAGTATGTGAACAGTATATGCTCCATAAGTGCCTGTTGGCTGCTGATTATGATTATTTAGGAAACTTGCTGACGGTCACACAGGTTGTAACTGGCAGACTGGGATTTCAACTTATCCCTGTTGGCAGCTAAAGGCTGTGTTCATGAAAGGTCTCAAGTCAGGATAGATAATGCAGTTGTCCTCCCACTCAAAATGCTCAAGTGGACAATTTCATCAAGGGGTCACTTTGCTCCCCTATTGCCATAGGGTAACAGAGGTACAGTGGCTCAGAGACAGTCCCCAGATTTTTGTTGCATATTATGGACAAACCAAGAGCTTGCTTTAGAAAATTGAAAAACATTTTTTTCTACATTCTTTTATCCATCCATCCATCCATTCTTCCATCCATCTATCCGTCCATCCATCTATCCATCCATCCATCAATCCATTCATCTGCCCATCCATCCATCCATCCATCCTTCCATCCATCCATCCATCCATCCATCCATCCATCCATCCATCCATCCATCCATCCATCCATCCATCCTTCCTTCCATCCATCCATCCATCCATCCATCCATCCATCCATCCATCCATCCATGCATCCATCCATCCATTTATCCATCCATCCATCTATCCATCCATTCATCCATCCATCCATCCATCCATCCATCAATCCATTCATCTGCCCATCTGTCCATCCATCCATCCATCCATCCATCCATCCATCCATCCATCCATCCATCCATCCATCTATCCATCCATCCATCAATCCATTCATCTGCCCATCTGTCCATCCATCCATCCATCCATCCATCCATTCATCCATCCATCAATCCACTTATCCATCCATCCATTTATCCATCCATCCATTCATCCATCCATCCATCTATCTATCCATCCATCCATCCATCCATTCATCTGCCCATCCATCCATCCATCCACCCAGCCAACCATCCATTTAGCAAACCTTCATTGAGTAGCTACTTTGTGCTGGGAGGCCCTAAAGCAGGCACTAGAGAGAGAATAAATATGGTTTCTTATTTTGAGAATTTCCCTTTCTTGCAGAGGGGACAGAGGCACAAATCAACAATCTTATTTCAAATCTCTAAGAGGTCTATTGATCAGAACCCTCTGTCTAATTAAGAAGTTATGAGAACACGATATCCCTAAAACATGTGGGATGCTAATTATGAGACTGTTCACAAAAATATCTATAAACGGTTTCAGATGCAAGGGTATGGTTAAGTCTGTACTTTAACAAGAAATGTTTTTGCTCTGGCATTTCTTGCGATGATAGCATTGCGAGTGCTGTTTAGCTTTTCATAGTGTTTTTGGTTTGGAGGAAAAAACTGATGGAAATTCAATAGTTCTATTGCAACACTTCCTGTTTAAATTCTTGTCAATCTTCCAAATACTTTCTCTCAGCACATTTATTCCTTCAGATATTTTACTGTCAGCATTTTGGAGATAGCTGCCTTTTTAATTCCGGTCTTGGCACTGTAGAAAAGTGGCTTGATCAAGAGAAGAGCTACGTTTCTTCCAGCAGATTGAACTGCCTAAGATCGCCTTCTTACTGATACTTCACCTTGATCTTAGCACTTCAGGGTTTTCAAAGTGCTTTCCTATACATTATCTTAATTAATTCTCTTAATTACTTGATGGGATAGGTTGGCGAGTATTTTTACTAACATTTTTATTAGCACTGCTGAAGTAATACATGAGGTGGACAGAAAGAAATCCTGTAATAAGAAGGTTATGGAATTAAAAAGTTTGCTGTTTCTACACTCCTCTCCACACCACTCCTCAGAGGTAGCCATTGTCAACTGTTTCTACTTCATTTCTTCTGGTATTTATCTCCATAATATCCAATAATACCATATGGACATTTCTTGATTTATCAGACTTCAGTAGAATCTAGTGATTTCTTTCTATGAAAGATGAGAAATTTCGCTTATTTATATTACCTTTCTCTCTCTTTTACATTTTTGTTTGTTGTATATTTATTTTGTGGTTTTTATTTTTATTACTTTTATTATTTTTTTATTATTAAATCATAGCTGTGTACATTAATGCGATCATGGGGCACCATACACTGGTTTTATCGACCGTTTGACACATTTTCATCACACTGGTTAACATAGCCTTCCTGGCATTTTCTTATATATTGTGTTAAGACATATATATTCTACATTTACTAAGTTTCTCGTATACCCTTGTAAGATGCACCACAGGTGTAATCCCACCAATCACCCTCCCTCCACCCCCCTCCCCCCTGCCTCCCCTCCCTTTCCCCCTTCCCCCTATTCTTGGGTTATAACTGGGTTATAGCTTTCATGTGAAAGCCATAAATTAGTTTCATAGTAGGGCTGAGTATATTGGATACTTTTTCTTCCATTCTTGAGATACTTTACTAAGAAGAATATGTCCCGGCTCCATCCATGTAAACATGAAAGAGGTAAAGTCTCCATCTTTCTTTAAGGCTGCATAATTATTTTGTGGTTTTTAAATTAGATATCCTTCCAATGTACTCAGTCCTACTATGAAACTAATTTATAGCTTTCTTATGAAAGCTATAACCCAATTATAACCTAAGAATATGGGGAAAGGTGAAAGTGGGGGGAGGTGGGAGGATGGGTAGAGGGAGGGTGATTGGTGGGATTACACCTACGGTGCATCTTACAAGAGTACATGTGAAACTTACTAAATGTAGAATATAAATGTCTTAACACAATAACTAAGAAAATGCCAAGAAGGCTATGTTAACCAGTGTGATGAAAATGTGTCAGATGGTCTATAAAACCAGTGTGTGGTGCCCCATGACTGTATTAATGTACACAGCTATGATTTAATAAAAAAAGATATATTTATATTATTAAATAATATAGTGCTTAAATTTGTATTTCTTGGCATCTCAACTCTGGGACCTATATAGATTATATTATATATATATATTAACTCCACTCATGGAAGATGAAAATTTTTTATTCTTGTAATTCCTTTCATCTCCTCTCCCCTTTTTATTTCTAATTTCTATCAGCTCTCCTTTACTTTTATTCTGTTAAAGTTTTTAAATTTTATCTTCCGTCCTGTAGCTGTAATTGTCTTACATGCTTTGTTGATTCCAAAAAAAAAAGTACATGATACTTAATACGATTAAGAAAATATTATTTACTATAAGTATAATTAGTAATTAGTTCCATAAAGGAGAAAATGTAGTCTTGTAACCAGACCTATGTAATTCAAGGGGAATATTTCAAGCATCAGCATCAAATGAATCAGAATCAAGTGAGACAGATTTTCTCACATAATAGTGATTGCTCAAAATTACCCCACAGAGTTGCAATTTGCGTCACTTTTGGATCTAGGGCTTTCTTAAACAGCTTTATCATTTTCCTGGAATTTTAAAGTACCTGTCTTTTTTTCTTATCATATGAATGTTGTTTCACTTTATAGCCATGCACTCACAAAGCACTCACTCAGCTGCTGTGAGTGTTGTTGGCATCGTGATTCACAGCTGCCCTGTTTCCAAAATTTTGCCCTTGGTCTAATGGAAGCTGCCTGACGAGGGAAGTCACTCCTCCCCACAGTGGCCGGCTGCTGGCTGACCACAGGGGTGCACTAGACCAGCTCGCCTCAAGACGGGACCCACTCCCAGCTGTGGGTGCAATCCTTAGCACCCGTGAAGTCGGCAGTGCCTCTCATAATCACAAGAGCCAGGTTCTTGCTCAGCGTTTTTTCCTGCTCTTTATTGCTTCCCTCATCCCCCTTTTCCAAAAAGCACTTCCTTAAGAAATCACTCGTTAAAGAATCCTCTTCTCAGGCTCTGCTAGGAAACCCCAGCTAACATACTAGGTTGGCAGATAGATCACATGTCCTCAACAAATCACTAATGATTATATAATTTTTTCCCCTTACTGTGTTTTGAAGAATAATTCACTTTCTTCTTGAATGCATTTTTCTTAGAATCTTCTGACTTCCTGATGAAGTTTTGATCAATTGCTTCCTAGGTAAACTATGTATTTAAAATATTGAGATTTCTTTAATTATCTCACTCCTGGGTTAGATCACTTAATAGTTGTGTTATTTCTTGGATTCTTCTTGCGTTAATGACATATAATGAGATTCAAGCAAAAGAGTTGAGGGGGAATATTTTATTAGTCATAACCAGTATGAAAATCTGTTTATCCAAACATCATGATTTGATAATTTTACCAAACATATAATTACAGCTTCAAAATAATTTCTTCTCTTTCTGTTATAGGCAAGTCAGCATTATATTCTGGTATTCTAAGGTTGGTGATAAAAAAATTCAATGTCAGTCTGATAATTTTGAGGGATGGGGCGGGTAGGAGCTATTACTTTTCTCTGGAAGTTTTTAGTTTTTTTTCTCTGTGGGTTTTCCAAGATTTCATCTATTTGGGCACTCTGTGGGCTCTTTTATTCTGACAGCTCCAGGCTTTCTTCGCCTCCAGGAACTTTTCTTGAATTATATCTTTAATTGTTAAAGCTCTGTGTTTACCCTCTATTAGATGCACAGTGGCTGTCTTAGATTTGTCTTTCACAGTTCTTAACTTTTTGTTCCTTTAAAAGTATGTTCTACTTTCTGGGAGATTTTTACAATTTTACCTTCATCTTGGTCACTCTCTTTTGGACTTTTTTTTTTTTTTTCCTTCACATGGGAATAATCCTTGGCTTTCTGTTTATGTTTATGAATAAAGTGTTAGGCTATTGTTATGGTATGGCTTTCCTCTGCTGGCTCAGCTTCTGCAGAGGAGTTCATGAAGAGGGAGAAAATCTAGTGTAGTTATTTCAATAGTGGATATACAACTAACTGTACTAATCACCACCACTCTCGTATCTGTTAGCTTGGCATTCTCCTGAGTCCCATGGGACTCTTTCCCGCTGTCTTCTGCATGGGTCCTGGGCTGTGACTTCCTCCCTCAACATGAAGTCATTTCAAAGTCTTCAGTACTCAGGACTATTGTGGGTGTGTCCCCTCTTGTCCATCTTTGTGGTCAATCCCTGGGATGTCTGGTAGAAAAGTGAGATAAACATATGTAGCCTGCCCTCTTAAACCAGAGCTTCATCATTGCCATTTTATAATTCCTGAAACTTGGGCTGGGAGAGATTAAATGCTTTGTTAAATGGCTGTTCAGTGGTGAAACAGAAAACTAGAATTCTGGTTTTCTACCACCTGGTCTACTGGTTTTTCCATGTCTCCCCACCTCCCTCTCAGTCCTCATCAGTGGAATTCAGACAGCTGAACAGGAGAGTTGACAGGCAGAGTTTCCAGCATGTACCTTTGCTCAGAAGAGTCAGAAGAAAGGACAATGCATTTGTATTTGCACTGAATGTTTTTCCTAACTCAATGTCACTTTCACTCTTTAACTTTGGTTTTCATGGAAATGTCAGAGGTAAAAAGATTTTGAAGCTTTTTTTGTCGAAATCCCAGTGTAAATCATTTTCAGTAAGGGTTTTAAAATAAATTGGTTGACTTGGAGGAAAAGCGCTTCAAAAACTTTTCGTTGTGACCTGTGAGCATCCTATTTATTAGTGCCTAGTTTGGCTCCAATTGACTTTTATTCACTGTGGAGTCAAAACACGTACCTCTCTTTACCTGATGCACACCCACCTATATTTTCTCTTTCTTTGCTAGTTTTCTTTGCCTATTAACACTTTATTTTTTAAAAAAAGAAAAGGCTGGATTGTGAAGTTATGGCTGCTGTTATACACAGAGGACCTGTCAACCGAAGTAGATTCTCACATTTATTTTCAGAAAACCATAGTCAATCTTACCAGAGGGAATAGGAACCAAGAAGGGATTCCCTTGTATTAGGAAGTCTGAGGGCAAGAGAGTAAAGATTCCCTCATTCAGTGAACACATATCTCTGGAGTATCTCTTACTATGTCTGCGTGTTGTTGGAACGTAGGATAAAAGTTTAGATAAAATGGTGATCAAATCAGAGATGGCCTATTTCTTTATGGAACATTTAATCTAGTGAGGGAAACAGACATAAATAAAATAATGGAAATATGTAATGAAATGCACATGGTCCCTGATTTCTGACTTTTCAACTTTAAGATGGTACACAAGCAGGCATTCAGTAGAAACTGTACTTTGAGTGCCCACACAACCGTCCTGTTGTTCACTTTCAGTACAGTACTCCAAGAATTACGTGAAGTATTCAACGCTTTATTATAAAATAGGCTTGGCATTAGATAATTTTGTCCAGCTGTGGGATAATGTGTTCCGAGCACATGTAAGCTAGGTCCAGCTAAGCTATGATGTTCAGTAGGTTAGATGTGTTAAATGCATTTTTGACTTCATATTTTTAACTTACAATGGATTTATTGAGACAAAACCCCGTTGTCAATTGAGGAGCATCTGTAATGAACTGGGAGAAGTTCCACAAAGGAAGTCCACACACAATACACGGATAGCTGGAGGAAGATAGGCAGGGCAGGCTTTTCAGGAGGAGGAATGTTTGAGATGTGTCCTGATGGTCAAGAGAGCAGGGTGGCAGGGGAAGAGAATTTTACACAGAGAGAACAGAAGGTGTAAGGATCCCATTGCAGGAACGGGCATGGTGCTGACTGCCTGAAAAAAAGGTTGGACGGGCTGGAGATGCAGGCAGATCGAGAGCTCCCAGGGTGTGTGGGTTTGAGCCCTGCGGGAAGGCACTGAAGGGGAGGCCTGACTGGATTCATGTTCTGAAAAGTCATTCTGCATGTGCCGAGAGGCATGAGTTGGAGATGGGGCAGAGGACCCAGGAGGTCTGCTACATGGGTAGTTACGAAAGTTTTGAGATACACAAAAATCAAAAAATGTAAAATCTGTGTGGATAGAAACACACAAAGTCCTCCCAGCAATGTCCATAAGCTGAGCAAGTTGAAACTTGCACAGGCGAATCAGAAAGGACGCTGTATTTGTTGGAAATGAAATAATGGATCCCTCTGTCTCAAAACTTTCATAGTGAGCTATGTAGAAGGCTGTGTTAGTAACCCGGGTGAAAAATGGCAGCAACTGGGACGAAATTATTATAATGGAAATAAAGGAAATTCAGTGGATTCAAGAGGAATTAAGGAAGCAGAATTTCCAGGATAATTGATGGTTTACCTGGGGCATGAGAGAGAATCTGGACATCAAGGACATGGAGACTGTGTGCGACAGGAAAGTTACCAGATTCTGGGAATATGGTACTAGAGATGGGCCTGAGAATGGGCTCTAGCTTAACAGTTAAAGACTGCAGTGAGAAATGGCTTTTCAGATGAGAGAAAAGACAGGGAAATAAAAGAGATGGACTAACATAATCCACGCAAAAGTAGAAGAGCATCGTGGAAGGATTTGGTAGATGGGAAGGGAGGAATGTGAGTGATAAGGCAAGAAAGGTTGGTCAGGACTAGATTGTACAGAGCTGGGAATGTCGTCTTAGGAGTTTATTTTTTTATTGAATCATAGCTGTGTACATTAATGCAATCATGGGGTACCATGTGCTGGTTTTATATACCATTTGAAATATTTTCATCAAACTGGTTAACATAGCCTTCACCACATTTTCTTATTGTGTTAAGACGTTTATACTCTACCCTTAGTAAATTTCACATGTACCCTTGTAAGATGCACTGTAGGTGTGGTCCCATCAATTCCCCTCCCTCCACCCAACCTCCCCCCTCCCCTCCCCTCCCACTCCCCTTTCCCCTTCTTCTTGGGCTATAGTTGAGTTATAGCTTTCATAGTAGGGCTGAGTACATTGGATACTTTTTCTT
The DNA here is from genome assembly GCF_027406575.1 of Nycticebus coucang. NCBI lineage: Eukaryota > Metazoa > Chordata > Mammalia > Primates > Lorisidae > Nycticebus > Nycticebus coucang. The sequence goes on along the minus strand of NC_069794.1, from coordinate 93,272,039 downwards.
CTGTTCTTGAGATAGTTTGCTAAGAAGAATATATTCCGGTTCCATCCGTGTAAACATGAAAGAGGCAAAGTCTCCATCTTTTTTTTTATTAAGTCTTTTGTACATAGATCATAAATACATTGATGCCATTTTTAATGTGTCTCCATTTTTTTAAGGCTGCATAATACTCCATGGTGTACAAATAAATTGTGGCATACATCTTAGGAGTTTAGACTTCACTCTCCAGACAATGGGCTTGGGAGATGAGCCATAGGTAGCAGGATGGAGGCCTATCATCAGGAATAAAGAAGCCAACATTGTTAAGCATTCTAAAAGGGCTGGTAGGACTTCCAAGAAGCAATATTTATCAGACATTTAAAAATATATGACTCGAAGTTCGGGAGTGGGGATGTGGATTTGGAAGTCATCCCCAAATATTTAAAGCTAAGTTAGGGCAAGGGCAGAATTGATGAGATCACCAAGGAATTAAGTGTAGGGATTTCAGAAAAATAGATATAAAGCAAGAACATGTCCGATACAGAAGGGCTGTCAACAATGACAGGGGCAGAAAAGAAGCCCCTGGAAATATAGGAACCAATCAAGGGGAGTGTAGTGTCAGGGAAAGCGGGAGTTGTGGAGTAACAAAGGGGCTATTTCTCACCCTTCAAGTTTTGATAGTGAGAGGTCCAAGGAGAATCTTCTTAGGCTTGAGATGAGAAGCAGAAACAACAGGAAAGAACCACAGGGGTGGAGGAGTGGACGTCACAGAATGTATCAGGAAATGCTTGTTGAACAAAGAGGTGGGCCGACTTCCACATGCTGGGTAGTTCCAGGTGGCACTCCCAGAGTTTTAATTGATAGCTACAGATCATTCATTGCTTTCCATTGTGTCCTGAAGACCATAAGATAATGCAGCTGAGATGATTAATCCACTCTCAGGTCTGTTCTGTTCATTGTTCTGGACTCAGTATAGTTATTTATTTATTTATTTATTTTTTGTAGAGACAGAGTCTCACTTTATGGCCCTCGGTAGAGTGCCGTGGCATCACACAGCTCACAGCAACCTCCAGCTCCTGGGCTTAAGCGATTCTCTTGCCTCAGCCTCCCGAGTAGCTGGGACTACAGGCGCCCGCCACAGCACCCAGCTATTTTTTTGTTGCAGTTTGGCCGGGGCTGGGTTTGAACCCGCCACCCTTGGCATATGGGGCCGGCGCCCTACCGACTGAGCCACAGGCGCCGCCCTCAGTATAGTTATTTTAAAAGCATTTAATCTGCTTGCTCAGCAATCTCAGATGTTGCTACAGAAATGCCTGTTTCTGGTATTGGGAAAATGACCACACGACATCTGCTGTTTCCTCCCACACAGACTCCTTGGGTAGCACAGGGGACGGGGCTCCAGGTACCTAGAAAAGAAGGGCGCATCTGGTAGGGACCTTGCACTCTCTGGGATAGATTACAGGGCCAAGAAAGGAACATCTAGAGAATGTTACTAGATTTCTTTCCACTTAATAGGTGTATATTGTTGGAATTGTATCTGAAGGACAAGGTTGAGTGGCTGGTTGCTTATGTAAATGTATTAATTAGCCACTGACATAAGACATAATGACATTTCTCTATGTACTCACACTCTCAATGGAAATACGCAATGGAAATCAGAAGAGCACAACACCTTCTTACCACTCCTCATCAGAGCACATAGTTAAAGCTGCAGGTCCCCATGGAAAGGGCGCAGCCATGGGAGACGGGAAGAGGAAGGTCTCCATCCCTGCTCTGTGCTTCCTGACACGGCCCTGGGCTTGTCACATTTCTGTCTCAGATTCATCGCTCAAGCACAGGAGCTATTATAATCAGACCTGTCTTCAGCTATCCACTGATGACTCATGAATCCAATTCTGCCTAGATCTCTTTCCTAAACTCCCACCCTTATGTCCAGTTGCTTCCTGGACACTCTTTATGTAGATGTTTCACAGGCAACTTGCACCCAATTTGTCCAAAACCAAACTTGCCTCCACTTGCAGCCCCAACATACCAAAACATTGCTCTTCCTGCGGTTTTCCTAGATTAGCAAATGGGCCAATCCAGTATACCAGGTGGCAGCCCTGATGGGCAGTCACTGTGTCCTATCAATGCTGTCCCCTAACTGTCCCCCCATTTCTCTCCATCTCCACTGTCACCACATGGTCCACTCCACTGATACCCTTCTGTCTACACCTCTCATGCCCTGCCACTTGCTCTCTTGTATCTTATACTTTGGGTTCATTAAGCTCTTTTTAGTCCTTGAAATGGGCTGTGGATTTGCTTTAACACTTGGCCTTAGGGTGATTTTCTTTGGCTAAAATGCCATCCTTTCCTGTCTTCTGTTTAAACACCCTTCCTTTTGGGAGTGTTCCCTCATTCCCACCCTCCTCTGACCTGGGTCAGGCACCACTACTCAGCAGTTCCACAGTGCCCAGAACTCCCCCAGCACAGCACTTATCAAAGTGTATTGCAAAGACGTAATTGCTTATTTTCTTCCTGGGCCCTTAGCTTCTTAACATAGGGACAGTATCCCTCTTGCTTATTAATATTCTCAAGCACTCAGTAGATATTTGTGGAAAGAAGAAAGGAAGGAAAGGGGGCGGGAGGAAGAAAAGGAAGGCAGGAAGGGAGGGAAGGTGAGAAAGAGGGAGATACAAAGAAATGGGAGATGTAAAATAACGTTACAAAGGTGCTTTGTAAAAGAAGCTATTGTGATTGCAATTCCAGGAACATAGGTTTCAGAAGGAGTTTCTCATAGATTAGGGCTTCTTACTTGGTAGGTGGGGGAATTGGGGAAAGATCTTTGTTTACCCTACATAAAGCCCCGGTTGTGTGGGAATGAAGGGAACATTCACACCAACCCCATTGGCGTGTGAGGGGTCTGTGTACGGCCATTGGCTACATATTTCAGAAAGTTGCTTAATTTTTTTGAGCCTTGGTTTGCTCATGTGTCACATGAAATGGTTGGACAAGACCATCTATATGGTCTCTTCCAACTTTGACATAATTTAATTTTACTCTGCAACCCTCTCCTTTCCTCCTTAAGGCTTTTGAGTTCCGTTTCTTACTCCCCCTCAACACCCCTCCCCCTCCTTTCTAAGTGTATCAGTTGGCAGTGAAAATAAGGATGGAAAAGTCCTGGGCAAAGCAAACAAGGGTGTGTACGTTACCTGTTCCATCCTCGGTCCTTGGTGTGCTGACTTCTGTTTCCACAGGCTCTACTCGATTTTCTAGAAACGCGAGGACATTTTCAGAGACATTAGAGGCATTGGTCTTAGCTACATGATCTATGAGCAATTCCATCAATTATTTTATTTTTATTTTTTTTTTGCCAGAAATTTTGGCTCTGGCCAGCAACTTTAGCCAAATGTCTTTAAGAAGATGCACAATCAAAGGGAAACCAGGCTGGTCTGGATTACCTTTCAAACCAAACTTCAGAGATTTTAATTAATGGTAAGACTTCTGTTGGAATGCGTTTTCCTGAGGGCCCAGCCTTCCCAGGGTGCCCTGTCAACACACGTCTGCAAATTCCTCTCTCAGCTCCATGGCTGGCTCCTTCTCATCGTCCACAACCGAGCCCAGATACCATCTCCTCTCATAACTCCCCGTGGCCACCCTGGTGTACTCAGCCCTCCTCCTCCTCAGGTAGCACTCTTGACATGTTGTTGTGTTTTAGAGCATTTATCCCTCCCTGAAAGGATAAGGGTTTATTTATTTATTCTATGTCTTTTCCTTCATAAAAATATAAGCTCCACGGAAGGCGGGCTCTGTCAATCTTGTTTGCAACTATCTACTCAGCAGTTAGCTCGGCGCATGCACAAAATAGATGCTTGAGTAAATGCCGTGGTGAGTGAACAAACCTTTGGGATGTCCAGGAGTTTACTTAATCCACTTACCCAGCAGCCTCAAATGTCACAGCTTCCATCTGACGGCTGTGGAAAAGGCGTGGTTTGATAGCCTTATGGGTTTAACCAGATGGCTCTAGCGGACTAAATGGCTAGATAGGGACTAGCCATGGACTAGATGGCTCCTGCTGTCTGATGTCCTCTGTTTTCCAGTCACCCTGTACCTCTACTCGCTGGGCAACGCTGTCTATGCGGAAATGATATAGTTAGATATACACACACACATTTATTCTAAAATTCTTACTGCTTGAAATAATATCTGACAGCAGTGGTTTACTTATTTTTTTTTAAGCTGAATAATCCTTTTTTTCAATGAAAATCTTGCAAGGAACTCAAATATAGATAAGAGAAAATGAAGTCAACTGGAAGATGTAAGAAGGAGGCAAAGGGGGGGTTATAGTTTCGTCTGTTCCTCAGAAATAATACCTCTTTCTCATGGCAGCTCCTCGATTATAATCATACAGTAGAATCTCCATACCAGCCCACTTCCCTGCATGGCCACCACCTAATTTTCAGAGACCAGACATGTGCCACATGTGCACATCAGGACAGTAGGCCCACTTCCTAATGTCGGCCACATTGTCACAGTCCCTGGGTGGTCAACTTACAGAGCTTCCACTGTAATAAATAATATGTTTTGAGTACTTACTACGCACCAAGTACTTCACACATATCATCTCGTCAATTCTTACATGTATAGCAACACTAAAAAATATTGTTATTATCTGGAATTGGGGAATAAGGAGACTAAGGTTTAAAGAAGTTAAAAAACCTGGTCCAAGGTCTTTGTGGTACTTGTTTTCCAAGATAGCTGCCAATGATCTTCACCTACTGACATCAGGGCCCTTGAGAACTTCCTTCTTACAGTTAATCAGGGACAGCACCTGACCAGCACAATGTGACAGAGGTGACAGCATGTAACTTCCAAGGCAAGTCATAAAAGCGTCATGCTTTTGCCTTGCTTTCTTGGATCACTCACCTTGGGTGATTTAGTCTTACTCTAGTGCCTGTGGTCTTAACCGTGAATGCTCCATTTTCTTACATACTCATTTTTTTTTTTTTTTAGGCAGAGTCTTGCTCTGTCACCCTGGCTGGAGTGCAATGGCATCATCATAGTTCACAGTAAGCTCCAACTCCCGGGCTCAAGTGACCCTACTGCCTCAGCCCTCTGAGTAGCTGAGACTACAGATGTCTGGGTATTATACACCTATTTTTAGTAGAGGTGGGGTCTTGCTCTTCCTCAGGCTGGTCTCAGACTCCTGAGCTCAAGAAGTCTGCCTGCCTCCACCTCCCAGAGTGCTAGGGTTACAGGCATGAGCCACTGTTCCTGGCCGTACATACTTATTTACAATACAGGGCTAAAAGTTATACAAGCATCTTATAAACTCCATGTCACAGATGAGAAAACTGAGGTATGAAGAGTTTAAAAAACATTAATTGATGGGTCAGAATTTAAAGCCAAGTGGTCTAGTTCCAAGTCCTGAGCTCTTTGTTGTCCTGCTAAGGGAATGTCACAATCAGAACAGTTTTTCAGGGAAATTAATTTGGAGAGGGAATGCCAGGGATGGAATGGAAAGGAAAGAGCCTAGAAGTGTGGACCTTCACTGGGAAGCTATTGTAATTGGTAAGGAGAACAGTTATTCAATGGAAACAAAGCCTCTGTAATTACACAATTATTTCTCAAAATATTCTTGATACCACTGTTGGCTCCTGGAGATTTGGGTGAGCAGGCTATTGGTTTGACATGGTATGGTATTTCTTACATTGCAACTGCCTCTACTCATTGGTTAATATTCCAGCAAAAAATTAACCATGGTTATTGCCCATCCCAGTCTCCCAAGTGGTCAAAGTTGGTCCAGTTGAAGATGGCTTTCAGTATTCTCTGTAATGTTTAATTTCTATTTTTATGCAGCACTCCCATAATGGTCTTCATATTAAACCATGTACCACTGTTTTTGAAAGAGGAAGAATGGTCCAAGATTTTCTGTCTTTGGAGTAAGCTAAAGATCAGTGATAATTGAAACAAGAAATCCTGGCACAGGAAGAGAGAACTTATTGTGCTCTGTCCTTGGTAGAATTTGAGTCATTCATGCAGTTAGTGTCTGGAGAGTTCTAGTGAGTCATGCATTGCTAACTGTGGAAGAAAAAATGTATTTTCTAAAGCTGTCTGTTATTACTCATGTCTTTCAATAGGCATCAGCGGATGCTGGTCCCCTATTGACTGGTGATCTAATAGAAAGTTTCTCACAGATGGGTCTGACACAATTTCCCTCTAACTCTCATAAATTTGGCACAAGTCCTTTTATTTGGCTTGGAAGATGTTTGCATTAACATTGTGACTTATTTTTGGCTTGATGTTAAAAGGATTGTTTAGTAACAAAATGGAGCATTTGGATTTTGTGGCAGCCAGGAGGAATGCTCTTATTTCATAATGAAACAACTGAACAATGTTCTTTACAGTGATTCATTCCTCATGTGGGAAAAATTTCTTTTTATGCGCTCTCCCTCTATTGGATACATAAAGCTGTTTTACCTTCAATATTTAGGTAGGATTTTCAGTGAGCAATTTGGGAATAATATCTGTAAATTACAAAGATAGGTTCCTCTCTGCCCAAGTAACCATAGTATTGAATATTAGGAACCACTTGGGTTCAATTTCTAACTGGGCCGGAGTTTGCAAATAACCTTGAGCTATTCACTTAATCTTTTTGAAACTTAGGTTTTCTGTCTGAAATGGGAAGAAAATTGCCTACTATTTAAGCTAAGGCAGAAACAATTTCCTGATAGGAAGATGACTCAGTGGCCAAGGGCAGCTGCATAGCCTCTTGTCCTGGACATCTTCAGGGAGATAGAGACGGCCAGAAGATGGGAGATCAGACCATGTACAAAGATTGAGTCATCCTGGGCCTGCTATTTTCCAGGCTCTGTGCTCGGTCCTGGGAAATAAGGACAAACCACACATACCAATGGCTGTGCCCTCATGTAATGTACAATGTTCAGTATGTTTCCTGCCTGCTCTGCTTGGCACACATTTGGGGTTCCTGTGATTTTATTCTCTGCATCTGTGTCTTTTTTTTTTTAAATTACAGGATCATTCAGAATCACTGCTCAATAAATACAACCCTGCGAGGAGTCTGGTATTAAGACAGGTGTGAGAGTGGCACCTGTGGCTCAAGGAGGAGAGCACCGGCACCATGTACCGGAGGTGGCGGGTTCAAACCCGACCCCTGACAACAACTGCAAAAAAAAAAAGAAAGAAAAAGAAAAAAAGACAGGCATGAAGAGAAGGGCAACGTGTGGTGGTGCTGTTCTAGAGGCCCCAGGTCCCAGGAGGTGGACCGGGGGCCATGGGCTCATGTTGGAATCGTGCATTAGCTGAGATGAGAGTGTGGGGAGAGCTTTAAAATGTGTTGCAGGGGCCCTCAGAGTAGATGGGCCCTCCTGTCCACTGCCCTCAGAGGGGCTTCTTCTCATCCAATGTGGGTGATGATTGACTGGGTCTGCAGCAAGTGAATGATGGATTCTGAACACAAGACTTGCTCTCCACCTTCTTCCGTCAGGGATGCGTCTGGTGCTGTACCGGGAGCATTACACATCCTTAGTCTTGGACCAAGTTTAGTTTTCAGCCAGCATTGTCAGCAAGAAAAGTGGTTCTTCCTATCCAAAGGAGTTTGAAATGCCGGTCCTCGTGCCACTGTGAGTGTTGCTCCTACAGGGGGAAGACAGCCACAGGCGCTGAGACTGGGAGGTACCCTCAGAGCTGCTGTACCACACAGAGGTCCCGTCTGCTCACGCAGACGATCTGGGGGTTCGCGACTCCTCCAGCAGTAGAGACTCATCTGTTCTGTTATAATTTTCAAATTAAAATGGTTCAAGCTCCTTATCCTACTTATGATGGGTGTCCCAGTAGCCTTGAATGATCTCTCATGATGCTTAGGGTTTACTTCTCAAACCATCTCTGAGTCACCATTTCTGCCTTGACTGGATTCCTCCCAGCCACCCTTCCTGCTCCCCTCTGTGTGTGTCATCCATCTCCGGCCCTGAGCCTCACCATAGTAGGAACTGCCAGATTCCTTCCCCTTCCAAAGCCCCACAGACCCAAGGCAGTGGAGGGAGGGGTCCAACAAAGCAATCCATGTAAAACTGATGTCGATGAATCCTGATTTTATTTTTGAATGTTCCGTATGTATTTATTGGTTGAATGAATTAACTACTGTTTAAATATTGGCATGATTAAAAGAAGTATTCTGTGTCATCAAATCAATGGGTAACTCATGCTTACCCCTACCCTCCCCCCTCCTTTTAATGCTCAGATTTTGGTGAAGGTTTCCAGGTAAAATACATTAGCACTGCATTTTCAGATTACTCTGTAGCTTACATTTCATCAAATAAAGGACAATTTCTGTAGCGAAGATTGGGGTCTAATGGCTACAAAAAGGCCTATTTTCCAAGCATACGCATTTGTTCCCTTTTTTCTACTGATTCACCTGACTCCCCTTGGATAAAGTATTTGCATGCTCCTATAGTCTTCTGGATCAGTCTGCTTTTAGAAGTCCGTTGGTCATTCTTGGTCAAGCAAATTTCTCCCCAGCTCTGTCCTCCGCCGGCTCCGCTTTCACCATCCTACTGAACGCTCTTCCTGTTACGAATGCTCTACTTACCTCTCAGGGTATTATCCTAAGGAGTTTGGCTCTTTTCTGCTGTCACCTCAGAAGTCAGCTCTGAGCTCATGGCAGAGAGCAGGGACAAGTAACTCATCAGGCTACCCAGCCTACCTCATCTGTCTGGCACCCCAGTCTTCGCTTTCACAGGGTCAAAGACTCACCAGTGGTTTCCTTTCTCAGGAGTGTCTGTATCTGGAAGGGGAAACAAGTAGGACTTTGTCTTCCTCCCAAGATGCAGACAGAAGTGGTTTTCCGTTTTTACTATGCAGGGACAAAGGCAGCCAGCATTTTGTAAGGTATATTGATGAGAAACGAAGAGACTGTACCGCCTTCCCCCCCCACCCCCGAAATCACCTGGCAAAGCTTTAGCACTTCAAGGTGGTGTCTTGAAGTGCTAAGCATAAGCAAAGTGCATAAGCAAAGCCTAGAACTTCAGCATTGATCTCTGAAATGTAAAGTGGGCACTCCAGCCAGCATGTGTGGCACGAGACGAGACGGCCGAGCGGGACACCCGGGATCTCTGGGGCTGCAGCGGGAAGGGTCCCATCTGGACCCAAACCCGCCAAGCCCTGGGGGAACTGGGCAGTGGTTTCAGAATCTCTTCCCTGGCCTCTGTCATTCATGGACAGACACAGACAAGTATTTAGAGTGACATGTACCCCACTCTCATTTCTGAATGTGGCTTTAGTCATAGGCAACAAATACTGTTTGTCTTCAGAAAAATTGCTTGTCTCTGTACAGGTGTCACTCATCCAGAGGGGTGATATCCCCCCTGGAATCCAGAGGGGTGACACCAGGTAGCAGCACCCTTCGTGGAAAGCCGTCTCAACTAGGTTTATTGATAAAGACACAAACCTGTAGGTCCTCAAACTTTTTAAACAGGGGGCCAGTTCACTGTCCCTCAGACGGTTGGAGGGCCGGACTATAGTTTAAAAAAAAAAACCTATGAACAAATTCCTACGCACACTGCACATATCTTTTTTTTGAAGTAAAAAAACAAAACGGGAACAAATACAATCACACTGCCTCAGGTGGCCCGCGGGCCACAGTTTGAGGACCCCTGGGAGACCCGACATTTCTCTGCATCTAGCAGTTTTTGGAGGAAGATATGATAAAGGATAGCATATTTAAATTATTTTCAGAATAACCACATATTCAGTGTTCCCTTTCTGAGGACATGAGAGTCTGTGTTTCTTTGTTATATAGAGTGTAAGTTCTTTGGAAGAATAAACAGAGGACATATAAGGGCGTGCAATGTTGGAACTGTGGCCTCTTCGTTTGCAGTTCATAGAATGGCTGTTGCTTTCTCCCGGGCCAGGAGTACAGCATCTCTCTGTTGCTTCATTTTCTTTTAGGGCTCCCAGGTAAACCCACCCAGGCCTTCAAACTCAAGATGAGCTGACCAGGACCCTCGTCTTGACATCTTGTCATGTTCACTAGTCCTGCCTGTTCTCAAGGAGAGATTATACAGAGGGGGATGGGAATCTTGGGAAACATCTTACAATTCTGCCGACATTGAATCATGGCTGTGTTTCATCTTTTAGAACATATTAGGATATGATAATAAATATAAAAATAAAACATCTTGTAGGGATCTAATATCAAACTACTACCAAGTCTTTTTTCTTAATGTCTTCCTGTTTTTCCCTCTACAACCGGAAACATTGAACTGTTTTCTGTCTTTGATAAAGGCTCCCCCCAAATTGAACAAAAGGCTACATTAGGGAAAGTCAATCTGACACCAGCCATCTGTAGAAATAACATATCCTAAGCGATGATCTATACGTGCGAACATTTTGAGGAATACCCAAAGCTAAATGAAAGCATACAAGCTATATAAACTCAGAGGAGTATGGCCATATTAGTCTGTCTAAAAATGTAGCTGAGTTAGTAGTTGGTTTTTGCCCTGTCTAAAGGAGGATGGTTTACCCAGGGAAACGCTCTGTAAAGAACTTAGAAAATGGATGAAGTAGAGTTGTTGTGTTTCATGATAACAGTCACCAAAATAGTCTCATTTATTACTCTGGCTTTGGTTCCTAGATAGATAAGCAAACTTCCCCTTTGTCTTCTGTTTTTGTTTTAGAGACAAGGTCTCACACTCAGGTTGGAGTGTGGTGGCAAGATCATAGCTCACTGCAGCCTTGACCTCCTGGGCTCAAGTGATCCTCCCACGTCAGCCTCCCAAGTAGCTGGGACAATAGGGGCGTGCCACCAAGCCCGGCTAGTTTTTAAAAATTTTGTAGAGAACTGGCCTCAAGTGATCTTCCCACCTCAGGCTCCCAAAGTGCCAGGATTGCAGGCAAAACATCCCATTTGAATGTGGTTTCATAGGTATCACACAGATATAGTTTACTGACCAGTGGGGCTGGGAATTCCAATTCTCTTGATCATATTTTCAGGGAAAAATAATAAACATTCTGGTATATATATATATATATATACACATATATATGTAGTGAATTTGGTTAATGTTACTCGGTATCCTAGAGTCCAACCATCTCTAGGTATACCGACAGAATCAGCCTTCTGGGCATAAAGTTGAGGACCAGATTCTAAACAAGAAGATCAAGGATACGGTCAGCCCCTGAGATCCTGGCTGGCTCTTGGCCCAGACAACAGCTCTGTCTCCACTTTCTCTTACTGTAGCGTGTTCGATTGATAACGTGCTTTGCGAATGCAGTGGCAGTGACCTTAATGTTCTGAGCCGAGTCAGCTGGTGGCAGGAACTGACAACCTGAATGTTTGTTAGCTGAAATGAGCGAGTGGTTGCAGCAGTCGCCACAGCAACGGTGAGGCTGAAACCCTCAAGAGCTTTCAGCAGAGGAATAAGGGAAGCTGTGGGGATGGCCTCAGCTGGAATTAATAGTGACTAAATTTTAGGATTAGCCTGCTGGGAACCCTTAATGTTTTTCCTGGTGAATGTAAGTGCGTACTCTGGCTGTTCTTCGGTGGGAGATCCTTCTCTCGGCGTTTATGCAATAGTTCACTCTTATTCCTCTGGATTTTATAAATGCCCAGTGGGAGAAAGGGGGAAAAAAAAGAAAATGAAGAATTTGTTATCTGATTTGCAATGCTGCCTTCCTGAATATTTCATTTATAATTGACCCACAAGGCTGTACACACCTCCAAACTGAAAGAAGGGAAAAGTAATGTACTAAAAGGAGAAGAACAGTGAACTTGCAGAGTTGCTCGAGTCTATTCCGTGATACCAGAGTCCTGGCCACTTGCTTATGGCACATTTAGAAGTCATGCAGAGTGTCACCTGCTTGGTTGATTTTGTGGGGAAGGTGATATGCAGATATAACTTTGGTAAATATGAACAAAATATGCTTGATTGGCACTCTAGGGATTGTGCAAATAGGACCATGCAGGGGGACAGGCCAGAGAATGACCAGGATGTCTAGACATAGGGCCTACTGATGTCACATGTGGATCTAAGGCCAGAGACCGAACCAACGGAGGGACCATGTGGAGAAATAGACTGTGGCCAAGAGGACAGAGCCAAGGGTGGTGACTGACAAAGTCCCAGTGGTTTAGCACAAATACTAGTATTTTCCTTGGAAGATTCACCGAACTAGAAAAGTCTTTTTTTCGTAAATAAATATGTGCGGATAATACTGAATCAAAGTTAAGCTGATGTCTTTCCATCACACCTCCTCAGAGTCTGTACTCTGTGCTATGGACTAAATATTTGTGTCCCTCCTAAACTGACATGGGGACATTCTCTTTCCCTATCGGTCAGCACCTGAAGGTGGGGCCCTTGGGAGATGAGCTGGTTTAGATGAAGTTGTGAGGGGGGTACCCATGACAGGCTCACTGTCCTTAAGTGAAGAGAAAGAGACCGATGAACACTCATGGGCACCAGAGGGAAGTAAAACTCAGTGGAAGTCCAGCAAGGGGAGGCTCGGGGAAGGGCAGGCGCCTACCCAGCGGGTGTAACGAACGCAAGGTGAGCCGAGGGCACGCAGCCGTGACTCAGGCATTACAAAAGCAATCTGTGTAACCAAGAATGTTTGTACCCTCTTAATACTTTGAAGTAAATACAAAATTATATAAATATATTAAATTATCATATGTAATCTCACCCTAAAATAAATAAAGTAAATTTTTAAGAAGAAAAAAATAGGAAGAGAGACCAGAGTTCTTGCTCTGTGCCCCTGCCCTGTGACGAGGCAGTGGACGGCGGCCGTTTGGAGCCCAGGAAGAGCGTCCTCGCCAGGGAACCACACAGCCAGTGTTTGCATCTTCAGCTTCCTGTGAGAAATCAACATCTGTTGTTTAAGCCACCCAGTCTGTGACTTTTTTTTATACAATTTTACATTCACATTTATTTATCTAATACAATGGAAATACAAAGGAAAAAAGTTAAAGTGTCTCAAAAAGTAAAGGACAGAGCTAGCTTTTTTTTTTTTTGGAACTTTTTCATGTTTCATATTTTACTCTTAAAACTACTGTTGTCCAACAACATTTATGTAATATCACGGTGCTTCCACATCAAAACTGATGGCCAAGTTACATGTCCGCAGGGGACTTAATTTTTTTCCTAATTGCTAATGCTGCAGTCAAAGCTGCTAATATCTTTTGCTTAAAGCCTAATGACCTATCATAAGGGGAACAACCCCAGTCCCCTGGTATTTTTCACTGGGTTCTAAAGGGCAAAGAAAAAAAAAAAAAGAAAAGAAAAGAAGGGGGAAAAAAGGGGTGGGGGACAGGAGCAAGGTAGGGCAAAGCCCAAAAGCTTTTCTTGTGTCTTACGGTTTGGCTTCTCAAGGGGGTAAGGGATTAGGGGCGTGTACCAAAATGAGAGCTCCAGTCAACTTGAAAATACAGATTACAGATGGGGCTTCATTTTAGATGCAGCTCTCTAGTAGCTTCTTCACGAACAATCTTCTCTTTCCTTACTCCAGCCCTCACTGTTGGGTCCGGAAGGACAGGAAAGCTGCCCCTTCATAAGCAAGTTTTTTTTTTCTTCTTGTCCCACTCCAGTAAATGGAGAGGGAGGGAGACTCTCCACAGGAGATGGAGTGCTGATGGGGGGAAGGTTGGGGAAAAAGTAGCCTCTTGCTAACTTACTAGTGCTGCATTTAACTGGTTATTTCTTGCTGAGAGAGACATTTTTTTTTTTTTTTATGGCTGCCTGATCTGAATAAGACACTATGCTAATGGTTAGTGTGAATTTCCAAGAGCTCGATGAGACAGCCAGTGTTTCTCAAATGTATTCGAATAGGAACCCTTTTTTCTCAGAGCATCTGAGGGAGGGTGTGGGCAGGAAAGGCCCCTGCCTGGGGTTGACGCTGTAAGCCCCCCAAATGCGCCCCCACCCCAGCTATGTCCTCTCCCACAGGACCCTGACCATATTCCCACCCAGAATCATGGTACCCCTTTATGCTTCATGCTTTAGGCCTGCATACATTTCTTTTCTCTGTCTTGTAGACAGCAGATTTCTCCCACACCCAAACCCAGGTCTGAGGACGGAGCTTAGATGTGTAGACGGTTATATCCACATGTGAGTAGGTGGAAAGAGAAAAGTGATGGCCGGAACAACTTCACCCCCACCATCAAGGTCCAAAGTAGAGTGCAGTGAAGTCTAAGAAACCTAAATTTGAACCTGGCCTCCAAGTGGTTAGGGAAGTGTATTTGCAAAGATAGGAAGATGCTTTATGTAACAGTTTGCTGGTTTGCTTTATAACCTTACAATATTCATACATATGGTATGGGATCCTCTGTTGGTATGATTGATATATGTAACTTCAAGCCCTACAAAAGTGAGGGGAGAGTGTGGGCTGGGGTACCCCAGGATGCAGATCCGAAAAGCTCACCTTAAGGTTCACTCTCTGAGATTCTCAGATCCTACCCTCTTTACCTGTGACTGCCACATTTACACACACACCCTGGATACCATGTCGAAAAATAGGCTCAAGGGTTCCAGGCCATGCTTCTCTCTGCTTCTCAGTTTTTTCTTATGTAAACCAGGGACAGCAGGTAAACATTGTTGTAGGGATTCAACTGAGTAACTAAGTGCCTTTAGCAACATGTTGGGCACAGGCTTGAGGAAAGCTCAATAGTACTATTACTATTGTTATTAAAATGACTATCAACTTGGTTCAAAGTTTAGCATTTCTGGTTATTAAGCCATCAGTGGCTGTTGTGTAAAAAGTGTGTCTCAGCTGGCAGGTGGGAAGCAGGCTCAGCCTGGAGAGGATCCCAGCAGCCCCTCAGCTCCCTGGAGCTGCCCCTCCCTGAAGTCCAGGGGATGACCTCTGCAGCTGTGTGAAACCTGGGGACGAAGCAGAGGGGAGCCTGGTACAGAGGCAGGCCTGAGAACATGCATTTCTAACAAGTTCCCCATGAAGGGAATGCGACTGGCTTGGGACCACACTTGGAGAACTAAGAGTATTGGGCCCTGTTTTGAGAGGCTACACATCTGTACTATGGGTCGGTGACGTTGGGAAGTGGGTAGAGGGTAGAGGGACAGCCATGTGGCAGGACAAAGGTGTATGCTCCAGGGCTAGCACTAAAGATGAATGTGGCCTGTTGCCCAGCTTAGCACCCACGGGCAGCATAGCTTCCCTATCTTTTCTCTTGTCTGGAATTTGACTGCTGCTCTGGACACAGAGCAGGTGTTCACTCAACATTTGCTGAATCCCGTGCTGCTCAGACAAGATTCCCAGGGATCCAGGAGCTTGTATAACTACAAAATTAATAGGCATATCTACTCAAAAGTCAATTTTCCTGGTACTTCCAGAGAATGTGATGGGTTTTCCAAATACCTGAAGTTAGGGTCTTTGTAAAGGACGAGGAGCCTTGGGCAATACAATTGTAGGCTTCTAAGATAATCACCCTTGAAAGGAATCACCCTGTCAGCATCTTTGATAGGATCCCTTGGGTTATCATTATTCAAGACAGAAATTTGAAAATTGAAATTTAATGATGTTCCAAAGTAGAAGCGCAGTATTACCGTGGAGCCTAGGGAAGCTGTGTCCGTGCCCTAGCCCCCAAATAAATCTAACTATTAGTTATCATTTTAAACACCACCCTAATTTGCTTTAGCTATTTTAGGGCTTGATATAATGAAAATCTATTTTATGCTCATGTAATAATTCAGCACAGTATGTCAAATGGAGGTGGTGTGGTGGTAGTGTCCGTGTGTGTGTGGGGAGGCCTCTGCTACTCACAGTCCCTCGGGGACTCAGTCTGATAGAGGCTCTGCCATGTTCAACGTGAGGCCTCCTAGGTTGCCCTGAATGCCAAAATTCCGGCAGCAAAGGAGTGAAGAACATAAAGGATTGTTCTGGGGGCCTCAATCCTTCCTTTGCCTAGGATTTAATTACATGAAACTATGGGTGCAGTGTTGGGGGGAGACAGGCAGAAATATAGTCCCTGGCTACTCACTCACTTGCAGTGACAGCTCTACCCTGTAGAAAAGAATAGCACGAAACTTTGACATGGAACCCAGTGTGTCCCATACAGATGGGGACCCTCCTAGAGTTTATGATTCCTGCTCCTGACTGATACAGAGACATAATTTTTCTTGAAAACTTAATTTTGTAGTGTGTGTTCCCAGTTAACCTAATCCTGAGAGGTACTCCCCAAACGAAACTAAACAAGAGAAAAGTTTTGAGGTGGAAAAAGTTTAGGAAACATTGTGTTTCACAGTTCCCTCTTGAAAAGTCATGACACGCTTTAACATCCTAAGGGTTATGAGAAGTTGTAAAGAAACCGGTTCGTTCTCATTTAACACAGTATTTCCCACACTTGCTTTCCCACGGGACACTGTGTTAGTAGTGTGCATGGCTCTCGCATGGACCTAAGGCTACATTATTATTAATACTGATTGTTTTCTGCCTTAACGTAGTTGCAGCGCTATTGAAGGTGGGGCCTTTTCCCGGTGCCAGATGGCCAGGGTTACTGTTACGGGTTTTGAGCTCTTCTGTGTTATATCTTTTCTTGCTTTTATTGTTCTATCTCTTATCTTCCTGTTGAGATATTAGCTCCTTGGCTTCCTCTAATCTTCTCTGGACTAAGAAAACAGTCTACCGCTTGCTTGAATATAACAGGGGGGCCATAAAGTTTGTGCACAATTTTAAACCGCATACTATTTTAAATTACACATGAACTTTATTGCCATCCTGTTTTAAAATTTCACTTGTAAGAGAGTCTTGCACCAGTGTGGGTGTATTTCTTTTGAGTAATATATACTGTAAAATCTATTTTTGCTGTTCTGATGTTTCCTGCTTACCTCCCAGTTTCTTGCCTCTATTCTAGAGAGAACTTTCCTAAGAAGGTGAACTAAATAAATAGTGCTGCTTTTACCCAGACCAATCCAACTTCACTCCAGTAACTCAGCTGTATTCAGGGCAAAACCCAGACACTTCCACCCCAAAGGCTGTACCATTGATTCTTCCACAATACCAATTTCCACAAAGAGAATGCTTTTAAATGTAAACGGTATTTTTAACACATGTGACTCTTTTTATTTATCTCAGGTTACTTAAATGGATGTATTTTTTTAAAGTCCCTCTTCCCCCCGTTTCTCCTCACCTTTTCCAGGTGTGCTTACAGCTGTGGGGACAGCACATCAGCTATTTTGTGGGTGATGATTTGCAGCCCTGCGCTTCCTTTTCATCTGGCCCAAGTTTTCAATCAAAGGATCAGAAAACAAGCTTCAAGGGAAAGAAGACACTATGTTTGTTTTAGGTATTTAATAGCTCTTTGTTGGCTGGCATGATGAAGGATATTTAACCAGTGTTATATTTTTATAGAGAAAATGTCTTCAAAGTATTTGATAAACCCCCAACCCTACTATGCCAGGTGTCTCCAAGCCCGAGCACGTATTTAGCTTCCTCCACGTTGCCCTGCCTATGATTTAGGAGTTTCAGATGACAGGAAGAGAAAAGAAAAACTTTTGTCCTTTTCTATCAGGTATTCTTAGAAATGCCAACTCATTTTTCTGGAGTATATATAGCACCAGTTAATGAGAAAATGAGTCACTTCCAGCACCGCGTGGGAACTGTGACAACGTAGTAACACAACTTCCTTTCAAACAAGCAGCTTGAAAGCAACATTCTCTGCTTTGAAAGTTACAGTCGGGTTACCGAAGTGGGTGGGCAAGACTCTGAAGAGGACTCACACCTCGAGCAAGTCCAGGGTCATGGTCAAAGTTAATTGGACGTGTGCTCAATGGTAATATAGGTAACTGTTACTGTGTTGAATGGTAATGAGGTGTACACGGTACTCAGTCCCACAGGTGAGTCTGTTTTGCCACAGCCAAACCAAGTAGAATTCTGGTGGTGTCAAGTCCTGTCTGACCCCCTGTCTAAGAGAACCAGAGCTGGACACTGATTTAAGTGGTTTAGATAATTTGTTTTTCAAAACAAACTATTGCAAGGGGAGGAGACTGACTCAGTGTCTAACTGAGCTGCATTCCAAACACAGCATGGAGAAGTGGGGATTTACAGCCCAGGACCAGGGTGGGGCCAGGGAATAGATCACTGAGAGGAAACATCCAGGGTCAGGTGGTTCTGGCTAAACTAACGACAGGGTCTTTATTGAAGGCAGGCTAGGGGCCTTGGATACCAGGAATGGGGGGTGAGGAATTTATTGGATGTCCAAGGTGGCCATTTTCGCTAAAGTCATACAGCAGAATTTTTTGCTACAAATGGGCACAGCAAAGATGGGCACAGGGGCCCAAAGTGTGGGGTGTAGTTGAGAAGCAGGCTCTGAGGAGCCTGGCCGCAGGAGGTCAAGGAGAGAGTCTTTGTCTCCCTCTCCATCCCTTCTTTCCCCTGCCGTGGTTCTCTTCTCTCCAAGCCACTTAACCCAAACCTGCTGGTCGTCCCAGTCTTTGCATCAATCCCAACTTCGAGTAAACAGAATTGAAAAGATGGCAAATAGACTTCAGTGGATGCCTGCTGTGCTTGATTGGCAGTGCTGCCAGGAGCTCAGAGTGAACAGAGCCTGGGTCTAGGCTCAAAGGGACAGAACGGCATGGGTCAGGGATAGGGGCTGAGGCCAGCATCCCCCGATGAAGACCTATGAAGAGAGAACCAGTACTTAGCAAGCTGAAGATTTGTGCAGTTCATAAACATCGGTTGCCATGTGAACAGATTGGCAGGGCCTTGGAAAAGGCTGTGGAAAGAAGGGGCCTGAAAGCTTAACCTCTCTTAGCTCCTTGATAAATCTGCCTCTGATCAAGCCGTGAACGTGGAGTGCCTGCTCTGGCCCAGCAGTCCAGGTCTCGGCGTACTGTCCTTCTACTAGCCTGGCTTATCAACAGCCAGTGCTTTTTTGTGCTAAGGAGTCTTTGCTTACCATGCTGATATTTTTCTATGTTTTTTTTTAAAAAGCTAAATCATTTCACATTGAGATCTATAGACATTGATGGTTTGGGCATGGTGTGAGATAGTAGTAAAGATAAGTTTCTTTACTAAGTTGGAGATATATATATCTCCAACTGACCCAGCATCATTTTTCCTTTCTGCGCTGAGGGGAAGAGTCACGGCTGTCTTGAATTTGGTAACTTTGTATGTTTTAGATTCTGTTCTGTTCCACTGGTCTCCTTACCTCTTCTTGAAACAGCACCACGCTGTTCCAATTTACCAGAACTTCAAGATGATACCTGCTATTCTACATCCTCCAGCTTTATTCTTCTTTGTCAAGATTATTGTTGTGGTCTCAGTTTTTTTTTTTTTTGCATTTCCACATAAATTTTAGAATCAGCTTGTCAAGTTACACATACATATGTAAACCCTACAGGGAATGGTAGTGGGATTGTCTTAAATATATGGATCAATTTTGGGGAGAGTTGGCATAGTCACAACTTCAGTTCATAACTTTGAGATATCTTACCATTTCTTTTAAAGCTTCTCTTGGCTTGGTGCCTGTAGCACAGTGGTTATAGCACCGGCCACATGCACCGAGGCTGGCAGGTTCAAACCCAGCCTGGGCCAGCTAACAACAATGACAACCGCAACGACAACAACAAAAATAGCTGGGTGTTGTGGTGGGGCCTGTAATCCCAGCTACTTGGGAGGCTGAGGCAAGAGAATTGCTTAAGTCCAAGAGTTTGAGATTGCTGGGAGCTGTGACGCCACGGCACTCTACCGAGGGCAACATAGTAAAATTCTGTCTCGAGAAAAAAACAAAAACAAAAAACAAACAAACAAAAAAACAAAACCCAAAAATACCCCAAAATACTTCTCTTAATAATGTTCTATAGTCTTTTAGATTCATTCCAAATAGTTGATACTAATATAGAAGGTTTTAGGTTTTAATATAATTTGTCTTTTATGGTGATATATAAAATACAATATATTTTTGCATGTTAAATTTGAATCCACATAACTGTGTTAACTTATTGGTTCCAATAGTTTGTAGATCCTTTGCGATTTTATGTGTGTATAGTCATGTCATCTGCCAATGACGACAGCTGTATTTCTATCTTTACAAACTTTTGCCTTAAAATTTTTTTTTTATTTTTTTTGAGACAGAGTCTCACTATGTCCCCCTCTGTAGAGTGCCATGGTGTCATAGCTCATAGCAACCTCCAACTCTTGGGCTCAAGCAATTCTCTTGCCTCAGCCTCCCAAGTAGCTGGAACTACAGGCACCTACCACAATGCCTGGCTATTTTTTTATTTCTTTGGTTGCAGTTGTCATCATTGTTGTTTAGCCCAGGGCTGGGTTCGAACCCACCAGCCTTGTTGTATGTGGCTGGTGTCCTACCCACTGAGCTACAGGCGCTGCCTAATTTTTTTTTTGTATTTTACTGGCTAGGGTCTTAGAAAAACGTTGAATAATCTTTTTGTTCTCAACCACAGCCCAGAAAAATCTTGGCACTAGGCCAGGCCCCATGGACAGAGCTCCAGGCCCAACCCTACAGACTCAGGCTTCAAATTGGCCCCTATACATGTATGACCGTAGACTCAGGCTCCAGACCCATCCCAAGACCCGGCTGGCCCCCGTAGAACCAGGCACCAGACCTCCCCCTGTAGACTCAGGTTCAAGGCTCACCCCAGTCCCAGTTTGGCCCCTGTGGACTAGGTAAGTCCCTGTGGATATAGGGGCTTCCCTAGACCCTATTAATAGGTTAATAGGTTCACTACCCAGGTTTTCCCCAGTGGCTCTAGACTCCAGCCTTTACCCCATGGATCCAGATTAGTCTATCCCCAAGGACTCCAGCAGCAAGCTTGCCTGTGGAACACACCAGATGTTCTGCCCGGAATTTCTAGATGGGCTGACTGTGAAGGGCTTTCCCAGCCAAAGGCAGTCTGCAAAGATTAGAAGACTTCTTCCAATGCAAAGACACCAATGCATGGCCACAAAGATCCCAAACAATCAGGGAAACATGATACCACCAAATAAATAAAATAAGCACCAGAAACTAATCCCAAAGAACTTAAGATTTATGAATGTGGTAGAGGGGAGGAGGCCAAGATGGCAGACTAAAGCAACCTACACTCACTGCTGTCAAGTTAAAGATCAAATGTCACATGTAGAGGTTCACCCCTGGATGTACTATCTCAGACAGAGGATTGTAAATGATCAGAGAAGTGACTGGAGACACCCAAAGTAGGGGAGAGAGAGGAGGGGTCATCTGCTTGGCAAGATTGGAAAGCACCTGGGACAAGTTTCCATATGTGGGGAAGAGCCAGGGAGAGATCCCTGGGGCTCTTCATTTCCCTAGTGGACACTGTACCCTGAGGTTCAGGGAAGCTCCCCCACCACAGCAGGCCCCTGAACTGATCAGGGAGCTGCTTGAAGATTGTGCAGAAGCATTGCACCAGAAAGCAGTCACAAAAGGGTCCTGCCAACTTGTGTTCCCAGGTATCTTCCAGGCTAAGAAGGGAGCAGAGAGGGCAGGCACTCTCACACATGCTATGACTGGGCATGCATCCTCCACTCCCCCGCACTGGCTGCCTCCCATTGATCTGAGCAGAGCAGGCACCCACTAGCACTCAGCTTCTGTTTCTGTCAGTGCTGACTCTACCAGCTGAGTACCACCCCAGCTGGTGCTACATTTGGACCTACAGCAGCCCAGCCACTGCAGCCTGAAAGACCACCTTGCCACTGGCCATGGTCCCATACCTTCTTTGGGTACAAACCAAGGCCCCCCAACCTGTCCAAGTTCCCACCAAAGCCCCATACAGGTGCCCACCCTGGCATCAGTCAAGGCCCCCTGACTAATCCAAGTGTCCAGCAAGGTTTTATGTTCCACAGCGGTGCTTGTGAAGGTCCTACGACCTGCCCCACTGCTGGCTTGGGTTCTTGTGAGGCACACAGGTGTTCACCAAGCTGCTACAAGCTTTTAAGGTGCCCACCCACATCCTATTACTTGCCTAGATGCTGGCCAAGGCCTCCCAACCATCCAGGCATCTTCCAAGGTCTCAAGACCCACCCAGAACTGGCCAAGGTCCCATAACCTGCCCACGGAGCAGCCAAGATCTCATTCCCTGCCCAGGAATTGGTCAAGGTTGTGCAAACCACCCAATTGCCACAGGTCTATACTCTGCACACCTCAGTGGTCTCATGTGCTATGAGCCTGGTGACATGGTGTACCATATGCATATGCATGGTGTACCATATCAGCAACCACAACTGTGCCCCATGCTGCATGGCCACCATGCCACTGCTCCCCATGCATTGCCATAGACACTCTTACTGAAAGCTGCCCCTTTCCATCATGTACTGCTACTGTCCGTGGAACTGACCAGAGTAAATGTCCACAGCCCAAATATCTGGGGCCATCACTTATATAGCTTCTCCCAGCTGTCATTACCACCACTGTGGGGAAGGTCCACCAAATTCCCACACAACCTACTGCCATGAAGAAGGACTTGCCCACCTTCCTGCCCAGACATATAATAGCAACCTTGGGGCTAACACACCACTCATATGAATATCCCCCACACCAACTCAGGCTATGACAACCACAGGGGAATAGGACTATGCAAGAAAACAACTGTATTACAGACTCTCAGTGCATTCACTCCTTTCTTGTCAGTTCAATCCTCTGGAGTAGGACATAAAAGCTCTACCTACGAGCTCTTCTTCTCACTAAATCACAGAGTTTCCGATAAAGGAGAATGGGTCCATTGAATGCCTATCTGCCCTGAGCTGAGAGAAAACTTTTCAGATGAGAATAAACCAGCAAAATAAATCTGGCAACATCAAAAAAGAAATTAATTTGACACTTCTAAATGGTTATAATAGATTCATGAGAATAAACCCTAATCAAAAGGAAATTGTCAGAATGTCAGAAATGGAATTCAGAGATAATATGAATAGGTTTGCTGAGAAAGTTGAAAACCAATGCAAAGAAGCCAAACAAAACAAAACAAAACAACACTCAAGACATGAATAATAAAAAAAAAACTCACTAAAGAGAGAACATAAGAAACAATATAGTAGAACTTAAAGAAATGAAAGAGTCATTGATGGAATTATAAAATATAAAAGAAAGCTCCACTGTAACCCAGTCAGTCAAAGATGTAGAAAAGAAAACAAAGAAGAATGAACAATCACTCAGATAAATAGGGAACTATGTGAAGTGAGCCAATATGTGAATTATATGGATCTCAAAGAGAGAAGAAAAAGAAAAAGAGGATAGAAAACCTATCTGAAGGAAGTATTGAGAATTTGCCTGCCTTTGCCAGAGATTCAGATACCCAGATACAAGATGGTCATTGAACACTGAGAGAATTTAATAGGACGTTGCCAAGACACATAGTCATCAACCTGGCCAAAGTCAACATGAAGGGGAAAATTCTACAAGCGACACAATGAAAGCAAAAACTATCATACAAAGGAAAACCCATCAGGCTAACAATAGACTCTTCAGTGGAGACCTTATAAACCAGAAGGGTTTGGGGCCACAGTTTGAGTCTTACACAAAACAACTGCCAGCCAATAATTTTGTATGCTGCAAAAATAAGTTTCATAAATGGTAGAGAAATAAAGACTTTTCCAGACAAGCAAACACTAAGGGAATTTGTCACTACCCTGTTTTCCCGAAAATAAGACAGTGTCTTATTTTAGGGTGTGCTCCCAGAGATGCGCTAGGTCTTATTTTCAGGGGAAGTCTTATCTTTCCTGTAAATAGGTCTTATTTTCAGAGGATGTCTTATTTTCGGGGAAACAGGGTATTAGATCTGCCCTACAGGAAATACTCTAAAATGCATTATATGTGGAACAGCATAATACATATCTACCAGTGTAAAAACATCTGAAAGTTAAAGCTCATGACTCTTATAAAACAATAGCACAAGAGGAAAAACAAAACGATGTATTATTAACAAGATGAACATAACAGTATCCCACAAATCAATACTAAATATGAATGGTCTAAATATCCCACTTAAAAGATACAGATTGGCTGAATGGATGAATTAAAAAAACAAACAACTATTTGCTATCTACAAGAAACACATCTAACCTGCAAATATTTGCACAAACTAAAGGTAAAGCCATGGGAAAAAATATTCTACATAAATGGAAACCAAAAGCAAACAGGTGTAGCCATTTTCATATCAGATAAAATAGATTTTAAATCAACAAGTTAAAAAAAGACAAAGTTGTTCATTATATAATGGTAAAGGGAGAAATTCAACAAGAAGATGTGATATAAATAAATATGCACCTAACATAGGAGCTCCCAGATCCATAAAGCAAATTCTACTATATGCAAGCAAAGAAATAAATAGCATCTTCATTGCCAAGGATCTCAACACCCCACTTTCAGAGCTGGACTGTTAATTAAAATGGAAGATGAATAAAGAAATACTGGACTTAAATGGGACTCTAGAACAAACGGACCTAACAGACATTCTACTCCAAAGTTACTGAATTTTAAGAATAAAAACACTGTATTAAAATCATAATACTCAATATATGTGGATGAATGTAAGTCACATTAAGCACCTCTTGCAATTGCAGAAATCAAATGTGACTTGAATATTACAAATGTAATAAGTTTTTTTATTTTCTTAAAATGTGTACACATTTTTTTGGCACCCTCTCACTGGAAGCCATACCTTTCCGTCATGTACTGCTACTGCCCCTGGAACTGAGTGGAGTAAACGTCCACAGCGCCAACATCAGGGGCCATTACCTCTGTGTGTTCTTTACATCAGGACATGAGATATTTTCTAAGACTAATGATATCATAGGCTACAAAATTAAGTCTCAGCAAATTCAACATTTTTAAATCCTACCATACATCTTCTTAGAACACAGTGGAGTAAAATTAGAAACAAATTCTATAAGAAGCACTCAAATCTACACAAAGTTATAGAAATTAAGCAACTTGTTGCTGAAAAATCCTTGGGTCAATGAAGAAATTAGGACGTAAATCAAAGGATTACTTGAACTGAATGACATAGGAGACACAAGCTTTCAAAATCTGTGGGATATGAAAAAACAACTCCTAAGAGGAAAGTTCATAGCTTTATGTGCCTACATCAAAAAGACAGAAAAATCACAACAATGTCATATCTCAAGGAACTAGAAGAAGAATAAACCAAACACATATCTAGCAGAAGAAAAGAAGTAACAAATCTCAGAGCAGAACTAAACAAATGAAACCCCAAACCCAAAATGAAACAGAAAGTCCCCTCAAACCAAAAAACAAAAATACAAAGGATCAATGAAATGAAAGTTGGTTCTTTAAAAAAATGAACAAAATCTATAGACCACTAGCCAGATTCACCAGAAGTAGAAGAGAAATGACTCAAATAAGCTCAATGAGAAATGAAAAATAAGACATTACAACTGGTCCCACAACAATATAGAATATCCATGAATACTATGAAAATTTCTATGCACACAAACTAGAAAACTAAGACAAAATGGATAAATTCCTGGAAACACAGAACCTTCCCAGTATGAACTGGAAAGAAATAGAAATCCTGAACAGACCAGTAATGAGTAGTAAGATTAAAGTGGTAAAAACAAACAAACAAACAAACACCCTTTTCCAACAACTAAGCCACAGACCAGACCACAGCTGAATTCCATCAGACCTACAGAAATTATTCCATCACATTGAGAAGGAGGGAAATCCTTCCTAACTCACTCTATGAAGCCAGTATCATCTTGATAACAAAGGCAGGGGTATCCTTACACATGCAAAAAAAAAAAAAAAGAAAGAAAGAAAGAAAGAAAACTATGAATATCCTTTATGCACATAGATACAAAAATCCTTGACAAAATATTAGTGAGCCAAATTCAATAACACATCAAAAAGATAATTCGCCATGGTCAAGTGGGTTTCATTACCAAAGAAGCAAGAATGGTTCAACATATGTAAATCAATAAACATGAATCGCCACATAAACAGAAGCAAAAAAAGCAAAAACAAAGATCATATGACGATCTCAACAGATGCAGAAAAAACATTTGATAAAACCCAGCCATTCTTTCATTATCAAAACCCTCAACAAACTGGGCATAGAGGGAACATACCTCAAAATTATAAAAGCTGTATATGACAAATCCACAGCCAACATCATCCTGAATGGGGAAAAGTTGAAAGTATTTACCCTAAGAGCTGGGACAAGACAAGGGTGCCCACTGTCACCACTTCTTTCTAACATAGCATTGGAGTCCTAGCCAGAGCAATCAGGCAAGAGAAAGAAATAAAGAGCATTCAAATTGGGAAAGAGGAAGTCAAATTACCCCTGTTTGATGATGAAATGATCTATAAAATCCTAAAGGCTCCAGTAACAGCCTCCTGGAATTGATAAATTCAGCAAAGTCTTAGGTTACAAATCAATGTACACAACTCAGTAGCATTTCTATTCACTAATAACAGTCAAGCTGAGAGTCAAATCAGAGTCAGTATCATTCACAATAGCTACAAAGAAAATAAAATACCTAGAAATGTATTTAACCAAAGAGGTGAAAGTTCTCTACAAGGAGAACTATAAATATTGATGAAAGAAAACTGTAGATGGCACAAACAGATGGAAAACACACCTTCCTAATGAATTGGTAGAAAAAACATCATTAAAATTTCCATACTGCCCAAAATGATTTATAGATTCAATGCAATTCCCATCAAAATAACAATGTCATATTTCACAAATCTAGAAAAATAATCCTAAGATTCATTTGGAACCAGTAAAAGAGCCTAAATAGCCAAAGCATTCTTTAGCACAAAGGACAAAACTGGAGGCATCACATTACTTGACTTCAAATTATACTGCAAGGTTATTGTAAGGAAAACAATAAAGTACTGATATTTAATTAGAGACATAGATCAATGAAACTGAATAGAGAAAAAAACCATATAGCTACAATCAATTGATCTCCGACAAAGCATGTAACAACACATAGTGGGCAACGGAAGCCCTATTCAATAAATGGTGCTGGAAAAACTGGATAGCCACATGCAGAAGAATGAAACAGAACCATTATTTCTCTCTCTATATAAAAATTATTAAAGATGAATAAAAGACTTAAATGTAAGGCATAAAACACTTAAAATTCTACAAGAAAATATAAGACAAACTCTTCTAGACATCAGAATTTATGACTAGGATCCCACAGACAAATACAGCAACTACAAAGATAAATAAATGGGACTTAATTAAATTAAAATTTCTCTGCACAGCAAAGGCAATAATTAACAGTGTGAATAGATAACCTACAGAATGGGAGAAAATATTTGCTAAGTATACATCTGACAAAGGACTAATACCCAGAATCTACAAGAACTCGAACAAATAGGCAAGAAAAAGACAAACAATCCCAGCAAAGGTGGGAAAAAGATATGACTAGAAGTCTTTCAAAAGAATGTAAACACATTACCAACAAACATGAAAAAAATGCTCAGTAATCATCAGGTAAATGCAAATTAAAACCACAATGAGATATGCATACCACCTTACCCCTATCAGAATGGCCATTATTAAAACGTCAAAAAACAGTAATTGCTGGGCAGTGCCTATGGCTCAAAAGAGTAGGGCGCCAGCCCCATATACCGGAGGTGGTGGGTTCAAACCAAGCCTCGGCCAAAAACAAACAAACAAACAACAACAACAACAAAAACCCCCAAACAGTAATCGCTGCTGTGGATGCAGAGGGAAAGGAATACTTATATATTGTTGGTGGTGGTATTTAGTACAACTTCCATGGCAAACACAATGGACAGTCTTCAAAGAAATAAATGGTAGACCTACCATTCAATCCAGCAATCCTACTTCTGGGTATTTACCTAATAGAAAAGAAGTCATTTTATAAAAGAGATACACCTACACTTGAATGTTTATCACAGCATAATTCATAATTGCAAAGATGTGAAATCAATCTAAGTGCTCATCAATTCCTGAGTGTATAAAGAATACAAAATATGTGGGGTGTGTGTTTGTGTGTGTGTGTGTACACCATGGAGTACTACTTAGCCATAAAAGGAATGAAATGATGTCATCGGTAGCAACTTGGATGGAATTGGAGATTAATTGAAGTCATGTTTCTCAGGAATGAAAAACTGAACACCACATTCTCACTAATAAGTGAGAGCTGAGTGATGGGCACAAAGAGATATAAAGGATATTGGAAACCAGGAAGGGGAGAGGATGGGAAGGGAGTGATATCCTTACGGTACCCATTGTACCCTTACTCATTGGGTACAATGATCACTATTTTGGTGACAGGCACACCAGAAGTCCTGTCTCAAACACAATACAAGGTATCCACGTAACAAAAACATTTGTACCCACTTAATATTTTGAAATAATAAAAGAAATGAAGATTTATGAACCACTGGACAAAGAATTCAAAATAATTGTCTTTAAAAAGCTCAGTGAGTTATAATAGAATACAGATGGACAACTAAATGAAATCAGAAAAAAAATACACAAAATTAGATATTCAACCAAAGGAGGCCCGCTTCTAATAATCTGTTTTATTTTATGTTTGATATAGGATTCTTATTTTTTATGTAGATACTCTTTATCAAATTAAAAAAATTGCTGACATTTTTATCACAGACATTAGATTTTATAAAATTATTTTTCTGTTGTCTATTAAGATGATCATAATTTTTGTTTTAATCTATTAATACTATGAATTATTTTGATTCTTGTAAAAATGGTAAAGAATCCTGGTATTCCTAGAATAAATCCTTCTTTTTCATGATATAATGCTCCTTTAGGACGGTGCCTGTGGCTCAAAGGATTAGGGCGCTGGACCCATATGCTGGGTTCAAACCCAGTCCCAGCCAACAACTGTAAAGAAAAAAAAAAGCTCCTTTATCGTTTTTAATTTAGTTAATGTGTGTTTTCACTCTCTGTCACTTTACTAGAAGTTTATTCATTTTATTAATTTTTCCAAAGAACTAATTTTTATTCTGTCAATTTTTGCTATTGAACCCTTATTTTTTGTTTCACTGATTTGTGGCATTATTTTTCACTTCTTAGCTTCTCCTTTGTTTGTATTTGACCAGAGTGATTTCCTAGCTTTTGGACTCAGAAATTTAGAATATTGATTTTTTTGTCTTTCTTCTTTTCTAGCACATTATTATGGCTGTGTATTTCCCTCTCTCATTGCATTTGCTACATCCCACAAGTTTGATACATTCAGAATGTTGCATAAGTTAACATTAAGTTCAAAATGTTACCTTTTTTTAAAGATTGCTTGATTTAAAAGTATATGTTTTATGTCCTAGGCAGTTGAGGTTGTCTAGCTGTTTTTGTTATTAGTCTCTGTCTTTAATTTCATCTTGGTCAGAGAATATACTCTGTGTAATTCCAATACTCTGAAATTTGTTTCTTCATAACTTTTGAAATGATCTATGTGCCTTAACTGTATGCAGTATTCTATATACTTTAAGCAGGTCAATATTTGTATTTAGTTTATTCATATCTTACTAATTTTTGTTCATTTTCTTAAAAATAAGCTATTCGGCCGTTGAGAGAGGTATTTTAAAATTTCTCTTTCAGTTCTGTTGCATTCTGCTTTATGTATTTTGAAGCTGTGTTATTGAGTACATACTGATTTTGAATTGTGATCTTTTTCTGGTAGACTGACCCTTTGATTTTTTTTTTTATAAAATATCCCTCTTTAATTTTAGAATTGCTTCTTGCCATGCTATCTACTTCGTCTGAAAAGTTCTCATATGTTTATTTAATGTACAGAAAAAAAAGGCTGGATGATATAAAAATAGGTTGAACCTAGATTTCTCTGAGGATTGAATTATACATGATTGTTTTCTTCCTTTACCTTATTTTTACTTTTCCCACGTTTTTCACAATGAACGCGTGTAACTTTTTTAATGGTAAAGAACATGAAATCACCTTTCTACTGTATATAGCCGTAGAAGAGTGTATACAGCAGCATTTTTTGGATTTGAATCTCAACAACTGTAACTCTGCTCCTGCTGGGTAAATCCCTTTTCTATGTTTATCTCATTTGGATGTTCTCATATGGGACTCTGAAAGATAAAAGGGGTATATACATACAAATATATTCTAGCATCATCTGTATTTCTTGGAAAACCAATCCAAACAAAAAAGTCCCAAGACAAAACTCTCAATCATTCATACATGGAATGTATGAATCATTCAGAACATGGAATTAAAACTTATAATTGAAATATAAAAACATTCCCATGTATTACGTGAGTAAAAATTGTCCTATGTTTCCTCACTTGTTATTTACCAGAACTGGAATTTTCCAAGGAGAGATAAATTATTTCCAAGGAGATAACAGGTCAATATTCATTGAGCACTTAAATTCTGTGCCGCCCACAATTCTAAGCATTCAGTTAAATCTCACAAACTCTTTTGCCGTAGATAAAATTGGTCCCCGATTTCATAGATGGAACAATTGAAGTACAGAGGATAAATGACTTAGACATGGTTAAACATCTAGTAAATGGAAGAGCCAGGGTTTGAAATCAGGGCATCCAGGGCCATACTCTTTAATACACTATTATAACACAGTGGAATGATAACCTGTATGTAGAAAACCAGAATTCTAGATTTGGGAAGTCAGGTTTTGGATTGAATATTCTAGGAGAGGAGTCATAGCCAAACACTCAAGTGGAGACTTCAGGCTAGGGTAGGGATCCCCAAGGGCTGTGAGTGGCTCAGACAAGGGGTGGTGAGTCTGGCTGAAACTCCAGAATGTGCTGGTCCATTTTGAGTGGCAGAGTCAGAGCGACTGGCTGGGCTATTTGGCAACATCACCACTACCCAGTGGGGAGACTTACGCGTGCCTTGGAAACCACTGTACTTCAGGTGTCCAGCTTTGCTGCCTTGTTGGAAACCAAAGACTCTACCCTCATCTTCTTAACCTGTGGCTGCCCAACTTGCTGCCTATCCTTTGATTTCTAGCTGGAATCTGGAAGATATGAATTAGGTAAAAATTCTCTTAATTCCCCATCATCCCTTTAAATCAGTGGTTCTCAACCTTCCTAATGCCGTGACCCTTTAATACAGTTCCTCATGTTGTGGTGACCTCCAACCATAAAATTATCTTCATTGGTACTACATAACTGTAATTTTGCTACTGTTATGAATTGTAATGTAAATATCTGATATGCAGGATGTATTTTCATTGTTACAATGGGGTCATGACCCACAGGTTGAGAACTGCTGCTTTAAATTCTTCCTTTCTTCCTCTTCCTCTTTAAAATCATCCTCTTCTCCAATAGTCAAAATACCTACCCATCATTATCATCATGATGTCAATACTTAATAAGCCCGTGCTGTATACTGGTGAGGTATGAAGCACTTTGAATATATTTTCTCATTTAGCTCTTGCCCTCTTAAATGGCAAATACTATTGTTACCATTCCCACTGGACAGAGAAGAGCCCTGGACCTTAGATTGGCTACCCCAGGGGTGGGGAACCTTTTCATGTTGGAAAGCCTCATTAATTTAGCTATAATCAAATAAGACCACCTTCAAGAAATTGGTCTTATTTGATTTTATTTGAAATTTAGTGGCCTACATTTCAATTAGGTGCACTTAAAAATGTACCTTAATTTTATAAAAATCTAACTACTATGTATTTAATAATTTCAAAAAGTGAAAAATGTGTTAATTTTAAAAGTAACCTTTTAGTGACTTTGTTATGCCTGCCTTTGATTGAGAAGCATTTGAATGGTGGGTTGCAGCAGGGAGGTCCATGGTTTCAGCTGATTCTCTAGCTGGGTAACAGTCATTTGTGAGCTGAGGGGTGTCTTGATTTGGGTTAGGCAGGAGAATGAAAACTTTCAGCAATAAGTGGTTGAAAAGGCATCTTGCAGAAGGCATTGGTATTCTACAACATTTTCCCACATTTCAACTACATCTTTCTTAGCATCAAATGATGACTCTACTGAGAGCTCAATCAATTCTATCTGTAGCTCTTTAGGTGCCTTGGTGATATCCACTAGGTGAGGCTAAAATGCTAATTAGACTGTGATGTCATTATTCTCAAAGTCAGTAAACCTTTCATTGTATTCTCAATAGGTCTATAAGTCTATAGACCTATTCTTAATAGGTGTATAACAGCTGCATATTCTTCAAAGGATTCACATATATCATCCTGCTTATCAATGACCTTTGCTAACTGGGGAAAATGTTCATCCAAAATTTCCTTTTGAAGATGTATTTTGAAAAAGATGGCTTTTTTGTTTGAAATGCGTGGATTTTTTTTGCCAAATGTCATATATAGACTTAGTTTTACCTTGTAAAGAAACATTCAAGGGCGGCACCTGTGGCTCAGTCGATAAGGCGCCGGCCCCATATACCGCGGGTGGTGGGTTCAAACCCAGCCCCGGCCAAACTGCAACCAAAAAAAAAAAAAAAAAATACCCGGGCCTTGTGGTGGGCACCTGTAGTCCCAGCTACTCGGGAGGCTGAGGCAAGAGAATCGCTTAAGTCCAGGAATTGGAGGTTGCTGTGAGCTGTGTGAGGCCACGGCACTTTACCGAGGGCCATAAAGTGAGACTCTGTCTCTACAAAACAAAGAAACATTCAAGTTCTTTTGATTTGACATAATATTACACACAGAATAGAAAACTTACAATAATTCACATTATTGATTCTTTATAAAAATTTATCTGTTCTTGAAGAGACAAAATTTTGACTAACACCTGTCTCTGTTATAGCCAACATACTTTAAAATGATGGGACAAATTCACGTTGAATACCTCATGGTTCCACTTGTTATGGAAGTGATGATGTCATATTGCATTTGCATGAATGTAGTTAACAGTACTTACAATTTGTTACAATTTGTTTCAGAGTGTCACTTAAAATAACAGTAGCTTTGCTGATGCAAGTTACAATGAAAAGAAATGAGAGCATCTGGGTCTGTTAATACTTTGTTATTATCTGTCCAATAAATGCTTCTTGTTTTTCTGTCACAGAAGGTGCACTGTCTGTATATACACTTACCAACTTTATGAAATTCAATCAAACTTCATGACATTTATCTTGGAATTTGTTGAAGGTATCTATTCTCTCAGTTCTGTTCACAAGAGTCCCCTAAACAAGTAACTCTTCCAGCAAAGAAAATCTTCTGTCATGACGCAAATGAAGCATTCAAACTATGCCACATTAGTAGTATCAGTGGATCTGTCCAAAGCAATTGAATAATACATATTTTCCTTTTGAAGTATTGCATTAAGTGGTGCTGTTAAGTTGAAGGCTAATTTGTGCTACTGATCAATTATGGCTGCCCCTGAAAGAGGCAGTTGTTTGTATTTTGAATGTTATTGATGTCTATGCATCCTACAGCTTCGACAATGCGTTTTTTTCTCAATTTCTGCATCAATAAATGGTTCCTCCCCGCCCCAGGATATAAGCTACTTTATAAGTTGTATCAATAGTATTATTTCCAGGTCTTATTGTTGCTTGAAAGAATTGTTTTTGATTTTGCTTTTTGTCTTATAAAAATTCTTGGATTACAAACTTTTGGTACTTTCCCTCTAATTTAAATTATTTGTGGTCCTTACGAGTGTTAGAATACTGATGAGCTTTGAATCTTTTTAAATGTTGATACTGTAGTATCACAAAGTAAGAAAATCATTTTATCTTTAGCAGAAACAAGGTAATATTGCAATTCTCAGTCCTCATTAAAAAATCTGTTTTCTTCCTTCCTTGTTCTCTTGGTCTTCTTCAAAGTGATGGGCTGTTAAACAGACAGAATTAAAAAATACCGTTGAGGGTGGCACCTGTGGCTCAGTGAGTAGGGCGCTGGTCCCATATACTGAGAGTAGTGGTTTCAAACCCGGCCCCGGCCAAAATGCAAAGAAGAAAACCGAAACAAATACTGTTGAGCTGTGCAACTATTCACAAGTTCCACTTCACTCAGAAACACAGTGCACTCTGACAGATACTACCTAACAAATGAAGACAATGTAGCCCAATTGTACGTACACTTATATTAATGGGGGGCACAGTGCATGGTTATCAAAAACTGAGTCTGGTATAAAATCGCCAACCAGCCTCATGCAGTTTAAGGCGAGAACTGGAAGGGAGGAGACGTGGTAAGTCTATACAGTCCTTTCTTACCGCTACACTGGCGCTGCTTCCTCATAAAGTGGTTTGGCTGCACTTGAAGTCCAGAGCGCCTTCCTATCATTTCTATCTCAGCTATGGCTTTATCATTTAGGATTACAGCTTCAGGTGGTGTCTGTCCCCGTCGATGTGTTTTAAGCTCCTTGAACAAAAGATCTATGCTTCCCCCACCTTCTATTATCTAGGGGGAGCATCTGAACACAGCATTATTCAATGACATTTTGTTTTAAGAAGTCAGCATGGGAGTTGAGGAGTATTGTGATCAGAACACCTGGCTTTGATTTTTAATCCTGGCTCACAGGCTTTGTGATACCAGGCAGGGCATTTAAACTCTCTGAGAGCTGTGCCCGTCTGTGGAACACGGGTGATTATTTCTTTATAGTGCTAAGAGGTCTAAATGACTGCAGAGACGTAAAGACCCTTTGAGGCTTGTAGACAGATTACCTAAACGTGGGGTACGTTGTGAGCATTGCTACTATGTCTAAAGTCAGCTGTTGATATTGTGTCTCCCCTGGCCCAGCCTCACAGCATCCTGGGGACAGTTGATTGTTGCCTAAACTAATTTGCCTCTGCAGCCCCCAGCTGTGTTTTTTCAGGGTGGTAGCTGCCACTAGACAGTATTGGTCATGTTGTACAGATAATCTGCTTCATTTATTGTCAACTCACAAAATCAATAAATCTGAGGTTTATATTCTTTCCTGTCTTCTGCCCACGGTTGCTCGAGGTCCTAAGGAGATGTTCAATGAGTATAAATCTGGGTAGCTATGAGGAAGAGGAAAGAAAGTGTCTACACAAATTATAATTGGCTCCCTAACCATTGAAGGTTAAGTACAATGACTCATCAAAGCACTACGTTCTTCCCGGCAGTCTTTAACTTCCGCGTTTAATCTGGTCTGCTAAATGCAGCAGAGAACATAAAGGTGTCAGCTTCCTGACGCCTTTTAGAAAAAGGTTTTAGAAAGTAATGCATCAAGAATCCAAGAATCTCTTCAAATTTAACATTAGCTTCAAACTCGACAAATTCTCTTTGTTTTTTCTTATTATAAAATTTCCTATCAGGGGAAATGTCTTTTTTTATTCCTGAACTTATCTTCAACCATAACAAATATTCTCAACATTTTCTGAAGACTTCAAACATCTAATACCGTGGAAAGGTGGATATGATTTCTAATTGTTTTTTTTTCCTTCTTATATTTTTAAATATGTGTTCATTCAAGTCAGTGTGACAGTTGTACCAAGACAGCTTTAGCCATCAGAAACCAGAAAGGACATATTTAGTATAAGATCAACCTTTTCTTTATCCAACTATATAAAGAACTATACTAACACAGTCAATAACTTGTATATAGGAAAAATGTTTTGAAAAATGTTAGAAGTTCTTTTTGACACAGTAATTACATGATAAACAGTCTTGAGGAAAGAATGAGAAAAATAGCATTCTTTGTAACCATGAAGAATTGGGAAAAACTCAGAAGGTCTGACTTTGGGAAGAGGGCTAAATAAATTATTTTTCATTGAATAATTGGCTGCCATTAAAAGTGGTATTTTCAAAAAAGTTAATTATATGAAAACACAGGTATAAATATTTTTATATCACAGACATCTCACTTAGATAATATATACACATTAATGAAAAGGGAAACTGGAGGGAAACCCTTCACTATGTTTATCGAGATTACCTATGGGCGATGGGAATACACAGAAGATTTTTAAAAAATTCTTTTGCATTTTCTGAATTTCCTGTAGTCAGGATGTTTGAATTTTACAGTTAAAAAAGTACTATTTAAAAAATGCCTGACACAACATTCACAGATACTACACTGGCAAGTTTTTTTTTTGTTGTTGTTGTTGTTGTTTTTTGCAGTTTTTTTTTTTTTTTTTTTTGGCCGGGGCTGGGTTTGAACCCATCACCTCCGGCATATGGGGCCGGCGCCCCACTCCTTTCAGCCACAGGAGCCGCCCTACACTGGCAAGTTTTTACATTATCGTGGCACATTGGAAGCATTCTATTTCTACCAACTTCAAAGAATACACAAAAGACCTGGGCAATAGAGTTCCTCAGTCTGTCACCTGCCCTGGACCCTTTCTTACCTATTTTCATTTCCTTGATTTTGGAGAGCCATATAATCGCTTGACTAGGCAGATGACAGAACTTTCTAGAAGAGTTCCCTAAATCCTTCAGACTAATGAAATACCTTTGTTGGCCCCCATTATTGGGCCCTGCTTAATCCAAATAGATAAGACTGAGATTTGGGGCAGGGAGGACTGGTGACACCCTTAGGGCAGTTTCATTGGTCCTGGTTATGGGCCCTCCTCCTGTCACCTGCAGCTGGGTCTCTCAGCTGCCTCTCTGCTCCTTAGTTTGCACATGCCATGCGGATTAACTGACATAACCGAGGTTAGCACAGCCCTTCTGACTCCCTGGTAAGCACTCAATAAAACTTAGCTTTTATTGAACTTCAAAAGAAGTAGAGCCCTTTCATCAACTCTGCAGGCAGAAGTCAGAAGACTCTCAGCAGGTGTAGTCAACCAACTACCTGCTTGGATGGAAGGAAGCAATTAACTGGCTGAATCTTGTGTTTGTTGCTGTTGCAGTGGGGGATGGAGAGGAGCTCAGAAAGCCCCAGAAGGGCTGTGTCAGGGAACTCAGGCTGGAGGAAAGAGGCTGTTCACTAGGCAGAGGGAACCGCTGGGTAGGTAATGCCTGTCTTAGGAGATTCTGTCAGGGAATGTGGGGAGCTGCAGCTACTACTGAGCCTCCTGGACACCAAGGAGAGGTTATTCCTGTTCCTGGCCAGCAGCACAGTGGTCAAATGCCTCCTTCTCCGGAGCCACCACCCAGGGAGGGTGAGGGACAGATGAAGTGTGATGAAGTGAACCAGAGGGAAAAACAGTCCCTCTCCCCAGCCCCCTGTGGGTGAGCCCCAGTCCTCCTCCCCAGGCCCCCGTGGGTGGAGCCCCAGTCCCCCTCCCCAGGCCCCTGTGGGTGGAGCTCCAGTCCCCTTCCCCAGCTCTCTGTGGGTGGAGCCCCAGTCCCCACTCTCCAGCCCCCCTGTGGGTGGAGCCCCAGGCGCAAGTGCAGGGTGACTCCCCCAGTCTCCCCAGTCCTCCACTTTTTTTTTTGCCAACATGATAGACGCTATCTCATTAGTTCATAGAGCTGGTCACTGCACTCTGGGGAAATGAAGACAGGGAAAAGTGTCCAGGGTGATAGGAAAAAAAATAAAAACTTTGACATACTGGGCTTTGAATGGCATAGAAAGAAATTAGTTCCTGGAATGGCCTTGTCTGTCAGTTGGAAGAATTTGAATTTACAAGAAAATTGGGGTGCTTTGATATCATAAGATTGGAGAGTGCTTGTTACAAAAACACAGGACAGACTATCCATTTGAAAGACCTGTTGGTTCCGGTTTTGGGCAGACGTGAGTGGGAGAATGAAGCTAAAAGCCTCTCCTCATCTGGCACCTGCCTGGCAGATGAACAAGAGAGGAGGCAGTTGGTCAGCTCAAAATCCATTTGGCTCGGTCCATGCAGGATGGGACAGGGACAGATTTCAGCCGTCTTCCAGCTGCCAAGCACTGATTGTCATTCTTCAATCTGAGCTTAAATGTGGTACCTTTCTATTACATGGGTTGTTTTTCCAATAAGGATCAAACTTGTGGGCCAGGATAATAATCCCAGAAAAGCCTGTCATGGAAATGGAGGGTAAAAGGCAGAGTAGGGCACCCCCTTTCTGAGGTGTAAATTTAGAAACAGGTCATTTGTTAACTTCCTGCCTCCTGGCTCTCCTACCAGGCTTTTCTTTCGTCTAGAACTTTCCCTCTGGACTGTAATAAAATACTATGGATTTGAAAATGTTCATCCTATTAGAGACTAACTTCTTTGGGCCTTAAAGGCTTTCCCCAGCTTTAAAAATCCTTCATGAAAATGCAAGCAGACAGCCCTCAGAATGGGAGAAGATATTTGCAGGGTATAACTCTGACAAAGGTTTAATAACCAGAATCCACAGAGAACTCAAACGCATCAGCAAGAAAAAAACAAGGGATCCCATCGCAGGCTGGGCAAGGGATTTGAAGAGAAACTTCTCTGAAGAAGACAGGAGCACGGCCTTCAGACATATGAAAAAATGCTTATCATCTTTAATCATCAGAGAAATGCAAATCAAAACTACTTTGAGATATCATCTAACTCCAATGAGACTAGCCTATATCACAAAATCTCAAGACCAGAGATGTTGGCGTGGATGCGGAGAAAAGGGAACACTTCTGCACTGCTGGTGGGAATGCAAATTAATACATTCCTTTTGGAAAGATATATGGAGAACACTCAGAGATCTAAAAATAGATCTGCCATTCAATCCTGTAATTCCTCTGCTGGGCATATACCCAGAAGACCAAAAATCACAACATAACAAAGATATTTGTACCAGAATGTTTATTGCAGCCCAATTCATAATAGCTAAGTCATGGAAAAAGCCCAAGTGCCCATCGATCCATGAATGGATTAATAAATTGTGGTATATGTATACCATGGAATACTATGCAGCCTTAAAGAAAGATGGAGACTTTACCTCTTTCATGTTTACATGGATGGAGCTGGAACATATTCTTCTTAGTAAAGTATCCCAAGAATGGAAGAAAAAATACCCAATGTACACAGCCCTACTATGAAACTAATTTGGGACTCTCACATGAAAGCTATAACCCAGCTACAACTTAACAATAGGGGGAAGTGGGAAAGGGGGGGGTGGGTAGAGGGAGGGGAATCGGTGGGATCACACCTGTGGTGCATATTACAGGGGTATTTGCGAAACTTGGTAAATGTAGAATGTAAATGTTTTGGCACAGTAACTGAGATAACGCCGGAAAGGCTATGTTAACCACTGTGATAAAAATGTGTCAAATGGTTTATGAAGTGAGTGTATGATGCCCCATAATCATATCATTGTATACAGTTATGATTTAATAAAAAAATTAAAAAAAAAAAAAGAAAATGCAAACGTTGATTGCAGCATTGATAGCAAATCCCTTATCACTAGCCTTCGCTCCCACCTTAGCAAACATTTACTGAGCCCTTAGCCCTTTCTACCTACTAACGGATTTCTTTATTTGTTCTTTTGTTTATTTAAACAAAAAGATAAACAGGTTTATCGAAGTGCAATTTACATTCAGTCAAATTTATGCTTTTCAATGTACAATTTCATGCCTTCTGAATAAAAGGTGGTAACCATATAAGTAACTCCACAATGAAGTTACAGAACATTTTGATCACCCCCAAAGTTCCCTCAAACCACCCCCGTCATACTCCCCCAGTCCCTCACAAGAGATCTGTTTTCTGTCTACATAGATTCTCATTTTCCAGCCCTTACTATTTATAAAAATAAAACACAACCCCAAACTGTACTCAGCCCTGTTTAGAATCTGGTTTAACACTTTCCCTTGGGGAGGAGATGGAGGACCTTTGCAGATTTCTTTCTGGTTTGGGTGCTGCCTGACCCTGTGCCTGGTAAAGCAGAAGCGGAGAATGGAGCTGAGGAACTGACAGAAAAAGGGGCTGGAGGCTCAGGGAGCCGGGCCACTGCGGGAGGGCTGCAGCTTGCCCAGAACTCATCCCCAAACAAGCCTGAGTCAGGTGCAGGGGCCACAAGTCACCTTGAACTGGGGATCCCGTTCGCATATGCCTCCAAAAACTGAACTAAGGTCCCTGGCAGATGACAAACTCCACGAGGACTGTTTCCTCTTTGGTCTCTGTCTTACCCTTTGGTCACTCAGTGGCTAAAATTGGGGGCGAATGTGGATGTGGAAGGTAGAGGACAGAGAGACGGGAATTATTCCCACATTTCTGGCTTCCATTACTGGGGAGGTGGTGGTGCCGGTTGTAGAGAAAAAAGTGAGGGAAAGGACTATGTCACTGAGCTTCTCCCAGGTGCCAGGGACACATGGTGCTATTTCACACTCAGTCGTCTAACCAGCCTCCTGCCGGGGACCCAGGGGCTCTGTTGTCCAACCTCCTCTCGTCCCAGTGAGTCAGGGCTGTTGGGTTTAGCCTTTAACACCGGCCCACCTGGCCCTTCTTTTCCTTCTCTCTGCTTCTGTCTTAATTCAGTCTCATCACCTCAGGTCCCAACGTTTGCAGGAGTCTATTAGGATTCTCTCCACCTCCAGTGTGGACTTAATTGATTCCCCCCTGTGGCTGCCAAGGTTATTTTTCTCAAATGCAAATCTTATTTTATTAGTCCTCTGCTTGAATTTCCTCCTCTTGAATTTTCTCTGTGACTCCCTTTTAGCCTTGGGATAAAATCAAAATTCTGGTTCCAGGTAAACAAGCTCTTGCATCAGCCTGTCCGGATGCAAGCCTCTCTCCACTGCCCTCCGCTGTGCTCAGATGTCTGCTGGTGGTCCCGGGAGACCAGGCTAGCTCACGTCAATGCTCCTCCCCTTGCCCTAGGCCACACGAATCATTCCAGTTCTAGACAGAGCTGCTACAGTACCCGCTCTGTGAGAAGTCTCTCTAGTTCTATCACCAAGGATATTTTTGACTCATCCTTCTCTTTTCTTTTTCTTTTTTTTTGAGACAGTCTCAGCCAGTCACCCTTGGTCACGGCTCACAGCAACCTCAAACTCTTGGGCTCAAGCAATCCTCTTGCCTCAGCCTCCAAGGAGGAGCTGAGACCACAAGCCCCACCACAACACCCAGTTAATGTTTCTATTTTCTCCTGAGCTCAGGCCATCCTCCTGAGGGATAGGGTTGTGTGCAGGCGCGAGCCACTGCCCAGCCTCTGCCTCTCCCTCAAACCCAGGAACCCGTCATAGCCCCACCAGTTTCTGCCTCCCTGTGCTCACATCTCTGGCTGGTGATCCCCCTTTCTTTCGCTTTCCTGCAATTCAATTCTTAGCAGATGGCAAACCTCTGTTTCAAATTCTTATTTCCCACAAAATGGCTAACTCAGAGAGTTGAAATTTGAACCTGAGAAACAAGACAATGGTGGACACTCACGCCTGTAGCATTTCTATCGCATAAACCGTAGAAGCGCAGTTGGGAAGAAAGGTCATTTTATTTGGGGACATGTAGTATTTGAGATTCCTGTGGCCGCTGGAGGGGCTGTGTCATAGGCAACGGAAGGAAGAGTTTGGGACTGAGGAAGAAGTTCTGAGTTGGATTTTCAGTAAATCACTGGTGAGCCCTAATCACTCTTACTTTCAGAGACTCCTCACAGCAAATGAAAATATTTAAGATACTTTATGTGCAACGTAAATAAAAGAGTAACTATTTTAAATTGTACATGAACTTTGTGGCCACCCTGTATTGATCGCATGCAAGTTAATGCCATAGTTGACACTGGACATGGTATGCCTGGAGGCAGCTGATTAAACTTCTACTCATTCCCTCCTGCAGTTTCCCCCCCTCTTTCCCTTTCTTTTTTCCCCTCCTTTCTCTATATTTTCTTTGATCTTTGAAAATACACCTTGCCTTTAGTACATATTGGGTAAAATAGCACACATGTGTCAGCTGAAGCCCTGGCAGCAGAGGAGCAAGGGTGACTGGAGATGGGGGAGGGTTCAGGCTCCTGATAGTCTGCAGCACCACCCTCTAAGCCTCCCCAGATAAATAGAGAACGCAACTAAAAGAGGCTAGCCTGCTCTGCAAACTCAACATTGTGACAACTCTCCTAGCTCTTCCTGATGGAAACTCTGGAGTCTTCCCTGGGTTTACTCTTTTGTCAAAGGAGAAAGTGGTTAAGAACACACAGAGCACTCAGCATTTGAAGTATCAGGAAGAGGAACAGGAGTCTGGGAAAGGTCCGAGAGGCTAGCCCAGTAATAAAGCTACACAATACGGTAAAGGGTGCAGGGCAGGGGTTGAAGAAGGGAAAGCAGATCATAGTCAGGTGGAGTTAGTAAAAAAAAAAAAAAGATAGAAAATAGTTCCTTTTTTTTGGCCAGGGCTGGGTTTGAGCCAGCTACCTTGGCATATGGGATCGGCACCCTATATTTGAGCCACAGGTGCCACCCCCAAAATAGTTCCTTTTCTAATGGTGATTTTGGTGCACAGAAGCCAGATTGACAAGTGAAAAGGAATCAGGGGAGCAGAAGAAAGGTGGACAATGTTTTAAAGACACCAGAGTATTCAGAGAAGGAAGGAGAGACAAAGAATACCACTAGATACAGCTTAAAATTGCTTACTACCTGCTCTGGTTTGGATATTTGAAATTTAATTTCCAATGCGGGAGGTGGAGTCTGGGGGGAGGTTTTTGGGTTGTGGAGGCAAGACCCCTCTTGGAAGGCGTGGTGCTGTCTGCACAGGGATGAGTAGGTTCCTGCTCTGTTAGTTTCCCCGAGTGTTCCCGCTGTTGTTGTAAAGAACCCGCCCCTTCTTGCTCTCTCACCATGTGATCTGCACACACTGGCTCCCTTTCCCCTTCTCCCATGAGTGAATCTTCCTGAGGCCCTCATCAGAAGCAGATGCTGGTGCCACACTTCTTACAGGCCGCAGAACCATGAGCCAAATAAACCTCTTTTCTTTATCAGTTACCCAACCTCATGTTTTCCTTTATAGAGACAAAAAAGAACAGTCTACTCAGGCTATGATAACAGCCCCTGGTGGGGACTCACTTCCTGGTTCATGGCCACTTTTTGCTGTGTCCGTGCATGGTAGAGGGGCAAAGGGTCCCTTTCATAATGGCACTAATCTCGTTTATGAGGGCCCCACCCTAATTACTTTTCTAAGGCCCCATCTCAAATGCTATCACATTACATATTAGGTTTCAATGTTTGAATTTTTGCAGACACATTCAGCCTATTGCACTTAGTTTTGCACCAGAAAGACATAAGGTGGTGAAAGAGGTGGAAAGAGCCAGTGGAAGGGCAGTCATCCATCCTCCAGTAAGGCCAATCCCTTCCCTTCCATCCAAGCCCATCACTTTTGTCTGCTCAAGGCCGTGCTCTGGCACTTCTCTTTTTCTCTTGCTTCATCATTTTTTCCACTTTCTGCTAAATATTTCCCATCAGCATACAAACCCGTTAAGATTTCTTTGATCTTAAAAACAAATTAATAAACAAAAAATCTTCTTGAACTCACATTTTGCTCTTGAGCCATTTCCTGGTTCTCCCCTTTGGTTTTTAGAAAAACATCTCCTCTCCCGAGTTAACCCCATTGAGTCGTGGTGGGGTACAGGGGTGTGCCCACCATTCTATTGGAATCTCCCTTCTCAAGGCCATCAAGGACTTTCAGGTGGGTAAACTCAACAGTCAGAGAATAGTCCTTGTTTTCCATGACATATCTGCAGCACGTGACCTGTGTGGGCTGTGCCTTCTCTCGACCTGTCTCTGCACTTGGGCCCTGGGATGCCATGCTTGCCTAGTTTTTGTACCACTCCTTTGGCTGCTCCTTTTCCTCTTTTGCTGATTCCTGTCTGTGTTCACAGCGCTGAAGACTGGATTGCCCTAAAGACCAGTCTTTGGTCCTCTTGTCTTTTTTACCTCTACTCACTCTGATGGTAATTTTTCCCTAATGTCATGACTTTAAATGCCAGTCCCGACCTCTCCCCAGAACTACACACTAAGTACCCAATTGCCTACCAAACATCTTGCGCTGAAGAGCATCAGAGACTGAGCTCCTGACATGCCAGCCCTCTGTCTGATTCTTCCAAAACTTGCCCCATCCCGCCACACAGCAGCTCCTTTTGTCCTGTTGCTTAGGCCAAAGTCTCAGTGTTGTTCTTGCCTCTTGTCTTATTTTGGGCCTAGCACATTATCTCTTAGTAAATACTGTTGGCCCCACCTTCAAAATACCTCCAGCCTCTGACCACTTCGCCTCCACTGTCAGCTGCACTGGGCCTGGGCCTGGGCCAGCCCACAGCATCGTTTAAGTAGATTTGCGGCACCAGCCTGGTGATGGGACTCCCTGCTTTCATCTTCGTGCCCTTCCATCTAGTCTTGCTTGGCACAACAGCCAGACTAATCCTACTAAAATTTAATTCAGATGATATCACTCCTCTGGGTCAAAGCCATCCAGCGATTTCTCATCTTGCTCAGAGTAAAAGCCAATTGCTGTGACCTTTGAGATGGAACTGACTTCATTTCACCAGCTTTCTTGATTTCCATCTCTTGGGCACACACATGATGTTCCAGGCATGTCACACCTCAGGGCCTTTGCACCTGCTCCTGGCCCTGGAATGCATCCTTTCTCACCTGCTTCAAGGTTTTCTTAGGGACCCTTTACCTGAGCCCCCTGAGCATCCTCTCCTGACACTCAGTCACCTCT
This sequence comes from Nycticebus coucang, assembly GCF_027406575.1. NCBI lineage: Eukaryota > Metazoa > Chordata > Mammalia > Primates > Lorisidae > Nycticebus > Nycticebus coucang. Next base: position 93,227,700 of record NC_069794.1, on the reverse strand, counting down.
TCCCTGCTTTACCTTTTCCCTTACAGCAAGGATTTTGGCCACCACGTGTCATTCATGCTGGTGGTGGGCGGCTGTGTGTTGCTTCATGATGGGGTATCAGCAGTGCTGTTAAAATAAGGAGGTGTGGGGTCAGACACCCACACGTTTAATGTTCTGGGCTGCAGTATCCCCACTGTCTGAAACAGGGCTTAGCACTTACAATGCTGGATAACTGAGATAACATCGGAGAACAGAGGGATGATTGATATGTCACCGTCTTGAGGTGGGCTGGGATCTAGGAAGCATGGTGACAGGGATAGATGCAAAAAATACCACTTTCTTATTTTAGGAGGCAGGACAGCGGAAGGAGTTCAGAAAGCTCCTGCTATTTATCATTTGCACTTTGAAGCAAATCATTACCAATATGTCACCTCTATGTTTTTAAGCCTCTTATTTCTAGTTATGGTAGGAAGGAAAAGCTTGACTTTGTCCCTGTGTTAAAGGAACAGCTATGCTGTTAAGAAGCTCAGTAGAGAAAGCCTAGCAGCCTTGGCATTGTCTTACACCTGAGGGAAACCTGCTTTACTGTTGAACACGTGTCATTTATGAAGCATCAAAAGACGTCGTCATTACTGGCTTGTGATACGGAGTTACAAGGACTAGACCCATCACATCTGCTTCCATTCCTTACGCCCAAGACTCCTCGGACCCTCAGAATCCAAAGCCAACATCACTCAGCCTTCTTTTCTCCCTGGTGTTTCTTTCTTTCTCTTTGACATGAGAAGCCTGTTGAGAATCCCAGTTAATCTCAAACTTCAAATCACAGATTCTCCTTGTGCTTGCGTCTTTAGCACTTAAACCAATTTGAAGTGGGTACTTAGAGAACTGCTCAAGGACAAGTCCAAGGGCGGGGGGTGGCAAAGACAGGAGAGAGGACCAGGACCAGGACTGGATGCCTGGGTGTGTGGGCAGGAACAGGCAAGGTCTGGGTCTGGCAGTGCCTGGGGACAGTGGCCCTGGGTACCAGGGTGCCACAGATTTCTTGGTAAAATGTTAGACTGCATGCCCCACTTGATCTTGGATTCTGGAAAATATAAAAAATAGTAAGAGAAAGAAAACAAAATTTGGTTTGATCACATAGAAATCTTATTCATGGTACACGATAATAGTCAATATACTGTGATTTAATTGTTTGTTTGAATGTCTGTCTCCCTCCTTCTCTGAGGCAGAAAGACCACCCCCGTTCCTCCTCAGACTATTCATTGTAAAGATGGCCAGAATGAAAACCTTACAAAATATGCATTAGTCAAATTTATCACTAAGGCTTCGGGTCAATAGTAAGCTACTAGTAGTTAAAGTGTTGGGGAGTCAAAACTTATATATAGATTTTTGACTGTGTCAAGGCTTAGTGCCCTTAACACCTGTGTTGCTTCAGGGTCAAGGAAATACATGTTTTTACAGAATATTTATAAGACTATATATTATAGGTCAGGCAGGGTGGCTCACGCCTGTAATCCCAGCACTCTGGGAGGCTGAGGCAGGCGGATTGCCTGAGATTACAAACTCTGAGACCAGCCTGAGTAAGGGAGAGACCCTGTCTCTAAAAATAGCTGGGTATTGTGGCAGGTGCCTGTAGTCTCAGCTACTCAGGAGGCTGAGGCAAGAGGATCACTTGAGCCCAAAAGTTTGAGGTTGCTGTGAGCTATGATGCCACGGTACTCTATCCAGGGTGACAGAGTGAGACTCTGTCTCAAAAAAAAGAAAAAAAAAGACTACATATTGTTATAAACTATTTCAAATCTTTTGTGGAATAGGATAGGATAGGATATAACTTACATTAATTTTTAAATGCTATTTGTCAGGTTAATTTTATCTCAGTTTCATCCAAGCATAACCACGAGTGTCTAAAGGAGCCACACTTTTTTTTTTTTTTTGTGGTCATCCATCATGTACTTGAGTCTGCATAGTTTTTGCAATTAGGAAATAAAAGGGAACATTTGGAAGTTACCAGAAACAAGCCTGGGCCTTCCATGGGTTAAGGCGAATTCGTGAAGTTCCAAGGTTTTTAGATCCCATTCTGAATTCTTCAGTAGGTTACTAGGTGTTCAGCGGGTTCTGCAGTGAATGACTTGTTTTGTCACTTAAGGTAAATCACTTGGATTACTTCATGCTTCCTTTTGTTTGAATATAGGGGAACAAGTAAGAATAATCGGGATGGGATGTAAGAAGTAATTAACCAAGAGATCCTAACGGGCACCCAGGCCGAGGTTAGAGAGAAAGGAAATAATTCCACAACGGAATTTTGAAGTTTTTGGGGTATTTTAGTGATGCACCAGTCTGAGTAACAGTGATCTATATTAAAGGACTTTTTAATGGGCCTGGTTTGGAGTTTACTCTAATAGCTTCTGATGCCAAATAGATTTTGACCTTGAGTCCCCTCAGTTTCAAAGAAGAGAATTCTTAGGGTGCCCTCGAAAGAGCCGTTTCAACATCTTAGTCTATGTGGAACTCTCTTTGGATTCTAGTAACGTCACATAGTTACTGCTTAACTAAAGTCCCCCTGGTTGCCCTAAGAAGTTTATTATTTTTTTTATTAGTAAATCATAGCTGTGTACATTAATGCAATCATGGGGCACCATACACTGGTTTTATAGACCATTTGACACCTTTTCATCACACTGGTTCACATAGCCTTCCTGGCATTTTCTTAGCTATTGTGTTAAGACATTTATATTCTACATTTACTAAGTTTCACATGTACCCTTGTAAGATGCACCGCAGGTGTAATCCCACCAATCACCCTCCCTCCACCCATCCTCCCCCCTCCCTCCCCTCCCTCTCTTCCTTCCCCCTATTATTAGGTTATAACTGGGTTATAGCTTTCATGTGAAAGCCATAAATTAGTTTCATAGTAGGGCTGAGTATATTGGATACTTTTTCTTCCATTCTTGAGATACTTTACTAAGAAGAATATGTTCCAGCTCCATCCATAGAAGATTATTTTATATTTATGAATATAAATGTTCTTTGATGTGGTCATCCTAATCAAATCCCTTGAAAACATACCAAACAGGGTTTTTATTTAACCCACAATTTATCACTCCATTCCATCTCTTTTATGGAAAATTAATTTATTTAAAAACTCCTAAGTGTAAACAATTAATTTATACTTCTACATTCAGTTTTATTTTATTTATTTATTTTTTGCAGTTTTTGGCTGGGGCCGGGTTTGAACCTGCCACCTCTGATGTATGGGGCCAGCGCCCTACTCCTTTAAGCCACAGGCACCATCCTACACTCAGTTTTAAATGCTTGGATTTTATTCTGTAAGGACAGAGCCCAGAGCAATGGTCTAAGTCCCTAAATGGATGAAATAGAGATTGTATTAAAGACTAATCTCATTTTTATTACCTATTAGGATCCATATTTTATTTCTAATACTCTCTCCCATTTGAACGTGTCGAAAATATTCAAGGAGTTCACTCTACAGTGTGTGTCTGTGGGCTCCATGTATCCTTCACGCTGCTGGTGGGTGGCTGGGTGTTGCTTCATGCTTATGTATAAGCTGTGCTGTTAAAGTAAGGAGGCTATGGGGTCAAACACCCACACATTTAATGTTGGATTTGGATCTTCAAGTCTTCGCAGGAATTGAAATATGAAATTTAATTTTTTGGTATTCTACGAAGAAAAAACAACACTGTTTCTAGTAAAAATACAGACTGAATAAAATTTGAAACCTCAGCTTCCCACCATAAATTTTTCTTCCTCCATTAAGATATGATTTCCTATCAAAATAAATAAACTTTGAGAAGTCAATTTAGTTTGGGAGCTATCCTGCGGTTTCTACTTATATTGTATACATGTTGAATAAGGGCACTTGTTGAAAGGTATTAGATCCAAAATAACAAAAGAAAGATGGAGGAGAATTTATTACTTCTGGTATTATCTTGAGCTCTTCTTTCCAAAAGAGTTGAGGGAAGGGGCACTATTTCTCTGTCACACATAAAACTGAATAAATAAGTTAGTTGTACATTTGCTAGTTAAAATAGCCAATGTCTCATTACCAGCCCTTTCTCTGATGGATAGCATGCAAATATTTTCTCCCATTCTGTATGTTTTCTATTTGCTCTATTGATTGTTTCCTTGGCTGTGCGGAAACTTTTTAGTTTGATCAGATCTCATTGTTTATTTTTGTTGTTGCTCTAATCGTTTTGGGGGGTCTTCTTCATAAATACTTTGCCTAGGCCAAGATCTATAAGAGATTTTCTTCTAGAATTCCTATAGTTTCATGTCTATGTGGAACTCTCTTGGGATTCTAGTAACGTCACATAGTTACTGCTTAACTAAAGGTTTAAGCCTGTTATTGATCATAAATTAATTTTTGTGAGTGGTGAAGGTTTTGTCTTGTCTTCTACATGTAGCTACCCAGTTTGCCCAGCACCATCTACTGAGTAGAGATTCTTCCCCAGTGTGCGTCTTTGTCTGTTTTATCAAAAATTGGATGAGCTTAGGAGGATGGTTTCATGTCTGGGTTCTCCATTCTGATCCATCAGTCTGTGTGTCTGTTTTTATGCTTGAGCAAATCACCAGGAAATGATCAAACGAGCCCATTAAAAAGTGAGCAAAAGACATGAATAGAATCTTTCCAAATGAAGATAGACTAATGGTCACTAAGTTTCCAATCATTAGCAAAATGCAAATCAAAATCACCATGAGATATCACTTAACTCCAGTGAGAATGGCCCAGATCAAAAATTCCCAAAGTGACAGAGGCTGGTGTGGATGTGGAGAGAAAGGAGCACTCGTTACACTGATGGTGGGAATGCGAACAAGTACAACCTCTACCGAAAGTGGTATGGAGATTTCTCAAAGACCTAAAAGCAGACCTACCATTTCATACAGCAATCCTACTACTAGGCATTTGCCCAAAGGACAAAAAAGTTATTTTATCATAAAGACGCTTGCACTTGAATGTTTATTGCAGTGCAATTTACAATTGCAAAGACGTGGAAACAACCCAAGCGCCCATCACTGCATGAACGGATTAATAAAATGTGGTATATGTACACCATAAAATACTACTCAGCCATAAAAAAATGGTGATCTAGTATCTTTTGTAACAAGCTGGAGGGAATTAGAGACCATTCTTCTTGGTGAAGTACGGCAAGAATGGAAAAACAAACACCGTATGTACTCAATACTAAATTAGAACTAGTTGATCAATACTTATGTGCACATATGGAAACAAAACTCAACAGAATTCAAGCAGTGGGGGGGTGGGGTGGGGAGGGAATAGGTAAACTCAACCCAACAGGTACAACCCACACTTTCTGGTGAAAGGCAATTTATAACTTTGACTTAAAATATACAAAAGCAAACTATGTAACCGAAATGTGTGCAACCCCATAATATTCTGGGGGGAAAAAAGAACAATTTAAAATAAAAATAAATAAATAAAATAGCCAAACTCTAGGTTTCTACAGAGCAATTCCCAGGTGAAGGTGTATTCCAGAGAATATGCTAGGATTTCAGAGACTGCTAGTAAAATAACCTGGGTTTCTCCTTCTCATGGTTTTGGCCACATGGGTGTCTGAACCAAGAATGAGAAGCTGCCTCTTGCCTCATTTTCTAGTGGCTACGTGAAGCCTCCGTGTGTTTTTATTTCTAGCTCTGTGCACAGCACCAGCATCGAAATCGGTTCTTCCCTTTGCCGTCTGCCCTCTCACTGCCCTGAGCCAAGGCACCTCAGGTCAGTACCTGGGCCTAAGTAAATGTTTGAGAGGTGAGTAGTTAATGTATCAAAGAAATTGACTTGCTAGTGAAAAGACAGAAATATCACCTTACAAATAAAGTTGGATTTTCCTTTCTTCTCTGCTGTCATTGACTGTTTAGAAAATACATTTAATTTAAGAAACTTATAGCTAGTAACAAAGACGTGAGAAATGTTTGTGTCCCAATTTTAAAGAAAAACTAGAGTCAACTCTAAATTATCCTGGGAGTAACAATTTAGGCTCAAAGTCTCCCTTTTTGTAACATACATGTTGAAATACCTCTTTACTCTTCTGAAGTGATATTTCTAGGTAACCTAACGATGCACATAATCACACAAAAAATGAAATATAAATGGCAGCATAAGATCGAAATTTAAGGAATGTAACCTGAACTGTGTTTCCATATGTATCGTAAATGATAAAACTGGAAGATACGTTGTACAAATTTCTGAAACATTTCACAGAGAGTAAACAGAGAGAAACCCCTCTGGGCGCTCTGCCTTCTCAAGCCCTGGGAGGCGCAGTAAGGGAGTTCAGAAGTGGGCTCTTTGTGGCTTGGAGCGAGTTGCTCCTCCTCGCTGAGCTGTAGCTTCCTCATATTTAACCAGGACTCTATTTCCCAGGGATGCTATTTGGAGAGCATTCAACATTCCATGGAATGCAGCTAGCCTAACGTCTAGTTTATAGTAGCTTCTCAGGGAGCGCTCATTTTCTTTAGCAGGGAAGTCAAAAGTTACTGTGTATCTAAGGCTTATTTGCTACTTTTTACCCAGTTGAGCTTAGCCTCTTTCTAGCAGGGAAAATGAGAAGTGGGAGTAATTGAGAGCCTGAGCTGTTAAAGAAAGAACCCACCTTGACTGCTTTCTCTCCTTGACTCTCTTTCCCAAGCAGATGGAATAAATAGGGTCCAATTTCCATTTCTTCTCCAATCCTTGGTCTTTTCAAGCTAGCGGCCTTGTACCTGTCTGACCGCCTGTCACTGGAGAAAAGGGCACTTTGCAAGCTGTTGTTAGGTGTGTTGAGAATAGGATTGTAATTTGGAAAACAAGAGCTGTGCCCAGCAATGTTCATCTGAGACTCTGGTTTATGGGGGTTAGGGGAGGTGGTGGTGGGAAGGGAATGACTCTCGTGAGGCAGGCGGAGCTGGCGGGGCAGGGACAGAAGCCCATTGTCCCCTACTGTGTGCCAATTGTAAAGTGCAAACCAAGGGGATTTTCTTTTTAATGTCTAAAAAGAATTTTCCAATACTTCTCTTAGGCTGGTAGCTTCTTCTTTTTTTTTTTTTTGGTAGTTCTTTTATTTTTATTTTTATTTATTTTTTATTTTTTTGTAGAGACAGAGTCTCACTTTATGGCCCTCGGTAGAGTGCTGTGGCCTCACACAGCTCACAGCAACCTCCAACTCCTGGGCTTAAGCGATTCTCTTGCCTCAGCCTCCCGAGCAGCTGGGACTACTGGCGTCCGCCACAACGCCCGGCTATTTTTTGGTTGCAGTTTGGCCGGGGCCGGGTTTGAACCCGAGGCTGGTAGCTTCTAAATAAAATCTCTTAATATATTTGGGAGGAGAAAAAGGTAGTTTTCTTAAGAGAACAATTCAACCTGTACACTAAACCTGTAGTTTTAGTTTGGGAAATTTTTGCCTTTTAGTACATTGAGGGGAAATTTTAAAGGGGAATTCTTTTCTCCCGTTCATTTAGAAATTCCTGTGAACAGTGTTTTCGCCGTTGTATTTTCATGTTTTAGAAAGTGGTCCTTATCCTGCATAGCAAAATAAGCTCCTTAAAAAATTATCTAGAGCAGCAAAATGTCATCTCCTATTTCATACCCTCATAAACGCTCTGAATTGGATGAAAAGCCCGAGTGGAGGTGCAGTCCTCTCTGGTTACCACCTTTTCTAGGTTTCCCTTCCCTTCTTGATTCTGCTTTTTGATAAGAGATCAGGTAACCATGACAACACTGCAGGGTGGAAGTCCTTTTATTTTTTGTGCTTTACATAATCCCCAAAATAAATCTGCTATCTGTGTGACACTTGTTTCCTTTTCTTACAGACTTTTTTCTTTAATCTTAGCACAGTATATCCTGAAAGAAGCTGGCTACTGCAGAGGATCTGCTGCCACAGATGTGACTTCCTATTAGCAGTGAGTTGACTTTGCATTTTCTGAAGCTCTGATTCCCACCATGAATTCTCACCATACACACTTCAGACTAAATTACAGCTCTATTATCCACTTGTTGGAGACTAGCAAGACTGTGATGATTCACCTGGGTCTTTTCTGATTTAGGATTTACACAGTCCAAGTTCTGTGTCACCAAGAATGGCAGCCACTGTTATCGTGTGGCCCCTGAGATGGGGGTGGAGTGGGGGTGTTTCACAGGGATAGTGCTGGCAGGAAACTTGCTACAGTCCTTGGTGAATATGAAACACTGATTTTGCACTCTCCCAAATTGGGATGGTGCAGTAAGATAGCTTGACCTATTACTTTTTGAAAAAAATCAAGATTCTAATGTCATTTAACAGGTGAATATCAACAATCTGCCTTTGAAATGAGACTACGTATGGTATCTTCCTGGAGATTTTTGAGCCACACCAAATGACTAGCTACTTTTTGTCCTCTCGGTGAACCAAAATAAATATTTGATTGCCTGCTATAAATTCTAGAGACTTCCATAGTGATGAAGGCTCCCCACAAGACGATGGAAACAACACTGGTCCCTACGGTACTGGCTATATGGAGATTCAGGCAGATTTAATGGCGCATAGTTCTTGATTAGATGGAAAAGTTATCATCAGAGTCAGGATCGGGACGTTGTTCTGAAGGCAGACTCAGTTCTCCCCTTTACCCACTGGCTTGTACAGTGCTCAGGCAAACTGTTATTAATTCGATTTATTCCCCTAATGGCTAAATTCTCCTCTCTCTGAGGAACAGTAATATAAAAGACACATGGAACTTTCTTCTGCATGTCTACCAATTAAGGGTTATTGAGTTTAATGAATCTCCTCGACAGCACCCAACTCTCCTGTCTCAATTCAGACAATCTCCTGGGAGTTGGGGCTCTGAGTAGGGACTGTGGGAACAAGCCCATGAATTTGTTGAATGACCTTACAGTTCCATTTAAGGACACGTTTATCCTCCCTGGAGCACATCATGGATCATGTGTAACCACATGAAGTGTCATGATATCACCCTCATACAAAGTGACTGGACATTCAAATGACCTCCATTCAGAATGAATGGGTGAGCTCAGGGTCACTGAAGAGATTGTGTCCAGCCAAAGGTGCTCAGGAGACAGTGGGAGCAAATCCATTCCACCCTGTATCAGCTCCAAAGAAGGTGTTTTTTTTCTAACTTTCACAAAAACCACTGTCACCAGTGGCCTTGGGTAAAGTGGCTTCAGTATGTCGCCATCCATGCCTGACGGCCAGTGTAAATGATGTCTCAGCATCCGGATGCTGTGAGAATGGGCAAGATCGGGAAAGAGGATGAAGACTTGGGTGGAGGGAAGGGGAAAGTTAATGCACAGACACTGCAGCATCTGAGGTCAGACTGGCTTTGATTATCTCTTATCTCTCTGTGATTTTGTATTCTCATCTTGAAATGGGCTAATGCTACCTTGTGTCATGACTGTGCAGATTCACTGAGATCATGAGCGTAATGCTCTTTGCCCAGTGCCCAGCAGATAGAAAGGGCTCGATGACTGTGAGCGTTAGTTATCGTGGTTGTCTCTGGCTCTCCCCACCCTGGCCCTAACTCTTAGTATTTGTTTGACCTGCCGTTTTGCGGGAGCTGAGGATGGGTTCTGTGGCACTGCCGAAGGAGAGGGTTTAGAGGAAGAAGGGAAAGTCCAGTGTGGGTAATGAACAAACCAAATCTGGAGGGGACACAAAGTATTAAGACCTACATGGAGATTTAACCAGGGACACATGTTTAACAAACACGAATTTTTTTAACCCAAACCAGTTTGATTTAGGTTTTTATTTTATTCATTTGGCCTATCAGATGTCATGCTTTTTTTTTTTTTATTGTTGGGGATTCATTGAGGGTACAATAAGCCAGGTTACACTGATTGCAATTGTTAGGTAAAGTCCCTCTTGCAATCATGTCTCGCCCCCATAAAGTGTGACACACACCAAGGCCCCACCCACCTCCCTCCTTCCCTCTTTCTGTTTCCCCCCCATAACCATAATTGTCATTAATTGTCCTCATATCAAAATTGAGTACATAGGATTCATGCTTCTCCATTCTTGTGATGCTTTACTAAGAATAATGTCTTCCACGTCCATCCAGGTTAATACGAAGGATGTAAAGTCTCCATTTTTTTTAATGGCTGAATAGTATTCCATGGTATACATATACCACAGCTTGTTAATCCATTCCTGGGTTGGTGGGCATTTAGGCTGTTTCCACATTTTGGCGATTGTAAATTGAGCTGCAATAAACAGTCTAGTACAAGTGTCCTTATGATAAAAGGATTTCTTTCCTTCTGGGTAGATGCCCAGTAATGGGATTGCAGGATCAAATGGGAGGTCTAGCTTCAGTGCTTTGAGGTTTCTCCATACTTCCTTCCAGAAAGGTTGTACTAGTTTGCAGTCCCACCAGCAGTGTAAAAGTGTTCCCTTCTCTCCACATCCACGCCAGCATCTGCAGTTTTGAGATTTTGTGATGTGGGCCATTCTCACTGGGGTTAGATGATATCTCAGGGTTGTTTTGATTTGCATTTCTCTAATATATAGAGATGATGAACATTTTTTCATGTGTTTGTTAGCCATTCGTCTGTCGTCTTTAGAGAAAGTTCTATTCATGTCTCTTGCCCATTGATATATGGGATTGTTGGCTTTTTTCATGTGGATTAATTTGAGTTCTCTATAGATCCTAGTTATCAAGCTTTTGTCTGATTGAAAATATGCAAATATCCTTTCCCATTGTGTAGGTTGTCTCTTTGCTTTGGTTATTGTCTCCTTAGCTGTACAGAAGCTTTTCAGTTTAATGAAGTCCCATTTGTTTATTTTAGTTGTTGTTGCAATTGCCATGGCAGTCTTCTTCATGAAGTCTTTCCCCAGGCCAATATCTTCCAGTGTTTTTCCTATGCTTTCTTGGAGGATTTTTAGTGTTTCATGCCTTAAATTTAAGTCCTTTATCCATCTTGAATCAATTTTTGTGAGTGGGGAAAGGTGTGGGTCCAGTTTCAGTCTTTTACATGTAGACATCCAGTTCTCCCAACACCATTTATTGAATAGGGAGTCTTTCCCCCAAGGTATGTTCTTGTTTGGTTTATCGAAGATTAGGTGGCTGTAAAATGTTAGTTTCATTTCTTGGTTTTCAATTCGATTCCAAGTGTCTATGTCTCTCAGATGTCATGCTTTTAAAGACAGATGTCTCTGTCTGAAGAAGGTGAAGGTGGTGAAGTGCTTGCATACAATAATTATTACTTGTGGATTGAGAACTCGAGGGCAGGTTGTCGTATTTGCTTCTCTGTCAACAATTACAGAGCTTGCTGCCCACATCACAGGAGGAGCCGTCTTTTGCACCTTGCTGTCCAGTGCGGTCATCTGACTCCCGATTCATTATGGGCCCAGAGCTTTCAATAATCAGGAAAGGACCAGGACTAGGTCCTCCTCTGTTTATATTTAAATAAAGCTTATTATTTCCCCTTCTTTAAAAAATTTGGTGGGTGGCGCCTGTGGCTCAAAGGAGGAGGGCGCCAGCCCCATATACTGGAGGTGGCGGGTTCAAACTCAGCCCCAGTCAAAAACTGCAAAAAAAAAAAAAAAAAAAAAAAAAAAATTCACTGGAAACCAGATGGCTTTACAAATAGACATCTAGCTATGATGGCTGTCCATGAACACTTTCTATGCTGTAGTTAGAATCTATTTAAGTTCTCCAGTGATGGGAGAAAATTCTAGGCTCAGAAAATGTTTACTTGTTTAAAACAAAATGCCATAATGTCATCTTTCAAAGCCTCTGAGAGCCTCTGAAAGCAAATATGTCTAATTCGGTCATTCTTTGAACTTGCTGAATTGAATTCCTATATAGGAGTCCCAGGTTTTAAGCCAACTCTTCTCTCCTCTCCTGTCCTCTCCTCTTTTTTTGACTTTTAACATCTGCAAGAAGTGTAGGAAGGCCCCTGCCTTGGGAGCAGGGCCTGGGCTGTAGAGCCGGGTCTGCTTCTCCCTGTGATCTTGATCAAGTTATGAAATCTCTCACAGGCTTGGTTTTGCCTTATGTAAAATGAGGAAGTTGACGTTACCTTCAAAAGGGCCGGCTCTGGAAGTTGTGAGGACTGGTGCAAATGAGAATGTGGTGCTTCTTGTTCAAAATGCAGGAGAAACGGGCTGATACAGATGCTAGAATATAACGCTTTTCCTTTCTTCCATGGCCTCTCAACTTGTCATGGTGTTTTTTTGTTTGTTTGTTTTTTGCTATTTACTACCATTCTAAGTAAGGAAGAAATAAAACTTCAAATGTAGCCGGGCATTGTGGTGGGCGCCTGTAGTCCCAGCTACTTGGGAGGCAGAGGCAGGAGAATCACTTGAGTCTAGCAGTTGGAGGTTGCTGTGAGCTGTGATGCCACCACACTCTACTCAGGGTGACAGCTTGAGGCTCTGTCTCAAAAAAAACAAACAAACAAACTTCAAATTAGCATGAATTTACCATGCATCTTTATATTGTACGCTGTCGGCTTTAAATGCACATGTGAGAGTGTTCACCTCACGTGGGTGGAATTGGCCATGCAATCTGCATTTGGTAGCTCTTACATGCACAAGTTTCACTCTTGGAACAGTGGAAGCACAGAACTGACTGACACGTTTTCACTCACTTTGGGGGCACGTTCTACCAACACTCTGCCTTCAGCTTACTGATGAGGAAGGAAGGCCTAAAAGGAGAAGGAGTTATGCAGGTTGCTTTTGTTTTCTTTCCTTCAATGTCATCATTTTTGTGGTAAGTGAGGAGTGAAAGTAACCCACGTCAGGAAGGAAATGAGCATTGTCAGGGCTCCTTGGTCCTTTGTCTTCTCTGAATTTGAAGCAAGTTCTGTTTCATGCAGAAAGGATGGCCTCTTGGGGAACAGTCGTTCTCCTTCTTGCCTCTACTTAGCTGTAGATTGAACATGCTTGCTGAGCACTGACTTTGAATCTCGCTGAGCTCCCACGTGCTGTGGGTCACTGGGATTCTCTGCTCACCAGACGTATGGAGCCGTAAACGTGATGAGCTGGTGGAGTGGCGAGCTGTGGACACATACTGCCCGGGTCTCTCCGCGTACATATGCCCCATTCTCCTGCTGGTTTTCACTTACAAACACAAGTTCAAAGATGAACTCATCCAGAATTTCCAAGGACGGCAACACACATCATCAACCGGGCAGGGTCCTTCCATGCTCAGAGCTCTGTGGGACTGCACAGGTCTGATGTTTACGTCTCTGGATCCCATATGCTGACGTGACGATTTCTTGACCTTATTCATTCTTGGACATGTTCTGTCTTTACAGAGTGACTTGATGGAATGACTTCAACTTAAGGAATTGCTGATCTGATCGTGGCATTTTAAAAATTAACTTTACAGGAGTCTAATTTACACATATAGAATTCACTTACGACAAATAAACCCTTGGATTGTTTTTTTGACATTTGTACAGTTGTGTCCCTGTCACCACCTTCCAGTTTTAGAACAGTTCCATAAACCCAAGTTCCCTCATGCCCACTCGCAGTGACTTTCCACCCCAGCCCAGCCAATGCTAGATTAGGGCACAGTCCACAGCCACCAGGTGGACAAAATGTGTGCACGGTGACATCCCTGGTTCTAAACGGCAGCTAGCAATCCAGCCACAGGGTAAAATTCCTAGACCATTGGTTCCTTGGAGTAAGAATTTTCAAGGTATGGGAGCTGGGAGGCGGAGGACTTAGGTCACCATGGGCCACCAAAAGTGTCTTTGTGTGAATTTTAAAAGGGTGCCTCCTCTAGAAAGAGGAAGCCCAGGGGCTTGGTAAGCCAAGTCTAGGCCACATTTCAGCCTTTACCTCCCTAAGCCACCTGGGGCTGGACTCAACCTGGAGAACAGTACCCAGTGGTCTTAGGGGAGATGTTAATTATGAAAGATGGAGGGGAATAGCCAAGATCCAGCCCTCTTACCAACTTGAGCAATTTATTAACCCCTCTAAGCCTCTGTTTCACTTCTACACAGTGTAGAGATCGGTAGAATTTACCTTGCAGAGTTGTCATGGTGACAGAGTGTGGAAGGAGGAATAAGGCAAGGCGCGATGTTTACAATTGTGGTCATTGTTGTTATTGGCTGGAAAGTGTCCCAAGCGCTATTGTTTCTAGCACATTCCAGGCTCCCTCTTTAACACTTGTTTACCAACTGTTTTCAGCTGAGCTCATTGATGAACTACATCCCTAACTCTAGTTCCAATTTTAGAGTAAAACCCAACAGGTACCTCAAATTGTATTTAACAATTTTACTGTAAGGACAACCTTGTTGAAATCAGCTTTCCTGTGAGTCAGCCCTGCTTTGTTTCTTTCTTTACATTCACTTAACCAGAATGCTTTAAAGATGCAGGTATGTTTCTGTCAGCAGCTCCTTTTTCTTTCTGGCTGAGTCATTCATGTCCTCCTTTGTTACGTGGAGAGGGTGGAGTGCAGAGATTCTGAGGGTGTCTTCTGGTTCTAGGATGCAATGATTGGTGGTTACCTCGGGGGAGGAGGAAACACTCATACAAAGAAAAGCCACTGTTGGTTTAGGTAGAATTTCTTTTCATCAAGTCTTTGTCTTCCTGTTTTGAGTATTTGTAATGCATCGGTAGGTTTTGGTAACTCTGATTAAATCTCATCTGTGATTCACAGAAGAAGAAAGCCTCCACCTTCGCTCCCGGAGGCTTTGAAAACTGATGGGAAGCCACCTCCTGGCTCTTGGGCTCCCTCCATGTCATGGGTGTGACGGGGGCTGTGAAGGACAGAGAAGGGGCCAGGAAGGAAAGGGCAGCGTCTGCGCTGGGCTCTGGGTGGGCGGCACTCCCCGTGCACGCTGACAGGTGGAGGTGCTGGAACCATTCTTTATCCTTGACATCTGAGTTAGGATGGGATTGATCAAATTTAGGGCATCTTCTGGTTAAAGAAAATATTAATGAAAGCATTGCCCTTTTCATGAATGGTATGTCTGCTTTTCTTTTTATAACGGGAAGTAATTAGAAAAGAAAGATGCCTTGTTTCTACAGACATGAAGGAGATATTTTAAAGGGCTTGAATTCAATTCTTTACTTTTTAAAACTTTTTATTATGAAATACACAGAAGCAGAGAGAATAACATGATAAAGCTCCACATACCGTCTATCCTATTGAACAATTATCACTCTGGCCTACCCTGCAGATTATTTTGCAGTAAACCACAGACATCCTATGCGTATCATTTCATTGTAAGGTTTTTGTACATACCTCTAAAATGCAATTAAATTACAGAAAAGAGAAAAAGAAAAGAAAAAATAATTCCTTAATATCAGCAGATAGTAAAGTCTCCCAATTATTTAGATTTTTTATAGTTCAAATATGATTCACATATTGCAATTTGTAAATTTTCTTCTACATCTGTAATCCGGTGGTTCTTAAAGTAGGGTTCCCAGACCAAGAGCATCAGTATCACCTGGAAACTTATTTCTAAATGCTAATTCGCTGGTATCTGCAAGACCAACTGACTCAGAAGGTCTGGGGATGGGACTTCTTGAGCAGCCTCTGGTGATTCGATGAACACTGAAGTTTAGGAATCTTTATGTTCACCTCCTCCACCTGTCTCTGTCTTTCTCTGTCTCTCATCCGTGAAATGGATTTGTTAAGAAATTGAGGCTGGGCATGGTGGCCCAGGCCTATAATCCTAGCACTCTGGGAGGCTGAGGCAGGTGTATCACTTGAGCTCGGGAGTTGGAGACCAGCCTGAGCAAAGCAAGACTCCGTCTCTACTAAAAATAGAAAAGCTAGTCAGGAGTGGTGGTGGGTGCCTGTAGCCCCAGCTACTTGGGAGGCTGAGACAAGAGGATTGCTTGAGCCCAGGAGTCTGAGGTTGCAGTGAGTTATGATGCCATGGCACTCTACCCAGGGCACAGAGTGAGACTCTGTTAAAAAAAAAAAAGAAAGAGAAATCGATTCTATGTCCTGTACAGTTAGTCTGGATCTTGTTGATTGCATTCTCATGATAATTTGGCAATTATTTCTAAGAAAATAAATAGTGCATATTCTCATTCTGTGTGGATCAATTTATTTGTATGTGGAGAAGGCAGCATGTTGGACTACGATCCATGGACAGCATTGGTTATGCTTTTTCTGTTAATGTGAACGTTGGATTAAGAGATTCACATATGTTTTAGAACTTTGTGAACGTTATTTTTTTTATTAGAATTAGAAATACTCTATTTCCAGACTTGATATCATGCCTTTTAAATCAAATTACAGACTTAACGACATATCGTTGAAAAGCTGATGTGTCCAGTGGTGTGATGGTAAGGCAGCTTTTCCAGGGACATCCCGCAGCCCCACTGCACACCCAATTTACGGTGTCTGTGGTGCAGACACCCCTCTGTGGCTGGTTTCTGGCTGCCAACACCATGTGCTGAGCACAGACTGGGGAAGAGATGAGCAGAGTCAACAGTAAGCAGGAGCCAGAAACAGCACCCGGCCGGCATTGCCCACTCAGGGTCTGCTCTTCACAGCCATAGCAACTTGAGTGGCTTAGGCTCTGTGGCTCTGAGCCTAAACTAAGGGACAAATAATTTAAACTAAGGGTTAATGTTGTATGTCAACTTGGCTGGGCCAAATATTATTAATTATTATTTTCTTTTTGAGACAAAGTCTCACTTGGTTGCCCTCAGTAGAGTGCTGTAGTGTCACAGGTCACAGCAATCTCCAGCTCTTGGGCTTAGGCGATTCTCTTGCCTCAGCCTCCCCAAGTAGCTGGGACTACAGGTGCCCCCCATAACGCCCAGCTAATTTGTTTTTGTTGTTGCAGTTTGGCCAGGGCCAGGCTCGAACTGGCAACCCTTGGTATATGGGGCTGGCGCCCTATTCACTGAGCCACAGGCGCCACCCTGGGCCAAACATTATTTTCTGTGTTTCTGTGCAAGTACTTTTTGAATGAGATTAACACTTCTACATCTTTCTTTTTTTATTTGCCACCTGTTTCCAAGGCCAGAGGAGGTTGACCAGCCAGCCCTTTCTCTGCAGTGCTACTCAAATGGGGGAAATTTAACTTTTAAATCATTGGACTTGGAGTAAAGCAGATTGGCTGCTATGATGTGAGTGGGTCTCAGCCAATCAGCTGAAGGCCTTAGAGGAAAAAAAGTTCGACTTTGATGAAGAAGAAAGAATTCTGCCTACAGTCTGCCTTTGGATTAGAACTCAGCTCTTCCCTAGGTCTCCAGCCTGCCAGCCACCCTACAGATTCTGGACTTAGCAAGATTTCACAAATGTGCTAGCCAAAGTCTTCAAATAAATCTCAGTCTTTCTCTCACTTTCTTAAACATAAATACCGTAGAACCTTTATAAGTTCACCATTCAGGGGACTGTAAGAAACTGGTCAGCATAAGGAACTAGGCCTACTGTTCTGATATGTACATGTGGTGCATGTCCGGTCTATAAAAATTAGGGCAATTTAAGGAGGTGGTCCACTTAGGGAGGTTTCCCACTATAAAGCCACAATGCACAAAAACTCATGAGTGAGAAGACTTCAGCAAGAAGACATCGCTGGGAAACTGGTTATTTCCTGTGTGGCACTTTGTGTGATACAATTTCTGAGCCAGGATTGAGTGTGACCATGCCCAAGCCCTGGTGTACAGATAGATAAATACCCTCTCAGATGGTATCATTTAAGGCCATTTTTATAAGGCACAGAAAGAAATATATTTTTTATTGCAACCCAGCTCTTTCTCTCTTTCTCCCTCCCTCAGAGGTTTTGTTGAATTGTTTTTATTTCAGATTAATGTGGGGTATAAACGGTGAGGCTTTGCAGTTTGCACTGGTAAGGTTAAAGTATAATTCGTAGGTGTGTCCCACACCCAGGTGGTGTGCCATATACCCACACCAGGTACTGGGTCGCACTGAAGTTTTATCCTTACGCTTATTGTATAAAGTGCACTCTGATGTTATGGTATGAATATATTTATTTTCCATAAAATGTTGACATTTTTTATTTAAAAAACTGTTCATTACAACCTTAGTTTTACAACTTCCTAATAGATTGGTTAGGATCTGCAAATAGACAAACCCTGATTTAATGGCCCTTCTCTTTCTGCTGGCTTTTCTGCAGCCATCTGAAATTCTCACTGCACTCACGTAAGGCAAGGCTGGCTGGGCCCTGATGGTACACAGCAGGGCAGCAGCAGCTGCTAACATCCCAGTGGGTGACAGAATGCAGATTCTCTGTCCAGTCAGCATGCGGAAGTCTGTGCAGACAAGTCCTAAATGTTATTAGGCTCCCTGAGCAGGTAAGGGTCCTCATGAAGCCATATCTAAGTCACAGGTGGGCCTCCGTTAACGAATTTACATTCTTAAGTAGATCTCCCTCCGCTGGCTTTGGAAAGGATTTAATGTACCTTACAAGGAAATAAGTATTATAGTGAGGTTAAAAATCAGGAGGCGTAGGGAAAATGATGGTAGGTGCTTAGGATGGAACCAGAAATATACAAATTATATTTCTTAAAATTCTATGTGCTTATTAAAGATTAGCCATGTAGTGGAGTTAAAAATTTCCAAAGGAATGTGTAAAAAGGGAAGGGTAAAATGATTCATATACTATAGAAAATAAAAGATAAATTCACTGTTTAGATAAGTCCAAGTGCTTCTGTGGTGAAAACCAAAGTGGGGCTTCTCCAGGGGGCTTCCGAGAGAGAATATTGAGCCACGTAAACAATAATGTTTTTGCAACAGCTTTGAACTAAATGAAGTGACAAGCTTCAAAGGCCCATTTCCATAATGCTGCTTATTTGGTCAAGGGCATTAGATCAAAGTGCAATTCAGGAGAAGGACTTTTGCAGGTGCCCACAGTGAGGCATCCCAGGTGTGAAGTCACTGGGGCTCAGGTTCCTCTAGGGATAAGTTATAAATTACTTGGTCATTCTCCAGTTCCATTCTGGCAGTCAATGGTGATGTTTTCATTGGGTGCCTGGTAAAAGAGAGGAAAAAAAACCCAATGCAGTGAGTAGAGAATTTTCCATAAAATTTAATTTTTGTAAAACTTCAATTTAAAAGTCTATCTTTCTATTACATCTTTATTTGGTAAAGTAAGTTAGCAATCTATTTAGCAACCATCATAAAAAATTTTAAAAACTTGTCTGTGAAATATAAAAATCTGGGAAATCACTGACCTAGAAGAATGGAAAGACACAATCCTCCATGAATATTACTTTTCTCAGTAGGATGTGGAGATCTATATAACTTGCAGCCATATACTAGAAATTATACTCTCTGATAAGTATCTGGAATGCAGCTCTCCTATGTCACATGTTTAATACAAAACCACATACTTGAAAACTTAGTCTCGGGCAGAATTCCTATAAAATTAAGGAACCAGATAAGGGTGATACCTCAGTAGAAGTCCCCTTGCTGTCCCTCTCAGTTAAGCCAGGGGAGAGCAGGGCCAAGCGTGTTCTCTGTAAGTTACTTCAGATGTTCACTGACTCATAGACAAATGGATGGGAGAGATTCCCAAGTTTTGAGCACTGCCATAATTCCTACCTCAGAGCACTTTCAATACATATAACTGTGTTTATCTTGATCATTAAACAACAGCAATCAAAAACTCAAAATAGGCTGGTGCAGTGGCTTATGCCCGTAATCCTACCACTCTAGGAGGCCGAGGCAGGTGGATTGCTTGAACTCAGGAGTTTGAGATCAGCCTGAGTAAGGGCAAGACTCCTCCCCTGTTAAAAATATAAAAATTAGCTGGATATCACAGCACGTGCCTATAGTCCCAGCTACTCAGGAGGCTTGAGGCAGGAAGATACTTGAGCCCATGAGTTTGAGGTTTTAGTGAGTTTGAGGTTGTAGTGTAGGAGGTTGTAGTGAGTTGTATGAGGATTCCATGGCACTGTAGCTGGGGTGACAGAGCAAGACTCTCAAAAACAACAACGACAATAACAAGTTGGGGGGGGACTCCAAACAAAACAACACAGTAATAATGCCTACAGAATGCTTTGCTTTGAGTAATTGAACTTTCTTGGGTTTCTCAAAACATTAACAATTCCATCTTGGAAACTGGTAACATGATGCAGGGGTGTCCAACCTTTGGATTCTCTGTACCACATTGGAAAAAGAAGAGTTGTCTTGGGCAACACATGAAATACACAAACATTAACAAAAGCTGATGAGCCCCCCCCCAAAAAAGTTCCACACATAATTTTCATGATATTCAACATCACAGATAAGCTACATTGTCCTCACATAATCAATATGTGGCCTGTGGGTCTTGGGTTGGACACTGCTGGTCCATGTACAGCTGTTGGGGTTTGTAGCCATATATAAATAGTTAACATTTATTGAGTACTGCTCTAAGCAATTTACATATAAGCATATTCACTCTTCAAAACAACTTTATTAAGAACTATGATTATTATTAACCAATTTTACAGATGAAAAAACTGAGGCCAAGAATTAAGTAAATGTCACCCAATTACTAAGAGTCAGAACCAAGCAGAGCAGCCCCAGAGACCGTACTCATAGCAAAATGTTCCACTGACCAGCTGAATGTGAGCCTGGACCAGTTAGGAAGTGGCTACCAGAAACAATGCTCTTGGTCTTTGAATAGTTAATTTGATCATTTTCTCTAAAAGTAACCTGATCACCAAGACAGTTTTCTTGGAAGGCTGTTTTTTGACTGTAAGAATAAAATTGTATCATCTTCAGATAAGAGGGTGCTTATTGCTCTGTTCTCTAGAGTCTTTGGCTTTTAACTCATCTAGAAGCAGCATCAAATTGTTCCAATATGAGTAAAAACAAGGGGGAGAGGAGGCGTGGAGCATGCCTCTGGGGCTCAGAACATATTCTACACACAACATTTTATTGTCTCGGCCAGGAGGTCACTGTTGGATCCCTGGCAGGTGGGAGACAGTGGTGTCTGCCTGCGAGTTTAAGGCACACGTTGAGTTTTGGTGTCTTGGTCCATATCAGATTCTATCCCACTGAGTCAAAGACCTAGGAAAGATAGAAATAAACTGCAAACTATTTTTTTATTTTTTTGTTATGCCTACCACATTTCTTCCAGGGCTGTAGGAGAATAACAACGGTCCACATTGGATTAGCTGTGCCAAAAGCTGACCTTCTTTCTGGGCATCAGCTCATTGGTGATCTCCTCCCCACACATGGACCTCTTGATTGTGCTTTCCAATCTCTCACGTCTAGCCCCTGGACTCCAACCTCTCACGACTGCCCCCTGGAATCCAACCTCTCACGTCTACCCCCTGGACTCCAACCTCTCACATCTACCCCCTGAACTCCAACCTCTCATGTCTACCCACTGGACTCCAACCTCACACGTCTACCCCGTGGACTCCAACCTCTCACGTCCACCCCCTGGACTCCAACCTCTCACGTCCACCCCCTGGACTCCAATCTCTCACGTCTACCCGCTAGACTCCAACCTCTCATGTCCACCCCCTGGACTCCAACCTCTCCTGACTACCCCCTGGACTCCAACCTCAAACGTCTACCCCCCTGGACTGCAACCTCAAACGTCTACCCCCTGGACTCCAACCTCCCCCGTGTACCCCCTGGACTCCAACCTCTCACATCTACCCCCTGGACTCCAACCTCTCCTGACTACCCCCTGGACTCCAACCTCAAACGTCTACCCCCCTGGACTGCAACCTCAAACGTCTACCCCCTGGACTCCAACCTCCCCCGTGTACCCCCTGGACTCCAACCTCTCATGTCTACCCCCTGGACTCCAACCTCTCACGTCTACCTCCTGGACTCCAACCTCTCACATCTACCCCCTGAACTCCAACCTCTCATGTCTACCCACTGGACTCCAACCTCACACGTCTACCCCGTGGACTCCAACCTCTCACGTCCACCCCCTGGACTCCAACCTCTCACGTCCACCCCCTGGACTCCAATCTCTCACGTCTACCCGCTGGACTCCAACCTCTCATGTCCACCCCCTGGACTCCAACCTCTCCTGACTACCCCCTGGACTCCAACCTCAAACGTCTACCCCCCTGGACTGCAACCTCAAACGTCTACCTCCTGGACTCCAACCTCCCCCATGTACCCCCTGGACTCCAACCTCTCACATCTACCCCCCTGGACTCCAACCTCTCATGTCTACCCCCTGGACTCCAACCTCTCACGTCCACCCCCTGGACTCCAACCTCTCACGTCTACCCCCTGGACTCCAACCTCTCATGTCTACCCCCTGGACTTCAACTTCTCACATCTACACCCTGGACTGCAACCTCAAACGTCTACCCCCTGGACTCCAACCTCCCCCGTGTACCCCCTGGACTCCAACCTCTCACGTCTACCCCCCTGGACTCCAACCTCTCACGTCTACCCCCTGGACTCCAACCTCTCCTGACTACCCCCTGGACTCCAACCTCAAACATCTACCCCCTGGACTGCAACCTCAAATGTCTACCCCCTGGACTGCAACCTCTCAAGTCTACCCCCGGACTCCAACCTCTCACTTCTACCCCCTGGACTCCGACCTCTCACGTCTACCCCTGGATTCCAACCTCCCACGTCTACCCCTGGACTCCAACCTCTCACGTCTACCCCCTGGACTCCAACCTCTCATGTCTACCTCCTGGACTCCAATCTCTCATGTCTACCCCCTCAAGTCCAGTCTGTACCACTTTCACAGTTAAGTTGTCACCATGGCAACAGCCCCCTGGCCTTTGGATCTCTGGTCTGCAGTAAGATGGGCTCTCTTAAGTCAGGTGAGTCAATAAAAGCTGAAAATATTTACAAGTTAGGAAATCACAGGTGCCCAGAGCTGATATGGTCCGGCTTTGGAGACTGTTCTCAGTCATTTTCCTGAGACCACATACTGAGCTTGTGTTTCAACCTTCTGCACAGAGTTTGATCTCTTGGTTTTACCCTACTCAGGGAGACCTGACCTTTTCTTCTTTCAGATACTTCTTCCCCAACTCAAAACTCTTCCCTGCTTTTTTTAGCCTTTCCTGGTTTCTAACCTGCAGTCTGGAGGATTTGTTCTTTTTACACCACAATTCTTTTAAAGTCTCTTAATTTCTCCCAGGGAAAACACCCTTGCAATAGGTTATCCACAGGAGGCCGGTGTAAATTGTATAGGTATCTCACCACGGGGATACAGAAGAAAACATTGTCAGAATCATTTTTTCTACTTCTAAGATCGTTCCTCTTGACTTGGCAGAGGAACATTAAATATCCATGCATACACTCCTTCAACAAATGTTTATTGGGAAAGCACTGTGCTAAAGCCAGTCATATAGTTACCTGGTGCTGCCTTTAAGGAGTGTTTTATCTAGTAGGAAAGCTGTGGTACGTAGAATGTGATGGAAATAATTATTCTAAGTAAGACAGTGATACAGCTTTAAGAAATGTATTCCTCTTATGTTGCTTTGTTACTGAGAAATCAGACACAAATCAAAACAAAGTAAGTAGAAACAAGAATTTTAGAGTGGGAATGAATTTAAAGGTCAGCTATTCCATCTGACTCACTTTATAGATGAAACAAACAGACTCAAATAAGATTTTAATAGATAAACAAGAAGTTATAGTTTAATTGTGGCAAAATGGAGTCTAGAACACAGGTCTCTGGATTTCTACCATGGGTCATATGAACCTGTGAGATACATAACAATTAAGAAATATAAAATCCTGGTGGAAGGAAACAAGTCCTCCCAGCAGCTCTGCACAGGTGAATCAGAAAGGATGCTGTCGACTATGGTTCTTAGAAATGAAATAATGGTCCGTAACACAGTCTGTCTCAAAATTTGCATAGTGATCTACATACCCTGGAACTATTTGCTCTGTACAAGTAACTTTCCCTAATACCCCAAGAACATGGGGACCACATGTTTAATATAAATTAGCAACAGCTAGAAAAACTGTTTTTAGAAACTAAGACAATCATATTAATTGGGGAAGGTCATAGAAAAAACAGGGAAGAACTCTTTGGTTATATTTGGCATTGATTCATTTCTCACTGGAAGAATTACAACCAAAGGAGAGCTATGAAAATAAAGGCCTAGGAAATGAGACCATAAGAAAGGTTATGGAAATCAGAGTTATTTAGTCTGAAAAAACATGTTAATGGGAAAATTCTTTAGCTTCAGGAATTGGGAGGTCGCTGAACAGCTGTTCTACATCTCTCCAGATGACAGAAAGCCAGAGAAAATAGCCTTGAATATCAAGCAGAAAAGATGAGGTTGGATGTAACGAAAAGGTTCCTGTTCCTTCTACAGGCCTGGTACACACCAGGGAAGCTGCAGAGCGCTGGACATGGCCTTCCCCTTCTGGTCTTGCTCCCGGGGAACCGATCACCTGCGCTAGCAGTCCTGTCCCCACATCTAGAAGTGAGGATGGTGCCCACGTCCCTTTGAGGATATCGCCTAAGATTTCAGAAGATTATTCCAAGCTAATACCCACATGCTGTTGACCTTATAAAGTAGAAGAAAACAAAACCCAAAAATGTGACAAATGTCCTTGTGGTTAGAAAGAGAATAAGATCAGACATTTCTGTAAGATGAGAGCTGATGAAATGCTGTATGTTGTTTTACAGCATTTTTTTTTTTCAGCTAGCCATTTTTTTTTTTTTTGGTCAAGGCTAAATAAAACTGAGAAGGGGCCATGTTTGTATTGGAAGGCTTTCCATGGAGTTTCCAGATCCTTCTGTTCCTACTCTCTACTTCTCCCCAGCCTAATCATCCTCCGTCAGAACAATTCTCGGTTGCTGATGGATCTCTGAATGTTTAACTGAGAATGTTCCCCGGTCCTAAACTCAGGCATGGAATCATCTGGAAGGCTGAAAATAACATAGAAAATCCCAGAACCCATTCCAGAGATTCTGACTTATGAGGTGAAGAGGAGGCCCCAAGCTTTTGCAGTTTTGAAACAGCTCTTAAGTTGATTCCAGTGCCCAGCTTTGAGGATAACTAAGATATTTTTCTCTCCTGGAGGTGGGATCACCTAACACTGACCTCTTGAAGGCTTCTGAAATTTCCAAATCCCCAAACGCTGTATCTGATGATGGTAGAATTTCTGACATAGGTGGTTAGAGAAACAGTTTTGGGAGTTTCATACCTCAAATTGTTATATATGGATGCCACCCATTCAATAGACTTGAAGGTGTCTATAGACAAAGGGAATGCCTTGGCAAAGGGAATGTTGCCACTGCGTGGGAGAAACTCTAAGGAAAGGAGCAGAGCCCCAAATACCAAGGACCTGTGGCAGCATCCTTATAAAGTAGCTTATTTCTTCTGTAAAAGTCTCAAGGTGAGCGAGCCCAAGGCTGGCAGGCCAGCAGGTCTGCCCTTAGGGCTCTCTGTTGGTGTATAGGCGCCAAAAGTTGGATGCTTTATGGGCTTTTATTTTTGTTTTTACTCTACTCCTAGGCTTGTTTCTGCAGCACACATCACTGAAGTTGAAGTTGAATAAAACTCGGAGATCTGCCAGTTTTCCTCCCCTCTTGAGCCATTTTTAAAAAATCAGCTAAGGAACCTGAAGGACAGTAAGAGGTGAGTCTGCAAAGGAAATTCAATATGCTGGGCCTTGTCGTGTCTTAGACTTGTGCTGATCCAGCCCCAACAGATAATCAGAGCTCTTCCAAGAATTCTGTGCTCCATAAATCAGAGTACTTAAGTATCATGCTGACAAAAACTCAGTCACAAAAAATAGTGACTAATTTTCACATAAATTGGATTTAATTTTGACCAAAGTACATTACTTAAACATTAATTTTTAATTCAACTTGTTAATATGTTGTTTAGGATATTGCATTATCATTTATAAGTGAAATATGTTTGTAATTTCCCCTTTATAACAATATATTTTCTCCAATTTTAATATCAAGTGTATCCAGATTAAGTAGAATGATTTTGAAGTGTTTCTTCTTTTTTCTATTGTCCATACATTTTGGCATGCTCTGTTGTTTGAAATGATCTTTTACTTTTATTTACAAATATTAGTTGTCTATTTTTTGAGACTTAGGAAAAAAAATAAGTTAACTGATGACTCCATACTGAACCTCAGAGTCAAAGCATTCTATAACATACTCATATCTGACAATGTGAATGTTACTTTCTTTTCATTATTATCATTCTTATTGCTTAATAAAAAAACAAACAAAAACTCAGTATAAACTGCGGCCCCGCAGGCCATGTGAGGCGGTGTGATTGTATTTGTTCCTGTTTTGTTTTTTTACTTCAAAATAAGATATGTGCAGTGTGCATAGGAATTTGTTCATAGTTTTGTTTTTTTTTTTTAAACTATAGTCTGGCCCTCCAATGGTCTGAGGGACAGTGAACTGGCCCCCTGTTTAAAAAGTTTGAGGACCTCTGCATGGCAACACAAATGGACTAAGACAATTCTCAGCACAATAGGATTCCCATGCTAGATGTGTGGGTTTTCTTCCCAAACACCAAGTGATTCTCCGGTGGACGCCAACAGGGAGTCTAGAGGCTTACTGCTGACTCTGCCTGGCGTCAACGCAGACTCCAGAGGGTAAAGGCTTAGGCCCACAAGGCTGCCACCCCTTCAAATTCTATCAGTAAGACCCAGATTTTCACCTCTGCTTCTGCCTAAGAAGTTACAAATTAGAAGTTTTAATACCCCTTCTTTGGATTTAGTCATTTGCTAGAAGGGCTCACAGAACTCAGGGAAACATGCATTTAATTTACCAATTTATTATAAAGGAAATTACAAAGGGTGCAGATAAACAGCCAGCTGGAAAAGATACATAGAGCAAGTTATGGGGGAGGGGTGGGAGGTAGGGGCAAGTTATGGGGGTAGGGGGTATGGGGCAAGTTATGGGGGTAGGGGGTATGGGGCTAAGTTATGAGGGAAGTGGCAGAACTTTCGGGCCCTGGCTAGTGCGCACCCATCCCAGGGCCTCCACCTTCCAGCAACCTGGCAGCTCTGTAAGCCCCATCCTTTTGGGGTTTCATGGGGGCTTCATTGTGTAAGCATGATTTATTAAATTACTGGCCATTGGTGATCAATTCAACCTACAGCTCTTCTCCTCCCTCCGTAGGTCTGGGGATGGGACTAAAAGTTCCAACCCTCTAATCACAGGATCCGTTTCCTTGGCAACCAGCCCCCACCCCTGGCTACCCAGAAGCCCTCAGTCTCCAGTGATCTTATTAACATACAAAGAATGGAGAAGCATGAATCCTATGTACTCAATTTTGATATGAGGACAATTAATGACAATTAAGGTTATGGGGTGGGGGGGAAGGAAAAGCAGAGAGAGAGGGAAGGAGGGAGGGGGGTGGGACCTTGGTGTGTGCCACACCTTCTGGGGGCAAGACATGATTGCAAGAGGGACTTTACCTAACAAATGCTATCAGTGTAACCTGGCTTATTGTACCCTCAATGAATCCCCAACAAAAAAAAAAAAAAAAAAAAAAAAAGAAATAAGCTGGGGCAAGATTATATGAAGGTTTTGTGAAGAATATTAAAGTATTTTTATCCTAAAAGGAAAAAAAAAAAAAGAAATGTTTATCCCTTCAGAGATACCAGGGTTTTTTCGGAACTCTGTGCCAGGATACAGGACAAAGACCAAAGACATATTTCTCATTATTAATCACAATTATCACACAACTTTTTCTTTATTTGTATTTCTAAAAGGGATCGTGGTTTTCATGGAAACAAAGAAACTTACAATGTAAGACATGTAAATTAAACATCATCTTGTCCAAATTCTCTCCCTTTTAGGAATCCCCTCCACAATATCTCTTCAGGAAGTCCCCAGGCTCTGTGCCAAATCTTTTGTGCTGGGGTCTATACCACTTCACCAGGAGCGTCAGTCTTTGCAGCTACCTTGTTTATGGTTTTATACCACCCTCCCCCAACTGTGATACAGTGTGTTGTTGTAAAATTAATTGGCCTATAAAGCATCTAACTCATCCGTTCCCAAAATCTGGTCTAAAAACAAAAGACCCACTCTTGAAGATGATCCGTGAACAGTACCCTGAAGCCAATCAGTTGGGAAAACATACTGCACTGCCCCTGAAGATTCACAGCACATGTTCATATATTTTTTTATTTCAAATTAACATGAGGGTAAAAATGTTGAGGTTACATTGTTTTCACTCCTAAGGTAAAGTCCAAGTTGTAGTTGAGCCCTTCCCCCAGGGAACTAGCTGAACACTCTCCCATTGTGCACATTAGGTGAGATCTGCCAATCACCTTCCCTCCTCCCCTCTGCCTCCCTCTTTTTCCTCCCCTTTGCTATATTTGTGCTTTATTATTTGTGTGGGCATGTGGTTGTCTATATATTGGTTTCATATTAGTATTGAGTACATTGGATTTTTTTTTTTTTTTGAGACAAAGTCTCAAGCTGTTGCCCTGGGTAGAGTGCTGTGGCATCACAGCTCACAGCAACCTCAAACTCTTGGGCTTACGTGATTCTCTTGCCTCAGCCTCCCAAGTAGCTGGGACTACAGGTGCCTGCCACAAGGCCCGGCTATTTTTTTTGTTGCAGTTGTATTGTTTTTTTTTTTTTAGCTGGCCGGGGCTGGGTTTGAACCTGCCACCCTTCATGTATGTGGTTGGCGCCCTGCCGACTGAGCTATAGGTGTCGCCTTTTTTTTTTTTCCCATCCTTGACATGCTTTACTATGTTTCAACTCTATGTAAAGTCTCCATCTTTTCTTATGGCTGAATAGCACTCCATGGTGTGTGTATATTCCAGTTTGTTAATCCCTTCATATTAATATTTTTAAAGTTTACAAGAGTCTAAAATAAAGAAATTTGTTTAACTTCATTTAATCCAGAGTTTATGAACATATTTTACTATGAGACCCCCCAGACACTAACTTTTTTCTGAATGCTATCTATTAATATGTAGGACTAGTGTGTTCTGTAAAACACATTTAGGAAATGCAGATCTAATTCAAGACTTGGCCGTCCTTGCACTATTTCCTAAACCACTGAGCACGTCAACTTCAGATATATAGATTCTAACCGTACATAAGACAGAAAAATGTTAGAGTTTGTTTATCTTGCTTGATTAGAGGATGTTAGCCCAGTTAGTAGTAAACAGGAAATGTTTTTATTTGAGATCATACCAAGAACTCCAGAGACAAAGGAAATACACACCCCAAATAAAATCCTCACCCAACAGACTATGAACATGTAACTAAACTTGTCCTTCCTGGAACTCCCTTTTGCAGAGCTTACTAATGAAGAATCCAGTCTCCACTAAGAAGAACACCGGGTTTTCCTGTTCCTGCTCCTTCTGTTTGGTTTTGTTTTCAAGACAGGATCCTTTTCTTTCCCTTGGGTTGTGGTGCAATGGCGGGATCCATAGCTCGCTGCAGCCGTGAATTCCTGGGCTCAAGGGATCCTCCTGCCTCAGCCTTCCCAAAGTGCTAGGATTATAGGTGTGAGGCACCATGTCCCATGTCTCTGCTGTCTAATCTCAGCCTGGTTTAGTAGGAAGACTAGGGATTCTAGTCAAACCGAGTTAGACGTGAAGCCCACTACCTATGCGATGTTTGAGACATTTAATTTTATAAAACCTCAATTTCCTCTTTTGTCAAATGGGGATTAAAAATATTTTATTACATTGCATGGATTAAGTGAGAAAAATGCCAGTAAAGCCTCAAGCAAAACACTTAGTATATAGAGGGTGTTCAACAAATGACGCTGTTATCTCAACTTTTCTACTCTCCCCTCACCCCTCCCTGATTTTTATGTTTATACTGATTTTAGATTGACTTGACCATAAATTTTATTGCTATGGGAGGCATCTCATATTCCTTAGCCAGATCCAAGAAATTTATTTGACCTCCACTTAAAATTAATGGGTATAATTTGACCATCCTTCTGCTCGGATAACATTTCTTTCTTTCTTCTTCTTTTTTGTTTGAGACAGAGTCTTCTTATGTCCCCCTTGGTAAAGTGCCACGGCATCACAGCTCACAGCAACCTCAAACTCTTGGGCTTAAGTGATTCTCTTGCCTCAGCCTCCCAAGGACTACAGGAGCCTGCCACAGTGCCTGGCTATTTTTTTGTTGTAATTGTCATTGTTGTTTGGCAGGCCCAGGTTGGGTTTGAACCCACCAGCTCCAGTATATGTGGCTGGCACCCTAGCTGCTGAGCTACAGGTGCCAAGCTGATAATGTTTCTTTTTACTGAGAATTGTTGTAAGATATGAATAGTCAAGTCCTCCTATTTTTCATTCAGGAAAAATTTTGAGTTTCATCCTTGAGGATGCTACAATGTTTCTTACTATAATAATTGATCAATATTTGAAAAATGTCACAGATTGGGCCACATTAACATTTTCTAACTGAATTACTTTTTTTCACCTTTAAGTTAAGAAATATTCTGACTATAATTAATTTTATTTATTTCTCTACAATTTTCTAGTAAAACCTGAGGACAACTGGAAGTTAAAACCCTCCTTTTGCACATTTAAAAGAGGGACTTTATCTAACAAAGGAAATCAGTGTAACCTAATTCTTTGTACCCTCAATGAACCCCAAACAATAAAAGAAAGAATAAAAAAAATGTATAATAAAAATTCCCTCCTTTTGGTAACCTAAGAATCTTTTAGGAACAGAAATGGATCAGTTAACTAAAGCTTAGAAATTTGTTCGAAATTTTGTTTGCTCTTCAGGTTTGTAAAAGACAAAAGTTTTGCTTCTGGCTATAAATGAGTAGCTTGTATTACACAAATACTACCTTGAGCATAATTTTCAAAGCTTCATAAAATTTAAAAAGAAAAGTCCAGCTATCTGAAGATATTGGAGAACAGCCAAGGCTGCTGGGACTTTAAGGATCAAGACTCCAGAGATATCTCTTGGTATAAAAGCCTGTTAAGAAAAGAAAACTGGCTCGGCGCCTGTGGCTCAAGCGGCTAAGGTGCCAGCCACATACACCTGAGCTGGCAGGTTCGAATCCAGCCCGGGCCGCCAAACAACGATGGCTGCAACCAAAAAAATAGCCGGGCATTGTGGCAGGTGCCTGTAATCCCAGCTACTTGGGAGGCAGAGGCAGGAGAATTGCTGAAGCCCAGGAGTTGGAGGTTGCTATGAGCTGTGATGCCACGGTACTCTACCCAGGGTGACAGCTTGAGGCTCTGTCTCAAAAAAAAAAATAAAAAAAATAAAAAATAAAGAATAGAACAACAAAGTAATATTGCAGTTTATTCACATTCATGAGCATTGATGCAAAAATCATATACAACATATTTAGCATAATACAGGGTGGACATAGTTTGTGTGCAATTGAAATGCATGTGAACTTTATGCCCACCCTGCATACAAAATACATCATGACCAAGTTGAATTTATTCCAAAAAAGCCAGGTTGCTTAACATCAGAAAAATCAATCAGTGCAATTTTCCATCTTAACAGAACAAAAAATTATATGATCCTCTCACTAGATGAAGGATAATTATTGGATAAAATTCAGTACCTTAAGGAATTATGGAAAACTAGAAGCAGACTTGTAGTTTCTGTAAAAACCTACAACAGATATTACCTTTAATAAGGAAATATTACAAATTTTTCTCCTGAGAGAAGTAAGAAAATAGACATGTAGCCTAGTTCATCATCAGTTCTACCCAACATTGTACTGAAGGTTCCAGAAAATAAAATAAGACAGTAAATAAAGAAATATAAAAATTGGAAAAGAATTAGATGTCACTGTGGTTGGTACCTGCAGTCCGAGCTACTAAGGAGGCTGAGGGTGGAGGACTGCTTGTGCAAGGGAGTTTGAAATTTCTATGAGCTAGGCTGAAGCTATGGCATTCTAGCCCAGGCAACAGAGTGAGCCCATCTCAAAAGAACAAAAAAAGAAAGGATTGGAAAGGAAACATAAGCTTCATCATGATTTGCAGTCAATGTAATTAAGTACATGGAGAAGCCATTAGGATAAACTATTACAAATAGAAAGTGCATTCAACAGGTCTCTGAACACAAATTGGATATGCAAAAATCACTACACATCTATATACCAAAAATGGATTTTTATAATACCATTTATATGAGCATAAAACCTCAAATACTTATCCAATATAATATATATAAGACCTCTGCAATGAAAACCACAAAACACTATGGAAAGAAATTAAAGAAGACTTAAAAAAAAGGGAAATATACCATACTCCTGGATAAGAAAACACAATATTGAAAAGTTGTCAACTTTCCCTAAACCGATCCATAAATTTAATTCAATTCCAATCAAATCCCACAGCTCTGTGTGTATGTGTATGTGTGAGAGAAAACTGACAGGTTGCTTGTAAATTTTACCTAGAACAACTGAGGGCCAAGAGTACTCAAGATAATTGAAGAGCTAAGCTGGAGACTTACACTTAGACATCAACACTTACACAATGCTGCAGTAATTAACAGTGTGATATTGATGTAAGGAGAAACAAGTAGCTCAATTAAGAAAACCCAGATAATTCAGAAATAGACCAACAGAAGCTCTGCCATTTGATTTATGAGAAAGACTGCTGTTGTAAAGCAGTAGCGAATGTACGGCCTTTTCAACAAATGATGCTGAGTCAATTGCGTTATCTATACAGAAGACAACAAATATTGATTTCTTCTTTGCACAATTCATTAAGACCAATTCCAAATTAATATTGGACTTAATTGTGAAGATAACTTAGAAATGTAAAATTGGAATATACAAAGATATCTTCCATAGCACACCAAAAACATTAAGAATACAGAAAAAGGGCGCAGTGGCTCACGCCTGTAATCCCAGCACTCTGGGAAGCCAAGGCGGGTGGATCACCTAAGCTCGCAAGTTCGAGACCAGCTTGAGCAAGAGTGATACCCTGTCCCTAAAAGATATCCGGGTGTTGTGGCCGGCACCTGTAGTCCCAGCTACTCAGGATGGCTTGAGCCCAAGCGTCTGAGTTTGCTGTGAGCTATGATGCCACAGCACTCAGCACTCTACCAGGGGTGGCAAAGTGAGACTCGGTCTCAAAAAAAAAAAAAAAAAAAAAAAAAGAATAAAGAAAAAATTGAGAAAGTGGACATCATTAAAGAACTTTTTGCATAAGAAAAGATGAGTGAAAACACAAGCTTCAGAGAATATTTCTAATATATATATTTGGTATATGTAAAAAGTATATATCCTATAAATTCAGAAAAAAAAAAAAAAGATATTTCTTGCCCTTCCTCACTCCTCAAATGGACAAACTTTTCAGTGGGCATATGACCCAAGAGGATATCTAAATGTCCAAAAGGTACATAAAAATACCCTCAGTATGATTAGCATCAGAATGCAAATCTGAGTCATGATAAGATCACACGCCATACTTACAGGATGCTTAAAACTTAAAAAATAGAGACCACCAAGGGTTGATCAGGATGAGGAACAACTGGGATCACACATCTCTGAGTTTAGAAAACCGTTAAGCAGTAATCTACTAAAATGGAACACAGTGGATGTGGGGAATTATTGATTACTGATTCAGTTTCTTTACAACTGATGGTTTATTCAGGCTTTCTATTTCTTATGTAAATTGTAGCAATTTGCATTTTCCTAAAAATTATATGTATTTAACTTTACCGACATAAAGTTAATTACAGTAGCCTTCTAAGGGCTTTGAACTCGCTTTTGTAGCTGCGGTTTCCACCTGATTTCTCACCTCCAAGAACCTTTAATACTCCAGGCTGCTCTTCTGTCTTCCAGTGACATTATAAATTTATTCCTCTCTAATGCCTTTAAAAGTCCTTTTTATTGTCATTTCAAGGGATTTGAGGGAAAAGCAAAACAGATACTATCTTTTTATCCAATATCTCCTCAACAAACATAGTTTTAAGGGCATCTGGTATTTGCATATATTAAAACAATGTATAAAACTATAAATAGTAGTATTAGTGCGATTAAAATATTCTCAATGAAAACGCTCAAGCAAACTATTATCATTAGCTATTTGTTATTTTATTATTAAAGCTCTTGTAAAGGAAACTCATAGGAATTAGGAAAGGAAAATTCTTGTCAGATTTTTGTGAGTGTCCAGATATTATTTATTAAGCAAATGATTCCCCTGGGGAAAATTTGCTATTTCATTCAAACCCACACCACTGTGAAAGTAATAAATCCATGTGTCGGTCATGTTTTTATCCAAATAGGGGATTTAAGAACCAAGATCCCTATGGCAAACACGCAGTTAGTGGCAGGTACCAGAAAAGATGCAGATGAGTCAGGGTGACATACACAAAAGGGCCTGGTGGCCTCCTGGAGACCCAGCGAGCCTCTGCAAAAAGAGAGAATTTCTTCACAAGTCGTTACGAGGCCGTGCCCAGCTTGGCAGCAACCCTGGATCACATTAACCTGAACAAATTCCTTCACAATTGTGAGTATGAAAACCGCAATTTTTAATTTAGAATTCTAAATCCAGGAAAACTACCAGCTGTTTACGGTGATAGAATAAAAAGATTTCGGACATGTAAGACCTCAAAAAAATTTACCTCCCACATGTCTTTTCTTAGGAATTTTAATGGAGGATGTGTTCTACCAAAATTAGGAATTAAACCAAGAAAGAAGAAGAAAGAGGGGAACGGTGTTCCCAGGAGATTGGTCAGCAGGTGGTCAGCAGGAAGCCCAAGCTGACCCAGGAGAATGGTCAGCAGGAAGCCAAGCTGACCCAGGAGTATGGTCAGCAGGAAGCCCAAGCTGACCCAGGAGAACGGTCAGCAGGAAGCCCAAGCTGACCCAGGAGAATGGTCAGCAGGAAGCCCAAGATGACCCAGGGGAATGGTGAGCAGGAAGCCCAAGCTTACCCAGGGGAATGGTCAGCAGGAAGCCCAAGCTGACCCAGGGGAATGGTCAGCAGGAAGCCCAAGCTGACCCAGGAGAATGGTCACAGGAAGCCCAAGCTGACCCAGGGGAATGGTCAGCAGGAAGCCCAAGATGACCCAGGGGAATGGTGAGCAGGAAGCCCAAGCTTACCCAGGGGAATGGTGAGCAGGAAGCCCAAGCTTACCCAGGAGTATGGTCAGCAGGAAGCCCAAGCTGACCCAGGAGTATGGTCAGCAGGAAGCCCAAGCTGGCCCAGGAGTATGGTCAGCAGGAAGCCCAAGCTGACCCAGGAGTATGGTCAGCAGGAAGCCCAAGCTGGCCCAGGAGTATGGTCAGCAGGAAGCCCAAGCTGACCCAGGGGAATGGTCAGCAGGAAGCCCAAGCTGACCCAGGGGAATGGTCAGCAGGAAGCCCAAGCTGACCCAGGGGAATGGTCAGCAGGAAGCCCAGGCTGACCCAGGGGAATGGTCAGCAGGAAGCCCAGGCTGACCCAGGAGTATGGTCAGCAGGAAGCCCAGGCTGACCCAGGGGAATGGTCAGCAGGAAGCCCAGGCTGACCCAGGAGTATGGTCAGCAGGAAGCCCAGGCTGACCCAGGGGAATGGTCAGCAGGAAGCCCAGGCTGACCCTCACTAGTAGGCTCTGAGAACACAGGTCCAGACTGAAATAAATCAGATAGTCCTGGGAGATACTTCCTCATGAAGGTAAAGTTTGTACCACACCTATGTGTGTTTGAACACATAGGCACACCTCGGAGATATGGGGGGCTCTGTAGCAGACTGCTCCAATCATGTGAATATCAATAGTAATGCCAGTTTCACAAATGTTTGCTCCCCAGTGCATAGAAAAATTATATTTACATTATACTGTAGCATATTAAGTGTGCAATAGCATTATGTCCAAAAAACAATGTATATCCCTCAATTAAAAAATATTTTCACTAAAGAATGGTAGTAATCATCTTTTCTTTCAGTGACTCAACTTCTTTGCTGGTGGAGCGTCTTGCCTCGTTCTTGTTGACAGCTGCTGACTGATCAGGGTAGTGGTTGCTGAAGGCTGGGGTAGGTGTGGCAATTTTTATTTATTTATTTATTTTTTATTGTTGGGGATTCATGGAGGGTACAATAAGCCAGGTTACACTGATTACAATTGTTAGGTAAAGTCCCTCTTGCAATCTTGTCTTGCCCCCATAAAGCGTGAAAGGTGTGGCAATTTTTAAACATAAGACAATGAAGTTTGTTGCTGCGATTGACTCTTTTTACAAAAGATTTCTCGGTAGCGTGTAGTAGAACTTCTTTCAAACTTAGAGTCAGTCCCCTCAAGCCCTGTTGCTGCTCTATCAGCTACGTCTGTGTAAGATTCCAAATCCTTTGTTGTCATTTCTGCAATGTTCGCGGCATCTCTACCAGGAGAAGGTTGCGTCTGAAGAAACCACTTTCTGTGCTCATCTGTAAAGAAGCAACTCCCTGTTCACTCGAGTTTCATCACGAGATGGTAGCAATTCAGTCACATTCAGTCAAATTCTGGTCCTTTGGCTATTTCCACCACGTATGCAGTTGTGTCCTCCAGTGAAGAGCAAGGCCCCTCACAGTGATCCATTAGGGTTGGAATCAACTTCTCCCAAACTCCTGTGAGTGCTGAGATGTTGACATCCTCTCATGAATTACGAATGTTCTTAACGGGATGTAGAATGATGAATCCTTTCCAGAAGGTTTTCGGTTAACCTCCCCCAGATCCGTCAGAGGAATCGCTATCTGTGGCGGCTAGTTTTACAAAATGTATTTCTTAAATAATGTCTTGATGGCCAAAATTACTCCTTGATGCAGGGGCTGCCGAAGGGATGTTGTGGTAGCAGATATGAAGACACCATCCATCTCCTCCTAGGCCTTCCTTAGAGGTACTGCGTGATCAATGCATTATCAACGAGCAGTCATACTTTGAAATTTTTTTTCTGAGCAGTTCTCAAAAGTGGGCTTAAAATACTCAGTCAACCATGCTATAAACAGATGTGCTTTGTTGTTCTGTTTGTGAAGCATAGGCAGGCAAGATGTAGCACAATTCTTAGGGCTATAGGATTTTCAGAATAGTAAATACCGGGAGAAGATATTTGCAGGTTATGTCTCTGACAAAGGTTTAATAACCAGAATCCACAGAGAACTCAAACGCATTAGCAAGAAAAGAACAAGGGATCCCATTGCAGCCTGGGCAAGGGACTTGAAGAGAAACTTCTCTGAAGAAGACAGGCGCATGGCCTTCAGACATATGAAAAAATGCTCATCATCTTTAATCATCAGAGAAATGCAAATCAAAACTACTTTGAGATATCATCTAACTCCAGTGAGACTAGCCCATATCACAAAATCCCAAGACCAGAGATGTTGGCACAGATGTGGAGAAAAGGGAACACTTCTACACTGCTGGTGGGAATGCAAATTAATACATTCCTTTTGGAAAGAGATATGGAGAACACTTAGAGATCTAAAAATAGATCTGCCATTCAATCCTGTAATCCCCCTACTGGGCATATACCCAGAAGACCAAAAATCACACCATAAAAAAGATATTTGTATCAGAATATTTATTGCAGCCCTATTCATAATTGCTAAGTCATGGAAAAAGCCCAAGTGCCCATCGATCCATGAATGGATCAATAAATTGTGGTATATGTACACCATGGAATATTATGCAGCCTTAAAGAAAGATGGAGACTTTACCTCTTTCATGTTTACATGGATGGAGCTGGAACATATTCTTCTTAGTAAAGTGTCTCAAGAATGGAAGAAAAAGTACCCAATGTACTCACCCTTATTATGAAACTAATGTAGGACCTTCACACGAAAGCTATATCCCAGTTATAACCTAAGAATAGGGAGAAAGGGGAAAGGGAGGGGAGGGAGGGGGAAGGAGGGGGATTGATGGGATTACACCTGCGGTGCATCTTACAAGGGTATATGTGAATCCTAATAAATGTGGAATGTAAAGGTCTTAGCAAAATAACTAAGAAAATGCTACAAAAGCTATGTTGACTAGTGTGATGAAAATGTGTCAAACGATCTATGAACCAAGTGTATGGTGCCCCACGATAATACTAATGTACACAGCTATGGTTTAATAAAAAAAAAAACAAAAAAAAAAGAATAGTAAATACCGTCTTCCACTTCATACCACCAACTGCGTGAACCGTGGCAAGAGAGCCTGCCTGTCCTTTGAAGCTTTAAAACCAGGCATGGACTTCTCTTCTCTAGTTATGAAAGTCCAGACGGCATCTTCTTCCAACAGAGGACTGTTTCATCTACACTGACAATCTCTAGTTCAGTGTGGTTACCTCCATCAGGGATCCCAGCTAGATCTTCTGGGTAACTTTGCTGCAGCTTTTCATCACCACGTGCTGCCTCACCTTATGTTCAAATCCATGTTCTGGATATTTCCTTCAATCTCATCCATCAACCTCTGCAAGCTTCAGGCCTTTTTTAATGCATCTTTCTCACGTCTCTCAGTCTTTATGGATTTGAAGAGAGTTAGGGCCTTGTTCTGGATTAGGCTTTGGCTTAAGGGAATATTGTGGCTGGTTTGGTCCCAGGGCACTCAATCTTTCTTTATATCATCAATAAGGCTGTTTGGCTTTCTCATTATTGTGTATTATTTGAGCAGCACTTTTAATTTCCTTCAAGAACTTCTCCTTTGCATTCACAACTTGGCTAACGGGTGTGAGAGGCCCAGCTCATAGTCGGCCTCCTCTTTCGACGTGCCTTCCTCCCTAAGCTTAATCATTTCCAGCTTTTGACGTAAAGTGAGGGATGAGCAATTTTTCCTTTCACTAGAGGGCTTAGAGGCCATTAAAGTATTGTTAATTGGCTTAGTTTCAATATTGCTGTGTTTCAGGGGACAGGGAAGCCGAAGATGGGGGAGAGATGGGAATGACTGGTTGGTACGGAAGTCAGAACTCACGCAGCATTTATTAAGTCCTCTGCCTTACACAGGCCTGGTTCATGGCGCCCCCAAACAATCATGATAGTCACATCAATGATCACAGATCCCCACAACAGAAATAATAATAAAAACGCTTGAAATACTGCAAGAATTACTAAAATGTGACACGGAGACCCAAATTGAGCACGCATTGCTGGAAAAATGGTGCCAATAGACTAGCTCAATGCAGGGCTGCCACAAACCTTCAAAAACTCAGAAAAATCTGCCAAGTGCAGGAAAGCAAAGTGCTAT
This sequence comes from Nycticebus coucang, assembly GCF_027406575.1. Classification (NCBI taxonomy): domain Eukaryota; kingdom Metazoa; phylum Chordata; class Mammalia; order Primates; family Lorisidae; genus Nycticebus; species Nycticebus coucang. Next base: position 93,188,786 of record NC_069794.1, on the reverse strand, counting down.
AAAATGAGGTGTGCCTACACAAGACAGACACAACAACACAGAACTACAGAGAGCTGGTGCTAAATCCGCGATTATTCATAGAGAATTAATAAAAAATAAGAGCAGGGTAATTGTTAATTCTAGGGAAAAGAAAACAGAAAAAGTAATCATACAATGCCCAGTTCAACTGAGAATCATGTTTATATCATCGAATACATATTGGTTATTGATCTAAACAAATTATTAATAGAATTACACAGGGTGAAGAAGGGGATGAAAACTTTGTGTTTTGTGGTTGAGGCAATACTTATAGCTGAAACAATGTAATATTGAGAGATATTGAGGTAAATCACCAAAAAAGTCAGCAAAACTCATTTTTTTTTTTTTTTTTGTAGAGACAGAGTCTCACTTTACTGCCTTCGGTAGAGGGCCATGATGTCACAGGACTCACAGCAACCTCTAGCTCTTGGGCTTCAGGGATTCTCCTGCCTCAGCCTCCCGAGCAGCTGGGACTACAGGCGCCCGCCACAATGCCCGGCTATTTTTTGGTTGCAGTTCAGCCGGGGCTGGGTTTGAACCCGCCACCCTCGGTATATGGGGCCGGAGCCCTACTCGCTGAGCCACAGGCGCCGCCCTAAACTCATTCTTTAAAGTAGCTGCCCTTGGTCAGTAGGAAGGGAGTGGATAAGGAACCAGTATTTTTCATAACAAGTCTTGTAAGACTATTTGACTGCAACAATACAACGTTGAATTGTGATAAAAATAGAAACTAAATAATAAAAATATTTGAATTTGTTTGTGATGTTAGAGAAATACTTTAATCTTTCTGGCTGTTATTTATAAAATAAAGATAAGTAACCTTTCATTTGCATGACCCCTGACCCAAAACATTTAAGTGTTAAGCTACCTCATTCTGACTTTAAAATTCAATAAGAGCTCAGGAAATGGATGGGGTTCAAATTTCAAAATTAAAAGGGATAATAGTCTCATCTAGTTGGATCAATTAGTTTCTAGGAAGAGACCCAGAGAAATTAAGGGGTTTGCTCAGAGGCGCCAGCCCATGAGCAGCTGGGAACATACAGGGACATGGGTCTCCAGCTCCTGGTCCAAATACACTTTTTTTTTGTTGTTTATTTTTTCACAATGCCAGCAAGGAAGGGCTTTATGAAATAGATGAAACCACATAGCCCACCTAAAACCAATTCCTAGACTGTTCTTTCCTGTAGTAAAGCCAGGTAAGTGGTTTAAATGAGGCTCTCTCATGTTCTGCAGAGTCACACGTCCACCTCCAATCACAGCAAAGGTTGAAGTGAAGAGACACGTGTCTAACACAGAGACACACCCATCTTCTTAATCCAGAATATCGTGAGTATCAGTTTCTATTGTGTGTCATCAAACCTTCCCCGAGGCCATTAGTAATTTTCCAGACTTATCTGCACGCTCTGAGCCTGCAGTTGAATCAATGCCGGGGTTATAACGGAGGCACTGGTGAGTACATAAAGCACAACATGGTTAGCAAACACTGTCACAGGTGACATTCCGCCTGGAGCACACTCTGAAGGCTGTGAACCTCTTCCCTCCCCCAGTCAATTTGCTGTGCTCGCCTGCGTGCAAACACAAGGGGGAGATCTGAGGGCCAGTTACTAAGGAGACAAAACAGGTGCTCGCTGCTTCAGCCTCTCTTTGCAGGAGTGGGGAGATCTGGGTAAATTTTCCACAGTGAAAGCTTTGTTGGTGATTAATTCATTTTTGACAACCATTTCAATGCATAAGGGCTGGGGAATTAATTTCCAATTAAATCTCCACCCCCACCCAACACTTGGAACTAGGATGGAAAGAGTTAGGCAGCAGATGGGTGGGTAACAGCAAAAATGACCCACTGCCATACTGTGCAGGCTAAGGCTACACGGGCGTCTCTGCATTCTTCCTAGGGAAGGGGTGAGAGAGGCAGAAGCTTCCGAATGAATAAGCAGTTCTGCCTCTGGGCCAGGAAAAGCGTGGGTGACAAATCAGTCCTTTGGCTCAGTGGAAGAAGCTGAAAAAGGGGCTGATTGCTAGAGGGATTCTATCTTGTTGTGCTAAATCCTGCAGGCCAGATAGGCCCATCTAGGCAGCCAATAGTGATAAGATAAAGGATTTGGGGTTGCCAGGGCACAAGGGGGAGAGTTAGAAACAAGAGGAAACACTTAATTATTCCTGAACTTCTTCTGGGAGCAGCACCAGGGTGAAAGCACAGATTTGGCAGTCAGATCAACGTGGGTTGCAATCCCAGCAAGGCCACTTAATAGCTCTGAGGTCTTAAGCAATGAACCCTGACCTTTCTGAGCATCAGCAATATCACAATAATGCCAAGATTGTTGAGAGGATTTGACTACCACAGACACCTAAAACATTTTGGGGTTCCTTTCTCTTACTCTATGACCTGTAAACACAAATTTAGATAGAATCATAGAATTCCAGCGCTGGAAGGAAGCATTAACAATCTGACGTGGCCACTCTGGGTGCTTGAAGAGATGCTAAAACCTCTCAAGGAACCTCAAAGGTCTTCCAGCTTCTGCTCAAACATCTCTAGCAAGAGGGAATTTCTACCTCTAGAAGGAGTCCCTCTTTTCTTCTAATTATATTAGAAAGTCCTTTACTTATTTGTCTTAGGTTAAATCCCTACAGCCACACAGAACTAGTGTAATCACTTCCATGGTAAACACATTATTTAGTTTCTTCTGATGTAATATGTTCCTAACGTGATAAACATTCTGATTTCCCTTAACATTCTGATTTCTTTTTCTCCAAGAGGTTGTCCCAAAGACTGTACTCAAGCCACCCAAATCATCCATCTCTCTTTCTTTGTTATTATAGATTATGGGCCGGAAGACTTACCTTTACTGACGATAGTGAACTACCCTTTCCAGTCACCTTTTCAGTTAAATACGAGCACATGGTGGGCAACGTGGAATGTAGGCAGAAGTGATGACTGTCAGTTCTTGGCCAGCTCCTTAAGATACCGATATGTCTTCTGCAGGTCCTTCCTTCATCCTCTCAATGCTAACCTGGCTACAGTGTGTTCCTGAATGCCCTGATGGATGATAATAAAGAAGATGGAAAAAACCTGGTTCTCTGAAAGACCTTATGGAACTAAGCCATTTGCCAGCCAAAACACCACCTGGAACTTATATGCAAGACAGAAGCAAGTTTCTTTGTTCTTTAAGCCACTGTGTGGATGAATCTCATTGTATCAGCAGCCTAGACTTACCCTAAAACACATCCTCCTAAGATGTTCCTCAGAAACAGGCATGACCATCAAGCTGAGCTGTGGTTTTGGTAGAGCAGAACACTTACCTTTGGCTGGGCACTACTCTATTTAACAAATGGAGTCCAACAATAATTATTCTTGTGTAGTCATATCATATGGATATTGACTTAAAATCCTAAAGCTTCTTTTGTTGCCAAACCATGTGTCCTTCAGCGACACTTGTGGATTGGTGTTTTGATGCAGGCGAAGTTCCTTGTATTATCCTTCTGACACACCAACTTGACAGATGTAATCCATCATTCTCATTTGCCAAAATCCTTTTGTTTTCTAATTCTCTCATCCATTCTCTTGATTACTCTTCCCAAACATCCAGTGATTCATACCTGTGAGTCTCATGCCAGAATAGCTCCATCTTAGCTTAATTTCATCTTTTAATGCTTACATTAAAGAATAAAACATCTTCTATATATTCTGCTAAAATGATCTTAGAGTCCACAGTGTTAAAAGATAAACTTTAGAAAAATTAAATTTAACAGAGTTTAATTGAGCAAAGAACAATTTGCAAATTGGGCAGCCCTCAGCACCAGAAGAGGTTCAGAGCTCTGCCTTGCAAGGTGGACAGGCAGCACTTACGGCCAGAAAATGAGAGTGAGGTACAGACGCAGCTTGACTGGTTGCAGCTCAGCTTTGCCTCACTAGAGCAGGGTCTGATCCACTGTTTGACTGAATTGATCTCAGCCATTGGCGGAGACTCAGGTTTATGTTACAGAAGTATACTATTCTGTTAGGCATTCTGTTAGTATACCTGCAAGTTAGGTTGCAGTTCCTTATGCAAGGACTCAAGCTTGGAGGCCTCCTCAGGCCAAATTTAATTTAATTCAACAGTTCACAGATGACCAGTATCGTTATGGCCCTTTATAGCAGTGGCCCTCAACTTTTTTGGCACCAGCAGCCAGTTTCACCGAAGATAATTTTCCACAGTCCAGGGCGGGGTGGGGGGTGCGGATTAAAGGAGTGCACAGCCTAGATCCCTTGCGTGCACGGTTTGTAACAGGATATGTGCTCCTATGAGGATGTAATGCCACTGCTGATGTGAGAGGGGTGGAGCTTAGGCAGTGATGCAAGTGATGGGGTGCGGCTGTAAATACAGATGAAGTGTTGCTCACACTCACTCGCCTGCCACGCACCTCCTGCTGTGTGGCCAGTGACGGGTCCTGGTCCACAACCCCTGGGTTTGGGGACTGCAACCTTATAAGGTGCCCCTTATGTTAAAGCCTTACAGTGTATAGTGTGAAGGGGCAGAGTGGGCACCATTATGCCAGAAGCCATGCCCATCTTCTCTATCCTGCAGTTGGTGTCAAAACCTTGTTTACCCATAGGATTGTACCACTCAGGTCTAAATAGAGAACAGGAAAAATCCTTTTGCTTTTCAGTGAGTAAGTTTATTTCCTCTTATTTGTAGACATACACATGCAAACACAAACCAATGTGTTACCGTTTTAACGCCCTGTCATCTGCAAATGGCATGCTCATGGAGCATACAAATCACTGGGAAGGGAAAGGCAAATCTCAGCTTCCAGGAGCTACGCATCTTCAGATTGGAGTACAGATACTGGGTACATATAGCACAGCTACAAATACAAATCTACCCTGTTTTCCCGAAAATAAGACAGTGTCTTATTTTAAGGTGTGCTCCCAAAGATGCACTAGGTCTTATTTTCAGGGGATGTCTTATCTTTCCTGTAAGTAGGTCTTATTTTTGGAGGAGGATGTCTTATTTTCGGGGAAATAGGGTAGTAGGAATGAGGGGTCTGGTAATACTTCTGAGAAATATTTGGAATTTGTGCCCCGAGATCACCTTATGTTTCTGTGGCCAGCCCTGGGGGAATCGGTACAATGCTGACTAGATACCTGGTTGGGGAGGAAGGTGGCTTGGCCTGGACAGGTGGCCCTGCACCTCCCCAGCCCCTTCCTTCCCTTTCTTTTTGCTCCACTGTCCGCTCTGAAATCTTCCAGTGTGTCTAGAGAGTTCCAGCTGGATATCCCCAGTACTCCAATTCTACTTACACAAGTGGCCTTACAAGTGGCCTTATGAAGGAAGATGCAACACCATAGGAAGGTCAGACAATTAAGTTTGTGAACTCATTCTAGAAAAAGTGCTGCACACCTCATTGCTGAATATTACTACTGTCATCTTTGAAGTCCTCCCACTGGGAAGCGGTGGGGAGGCACACCAGTGCTTAGACCTCCCTTCAAAGCAATTTTTACTAGGATGAGTGCGTGAACATAACTGTCAGACTTCCTACGATGACAGCTCTGATGGCCATTCCACAGAAAGAGTTCCAGAACTGCTCTGAAGGGTGGGCTGGGTGCTGGCATCATTGCACAGCTTCCCAAGGGGAGTGCTTTGAAGGGGACCATAGTGATATTCAGCAATGAGGTAGGTAGCACTTTTTTTCTAGGGTGAGTTCATGAACTTAATTATCCGATCTCATATAATACTAGGTCAAAATTGCATTGAGCCATCAGAGATGTTCCATTGAACCATATTTACAGTCCTGTTTGGAGTGAATTCAGTGTCACCAAATTTCAGGGATGGAACAGACCTCAGGGTTGCTGAGGACGGATTTGATGCATTCTCACAATGTAAGGGCCTGGTCAGCCACCTGGAGCAGCGCCCGTGCTCTGGGAGGCCTGACCTCTGAACCTCGGCTGGTTTCTCTGCCTTACTTGTCAGAGGTAACACTTTAAAATTGATCAGTGATGAACACCCAGGAGGCCCTTTCCATCTCTGTACCTCTCACACACTCATCTGCACAGCTTCTTCGCACACTTCGTTCTGGGGTTGTGTAAAGTTGTGTGGGAGGTAATAGCTTCTGTGGCTTCTGGGGCGGCTTGTACGTCCCCACTGGCCTGGGTCTTTTCCATCTTTGCCCACATGCTCTTCTCCCTATGGATGGCACAGCTGCCATGATTCTTTCTCAGCACCGAGAACATTTTACCTTTAAACGTTTTTTTCTTTTCAGCTGCCATGATTCTTTCTCAGCCCTGAGAACATTTTACCTTTAAACGTTTTTTCTTTTGATGACGTATATGACCAGGGACCTCATCTGTCCTCTTCCCACGTCCCCTATCTTCACAAAGGCACAACGATGAGTATTTAAATGAATCTGGGGCCCCATCTAGTTGTGTAAGTCATACCCTAGAATCTCACTCTCCCATCAGTCCTGTTTACATTTGTCTCCTACACACCCGCGTTTCTGCACACTTCATCCCTCTCGTCTGCACCATCACCTCCTAAGTAGTCCCTCTGAAATCTGTCCTATATACTGGAGCTGGAGTGGTACTTCCAAAACAATAATCTCCTTATACAGGTATTACTCACCTTCTGTCTTAATCCTACCGAGGGCAGGAACGCCAGGAAATAGGAACTACTATCTCCCTGGGTGGGAGGATACATCCTGGCAACCCCGGGGTTCAGGGGCGTTCCCATGTAAAGGCTGGGCTACTCTGGCAAGTTACTGGCCATAGCCGACAGCCGACACAGTCCAGAACCAGAAGGAGCACCGGGAAGACCCTGGGCCCTCTGTCACCCTTGTCCGTGCTATTCTCATGTCCAGTCTGATGCTCCACAAAGCTTGTGAGGGGAAGTGATTGGTGTCCCCAGATTTCCTGATTCCCATCCTCAAACCCAGTCCTGATTTCTTGTTCCTGGACCTAAGAAACCTTTCAGTCCACAGTCCCTGGGATAAGACAGGCTCTTCAGCACCACCCCTGGCTCGGTTTCTGTGCTGCTGTCCTGTCCCCCTCCCCTCACTCTCTCTGTGCAGAGGCAAAGACCTTGTCATTCTTTTTACTTGCCACCTAGTCTCCCTCCGCCCTGGTCTCTTGCCTTGATGCAATTCTTTCTTTTACTCAGGGAAATAACCTCTCATCTTTCTCATCTCAACTCAAGGACCATTTCTTCAGGAAGATGTTCCCGACGTGTCTAACAAATCAGCTCCCATGAGTAGAGGCTTTCGTGGCATTTTGCGTCTCTGCTGAGCTGGGCTCCCACTGCAGTTTGCAGACCTGTGCGGCTATTACTAGCATCTGGTGTTGCAGGAGAGCAGGGACGATGTCCTGTTTTGTGTACTATCATCTCCCTTGTGCCTAGCCTAGTGCCTGGTGTGGTAGGTACTCAATGTATTTAATGAGTGAATTAATGATGTCCTTGTATTTGTTATAAAGAGGAATTATTGCATAATAGGCATCTATTCTCTTTTTGGACAGGGTCTGGCCGTTCATCTACAAATATTTATTGAGCTTGGATGAGACAGAGAGGTAGTTGTTTTTATGTTTTTTAATAGTCCCATGGTATGGGACTGCTGTTCCGTGAATCTAAGGAAGACAAATGGGCAGAACAAAAAGAGGCTGGTTGTCATCATCTCCTAATGAGATATCTAGAGTAAGGCAAGTAGCCCCAGACCAACAAGCAAGCAAGGAATGAAATCATCTCCAAAAATAATAGAGGGCGATCACGTGATGCAGCTCTAAGTGATGGAGAGAAAGTTATTAGCAGCTTCCTCTCCCATCAGTGACTTTGTGCATTTTTGTTAAGGATTTCTCTGTTCTAGCCAAGCGCAGAGTGACATGGTGACTCACCGCAGGTAACACAGAGTAAGCATTACATAACACGTCCCAGGCCATCAGCTGCGAAACTCGAGTTGCTGTGAGTTTCACTCTCCAGGGGACAGAACGCAGGAGCCATGCTGGAGAGGGTCAGCATTGGCAGATCTGTGGTACAAAATTAACGAAGCCGGAGTCCCATTCTTGTTCTCTAACTGACTCAGAGAAATGCCACTGTTTGCATCACTCCTCTGTGAGGACTTCCTTTCCTTTACCAGACGATTATGCAACAGGAAAAGTGATTCAAGGGGAATTGAAGGCAGCGGGCTTGTTTACCAAATGTTGACTTGACCTCAGCACTGAGTCACCAATAGGTGCCGGGTGCCATGCTGGCCGGGGTCCCCTTTGCCACAGCAGGCACCGTGAAGACCAACGTCAGGGTGAGTCCTGGCAAGGGGTGGCTGGCACGGAGCAGCCCATAGGAAGACTGGGCCTTCAAGGCTCTCCTGCCCCCACCCCCCAGAGGGCAGCAGTGTAGGGGACACACCTGAAAAATACTGGATGTCTGCTCAGCGCCGTGTTCCTCTCAGGGGAGAAACACCAGGCATCCTAAGAGCATTTTTATGGAGAACATGCTGTTTTGTTGAGTGGCAAATCAGAAGCTTAAGAAGAAAAAACAAAATCCTTAGTTGTCCCAGATGTCTCCTAGAAACCCAGCGTCCTAAACTGGGGAGCCAGCTCAGGGGCCGGAGAGGTGAGGCTGCCTTTGGACCTGCTTTGCCAGGGGCAGTGATAGGCTCATTTCCCGCTTCCCATTCATTAAATATTTTGCATGTTATGAAACGAATTTGAAAAATAGTCTTTAAAATTCCCAAGTCCCTGATAATCAAGCCTGAGATTAATATCCCTTCAACGGATGTGAACCGAAAGGTGAATCAAAGTAAGCAGGGGTTTATGAGGTGAAATAAAAATGTGGGGTTACGAGAATGGTCATGTCAGAGGTTTTCTCCTGGATTTGAAACACAAGCTAATGGGGAGGAAATGCTGGTGATTTGTTGAGTTTGGCAGCCCTTCATCCATGGCCTTTCCCTGCCACCCTCCTGTCATTTACGGGGATTAGCTTTCTCCCAGTGTGTTGTCCTGATGCCGACAGGTGGGTAGAGCACATCTGTTCAGCACTGGAAGGAGTCTCCCTCTCCCTGGGGGATGGGCACGTTATCTGGGCTCAGCAAACTGGGATCACTGTCTTGGAAATTCAGATCTTGAGGAAGTGCTGAAAGGACACTAGAAATTGGCCTCCATCCTAGGGGCAGGGGTGGTGGCTGACCAATACTGCATGGCTAAACTGTGTCCTAGGGGCAGGGGTGGGGCTGACCAACACCACATGGCTTAACTGTGGCTCTGTCCCTTCTGCCGTGTCCTCTGGTGTCTGCAGCTGCAGCTGGTTTTAGTGGTTTGATCCTGCTGGCCTCCTACTGATTCTCTGAGCTCTTATGTCCTTCCAACAGATTCCTCGGGCTTAAAACAGCCAGGGTTGGTGGTGACTAATATACAAATGGTAGATTAGTATGAAGAGGGTAGATGAAAGGGTACGAGAATCAAGTTTTCAAGGGCACACACTCGGGAACAGGCAGGGCTTGGGATTCGGGGGACTGAGAGAACTGAGGTGTGTGGAGCTCTCCAGGTTCCCAGGTAGACCTCAGAATCAGAAAAGAGCAGCATTTTTCCCCCTAAGGACCAAAGACAAGAGAAAAACAGCATGACTGTGGCAGCAATGGGAAACAGACACAAGGTTTTTCTTTTTTTATTTCAGATTAATGCGAGAGTACAAATAATACACAATTAGGTTACAGTGTTGCGTTTGTTAGAGTCCCTGTTGCAGTTGTCCCCCAGCCCCAACGGGGTCACATACACCCCTACATTGTAGCTATTAAGAGAGAACACACCTATCCCTCTCCCTCCCTCTCTCCTCTCCCCTTGAATTGAGTTGACTTTTTCTCGTATGTGGGCATGTATTAGTTCATCTACTAGCTTCATGTTACAATTATAGACTCAAGTTTTTTAATAGTGGAAATTTAATACGAAAAATTAGATCAGTGGTATTTAGAGGAATTGGAAAAGCAAACAGGGCCGGTGAGGCAGCCCATAGCTAAGCAAACAGAAAGCAGCCACCTCCCCACCTCCGGCTGTACGGACGAGGTGGTAGAATTATAGGGGTAGCTGGGGAGGGGGTTCTGCCCTGCATGAGCCAGAACACGGGAGGTACATCAGGGAAGCTGGAATCGTGGAGGAGACACAGGCAGTCCTGGAGGGACCGTCTCCAGGGCACAGAGATGGTGAGGCCCTCCTCCCTCCTGTTGCCAGCCTCCTGGACGCCCCTGGAAGCTCAGCGATGGGAAATGTAGCTCATGGGGGCCTGTGTACGAGGGCAAGTAGGCAGATGACCCCTGAGGAGTGGAGACAGAGGCAGCCTAATAGCAGGGGCACTGGAGCATTCAAGGTCAGATCCTAGGAGTTGCTGGGTACTGTGATAGCTGCCTGGAAGAGACTGGTTGTGTTAGTTTCCTATTGCTGCTGCTACCAATGTGCTGCTTAAAGCCTCTCAGTCACGGAAATCTAACGTCAGGGTGTCATGAGGGCTGTCCCTGTGTCCTTGCTATCTTCAGCTTCTAGAGGCTGCCTGCACTCCGTGGCCTCGGCCCCTTCCAGGGTCTGTTTCTGTTGCCATGTCTCCTTTCCTGACTCACTTTCTGCCTTCCTCTTATAAGGACTCTCTGTAATTGCATGGAGCCCTCTCGGACGATCCAGGGTAGCTCTCCATTTCGCGATCCTTAACTTTCCAATTCTATGTTTCTGCCACCCGCATACTTAGCAGCTCTGATTTATTTGGGGCGAGAAAGTCCTTGGTGGCTTACTTGTAATTATCCTATGGTTTTAAAAGAGAAAAACATAAATATGAACTTGACTGATGATTTTATTATCTCTTTTAGGTCATATAAAAAAGAATTACAGTGTTTTTGTTTATTTTTGTTTCTAATTTTTGTGTGTGACACTTCCTGAAGCCACCCTCAGGAGGACGTCCGGGCTTCCTCTCGCGCGTCTGCCGTAGAAAGTGGTTTCTCTCCTTCCATCTTTCCCTTTTCTTCTGCTGCAAACCCTGCAATCCTTTGTTGACTTTTTTCATTTTGCACCCAATGCATCTTCCCTGTTAGCCTTTCCTCACTGTCAGAAGATGCTGGTCTTCCCTTCTTTGTTGAATTTCTGTTCCTCACACTGCTCACAAGCTGAGTGATGAGATTTTCCCCGTAACAAAGGTGCGTCTGCAGCTTTTCTCCACTGACCTTCTCATCGAATGGGTAAAGGATGTCGCTGTTCACAACTGCAACTTGCAGCAGCCAGAGGAATAATTTTTCCCACCCTTGTAGGACCTCCTTGTAAACCCATGACATCCACTCAGCTCTGTTCACTCTTCCCAAATCTTTGTGTCTTCTGAAATAACTGCGGGTTTTTCAACCTGAACAGACTGTTTCTTCCTATAACTAGTGATCAACTGTGCTTAAGGGCCAAAGAATGTATCAGCATTGTCGAGAACCTCTTGTCACGAAATGAGAGGCACAGCAGCAAACACAGCAAAGAAAATGTGTTGATGTCTTCTGACCTTGGAGCAGAGCAGGAAAATCATTAAATCATTACTCCGGACAAGGTCCGACATAGGATCAGAAATGTAATCTCATCTCCAACTCCCATTGCTGTCTAAGGTAATGTGTTCATAGGTTCCAGGAATTAAGACGTGAGCATCTTTGGGGAGCATATTCACTCTGCCATGTGGTGGATCTTTGGAGCTGAGTCAAATGGCCTCGTGTTACTTAGGATTGAGAATGGGTAACTGATTTACAGCTCGTGTCCTGATATTCTGTTTGTCACAATAAAATAGGACTTGTGGACTTTGCATGTGTAATGTGTGGCTGTGGAATCAGCATTACAGAAGAGAAAGAAGTTTGAATGGGTCACTCAGACAGAGAGTGCTGTGCGGAAAACATGGCCTTCACCCCGCTAGGCTTGACCGGCCCAGTCTAGCGTAAGGGACAGAATCCACGCACAAGCCCACCCCAGTGCTGCATTTCTTATGTCTCAAGCTCAGCTGCAGGGGTTTAACTACACATCCTGAAAAAGATGTGAGAGCCACCAAGAATCCAACTGGATTTCATTAACAAGCCTAGAAGTATGTGGCGGGCACCTGTAGTCCCATCTACTCAGGAGGCTGAAGCAAGAGAATCACCTAAGCCCTGGAGTTGGAGGTTGCTGTGAGCTGGGTGACACCACGGCACTCTACTGAGGGAGATAAAGAGAGACTCTGTCTCTACAAAAAAAAACAAAACAAAACAACAACAAGCCTAGAAGTGCTGCTGCCTACACTACATGAATAATCAGAATCCAACCGGATTTCATCAAAAAGCCTAGAATGTTGTGATTAGACGTGAATAATCAGAAAAGAATCTAAAATGCAGGAGGTACAAAGAAACTAGCTTAGCCTGCTTAAGGGGTTGAAAACTTCAGATTATCAGATGAAAGAATTAAATATAAGGGTAGCACTTCAAACCAGGAGCAACCTACTGCATCTAAACGTTCTGGGATTTGATATTCTTTAATGTCATAGAGAATATCCAAAAGGCTCAGTATATCCTCCAGTGATGCCAACAGAATCTCCTTGGATTTGTTCACCCCCAGGCCTGTGTTCTGGCCTCAGATCTCTGAACAATAAGCAACCTGAGGCAGCCTGAGATAATGACTCCATTGTGGTAGCTGTTACGGCCGCAAGCTCAAGTTACCTGAGATATGAAATATAAGAAAGGAGGAATTGAATATGAGATGATGAAGTGTGGCAAACTCATGGTACTAACATTTGTGTGTCAAGTGTAGGAATATTTAGTAAATGCTTTATAGTAAAAGTCGTATCTTAGAGAACATTGGAGACACTGACCTTGTACATTCAATTTAAAATGTACATTTGAATTTAGACTTCTCATTTAAGCAAAAAAGGCAATAGAAAAAGAGACTTAGCTTAAAAACCGTATTTTTAGCATACTAAACATACTAAACAGTATACTGTTTAAAAAACTTGAAATTTAAATTCGTTAGATTTATAAGTTTCTGAGTGTTTGAGGAAGGCATCGCTGCTTCTTTCTGGTTGTAACCAGCCCATTTAGGCATTTGAAAGACTTCAGAAGAAATTCGATGAGTTATTTTTATTAATTAAATATAAAGCATTAAAATGACTTTGATTAAATGTGTCAATGGGATTTATTGTTACAGATGCTTCGACGGTCCGACGTGAATGGCTCAGACACCCATCAAGGGCCCTCTTGCTTTTACTTTGTGAGATTTTTACCAGATTTATAAATAGTCTAATAAGATTTTTAAGTTGTACCTCAAGACCTAAGGTAAACAAGGTTTTAAAATTGTTATGCGATAAGCTAATTTAATTTCCAATCTGATAACTATAGACAGTGTTTTCTGTGTATGGCCCCCTCAGATACCAGAATACTCATGCTGTGTGGGAAGGCTCTGGGCTAGATTAGGCTAGAGTTCTCCACAGGAGAAAGCAATTGAACTGGGATCCCGTAGATGGTGGTTTGGACAAGCCTGCCAAGATACACCTTTTCACGTAGGAGATTCTTGGCATGCTGAAAGGCGTGCAGCTACTCCTAAGCTGCCTTCGTTCTCACCATCGTCACCGTCACTTCAAGTTGCTCCATGGCTATGTTGTCCTCATAGTTTGGTTGATGTTCTGCAGATCCTGGCTCTGAAATCCTCCACTTTCCCATGGACATATCCCGTCACACCTTTCACAGCCTGGGTGCTCCATGTCGGGTTTGGGAATCACTGTTCTCACATCAGTTCCCTGTGGAATTTGTGGCATAGAGGCGACTTCACTTTCACATTGTCTGTTCCGGCCCTGGCTCCTGGCTCCCTACTCTGCGTCCACCACAGTGTTGCTCTTTCCCTCATCTCCCGTCTAGTCCTTAACATGGTGTTTTGTTCCAGTCTCTTAGGAAGTGCACTGTGTGGCTGTGTGTTTTTGGCATTAGGTGAAAGTGCACTGTGTCTTGTGCTACAGAGCAAAAAGAAAAAAAGGACGGCATTTGTGTATTGGGGGGTATTGCAAGCGAATGAGCCCTCCTATAATTGCAGAACTGAAGCGACAGGGTCTCTTCTAATTTCTAAGGCAGCAGGGAAAACAAATTCGGACTAAAACAGGCAGAATGAAGCCGAAAGGCATCCTATTACCCGAGCGTTAGGGCAGCCAACTAATCAATCTCACACGGCCCGCCAGCTCCCATCTTTCAGGTCATCAGTCTTATCACTCCATCGTGTAACTCAGGATAATTTGCAGCCTGCCTGTGGTTGCTTTGTGTTTGCGTTTTTTTCACAGTGTAAGCTGAAAAGCTCTAATTCAGTCCATTTTCTTGAGTTTCTCATGTGTGTTGTTATTTTCATTTTTTTGCCTTAATAATTTTGTGATAATTAATTCTGACTTTACAGGGACCTATCGCAGAGGGATGATAGTTGCATTCTCACTTGAAATTTGTACAAAATATGCAAATATATATTGAGTGGGGGAGGCGTCAGATGTATTTGCTTCACCTGGCTTCTCTGTCTGGGGAAAATCTGTCCACATGATTTCTATGGACTCAATATACTCACACATATATTATTGTGCACCTCAAAAACAAACTGCTTCTTCACAGAGAGCTTTTGTTTACATATGGGACATGAATCGTTCAAGAGCCACACTAACAAAATTATCACTCCAGGTACTCAGGAGGTTGTATTCTTTGGGAAAAAAACTTGTGGCATAAAATTTAAGACTTATAGTCAGTAAATAATTTAATAGGCTCGACAGTAAAGGAAATCTATATTTAAACTTTTTCCCTCTCAAACATAACATTTTTATTCAATCTCTTATTAACAGCTCTGGCAAAAACTTTTCAGTAAATATCACATTCGCTTCTCCGTTGGCTGACTTTCCTCACCTCTTTGCATCTAGATAGGGTGTCTGACGTGACGTTTGAGAGCAAGTGATTTCCACCATGCATTCCCAGGGCAGGCAGTGAACCTGTGCCTGTTTAGAGGACAGTTTAAGCCATTCACATTGATGGAGAATATTGATAAATCTGGTAAAATTTTAGGTATCGAGTTTTTTGAAAGTCCAGTGGACATTTTTAATCCTTTCGCCACTGTGGAAGTTGGAGTTTGAGCAAAAGTTTCTGAGTGAGTTTACTTTTGTGGTAGAGGATTGGGCTGGTCCTTAGGGAGGATAGGTCTGAGAATATCCTGAAGAGCTGGTTTGGTTATGGCAAATTTCTTCAACATATGAATGTCATTAAAGTATTTAATTTCTCCATCATAAATGAAACTCAGTTTAGCTGGATACAGGATCTGGGGTTGAAAGTCATTTTGTTTTAGGAGATTAAAAGTCGATGACTACCCTCTTCTGGCTTGAAAAGTTTCAGCAGAGAGATCTGCAGTCATTCTAATATTCTTCCCTTTGTAGGTAATGGATTTCTTACGTCTGGCTGCTTTCAGAATTTTCTCCTTCATATTAACTTCAGTGAAGTTAATTATGATATGCCTGGGGGATGTCTTATTTGGGTTGAGTCATGCTGGGGTTCTGAAACTGTCTGCTATCTGAATTTCAGAATCTCTTGGCATGTCTGGAAAATTCTCTTCCATAATTTCATGGAGAAGGGCCTCTGGGCCTTGTGAAGCCACTTCATCAATTTCAGGGATTCCAATGAGGCGGATATTAGCCTTCTTCGAATTATTCCAGAGCTCTCTGAGAAAATGATCCATTTGTGCTCTCCATTTCTCTTCTTCTTTGAGAGTTTGGGAGCGTTCAAAAGCTTTGTCTTCAATGTCAGAAATCCTTTCTTCTGTTTGCTCCACTCTGTTACTGAGGGATTCTATTGTATTTTTCCGATCTTTGAGGGCTGCAAATTCTTGCTTCAGTGTGTCAAAATCTTTGGTGGTTTTGTCTTTAAATTCGTTGAATTCTTGAGACAACTTTTGAATTTCTTCTTGAATTTCTAATTCCAATTTTTCCTCCATTCTACTAATCTTGTTTGCAATCAAATTCTGAATTTGATTTCTGATATCTTGGGCAGCTGTTTATGAATAGGATCTTCAGTTCCATCTGCCCTATCTTTCCTTGGGGGGGGGGATTGATCTATTTTGGTTATGCATGTCACCAGAGTTTTTCCTCTGATTCTGCCCCATGATTATTTTACCTCATTTGAGTTCTCCCCTGGAGCTTTGCTGAGGACCCATACAGTGCTACGGCCTGAGAAAATGGAGACTGGCTTGGTGTGGTGGGGCTAAGTGGCTCTGTCTTGTTTTCAGCTGGTCTCTGTCCAACTCTAGTGAAACAGTTACTCTGGGTTGAAGTGTTAGCTGTGGAGAAATACCAGCAATTAAGTCACCCTGCCCCCCCACAGGCAACAATTGGAAAAGGAAAATCAAACCTTCCTACAACCACACACCCAGGGCACCGCTTGGATAGTCCTTGGGCAATTAGCTCAGTTCAAAAGGTCCAAATCAATTGTCTCAGTCAGCACCTGTCTCAGGTGGGAGAGTTTAAAAGGTCTTTGGCAACTAGATTGCAGGGGTCTGCTGAAAACTCAAATATGTCTTGCTCCGGTGCTCTGTGAGGTCAGGAGGACCCACCCAGCAAATAGATTAGTCTGGGAAGGTTGATGCCTCCTTCCCCACCTTGCACCTCTGTCACACCCAGTCACTGATAGCCCCACAGGGCTGTGACCCAGTTGCCTCCAATGAGCAGATACTCCAGGGGTTTGCACCTGCCTGAATCACAAGGAAATCTATGTCTGCTCAGTCAGGCTGCTGCTCACTGCCACTATCCAGCAGGGAGAGGTGAGGCCTGCCAACCTCGGGTGCTTGATGGAGGCTGGGGGGTGTTCACTCAGTTCCAGCCCTGCCCTTGATTGATGTTACTGACAGAACAGAACAACTTTGTGGAATTTGTTTCTGTCCCTGCTAAATTCCCCTGCAGAAGAGAAGGTGTTTTGAGTTCCCAGAAGCTGTGCCTCAGGCCCTGTCTGTGCTACTGTATGGTCTCAGCTGTTTGTATTCGCAGCCCGGTTACCTGTCAGATCCAGCCTCTGCCTGCCCTCCTTTGTTTAAGCTGATGGTCCCCTGGGGTCCAGGTGCATCTTAGGTTCAGTAAAGCTGTCTTCTGGGTCAGCCCTGCCCTGGGAATCTCCCGGCTCTGCTCATGCGTTTTCTATTCCCCACGCTCCACCCAGGCCGGTACTGCCTCAGGCAAACCCTTTACTTCCAGGGCCTGTGTTTCCATCCCAGATCTGTTCTGCCGTGGTTGCCACCTGAGAAGATGCCTGGCCTCCTCTGGTTGCCCAGAGACAGGGGGTGTGACTTCAGATTATCTGGGGGTGAGCCCTATTGTTGCCAAAAATGGCTGCTGCTCTGCACCTTGGGGCACCACTGCTCCAGTGTGGTTCCCTCTCAGCCAACCATCCTCTCCTCACTCCTGTGCCACAGAATCAGCACTGACCAGCTGCAGTCCAGACCCTGTGCACACCCCTCGAGAAATCACCCAAGAATCTGGACTCCTGGGGGATAGGCCTCCCGCTTCAGAGTGAGAGTGGAGGGGAGTGCTGGGAGCTCAGAATTGCAGGTAGAGAATATATACAGTTTTATACAGTTTTATGCCTGGCAGGAGAGTGCCATGGCACCCTAGTAGGGGAGGTAGGTCCCGTTTTTAGAGGGTCTCTCCTGTGGAGTATAATGGGAGGACCTTTGAACTCAGCTCATTTGTTTGTGGGGCACTCCGAGCCATTCTTATGGGGGATGGGACTCCTGTCCGCTTGGTGATGGATTTTATACCTTTTGTTTGTATCCTGGGGGGTCACAGCTCGCCTCAGCAGGGTTGATGTGTGTCCTTCAATCTTCTCTCTTGGTGTAGCTCTAATCCACTAGGTTACTTGCTAAATTTCTGTCCTTTAACTCTCCTTCTGGGCAGGAGCCTCTGTGGAAAGCTGGCTTCAGTCAGCCATCTTGTCTCTGCCCCCCTATTTAATATATTTTGAAAGAAGCAGATTAAAAATATTGACTATGCAAATTTCTAATAGCTACAAATTTGTTCATTATGGGCTGAACAAACACATGAAAAAAACGCTCATAGTCTCTAGTTATCAGAGAAATGCAAATCAAAATCATCTCAAGATATCACGTAACCCCAGCGAGAATGACCCGTATCACAAGGTCCCAAAGCAGCAGATGTTGGCAGGGGTGTGAAGAGAAGGGAACACATATGCACTATTGGTGGGATTGAAAAATAGTATAGTTTGTTTTGAAAAGAAGTATAAAGAATCCTCAAAGAACTAAAATTTTGACATCGCAATTTGATCCTGCAATCCCATTACTAGGTATCTACCTGGAAGAAAAAAAATTATTCTACCATAAAGACATTTGCACTTGAATAGTTATAGAAGCTCAATTTACAATTACCAAGATGTGGAAACAACCCAAGTGCCCATCAATCCACAAATGGATTAATAAACTGTGGCATATGTATACCATGGAATACTATTCAGCCATAAAAAGAAGGAGACTTTGCATCTTTTGTATTTGCCTGGAGGGATGTGAAGAACATTCTCCTGAGTAAAGTTTCTGAGAATGGAAAAGCAAACATCCCATGTACTCAATCTGAAACTAGATCAAGAACTATAGGACCACATGAGAGACAAACAAAATTAAATTTTAGAAGCAAAGGGGGCTCTGTAATTTCCCCACCTATTGGGAACAATGTAGGGCTGTATGGTGCACCTCTTGGGTGAAGGACTCAACTACAATTTGGACTTTGGACATTACCTCACAAACATAAATAATGTAACCTGATCATATGTAGCCTCATATTAACCTGAAATAATAATAATAATGAAAAAAAGAATAATAGGTTGGGGTAGCATAATAAGGAAAAGAATAATTGACTGGGATAACAGGTAAAGTCTTTAAAATGTTTATACTGAAAAAGCTTCTGCATAGCAAAGGAAACAATTAACAAAGCAAAGAGTCAACCTACAGAAGGAGAGAAAATATCTGCAAACTATCCATCTGACAAGGGATTAATAATCAGAATATCTAAGGACTTCAAAGAACTGATAGCAAGAAAAACAAGTATCTGATTGAAAAAGGTGTAAAAATCCTTAATTACTTAGAAGAAGACATACAAATGGCCAAAGGCTATATGGAGAATGCTTAACATCACTAAGCATCAGAGATATAAATCAAAACCACAGGGAGATACTATCTTACCCGAGTTAGAAGGGTTATTACCATATACAAATACAAAGGTAGCAAATGCTGGTGAGGATGTGGAGAAAGGGGAACCCTTGGGCACTGCTGGTAAGAATGTGACGTAGTACACCCATTATGGAGAATGGTATGGAGGGTCCTCAGAAAACTAAAAATAGAACCACCATATGCTCCAGGAATCCCACTGCTGGGTGTTTATCCAAAAGAAAGGAAGTCAGTATAATGAAGGATACTGCACTCCTTTGTTTACTATAGCACTATTCACAATTCCCATGATATGGTACCAATTTAAGTGTCCATTGATGAATGAATAAAGAAACTGCACCATACATACATATCAAAAGATTATTATGACATAAAGAGAATGAAATCCTGTCATTTGTGACCAAGTAGATGGAACTAGAGGTCATCATGTCAAGTAAAATAAACCAGGCACAGAAAGACAAATATCACATGTTCTCACTCATATGTGGGAGCTAAAAGGTGCGTCTCGGGGAGGCAGAGAGTACAATGAACGGATGTTACCTGAGGCTGGTATGAGAAGTGGGCAAAAGGGAGAAATTGGTTAATGGATACAAAAATACAGCTAGAAAGATGGAGACTTTACCTCTTTCATGTTTACATGGATGGAGCTGGAAAATAGTCTTCTTAGCAAAGTATCTCAAGAAGAGAAGAAAAATATCCAATGTACTCAGCCCTACTATGAAACTGATTTATAGCTTCCATATGAAGGCTATAACCCAATTATAGCACCAGAATATGGGGAAAGGGAAAACGGCAGGGAGGGGAGTGGGGAGGATGGGTGGAGGGAGAGTAATTGGTGGGACCACACCTATGGTGCATCTTAGAAGAGTACAGATGTAAGTTACTAAATGCAGAATATAAATGTCTGAACACAGTAACTAAGGAAATGCCATGAAGGCTATGTTAACCAGCTTGATGAAAATATTTCAAATTGTATATAAAACCAGCACATTGCATTAATGTACACAGCTATGATTAAATAAAAAAAAATACAGCTAGAAGAAATACATTCTAGTATTTGATAGTACAGTAGGGAAATTATCTTTAACAATATCCTGTTATCTATAACTAAAAAAAAAAGTTGTATTTAAAAATAGCTAGAAGAGACGAATTATAATGTTTCCAACACAGAAAAGGTAAATGTTTGTTTGAGGTGATGAATTTTCCAATTGCCCTGGTTTGATCATTATACATTGTATACAAGTATCAAAATATCCTGGGTACCCCCCAAATATACATATCTATAATATATCAATTAAAAAGTTCAAAAATAATAAAAATAAAAATGTTTATTCTGTTGATCAAAACCATATATTATGGACTGAATGTTTGTGTCCCACCAAAATTCATATGTTAAAATCCTAGCCCACAATGTGATGTTATTAGCAGGTAAGGACTCTGGGAGATGAGTAAGTCATGAGGGTGGACCCCTCATGAATGGGATTAGTGCCCTTATAAAACAGGCCTTAGAATGTTCTCTCACTCTCCACCATGTGAGGAAACAACAAAATGTTGATAGTCTGTAACCCAGCAGAGGTTCACCAAAAAGGCTATCCTGGTCTCAGTCTGCTAGCTTCCAGGACAGTATACATGATATTTTGATACTTGTATACAATTTAGAAATCAATTTAGGTTGTTTATAAGCACCCAGCCTATGGCACTTTGTTATAGCAGCCTAAATTGACTAAGACACTACACAGAGAGAGTATAGTCCTTTTAGAGATGAACTTTGGGAGGAGCTTTGAAGAATTTAGGAAAGTCCAACAAAGTTTTAGCCAAATGAATGAGGTGTCTAAAAAATTGTGTATGTGTGTTTTGGGGCCGTGTGTGGGCTATACATAGTGAATCATTTTCAAAGAATAGGGAATAGGGTGGCACCTGTGGCTCAAAGGAGTGGGGCGCTAGCCCCATATGCCGGAGGTGGCGGGTTCAAACCCGGCCCCGGCCAAAAACTGCAAAAAAAAAAAAAAGAAAAGGGAATGGAAAGAAGGAAAAAAGGAACTGAACAATGGAGAAACCTGGAAAACGTGACCTAAGCCAGGTGACCAAGGTTAAAATCATGAGCAACGTCACGTGGCCACCCTGTACTCTCGACATGATGTGATGACAAGGGTGCTTCACAGCTGCCGTGTTCTTTCCTTGTTTTTCAACCTATAACCACAGTCTTATTAGAAGAAAAGCAACAGACCAACTTAGATTAGGGGACATGCCACAGACTAGCACCCCTCAAAACTGTCAAGGTCAAGGTGATGAAAAACAAGGAAAATCTGAGAAACTCTCAGCAGAAGACCAGAAGATACTAAGGAAATGCACGGCATGTAGTTCGTAACAAATCCATTTGATCAACAGAATAAACATTTTTTTTGAGGCATTAAGTATTTTATTTTCTGTTTTTTTTTTTTGTTTTTTTTTTATTGTTGGGGATTCATTGAGGGTACAAGAAACCAGATTACACTGATTGCATTTGTTAGGTAAACTTCCTCTCACAATTGTGTCCTGCCCCCAAAAGGTGTGTCCCACCCCCTCCCTCCTTCCCTCTCTCTGCTCTTCCTTTCCCCACCCCTCCCTAAAAAACTTGTGCACATTATACCCTGTCAATTGTTTTTTCAGGTTACTGCAGCTGTTACTGCTTTGTTCTTCTTCTTGTTTGATCGTTGTAAGGAAGACTTAAATTGGACACGAGGCAATGCCTTTTGATTGAGAAGCTATTAAGCTTTAGAATACGCAGGAAGGCAGGTTTAGAAGATTGTCCTCCAAGGAAGGAATGTGGCCCGAGGTTGACATGCGTCCTCTGTGGGATGACGCTCTACTCCAAACTCCTACCCGATCGATGGCTCTGTGATTTGAAAAACATTTTTCAAGCCTGAGGTCATGGCTGCTTGTGAAAAATCGATGACTATCCAGTACTCTCCCATTTAGCTTTTCATTTTTACATTCTAAGTTCAAGCTGGCCAATGTAACACTCAGAAAAATGATAAACTGCCCAGCTCAGAGCCACAGGGAGAACAGGAGAAATCATAGTGTGCATCCCTTTTCTTAGCTGACCCTTGCATTTGGTCCTGACCTCCTGCACTCCGACTAACCGGCAGCGATGCTGATGCTGTCAGAGCCCACTGATTCTAACTGTGTGTGTGTCCCCTGTCCTTGTAGTGACTCTCGGCAGGTGGGTGCAGCCATTACAAAGAGCAGAAGCAGTTCATGGGCAGGAAAGAGAGACGTCTCCACCGAGAGTTCCCTGAGTCTCAAGAGCATCATTTCTACATCACAGCCTCTGAGATTATTTTTATTCATAATATATATCAAGCGCTGTCTTGGGGGTTTATTCCTCCAGTACATTTTCTGGAAAAGTGGGTAAAACTTTCTCATCATCTTGACATTTAGTATTTCTATTATAAACATGTTGCTGCTGAGAATGGGAGGGAGTGTTGGTTTCTACGGATGGAGAAAGCCCTCTACAGGACTTGGACGCTTGGGCTAAGACCAGATGTGTTTTTACATAATAATGGTG
This sequence comes from Nycticebus coucang, assembly GCF_027406575.1. Taxonomy (NCBI): domain Eukaryota; kingdom Metazoa; phylum Chordata; class Mammalia; order Primates; family Lorisidae; genus Nycticebus; species Nycticebus coucang. Next base: position 93,166,065 of record NC_069794.1, on the reverse strand, counting down.
TCAGACTGGCAGAGCCTTGGGCTGTAAGTGACACAGCCTGATTTTTCTCACTGTGGCACTGAGATCTCCTCTTCTACAGAGCAGCATCCCACAGAAGGCAGGTGACAGTCCTATTTTGCCTCTAATCAGAGTGCTTTTCCGTGAGCTCCCTGGGAGGCAAGATGCACCTCTATGTTTTATCCTGGTGACTGGGGGGTGTCTAGGATGTGGACATGTCGTCAGCAAGCTGTGCTGCTGTCTTGCTCCGACTTGGAGGAGTGGTTCAGGCTCACCACTTCCCACAACTCTTAATAGGTGCTAACAAAGCAGAAGCCACAATCACCACCGACTCCGTCACCCCATTTGTGACGCATGGCACCATTTTTCTAGAGTGATCCACCCACCACTTAAATGAACAGGGGCATTGCCAGGGTTTCGTTTCATCTCCGAAGAATTTTTCTACAACTTCTACCCTATCCCCAAGTCCCAGATGATGCCCTGGCCCTTTTCTCACCATGGTGTTCTAACAGAGTCTGTGGATTTCTGTGCCCCCCCCACCCGCCCACCCAAGGCCAAAATTGCATTTATCATGAAGAAGGCAGTTTGGTTCCTCTGCTTCTTCTTCTTCTTTTTTTTTTTTTTTTTTTTGCAGTTTTTGGCCAGGGCCAGATTTGAACCTGCCACCTCTGGTATATGGGGCCTGCGCCCTCCTCCTTGGGGACACAGGCACTGCCCACCTTTGCTTCTTTTTAAATCTTTATCTCCTGGTTCCATTCTCAGCTTATATAGGTATTTGTTGATGACCTACAATGTGCCAGGTACTTTCTAAGTGTTATCTCTCATTTTCACAATGACATGCAAGCTAGGGACCCTTTTTCTCATGTGCAAGATGACAAAACAGTCTCTGAGAAGTTAAACACAGTCCACAGATGATAAGTGGCAGAGCCATGACTCACACTCCGCTGCTGGCTTCCTCTGCACGATACTCTCTTGCATGAAGCTCAAGGAGGGCAAAAATACCACGAAGCATGCCGACTGAATGGGCCCTCCACGGCGACCCAGCTAGCTCAGACAGAGATGCCGGCAGTGTAGCAGGCACTGTCCCCAGGTCAGCAAGCCTGTGAGGTCAGCTCCCTGCCTGCCACAGGTTTCTGAAAAATACACACAGGTTATTTACCAAGTCTTTTCAAGACCTCAAGACTTAAATCTAATATTCACTTTATTAAGTCTAGATTCATTCAATATGATCTTCATTTCATCTAAACCACGGACAGCAAATAGTGTCATTTAGCTTGCAAGCTCTGATCATTGGGAGTGGCTGCCCAAAGGACTGTGTTGAAAAGGATTCTGAGTCCCTATCTGGGCTTAATGGAAAAAGTGCTGCTGGGTGTAGTGGTTCATGCCTGTAAGCCCAGCACATTGGGAGGCCGACATGGGAGGACTGCTTGAGGCCAGGAATTTGAGACCAGCCTGGGAAACATAGCAAGACTCAGTCTCTCCCCCCACCTCCACATTAAATTTAATTAAAAAAATGTTTTGTAAAAGAAAAAAGTGGCATGAAGAAGAAAAGAAGAGCCGTCTTGCTCATGGACACAGGATGGGGCTCTCAGGACAGATGAATCCACACAGTGAGATACTGCTTAACACTGCATATTGAGTAAAGTGACTCATGAGAAGAGAGATATTCTTAAGATACAACCATAGACTTCAAAATCTTGAAGTAAAGGAACAAAATGTCAATATGTGAAACCCTAGGGACCTTCTCATATTAGGATTCATCCAAATGCCTGTCCATTTTATCTTTTTTTTTTTTTTTTTTTTGCAGTTTTTGGCCGGGGCTGGGGTTGAACCTGCCACCTCTGGTATATGGGGCTGGCGCCCTACTCCTTTGAGCCATAGGCACCGCCCTGCCCATTTTATCTTTAAGAGATATTTTGTGATTTTTCTCCAAAGATTTACAGCATAAAGACAAAAATACTGGAAACTTTTAGTCTTCTCCTGTTCTATTTCCAGCTCATTATCCTCAGGTATCATTGAATATTAAAACCGAAATGCAAGTTGTGCAATTAGGAATGAATGAGTTAAATGCAAATGGTACCACAGGTGCCAGAGTCAGTGTTGAAGGTCACTGGGTCTGACCAGCTGCAACAGCAAATAAACTCATGTAACTAGAATCTGGGGGCTCAAATCTCAATGTGGGTGTGTCTTCCAAATTTTTATATTTCTTTAAAAATGTGTATGAGCTTGTTCTATGTTCTGTCCTAGGCACCAAAGACTCAACCAATGAACAAAATGACCAAGGTCCCATCCGGTGGAGCTTGCAATCTAGAAGGAGGCAGGTGATCAGTAGCTGATCCAAGAGATTTAAGGCTGACTGCTAAATATTTATTAATTCTATGTCTTATAACATATGTAATATTTTATATTATTAAATCGATACGTATTTTATAATGTTAAAATGAGGGATAGACAACAAGTGTCTGGATGACCCCCCTTTAGTTTTGGATGACCACTTTTGATAGGGTGCTATTTAACTTGGGATCTGAGTGAAAAGAAGGAGCCAGCCTTGCAAAAATCAGAGTGATGAATGTTCTAAGCAGAGGAAGCACTTAGGTAAAGGCAGAGATGAATGTGCGTGCTTGAGTAACAGAACAAAGCCTGGTGTGGCACAGAGAAGACGGTAGGGAGACAAAGTCAGCAGAGAGGGAGCACCAAGGACAGACACCAGAGGTGCGCCAGGGATAGTCAGTAAGACCTGCAGGTTAGCTGGGGCTGGGGCGCAAGGGCGAGAGAAGAAACAGGGACAATTCTAGTTTCTGGCTTGAGGTTCAAACTAGAGAAGCTGGGGCGGGAGCAGGCTGCAAGTGAGGGTAGACACAGGAAGTGTGCAAGTGAGGGTAGACACAGGAAGTGTGCTTTGGCTACGTTGAAATTAACATGCTTATTTGAAGTAGAAATGTCAAACAGCAGTTGGATATGTGGAGAGGAAAGTCAGTGTTGGAGTACAGACTCACCAGAGAAAGTTGTAGTTGTGGACCTAAAGCCCTAGAAAGTCACATAGATAGACAGGCAGAGAGTTATAACCAGATCGTGCAACCAGATAATTAAAGCTATTATATGAGTGAAGTTACTTGAGAAGAGGTAGGGAAGGAAACCCAAGGCAGACGGCCAGGGCTATTCCTGCACAAAAGGTGTAGAAGAGGTTGAGAAGTTGGCAAACAAGGCTACAGTGGCCAGTAAGACAGAAAAATCAAAAGATCACGATGTCTCAGAAATCAGCAAAAAGAAACCAGCCTCTTTCTAGAAGCAGGGAGTAGTCAATTATTTCAAATGACGACAAGGTGCAAAGAAAGACCTGACTGATTCATTTGGTGAGGTGGGTGGGGGTGGGGCACTTGCTAAGAATAGTCTCAGGAGGATGATGGGGAGAAATCCCAAGGGAATTGGTGTGAGGTGGGCAGACGTGGTGAGGACTCGGAGACAGTGCCCATAGCCAAGTCTTATAAAGAAGTTCTGTCCTGAGAGGGGATGGGCTCAAGAAAGGGTGAAAGGTGGGGAGGATGAAAGCTGATCCGTGTGGGGGTGCTGATGCTGCCTGCTGGTCCAAGAGAAAGAAAAGACTGATGTCACTGATGTCTCTCTCCCCCTGGCTCCTAAAGGCAGAGTCTTCTGAAAATGATTCAATTGTGTTTTATGGTAGCTTCCTTTTCCACTAGTTTATAATGACTTCAGGGTGGAAATCATGTCTGGTTCATTCTTTCATTAAAAAAAAAAAAAAAAAAAGCCTTGATGTCAGGTCCACAGGGAAGGGATGTCAGGACTTCCTTTATCGTTGTTGTATCCACAGAGGCTAGGACAGTGATTAGAGCTTAGTAGGTGCTCAACAAAAGTGGTGGACTTGCACAGCTGGTTCTAGACAGAGTGCCCAAACAGATGAGTCTGAGTTTCTGTAGGAAAATGTGAATCATGAGCTGTCTTTCCTCTTTTGTCCTTCCCATCTCTAAAAACTTGTTCTTGAAACATGGAAGATACCCAAGAATATATATTGAACATTCACCTAGAAAATATATTTGTAGCAAAGGGACCCATCTGCTCACTCCTAGTTCCCAGTAGGAGTGATTTGGGGGTCTCCTCTGATTTGCACTATCCTTCAGTTTACAGTTTTCTTTAGTGTTATGAAGGGCTCTCATACTTACCATCTATCCTTTTATCAGTCTTGTTAGGACAGACATTGTTATGCCCCTCTTAGAGGTGTGGAAAGAGGCTCAGATTTCATGATTTGCTTCCGTTGACACAGCTCATTGGTGCAGAGCAGGACCCTGACCTCAAATTTCCTGGCTTTCTGTTCAATGAATTAGTCCTTAAGTTCTCAATTTAATTTGAGTTTTTTACCCACATCCTGTGACTCATAGGATCCACTCTATTTATTTTTTTTTAATTTCACTTATTTCATTTCTGTGCAAGGCAGTAACTAATCTGTATTTCTTGGGGCAGGACATGGTTCATTGAGCTTCTGCAAAAAGTTAACATTTTCTAAGACTAGAGGCGGATGGAATGAACCATAATGAAGTTGACTTTGCTGGGCTGGAATTGCTGGGTTGGACTGGATAAAGAGCACCCTGCTGGGGGCTGGACCCGCCCGCCCGTGTGAAGCAGCCTCCTGCAGTAGGTGGGAGGGGAGGAAACATTACTGCTTACCAGATCACAGCAGCTGTTCTGCTGCTCGAGAGGTGAGGTAAAGGGCCCTCCCTCCTGAGAAAGATGGTGGAAATTGAGTCCTGCTTTGAAGTGTGTAGATCTGGGAAATGTTGGCACCAGTCATACACACTCATGACCATTGTTAACAGACAGTCTTGACAAGCAGAGGACATGCTCTCAAACCAACAGTGGGCATACAGCCTACTGTATTTCCTTGTAAATGAAGTAAACATAAGGGGGTGGCACCTGTGGCTCAGTGAGAAGGGCACCAGCCCTGTATACCAGAGGTGGTGGGTTCAAACCCAGCCCCAGCCCAAAACTGCAAACAAACAAACAAACCATAAGGATGAACTAGTGACTTAAATACTACATACCACAGATGCTGAGTTTGGATTTACTCATACACATGTCAAAGATGTACTCTAAGTTGCATGCTGGGTACGCGGCTGGGTCACGGCATGAACTTAGCAAATGCAGGTGCACAAGCCATGTGGTGTTTACAGACCAGCAGATTGTAAACGACTCATAAGGTGAACAACTGGGTTCCATGGCTGCATCATATCGGTTCTTAAAGGGATGTGTGGTTCTATTTTTTAATCTTGAAACCAAACATCATAACGTGTAGCACATCTAAATAGTTGACATTATCAGGAGTTAACTGTTCAGCAAAATAATAATGTCTTATAGTGAACTAGAAATATACCAACATTTCTATCCATATTTTGTTTTTACATAACAATAAGGGAGTTTAACGGAAGAGCTGGTTATTGCTGAGTTTGACTGGCTTTATCCCTCCCTTTCTCCTACCCCCTCGTGTGCATACACTGGGGTTAAGCAGGCTCTGTGGTAGAGCCTGCTTTGCTATGGGGGGATACAGCAGGGAACTAGGTGGACACGATCCTTGGCCTCACCGAGAATCCAGGCTGAAATAGGGGGCCTGAGTGGATGGGACCATTGGAGAGACAGCAAACCACTGACTAAGCAGATAATTAATTATAATGTTGATGAGTGCTGTGTAGAAAAATAGGGTGCTTGAGCATGGAAGATGAAGAGAAGCGGGTGCCTTGAAGATACACTGAATGAGTGGAATCTCCAGGCCTGGTGATTTATTAGATATCAGGTGACAGAAAAGGTGAGTGAGGGGTCAAGGGTGGGGAATGGGCTGGTGGGGGTGACCTCACAGAGGGGAGGCCCAAGGAGGAGCAGAGGTGTCAATTAAATCCAAGTGAAACCTGTGAGCAAATTGATCACAAATTGACCTCTTTCTCTCTATTCCCTCTTTGCTCACTACTCCCTCTCAGGGAAAAGAGAATATCTGAAAGTCTTCGGGTTCCCCAAAAGAAAATAGCTGCAGGGCTTGTTCCCAGGTAGTGAGTGTCCTGCTGGGAACCACGGGGCCTGACTTTCTATTCAGCCGCCAGCTGCTGTGCACCTGTCTTTCCCTTGTTCCCTTGTGAGCCTCCTGAGGGTGGAGATGGCATTTTAGCCATTTATTTTTGGCTCCCTCAGACTGATGTTGTTCGTGGCATCTAGTAGGTGACAATCATCTGTTGACTCCAATTATTAACACACGACAGTGGTGCGAGTGCTGGCCCCGGGGAACTTGCCCATTGCCCATCTTCAGGTGCTCATTCCGGAGGTGTTCACTTCCCTTGTCACTCCTTCCAGGAAGGGGCTCTCTCTGGCCAACTATTGCATCTTCAGCCCTGACACACGGTGAAATTTCAAAATAGCTGTTTGGTTTTGGAGAAGAGGAAGGAAAAATTACTCAAAATTTCTGAGCACATTCTGCATATGATGCCAGTGAGGAAGCAACAACAGTAACAAAATGGTGCTGGTGGTGGCCTGGAAGAGCCTGGAAGAGCCTGGAAGCAGGGCTGAGGCGTATTGATATTCCTGTTGAGACCACGGGCTGATCGCTTTGAGATCAGCCCGGTTTCAGTCAGTTATCAGAGTCCAAGTTGACAACTAATTTTTGAGTTGACATGATACTGGAACTTGAAAGGATGGTCACTTTCCTTCGTTGGTTTTTGACAGTGTTCTGAGGAGCCCGCTCCCCGGAAAGTCAACTGGATGGGACTCCAAGGCATTCCTTCTGCTTTCATCTGGGCACGCGCATTTATATTTGTTTTGTTTACATGTCTGTAAGACTTCTTTTGATGGACAAGTTCCATGGCTTAAAAGGAAAAAGAAAAATCTTTAAAAACCACTGCCGTGGAACAGTGTTCTCAAATAATTTTAATAAACAACGGTTTGGTCTCACAGAAAGTACTAAAATGTTTATTAGTTTACGTGTCAAAAAGCCACAGCAGCGTTTGCGTAACATGCAACACCTTTCTAACCATTGCGTTTATTATTATTTTTTAAAAAGGCCTACTTATGTATGTGGCATTCTGAAAAAGACAAAACAATAGAGACATAAATAAGATCAATGATTTCAGAGCATTGGGAATAGACTAGAAAGAGCACGGTGGAAATTTTGAGGTGGTAGAAACACATTTTGATTTTGCTCTAGTTTCCCTGCCATATTCATTTGTACAATTCATTGAACTATAGGTTTTTTTAAAAGGTGATTTTAAACATATGTCAATTCTACTATAAGAAATATGCCTTCAGCATATGAATGGATTAATAAGCTGTGGCATATGGATACCATGGAATAGTATTCAGCCACAACGAGATGGAGCTTTTGCAGCTTTTGTAACAACCTGGATGAACTTGGAGAATATTCTCCTCAGTGAAGTTATCACAGGAATGGAAAGACAACCATCACATGTACTCAATACTAAGTTGAAACTAGTAGGTTAACAACTATAGCCTCACACAAGAGAAAAACTTAGCTGGATTCAAGGAGTGGGGAAGGGATTTAGTGGGCTCCCACCCAGTGGGCACAAGGCATCAGGGTATGGCCCATTTCCTGGGTGAAGGGCACAACTGCTTTAACCTTATGAATGCAAACTATGTAACCTAATCTTGTGTACCCCCATATTCATCTGAAAACAAAATTAATATAAAAACATAAAATGAAAAATTAATCTAAAAAACATTAAAATAACCACAGAGCGTTAAAACAATAACAAAAACAAAAAATCCTGCCTATTTCCTTGTTTTTGTCAACTAAATTGTGATCTCTTACTAGTCAGCCCCTAAAAAAGATGGAGACTTTACATCCTCTGTATTAACCTGGATGGAGTTGAAGCACCTTCTTCTTAGTAAAGCATCACAAAAATGGAGAAGCAAGAATCCAATGGACTCATGTACTCAGTTCTGATATGAGGACAATTGATGACCTAGTACATGGTGGGGGGTAGAGGAAAAGGGGGCCAGAGAAAGGGAAGGAGGAAGAGGGTGTGGGGGTCATGGTGTGTGACACATCTCTTGGGGTCAGGACACAATTGTAAGAGAGACTTTCCCTGACAAATGCAAGCAGTGTAACCTGGTTCTTTGTACCCTCAGTGATTCCCTAACAATAAAAAATTAAAAAAAAAATAAATAAATTGTGATCTATCTGAAAGCAATAGTATCAATTCTTTGTCTCTGTTGAGTTTAGCATGGTGCCTAGCATGATAAAATTATACTGGCTGAATAAATGGATGGATGGATGGATGGATGGGTGACCGACTTGGACTGTTGGAAGAGTGGCCAGGATATGACACGAAGACCTGGAACTTAATCACTGTGGTCCAATCCTGTTTCCGCAATTCCATTTTTTATAAGACCTTGAATAAATTAATATTGTATCTCATTGTGTTAAATATAAAATTAAAAACTAGAGTGTGTTTTGCAAGTTAAGGATAATGAGTCACTGTTCCTTGGGAATAGAGGGTCCATGAGTGAAATTAATTGCAAAGGCTTATGTTATTGTAATTATAATGTTAATTATGAGACATGGCTGCTGTTGATGAAACAGGCCAGGAAACAACTGTAACGGGAGCCGTTGGTTGAAATCTTGGGCCAATATTCTCAGTAGACTAAACTATCACTCATGACTCAGAGGACCCTAACCAAAGGTTGATGCAATACTGGCTGTATTATATTTCTGCAAATTCAGTAACAGCAAAGAATGATTAGCCAACTCAGACGTTGAAAACCAAAGCAAGTTGGAAGAGAAAAAGCAAATGCAATTATAAAATATATAGGTTTATCCCCCTCGCCCTTGCCATGCTGAATGAATGCACATATGAATAAATTCAGTGAAATATATCAAGTTGCTTTCCAAGAGATGAGTTACTCAATCAAGGGAGACAGGACATATACATAGAACAAAAAAAAGAAGGCAAGGCCATGGGAGAAACAGTGTTTATATGATATCAGAATTCACGAGGAGGAGAATAATTTTTCTCAAAATATTGGATTGCCTTGGGTTTTTGAATAAAATAAAACCTTTCATCTTTGAATACAACCTTTAGCATAAATAAATATTTAGGGAGCATTTCTGGCCAAGGTATGCACTCCCTGAGGAAGGAAACCATTTCCACAAAGGTGAGCCTCTCCTAGTTTGTGGCAGTCAGCTCCGTGGTGAAGACGCGGGGCTCTCCCTGAGTCTGCACCGGGGTGGCATCAGCAAATTGACCGGCCTCACCAAACCACGTGTGCTGTCTTAAAAACTTGTGTGCACACACACGTGTATGTGTGCAGCAAAAGAAAAGGAGGGTTCCTTGGTGCCCTGCAGTCTTTCTTATCCTCCTGTCTACCCTGGCTTTTGAAATGCGGTGAAATCAACATGCCCCCAATGTAAAGTCCCACATTTTTAAAATGTAGGATATTAATATAATCCAGAAAAGACTATGCATAAAATTAGTTTGTATCCCTCTTGTAAAAACAAAATTTGACCTTCCTGTAAATATTTTAAAAATTTGAATGTTAGTTGAATGTCCTTAAAAAATGCATTATATGTATATTTTATACATCTAATTTATATACACTACCTATATATAAGTTTAGAGAAAAAAGTCATATATGAGACATATACAATCTCATCCTAACTTAACATACAACTTGATATTTTTATAATTCCTATGTCCTTCCATGAATTGTTATTATTATTTTTGTTTTGCAGTTTTTGGCTGGGGCTGGGTTTGAACCCGCCACCTCCCTCATATAGGGCTGGCACCCTACTCCTTTGAGCCACAGGTGCCACCCAATGAATTTTTTATTAAAGTCTCACCTTCTACTCTTTCCTAAAGCCCACCTGAGTCTGGGTTCGGCCCCCACCATGCCACTGAAATTGTTCTTGTTAAGGCCACCAGTGACCTCAGGGTCCTAAAGCCCACTGGCTCCTCTCTCTCTCAGCTTGCTCAGCCGTCAGGGGCCCTGGACACAGCTGAGCCCTGTGGTACCCTCCTCCTCATTTTGGGTGTACCAGGCACACTTGTTTGCTCTTGTTTGTTTTCCTCACCTCCTAGGCCTCTGGAATGTTCTAGGCCTTGAGTGCTCCTCTCCTGGTTTCTCTCTGCCCCTTACCCAGTCAATGCCTTCTCTTATTTCAAGTATTAACACATAAATGTTGTAGATGAACTTGGATTAGATCTCAGCAACTCTGCTTCAAAATGCTCACCAGATATGCAATTAATTACTGGTGTTTCTCTCTTTCCCTCCCTCCTCAGGTAATCTTGGTTATATCTGAGCTAGTTTTTCTCAGGTAATCTTGGTTGTATCTGAGTTAGTTTTTCACAGGTAATCTTGATTTTATCTGAGTTAGTTTGATGGTAGCTGAATGATCAAGAACTCTGAGCATGTGCTGGAGCTTACTGACTATGGTAGAGTGACCAACCACCCTAATTTGCCCAGGACTTTCCTAGTTTTAGCATGGAAACTCCCATGTGCCAGGAAAGCCCTTAGTCTTTTTAGGGCTGAGGTCTCCCTAAGTTGGTCATCTTTATAGAGGGAATGGTCTAGAAATTCTCCCTGGGAGCCCAACATCAGTGCCTTAAATTCTTTTCCCTCGAGCTGGCAGATTCCCAGAGAGTGCTGTTCCAATTTCCTGCCTGGAGGTCAATGCCTTCCCTGTGAATGTTTTGGGTTGGGATAGGGGAATGTGGCAGAATTCTCACCCTCTAATCCCACTTTAATTATGGCTGTTTTTTTTTCCCCCCATCATTTCCCCATCATTTTCATCATTTACTGAGTGTCATGTGTCAGGCACTGTTTTGAAGTGACTGAAACATAAACATTTCTGCCTTTGTGAGGCGTGTAGGAAGGCCGATGGTAGGGCTTTAAATTGAGTGGCTGATTTACAGGGAGAAGTTGCTGTGGAATAAAGACCTGAAGTGTGTAAGTGAGCTGGTCAGAGGGAAGCACCCCCCCATCCCCTGGTGAGGGGAACAGGCCAAGTCCCTGGGCCGAGAATGTGTCTAACATCTTTGCAGAAGATTCAGAAGGGTGTGGATGCAGCATGATGGCCAAGTGAGCAGAGGGAGAACAGCCATCCCACCACCTCACGGAAGACAATGGAGGGGAAGGACAAAGGCGGGGAGTCCAGCTGGGGTATTGCAACAGTCCAGTCAAGTCACGGTGGTGTCGTGGGCCAGGTGGAGCTAAATTGGTCCTGATATAAGGTTAAATTCTACATATATTTTCTGAAGCTGCTAATGAATTGGTTATGAGGTGACAGAGAAAGAGAAGAATCAAGGATGACTCTGGGCCTCTTGACCTGAACAACTGGAAGAATGGAATGGCCTTTTACTGAGACGGGGAAGATTGAGGGGAAGCAGGTTTGGTTTTGTGCCTGTTAAGTCTGGGGCATGTGCAGAACGCACATGTAGACTGGCAGGCAAGTGGATGGGTCTGGTGTCAGGGAAGGGCCTGGAGATGGTATTTATGGTCAGCAGGTTGAGCAAGACTGTCTGTGGAACAAGGAGGATGCAGAAGATGGCCTGAAGATGGAATCCTGTGGTGCCACATACTAGAACATTTAGAGTTTCAGGAAGGATCAGCAGAGAGGGCTAAGGAAGACAGAGAATCAAGAGGAAGAACTATATGGAAGCCAACCGAAAAAAATATCTCAAGGAGGAGAGAGTGAGCAACTGTCTCCAGTGCTCCTGGAAGGGCCCTCTAATCGAGACCCTTCAGCTCCTCAGCCCAGAGAGCATCCGTCTTACCCTCTGCAGGAGCACAGCCCTGCCTCTGGCTGAGAGAGCAAGGCATCCTCTTGGCTGTGCAGAGCGGGAGGGCAGGAAATGGGCTAACTGCTTCTTAGACTTTCAGCCTCTTCCCCTTATTTTTGTTTCCCTGTCTTCACTTTCAAATTGATACAACAAATTTCTGAGCCTTTGAAGAATCCTGTGATATAACTGATTCATGTTTTCTCTTACTGCCAATTTCAGAATCCACCTTCTCTGGTCTGTTGTATTATGTACTACTTGAAAAGCCATGCACTTTTTAAGATTTAAAATTAAAATTGCTGTTTTTTTCCTTCTCTTATCCTGCTCCTTGTAACTTTAAGTGTTAAAAGAAAAAAGTCCTCTCTCTGTCACTTAGGGAGATACAAGCGTCTGGTCCGCCTTCTGTACCTGGAAGCCATAAAACTGTCATTTTTAATGGCACGAAGTTGTCAACTGCTTGAATAGACATCATTTTCTTAACTGTTCCTCAGTGTTTGGACACTTGGGTTGGTTCCAATGACATATAAATCTGTGATAGGAATCTATGTGCATATGACATTCTGCTGGATTAACTTTTTTTTTTTTTGCTGTGGATTGATTCCCAGAAGTGTAAGAGTTGAAAGGTATTAGCATTTGTAGTTCATAACAGTCTTTAAGTCAGAGGCAGAGAGTTTTGTTTGGATCCCTGCTCTGTCATTTACCAGCTGGGTGACCTTGGGCAAGTTTTCTTAAACCCTGTGTTCCGGTTTCCTCATCTGTGAAGTAGAGATAATAGCAGTAGTGTTGCCGGGGTTGGGGGTGGAGGGCTGTGGATTAATACAAGCGGAGTGGTTGGCACACAGTAAATTAGCAGTCAGTAAATAGTCTCCCTATCATCACCTATCACGATGGCCAAGGTACTTTCCAAAAGGGGATCAGCGTCAGGGCCAATAGCAACTCACAAGGATGCCCATGTAAACACCACTTTGCCAACCAAACCCAGTTGCCTGTTTAAAAAGGATCTTCTCAAGCAACACTCTCTTGAATCCCCCTAGAGTCTGTGCAATGAAAGCAGGGACTACAGGGCTACTTTGTTAGTGTTCCAGCCTACACAGGAAAAATCTTAGGAAATTACCAGCCAATTTGGATATCAAGGCTTCAAACAGGGCAGTCACATCTTATACAAATTCAATTTGTACAAATTCAGTTATACCCTGTGGCAGGTGGGAAGGGGAAAGGATGAGAGAGGAGACCTTTAGTGTATTTAAACCTACAGTAATTCTTTTCCATTGTTCCCGTCAGTGAACGTGTGAGTTTGAGACGGAAAAACAAACGCGCTTTTGCTCAGCTGGCCTGCGTTTTAGCACCCACTTTGTGGAGTGAATGCACCGTGCTGATGGGGACAGGGTCAGAACTGTTTTCATGTCTCCTGCTTCCTAGGTCCAGGACAACACGGACACCAGGGGCCATTGCAAGAGCTGCTGGACCTGCATTTGCAAGTGATACTCCAGGAGCATTTCAATCCTGTGCCTTCATTAGCCAAAAGTTGGTGGGTACAAATGACCATGTCAAATTCGGTGTGAGAGCGAGTTAAATAGCATCATCAACACTTTTTTCCGCGGAGACTTGAAGTACTGATATTAATTAAGGGCTTTTCACTGCTACCTGTATAAGGTGGTCTCTCCGGGCAGAACACCTTCTCTTTGTTTGCTGGGCAAATTTAGGCCCATCCTTTGATGCTGAAGCCTTCTCAGGTTCCCGGTTGACACACTGGGTCGCTGTGCCCAGACCATGGTAGTAGGGCCTCTGCCACAGTGGTTCTCATGCTGACTTACAGCTGGTATCTGGGTGTCTCTCTGCCCACACTAGACTGCGAGCAACTCTGGGTACGGACTCTGCACTATTGACTTTTGTAACCCCAGTGCCTAGTAAAAGGCCTGTCCTACATTAAGTATTTCGTAAGTACTGCTGAGTGATTGGATGAGGGATGGAAAAGGAGATAGAAAAAGAAGTGTGGTGTAGCTGTGTCACAGTTTTCAAGACAATAAAAAGAGTTTAGGAATGAAAACTGGTGAGTGAGAGTAATAGTGACCATTAGTTATGGGACTAATGTGACCGTGTGTCCCGTCTGTGACAGTCCTGCTCAGAACTCCCTTCTGCACCACTTCACTTAGTCTACTGAAAAGGAAAAGTTAGGCTCGGAGAGTGAAGCAACCAGCAAGTGAGATGTGAGCGAGGGCGGGAGCCCCACGGGTGTGTCTCTGTCCGTCTCGCCTGCTCCCCGGATTCAGCCCTGTCAGCGGTAGAAGGGAGATGGAAGGAATGAGTGAGAAGATTCCACTGAACTTGGCCGTTAGGCTCCTGGGGCCCCCCAGACCTGGAGGGGTGCATCTCTGTGTGCGCACCTTTATTTCTAACCCTGCTAACAAAGTTCCTGGTCACGGAGTGTGTGGTCAGAGCATGTCGCTGCATTAACAGAAGTGCCACGAGCGCATCCTTCGCAAGACCACCTGGACCCCAAAGAAAGCCTGTACTCGCTGCAGAGACGTGTGTTACAAGTGCTCTTACGGGGACTCAGGCCCGGACTGATTCTCAGGGAGATTTAGGGGACACGTCCTCATATCAGATTGAACTTGAGGCTCCAGAGCCAGGCCCTGAGCAGAACTTCTAGTGTGTTGGGGAGGGGAGCGTGTGTGTCGTCTCTGAGATGAGTGCCCAGGGGCTGCTGACAGCAGCAGAAGCTGATCTCTGAGCTACTGAAGAAGCATCTGTTGACGTCTCCAGTCACTGGGATAGGGACTGAAGTCCACTCATTTGCTGGATTAAAATATTATGCTGATGCGATGCTAAATAGAGGCTTGCTCAATGTGAGTCATGATGACAGGCGCTGCAATGAGATATATGGAAGCATTCCCCCTCCCAGCTCAAAGTCATTGCTGACCATGATGGTTCCAAGATTTAAATGTTCCCCAATTCCATTATTTTGTAACTTTATTGAATCAAATGTAGTAGGGCAGTCTTGGCAAATCCTGCATGGAAATCAGGTCTGTGGAAACAAACAGCTCCTCCCTGCCCCCCAACCATGAGATGGGAGGGATAGAGAGGCTGGGTGTGGGCAGGGACTTGGGGGGATATGGGAGGGATAGAGAGGCTGGGTTTGGGCAGGGATGTTGGGGGGATATGGGAGGGATAGAGAGGCTGGATGTGGGCAGGGACGTTGTGGGGACATGGGGAGGGATAGACAGGTGTGGTGTGGGCAGGGATGTTGGGGGCATATGGAGAGGGATAGACAGGTGGGGCATGGGCAGGGATGTTGGGGGGATATGGGAGGGATAGACAGGTGGGGCGTGGGCAGGGATGTTGGGGGGACATGGGGAGGGATAGACAGGTGTGGTGTGGGCAGGGATGTTGGGGGGATATGGGGAGGGATAGACAGGTGGGGTGTGGGCTGGGACGTTGTGGGGACATGGGAAGGGATAGACAGGTGGGGTGTGGGCAGGGACGTTGGGGGATATGCGGAGGCATAGACGGGGGTGTGTGGGCAGGGATGTTGGAGGGATATGGGGAGGGATAGACAGGTGGGGTGTGGGCAGGGATGTTGGGGGGACATGGGGAGGGATAGACAGGTGTGGTGTGGGCAGGGATGTTGGGGGAATATGGGGAGGGATAGACAGGTGGGGTGTGGGCAGGGACGTTGTGGGGACATGGGGAGGGATAGACAGGTGTGGTGTGGGCAGGGACATTGGGGGGACATGGGGAGGGATAGACAGGTGTGGTGTGGGCAGGGATGTTGGGGGGACATGGGGAGGGATAGACAGGTGTGGTGTGGGCAGGGATGTTGTGGGGATATGGGGAGGGATAGACAGGTGGGGTGTGGGTAGGGATGTTGGGGGCATATGGGGAGGGATAGACAGATGGGGTGTGGGCAGGATGTTGGGGGGACATGGGGAGGGATAGACAGGTGGGGTGTGGGCAGAGACGTTGTGGGGACATGGGGAGGGATAGACAGGTGTGGTGTGGGCAGGGACGTTGGGGGGAAATGGGGAGGGATAGACAGGTGGGGTGTGGGCAGGGATGTTGGGGGGACATGGGGAGGGATAGACAGGTGGGGTGTGGGCAGGGATGTTGGGGGGACATGGGGAGGGATAGACAGGTGGGGTGTGGGCAGGGATGTCGGGGGGACATGGGGAGGCATAGACAGGTGGGGTGTGGGCAGGGACGTTGGGGGGATATGGGGAGGGATAGACAGGTGGGGTGTGGGCAGGGATGTTGGGGGGACATGGGGAGGGATAGACAGGTGTGGTGTGGGCAGGGACGTTGGGGGGACATGGGGAGGGATAGACAGGTGGGGTGTGGGCAGGGATGTTGTGGGGATATGGGGAGGGATAGACAGGTGGGGTGTGGGCAGGGACGTTGGGGGGACATGGGGAGGGATAGACAGGTGGGGTGTGGGCAGGGATGTTGTGGGGATATGGGGAGGGATAGACAGGTGTTGTGTGGGCAGGGATGTTGTGGGGATATGGGGAGGGATAGACCGGTGGGGTGTGAGTAGGGATGTTGGGGGCATATGGGGAGGGATAGACAGATGGGGTGTGGGCAGGATGTTGGGGGGACATGGGGAGGGATAGACAGGTGGGGTGTGGGCAGGGACGTTGTGGGGACATGGGAAGGGATAGACAGGTGTGGTGTGGGCAGGGACGTTGGGGGGAAATGGGGAGGGATAGACAGGTGTGGTGTGGGCAGGGATGTTGGGGGGACATGGGGAGGGATAGACAGGTGTGGTGTGGGCAGGGACGTTGGGGGGACATGGGGAGGGATAGACAGGTGTGGTGTGGGCAGGGATGTTGGGGGGACATGGGGAGGCATAGACAGGTGGGGTGTGGGCAGGGACGTTGGGGGGACATGGGGAGGGATAGACAGGTGGGGTGTGGGCAGGGATGTTGTGGGGACATGGGGAGGGATAGACAGGTGTGGTGTGGGCAGGGATGTTGGGGGGACATGGGGAGGGATAGACAGGTGGGGTGTGGGCAGGGACGTTGGGGGGACATGGGAAGGGATAGACAGGTGGGGTGTGGGCAGGGACGTTGGGGGGATATGGGCAGGGATAGACAGGTGGGGTGTGGGCAGGGACGTTGGGGGGATATGGGGAGGGATAGACAGGTGTGGTGTGGGCAGGGATGTTGGGGGGACATGGGAAGGGATAGACAGGTGGGGTGTGGGCAGGGACGTTGGGGGGATATGGGGAGGGATAGACAGGTGTGGTGTGGGCAGGGACGTTGGGGGGACATGGGGAGGGATAGACAGGTGGGGTGTGGGCAGGGACGTTGGGGGGACATGGGGAGGGATAGACAGGTGGGGTGTGGGCAGGGATGTTGTGGGGATATGGGGAGGGATAGACAGGTGTGGTGTGGGCAGGGATGTTGTGGGGATATGGGGAGGGATAGACAGGTGGGGTGTGGGCAGGGACGTTGGGGGGACATGGGGAGGGATAGACAGGTGGGGTGTGGGCAGGGACATTGGGGGGAAATGGGGAGGGATAGACAGGTGTGGTGTGGGCAGGGACGTTGGGGGGACATGGGGAAGGATAGACAGGTGGGGTGTGGGCAGGGACGTTGGGGGGACATGGGGAGGGATAGACAGGTGGGGTGTGGGCAGGGATGTTGGGGGGACATGGGGAGGGATAGACAGGTGTGGTGTTGGCAGGGATGTTGTGGGGATATGGGGAGGCATAGACAGGTGGGGTGTGGGCAGGAACGTTGGGGGGACATGGGGAGGGATAGACAGGTGGGGTGTGGGCAGGGACGTTGGGGGATATGGGGAGGGATAGACAGGTGGGGTGTGGGCAGGGACGTTGGGGGGACATGGGGAGGGATAGACAGGTGGGGTGTGGGCAGGGATGTTGGGGGGACATGGGGAGGGATAGACAGGTGGGGTGTGGGCAGGGACGTTGGGGGGACATGGGGAGGGATAGACAGGTGGGGTGTGGGCAGGGATGTTGGGGGGACATGGGGAGGGATAGACAGGTGTGGTGTTGGCAGGGATGTTGTGGGGATATGGGGAGGCATAGACAGGTGGGGTGTGGGCAGGAACGTTGGGGGGACATGGGGAGGGATAGACAGGTGGGGTGTGGGCAGGGACGTTGGGGGATATGGGGAGGGATAGACAGGTGTGGTGTGGGCAGGGATGTTGGGGGGACATGGGGAGGGATAGACAGGTGTGGTGTGGGCAGGGATGTTGGGGGGATATGGGGAGGGATAGACAGGTGTGGTGTGGGCAGGGATGTTGGGGGGACATGGGGAGGGATAGACAGGTGGGGTGTGGGCAGTGATGTTGTGGGGATATGGGGAGGGATAGACAGGTGGGGTGTGGGCAGTGATGTTGTGGGGATATGGGGAGGGATAGACAGGTGGGGTGTGGGCAGGGATGTTGTGGGGATATGGGGAGGGATAGACAGGTGGGGTGTGGGCAGGGACGTTGTGGGGATATGGGGAGGGATAGACAGGTGGGGTGTGGGCAGGGATGTTGGGGGGACATGGGGAGGGATAGACAGGTGGGGTGTGGGCAGGGATGTTGTGGGGATATGGGGAGGGATAGACAGGTGGGGTGTGGGCAGGGACGTTGGGGGGACATGGGGAGGGATAGACAGGTGTGGTGTGGGCAGGGATGTTGGGGGTACATGGGGAGGGATAGACAGGTGTGGTGTTGGCAGGGATGTTGTGGGGATATGGGGAGGCATAGACAGGTGGGGTGTGGGCAGGAACGTTGGGGGGACATGGGGAGGGATAGACAGGTGGGGTGTGGGCAGGGACGTTGGGGGATATGGGGAGGGATAGACAGGTGTGGTGTGGGCAGGGATGTTGGGGGGACATGGGGAGGGATAGACAGGTGGGGTGTGGGCAGGGATGTTGGGGGGATATGGGGAGGGATAGACAGGTGTGGTGTGGGCAGGGATGTTGGGGGGATATGGGGAGGGATAGACAGGTGTGGTGTGGGCAGGGATGTTGGGGGGACATGGGGAGGGATAGACAGGTGGGGTGTGGGCAGGGACGTTGGGGGGACATGGGGAGGGATAGACAGGTGGGGTGTGGGCAGGAACGTTGGGGGGATATGGGGAGAAGGAACCAGAAAGGGCCAATCCTGTCCATTCCCGGCCCTGCCTTCATCAGGATGATGTCTGACCCTCTGAGGAAGGGCGTCCAGACAGAACCCTGGGGTCCGGCAGAGGCATTTTGTGAGACCTGCGGCCCAAGCAGCTCTTCTTCAGGGGCCAGGTGCCAAAGCATGACACGGAGCTGGGGAGAAGGGCACGGATGCCCTGGGGCTCTGCTGTCCTAAGCTCAGCGCAGGGCCGGGGAAGGCAGTAGGGGATGCTGGGTGCTCAGCCCCCCTGTCCCAGGAACCTGGCAGCTTTGACAGGCAAGGGAACCCACTGCTGGCAGCAGACCCTGACGAGGAGCCTGGTGGAAAATCAGAACCTCCCCTGAGCACACATCAGACACACTGGAAACATGTCCCCAGTAAATGGGAAGGCTGTGCGGGGTGATGGGGAGCCTGCGGTCACACAGGGCATGTTAATGTGGCTCCCTCTGAACTCCCAGGCGGGCGGGGTCTAGGAGCATCTGGGTGGCATCAGTACCGAGGGCAGGGTGCAGACCTGCAGCTGAGCCTGTGGGAGGTGATGGTGACAAGGGCTGTGCCTTCTGGAATTCACGTGTTTTCTCTTATCTGAGCCCCTTACAAGACTCCCATTTTGAAGAAGACGAAATTGAGGCGTAAAGGAGTGAAAGGCGGCAGCCCTGGGGTGAAACTGCAGCCCACTCTCCTCCCCGCCCAGGGTGCCTTGCCCGGAGCCCTGGAGTTGTGCAGAACAGCGCAGGTGCACAAACAGGGCCCCGTGACGTGGCAAGAGTGGAATCCCCGAGACGTGTGCTTTGTGACAGACCTCTCCCAGGTGCGGACTTGTGAACACAGAGACCTTTTTCCTTTTTATGTTAGAATTCACATTTATTGAAGCAGTGGGAAAACCAGTGATTCCTTTGGCTCGTATCAGGTTCCCAGTTACAATCAAACACCTTATCTTGTTTTCAGAGCAGGAGAATGCATGTTTCAAAAGACAGCCTGGTCTCCGGCAACTGAGCATCCTGCCCTGCCAGGAGAGGAGCTGGGCTTCTGACTGAGCCGGCCTCCCCCGGGCTCGGATGCCCCCCCTAGGCTCCACACTGAGGGAAGTTACCGTCCCGTGCAGACTGACTTCTGGTCTCCCGGTTCCTTTTGGACTATCAGAGTTTTCCCACTGCTGCCTCCTCCCCTCAAGTCTCCCTCAGCTCAGAGGCCTGGGAAAAGGTAAGGGCATCCGCAGGCTGCGTCTCCCCTCCCTCTCTGGTCTCTGCTGTCTGCACAGGCACAATATCCCTTAACACACACAATCTCCTCTCCCAGGTCAGCCGGCAGCAAGGGCTTCTCAACCTTGGCACCGCTGACATTGGGGCTGGAGAACTCTTTCTTGTGGGGTCGTCTTATGCACTCTGGGTGTTCAGCAGTGTCCCTGGCCTCTACCCATTGGAGTCTGTGCCCCCCTCCCCAAATGACCCCAAATGACAACAGCCACAAATGTCTCTGGAGTCTTCAGCTTTCCTCTAGGCAGCAAAGTTGTTCCAGCTGAGAACTCCTGGGCTAAATGACCCTGTTGGACGGTTAAGATCCCAGCTTCCTGGGACTTATGGAACTGATGTGTGCGGACGTCCTGTCCTGGAGGCAGAACGTGGTAAACAGCATTGCGGAAGACACAGGGTTGAGGTGAGGTGCCCTGGGAGGCTGCAGAAGTAAAATCCATACTTGACAGGTGAGATTAGGTGTCTGTAGACATCACCTAAAGGAATAAATTGTGTTCTAAAACTCTAAACTGGAAGTTAAGGACTTGAGTGCAGTCCAGGGCCTCTTGCCCTTGGCATGGCCAACACTTTGGGCACACAGTTCTGTACTGCGGGGCACTGTCCTCTGCACAGTGGAATGTTCGATGGCTACTCTTGCCTATGCCCACTGGATGTCAGGATCCTCTACACTCTTGACATTGATGACAACCAAATTATCTCAAGGCATTGCCAAATATTCCCTGGGAAGCCCACCTGCCCCCAGGTGAGTACCACTGTCCTTGTCTAATCCAGGCTTCACTAAAAATGCATGAACAGCATAAAGTCCAGATAGGGAAAGCCTGGAGTGCTGGCCTGTGCTGGTCATCCAGCTGTGGGCAGTGCTGAGAGGTGCCTGGTCCTTGCAGTAGCTGTCTCTGGATGGCAGAGATGTACGCCTCAGACTGTCACTGTCTACCACTGCTCGTATCCTCGGATTAACCTTTCTTGCGCTGAGTCTCACCACTCACTGTGGTGCGTGTTTAAATTCATTTTGGCTGTCCCACATCTGAAACTCCTTTCTGGGGGTGAATTTTGGGAAAATCCACCTATTCAGTGAATCTGTCTCACACTGCAAACCTGAGACCACCAGACACCATTTCCCCAGCTTTCCCTATAGCAGGGACCAGGCACCTGACTGAGGCTCAGACTACCCGAGTTGTGAGAATCATAGGAGCTCTTTCTGGTGACAGACCAGCAGTAGCATTGCAGGACAATCAGGCTTCTCAGGCAGCAGGTGCACCCGCCCACAGTCAGTGTCAGCAGCACTGCCAGCGAGCTCACAGAGTCCCCTCCAAACTGTCATTTAGGGTATTGTTCTTTCTTGGGTGGTCCTGAATCTCGTTTTCCAGTTCTTATGATAATCTGGAGAGCTACTGAGTAACCTTCTAATAAATTATTTTTATGCTCCAATTAGCTAGAGTTAGATTATGTTGCTTGCCAACAAGAACTTTGAATGATATGAAAAATGGCTCCAGGAGCGGGATGCTTACTTCCTGTGGTCTGGAGAGCTTAAAAAAAGCAAATGAGCTCTAATTCCTGACCTTCAGGCCATGACTTGAATTAGGAATTTAGAACCAGAACACAAATAAAAACGAGCAACAAACAAACCATCCAACCAACAGACAAACGAAACCCCTCAAAGTTTGACACTGAAGTGTTTTTAATTAAAACGTCAGTTGAAATCACTGTTTTGCCAGGTCTCTCTTTCTGAGAATCAGGCATTGTTTGGAAAAGAATGGAACCTGAAACCTGGAAGGAAGGCACATAGGCGCACACTCTGAATGTATAGACTACCCCATATTCAGAGCTCAGCCCCCAAGCCCCTCTGAGACTCCCTTGCCAGTTGAGGCAGTTCCCCTCCTCTTTGATGAGGCCACTCCCACCTTGCTCAACCACTTTCAGATGACCTTGTCTACATCAATAATCTGGAAAGGATGGGCCAGTTCTCCTCAAACCCCATCACCCTTCCTTCTCATTATCTCTGGACTTGAAACCCAGGGTCAGAACCTGGCACGACCAGGAATCCAATTACAAAGTAAAAACCCAGAAGACTTTTGTAATGAAACAATTGCAAAATGTTGCCAGTTTATATCAGCAGATATTGCAAATAATCATGGAAACAGATGTGGAGGCCCTATACCAAAGAATGAAGATTATAACTTCAGATAAGCTCGAATTTACCCATATGCATCCTTTGGCAGAACGTCTGCATTCTGTCTACTCGTTAAAGCAGCTGGGAGTGTTTTGAAATGTTTGCTTCACTGGTTGACTAATGCCTCAGTTCAATGGTGGTCTTCACTGACTGTGGTTGAGAGAACAAGGAAGCCAGTGGCTTGGAAGATGGGCACCCAGGAGAGGTTTCTGGTGCCTACTCAACATTCTGAATGTATCCCCCAAGCAGTCTCAGAAAACACTCCCTCCACCAAGGCTCTGAGAAATATATCGACTGGTTGTGGGGATGGCAGCACATTTGAAAGGTGCTGCTGAGCCTATGAACTATGTAGTCCAGAAATTCTGAGAAACATAATCTAAATGACATCCCTGTTTTAGAGGGGATACCAGAAAACTGGGGAGCAGGGGGTGGGCAGGGGCCCAATAGCATTGTGTGAGCACAGCTACCATTATAGGCATCCAGGCCAGTATTTAAGTCAGGAGAAAACCACAATCTTTATAAGGGACTAATTCAGTGGTTCTTAAACTTTTGTGTATATCAGAGTCACCTGGAGGGCTTGTTAAAAAACAAATTAACAGAAACATAATAGATGGCTGGGCTCTGTCCCCAGAGTTTCTGGGTCAGTGGGTGGAGCAGGATGCAAGATTCTGCATTTCTGACAACTTCTCAGGTTAATACCGATGCTGCTGGCCCAGGAAGCGTTTCTGACAACTTCCCGGGTTAATACTGACACTGCTGGCCAGGAATGCTTTGAGAACCATTGAGCTAATTATCTCAGGTTCTGAGAAGCAGCAGAGATGACCAGACCATGAAGATCCTGCGTAGGTGGTAACTGCCCCCTCCAAAAAAAAAAAAAAAAAAAAACTGTTGAACAAAGGCCTTACTTGAGCCACCGCAGATGAGTCACTTTCTCCCACCCAGGGTGAGTCAGTTTACAGACTGGCATCCCTTGACTGGAGGCCAGTGGGGACTCCTGAGGGCGGGACACAGACCTGCTTCATTACGTCATCCTGCGGCTTCTCCAAAGGGTCCTGGCATTACTTCCTAGGAACAAAAGAAACCCTGGCCCACTCAGGACGTTAGAGTCTGTCTCTGAACAACATGAATTTTCAGGGACATGAATAACATGCCATCATCTCCAGCAGTGAAAGTTGACACTTAATGACGATTCTAGGATAAATATTTATCCTGAGTCAACCTCACAATAGGCTCAGTGAGACCCAAATCTACCTCACAGTCATCGCCTTAGGTTGTTTAGTGCAGATTTAGTCAGCAATCTTCACAGTCCCCTCATTGGGTCCTGGCTCCGTGGAATAAGGACTATTCTAGGTTGAAAGGGTCAATAAGAAGCCTGCAGCTCACCTCCTCCTACTGGCACAGTAAACTAGAAGCAGTGGTTCATCTTTATACCTCAGTCAGCTCAGGCTGTGCTATAGTTTGAAAGTTTTAGTCCCCTCTCACGTTCTGAAACTTAACCCCCAATACAAAAGGGTTAGGGTTAGGGTTCACCAGCATGTCTCACATTTGGAGTGGAATTCTGTCTCTTCTGTACTTGGTTCCTGATAGTGAATGGAATCATTTCCCAATGTGCTGTCTTGAAGAGCCAATACTTGCCTTGATGGGACACCTAGGTCTCTCCCTGAAGGTGGCTTTGAGGCAAGGCTGAATGGGAGATGTTTAGGTCATGGGGACTCTACCCTTATGAATGGATTTCTTCAGCAGGAAAGCCCTCTCAGATGCCTGCTAGTGCCTTGATTTTGCACTTCTCAACTTCCAGAACTACGAAAAATAAATTTCTATTATTTATAAATTACCCAGTCTTCAGTATTATGTTATAGAAGCACAAAACTAAGACTGGCTGCCATAACCAAATACCACAAATTGGGTGGCTTGAATGATAGAAATTTATTTCTCACAGTTCTGGAAGCTGGAAAGTCCAAGATCAAGATGCTTAGAATATAGATTAATTCTGAGGCCACCCTCGTTTCCTGCCTTGTAGGTGGCTGTGGTCTCTCCATGTGCTTACATGGCCTTTCTTTATTTGGTACATGCACACACAGAGGCATGGGGGAGGGAGACAGAGGCACCTTTCTTATTTATTTATTTAATTAATTAGTTTTTAGAGGAAGAGTCTCACTCTATTACCTAGGTTGGAGTGCAGTGTTGCAATCATAGCTTTCCTCTTCTTACAAGGTCACTAATTTTATAGGATGAGGGCTTCATCTTTATGAACTCATTTAATCTGAATGACCTCCTAAAGAACCTATCTTCAAATGCTGTCACATTGGGGGTTAGGGGTTTAAACTGTGAATCTTTGGGGAGCACAATTCAGCCCATAGCACTTGGTAAAACTGAAGAGATAAATTCTATCACTATGAATCTAAAAGACATACAGTTGGCCCCCTGGATCTGTGGTTCTGCAAACACAGATCAAAAAGATTTCTTAAAACATCTGTACCAAACATGCACAGATTTTTATTGTTATCATTCTTCCTAAACAATACAACAATTATTTACATGATGTTTACATTGTATTAGGTATTATAAGTAATCTAGGAATGATGTGACGTATATGGGAGGGTATTCATAGGTTAAATGCAAATACTATACCATTTTATATCACAGACTTAAGCATCCATGGATTTTGGTATCCACAGAGGTCCTGGAACCATCTCTCATAGATAGCGAAGGATGACTATAATTTCACATACCTGTTTGATGGACTTTTTGGCCAGTATTAAAAATAGATAGGTTTTGAATGATGACTGAAATGTATTATAAGATCAATCAGAGTAATTCCAATTGCAACTGCTCTTTCAGAGATGGTCTCTTTAGTAAAGCAAATATACACATCCCACAGCATCTGGTGTGCAGCTGTTGGTCTCTATCACCTAAAGCAGGACACAGCAGAAGTGCTTTGCTTTCACTCAGCGGGAGATAGTACACCTTTAGCGTATTGCCTTGGAGTTGCATAAACTCCCTGTTTAGCGTATTGCCTTGGAGTTGCATAAACTCCCTGGCTTTGTGCTACAGTCCACCGCAGGGCCTTGGGTTATCTCCTTACCTTGTAGAAGAGCACCGTCAACTACATTGGCGGGATAGGTATCCGGTGAGCAAAAGGTTGCTGCAACCTGATATATATAGCTATGACTGAGGGTGCCAGATGTAGGGAGATAACCTCCATGAAAATAGTAAGTCTGATACTTGAAAGAAATTTTTTGAGGGTCCAGTAGTCTGAAGCACATTGGGATAATTGTAAAAGCCAAAGACTAGTTGCTGCATCTCATAACCACTACCACCAAGGAAAAAGAAAGTACTTGGTGCAAATGCTTGGATTTTATAGAAAACACATACCACATATAGGTTTTGGGCTTCTACCTATGACTGGTTGAAAGGAAAGGAACTTTGAATAAAACCTGGAATGAGAGAAGTGTCTCTAAATGGTTGGGGTGCAGCAGGAGAGTGATGCCATTCAAATAGTTTGTGCAAGACTGTGATGGTGTAGAGTGGAGCCTCCAGCAGGTCCCAGTGGGATCTTCACAAAGGATGTCCCCAAAATCTTGGAGCAGGTAAAGGAACGGTCTCTTGATTTGGTGGTAGGCCCTGTTGGAAACTGATGGGGAGTCGTCAGGTGACCACACACACTGAGCTCTTCAGGGGCAATTATACACTATCTGCTTGCTCTGGTCATGAAATAAACAGCAGAAAGCTGAGGCACCTTGTGCGTGTCATCCGCCGCTTTCTACACCTGTCTTGATTTTTGTTTACTGGGCTCATAGACAGTGGTTAGGGTAGCAGGGCCAAAGCTAATGGTGGCTCAACAGTATGAACTTCCTTTTACCAAGGCTATTCTGGTTACAGACATTGCTAACTTGTTCATAACGTCAACCAAACCAGAACCCCATGTAAGTTTCAACATCCCAGAGAGATCTGGACTCGTATTTATTTTCCAAATCTGCCATGGTTTCCTTATCACTCCATTCATGTACTTACTCATG
The DNA here is from genome assembly GCF_027406575.1 of Nycticebus coucang. Taxonomy (NCBI): domain Eukaryota; kingdom Metazoa; phylum Chordata; class Mammalia; order Primates; family Lorisidae; genus Nycticebus; species Nycticebus coucang. The sequence continues at coordinate 93,139,724 of NC_069794.1, read as the reverse complement.
TCTTTTCATATACTCTGGTATCCCAAACAACCTTGATTTTGAGCAAGGAATTCATTATACAGTAAAAGGAGGACAGCAAGTGGCTAAATTCCACATCTTCTTAAAAAGACTTATTTTACTTATTTCGCTTAGAAGTAGCTAAATGTAGAGAAAAGTAGAATGATCTATCAAAGACTTGCAGAGAGGCCATACCATGCAAGGCTGTAAGGATGCAGCTATGCTCTGATGTAGTGGTGCTATTTATCTCATAGGTAGGAATAAATATAGGATGATATGCAGATTCATAAATCTCACAACTATGCCTAAAGACAAATTAGCAATGTTTTTTTCTTCTTGTTCCAGCAACTGCAATCACTTTTGGTTCAGAAGTATTGACCTCCAAAGTAGGGATGCTTACACATGCTAACACAATAATAGTCCCTTTGAACTGAAAACTGGGATTGCCACGTGGTCATTTTAGGTCTCTCATATCACTGGTTGAGTTAGTAAAAAAAAGGAGGTTTAATATGTTATGTAGGGTGATTTACCCTGACTGCAAAGAGGAAGTTAGTTGTTGCTACACAGTGGGGATCTACACAGTCGGGATGCCACAACACCTCTTAAAACTGCCATGTTCAATGATAACAATTAAAGGAAGAGTTTTCTGATGCTATTTGCATGCAGGACCTTCAGAAATGCAGGTTTGTGTAACACCACGGGGAAAGAATGATGAATGGGTGATGGAGGAGAAAAGCCAGAAAAACCTAGTGTACCTTAGAACCAATGGTACAAAAAAGAAAAAAAAGGACTGTGTCATCTAACAATATTGTCTGATAGTATCACATTCGTATTTTACTTATTTTCTTTTCTCTTTCATTATTTTATACAGAATGAGTTGGTAATACTTTGCAATTTAATATGCGGAATGTTATAGAAATGATAGAATATAAAGACAAGAAGACATACTAACAGCCAACACATATGAAAAAATGCTCAACATTAGTAATTATTAGGGAAATGCAAATTAAAGCCACAATTAGGTACCACCTCACACTTGTCAGGATGGTTACTATCAAGAAAATAAAAGGCAAGTGATGGCAAGGATGTGGAGGAAGGGGAACAGTGGGCACTGTTGGTGAGAATGTGTATTAGTGCAGCCATTATGGAAATTCCCCCCAAAGCTATCCTGATAGAGTTATTATGTGATCCAGCAATCTCACTTTGGGTATTTACTGCAAAGATTTTAAATCATATGTTGAAGAGATGTCTGCACTCCCCCGCACATTGCAGCACTATTAACAACAGCCAAGTTACGAAATCAACCTAAGTGTCCTTCAGCACAAAGGAAGGTGCTGAATGCACAAAGAAAATGTGGTGCACATGGTGGAATGTTATTCAGCTTCAAGACAAGAGCAAACTTTTTGCGACACAGTACTGTGGCACTGATCAGTTTCTGGTATATAACTTTATTAATGGAAAGAATAGCACCTAAAACAAATTCTTGCCCACAGTACTAGAAGACATCTGTTGAAGAGAATGGATTGGTTGCTGACTTTAACCAGGAACTAGGGCCATTTTTGTTACAATGAACTCAGGACTGGCAACGACCATATGGTGGTTCTATTTTCATAAAATTGGAAATAATGCAGTAATAGCTTATTGTTTTGTTTTTTAAAGAAGATACTTTATTAACTTTTACAGAAATTTATGATTGATGTATTTTATCTATAGTTGTTTAGACATGTTTACATGCAGCAGATAATTGTTCATAGTGGACTGAAAACTAATGCAAGGACTATAGTCTCAGTGATAAGTGTATTTTGAAGTTCTTAATATAGAAATATACCAGTCAGTGTAGCTTGGTACTGTATTTTTTACATTGATCTACTGATACCAGTTACAGGTTTTAATAATTGTATTTTCACAGAGTGGACACCAGTGTTTTTGAGTTATTATCCAAGGAGGGTACAATATTATGTGTTTAGGAATTTGGAGATAATTTTTGAAAGGCCCTGAAGTGTGTTTTGAGGAAACAACTACAGAAGAAGAAAGCTCCAAGTGAGCAAAAAGAATTAGAATATTGAGCTTTTTCTTTCGTCTTTCTCTCTCCTATCTTTGATGGCAGGAAGAAGGGGAAGGGGCTGAAGAACTGAGTCTTTCTTTTATGGAAAATTATGATGAGAATTAGGAAGAGAACCCTCTAAGTTCATTATTCTTCCCTCTGGTTTCACTTTTTTATAATAAATGGCAATGTGGCACATGTGGGCTATTAAATCTCAGACAGGTTTATTGAAAATCTATGGAATAGGGAGCTGAATATGGATGACGTGGTATCTGCTTTGTTATTCCTCAGAAATACTGCACTGAGTATGTACCCTCATTGCTGGACTTCATTTTGATACTTGTCTATCCTTCATAGTGCCCTCTACTTTTATATGTTGAAAAACTGCTGTGGCCTTTTATGACCCCTATATAATGTAGAATAAAATAATAAAAATACTTGATAGCTTTTCTAAGTGACAAAAAAAAAAAAAAAGGAGCAAATTTTTGTCATTTGCGACAACATGGATAGAACTGGAGGGCATTATGCTCAGTAAAATATACACCAAGGGCAGGAGACAAATACCACATATTCTAACTTAAATGTGAAGTCCCAAAGCATCAAACTCAAAGAAGCAGAGAGGTGAACGGTGGTTTCATAGGCTGAGAGGGAAGGGTGGGAGCTGATAGCCCAAGGGGACAAAGCCTCAATTAGACAAGAAGAGTAAAAGGTTTTTTTTCTTTGAGGTATATTGCACACCATGGAGAATATGAAACATAATAATGTATTGTACATTCCAAAATCACTAAAAGAGTAAATGTCAAGCATCAAACATTCTCACCACACAAAACGATATGTGTTTGAGGTGATGGATATGTTAATTAGATTAACTTTGTTTTTAGATATTGCATTCACAGATCATAACATCACTTTGTACCCCATAATGTGTCTAATTACCATGTATTAATTTACGATTAAAAATAAAAGTTAAAAATGTATGAAGACAGATATTCTTCTTCTGACAGTAGAAAAGGGCCTCATTCAGATTGCTGGATGTGCAGCTGGCTGTGGACCCTGCTGAGGTTGGAGCTGTTGTCTCTGGGAGGAGGGAGTGAGAAATGGTATGATTTTATGAGGGATGATTACATGTTGCCAGGCAGGAGAACACAGGCTGTGAAGGAAGAACACTGCAAATGGAGGCCAGCCTTGGGGTGCACTGTGTATTCCTTACTCCTGCAACCACCTGGGATCTCAAGCTCCCTCCACGTCTCAGAGCAAACTGCAGCAGTGAATGCCGAGTGGCTGGAGCAGAGCAACATCACCATACCAGTTCCAAGGCACAAGCAGGACTCATGAGTGGGGGTTTGTTCTTGGCTGTGTACTCAATTGTATAGTCATTTACAACTCAATGTGTTGGCCAGTATAACTTTGATTAATTCCCTTTCTACTTAAACCCATTATAGCTGTTTGCTACTGCATGTAACTAAAAACCCTAACCGATCCTAATCCTTTCAGCTAAACAGCTTCTGATCACCAGAATAAAGAAGAGGATTCTTTGGGTAGTAGATTTAAATGTTCTTATCACTGCGAAGGGGTGTCCCCCACTGTATATGAATAAATTGAGGTTCTATTTCAAGCACTGGTCTCTGTAAGTTTTTTTAGCACGAGTCTTTTGTGGTGAGCCAGTCACCTGTGGGCACGTATGCTCATGAAATCCAGTAGCTGTGTGACAGCCACCCATGAGCTTCTGTCTCAGGGGTTTCCGCTGGTTCCACATGATCCTCTGTCTCACCCCTCCTCAGTTCAGAAAGCCTGCCATTGTCCGCCTCACGGACCTCACATTTGTGTGACATGTCCACATGCATTTTGTCATTTATTCTCTCACAACATGAGGCAAGCGGGCATTTTACCCTCAATCTAGAGATGAAAGAACTAAAGTTAAGAGAAGGTAGGTGCCAAGAGCTAGTGAGCGCCAGATCCAACAGCAGAGCTCAGGTCTGGGGACGTGCAGACTTGCCCTGCAGAGCGCGCTGGGGCCTCGTCACCTGGTGCAGGGCGGCCATGGCAATGGAGGGTGCTCGTGTTAGACATCTGCTCCATCCGTGCCCATGAGCACACGCCTGTGGACATCCAGGGCCATCTGAGAGAGACCCCTTCTAGGTGGTGTGAGGGTCTCTACACCTCACGGTTTCTGCTCGCCTGTTTTACTTTGCTTGTGTCTGAGTTGTTTTGAGACGCCTAAGCTGAATTTGCTCTGCTGTCTGTTATCTTTCATTCTCATTCTTAGGTGAAATCCACACCACCAAGCCCATGTATGACATAGGAAATCTCACCCTTTTCCCCCTTTCAGAACAGAGAGCAGGGTCAGGGGCAAGTTGCTTCTGTGGGGTCTGCGTTGGCCAGTGGAAGACTTTCTCATCTGTTCACAAGTAGATATTAACAAGTGACACGGATCATCACAGGAGCAAAATTCTCATGAAAACATTCTATTAAGAGGTTCGCTTTCAGAGAGTGCACAGAAGAGGGGCCCACACCTTTCTAGGCCGGCTGGCTGCATGCTACACACACTGCCTGCCTCCCTCACGGGTCTGCCTCCACTTCTACTCAGGGGCCCTCGTCCAGGAAACCTCAGTCCTTTGAGCTGAAATTATCCCTTCATTTACATCACCACCTCCTCTGAAACTTACTGATGAACCCGACTGCTTATGCTGCCCTTTTACAAATGTAGAAACCCAAAGTATTTCTTTCCTTATTTTACTCTTTTTCGTAGCAAGTAAGAGTAATTTCCAGGGTTTTGTATGTTGTCGATACTTCAAAATAAATAAGGCTTCTGTGTTATGTGACTATCATTTATTCTTGAAGAAGACAGATGAAGGAATGCTAGTGACCCTCCACCCTGGCTGCCCCCTCTCTAGGGCAGCGCTGAGCATTCATTCCTATATTCATTCATTCATTCAGTGGCATAGATTGATCTTGTGTCAAGCATTGTATTTAAAAAGTAGACAACATGACCCCTTCTCATCAGGAGCTGGCCAACTCGTAGGGCTGTGAGAGACATGTAGTCTACGACGTAGCGTATCATTAGTTATAACATATGTCCACATGTGCTCTGAGAAATACAGATTGTCCGTGGATGCTGTTTTGTAATATATAAGGTATATTCTTTCCATTTTGGAAAAGATACAGGCTTTCTTCACTTAGCAGAATTCTTGAAAATGTAGAACAGGCTCAATTGTCTAAGCCAGTCACTGGCCATTGACAGCGTGTACTCCTGTGTGCCAGCTGAGTTCTCTGTCAATGTGTTGGGGGTCCCGGACGTCCTTCCTCAGCTGGAGATCTCTCCACAGTTCTGCTAACTGCTCTCTCTTCCTTACGGTGAGCGTTAGTTGGGCAACTTCCCAACGATGTGGCTGAGGATGGCAGAGGAGGACAAAACTCAGAACCTCATCTTCATGAAATAAGCAAAGCCACAGGCTGTCTTGTTTCCAGAGGAGAGTATTCTTCTCCTTTTTTTTTGAAAAGGAAGGGAATAATCACTGAGGAATGTATTATAAGTTTTTTTTTTTTTTGTATCTACTGGATGAATTGTTTTTCTAGGTTTTCATTAAATACTAGCATTCCTCTCAGCAGGAAAAGTTACAACCTGCACTTTAGATAAACTTGCTTCTGGGACACATGCTAGTGATTTAACTCTCTGACATGGACATGGTGGATGCGGAAAGATTGTGTGTGCACATCTGAGGATTTTAACCACAGCTTTAGACAGGAATCTAACGAGTGTAAATAGGGCCTTGAAGGATGCTCATGTGTTCTTGCCAATATTAAGGGTAACATGTTGCCTTTCTTCTGACCTCACCGCCCCATTTTCTTTCCTTTTCTCTAAGTTCAAGTCAAGGTAGGTAAATGGCCTGTGGTTCACCATCTGAGCCTCTTTCTCTCCTAGGGTTGACTCATCCAGGAAGACTAAATTGATTCATATCTGGAATCTATGTTTTCATGCCAGAAAGTCTTCTGTTTTTACAGTTTCTCTGGCAATGCTGATCCAAACCAGACAGGGCTCTCTGCGGCCAGGCTTCCCTTGCAGCTAGGACAGGCTGGTATGCAACACCTTGGAGACTCCCCCAGCACATGACACAGTTCCAGAAAGGTAAAATCTGTCTCCATCTACCAACCTGCATATCTACATTTACCTGTCTATCTACTATCTCTCCCTATTTGTCTGCCCATTCATCTTTCCAACCTCCACTCCAACATGTATTGGTTGTATATTGAGCCAAGCATGGTGTTGGCACAAAGATACAAAGATGAATAACATGAAAATAGAAGAAATAGCGATCTAGGGGAGACAGGCAAATGGATAAATTGCAATATAGCATAGGTGTATGTTTTTTACTATCTAGTCACCATCACATTTCTTGGTCTGAGAATGGGGCTAGCACTGAGTAGGGACTCAAATACTTATTGAGCAAATTAAAAGAAAACAGCACAAAGAGGCCAGGGTGGCTGGGGTGAAGTGGAGAGGGAGAGCCGTGGGTGAGGCCGGGTTGATTTCAGGATGGATGGACCAGTGGTGTATGAGCTGGGGGAGCCTGCAAGGACTTTTACTTTTACTCCAAAAAAGATGAGAAACTGCTGGAGAGTTTGGGATGAGAAATGTCATGATCTGACTGATGTGAGAACAGCCTGCAAGGGCCAAGGCAGAAGCAGAGAGAGATTCGGGGCCACTGAGTCGTCCAGAGAGGAGAGGAGGAGGTGTGGGCAGAGGTGGAGGGGACGTGGTGAGCAGCCAGCAGCAAGGGCGTGTTTCAAGGTACAGCTGGTGGGATTTGCTGAGGTATTGAATGTGGGCCATGAAAGGAAGAGAGGAGACAAGGGTGGTTCCCAGCTGCTCGGAGTGTGAACCAGAAAGACATGGCCCACCCTTGACCAGCCAGGCCTCTGTGTTCTTGAGGATTCCGCTCCAAGGTCCATTTATCAAGAGGACTTTTTTGAGCATGTGTGGTCATGGGTAGGGCTGGTCACATGCTTTTGGACCCTCTCCCCTCGGTGGACAGTAGAATTGCTCTTCCAGGCCCTTTTTAACTCAGGTGTGGCCGTGTGACTCATTTTGGCTAATGAAATGTAAGCAGATGTGACTTGTGTCATTTCCAGGTAAAATCCTTAACAGCTGGTGCATGCTTTGCTCCATTTTCTTTGGCCTCTGTGAAAGCAATTAGAAATGTTTGCTTGGGCCTATTTTCTGAGTGAGCAGTGTGGTGCTAAGCCCAGCTGACCTTCAGTGGTTACGAAATACAGGCTAGAAGCAAATCTTTGTTGTTATAAACCACTGAGATTTTAGAGGATTGTTTGTTATTGAAACATAACCCAGCTTACTGTCACTGACACATACTTTACATAAACAAAATGGCACTCTCATCCCCTTCCCCAGCAATTCATTCCCCTCACTTTTACCACCTCCTAACATAATACAGCTTGGTTTTCTTTCTTTTTGATAAATCCCCTCTGAATTAGAATACTACACGAAGGCAGAGTCCTGGTCTGGTTTGTTCACTGCTATGTCTGTCACTCATTGTGTGTGCAGGTGCTGAGGAAATACTTGTTCTAGGAATGACTGAATTCTGGGGACATCAGGGAGCACTTTCCAGAATAGGAATCACTGAAGCTGCATCTTGAAGGATGCCTAGGACTTTGCCAAGGGGAGGAAATAGCTGGTGAAAAGGCCTGGCATATTACAGTCTTCAGAAGTTTGGCGTCATTAGAACACAAAGTACACTGTAACAGTTTGGGGGTACACAAAAATTAAGAAATGTAAGATCATTTTAATTACTATATTTTCTCAAAATAATTGCCATGACATTCTAGGCACTTTTGCATTCTTGTAAATCATTTTTGAAAACGCCCTTTCCACTTATTTTCTTCAAGGGCTATAAGCTCACTTTCATAGGCTCGCACAACTTCTTCAGGGCTGGAGAACCTTCTTCCATACCGTAAGGAACAGGAAGTAATCACACAGGGCCAGGTCAGGATTTCAGGATGATGAGTCCTAAGTTTGACCTCTGTGGACTCCAGGAACCGAATGGTGATGTTGGTTGTGTAGGGCAGACGCATTGTCCTGGTGCAAGATGGTCTCCTGCAGTCCTGTCCTTGGTGGCTGCTCTTGAAGCTTCCTAAAAACTTGTGGTAGACAAACTGTGTGTGCAGCTGAGCAGCAACAGTCCTTTGTTTCTGCAGAGGACTGGTTGTGACATTACTGCTTTTGGAAAAGAAAGCTGCCACCATTTTCTTTGAGATACTTTGGGGCCACTTCTCCTTTTTTAGTGGATTTTCATCAGCAAAAATAATCCACGTTGTTGACTGACGCTTATTCTCTGGATTGAAATGGTGACTCCAGGTTTTATCACCAGTAACGATGTCAGAAACACACCTAGACTGGCCTCCGTGGAATCTGACCAGCATTTCCCACACCATTCAACACAGACCATGTTTGCTCAGCTGTGGCACATGAGGTACCATCAAGATGTAACTTTCCTGACTCCATGATAATCGTGCAGAATTTTGGACACTATCCATGATCCAAACTGTAGTGCCACTTCACTGTCCTTAGATGTTCCTCAATTGTCTTCACGAACCATTTTTGCCACAGTGGGGATGTTTTCCTTAGTCATTGCAGCTGCCAGATGCCCACATCTCTCCTATCTTTCCATGAAGTTCGGCCTTTTCTGAATTCTTGAAACCACTGAAAAACTGTCACAAGGGAAGGAGTAAGGTCCCTGAAGGTCCATTGCAAATATTGAAGGTTTTGAGACTCATTTAACACACTTTTAAAGCCATAGAAAACCATCAAGTGGAAGTGCACTCTTGCCTCGGCGCCTGTAGCTCAGTGGTTAAGTCACCAGCCGCATGCGTGCAAAGTAATAAAAAAAAAAAAAAGAAAAGAATAGAAAACACACACAGCCTCTGCTTTCTGGGACTTTAATAGCAGATAGAGTTTACAGTCTGGCCTACAGAACAAGGGGTTTACTGGTAAGGGAGCCCTGCTCTCAAATGGCCTGTGGACAGAATGGGTGGCCTGTGGACAGAATGGGAGGCCTGTGGACAGAATGGATGGGCTGTGGCAGTGACTCCCCTTCTGCCGCAGCCCCCTCCTCAGCTGGTGTGCTGTCTTTTCCTGGCCAGGCAGAGACATGCTGGGCATGGCTGTTCCTGCCCTGGCCCCATCCCAGCCTGCCTCACTTGCTCTCAGGGACTTCAAGCTGCCAACCCTTGGACATCTTGACTATTCCAGTAACTCCTCAGGAGATCTGTGTCACTTATTCCTTCCCTTGACAACCCTTCTTCTCTGTGGCTAAGCTCTCAGAGTGTTGGTAACCTCCAGGGCTAATATGCAGCCAGAGAGGAGCCAAGCTCATGTGGGAATTAGAAGCACCACCGACACTCTGGAGGCGTATTATTCTGCACTGCAGGCCCCAAGTGAGTGCATTCATACCTCTTGCCTTATAAATGCTTCCCTGTCATGGCTCCCTGCCTCATGTATTCCTGTTTATAGACTTGACATTTTCTGCTCTTTCTGTCTGGGCCTAGGGCTTCCAGAGGGTGCTACATTCTGTAGGTTCCCAATAAGCTATTCCTTATCCCTGACATTCCCTGGTTCCCTACAGGTGTCTGTCAGTGATAACAGAGGCTTCTGACTCTGGTCTTCAGGAGCTCACTCCCTGGCACTAGGACACTATTTGTATTAGTCAGGGTTTTCCAGAGAATCAGAACCAATAACATAGATATTGATATCCATGTAGGTGAAGATATGGATGATTAGATATAGATGATTAGTTACAGATACAGATGCAACAAGAGGAGATTTATTGTAGGAAGTGGATCACCTGGTTAGGGAGGCTAAGAAGTCCTGCAATCTGCGGTCTGCAAACTGGAAACCCAGGAAAACCAGTGTGCAATGAAATCTGAGTCCAGTCTAAAGGCCTGAGAACTGGCTAGGGATTGGGGGGTATTAGTACTGATCTGAATCCAAAGCCTTGAAAATCAGGAGTTGACACCTGAGGGAAGGAGAAGTATGTCCCAGCTCAGTCAGAGTGAATGTGCACTTCCTCTGCTGTTTTTTGTTCTAGGCAGACTCTCAGTAGATTGGGTGATGCCCACTGACATGGGGGAGGGCTGTAGGCTTTTCTTGGCTCATTAATCCAAATGCCAGTCTCCTCTGTAAACATTCCCATAGACACATGCAGAAATAATGTTTTGGCAGCTATCTGGGCATCCCTTAGCCTAGTTATTTTGACACATAAAATTAATAATCACACTATCAACTCAAAATAGGAATAAAAACTATCTATCTATGGACTGGAACTTTGACCCAGAAAGGCAGATCAGAACATAACTGCTGTCTTGAAACTGAGTAATGAAGACCAGGTAGGCATGAATTACCAAATTGCAGTAGATTTGGCCTCATGACTTTAAATAAAAGTAGCACAGTGGATCTGGGGTAATGGGGGGTCCATGGGTTTCCTGTGGGGAGCCAGTCTCTTAGCCATCACAGCTCATACTTCCTCACCTTCTGTTTGATCCATTTACTGACCCTAGGTGCCCTCTTCAGCTAATAATTGTGAACTCAGCTGGAAGACACTGGGTAGCTCCTGGCAGGGACAAAGACACAGATATATGCTGGGTTTACTCTGAGGCTCTCCTTCACGTTCTGCTCCAAGTGATCTCCATCTACCCACCATGGCCTTTGCTAGGGGAGTTTATCTTGAGTACCTGAAAACATTCTGTCCCTAAATCTGCACAGCCTGATCTTTCCCTGATGCAGGGGTGAGAAGCGAGAGGAGAGGATCAAGCTGCCCTCAACAGAAACAACAGGATTTCAGATGTGGGCAATGAGATGGAAACAGGCAGATCAGAACATGACTTCTCATCTTGAAACTGAACAATTTCAAAGAAGCCAACTCAATACCGTTGGCGTCAAAGCCAGGGGAAGATAGAGAACATTAGAAAGGGAAATTAGGTGTTTCTTTTTAAAATAAATGGTGAATTACTGTATTTCTGATTATGAAAGTCAGAGGGGTAATGTCAGGAGGATGACAGGAGGGCAGAAAGCCCAAGACTTTCCTTCCATGTTGAGACACAGATTTAACAGCAAACAGACCAAATGTCTCTGTGAGAAATCCACAAAAATATTCAAATGTTCCTGCATGTCAGATGAACATGAAGCAACCACATGGAAGCCCAGTAGGAAATATCATGATCCCCTCCATTCTTCATCAATAGAACATGACTCCTCACATGCATGGGAGGAAACCCATAACCCTCATCTTCCCTGAGGAGGGACAGAGGTAGAATGTATGTAAGACCTTATGACTCTTAGAGGTGCTGCCTGAGGGACTTCTTTCTGTCTTTTTTGACAGGACTGTCCTGACAGGAATGGGGGACCAGACTGGGGATTTCTGAGAACAGATTGTCAACCTAGCCCCGAGTCTGCAGGGCCACAGAAAGACAATGGATGGAGGTCCAGTACCGTGATCTACTACAGCCCCAGGGAGGCTGCAGTATTACAGACAGACACTAGAGGGAGCTCCTGAGTAGAAACTGGTTAACAGATTACAACCAGGAACCCAGAGAAGACACATATCCAGAGAAGGCTTGAGAAGTTTCCAAAATTTCTAGCTTGGCTAAATGGAGAAAGTCCTGTCAGTATGAAACCACAGAGTCTGGAAGTGTTGGCCAATTCTTCAAATGCCAAAATCCCAAGAGCAACAAAAATAACAAGACATTCAAAGAAATAGGAAACCATGTCACACTTAAAGGAACAATTTATGTCTGAATACTGTCCCTAAAGAAACAGAGGTATGTAACTTGCCAAAAAAAGAATTCAAAATTACTATCATGACGCTAGGCTGCTTAATGAATAAAAAGAGGTCACAGATGGATAACTAAATGAAATGAGGAGAACAGTACATAAACAAAGTGAAATATCAATAAAGAGGCAGAAACTATGAAGAAGTACAGAACAGAAATTCTGGAATGCAAAAACTGATCTAAACAATTCAGTACATAGTCTCCATGTCAAATTTAAACAGGCAGAAAAAAAGAATCAGAACTTAAAGATGGAAATTTTGAAATTGATAAAGCAGAGAAGCAAAAATTAAATAGAAAAACAACAAAGAAAACCTAAGGGATGGACACCATCAAGTTTCAGAATACACATTATGAAAGTACCAGAAGCAGGGGAAGAGAATCTATTTGAAAAAATAATGACTGAAAAATTTCCAAATCTGATGAGAGAAATGAAAATACAAATTCATGAAGATTAAAGAACTCTTATTAAGATAAATGTGAAAAGACCTACACTGAGATATACTCATAATGAAATTATCAAAAGTCACAAAAAGAGAATCTTGAAAGCATGAAGAGAAAAGTGACTCATAATGTACAAGGGAACACCTATTAGATTACCAGCAAATTTCCCAGCAGAAACTTTGCAGGTTAGAAGAAGGTGGAGTGATATTATTTTAAAGTACTGAAAGAAAAACTGTCAACTAAGAATTCTGTATTTGGCAAATCTATCCTTCAAATGTGAAGGAGAAATGAGGACTTTTCGCTTTTATGGATAAATAAAAGCTGAGAGTGTTTATCACCACTTGTGCTGCCCTGTAAGAAATGCTAAAGGGAGTACTTCAAATTGAAACAGAATCATGATAAACAGGAACAAAAAATTCATATGACAAATATAAAATTCCCTGGTAAGTTAATATATAGGAAAACATAGAATCCTGTATTATTATCAGGTGAGTAAATAGATCACATATAAATCTAGTATAGCAATTTTTTAGAAGCAAAAATATAAATCTATTTTAATGGATACACAATATAAAAATTAATTTTTGTCATCAATAACATAGGGATGATAGAAATGAAAAGGAGGAGAATTTTTATAGATCACTGAATATGCAATTGAAGTTAGTTTAAAATAGACTTGTATAATTTTAGTATGTCTTATGTAATTGCATTGGTAACCATAAACAAAATACTAACAGCATTTACACAAAGGGAAATGAGAGGTAATAAAAACATGTAATTACCAAAAGTAAAAAAAAAGACACAAATAAAGATAGTGAGAGAGGAAAAGAAGGGCAAAAAAACCTACAAGACAGACAGAAAATGATTAACAAAATGGCAATAAGTCCTTCCCTATCAATCATTACTTTAAATGTAGATTGGGTTATGAATAGAAAACAAGATTCAACTATATACTATCTACAACAGTAGAAAGTAAAAGGATAGGAAAAGGTATTTCATACAAGAACCTAAAGAGAACAGGGGTAGTCATACTCACATCAGGCAGAATAGAGTTTAAGATAAAATGTCACAAGAGACAAGGAAGTACATTTTTTAATGATGAAAGGGCTAATTCACAAGGCACAAGTAGTAATATTAATATATGCATCTAACATGAGACTACTCAAACATATGAAGCCAACTTTGACAGAACTGAAGAGGGAAATAAGTAGCAATGCAGTTATAGTAGGAGAAATTCAGCCCCTTGTTTCAGTTATGGTAGGAGAAATTCAGTCCCCTGTTTCAGATATAAATAGAATAACCAGAATAAGGAAAGAGAGGAGATAAACAACAAACATGATGACCAATTTTATATCTCACAGACACATAGAAAACTTCACTCAAAAACTATATACATTTTTCTCAAGCATGCTTGAAACATTCTCCAAGATAGACCAATGTAAGGCTTTCAAGTTTACCCTATGGGTGTTCTTAGATCAAAAGTGAGCCTGTTGTGGATAGCATATAGTTGGATCTTGTTTTCTATTCTAAACCCAATCTATGTCAAAAAGTGCATCCAAGAAATCTCAAAAGTTTTAAGATTAAATCATCTGAAGTGTCTCCTTTTACAATAATGGAATGAAATAAATCAGTAGCAGGAGAGAAACAAGAAAATCCACAAATGTGGAAATTAATCAATGCATTATTGAATAACCAATGAATCAAAAAAAGAAAACACAGAGGAATTTAGAAAATACCTAGAGACAAACAAAAGTAAAAATACAACATACCAGAACTAATGGGATACAGCAAAATCTGTACCAAGGTATGAGTTGATATGGTAGTTGATAAGGTAAACATTTTTTTTTTTTTTTGAGACAGAGTCTCACTTTCTTGTCCCTGGGTAGAGTTCTATGGTGTCATACTCACAGCAACCTCAAACTCTTAGGCTTAAGTGATCCTCTTGCTTTAGCCTCCCAAGTAGCTGGGACTACAGGCATCCACCACAATTCCCAGCTAGTTTTTAGAGATGGGGTCTTGTTCTAGCTCAGGCTGGTTTTGAACTCCTGAGCTCAAGCAATCCACCTGCCTTGGCCCTGGGATTGCAGGCGTGAGCCACTGTACCTGGCCTTGGTAAACATTTTTATTAAAAAAGAAGAAAGATTTCAAATAAATAACCTAACTCCATACCACAAGAAACTAGAAAAAGAACAAATTAAATTCAAAATTTGAAGAAAAGAAATAATAAAGATTAGATGAGAGCTAAGTGAAACAGAGAATAAAAAAAAAATCAATGAAACCAAGAGTTGATTTTTGTAAAAAGATCAACAAAATTGACAAACTCTTAGTTAGACTAAGAAAAAAGGAGACAGTTCAAGTAGCTAAAATTAGAAATTAAAAATGGGACATTCCAACTGATGTCATAGAAATATAAAGATTATAAGAGACTATTGTGAACAATTATACAACAAGTTGGATAATTTAGAAGAAATGGATAAATTCCTTGACACGTGCAACCTACTAAGACTGAATCATGATGAAATAAAATACACAAACAGGCCTATAATTAGTAAAGAGATTGAAGCAGGAATTAAAAACCTCACAACAAACAAAAGCCCAGCACCAATGACTTCACTGAAAAATTCTACCAACCATTTAAAGAAAAATTAACATTGATCCTTCTTAAACTCTTCAAAAGAATTGAAGAGAAGGGAACATTTTCCAATTCATTCTATGAAGCTAGTATTATTACCCTGATACAAAACCCACATAAAGACGCATCAACAAAAGAAAACTACACACTAAGATCCCTGGTGAACACTGACACAAAAATCCTAAACAAAATACTAGTAAAGCAAATTCAACAGCACATTAAAAGGATTGTAATACCATGTCCAGGTGGGACTTTCATGTGGAATGCAAGGATGGTTTGGCATGTAAAAATTAATCATTGTAATATACTATATTAACAAAAAAGAACAAAATCACATAATTATCTTAACCCACATAGAAAAGGCATTTCACAAAATTCAACAGTCTTTCATGAAATAGTGGTTAATAAACTAGGAATAGACAGAAACTACCACAATACAAAACAGCTTCTTTAAGCTTGCTGTCTTTCAGCAGGTTGGTATAGCAGCAATACCCTGGGAAGGATAATAAAAATGTGAGGGCTTGTAAGAAGTGGAGATCTTTCGCGTGGCTTATTTCAGAAACTTATTGTAGTTTCTGACTCTAGTTGACTGCTTAGTGTAAGAACTTATATAAAAATCCATGTGACTCAAAATTCTTTTATTTTCTCCACAACCTGATTTTATTTGCAAACTTAGCCAAAGTCTTCATTGCTTGGAATATTATTGTGTGTATTGACGGCTCAATGTGAAGCTGATCCTTTTATATCATAGCCACCAGGGGAGGCTGGGAAGCTAAAAAGGGCATTTCCCAGACTTCCTGGTAGTTTGGCTTCTGGATGGAGTTCAGAATCTGCTAATCAGAATTATGTGCATAGTAGATGGGGTTTGAAATAGAACCAGGAGGAAGAGAGAGAGAAAAGAAGGAAGTAGGCATTCATTTTGCATCAAAAATAAAGCTTAATTTCTCTTCACCTATCTCCTTCAATCCTGGCCCCCTCCCCACCACAACCATGAGGCCAACAGATTGGTTTGTATCCTTCCATTCCCTTTCCATCTATCTTTTAAATATACATATGTAGCATATATGCTAATGTTTGTGGAGTGGGTTTTATATCATATTTACTGTATCATTCTCCCACCTGCCACTTCTACAGCAACCTTATGTCTTTGAGAGCTTGGCAGCTACACAGCAATACAGTATAATTTC
Source organism: Nycticebus coucang (assembly GCF_027406575.1). Taxonomy (NCBI): domain Eukaryota; kingdom Metazoa; phylum Chordata; class Mammalia; order Primates; family Lorisidae; genus Nycticebus; species Nycticebus coucang. The sequence continues at coordinate 93,123,583 of NC_069794.1, read as the reverse complement.
GTAGCAATACAGTATAATTTTTTTAAAGCTATTTGCTTTTTGAAGGACATAAACAACCTAAAAATCGTTTCCAGTTTCCTGCTATTGCAAACAGTCCTGCAGATAAGTCTTCTGTGTTTTCTTGGGTTAATACTGAGACGTGGCATTTGTAGGCTGTAGGGTACACACACTTCAATTTTCATGGAAGCTGACAAAGTGTCTTCTAAAAGGACTGTCATAGTTGTCATCCCCACGATTCTCACTGTGTTGAGGTGTGAATGGAGAAGCTCAGGGTTTGGAAACAGGCTAGAGAGCCGCTTATAAGCAGTGAACCTGTGAGAGGTAACTTACCCCCCAAACCTCTGCTTCTTCATCAGCGAGGTGAGCATAAGAGCAGTGTTTATGTCATGGAGTTCTTGCAGAGGATTGGTGAGCTGAAGCCTGCAGTGCTTAGCACAGTTCCTGGCACTTAATAAGTGCTGATGAAGGGTGATTCTTCCTCCTCCTTATCCTCCTCCTCCTTTTTAAAGCTCTAAGCCAGGTGTCCTCAAACTGTGGCCCGTGGGCCACATGAAGCGGTGTGAATTGTATTTGTTACCGTTTTGTTTTTTACTTCAAAATAAGATATGCACAGTGTGCATAGGAATTTGTTCATAGTTGTTTTTTTTTTAAACTATAGTCTGGCTCTCCAACAGTCTGAAGGACAGTGAATTGGTCCCCTGTTTAAAAAGTTTGAGGACGCCTGCTCTAAGCTCATCTCTAAATGAGCTAATATTATAGTACAATCTTTCCCAGTTGAAATCATTTTGTTATTACCACAGGATGTTTCTGCTTTGGAGAGGTGCTAACACCTTCTGGGCTCCATTTCCAAACAGAGCTTCGGAAAAAAGAAAACACATTGTGAAGTGGTTTCCTGCCTCATGGAACTACTCAATGCATTTAATTTAATGATGATACTGAATATGTTCATGGATCATGCTCAAATTTTTCCTGAAAGAACCACTTCCATGAGCACTTGAGGATACTTACACTTTTCAAAGGTTTGCCCATGAGAGGCTAAAATTAAGTTAATCTCTTCAGAATGCCAATTTTCAAATGAAGTGATTTGTACTCATTAGCATGTTCTATTTAAGGAAAATGAATATATGATTCTATTTTAAAAGAAGCTTTTAAAGTAACTCAGGTTATTGTGGAGTGGAGAGAGGATGTGCTTGGGAATCAAAGAGATTCAGGTTTAGTTACCAGCCCTGCCTCATATTAGCTGAGAAAGACCCATAATATTCCCGAGTCTCAATCCTCATATTTATATTTACCTTATAAGGTTGTTGAGAAGATTTACCGACATATTATGTGTAAGTGTTGGGCGCACAGGACATCTTTAAATAATGCTCATTCCTGTCAACCCTTCTAGTGTTTCTAAATGCTCTGCACTCACCATCTATTTACCGAGTATGAGCCACGTGCTGGTAGAACTTTTATTTGCCACGGGAGGGAAGGGTGCATAAGAGAACAGTCCCACCTTCAAGGAGAAAGCTAAGCCACAGCTAAGTGGCCTTGAGAGAATGGTAAACACATCGATGACATTATGTCCAGGGCTTACGTCTCCCAATGGGGGAAGTTAGAGGAACCTGCAAAGAAGTATTGCTTGAGCTGAGTCTTGAAGCTGAGGATGATCTTACCTGGCAGGGAAGAAGGGCACGTGGACAGACTAAGAGGGAAAGCCCAGGGTGCTCTACACTGATAAGCATTCCTTGTTCCACCCTAGAATGCTTGGCCCAGCAGCCTTAAGGTCTTTCCTGTGGCATCTGGGTTCAAATCTCTGGGCACTGGACTTGCTAAAGAAATAAAGAATTAATGCCCAATGCAGACTGGAACTGTAAACTCCATAAATAAGTTCAGGCCTGCAAATCTACCGGGAAACACTTGGCTCATGCCTTTCTTTTTTTCTGAGACAGAATCTCAAGCTGTTGCCGTGGGTAGAGTGCCATGGCATCACAGCTCACAGCAACCTCAAGCTCTTGGGCTTAAGTGATTCTCTTGTCTCAGCCTCCTGAGTAGCTGTGACTACAGGCGCCCGGCCAATGCCTGGCTATTTTTTCTGTTGCAGTTATCATTGTTGTTTTAGCTAGCCCAGGGCAGATTTGAACCGGCCAGTCTCAGTGCATGTGGCTGGTGCCCTACCCACTGAGCTACGGACACTGCCAGCATACCTTTCTCTAGGTTAGCTTTTTAGGACAGGACCAAGGAAATCACAATGATGTTTTCTGGCTGGAAATAGGTCCTACCTGCCACTGTTGATCATAAAAGATTTTTCTTTCTGGAATCAGAGCATTTAACCTCATTTCTACAAGTAATGCTCAGGTGCTGAGTGGGTGGGTGCTGCTAACAATTGTGATGATCAATGATTCTGCCAGCGAATATAAAAGCAAGTCAGTTAATGGGCAGAAAAGGCTGTTTCTCTGTGCCAGTTTAATAAAGAAGATTCCAGAGCACAAATCAGTTTGTCATTGAAAGTGGCCATTCCCAGATATAGTTTTTATGTCCTCTGTAGTTTTTTTTTTTTTTTAAAGTCAACTTCAAGCATCTTCCAGCTGCTGCTGCTGAACAGGAATGTTTATATCTAGGCAAAGGGTCAGAAATATGGTAGGAAATAAGTAGGATGAAACCAGTAAGAAAAAACAGTGGGAGGAAAAAAATGCACAATCAACTTTTGTTGGGTATTTCCTTTTTTTTTTTTTTTCAGTTTTTGGCCAGGGCTGGGTTTGAACCTGCCACCTCAGGCATATGGGGCCGGCGTTGTTGTGTATTTTTAAAGAGACTCTGGTCCACTGGTAGCTGAGAATGACTCATCCTGTCCACAGAAGCACAAGAGGAATGAGGCAGGAGGAGTGAATAAAAACCAGATCCTATTTTGCATAATTCTCATTTTTATGCAAAAAGCTCTTCAAACAGTACATGAAATTAGCCAGCAATTTAAGTAGGTATCTCACTCTTCAGGCAAAGTGCACGAGATTTTTCTGGATAAGGATCACGACAGGGGTCAATTGAAAGACTGTCTTAGACTATGTCCTACCATTTAGAAGGCCACAGAAATGGCAAAATGCCTCATCAACACGGGGAAGAGTAATGGATAAGGACCTAGCAGCTGCAACTTGAGAATCAGGAATTAAAAAAAAAAAATTCCCTGGGCTATTCTAATGTAAAGCAAAGTTTGAAAACCACTGATAGAGACACATAGTAACTTAAACCTAAACAGAAAGCTGCCAGGAAGCCAGACAGTCAGGGACAACTTGGGAGAGCTCTGGCCACAAGCGGATCCGCGTGAAGGGCGCCCCTAGAGCCCAAGTCCAGATGTGCAGCTGCAGGGTGGCGAGTACTGTGGCTCTCTCTGGGGAGCTCACAGATTGTTACTCAAGTCTTGAGCCCTGCCTCATGCCTTTTCATTACAGCTATGTTCCTAACCATCCAAACCTCTCCATTTCCCAAGTTCAAATTCCTGAGAGAGGAATCTGATAGATCCGGTTCATCTTTTTGAGACATACAACAAAAATCACCTGCTGCTGATGGGCCTGCAGATGAGGTACATCTGAGGCAGGTGGGCACACTGATCTGTTCCTGGGGCTGGGAGCAGGGACACGTGGTCCTGAACATCGAAGGGCCAGAGGTCTGAACACACATATCTCCTCATGCGGCCTGAGTAGGAGGGTGATGGCCAGGGTCATAAGCACAGAGAGTTTGGCAGAGGCTGACAGGGTGCATTAACAAAGGTGATCACAGAGTTAACTGTTCAAATCAGGACATGCATGAGAGTGACGGGCCCTACTGATAATAACGCTGGGCCAGTCGGTATAACCTGGAACAGTCCCAGGCCCAGTGGCCTATAAGGTCACCCTGGTTTAATCTGAAAAAGAGAGATAAAGGCCTAGATAAAATTTTACAGCCTGATAATAATGGGAATTAATTATGTGTTACAGGTTTAAATAGATGGAAGAACCAGTTCTGTAATGATGAAGGGGCTTTGAAGAAATACATCCAGGCAACTTCCTCTTTGTAGGATAGAAGTTCACGAAGAGGAGGGTCCCCTGATCTGGACAGTTCTGGACATGCAAACTGCCCACTTAAGGTAAGTGTATTCATTTCCTTGTTTTGTGTTAGAAATGACCACAAACTTGGTGGCTTAAAACAACAGAAATTTATTCTATCATAGTCTGGAGGCCAGAAGTCCAAGCTCAAAGTGGAGGGTCACACTCACTCCTAAGGCCCTAGGGAAGGACCCTTCTTGTCTCAGGCACTCTTCGGGGGTGGCTGCATAACTCCAATGTCTACCTTCACCCTCTGGTGGCTGTCCCCTCTTCTCCCCCATGGCTTATCCTCTTCTGTCACTTATGAAGACACTTATCATTGGATCTAGGGACAATCTGGTTGGTTCAGTATGTTCACATTTTAATTACTTAATTACATCTACAGAGACTTTTTATTCCAAATAAGGTAATTTTCACAGGTTTTAGTTGAACATACCTTTTGGGAAGCCACTATTCACCACCACCACCCCCACTATAACAGGTAAGATTCGTAGGGTTGGCTTCACTTAGAATGATATAGCCTGGAGACGAGGAGAGGCTCAAGAATCCATTTCTTGCTGGGCACAGTGGCTCATGCCTGTAATCCTAGCACTCTGGGAGGCTGAGGCAGGTGGATCGCTTGAGCTCATGAGTTTGAGACCAGCCTGAGCAAAAGCAAGCCTCTATCTCTACTAAAAATAGAAAACCTGAGGCAAGAGGATCACTTGAGCCCAAGTTGGAGGTTGCTGTGAGCTATGACACCATGGCCCTCTACCCAGGGTGACAGCTTGAGACTCTACCACCCTCCAAAAAAAGAATCCATTTCATATCCCATCTGTAAGACTCCATGTTGCAAATAATAGAAAACCTAACTAATCTAAACAATAGAGGAAGTATGTAAGTTCATAAGAAGTCAAGGTGTAGAGTTGGGTTCCGGTGAGGCTTGAACCAGCATCTCAGCCATGTCCCCAAGGATCAGATTCATTTCAAGCCTTCATGTTGCCCCTCACAGAGTTGCTTTCTCATAAAGTTGCTTTACTAGTAATGCTGCTTCCTACACTGCCACCCACTAGTTCCTGGGGCTTCAAGTTTTGTTCTCTACCTCTAGGAAAGAAGAGGCTATTTGTCAGTGGTGCCCCAGTGGAATCAAACCTGTTGTCTCCTGTTAGTCTGACTTGGCTGAAGGGATAGGGTACTCTGATGGGTTTAAGTTAATTGAAACTCACTCTTAGATCTGGTATGGGTCAATCCAACCCAAGCCATATGGCTCAGCTGTAAGATACTACCCTGTTTCCCTGAAAATAAGACATCCTCCGAAAATAAGACCTACTTACAGGAAAGATAAGATGTCCCCTGAAAATAAGACCTAGTGCATCTTTGGGAGCACACCTAAATATAAGACACTGTTTTATTTTCGGGGAAACAGGGTACTAATAAGGAAAGTGATGAAGTTGCCGGAGACACAACCAGCATGAAGGTATCATCAAATAAGGAAACGAGAATGTAGTAACTGGAAGTAATACTTGTTAGAGAGTTCATCACACACTGCACACTCTACATGAATTAACTCATGTGTTTACAACAGTTATAAGAGATACTAAGGTGTCCTGTTCTATAGACAGGAAACAGAGATGCGAGATGTTAAGTAGTCCAAAGACTCACTGCTGGCAAGTGAAGGATCTGGGATTTAATTTCAGCCATTTATTTTACTCCTAAGTCTATACCAGTGTGTGTGTCTGTTTGGGGGTAGGAGATAAGTGGGGAGACACAGTCAAGTGGGGAGGAACATGGTGTGATCAGAGCCAAGAGGATGGTGAGAAACCAAGCTCAAGGCCTCAGAGGTGGGCTGCCACTGGGTCAAAAAGGACAAACATATTAATAAATGAATGTATTATTCTAAAAGCAATAAGGACAGTCATAATCAAAATTATTTTGGAAATTTCATTCCAGCAGTACCATAGAGAAAAGATTGAAATGGGACAAGCAGCACCATCAGGAGGCTGGTGATCCAGACCGGCAGTGATGCCATCGGGAGGCTGGTGATCCACATGGGCAGTGATGCCATCGGGAGGCTGGTGATCCAGACGGGCAGTGATGCCATCGGGAGGCTGGTGATCCAGATGGGCAGTGATGCCATCGGGAGGCTGGTGATCCACATGGGCAGTGATGCCATCGGGAGGCTGGTGATCCAGACGGGCAGTGATGCCATCGGGAGGCTGGTGATCCAGATGGGCAGTGATGCCATCGGGAGGCTGGTGATCCAGACGGGCAGTGATGCCATCGTGAGGCTGGTGATCCAGATGGCCAGCGATGCCATCAGGAGGCTGGTGATCCAGATGGGCAGTGATGCCATGGGGAGGCTGGTGATCCAGATGGGCAGTGATGCCATCGGGAGGCTGGTGATCCAGACAGGCAGTGATGCCATTGGGAGGCTGGTGATCCAGATGGGCAGTGATGCCATCAGGAGGCTGGTGATCCAGATGGGCAGCGATGCCATTGGGAGGCTGGTGATCCAGACAGGCAGTGATGCCATTGGGAGGCTGGTGATCCAGATGGGCAGCGATGACATCTGGAGGCTGGTGATCCAGACAGGGAGTGGTGAGGGCCTGAGCCAGGGCATGGACAGCAGGGATGGGGACAGTAACAGGTGTCAGAATTATAAAGGAAGTAGAATCAGTGGGCTTGGTGGCTGGATGCAGAGGGATAATATAGGAATTGATGGCGAGATCCAGGCCTCCAACTTGAAGGACTCAGCTGATTAGCTGCCACTTACCGGAACCACAGTAATGGCTCACATTTATGGAACACTCACTCTGTACCAAGCACTTCACAGGGACTTGCGCAGTTAATCCTTGCAATATCCTTATAATGTGACATAGGAGACAACCACAGAAATCTCAGTAACACTCACTCATATGCATTTGCTTAGTCAGTGTGTGTGTGGCGTGGGAGGTGGAGGTTAGCTGAGGCCCGGCAGAGGAGGTCTGGATAACTGTCTCAAACGTCTCTCATCCTCTTCGTGAGACCAGCAGGGAAAAGAGACCTCCCTAACCAGATAACAGCACTTACTGCAAGGATCTAATCTAAGATAATGTGATATTGGCTGAGGGAGAGATAAATAAAACAGTAGAATGTTTCCCAGAAAAAGAGTTGGTGAGGGTATGAAGAAATGGAAACTTTGTCATTGTTGTTGGCAGGACAAATCAATACCAACACTTTAGAGAGTGATTTGGCAATATTTAGTCAAGTTAAAGATGTCTATAACTTATGATCCACAACTTCCACTCTTGAGGGGAATGAGCAGAATGCTAGAATACAGAGACTCAATATATATTAGAGATGACATTATGAGCAGTGGCACAAGGACAAACTGTTTGATAAATGACCCTCTAGAATATTATACATGGCAAATGTTGAAATTAGAGCCCTACCATGCACTACCATAAAAATAGATTTCAGGTGGGCGGTGCCTGTGGCTCAAGGAGTAGGGCGCCGGTCCCATATGCTGGAGATGGCGGGTTCAAACCCAGCCCCGGCCAAAAAAAAAAAAAATAGATTTCAGGTATATTTAAGATCTAAAATTATATTTATCTTACGACCTTGAGATGGAGAAAGATTTCCTACAAAGATCACAAATCACTAAGAGAAAATTTGGTATATTTGAATGTTAAAATTAAAAACTTTGTTTAACAACATAGCCAAACATCATAGCTAAAACTGCCTTTCACTATGAGTTGTTTAGTCTCTGGACTATATCTAGAACTTATATCAATCTATAAAAAGTGGTAAACAATATAATAATGAAGCAGGAAAAGATAATAAGGAGCAAATCAAAACAGAGAAAATTTTCATTGCCATTATATGTATGAAAATGCTCTCCACTTCACTAGTAATCAAAGAAAAACAAATTAAAACCACAACGAGATGCTCTTTCACCCTGATCAATTTGGCAAAGATTAAAGTGTCTGACATTATCAAGGGTTGGCAAGGATCAAAAATGTCAACGTTATAAAAGACTTTTTAAAAGGCTGAGGAATTCTCTAGATTAAAGAAGATTAAAAGAACCTGAAGTTACATGACAAAAACAGTGCAATATTTGATTGCTGATCAAATTCTGGACTGGAGAAATAAACTCTAAAGGGCATTACTGGCTTAATGGGGAAATTTGAATCTGGATTGTATAATAGAATTATATCAATGTTCAATTTCTGAGTATAATGACTACATTATGTTATATTCTTGTTCTAGGATATGCAATCGTATATGTGTATATATTATATATATTTCAATGTATATTTTTGTGTATATATATGTAAACATGTTGAAATACGGAATACCAAAGGTCAAGAAAATTTTGAAGAGAAATCAATAGAATGCAAAATAGGAAAATGTTAATAACTGGTGAATCTAGATGAAGTATATATGTGTGTTCATTGTATCCTTTGGCAACTTTTTTGTAAATTTGAAATGTTTCCCATAAAAAGAGGCAAAGACATAGAAAAAGGGAATTTTGCCATTGTTATTGACTACACAGACTGATACAACCACTGGAGAGAATAATTTGGCAATATCTAGTAAAATTGAAGATATTTAATCCTATAACGCATCAGGTCTACTCTTAAGACATTTCTCAAAAGTGCATAAGTAGCTCTGTATGACAGTTCACTGCAGTATCATTTTAACAGAGAAAAAAATGGAAAATCATTAAATGTCTACAAACTGCAGAATACAGAAAGCATCTATTTCTATAATTCTATAAAGTGAACTAGTCCTATATATACCATTTTTTTAAATCTCAAAAATAATATTATTGAGTGGGGAAGAACAATTTACAGTGTAGTAGGATATTATGTCAGTGCTATTAAAATACAGTAAAACCTATGGAAGGTGATCACCCAAGGGACTGTAACAAACCTGGCCCATAACGGAGGTAGTCAACATAGCTAGACCTCCTGATACACACAGGTGGTGCATGAAATTAGATCAACTTAAGGACGTGGTCATTGTAGGAGGTGTGAACTGCAGTTCAAAGCAACACTAGCTCTGTTTGTGAACGCATACATATGTAGTCAATGCTTTAAAACACTGAGGATGAGAAACAACAAAACTCAAGATAGTAGAGAGAGAGGAATGTCACCATGGAGGCTGCTCGTAGGAATTTACTGTGTCGAGAATTTACTTCTTTAAAAAATAATTTATAGGGTGGTGCCTGTGGCTCAAGGAGTAGGGTGCCGGCCCCATATACCGGAGGTGGTGGGTTCAAACCCGAGCCCGGCCAAAAACAAAACAAAACATACTACTACTACTAATAATAATAATTTATAATATAGCAAATGTTAACATGTGACAAAGCTTAGGGACTGAAAAACATGTTTGTGATATTACTCTCTGGACTTTGCTGTGAGCATACAATGTTAACAGTATCCACTGGAAATTTATGGCAAGAGAGGACCTAGGAATATGCATTTTTCTTTGCCTTTACAGGCAGTGAGCTCTAAACTCTCAGCAAAGGCTGATTATGGAACATATTTCTCACAGGACAGAAGGAGCCCTGTGGCAGTGGTTCTGTGCCCACAGATGGATGGCACTAAATTGACACTGTGAGCTTTGAGTTGACAGTAAAATGTTACATCTCTATAGTTTAAAAAAATGTATGCATGCATAAGTGCAAGGGGTTTAGACTAGCCCCATAGCCACATAGCTAAAGGCAGATAAACAGCCTGAACATTCACTGTTTAAAAAATAAATAAATAGATAAATAAACTTGTTGTGTCCCAACTGTGTCCTCTTGGGAAGAACCCCCAGCTATTATTTAGAACCAGAGGAAGTCCTAAGATCGGGGCTGGAGGGTTTGCCTCCAGAGTCCTTGCCATAAACAAGAACCCCCAACCGCCCACCCACAGGCTTTCAAGAAAGCCCCATGAGCAGTGTTCTCAGACTCCCTTTTCATAGCCGCAGAGACAGGAGGTAGGTGTGTTTCAGGCTCTGGTCCTGTCCTTGGGATATAGCCATTCAGGTCCTGGCTCAAAAGGGCTGTGACCTGGAGCCAGAACTGGGAGTGCCCGCTTTCAAACGGGAAGCGATTTTACGGTTTAAGGTATTCCACTGAGTAACCAGGGTATTGAAGACCCCCTTCCTGTGGCAAACAGTCAGGGAGCACCTGTGTGGGCCCTGGGCTGAGTGGAGCAGGAGAGATGAACAAGAGTGGGTCCCGGCCCTCAGGGAGCTCACAGCCAGTGTCTAAGGCTGGCACACCCATGAAATACAGGCCAAGGAGTGTTCCGAGCTAGTGTTTACAGAATCCTCTGGGGACCGGAACTCTGATGGTGGCCCACCAGGTTCTGCCAAGGAAGCAACGTCAGAGCTTAGTTTAAAAGGCAAATTTGCCACGATGACATATGGCCACGAGGTCACATCCAAGGCTCAGAGCATGAGAGAATGTGGTGACCAGGAGGCCCTGCCCTTGAAGGAAGAAAGTTGGAGAAGAGAGATTCCCAAAGTTTTCAAGGCAAGTACTGTATTTTAACCACTGTGGGCTGAGGACTTTGGGGGCTAGGAATTTCTAAATTTGGAGGCTTCCATCTTGGAATAGTGAATGCCTTGATTGGCACCCAACCTGGAGTGCCAGTGATGATGCCTGTTAGATGGAGCTGGTTATTTTTTGGTCCTTCCCTGGCAGCTGTTTCTCTGTGGGCACCAGGAGTTCTGCTGGGAGGAGAGGAGGCACAAAGCATGGAACCCACCAGAGCCCTCCAGAGTCCTACCAGCCACCTCAGAGGGCCTCCTATGAGCTCCAGTGTCAGAATGCTGAAATTTCCATCCTGTCTCTGGATCCTAGGTGTGTACCTTTAGACACATTATTTAATCTCCCTAAGCCTGTTTCCCTAGTTGTCAAGTGGGAATATTAATAATTCCTACCTCATGGGTGGTTGTGAGGAATACCTGTCAGGCAGATAGCCCTGCTCATATTAAGCTCCTAATACATGTTAACCACCATCACGCACCTCTTCCTGGTACCTTTTAAAAAATCCCTGCCCTTGCAACGCTTTTTCATTCTATCTTCTGCTTGCTACCACCAGACCTTCAGCGTTGCTTTCTGCAGCTGGTTTATGGGAAGAGCGAATGTGGGAATGCTCCTTTCCCCACGCTCCGCGCTCCGGGGAGAGCCTGGCCGGGCTGTCCCTGGCCTCTGGGCGCGCATGCGCGAACACACACACACACACACACACACACACACACACACACACACACGCACGCACGCACACGCACACGCACACGCACACGCACACGCACACTCGCGCACGCACACACAGCGCCACGCAGAGGTTGAGAAAACCCGGTGGGGGTCACTGAAAGCTTTTAAGCAGGGGAGACACACGACTAGACAGGGCTTCTCGCCATATCCCTTAATTATCATGGGATCAAATTTATTACGAGCGCCTGAAATAGTTGATACGCTTTTGTGTCTTGGGTCGTCCACCGCCCTGACTCCTTTGCTTCTGAGACTCCTCGCGGGCGCACCGCGTCTGCTGCACCGCTCCGGGGCAGGGACGTCGCGTTTTGCATCCTGCTGGATTAAGCCCTGGTGCTTTTCTGGGCTGACACCCCCGGCGTGAGTCAGACGTTCCCTTCCGCGCCGAGCAGCCTGCGCTGGCGGCGCTGCTTTCAATGGTCAGGCCGCTCTTCCCTCCCAGGGACCCCGCTCGGCTGCCACCTAATGGCAAGTCTTGCGATGAGTAAGAAACGGCTCTTGAAAGCGGTTCCAATGACCCTCTGTGTCGTGAGTCATTCCGGATGACGACACGAGAGTCTTACTCATCTGTGTAACAGATGATGGTCTAAGTGCTTCTGACAGCTGGGAGACTGCCTTCAAAACAACTGCGTTTCGTTTTCATCAGATAGGAATTTGGGGATTTTCCTAAGCAGATTAATGATTTTCACTCCAAAATGGATTCTAGCAGAAGAAAAATCAGGCCAGCGTTGGGGGAGGGGAAGGTGTATGGCCAATATCAGCCCAGCCTTTAGAATATGCCAAGTTCCATTTGAAGTGCTTAGAATATCTCTCTTCATTCTTGCTTCAATCCTGGGCTAGATATTGTGATAGTAATAACACTAATAATTATTACCATTAGTTATTGTTGTGATTATTTTAGGAATGAGAATTAAGGTTGGGTGGGTATCATATCATCCCTTAGCTGCTAAATGGCAGAACTAGAATTCTGACCCAGCCTGCCTGTGTCCTTGCCCACACCACTCCTGAATAATGTTCTTCAAGTCTGCACACCTGCTGGCTTCCAGCATGAGCTCCTCTCTCACCGCGTTTGTTAAGACCCAGGACTGGGCACTGGTTATCAGCCATGGTCCAGGCACAGTCCCTTCCCTCAGGGTAGTGGAGCAAAAATAAAGGCAAAAAAGAAATTGCAATACAGCTTGATTAAAGCTATATAGTAGGGTGAGCACAGGGTGCGAAGGGACATCTGTATATATACATGTACACACACACGGTGTCCATACAGTGCATATGGAGTTTGAAATAGTCATATATTTTAAATCACACATGAACTTTATCAACACACTATATAATAGAGCATTATATATGTCATGGAACATTGGGGCAGACTTCCTGAAGATCACCAAGGTAATCCCTATCGGATGAATGGGAATTTTGCAGGTCCAAGGAGGGGGGGAAGGAGAGCAGGACGTGTCAGATGGAGTAAGCAGCAGGCATGAGACACCTCTGGTGCTAGGTGGGTGCTGACGCCTGGGAAAACACTGTCCTGACTCAACAGTTCCAGGGAGGGACCAAAGAGTTGGTTCATTTGGGTTCTGACTTTTGCCTTCTATACCTGGCTACTCCATTCTGAAAAGAGCATTGCTTTGAAGAGGGAGAACTCTGAGAGTGAGGTGAGAGGAAGTAATTATTTTCCACCTTTGTGGCTTGAAATGGATGTGTTAGAGCTGTCCTGGGCCCTGGTGAAAAGCCTGGTAATGGTGTTCTGTGACATCTCCAGGCTCAGCCATGTAGCACATGTTACAACCCCATGCAATCACAAGAGAAATTGGGGAGGATGCATCTTCTTTTCCTATGAAACATAACATCAGAGAAGAAAACCATGGCAATGGACTGGAATGACCCAAGAGAAGGCTCCCAGTCCGTCTGGTACCAGTACCTTCCACAGGTGGTGGGAAGGGGTTACTCTTTTCTAACGCACAGGACTTTGGGAAGGCCACCTTTCTCTTTGTTTTCCCAAGGTACTTTCCCTCTAATGACCTTTGGCATAACGTTGTTAGTCAGATGCTTAATGGGCAAAGCCATTTCACCAACTTATGAGTAAGATAATTTACAGTTATGCAGTGTATTTCTATCAACCAGACTGGGCTTCACACAATGATTGAGCTGTTGTCTAATAATTTTCTCTCTTTTGTTCACTGCCTGCCTAGCTGGGCCACATTACCTGTGCCCCCAGAGACACCTGGGACTTCATCACTACATTTTGCAGACTTAACTCCTTTGGTTTAGGTTAAAATGGTTGTTCCAGAGTTTCCTGAATTCCAGCTTGATGCTTCTTCAGTATTTTATCCTTTCTTCATCACATCTCCCCTCCTTGGCCCTTTCTCTCATAGAAAATTCTCCCCGAGTGATTGCATTCATTTACTTGAGTCTTGGGGATTCCCAGGGGAGTCTTCCATTCTCAAGGGCAGGGGCCACATTGTAAGTCCAAATGGGAATTTGCTGTGGACCTTGCTATGAAATGTAGAAGGACTTGGCACCAATTTTTCTGTCCTATCCCCTATATTTAGCATCCTATTAAACCTCTTTCATAACATGGTAGTTAAGAATTTAAGAATATCCCAAGCAATATACTGAAACCCTATCTCTACAAAGAAAAAAAAAAGTAGAAAAATTAGCCAGGGCTGGTGGTGTACACCTGAAGTTTCAACTATTTTGGAGAATGAGATGGGAGGATTGCCTGATCCCAGGAGTTTGAGGTTGTAGTGAGCTATGATGATGCCACCGCACTCCAGCCTATGTGACAGAGCAAGACACTGTCTCAGGGAAAAAGAATTTAAGAACATGAACTCAAGTTCTGCCACTGATTAATTTGAACAAATTAGATAATTTATTTAACCTCTTTGTGCCTCATTTTCTTCACCTGTAAAATGGCACCATCGTAATTAGTTGATGGGTTTGTCCTGTTGCCAGGATTAATGAGCTGGCAACTGCCTAGCGGCAGAGAATGGTGTCTGTCCCCGAGCTTTTGCTTTCTTTGTTTGCTTTCTTTGGTCAGCAACTGTTCTCTTTCTGAGTGCTTCTTACTGTACCTCCCACCATGATGATTTATTTCCCCCATATCGTATGTAAATGACATTTGCCTTCAGAAATGAATTACTAAGAAGCTCACAATGTTCACTTAGGAAGTGACGTTTCTTCGAGGTGACTTCTCCAAGACTTGTGAAATTAGAAAAGACCTTGGATACACTGGCTCCCAGTTCATTCCTCCCACTCGGTAAAATCAGTCTTTCCTGAGGGCCTCATTCTAACGCCCAGTTTTGGCTGTTGTTCCATTTCTCCTTTTTCTTCTTCTTTTTCTTTTTCTTCTTTTTCTTTTTTTTTTTGAGACAGTCTCATTATGTCGCTGTGGGGAGAGTACCCATGGCGTCACAACTCATAGCAACCTCAAATTCTTGGGCTTAAGCAATACATTGCTTAATTTATTTAGCAATAAATTATCCAATTTCTTCAAATTAGTCAGTGGCAGAACTTGAGTTCTTGTTCTTAAATTCTTTTTTTCTTTTCCCGAGACAGTGTCTTGCTCTGTCACCTAGGCTGGAGTGCAGTGGCATCATCATAGCTCACTACAACCTCAAACTCCTTGCCTCAGCCTCCCAAGTAGTTGGGACTGTAGAGGCCCGCCACAACGCCAGGCTATTTTTGTTGTTGTTGTTATTAGTTGTTATTGTTGTTTACCAGGCCCAGGCCGGTTTGAACCCACCCTCCCTGGTGTATGTGGCTGATGCCCTAACCACTGCTCAGTGCCGAGCCGCATTTCTCCTTGTACTATCAGTTCTAAATGCTCTCAAGTCATCAAATTTATTCCTGATGACTTTCTACTAAAACGTGTAGTTTCTGCTCACAAAGACCAATATTCTATTGTGTGCCATCATACACCTTTTGGTCTTGGATTCTGCTCTATCTATTCATGGGTTTCTGAATGAAATTTGGATTGATGTTTGTCTTGGTGTTTTTCAGTATATTTTATAGGCCTCAACAGAAGCTTGGTGTGACAATGCTCACTCACTGTTTTCTTTCCTTCAAGCATTACTTCATGTAATAGTTACATGATTTTGCTTCTTAGAGAGTGTTTGTGGCAAAAGAGCCAAAACTTGTGTCTGCTGGAGAATCATCTTATTTGTTTTAAAAACAACGTTCTGTTTCTTTTAGATATAACAGACCCATAATTTGTTCTGTCTTGCTCTTCATGGGTAATATATTTACCTCTTTGTTTTTTTCTGAATTCTGATGTAGTTCTCTCTGTTGCATCATGAGGAGATGAGAACTTAAAAGAAGAACTCTTAATATTTGAGTTCAGTTCAGGTTTATTCTTTGCAAAAGGCGTAAGAGATAAAATTACCTTTGCTGATGTTAGCTTGTAACATTGGCTGTATGCCCTACAGAAGGGATCACAATAGACTTAACTGGAAGATGAGTCAGAAAAAATTGTAAGTAATTGAATTCTTTCTCCATCTTTTTTCATCACCACAATTCTTTGACAGCAAGAGAAAGCACTCCGATATAGTTATGAAGAATATTTTAACACAAGGGATGTGATATCTGAAGAGATTGTTATGAGCATACTTTCTAGGATTGAATCTCTAGCTGTTAGGTAATTTCAAATTCATATACGTTACCTTTCCATGGTTGGATGGGAAACCAGGAAGGGTAGAGAATTAGTGTGTCTCTTGCTTAGGAGATTATAAGCCTCTATGCCTTACCCTGAGCTAGTAGTAGCCCTGAGTGCTCCTTCACAATATTAAGTAGAGGAAGACCTGAGAGGTCTCTCTCAGGGACCCATCACTTGACTCTGGGATCCCTTCTTCTGTGCATTCTTTACCCAGAACTGAATGCTGTAAAGCCTTATCGTTGGCAGCTCTCACTTCTTTCCATTCTTGCTTCCTTGGAGCTGGGAGAAAAACAAATACACAGCATTTGCTTTTGACACCT
The DNA here is from genome assembly GCF_027406575.1 of Nycticebus coucang. Classification (NCBI taxonomy): domain Eukaryota; kingdom Metazoa; phylum Chordata; class Mammalia; order Primates; family Lorisidae; genus Nycticebus; species Nycticebus coucang. The sequence continues at coordinate 93,107,320 of NC_069794.1, read as the reverse complement.
GGTTCCATTTCAAAACCTCTCTGTCACTGTACTAATTGCTTATGTCAATGGATTACAAATTACTTATTATATTTTTCAAATAAAAACAAGACATTTACAAGATTTACATACTGAAAACTATAAAATGCTGATGAAAGAAGTCAAAGAAACTCTAAATAAATGGAGAGGCATACCATATCCATGGATTGGAAGACTTGACAAAATAAAGATGTCGTTTCTCCCCAAACTGATCTATATATACAATGTACCTCCTATGAAAATCCTAGAAAGATTTTTATATCTATAAACAAGTTTATTACAAAATTCCTATGGAAAGATAAAGAAATTAGAATAGCTAAAACAATTTCAAAAAAGAATAAAATAGAAGGAATTACTCTACCCAATTTTAAGATGTACTACATAAGGCTTACTACATACTAATCAAGACAATGTGATGTTGGTGAAGGGATAGAAACATAGATCAATGGAATAGAATTCTTTTTTTTTTTTTTAATTTATTTACTTATTTTTGGTTTTTGGCCAGGGCTGGGTTTGAACCCGCCACCTCTGGCATATGGGGCCGGCGCCCTACCCCTTTGAGCCACAGACGCCACCCATGGAATAGAATTCTTTAAGTGAGAGATAGACCCATGTAAATATATTCAGTTGATTTTTTTATTATTCTAAGTAAAATACACATAAAATTTATTGTCTTAACTAGTTATTTTTAAGTTTTGTGTTATAAATACAAAATGTTGTGAAACTATAACCACCATTCATTCCCATAACTCTTTTCATACTATAAAACAAAACCTCTATACCCATTGAACAGCCTCCTCCTCTCAGCCCCTGACAACCACCCTTTTCTTTCTGTCTGTGATTTTGAGGAGTCTAAGTCCTTCCTATAAGTGACATTATACATGAGTTGTCTTTTTGTGACTAGTTTATCATACTTAGCATAAGGTCCTCAAGGTTCTTCCAGGTTGTAGCTCAATAAAATCAGTCAGTCTTTCTCTAGGGCCTCATTCCAAATCCCCAGCTTTGGACTACTCTGTTGCGCCCATATAATAGTCCACTGTATAATGTCTTCACTTATTTTATGCAACTATAATAGAATACCACCAGCCTGGGTAAATGATAATGAACTGAAATTTATTTGGTTCATATTTTGGAGACTGGAAAGTGTAAAACATGGTTCTGGAATCTGGTTAGGGCCTTTGTGTTAGTTATTCCATGGCAGAAAGTGGACGGGCAGGAGAGGGTGAGAGCCGAGGGAAGGGAACTGAATTCATCCTTAAATCAGGAACCCACCCCTGTGATAGCCCACTCTCATAATAATGGCAGTACACTATTTGTGAAGGCAGAGCTCTTGTGCCCCCCAAACCTCTTGAAAGTCCCACCTCTCAAAACTATTGTTTTGGGGATTAAATTCCCAACACATGAATTTTAGGGGACACATTACAACCACAGGGTATGGATATATCACATTTTGCTTGTCCATTCATCCGTCAGTGGAAACTTAGGTTGCTGTAAATAATCCTGCTATAAACATGGGTATACAAATATCTACCTGAGACCCCACTTTCAATTTTTTGGGAGCATATACCAAGAAGTGGAATAGCTGGATTATATGGTAATTCTATTTTTAACTTTTCAAGAAATACCATTCTGTTGTCATTGTTTTTTTATACCATATTCTTTTTGTTTTCAGTCTTGATATTAATCCATATGTGATTTACAAATACCTTCTCCCATTCTGTGGGTTACCTTTTTACTCTGTTGATAGTATCTTTTGATGCACAGGTTAACTGATTTTTGACAAAGGTGCAAAAGCAGTTCATGGAGGAAGAATAATTTTTTCAACAAATGGTACTGGAGCAATAGTATAACCCTCAACAAAACAAAACCCCCAAACTTCACATTTTAAATGAAAATTAATTCAAAATGGATCATAAATTTAAATATACAACACAAAACCATAAAATATTTAGAAAAAAGATAAGAAAAAATCTTCGGCACCTAAGGCTTAGATGTCATACCAAAAGCACAATTCATAAAAGAAAAAAAATACAAAACAATAGATTGGACTTCATCAAAATAAAAAACTTTTGCTCTGCAAAAGACTTTATTAGAGGGATGAGAAGACAAGATCTGACCTGGAATACAATGTTTTCAAGCTGCATATCTGACAAAAGATTTATCTCTAAAATATATAAAGTACTCACAAAACTCAATAATAAAAAAATCTAAAGATTCAGTCAGAAAATGGGCACAAGCCACACACACACATCTTATCAAAGGATATACCAGAAGGCAGAAAAGGAACAAGAAAATTTGTTCACCATCATCAGCCGTTAGAAAATGAAAATCAAATAGCACTACTTACCTATTAAAACAGCTAAAATTAAAAAATAGGAGTAACGTTAAATGTTAGCAAGGATGATGAAGAAGTGGTCTAACTGTACATTGGGGTGGGAGTGTAAAATGATACAGTCTCTCTGGAAACAGTTTGGCAGTTTTTAAAGAACTAAACATATGCTTATCTTATAACCCAGCAATCACACTCCTGGGCATTTATCCCAGAGAAATGGAAAGTTATATCCGCACAAATATGTGCACATAAATATTCACAGCAGATTCATTTGCAAAAGCCCCAAACTGGAAGCAACCCATATGTCTTTCAATAGGCAAGTAGTTAAACAAACTGCAGTCCCTCCATGCCATGAAATCCTACTCTGCAAAAGAAAGAAATGAGCTACCCACACATGGAAGAACTTGAATGGCTCGCAAGGAGATTATGCTGAGTGGGGGACAAAAAGCCAACCTCCCGAGGTTACCTACTGTCTAATCCCATTCATTTAACATTCTTGAAATGACACAATTCTAGAAATGGAACAGTGGGTCAGGGTCGAGATGGGTGTAGGATCCCTGAGGCCATGGGACCATTGTGCATCTTGATGGTGGGGTGGTTACACACGTGATGAATTTGCATGGAACTATACACACACGTGCACATAAAACTAGTGAGAGCTGAATAATGTGCATGGACCATAGCAGCGTCAATTTTCTGTCTTGGATATGGGGCCATCATTATGTAAGATGTTTCCATTGAGGGAAAGTGAATGAGGGGTATATAGGATTGTCTGTACTATTTTTTCAACGTTGGGTGAGTCTGTACTTATTTTTCAAACAAAACACATAAAAGAAAAATACAGGCTCTTAGTAACCACTGACACAATACAGAAGTCTCTCTTTTAAAAATGTGGTAATTACTTATCTTCTTTTCGTTCCAATGTCTGGGTCGTGTAGCACCTCTTATTTTTCCTATCAGGGTGTACAAAAATGCATAGGTTTCTGTTTCTTTCTTTCCTTCTTTTTTTTTTCCATTTTATAGTGTTAGTGTCAGGCGTATTACCCTGAAACTTGCTTCTGGTCCTTACCAGGACACTGTGCACAGGCTCTCGTGGTAAGTCTGTTTACACCCACAGCCCATGTTGGTTGTGTTTAACAGATGCTGGTCACAATGGCTTAACTGTCCCTTTACTGATGGACTGTCAGGTTTCTGGGTTCCTTCCTCTCCTCCTCCTCCTCCTTTGTTGCCCCTGCCAATAATAATGCCTCTGTTTTTACTTCTGGTAGGAAAATTCCCCCACTATTGATTCTCAAACTTTCTTTTTTAGTAATAGAAACTTTTCTTTAAATGCAGTCCTATCGCATCATAAAACTCAGTAAGTAAATAACACAGATGTGCTCAGATTGACTGGAATAAGACAGTGGTCCCCAACCTTTCTGGCACCAGGAACTGGTTTCATAGAGACAGTTTTTCCATGGACAGGGTGAGGAGTAGGGTGTTGGATTCTTATAAGGAGCGTGGAACAACGATCTCTGGAATGTGCCGTTTACTGGAGGGTCCTGATGCTAACATGACCATCTAATGCCACAGCTGATGTGACAGGAGGTGAGCTCAGTGACGATGTGAGCTATGGGGAGTGGCTGTAAAAACAGGTGATGCTTCGCTCCCTCCCCTGCCACTCACTTACTGCTGCGCAGCTCAGTTCCTGACAACTGGCCCACAGCCTGGGGGTGGGGACCACAGGGCCGGGGAAACTCGGTGCCCCTCTGCCCCTTTGGCTGCCATGGAGGCAACTCTGTGAACGACATGGGTTCTCCTGCAGGCTTTCCTTCTTGCCTTAAATCTCACACAGGCACACACAACTGGGAAAAACGTTGTCACAACTTCAGCTATCCTCTTCACCCAAATGATGCCCGGATCATGAATTCAGTCCTGAGCTCCATTTCAAACTTCCAGCAACTGGCTGGCCATGGTCACCTTCCACTTGCTGGCTGCCCCATCAACCTCACAGTGAACTTGTTTAAGCAGATGATACCTGGTCCTGCAAATAAGCTCCACCAGCTCCAGACATCCTGCTTCCCACCTGCGGTGTCGTCGCTTTCCCGGTCATCTCTTCAAGTCCACTTCCCACGTGCTCTTTAATTTGTGTTTAAGTCATCCTCTATTTCTTTCCCTCTATTATCTGTCACCCTAGTTCAGTCTCTTGCAATTTCATGTACGTTCCTTGCAACAGCCCTCTAACGATCCCTTCTGCCTCATGTCTCTTCTTTGGCTCCTTAATAACACCTCTTCCAAACACCGCTGCCAATATAATTTCCTAAAATGCCACTTTCAGTGTGTCATTCACTCAGAAACATCCAGAGACTTCACCATGTCAAGGAATAAGCTTGTACTCTTCAGCTTAAAAGTCAACCTCCGGATTTGTCTCTATAGACTTCACTCCCACTCTTCCCCTAGAGTAAACAAACCAAATAAATTGCTAGTTCTCGGGGCCTTAAACTCACTGGGCAATGCCCACCTCCACGCCTTTGATCCAGCTGTTCCTTCTGCGTCAATTGCTTCCCCCTGTTGAGCTTTCTGTCTTCTCAGTTCCTATAAATCTGGATACTCCTCACTCTGTTCTCAGCTCCAAGGAACCTTCCCTGAACCTGAGCACAGGTTCTCACATTTCTCTGTCACTGGTCAGGTTACAAACATTGCCCAGATTTGCTTTCTCCATTTTAACTCCTTATGTCTGTGTCCAATGCTGTGCCCTAGGGTGGAGTTGGGACCACCTGGTGCCTCTCATCTATTGCATGAATCCATCCTTACTTAGCAGTCGTTTACCTCTAGTAAACAGCTATACCTATAGCGAACAGCTATATTATGTTTCATTCCTTCTCTAAAACCTTGGGTCCAAAGTCATACAGATTACAATGAAACTCACAGAAAATGGCATATATGATGATTAACACTCATGCCGATGAGCTGCCTCCTCCAGGGAATCATTAAATGGGAAATGCCGTGGAGTCTGCGTTCACTTAGACTGAGAATCCAGCCAGGATTGTCCGCAGGACATCAGCGAAGAAAGCAAAGCCTTTTGCAGAAATCAATTTGATGACACAGGACTTAAGAACTGCCTTTTCAACAATTGTATAAGCTGCTAAATGCTAAGAGTTAGCATTCTCTGCCCCGAAACAAGAACTGGCTATTCCGACAGGAGCGATGAGGAGAAATCTGACCTGTAACGTATGAGGGTCGGCAGCACGTGGCAGGCAAATGTTACAGTGTGGGCCTCTGTAGGGCCCCAGCACAGCGGGGCAGTCCCTGGTCCTTGGTGAGAAATAGGAGTTTAGTACCAGAATCCTGCAGGGCTCACCAGATCAAAGTGTGTGAATGTCGTTCTCACAAATGCACTCGGGTTCAGCCCTTTTTGTCAAATTGCTTTGTCATCTTCATAGATTCCTGAGTTGAGCACACCTGGGTGAGACTTCTGAGCAGGGTGGACCCAGAGGACTTGTCCAGAGTGGGCAGAGCCCCTCTTTCTTGGCAGAGTCTTTTTCGACAGGATGCTCTTCTGCCTGAGTGTTTGTTACAAGCACAGCCTCTACACGTGGACCTGAGGAGACAGGGCAGAGGGGAAGCGGGAGCGCTAACGTTCACGGCTGCCCGCTTTACACCATGTCCTCTGCAGGCCCATCATCCTCAGATCCGCACTCCCCATAGGAGCCCCCAAAGGTGGACATTGTTAACTTCATTCTACAAAGAAAGACACACAGGCTTGGAAAGGTGATGCCAATGTAGCTGATGTCACAGCTGGGAAACTATGAAGCTGGACTCCATCCACCTCTGAGGCCCACACCAGGCGGTCTCCTGCAGCTCCTGTAACTCAGGTCCAGAGAACTTGCAACATGCTGGTTTCCTTCCACTTGTGCCACCAGGGCCTACGGAACAGGAGCCGCTCCTTTGATGAGCAAAATTGTTTTCGTAACACAAACAAGAGACTTTTCATTTCAGGCAGCTTCTCTGTGAAGAGCTCTGGAAACTCCTGCAGGAAACGACAGGTGCATCCCGCAGCCAAAGGCCTTCAGCAGGGCAGGCAGGGCTCCTTAACACGTGCCTGCTTCCGCAGTCATCAGAGCCCAGAGGAGGGGAGGAGAACCTTCAGTCATCAGAGCCCAGAGGAGGGGAGGAGAACCTTCACTCTCTCGAACACAAAAGATTACCTTCCCAGTTTTGCTTTGCAAACCACACAGACACACTATCTAATTTAATTCCTGTTTTTTGAAGGAACAAAGCAGAGTCCCTCAAGGGGTAAGGAAGTTGTCAAGGTCACGCAGCTCCTAAAGAGCAGGGCTACTCAGACTCTGGTGTTTCGTCTCTAGGACTCATGATGTCTCTGCCATGCTAAACTCCCCAGATGAGCCTGTTCAACTCCCCATGGAGTTGAGGTTGTGCTACCAGTAGCCTCAGCCAGCCAGCTCTGTGGGGTGATTTTCAGAGACAGTAAGGGGGCTGCTCACTGCCTTCTAGACTCTCTCTCCTATTTCCTGATGCTTGGAATTTTTTAAAAACAGAGAAAAAAATCCTTTCATTCTAAAATTAGAGATGTAGTAAAATGCAAATACTACTACATTGTATAATACAGCTACTGTAGAAAAGTTAATGGCATTGATTTAAATTTTCACTAAAGTGAAAATGACTGATAAGTAGCTTAGCAAATTAGAAAGACGGGCTTAGGAGTCAGACAGAGTTGAGTTCAAATTTGATTTCACCAGATGTGAGATGTATGACCTTGGGTTTATTAGTTTACTTCTCTGAGCTTCAGATTCTTCATGTATAAAATGAGAATTATGCTACCTACCTCTGAAAGTGAGCATAAAGAAAAGCACAGATTGTTTATGGACCTATTGGCCAAGTGTTAGCAGCTATCAAGCTCTGAAAATATAAAAATTAAGGAATTAATTATTAATTAATAAATTGATTATTGGCGCCTGTGGCTCAGTGAGTAGGGCGCCGGCCCCATATGCCGAGGGTGGCGGGTTCAAACCCGGCCCCGGCCAAACTGCAACAAAAAAATAGCCGGGTGCTGTGGCGGGCGCCTGTAGTCCCAGCTACTCGGGAGGCTGAGGCAAGAGAATCGCTTCAGCCCAGGAGCTGGAGGTTGCTGTGAGCTGTGTGAGGCCACGGCACTCTACCAAGGGCCATAAAGTGAGACTCTGTCTCTACAAAAAAAAAAAATAAATAAATAAATAAATTGATTATTCATTACTTCTAATGACATGAGGAGTGCACAGAAGTGCCCAATTCAGTGTCTGGCATAAAGTTTATGCTGAGTAAATGATAATCATTCTTTTTATAACTATCACAACTTCTCAATATGTTTGAGCTCTGAAAAGGTGTAACTGTACAGAAGAAATAGCAAATGTTCATTGGGAAAACATGGCTACCTCCAGCTGCACCCTCTGGGGGGCTCCCTGCCTTGGGCACATCTCCGACCCTCTTAGCCTTAGAATTCTCACTGGAAAACCAGACTGGCAGGAAGACCAAGTACAACAGTGCATGGATAAGTGCCTTGTGACCTGGGAAAATATGCATCAACATTCGGTTGTGGAAGGTATTAGAAAGTACCGGGGGAGTACAAAAGTTGTCCTAGTTTATAATTATAAATTAATTGACCACAACACTGATTACAGCTTACAGAGTGCTGTGTAGCAATCGCAACTTAGTGTTAAATCTCTGTTAGTGTGTACGCCTGGAAATGGACAAATGCACTTTGCAGACACCTGTGATAATGTGTTATATGGTAGACATTGTTTAATTGTATGTAACATAAACCCGACAACAGACCTGTCCTTTAGGGTTGAAGCACTTTCTAACACTTACCTTTGGGACAATCTGGAAATAATAGAAACAAAACATGACCACTCAGCCCAAGTCTCTAGACACTCAGATGGAGGCCTGCGGAAGTCCCCCCCAAGGGTAGCACAGCCCTGAACCGACGTCTGAAACAGCCTGAGTTGGCATCAAAGCTTTTCCAGTCAGCATTCCTTTAGAGCAAGGGGAACACAAACATGGAAAAGCCTTTTGCCGGGTTCTCCAGACACAGTGGTCAGCTGGTGGTGGGCAGACGCTGTCTGCAACTGTTTCTGCTCCAGGGTCTGGCAGCCCCAGACCACCTTCCAGAATCTAGAGGGAAAGGTGCTGTCTCCTTCACAAAATGCTTTCCCCATCTACCCTCTCCCGTCAGCTGAAACAGCCTTCTCAGTGTTCATCTGTTTGCTGCAAACTCGTGAGTTGTGTTTTAGCAGCAACTCCTCCCTCCAGAGAATCTGCCAGTCTGGCCTGGCAGACAGAGCAGTTTTACTCTAGAGAAGTAAATATAGCATTTTAGGATGCAAATAAATGCAAGAGGGAAAAACACAGATTGTTCTATGGAGCTGCTGGCCAAGTGGATATAGTTAGCAGCTATCAAGCTCTTGAAATATGAAAATTAATTAAATTCAGTTTGATGAATGAGAATAATCACTTCAAATAGGATAATGTGATGAATAACCCCTTACGTAAGGAAAACAATCATTTCAATGCCACCGGCGCTCATTTTGAGGATTGCTGAAATGCAAAAAGTCCAAGTTTATGAAGCAAATGGTGTCTATGATAAGGAGAAGTCCACTTCTGGCTCTAATGCCCTCTAGCAAGGGACAGGGGCCAGGACTTGCTATTTCTCTCAGGTGCCTCTGCCTGAAGTTGCTGGGTCCTAAAAGGGATGAGGAGGTGGGGTGCGGAGTTGGAGTGCTCCCACAGCTCCTCATGCTGTGAGGATCCAGCTTGTGCCACCTGATCCCAGCCTCAGCTGATCACTTTGTGACCCTCAGGGGGTGGGGCTGCAGTCCCAGCCCTTCCCAGCAATCCAACACTACACCTCTTGGCCCTTGAAAACACAGGCACTGTCCCACCCCCACTGCAAGGACTTCTGGCCTCTTGCCGGGATTGCTTCCCACCCACCACAGATAAAAACAGCAGCAGCTGGCAGATGGAGCTCTCCGTGGCCCGGGATAGGCTCTCTCTACGCCCTGTTCTTGTCCTCTCAGCCCCTGTCCAGGTCTGCTCCCTGTGAAGCAGGCACCGTGCACAGAGCCCTGTGTACTGTGCTGTCCCACCCTCGTAACAGTTCTTTTAGGGTAATAATAAAACACTGTCTCATTGCACAGATGAGTAAACTGACACACAGAGAGATTAAATATGTTGCCTACTGCCACTTAGCTTATAAGAGGTTGAACCAAGATTCAAATGCAGGGTAGTCAGCCTTCTGAACCCTCACTTTTAAGTACTACACTCTATTTCCTCCAAAGAGAGAGATTATTCTTGCCATTGTGCACAGGAGAAGCAAAGTCTTCCAGGGGTTGAGTCACTTGGCTGAGGGGACAGAGTGGTAGCACTGGATTTGAGCGCAAGTCTTGCTTTCACCAAAGCTCATATTCTTTCTTGAGTGTAATTAAAAGAAAAAGATGCGGAGAAGGAGGCATCGAGCAGACAGAAGACAAGATCTTTCGCTTGCTAGTTTTTGCTTTGGGGCAAAATTAACCTTTGAAAATCTCAATGTCTTCACCAAAAAGGTCAGACTCGAAGTGGTGTTTATCTCTCAGAATGGCTGTGATAAGCTGGGATGAGGTGGACCCTGCCTGCCCAGCTCCCAGCACATAGCAGATGCCGGGTCTCTGTCAGCCATGCCTCCCACGTCACCCCCAGCTGGGTCACTGTCAGCCATACCTCCCACCATCACCCCCAGCTGGGTCACTGTCAGCCATACCTCCCACATCACCCCCAGCTGGGTCACTGTCAGCCACGCCTCCACCATCACCCCCAGCTGGGTCACTGTCAGCCATGACTCCCACCATCACCCCCTGCTGGGTCACTGTCAGCCATGCCTCCCACCATCACCCCCTGCTGGGTCAGTGTCAGCCACGCCTCCACCATCACCCCCAGCTGGGTCACTGTCAGCCATGGCTCCCACCATCACCCCCCGCTGGTCACTGTCAGCCACCCAGCCATGCCTCCCACCATCACCCCCAGTTGGGTCACTGTCAGCCACGCCTCCCACCATCACCCCCAGCTGGGTCACTGTCAGCCACGCCTCCCACCATCACCCCCAGCTGGGTCACTGTCAGCCACGCCTCCCACCATCACCCCCTGCTGGTCACTGTCAGCCACGCCTCCCACCATCACCCCCTGCCGGGTCACTGTCAGCCACGCCTCCCACCATCACCCCCTGCCGGGTCACTGTCAGCCACGCCTCCCACCATCACCCCCTGCCGGGTCACTGTCAGCCATGCCTCCCACGATCCCCCCCCCTGCAGCCTCCACTCCGTTACAGTGGCCTGTCTCCTCCCGAGACTTCACTGTGATCCTCTCTCAGCCTCTCTGAGGACTCCAGGCTCCCCCGTTGCTTGGGCTTCCCACCACCTCACTGCAGCCTTCATCGCACCATTGCTAATCTGGGAGCCTTTGTGTGGGCCAAGGCTGCCAACAGTGATTCTTCCCTTGTGGCCATCATGGCTAATCAAGCTGGCAGCATGGCCATGAATGCCCTGCAGCCTAAGTGAATGTGCTAAAGCTTCTGATGGCCCTGACACCACTCAGCCAATGCCCTTTGCTGTCACCCTGAGGCCCGGTCAGCAGGACCCCTGCTTCTTTCTGCTGGGCTGGCTTTCCCATTCACCTGGGAATGCGCTGCCCTGAGCTCTGGCAGTTTCCTATTGCCATGGTAACAAACAACCACAAACACAGCAGCTTTAAAAACCACAGTTTTTTTCCCTTACAGTTTTGGAGGTCAGAATCCAACACACATCTCACTGGGCTAAAATCAAGATGTTGGTGGGGCCGTGCTCCTTTTGAGGGCTCTTTGGTAGCACCCCTTTCTCAGTTACCCTCCGGGCTCATAGCTTCCCCCACCTCCAAAGCCAGCAGCCTGCCAGCTTCAGATATCTCTGATGCCAACCGTCCTTCCGTTCTCATATTGTCATAGCTCCTCTTGGACTCTCCTGTCTCCAAATGTCACTTACAAGGACCCTGTGATCACACTGGGCCTCCCTGGATAATGCAGAATCACCTCCCCATCTCAAATCCCTAAACTTCCTCGTATCTGCAAAGTCCCTCTCGCCATGTAAAGTTTCATGGATTAAGACATAGACATCTTTTGAGACAGGCAAAAATTAACTGACACAGGCCATGGTGCCCCACCCCTCCTTCCTCATGGGCATTTATCTGGGCCAGGAGTTCTAGACCAACTTGAGCAAGATAGAAAGACTCCCTCTCTATAAAAAGTAGAAAAATTAGGGAAGGTGGTAGGAGGGAAGGTTAGAGGGGGAATAGGGAGGGAGATTGCTGTGCTCCCACCTGAGGAGCACAATGTAAGGGAACATGGCCCACCTCTAGGTTGAGGGGCACCACTACAACTCAGACTCTACCTAACAAACACAAACACAACCAATGTAACCCTATTGTCTGTACCTTCCCATCAATGTAAAATTTTAAAAAAGAAAAATTAGCTGTTGATGGCAGTGGGAGCTTATAACCCCAGTTACTCAGGAGGCTGAAGCAGGAGGATCACTTGAAGCCAGGAGTTTGAGGCTGTCATGATGCCACTGCACTCTAGCTGGGTGACACAATTAAAAGAAAGAAGTCTTAAGGAAAGAAAGATCTGTGAAACATTTTTTTTTTTGTAGAGACAGAGTCTCACTGTACCGCCCTCAGGTAGAGTGCCATGGCATCACACGGCTCACAGCAACCTCTAACTCTTGGGCTTACGTGATTCTTCTGCCTCAGCCTCCCGAGCAGCTGGGACTACAGGCGCCCGCCACAACGCCCGGCTATTTTTTTGTTGCAGTTTGGCCGGGGCTGGGTTTGAACCTGCCACCCTCCGCATATGGAGCCAGCGCCCTACTCACTGAGCCACAGGCGCCGCCCAGTGAAACATTTTTTTAAAAAGTTGGGAACCACTGCATTAAACTGTATGCCTCTTGAGAGAAGGGACCATAACCTCTTTTGACTTGATATTATGAGACTCCCACAGTGTCTGGCCCATGGTGGGAGCTGAAGACCAGAAGGAAACCAAGCTGTGGTGTGGCTTCATGCAGCCCCAGGTGTCCCCTGGGACAGTGACTCACTCCACGTGCAGAGAGGGGGCTCCTCCAGCAGCCCAGAGCACAGGTGGGAAGCTGGAAACCAGCGCCACCCCTGGGCTGAGTGCTCCCCTATTGACTCCCTGCAGGTTCCCAAGGAGGTAAATTACCACCTTTTGCATTTTACAGTTGAGGAGAGCAGGACTCAGAAAGGCTGACCTATAGGGCAGAGGCCCTGGGTTCAAATCAGGTCTGGTGGGTCCTGGGTTTCCCCCTCGAATGACAAGAGTGGAGAAGGGAGCTTTTGTGTGTGAATGTCCTGAGCTGTGAATGTGGAGGATAATCCAGAATAATGGAGCTGCAAACTTGGAAAGGCCTCCCTGGGGAGGGGGAAGACCGTTGAAGGCAGCTTCATGTATTGGTATAAAAGCCTGGATTCTGTTGGAGGAATTCCCAAGCCCTGGTAATGTTAACAAACCCACAAGGGGGTTCACGTTGCTCGCTGTACAGAAAGCCAGTTAGTAACACAAAGAGGATTGTCAGGGAGAAAAGGATTTATGGTAGAGGAGGGAGGGGGAGGTACAGACTGCCTCACATCCACCTCTCTGACCAACAGGGTTAGGGAATTTCTGGAGGCGAAATGAATAATGTGTGAGGGGAGCAGCAGTAGACGTTTGGGGTGGAGCGCAGGGTGGCCAGTGGGGTGAGAATTCACGCTGGTACCTATGCCCCATGATCAAAGATGCCAGTCAGGCCCCTCCCAGGCAGGGATCGTAGGAATATGATGCGCTTGGGGGCAATGCTGGGCATCCTCTCAGCCTGGTGCGCAGGTGGGATGCAGGAGTGGGCTGCTCAGGGGGCCCCCGGGCATGGTCTGCCGTGGGCGTCATGCACCTGCCTTCCCGGGAGGAGACGTGGTGTGAGGCTCTGGCTTCAGGAAGGTTCTGCTGCTTCTGGGAAAGAAACTCAAGGCAATGCGTGGTGCGACAGAAAGTCACCAAGTGTTGGTCAGCACATCCGACTGAGCCTGCTGGGCTCTCTATTATCTTTTCTGACGGCCTTGAATTGCTAAGTTCCTGGTGCTGAGAACATCTGTCTATGGCGCCGCCAATTCAAGGCCATTGAGAGCAGTCAGCTCTGGCGACAATGTGAGCACTAAAAACTCACTGGAAACATAGGAAACTAAAAACCTTGTTTTAAAACGTTTTCTTGCCCATGGAACCGGTTACAGGGATATGCCAAGGCCGCCTGGGGTCCCCGCCGGAACCGAGCTGCGTCCCAGGGGGCCGGACCGGCGGAGAGGCGCCGGCAGAGGGCGCTGTGCGGCGGCGCTCGGACCCTTCCCGCTGACCACGCCCGGGCCGCTCCAGAGCGGCCTGAGCTGGGCTGGCCTCCCCCGCCTTGTGACCAAGGAACACAGACAGTACTTTTCAGAAGGCGCTGCAGAGTGAAGCTTGCTCCCTGCAAAATCTGCCTGTTGCAGTTTTCTCCCATGAAACACCCTTTTGCTCCAGCAGATGTTAGGAGGAGGTGCAGGTGCGTAGAGTAGGGCGCGGCAGCCCAGCCTTGTCCCTTCCAGAGGCCTGCGTTTCCCCTGAGCGTCCTTTTCGTCCGTCCCCTGTAAGCTGGAGATGCAGGCTCTGTCGCGCAGATCTGTCCTGAATAACAGAAAAGGCCCCATGGTGACCTCTCCTCAAGAGGGGCAGCAGTCCCGGGTTGTATTTGTTGTAAAACCTCTTTATACTCTTAAAAATGACGAAGGACCCAAAGAGCTTCTGCTCATGTTGGTTCCACCTGTCAATACTTGGCATACTGGAGACTAACATTTCTTTTTCAGTTGTTTCTAGTTAAGCATTTTATTAGGTTAGTGCAAAAAATTAATAAGCCTATCGCCTGCTAACACACACAAAGCTTTTAAGAACGATAACTATATTTTCAAAATAAAAAGTATTCAGTGTGAAGGGTAACAGTGTTTTCCAGTTTTGCAAGTCTCTTTTAAGAGGAGACAGTGGGGTTCGCATCTCTGTTCCTGCACCCCCCCTGTTGTGATGCTACACGTCACACAGCCTGTAGAAAACTCAACTGGTGAAACGGTTGGGGTGAAAAGTGCAAACGACACCCCAGCATATCATGGACAGTGTCGAACTCCATGCCCCACGAGCTGCAACGATCACATCGCTTCCTGTAGATGTATAGGTAGGCTGTAACAGCATCTTATCCAAATTTCTGGGTGGCAAGTACAGCCTGGAACCCTGGACATGCTGGGAGGTACCCTGATCCTGGAAGGAGGTGTCAGACATGAGGGTCTGTGAGGGTCCCTGGGGTTTTACTCAGCTTGCAGAGAACCCAGCAGCACAACAGGTCAAGTGGCATGTAGATGAATCAGACAGTGCCCAGCTGGCCCGGTCCTGAGATTGCAGAACTTCTGATGTATGGCAGGCAAATGTCTGTCTCCAACAGACCAAATCAAGAAGTCACTCAGAGAGCAGTTGGTTAACCAAAATTTCATTTCAAATTAACATGCCTTTCAATGACTTCCAGAATGTGTCATTTCCTTCCTGCTTTTGATGATGAGATGTTTTCACTGTGCTTCCATTCCCTCCCCAGCAGGCGTCCGGGCCTGCTGAGTCCTGTGTCAACAAACTGCTGCCTCCCGCTGGGGCCTGGGCAGCTCCCATGGGGCTGAGTTACCTGGAGTCTGTCTGCCCAGCACAGCACTCAGTGCCAGGTGGCACGGGTAGCCCTAGGCCGCTGTCGCAGGGGAATAAACCAACCAGCAGAGCCAACGCTTCAGCAGCGGCACGGGGCGGGCTGTGTCCCTGTCCCTGTCTCACAGGTCTCTGTCAGGGGCTTTTTCACGTGGGTTGCCAGGTTCCTCTCCTCCTCCTGAGAGCTCAACCCTGCTACAAAGCTCAGCCCTGCTACAAAGCTCCTGTTCCTTCATCATTTGGACTCTCCCAGACCTCTTTCTAACACTGCTGTCCTCTGGTCCCCCGCTGCCCAGCCTGAATCCTCCTCTCCCCTGACAGCTCTCTCCCTGCCTCAAGGCAGCTCTCCATCACCCTTTCTTCCATCCCCCTCCAGGGCCATGCTGGACTCTCTTACCTATGATTAAGATGCGATCTACAAAGTAAGTAACATCAGATCCATTTTTCAGGTAAGAAAAATCAGGCACAAAAGAATTAACTTGCCTGGGATCTTCATGCCAGTGGTGGCTGATACCAGCGTGTGACCCTGTGGCTGTCTGACTCTCATCCCTTGATGTCTCTTTAAACAGCTTGTTCACTGGATGCTGCCCCTGTTCCTTGCCTTCCCTGTGCTGCCTTTGCCAGGCCCCATCCCCCACATCCCTGCAGTGTGCCCTCTAAACACACCTTCCCTTAGATTGTGCCAGAAACTGCTCTCGGTCCTGGGGACAGAGCCGTGAGCCTCACCGCATGGAGCTGCCCCTCTCCCTTTCTGCACCAACGTGTGGGCTCATCTGCTTCATCTGCCTCCTGCCTCCATCCCAGAAGCACTTTTATCTTGGGCAAATGTGGACTGGACAGAATTTTGCCCGGTGCTTTGTCTTTGGCAAACCGCTCCCCCTTCAAGGCCACTTTGCTTCCCACTTCCATTTTGTTCCAAGCGTTCAGGATGTCCATTGGCCACGAGCCACTGCTTTTCCTCCTCTGTATTCTCCAGACTATTACATGGGGAAGGTGTGTCATTTTGGGGAAGTGGCCGAGCATTTGGCCAGGGAGAACATTCCAGGTAGAGGAAACATCTCTTGCCAAGCCCCTGCCTGGGAGCATGCTTGCTGACCTGAGCAGCAGACGGAAGCCAGCTTTGTTGGAAGGAGTAAGAGAGAGGATTGGTTGGTGGGGGGATTGGTTACTTGGAGGGTATGAGCCACGGAAAGCTGTTAGGATCTGAACCCAGGACTTTTGACTCCAGTACTGTGAGCTTATCTGTGTACCACACTGCCTCTTCACATAGTTATTATGAGAGATGGGTTAGTTTTGTCCAGGCACAGTGGCTCACACCTGTAATCCTAGCAGTCTGGGAGTCCAATGTGAGAGGATCGCTTGAGTCCAGGAGTTTGAAGTTGCAGCGAGCCAAGATGATGCTACTGCACTCTAGGGCAATAGAATGAGACCTTGTCAGAAAAAAAAAAAAGAAAGAAGAAGAAGAAGACGAGCTAGTTTAATTTTGAAGATGGACAAAAGTGGTGGCTTGGACTCTTCAGTTTACTGGTAACCCACCAACAAACAGAGCAAAGGCCATTCACAAGACCAAGAACAAAGAAATAAGACTTCCTCATATGCCCTGTGTTCTTCACAGTGTGCCCCAAGTCTGGGTCAGCATAGCACGTGAAGGGTGAGGAATCTGCCATCAAGAGGGAACCACTGGGCCCAGGAGGGCCTTGTTGCCCCACAGCAGGTGTATTTTTGCACTCTGGTTTGGACTGAATTGTGCCCGCAGCCTGTCATATATCAAAGCTCTGACTGTCAGGGCGACTGTATTCGGAGACAGACAGGGAGGTAATTCAGGCTCAGTGAAGTTAGAGTGAGGCCTAAACCTATGGGAATGATGTCCTTGTGAGAAGCGGAGAAGACAGAGAGCCGTCTCTGCAGTGTGCAGAGAGCAAGGCCGTGTGAGGACAGAGGGAGAGGGTGGCTGCCTACAGCCACGGGGCGGCCTCCCAGGAAAGCAGCCCCCTTAGTGCCTTGATCAGGGATTTCTAGCCACCAAAGCCATGAATAGAGAAATGGCTGTTATCCAAGCCAGCCAGTCTGTGGTGTTTTACTGTGGCCACTTGAGCTGACTAACGCACAGTCCAATGAGTCCCTTCTGTGGCCTCTTTCTTACTGTGACTTTGGGCCTCTGGCAGGCCTGGGCTGGGCCCACCTTACCAGTAAGCTGCCCCCCTCTGAATTCTAAGAGGGGCAGTTTTGTTTGGAGGAGGGCAGGGCAGGGGGTGATTTGGAATCCAGGATGCTTAAGTTGTGCATGCGTAGCTCTCCATCTATAGCATGGGGAGGATAACGTCGGTGCTCTTGGGGTAAGTTCTAGATGTAAAATTCAATCTGATAATTGCCGACATCATCTACGTATAAGCTATTGTACTGAGAATGATAGAATGGTAGATGGTCATCCCTCGTGACACATATTTCTTAAAATGTATGTACATAAAACAGTAGTGAAAACATTTTAGGAATGTGACATTTCAAAATTAGAAGATTCTTCATAACTATTCACCACGTCCCAGAACCCCTGGCCGTAGCCCACGCCTCACAATTCTGTGGCTTTCTCTTTCTTGCATTTTTGCGGCCAAATGAAAACAAACACACACGGAATTGCAAACCTGTGGTATAGATGGTGGATTTCAACCATCCCTGAAGAGAAGGGCTGAGTTCAACAAGTTTGGGTTATTTATAATTTCCAGCACACAACTTTGGTGGTCTAATCTTTCTTTTTTGAGACTGTGTCTTTATTCCCAAATTCCCAGAAGTGATCCAGATATATTTATGTAAGAGGTTGTTTATAGATGTCTGCATTGTGGGGAGGTTAAGGAGACCCAGAGCTGCTTCAAGTCATAATGAGTTTGGCCTCACTGACATCATTTCTTACGCAGACAGGATTAAAGCCATTTGTTCTAGGAGCCCCAAGGGGCCATCTGGAGGAGTTTCAGAATGCCTGCGTCTTCATCATGAGGGCAAATGCCCACTTCTGAGCTCCTGCTGCCCAGGGCGCTCAAATCATAATCGTTGCCCTCATAATCATTGCAATCTTTTAAGTAGAAACACAAGTGTGCTTTATTTTCAGAGCCTTCAAAGTAGGACAATTCAAATACAAAGACAAATTAAAGAACAACTCTAAGCACAAAATAATTATTTGTTTTAAGAAATGATTCACTGACAATGTCATTTGCGTGACAAACTCCCCAAAGGCATTCAAAATGCAATTTGAATAATAAAGATTTTATTTATACAAAATATCAAGTTGCATGTGATTGTTTGCATGTCTGTAGGGTTTTATGGATGTGTTTTAGAACTTATTTTGTCCTCATAAATACTTTGCAAGATGGGGCGTATATCGTTATTCCCATGTTTTGGATAAGAAAACTAAGGCAAGAGAGAGGTCTTTGCCCAAGGTCATATAGCTGCAAAGTGTCAGAGGCCAGGCTAGACTTCAGCTCATTGGGCTCCTCAAAAAACACTTTCCTTGATTAAGAGATTACTCAGGTTTTATAGTGGAGAGGCCAATGCTTTCTGATCAAAGATGGCCTTTTAATTTAAAATATTCTTTATACCAAGAAATCCTATTTTGGGGTGAAATTTTCTTAGCTCCGTCAGGATGTTTACCTATAGTAAGTATCTCGTTCACTTGGAAGTTTTCCCTAAATCACCATTTAAAATGGTTCTAACAAAAACTAATCTACACCGAACTGTTTGAAATTCGGAAAAATGTACAGTTTCAAGATGTATTAGTAAACTGTGTTTGGAAAAACAAAACAAAAGAAAAACACTTTTCTTGATTAAGCATACTTCTTTTTCAGGTTTATATTTTCCCTTGAAACAGAACTCAGATGTTTAGAACCTATTCTGGAGTATGGTTTATAAAAGGTCATTTGATTTCCAGAGTAGCTACGGCTCTGAGAATTTCCAGAAAGAGGACGTAAGTACATATTTCATCAGAGTCATCATGGAAGCTTTTTCATTAGTCATGGTTCTCCAGGGAAGCAGAAAGAAGAGAATATATCTACATCTATATCTGTAATGGTGTCTATATCTATATTTACACATTAAGTATCTATATTTACACATTAAGAGATTTATTATGAGGAATTGGAGGCTGAGGAGTCCCATAGTCTGCTGTCTACAAGCTGGAGACCCAGGGAAGCTGGTGGTGTGATTTTAGTGAGTCTGAGGGCTGAGAACAGGAGCGCAGATGATGAGTCCCAGTGAGAGCAGAAGACCAGTGTCCCAATTCAAGCAGTCAGATAAGGAGAGAGAGAATTCTCCCTCTGACTTTGGTTCTGTTTAGACACCCTCTGGATTGGGTTATGCCCACTCACTGTGGGGAGTGTGATTCCCTGATTCAAATGCTAATATGTTCCAGAAATATGGAACATGCTAATATGTTCCTGATTCAAATGCTAATATGTTCCCTCACAGACACACACAGATGTCTGGACATCCCGTGGCCCAGGATCCAGTTAAGTTGACACCTCAAATTAACCATCACACACACACACACACACACACACACGTACAATCACGCCAGACTACAAATACTGTCAACAAGATTTTGCAATAAGATTTTGTCGTTTGTTTCTTTTTATGCTTAAGAGTCGATTCAGCCAAAATTGAAAAACACAGACCCCAATGTGGCCAGAACGAGGCGACCTGAGCTCTAAGGAAGAGTTGTGGGTTTACATAGTGAAGTGTTCTGTGCTCAGAGATGTGTGTCATTTCCTCCCAGGCAAACGAATAAAATTAATTTGTGCTTATCTCCTCTAGCAGAAAAGAGAGAATGAATTACGTGCAATTAGAGACAATCAAGAATAAGTTGTTTAGCTCTGAGGAACGGCTGTATATTTTTATTGAAAATACAGCCCATGTGTCCCTTCCAGAGTCATGACATGGCTCCTCCTCACCTCCTGGATAACAGCCCGCCCCTTAGCCCAGCTTCACATCCTCTGTGCCACCCGGCTGACCTGCTCTTACACATCTCTGCCCTCTGGGCACCCGTATGTCCACCAGTCCGCATCAGGGGGCTCACAATTTCCAAAAAGCACTAAATTTTGTTTGGGTCTTTATCCATGTCCCTCCCCTGAAATGTCCTTCCCTTTATTTTTCCCTCCCTCAATCTCTTTCTGCTAAATTCTGGCTTTTCATGAAGGGTTAAGCCAAATAGTCCCTTTTTCATGAAGCCATTGCCTGAATCAGAATCTTTTTTCTTTGTGCTCTGCTGGGAGTGTCTCTCTACCTCACTTGTGACTTGTGACACCCATCACTTCCTCAGTTACATCTTGGTCTTTGGTAGACATGTTTTAAGTCCTTTGCGAGACCATATTTTACTCATCTTTACATCGCTGGGGTGCCCAGCACCATGTCTGACACATCATTGGCGAGCACCCAGTAAAATAACTTGTGAAATTAAATTTGAGTGGTGTTTCCCATATTTTAGAAGTTTGATTCAAATAGAATTTAAAGAATTCTCTTAAAAGTCTGACTGGAGAGAATATGAAACTTTTTTCAGTTTCTTTACATTGTAGCCAACAAAATGCTGTGTCTGAATAGGCAGGGGTGGGGTGTGACTATTGAGGCTGATTAGGGAAACTGGCCGCTGAATTTGGCAAGGAAGGAGGCTGCAGGGGAGATACCACCTTTGTTGCAACGATAAATCAGTTGATACCAAGTGATAAAACTCTGAGCAAATACGTTCCTCTCACCAGGATCCCTGGATACTGTAACACTAAAATCAGGTAGAATTGAGCTGCCAAAATGGGGATTACAAAGAAGGCAAGAGGGCGTGTAGGGTTTGTGCTCCTGTGAGACTCTAATACTGCCTGGATAGGACAGAAGGAGGGCTTGGGTGGTGGTGGGCGTGCTGGGGAGCGGAGTAAATACAGACGAACCTGCACTCGCCCACCGCTCATCACCTCCCACGTGGCCTGCTCTCTAACAGGCCATGGTACTGGTCCTTGATCCACAGGGTTGGGGACCGCAGCCTTAAAAGATAAATGACCTCAGTCTTTGCCTTTTCATATAAGTAAGAACATCTGGCAGGATTAGCGATGACTGTCATCCATCCCCAGAAGTGCTCTTGCACCCAAACATTGATGTGACTCTGCTTTAATGGAACTCCGAGCAAGTTTGGTGTGATTCTGCATAAACTAAACTTCCACAATCCTTGTATAAACACCGTGCTGGCACAATGTGCCAGGGTGTCCCTGAACCACTTCTCCTAGACTGCAGTCTTCAGGCTAGCACCCCAGTAGGACTCCTGAATAAAACTTGCTTTAATTCTCTGCAGACCTGAGTATTGTTTGCTTTAGTTGGCAGATGGCACTTAAGTGATATTCTGTTATTTGAACTAGGGTGTAGGGACGGAGGAACAATTTTATTCTTTTTCTTCAATTTATACTTTAAAACTTTTGTTTGTATGAAATATTTTATGGATTAATAAATGAGACTTTTGCCTGGCTGGTAGTGTGGAGGCCACACAATGGTTGGAGTTACCTTTAAAGGCAGGGACTAGCAGGAAGTCCAGGAAGCTGGCAGTTTCCAGGTGTCTAGATGTGGTCAGGCTGGACGAGCACAGAGAGCTGCTCCCTGCACTGAGAATCGGTTCTGCTGCGAGCGGAAGCCTTCTGGATGGGGCTGTGGTTGGCCCCACCCAGATCTATAGGGGTCACCAGAGAAAGTGGGTCACAGCCAGCTGTTTCAGCTGAGGCTCCAAAAATTGTGGCTACTCCGACCCTCCAAACCCTGGAGGGACTGAAAATAGTGGAAAGGGCTCACATGGGGCCACAAACTGATACCTCAGAGACAGATCTGGGGAAAAACACGAGCAGGTGGCAGCTGCTGACAAGAAGCATTAGAACAAAGGATGCTGGATTAATGAATAGCCTCATTTGTGAACATAAATAAATAGAAACTTCTACTCAAAATGGCTCCAAAGAATCACACTTTATTTTAAGAATATTAGTTTACATCAGACTTTATGCTCTCATCCCACCAGCCTAATGGGAAATTCAGTTGTGGTGGTTACAAGGGTTGCTCAACTTGACAGTTATGCAAGTTATGCAACAGGTTGCTTTTTTCCTAACTTGAGGGTTAGGCAAGGCCCTGAGGTCCTACATGAGCCAGCTCTTTAGGGAGGCCCACAGCCACTAGTCTACATGGGTCCACAGACCCCAGCTGCGTGTTCTCTTTCTGTCCAGCCTGCCAGGCTGTGCCCACCCCACGTTTGGCATGCAGGGGTCTTGGGGTGGAGTGTGCAGGTCCCTGGGCTCAGAAGTCAGCCTCCTTACATTATGCAGCTCTGATCCCTACCCCCCATGTAAATTATTATCTGTTTCTATTTATTTAATCTCTCTGTGGATTCTCATGCCAGTGCCATACTTTAAAAATAATTATTAGAGCTTTAAAATACATAATTAACGTTCTCACACGTTTTCTCATTATGTTTTTCCTTCTGGCCTTAATTCAAGTTAAGCAATTATCTCCATCGACTTGTGGGAGAAAGGTCTTCAGATTAAGAATTTCCAATCGCCATATCCCTAGGGTTACCCCACTGCCTGCACCATTCTCCCTGGACTAGGTCTCTATTTATCAAGCTCTTTTCCAAGAATAAAAATGAACTTTCTGTAGAAATCCATGTCCCTTGCCAATCTTCTCTCCTTACCCACTTTTGGCCAATATAACATCATCTCTATTTGCAAATAAATTGTCAATTGGCTCAATGACATCTAAAACAGAGAATTGGTCACTTAATCTAGTTACAAAACATAACGGTGTTTGTTTCTTAGGTCTCCACTGGAAAAAAAACACCACCACAATTCCAGTATCAAAAACAACACAATTCCAGTATCATAATTCTACTAAAGTCTACATAGCAAAAATCCGTTCTCCCAGTTGAACTTGAACTCTGTACGTGTTTGCTTGAGGGGAGATACCTAATCTTTCAAACAAAAAGAGTTTTATCTAAGACTCAGCACACTCTGGGCTTTCACTTTGGTAAATAAAGACTTCCATTTTGTTTCTTTCCCCAAGGAAAACATTTTTCACCAAATAAGAGGACTCACCCTTGGCTGGAAGAAGGAAAAGTAAGTCATGAAGTCTCAGTCACTGTCTGTGTCTCTCTGTTCTCTCTCTCTCTCACACACCACACCACACGCTAAAAGACACTAATAACTCACATCCCATCCATTATTGCTCATCCAAGAGACCTTGGTTACTCTCAATTAATCCCAGTTTTGTCTGGGCTATCTTACCCTTGAAAGGTTGTTGAGACTTCTATTTGAAAATCCACAATAGAAACTCATAATTTAGCTTTCTCCCTTCTTCCTGGAGCCCAGTCCTTCCTGAGCCCTCCTGCATCGCTGGGCCTGCTGCTCAGGTGTGACCCCCACACAGCGCAGACACCTGACTGCTTGGCAGCTCTCTCTCTGCCTCATCTGCAGGGCACATGTGCCCTCTGCAAGCCCCATTTCACCCTCCTCCCAGCGGAGATTCAGTGGGTTTAACCACACACCCTACTCCAAGTGTGGGTTCTGAGTATCCTCACTCTGTCAGAATAACCCTTTCTTCTCTACCTTGCTTTGCAGGGCATGAAAGGTATGTGATCTGAGCAGGTCCTATCAAAGTAAAGCCTAGGACTTGAGCCAGATTATTTGGGCAGGAGACACCCTGTTTCTCTTTCTAGAAATAAATCAGGAAGCAGGTAGCCTCAGGCGCTTGCAATCAGCTTGTTACCATGAGGGGACTCAGCCAGGTGGCAAAGCCAACCCCTGCAGAGAACAGCCCCCAGAGCCATGTGTGAAGGGGACCTGAAGTCCAACTTCCCTTAGTATATTTCAGTTCTATAAGATAGTGAAATGCCTTTATTGTGTAAGCCACTTGGAAATGGGTTAACTTTTCTTGAAACTGAAAATATCCTAAGTGACATATCAAAGCATGTCAGACACCTAAGAGAAGACTCACCTCCCACCGCAGGACGGGGCAGGCTTTCCTCAAGAACTCGAGTCCAAACCTCATCTTCCTCTGCTTCCTTTATCCCTGTCAGCATTCAGTTTCCACTTCTAGGAGCCTTTCTTGACTTGTTTTTCAAAAATCTCAGAATTCTTTTGAACTTTAACTTACATTTTAATTTACTTTATCAACACATATTCACAAATTAGACAGTTAAACAGTTCTTGAAAAGAGAAGCCCCATCCTACCCTCCTGCTCTGACTTCTCTCTCTAGGTTATTCTTGTCCATTCTTTTCCCCAATTTTCCTGGAATTTATAGAATTGGTAAATTACATGTTTCTCCCAATATTGATAATTTTCCATCTTTAGTTATTATGCATTTGCTGTGATGGAAGAAGGAGACTTAGCTTTCTTAGGCTTCTCCCATGAGCACACCCATCCTCTCCCCTTGTTTCCTGAAAAACGTTTTATCACAGTATTTCCCCAGAGTAGCCTCCCTCCTCCAAGGGGAACATGTTCCGAGACCCTCTGTGGACTTATCATGCACTGGGGCTATAACTATTGCAGTTTGAAGTACAATAGCAAAACTAGCACAGATATCTTTTTCCTTCCTCACAATTTCATGGTTAGAAGATTCATTCTCACTGTAGATCTTAGTAACTTCATTATACAACTTTTCTCTTCCCTTCTAAGTCTAGAACTTTCATCTTTTCACTTAAAGGAAGCACTCTGTGGCTTTTCTTTGGCATATCTGAGTTGCCAGCATTGGTACCCTTGTGTTTTGGAGGCATTACTATGTAAGATAAAGTGACTTAAACACAAGCACCATAATACCAGGATAGTGAGTCTGATCCCAGAGATGGCTATAACTCACAGGTGGGTATTACGCTGCCTGCAGACGCTGGACAAAGGGACAAGTCATATCCTGGCCAGGACAGAGAGGAATGGCATGAGATTTTATCACACTACACAGAATGTCATGCAATTTAAAAATTAAGAATTGTTTATTTTCTGGAATTTTCCATTTAATATTTTTGGGCCATGATTGACCATGGGTGACTGAACCTGTGGAAAGTGAAACTGCAGATGGGGGATAAACACTACTGTGTTTACATTATTCTCTAGGTCAATATTATTCACAACTGAGTCATATAGTGTACTATGGTTTTATATTTCCTCTCTTATAAGACAGTTTATTTTCCCTGAGCATTTAATATCAGCAGTCTTTTCAATTGTATATTTTTCTATGTATTTGTCACTAGTTCATCCCCAGCTCTCCAAGAGAAATATAACTCCCTCTTCATTAGCTTATTTTGTTTTCCTGTTTTCGAGGCATCCCTCCTAGAGTCCTTTGAAAGGCAGCCCCAACCTGAATGAATTGCTTTCTAAGCCTGCTACATACCAACGTCCTGGGAGTCCTCTTCGCCTTTCTCCTGTGTTGGATTCCTGGATTCCTAGCTGCCATGTGTTCCTCTGTTTTGGTTTACTCTCTTATTTTGAGGAAACACATCCTTCAGTAGCTTTCTAATAAAAGTATAAAGGTGATAAAAATGTTGAGGCCTCTTATACCCAATCAAATGTCCCTATCTACCCTCTCATTTATTTGTTGGCGTCTTTCATGTTAAGGTGTTTTCTTCAAATGTGTAGTGGTGATTTACAGCTGTTCATCATTCAGAGCGAGACTCTAACAGGTTGATTAGGTGCTCTCTGAGAGTGAAAGGGCTTAGTTGCATTGAGGGCCTCACTGTGAAGTGGGTAATAGGGCAGAAACTCAGATTTTGTGTTGGAAGATTCCCAATGGTGTATTTGTTAGCCTTTTTTCTCACACTGGGCAGTGTCCCCATAGGAAGATCCTAGGGTCCTGTTGTGACAGGGTATGAGTTTGTCTGTCATCATTCTAGCAGCTAAGGGAAGGGCACTGGGGTTTTTATTTAGTAGGAAAAAGGACTGAGTCTCTTCCTAGCTTCAGAGTACCATTTCCTCTCTGCTCTCCACCGGGCCTGGGTGAATAACCACAAAGAGAAAACCTTGCTTTTCTTGCAAAAGTGGAGTAGAGGGCCCAATATTCAGAATTTCAGCCAATATTCCTGGAGGTTTACTAGGGTAATGATGGGGAGAGCACAGACAACACTTCTGCATGGAGGTTTTTAAGACTCTTACTAGATGTGTGAACTTGAATAAGTGTCTTAATTTCACTGCACTTCAATTTCTTCCTCTGCAAAATGGGAACTCAGAGCTTTGGTGTGATGGCTAAATGGGATTAACAAGTGCACAGGGCCTCGTAGAGTCTGCCCAACATGAGGAGGACACTTACTTGTGTCACGGTGGTAGCAGCAGATAGTGTTCTTCGCCTTGTCTCAGTGGATAGAATGGGGCTTTGGATAAAATATCCATCTAGTGTGTTTCTATACTCTCTCAAAAGGGGAGGAAGCATCACCTTCTTCACATTCTCTTGAACTTCTAATAGAATTTCAGGGATACACCGGCCTTTGCAACTTGCCCTCCACTTTTTCCTTGAGTGCTCAACCCAACCCCTTAGCGCTCCTTCTTGGATTTTGGCTACCATCCCCGTGGATTAATGGGAAGGAGTGAGAAGTGCACTGAAATCAGTCAAAACCAAAATCTCAAAGTAAAATTGAGATACATGTCCTTGCCCCCACAACCCCAATTCTCCCCTCTTCCACGTAAAATTACTCCATTACAGGGAAACACTGCAGGGCTTCCTCCTACTTTGCCCAGCCTTCCCACTCCTCTGGCAAAGAGAGGCAAAGGTCTTCTCTCCCTCTTCACAGTGAAATTCCTCCTCTTCCCTATTTATAACCAGTTCTCTCTTGCCTCAAACTATACCCTGTCTTTTCTCTCTCTGCTCCTACTTGGACCATGGCTCTGTTTTGTCAGAGGCAAGCCTTTTTCTTCACAGTCTTGTCCTGGGTTTTCACGATGTGCTTCTTATCTGCTCTGGGGCCTCCAGTAGCTTTGCTGGGGGAACTTGGGGCTGCCTTGAAGTTAAGGATTTGTGATGCCTGATGGCCACAGGTCTGATACAGAATCACTGTGCTCTGCATTTTCTCACCAGTCTGACATGCTAGCCTGTGAGACTTGAGTAGGGATATTCGCCTCTATCTTCCTCATCAAGACTCAATCACTGAAAATACACCTAATAAGATTTTTGAAGTAGGTCTTATTAACAAAAGTCACAGTCAATTAAATATTGAGAATTGATACTTAATGGGAATGGTGTAAATACAAAACTATTTGGAGACTGTGAGTGATGGAAGGTGGACACAAGAATACAAAAACAGGCATCACTTTACACTCTTGTTTCCTTTTTCAACCACACACATACAGAAAAGTCGCACTTTGTCCTTGCCTTCTGTGAATGTTTTCTAAGTGCAACCCTTAGTCTGTCCTTAAAATTCTCCCCAGCAAAGTAATAGAGCAAAGGGTTTAGGCAGCTATTGGCTGCTGCCAAGGCCAATGTGACAATCACAGCTTTATGCAACCCTTCTTTGCATATACCCGCGCTCCATGTGAGCAGGTGGAGGGTCCTTAGCGTGTGGTAGGGCAGGAAGCACAGAAGGAAGATGATCAAGGCAATGATGATGGTGGTCAGAGCCTTCCTGTGGGAAACCCGTAGCCCTGCTTCTGGGACCTCCACTTTTAACAGGGCTCGGATGATCATCAGGTAACAGATGCTGAGTGTGAAGAATGGAAGCAGGAAGCCCATCACCAAGGCAACATAGTTCATGATCTGCAATTTAGAGATTTTAGTGACATTCAGCTCTAAGCATAATGTAACATTGCCCTTCTGTTCCGAGCCATTCTTCAGAAGCACCGTGGAGGAAGCCATCATGAAGATCCATATGATCCCACACAGGATCCAGGCGCTTCTGATGCCGGAGATGTGGAGAAGCCGAAAAGGGTGAACAGTTGCCAGGAAACGCACAACACTCAACACAGTCAGGAAATAAATGCTGCTGTACATGTTGACATACAAGGAGTAAGACATAATCCTGCAGGCCAGGTCCCCAAATATCCAGTGAGAGCCTCGGAGGTAATAGTCAACCCTAAAGGGAAGTGTGCTTGTGAACAAGAGATCTGAAATGGCCAGGTTCAGCATGAAAACATTCACGGACGTAGTCTTCTTGTAAGGCTGCAGGAAAACATATATGGAGAGGCCATTTCCCAAGGTTCCCCCGACAAATATTATCAGGTATACAACTGGGTAAAACTCTCTCTTAAAGTCTTCAGTTGTGCAGTTCTCATTCTTATTGGTGTTGTTGTTGAAGGTGCTGTTTGGTTCCATTTCCGATGTGGAGATGAGTACAGGCAAAAACATATGTTTCTTTCAGTGCTGGGTTTAAAAGAAACAGACAAAAAAATTACTTTCCTTTTTCATTTTTTTCTTTAAATTTTGTTTCCATTTTCGTTCTTTATCACTGATTACATCTTCCTAGGTTTTAAGTGAAACAAGAAGAAATACTAGTTTTTCTTTGAAGTTGAGTTAAAAAAATATTGGTTAAGTTTTTACTATATACGGCATTACATTGAATAATAAATTTCCTATTTTGTAGAATGTAGAATAACCACTAATTTGTTTGGTTGAAGACGGGGCCTTAAACTTGGGGAATTTGTGGCCTAGTGTCCATATTCACATGAGTGCCTCCCTGTGATACTCCAGCCTAAATCTACTGGAGAACAGATTTCTCATCAGAAAGTATTGAGGACAGAAGGAAATGGCACATTTCTCAAGTGCTGAAAGAAAGGACCTGTCAACCTAACATTCTATATATAGCAAAAATATCCTTCAGGTATGAAGGAGAAATTAAGATGTTCTCAGATGATAGAAAACTAAGAATTTCTTGCCAGCAGATAGATCTTAAAAGAATGACTAGAGGAAGTTTTTCAAACAGAAAGGAATCAATAATAGAATGCACCTCAGAACATTAGAAAAGACAGAAGAACAGGCTTGCACGTTCAGGTCCGCCTCCCCTTGTGTGAAGATGTAACAGTCTTCCTCTCCAGAGGAGGCAGCAAGGAGGAGGGAGAACTAAATCAAGCTGCTATCGATAAAATATTCCACAGATATCAAAACCCATGTCACTTTTTGTTGCCCTTGGTAGAGGGCCATGGTGTCACAGCTCGCAGCAACCTCCAAGTCTTGGGCTTGGGCAAGTCTCTTGCCTTAGCCTCCAGAGTGGCTGGGACTGCAAGTGCCCACCGTGGTGCCTGGCTGTTTTATTGTTGCAGTTACCACAGCTGTTTTCGCTGGCCGGGGCCGGGTTTGAACCCACCACCCGGTATGTGGGGCCGGCGCCCTGCCCAGGGAGCCACAGGTGCCGCCTGAACTCATGCTATTTTAAGGCATTTTCTAACCAGAGTTAAACCCATCTAGCCCAAGACGTGTTAAATTACGGGAAAAGAACAAAATCAGGGTTTGTCATCTAGATGTAACATATGATTCAGATTCCTAAGAGGGGAGGAATCAATCAGCATTGTTCTTACAAGATTGCAGATTAAATATTGTCTTTATATCATCGGTTTTTGGAGGTGAGGGTTTCTGAGCCCTACATCCCTTCATTTTTAATTGTTGAAGGCTACGGTTATTAGCATGTGCAAAATTATTGAATTTTAATCTCTTTTTGCTGTATCACCATAATATCAACTGTATCAAACAGAGATAAGACTTGAAACCTCATGTCAAAAGCCTATACTATTTCACAATAAAAGATCTCACTGGGCAAAAAAAAAAAAAAAAGAAAAAGAAAAAAGAACATGGTAAGCAAAAACATGAATAAATACAATAGTCTTTCCTTCTCTTTTTGAGTCTATGTTTCACTGGATGGTCGAAACAGAAACTATAATACTCCCTGGTGTGGCTCTAAATGTACAGGGAAGTATTTAAGATTATTGTATTATAAATGAGGGAAAATAAAGAATATAAAGGGAGGTACACTTCCGACTTGAACTGGTAAACAGATGATGCTAACAGACTGTGATTAGTAATATATACAAAATGTGATACTTAGAGAACCCACTGAAAAACCATACAAAGAGATACACTCAAAAACACTGAGAATAAGTCAAAATGGAACTGTAAACTGTCAGGTAACAAGGAGCAAGGCAGGAAAAAGAAAACAACGTAAACAGAAAACAAAAAGTAAAATGGCAGATTTGTTCCTGATTTATCAGTAGTTACATTAAATATAAGTCCTCCAAATATATTAATTAAAAGATGATTGGAAAATTGGAATATGAAAAAATATGACCCAATTATATGCTGTCTAAAAAGGCTCACTTCAAATAGGAGTTTTGGCTGGTTGAAAGTAAAAGGATGGAAAAATATGCGTCATTCAAATCAAAGGAATTCAGGAATGGGTCTTTTAGTATCAGATAAAGTAGCTCCGAGAGAAAAGGAAATTATCAGAGACAGAGAGGGCTTATCCACCAAGAAGACATACCAATTTGAAGGGAGTATGCACCAAAGAACCGAGTTACAAAATATGTGAAACAACATTGATAGAAACAAAGGCAGAGGCAGACACATCCGCAGTTATAGTCGGTGACTTCCAGACCCTCTCTCAACAACTAAAAGAGCAAATAGATTACTAACTCAGTGAGAATATTGAAAAACTAAAAACACCATCAACCAACAGGACCTAACTGAATTTATAGAACACTTCACCCAAAAAGAGCAGAATACACATTATTGTCAAGTGTCCACAGACCATCCACTAAGACATCACAACATCCTGGGACATAAAACAAACTTCGACAGATTTATAATAATTGAAATCATATGGAATGTGTTCTCGAACCACAGTGGAATCCTAGACATTGGCTGCAGAAAGATAATCAGAAAGACTCGAAACTCATGGAAACTAAACAGCACATTTGTAAATCATCTAGGGGTCAAAGATAAGTCTTGAGAAAAACAAAACAATATACTGACTAAATGAAAATGAAAATACGACCTAACAAAATTTTTGAGGTACAACAAGAGCAGTGCTGGGAAGAAACTATAACGCTAAATGCATACAATTAACACAATTGATGTGGTTTGAACAGGATTCCTTAAGACAGCTGCAAAATTCCATCTAGAGCTGCTCAATAGTTGTTGTGGTCAGGAAAACACTTAGATGTCACAGGGTGCTCTTCCCACATCCTTCCTCTCCATCCTGCCCACACTGCACATCTACAGCGATGATCCCAAGGAAGATGAGAGAAGGCATTCAGGAGCCTTGTGGCAATTAATATTAAAGTCACTTTGTTCAATTACAGATGTGTTTCTGGTGCACTCGGAATGGGGACGATTGACGGAAATGAAGTTTCACTAAGATTCACCTGGATTCCTTGCTGACCTGAGCAAAATACTGTCAACTCAATAGCCATGTGTACATCTGAGACCCTGCCCACGGCTGGAGACAGGTGCTGACTGACTTGAGCTCTGATATTCTGTCAACAACCTTCAGAAGTGTGTTTAGTTTGTTTTCCCGGGAACAAATCCTCTGAGACATTTTAGTTATCTGGGCAGATTTGTAAATCTGGTCAGTTGGAAGAATTGTTTTCTAGCCTTCTATCATCTTTTCTATTGTCCTGAGTGCTGTCTATAAGGAAAGTACAGGGAAAGGCCCCATAAACAGTCCTCTGGCTGAGAGTTCAGAAGGACTGACATTTTGGGGACAAACTTTATCCTTTGGACAAACTGTGTGTCAGGACAGCATTTCAAAACTTGCAAGGACTTTTTCCTGTCTTTGTGAGATGAGAGAACTGCTTTATTTTGGTTTTAGCCCTGATTGTAGATAATTGCTCTTTGTCAATTCCAGAGACGCAAGAACAGACCAGAGCCATCATCACCCACCACTCTAGCCCTCGTGGTCTCCCCTCCACCTAAAAGTGCACACCGTCCAAGCCAGTACCTGGGTGCTTCAGCTGTCTTCACTGAAAGACAAATGTGCGTGCTTAATCCCTACAGCTGTCACAATTTCACCAGAGGTGATCTGGAATCGCAACGGCCACCTTGGGGAACTTTTGACATAAACAGTATTGTTTACTTGAGAAGCACTTTAGAACAAAAAGTGAAGAAACTTCCAGAGAGGCAAGTGATTGCCTTGTCTGTCTAAGATTATTTTGTTTAAAGTTGGAGATAGCCCCTCCTCTATTTCCATAATTTAGCTTTTAATAAATGCTGTTTTTTAAATTAGATTAATTGATAAAATCTCCAAGGATTTAAGCCAATTTGTAATGTTACTTTTTTAATGTTATATTTCAAAATCTGTGTTTCTACATATAGCCTTCTTTCTTCTCTTTTCAGAGAGAACGCAACAAGCCTTTTCAGTGCTAATTTCATATTAATCTGAAGTAGACGCCCTTCTCTCTCTTTCTCTCTTCCATGCTCTCATTTTTTTTCTCTATTCCTTCTCCTCTCTTTTCCCTTCCCTTTGAAATGAATGATTACCTTATCAAATAAGCCATTTACTTTCCATGCGCACATTCTAGGAATTCTGATAAACAGTGAAAATGTCTGAAAGAAAGAAAGTTTTATTACACTGTATTTCCTTTTGTGGGCACTAAAAGTATATTTACATAATAACCTTTATTATGATTATTAAAAAAGAAGACAAGGCATTATTTTCAATGTAAAAGAAGACTAAAGTTTTGGCATGAATTAGAGTCTTCTAAAAACTAATATGAAAACTA
This sequence comes from Nycticebus coucang, assembly GCF_027406575.1. Classification (NCBI taxonomy): domain Eukaryota; kingdom Metazoa; phylum Chordata; class Mammalia; order Primates; family Lorisidae; genus Nycticebus; species Nycticebus coucang. Next base: position 93,074,504 of record NC_069794.1, on the reverse strand, counting down.
GTTTCAATACAATATTTTGATTTATAAAAGCCTAGAGTTAATTTTTTTATTAATTAAACTATATTTTCTATATTGGTTGTATGAATTAAACAAAATTCCAGTATATCCATGACTTTTTATAATTTAAAATTGTACACATAGTATTGTATGAATGATAATAATGAATGACTTTCAAAGGCTTAGTTTTCTCTAATTTTTACAATGCTACAAATTATAGGGATTTAACATGTTAACTAAAATTGTGATTTCCTGATTCTTAAGTAACTTTAAGATCTTAGGCAAATAATTCACTAATAAATAATCTTTGGATGCCTGGATAAATTCTAAGTAAGAACAAACACTAGTTATTAAATATAAATTTTAACTTTATTTCTTAAAAATGACAATATTATTTACTTAGACATCAAACTTCTTTAAATTGTACAAAATAAATACTAGTAGACAGAAAAACATTTAAATAACTTTGGTTTTCTCTCCTCTTTCAAGCCTAAAGAATAGGAAAGTTGATTACTTTGATTAAAGATGATAATTAATATATATGGCTAGTACAGGGAAATACAAGCATGTATATAGAATAATAAATATGGTTTCCTATTTATTTATTAAGAGAAGTTTTCTCAGAGTGTAAATTTGTTATAATACACACATTATTTTATTTTATTTCATTTTAAAGCTATAGTTAACATTTTAAATTTATTATCTATTTGTGTATTTATATATCTGGGTATGCCTAAATGCATACACGTAAAGGCATATTAATAAATTCTTTACTGCAGACTGTTACATGAATAATGTGCATAAAAAAGTAAAATTAGAATTCAGGTCTTCTTAACATAAAATAATAAGTGATTTCATGCCCATATTAGGAAAAATTTCTTTTTGTCAATAAAATATTCTGTTAACTTTTAGTGCTTTTGACACTTTTAAATAATTTTTTTTTTTTTTTGAGACAGAGCCTCAAGCTGTCACCCTGGATTGAGTGCTGTGGCATCGCAGCTCACAGCAACCTCCAACTCCTGGGCTCAAGCGATTCTCCTGCCTCTGCCTCCCAAGTAGCTGGGACTAGAGGTGCCTGCCACAATGCCCAGCTATTTTTTTTTTTTGTTGTTGCAGCCATCATTGTTGTTTGGTGGGCCCGGGCTGGATTCGAACCTGCCAGCTCAGATGTATGTGGCTGGCGCCTTAGCTGCTTGAGCCACAGGCACCAAGCCTAAATAATTTTTTGAAAAATTTCTTGTTTGAAAAAAGATCTTAAAAACTATTGTGGTGTGTTCTTATGGTGTCACCTAAATTATTTCTCAACTGTAGACAATTATGACTTATATTTTATCTCCTTGAACAATTATTTTTGACTTTCCTTTTCCAAATTTAGGCCTCAAATTTATAATAATCAAACTATTAATATTTATTTTGTGTCTAAACTATCTTAAAGTTTACAATAGTAGTTATCGGATAACACAAAATTTGTTTTTTCCTCCTATGGATAGAGGGATAATGGGAATAATTAGATTTCAAAATATCCTTTGAAGTTTAATTACTTTAAAATGACTGTGAGAGGGGGAGAGACAAGATGGTGGACTGAAGCCAGCTTTCCACAGAGGCTCCCATCCAGAAGGAGAGTTAAGGGACAAAAATTTAGTAAGTATCCTGGTGGATTTGAGCCGCACCAAGAGAGAAGGTTGAAGAATGCACGCAACACCACTGAGGCAAACTGTGATCACAAGGATGCAAACAAAAGGTACAAAATCCATCACGAAGTGGATGGGAGTCCCCCTCCCCCATGAGACCGGCTCAAGAGCCCCACAATTAAACAAACGGGCAGAAATTAAAGGCCCTCCCACTACACTCCACGGGAGAGACCTTCTAAAAACTGGACCTACCACCCCTACTAGGGTGCCATGACATCCCCCTGCCAGGCATAAAACTGTATAAAACTTTAAATATCCTTTGCCGGCAACCCTGAACCCCCAACACTCCCCTCCCACTCACACTGAGGTCTGGAGGCCTGTCCCCCAGGAGTTTGGATTCTTGGGTGATTTCTCAAGGGGAGTAGACAGTCCCCGAGCTGCAACTGGTCAGCGCGGACTCTGAGGCATGCGAGTGAGGAGAGGGCACCCGGCTAAGGGGGAGTCACGTCTCGGCGGCACTTCCCTGCAGTGCGGTGCAGCAGCCCTCCCCGGGCAACAATACGGCCAGGCATAAAACTGAATGAAACTCTAGCTTCCCTGCTGAGCTCCCAGCACTCCCCCCCACTCTCACTCGGGGTCTGGGGGTCTGTCCCCCAGGAGTTCAGATCCTTGGGTGATTTCTCGAGGGGAGTACACAGTGCCCTAGCTGCGACTGGTCAGTGCTGACTCTGAGACACGCGAATGAGGAGAGGGCACTCGGCTGAGGGGGAGTTACGCCTTGGTGGCACTTCCCTGTGGCGCGGTGCAGCAGCCCTCCCTGGGCAACAATATGGCCAGGCTTCCCCGTTTCCAGTGCTGAGCTCCCAGCACTCCCCCCAACTCTCACTCGGGGGTCTGGGGGCCTGCCCCCCAGGAGTCCGGATTCTTGGAAGATCGCTCGAGGGGTGTGGACAGAGCATAAACTGTGGCCGGTCAGTGCTGACTCTGGGGCACGAGACAGAGGAGCAAAGGGTCGGCTGGGTGCCCACACCAGAGCAGCAGTTCCTGGAGGCAGATCAATAGCTGTTTTTTCTTTAACAGCAAAACGGCTCACTTCTGGATATTCTGAAGCCACACCCCCTGTCTCCCTGGGCAACCAGAGGAGGCCACCAGTGAGCAAAGGATTTGCCTGACACTGCTCACAAACCCAGGAAGCTTCCAGGGCAGGGCTGACTCAGAGAGGTAATCAGACACAAACCTCCAGCAGCAAAGTCGTTTGAACTCAGAACAGCCCATCTTCTGCAGGCGATTTTAGCAGAAACAGAGACAGAATCCCGCAAAGTTGTCTGTTCTGTTCTGTTCTGTTAGCAACATCAATCAGGGACAGGGCTAAGCCTGAGTGAACACCTCCCTCACACCACCTGCATCAAGCACTCAAAGATGTCAGGCCCCATCTCCTCCTGCTAGATAGTGGCAGACTGCAGGGGCCTGGCAGATTTCCTTGCAATTCAGGCAGGTGCAACCCCCTGGAGTATCTGTTCACTACAGGCAACTGGGTTAGCCATATGCAGAGATACCAGTGACTGGGTCCAACGGAGGGTCAAAGTGGGGAAGGAGACATCAACCTTCCCAGACTGATCTATTTGCTAAGTGGCTCCTCCTGACTCCACGCAGCACTGGAGTAAGCCATATCAGGGTAGTCACCAGATCCCTGCAATCCAGTTCCCAGAGACCTCTTGAACTCTCCCACCCGGGACAGGTGCTGATTGAGACAATCGATTTGGACCTTTTGAACTGAACTAATAGACTGAGGACTTTTCAGGTGGTGCCCTGGGTATGTGGTTGTAGGAAGGTTTGATTTTCCTTTTCCAATTGGTTCCAGAGGTGGGCGGGTGGGGTGAATTAATTGCTGGTTTTTCCACACAGCTGAGACTTTAAGCCAGAGTAAATGTTACAATAGGATCGAACAGAAACCAGCTGAAAACAAGACAGAACCACTTCGCCCCACCACACAAGACAGGGCCCCAGTTTCTCAGGCCACAACACTGTACGGGCCCTGGATAAAGCCCCAGGGGAAAAATCAAAGGGAGTAAAATAACAATAGGGCAGAATCAGCGGAAAAACTCTGATAACATGAATAACCAGAATAGATCAACCCCCCCCAAGAAAAGATATGGCAGATGTAATTGAAGATCCCATTCATAAACAACTGGCTGAGATGTCAGAAATCGAATTCAGAATTTGGACTGCAGACAAGATTAATAAAATGGAGTTAGGAATTCGAGGAGAAATTCAAAAGTTGTCTCAAGAATTTAAAGACAAAACAACCAAAGACTTAGACACACTGAAGCAAGAATTTACAGCCCTCAAAGATATGAAAAATACAGTAGAATCCCTCAGCAACAGAATGGAGCAAGCAGAAGAAAGGATTTCTGACATTGAAGATAAAGTCTTCGAATGCTCCCAATCTCTCAAAGAGGAAGAGAAATGGAGAGCAAAAATGGATCATTCACTCAGAGAACTCTGGGATAATTCGAAGAAAATCAACATACAAATAATTGGGACTCCTGAGAATGATGAAGTGGCCTCGATGGGCACAGAGGCCCTTCTGAATGAAATTATGAAAGAAAATTTTCCAGACATGCCTGGAGAATCTGAAATTCAGATAGCAGACAGCTTCAGAACCCCAGCACGATTCAACCCCAATAAGTCATCCCCCAGGCATATCATAATTAGCTTCACTAAAGTTAATATGAAAGAGAAGATTCTCAAAGCAGCCTGGTGAAAGAAAACCATTACGTACAAAGGAAAGAATATTAGAATAACTGCAGATCTCTCTGCTGAAACTTTTCAAGCCAGAAGAGGGTGGTCATCAACTTTTAACCTCCTAAAGCAAAATAACTTTCAACCCAGGATCTTGTATCCAGCTAAACTGAGTTTCATTTATGATGGAGAAATTAAATACTTCAAAGACATTCATATATTGAAAACATTTGCCATAAGTAAACCAGCTCTTCAGGATATTCTCAGACCTATCCTCCACAATGACCAACCCAATCCTATACCACAAAAGTAAACTCACTGAGAAACTTCGGATCAAACTCCAACTTCCACACTGGTGAAAGGATTAAAAATGTCCACTGGACCTTTGAAAAACTCGGTACCCGAAATTCCACCAGACTTATCAATACTCTCCATTAATGTGAATGGCTTAAACTGTCCTCTAAAGAGGCATAGGTTAGCTGACTGGATACAAAAACTCAAGCCAGATATTTTTGGCATACAAGAGTCACATCTTAACTTAAAAGACAAATACAGACTCAGGGTGAAAGGATGGTCATCCATATTTCAGGCAAATGGTAATCAGAAAAAAGCAGGTGTTGCAATTTTATTTGCAGATACAGTAGGCTTTAAACCAACAAAAGTAAGGAAGGACAAGAATGGTCACTTCATATTTGTTAAGGGTAATACTCAATATGAAGAGATCTCAATTATTAATATCTATGCACCCAACCAGAATGCACCTCAATTTATAAGAGAAACTCTAACAGACATGAGTAACTTGATTTCCTCCAGCTCCATAATTGTCGGAGATTTCAACACTCCTTTGGCAGTTTTGGATCGATTCTCCAGCAAGAAGCTGAGCAAAGAAATCTTAGAATTAAACCTAACCATCCAATATTTAGATTTAGCAGACATCTACAGAACATTTCATCCCAACAAAACTGAATACACATACTTCTCATCAGCCCATGGAACTTACTCCAAAATTGACAACATTATTGGTCACAAGTCTAACCTCAGTAAATTTAAAGGAATAGAAATTATTCCTTGCATCTTCTCGAACCATCATGGAATAAAACTTGAACTGAGTAACAACAGGAATCTGCATACTCATACAAAAACATGGAAGTTAAATAACCTTATGCTGAATGATAGCTGGGTCAGAGATGAGATTAAGAAAGAAATCGCCAATTTTTTGGAACAAAACGACAATGAAGACACAAACTATCAGAACCTCTGGGACACCGCAAAGGCAGTTCTAAGAGGGAAATTTATAGCATTGCAAGCCTTCCTCAAGAGAACGGAAAGAGAGGAAGTTAACAACTTAATGGGACATCTCAAGCAACTGGAAAAGGAAGAACATTCCAACCCCAAACCCAGAGAAGAAAAGAAATAACCAAAATTAGAGCAGAATTAAATGAAATTGAAAACAAAAGAATAATACAACAGATCAATAAATCAAAAAGCTGGTTTTTGGAAAAGGTCAATAAAATAGATAAACCTCTGGCCAACCTAATCAGAAAAAAAAGAGTAAAATCTCTAATATCATCAATCAGAAACAACAAAGATGAAATAACAACAGACTCGTCAGAAATCCAATAAATCCTTAATGAATATTACAAGAAACTTTATTCTCAGAAATATGAAAACCTGAAGGAAATTGACCAATACTTGGAAGCATGTCACCTTCCAAGACTTAGCCAGAGTCAAGTGGAAATACTGAACAGGCCTATATCAAGTTCAGAAATAGCATCAACTATACAAAACCTCCCTAAAAAGAAAAGCCCGGGACCAGATGGTTTCACGTCAGAATTCTACCAAACCTTTAAAGAGGAATTAGTACCTACATTACTCAACCTGTTCCAAAAGGTAGAAAAAGAAGGATGACTACCCAACACGTTCTATGAAGCAAACATCACCCTGATCCCCAAACCAGGAAAAGACCCAACAAGAAAAGAAAATTATAGACCAATATCACTAATGAATATAGATGCAAAAATATTCAACAAGATCCTAACAAACAGAATCCAGCAACACATCAAACAAATTATACACCATGACCAAGTCGGTTTCATCCCAGGGTCTCAAGGCTGGTTCAATATACGTAAATCTATAAATGTAATCCAGCATATAAACAAATTAAAAAATAAAGACCATATGATTCTCTCAATTGATGCAGAAAAAGCTTTTGATAATATCCAGCATCTCTTCATGATCAGAACACTCAAGAAAATTGGTCTAGAAGGGACTTTTCTTAAACTGATAGAGGCCATCTACAGCAAACCCACAGCCAATATCATATTGAATGGAGTTAAATTGGAATCATTTCCACTCAGATCAGGAACCAGACAAGGCTGCCCACTGTCTCCATTGCTTTTTAACATTGTAATGGAAGTTTTAGCCACCGCAATTAGGGAAGAAAAGGCAATCAAGGGTATCCATATAGGGTCATAAGAGATCAAACTTTCGCTCTTCGCAGATGATATGATTGTGTATCTGGAAAAACACTAGGGACTCCACTACAAAACTCCTAGAAGTGATCAAGGAATACAGCAGCGTCTCAGGTTACAAAATCAACATCCATAAATCGGTAGCCTTTATATACACCAACAATAGTCAAGTTGAAAAAGCAGTTAAGGACTCTATCCCATTCACACTAGTGCCAAAGAAGATGAAATATTTGGGAATTTACCTAACAAAAGACGTGAAAGATCTCTATAAAGAGAACTATGAAACTCTAAGAAAAGAAATAGCTGAAAATATTAACAAATGGAAAAACATACCATGCTCATGGCTGGGAAGAATCAACATTATTAAAATGTCCATACTACCCAAAGCAATATATAATTTCAACGCACTCCCTATTAAAGCTCCACTGTCATACTTTAAAGATCTTGAAAAAACAATACTTCGTTTTATATGGAATCAGAAAAAACCTTGAATAGCCAAAACATTACTCAGAAATAAAAACAAAACAGGAGGAATCACACTACTAGACCTCAGACTTTACTACAAATTGATAGTGATCAAAACAGCATAGTATTGGCCCCAAAACAGGGAAGTAGATGTCTGGAACAGAATAGAGAACCAAGAGATGAATCCAGCTACTTACTGTTATTTGATCTTTGACAAGCCAATTAAAAACATTCAGTGGGGAAAAGATTCCCTATTTAACAAATGGTGCTGGGTGAACTGGCTGGCAACCTGCAGAAGACTGAGATTGGACCCACACCTTTCACCATTAACTAAGATAGACTCTCATTGGATTAAAGATTTAAACTTAAGACATGAAACTATAAAAATACTAGAGGAGAGTGCAGAGAAAACCCTTGAAGAAATCGGTCTGGGCGAGTATTTTATGAGGAGGACCCCCCGGACAATTGAAGCAGCTTCAAAAATACACTACTGGGACCTGATCAAACTAAAAAGCTTCTGCACAGCCAAGAACACAGTAAGTAAAGCAAGCAAACAGCCCTCAGAATGGGAGAAGATATTTGCAGGTTATATCTCTAACAAAGGTTTAATAACCAGAATCCACAGAGAACTCAAACGCATCAGCAAGAAAAAAACAAGGGATCCCATCACAGGCTGGGCAAGGGATTTGAAGAGAAACTTCTCTGAAGAAGACAGGCGCATGGCCTTCAGACATATGAAAAAATGCTCATCATCTTTAATCATCAGAGAAATGCAAATCAAAACTACTTTGAGATATCATCTAATTCCAGTGAGACTAGCCTATATCACAAAATCTCAAGACCAGAGATGTTGGCGTGGATGTGGAGAAAAGGGAACACTTCTGCACTGCTGGTGGGAATGCAAATTAATACATTCCATTTGGAAAGATATATGGAGAACACTCAGAGATCTAAAAATAGATCTGCCATTCAATCCTGTAATTCCTCTACTAGGCATATACCCAGAAGACCAAAAATCACAACGTAACAAAGATATTTGTACCAGAATGTTTTTTGCAGCCTAATTCATAATTGCTAAGTCATGGAAAAAGCCCAAGTGCGCATCGATCCACGAATGGATTAATAAATTGTGGTATATGTACACCATGGAATATTAAGCAGCTTTAAAGAAAGATGGAGACTTTACCTCTTTCATGTTTACGTGGATGGAGCTGGAACATATTCTTCTTAGTAAAGTATCTCAAGAATGGAAGAAAAAGTACCCAATGTACTCAGCCCTACTATGATTCTAATTTGGGGCTTTCACATGAAAGCTATAACCCAGTTACAACCTAACAATGGGGGGAAGTGGGAAAGGGAGGGGAGGGAGGGGCCGATCACACCTGTGGTGCATCTTACAGGGGTATTTGCGAAACTTGGTAAAGGGGTAGAATGTAAATGTCTTGGCACAGTAACTGAGATAATGCCAGGAAGGCTATGTTAACCATTGTGATGAAAATGTGTCAAACGGTCTATGAAGCGAGTGTATGATGCCCCATGATCATATCAATGTACACAGCTACGATTTAATAAAAATAAATAAATAAATAAATAAAATGACTATGAGAGTTCTTTTGTTTATCAAAAGAGTGACAAAAAGCAGATAAATACAAAGTTGATTTTTTTCCAAGGTAAGCTGTTAAGTTTTCAAGAATTATATACGTTTTTGAGTTAAAATGACCATGTTCACATTTAAGTATACAGAACTATAATAACTATGTATCAATAGCTTTCCCCCCAGTATTCTAAAATCACAAACCCTCTTTTCCTTTTTGTCGTACAACCAGTTCAGGCTCAATCACACGGGCACCATCAGAGATTTATTGTTTATTTCAGTCTTTCCTTAGACTTAGCAGCCACACCATAACGCAGCCATCCTGTGTAAGAACTATAGCACACGCAGGCAGCGCTTGTGGCTCAGAGAGTAGGGCGCCGGCCCCATATACTGAGGGTGGTGGGTTCAAACCCAGCCAAACTGCAACCAAAAAAATAGCTGGGCGTTGTGGCGGGTGCCTATAGTCCCAGCTGCTCGGGAGGCTGAGGCAAGAGAATTGCCTAAACCCAGGAGTTGGAGGTTGCTGTGAGCTGTGACGTCAAAAAAAAAAGAACTATAGCACACACAGTGAGGTGTATGAACCGCTAGTTCTATGGTCTCCACTGAACTTAATAATTTTCCTGCTGTTTTTAATTGATAGAAAAAACCTGGAATTTTCCGGCTAGTCACCTTATCTCTTATGAAATTGTGTTGGTCTCTCAAATAGCATCACACATTATAGTAACACACTAAACCTAGCTCCCCTCCTGCCCTCATCTATGGAAAAAGAAGCCCAGGATTGGTTACTTCTTCCCCTTGCATGGGCCTTCCAGAGTGTCCCTTGGATATCCCCATTTTAATTTTGCTTATTGTTGGTTCATACTAAAAGAGAAATACTCAAAATTCCCAAGCAGGCTATGCTTTCAGTGACTTGAATTTACCCTGAAATACAAGCTTTTCAAGAAATAATATAAGTTTAAATGGCTGAATTCATTGCCCTCATTTAGACCTGTCTGCTGGAAAAAGATTAAAGAACAAAGACTTACACAATGATATAAAGGATATGATTTTAGATTAGTCCATGAATTCAAAATGCTTTAGAAATAAAGAGATTTCTTGACACTATAAGAACTCCTATAAGACAAAATTAAAGAACCTTGAGATGCTTTGCTGTTGCCTAAGGAAACACTTACAGTAAAAGCAGAATTTAGCAAAACTGCTTCATGGTATTTCTACAGTAGCAGAGATAAATTGGCAATGATATTAAACCAACATTTCTGGAGTGATTTTAAAGCTATTGTTGAGGACGTCCCAATAGGCACCCTATTCATGTTAATACAATCCAAGGTAGAACGTAGGTAACCAAAGCCTCAAGGCCCCTCTGAACACTGTCCAGCAGGTCTGTTAATATGTCCTGGTGTTGTTTACTCATGGAGAGTGTTAAGACCTTTCTTTACTGAGTAGCTATGTCTGTAATGGTAGCAAAAAAAGTCGCTTAATTCTGTATGTGAGTTACCAATTTGGAAATCCCAACTTGTCTCTCCCGTAATAGAACCACACATTTCACGCTTACAATTAATAAAGAACTCCAGAGTCTTACTTTTACTTAAAAACTTTGCTGCCCACAAACATCAGTAAAAGTATTGAGAACTGAAGGAATTCTAGAACCTTCAAATTTTTCGGTGGCCTGAGTACTCCATCTTGATAAGATCAATCTCCTTTCGGACTCCCAACTCATCTCCATCTGAGTTTCTAAGAGGCTGCCTCATGTCTTTGGGAATTATTTCCCGTCTTTGATTCTACCCTGTTACGATCTAGTGTGACAACTGCAGGGAAGTAGCGTTTCCAAAACATCCACACAGGTAGCCTCTGTGTGCTCTGAAACCTAGATATTTAGTCTTTTGCAGAAGACATCAGAGAAAAACTTCTCTAGAAACTTTGTGGGGAGGACTTCACTAGGTATTGCTAACAACCGACGCAGAATTAAGTCTCCAGTCCTAATCGTGGATTGGAATCTTCACATGCACCTTGGATTCATGTTTCTCAACTAAAATGATGTGTATAACTTTATCCCCCCAAGAAGAGAAACCCGTTCCTTTGGGAGACCTCAGAAGTTCACCAGAAGAGTTACAGAAGTGGACAGCTTCTGCCCAGAACAGTGGCACAAACTGTGACTAAAGACACAGTTTTCACACAAGACAGAGCAAAAGTAATTTTCTGATTTTTCAGCACCCTTTTTTCCCCTTTACTCAGCCAGCTGTCTTGACTGTTACTGTACGTTGGCCACCTCTAATACCTGACGTGACCTCCCTCATCTTCACCCTATTATTTTTGACCCACTATGGTCTTCTGCTACTTGAGAAAAAATGAAACTCCCTGTCACATCCCTCAGACTACAGCTACTGTTCTTTCTTTTTCTTTTATTTTGTGTGTGTGTGAGGTAGAGTCTCATTCTGTCACCCTGGTGTTGAGTGCCTTGGCATCATCATAGCTCACAGCAACCTCTATTCAAGTGATCCTCCTGCCTCAGCCTCCTGAGTAGCCGGGACTACAGGCACCCACCACAATCCATGGCTAGTTTCTTCTATTTTCATGGAGACCGGATCTTGATTTTGGTCAGGCTGGTCTGGAACTCCTGAGCTCAGGGCATCCTCCCATCTTGGCCTCTCAGAGTGCTAGGATAACAGGCATGAGCCACCATGTCTGGCCGGTTACTAATAAGTCTTAAAAAAATTTTCAAAAATAAATTTTCTTCTACCTATCCCTTTTGATATTTGCTTTCCTCAAATAATGAATTCTAAATTTTGGTCTTAAAAAATTGAACATTGACCCTGTGTCAACAAAACACTTCTGATGAGGTCCTTACAACCCTGTTGGTGATACCTAGCCCTTCAGGAGTCAGAACAAAGATCCAGCGTATCTTGGATAAAAATACTTTACTCCTTCAGAGACACTCCAGTCTGTTTTGAAGGACCTGTTTGACTCATCGGAAGGCATCCATCCCCCTCAAGTGACACACCCACACCAAAGAAAGGAAAAGGTTCATTCCTGTTGTGATCAATGATTCTTAAATTCTCAGTGTCAGTACAGTCTGCCCTCCTAGAACAATGCTTCTTGTTTGGACACACCTGCCACACACCGACTCATCCTGTGTATTCAGGAAAATGAATAGAGAATTTCAAATGCTTAAAACTACCGCTCTGATGAATCACGTTTCCCTAAAGCGAATACAGAGAAACTTCCAAAAGAGGTAAGCACAGATTTCTTGAGACAACTGCCTCCCTCTGTCACATGCTTGTGTGTCATAGTCAAGGGTTGTCCAGACAGGCAGAATCAATAGGATGCTATAGATAGCTAGGCGATAGATAGATAGATATGACAGGAGATTGATTAGGGGAACTGGTTTATGCAATTATGGAGGCTGACAGGTCTCATGACAGGCTGTCCATAAGCTGGAGCAGCTGGGATGCTGGTAGTGTGGCTCAGTCCAAGTTCAAAGACCTTGGAACGAGAAAAGCTGATGGTGTAATTGTCAGTCGGAGGCTGAAAGCATGAGAATCTGAGGCCCTGGGAGAGCCTGGAGGTCTAATGCCCCAGAGCAGGACGAGGAACATCCCTGTGTCAGGAGAGAGAGCAAAGCCTTTTCTCTCCTGCTCTATTTGGGCCCCCAGCCAACTGGATGCTGCCCACCCACCCTACGGTGGTCTTCCCCACTCTGACCATCGACTTGCACGATAATCTGCGCTGGAAACACCTCGCAGATGTTCGCAGAAGCAACAGGTATTCCTGAAGCCAGTCTAGTCAACACCTAAAATGAACCATCACACCATGTGCACAACGTCTACCGTGGCTAGGACAGTGCAACTGGCAAGGATCATCCAAAGCAAGTCCCTGATGCTGGCAAAGTTACAGCTATACAACTTTTGCTCTGGAAGCCTAGGTTTAAATTTAAACTCATCAGGCGGAGTTGTCTTGGATAATCACATAACACCTAACTTCTTAGCTCCTCAAAGGCAAATTAATGCTAAAGTAAGCATTTTTTGTGGTACCTGCATGCATACCACAGAACAACCATGACTATGGGGGAAAGCTGCCTGGATGTCTGGAAAAGAAGGGGTAGATTTTTGGGGGACATGTTTTCATTACCTGGGTGTGATAATCTGGGTCCCTGTTTCAGAGGCTGTCATAGAATAACCATGTTTGTTTCTACAAAGTCTTGATTCCTGGAATCCTACCTTCAAATTACCTAGCAGAATCCTACAATTCCTTTGTAATACCTCCTTCCTGAGACACCCCTGTTTCCAATGGTGTATATTTTCCCTGGATACAACAGGTCCATAAACCCAACTTTGTTTTACCTACAGGCGTTTTCCCAATGGCTTTTGACTAGAAGACATTGACCCTGAGAATCCACATAATGATCTAACAAATAAAAGAGGTATGATAAAGAAAAGCATGAGTTAATTTAATGTCCCCAAAGAGACAATGGTTTGTAAACATTATTTCTGATGCAGCAAGGATGTTTTTCAATTCTCCTTCAGAGACCTGCGTGAGGATGTTAGCTAAAAATATAGGATGTCAAAGCAAAAAAATAACAGGATTTTTTTTCTTTTTTCTTTTTTTTTTGTAGAGACAGAGTCTCTCTTTATGGCCCTCGGTAGAGTGCTGTGGCCTCACACAGCTCACAGCAACCTCCAACTCCTGGGCTTAAGCGATTCTCTTGCCTCAGCCTCCCGAGTAGCTGGGACTACAGGCGCCCGCCACAACGCCCGGCTATTTTTTTTTTTTTTGGTTGCAGTTTGGCCGAGGCCGGGTTTGAACCCGCCACCCTCGGTATATGGGGCTGGCGCCTTACCGACTGAGCCGCAGGTGCCGCCCAGGATTTTTTTTTCTTTAATCTAACACTTCCCACAATGTCTTCCATGGAACATGAATCCCATGAGACCCTCTGTATAAACAAAGACTCCAATGGGAAAATCAGCCTAAGAAACACAGCAAGTTCTAGTTTCCCTGTCTTGGAGATTTATGATGCCTTCAAGGCTCCATGCAGTCCTACAGAAAAAAAAAAAAAAAAAAAAAGAAGCCTGATTTATACAGAATTTATCTCCCTTCTTTTGACCCTGAAAACTTTTTTGCACATGAACACAGGGCAACATCTTATAGAAGTAATGTTCTACCAGAGGTCCTGAAACTTTTTAAACAGGCGGCCAGTTCACTGTTCCTCAGACTGTTGGAGGGCCGGACTATAGTTCAAAAAATGCAATCAGTGTAACCTGGCTTATTGTACCCTCAATGAATCCCCGACAACAACAACAAGAAAAAACAAAACTATGAACAAATTCCTAGGCACACTGCACATATCTTATTTTGAAGTAAAAAAACAAAACGGGAACAAATACAATCACACTGCCTCATGTGGCCTGCGGGCTGCAGTTTGAGGACCCCTTTCACAATCTTACTTGGAAAAATGCTGAAGTGATTATACAATCTTCCTGGAATATAATTTTGACAGAAAAGAAAGGGACTCTCTACTTAATGCTTCAAATTTGCCAGCAAGAGAGTAAGGCAGAGTGGCGTCTCTAAGCCCTCACTACCGGGTAAGTTAGCGTCTCTGAGCACCCCTTACGGCATCTGCAAAATAAGGATTGTACTGGTTTCCTGGTTTCCATGTGATGCATGTACTGGTTAACCATGCATCACAAACTGAGTGGCTTAAAACAACAGAAATGTATTCCCTCTTGGAGTTCTGGAGGCTGGAAGCCTGAAACCCAGCTGTCAGCGGGGCTGCACTGCCTGTGAAGGCTCTGGGAAAGAACCTCCCTTGCGTCTTTTGGTCTCTGGTGGTCGCCAGCAATTTTTGGCTTGTAGACACCTCACTTAACTCTCTTGACTCTCTCATCACAGGGCACTGTCCCTCTATGTCTTCTCCTTGTCTTATAAGGACACCAGTCCTACTGGGCTTAGCGCCCACATTCCAGTCGGACCTCATGTTAATATTACATCTGCAGAAACCCTACTTCTAAATAAAGTCACATTCACAAGTATGTGAGGTTAGGACCCAGACGTACTGAACTACAGTGGAAATATATAATATCTGTCTCATCGAGTTGTAAGGATTACATGAGAAGCAGAAAGAGCATGAACTTCACAGTGTACTGGGCACTGAGCTGCTCTGGTCTCGTGGATGAATGCTGGAACGATCCAGCTTCAACATTTGACCTCCCATTGGCCACCAGGGATGAGTTGATGACATCCACTTTTGCATTCCCAGGGTGTAAGAAGTAGACTCCTTGGTGCTTGCTATAAAGGCACATCCTTCAGAAACCCTGCTTACCTTCAGATTACCCTGAGATGTTTCTCACGAAAAGCTCTCAAGACTCCTTTGCTCCTTTGCTATGACCTATTCTTTCCTTCCAGGGAACCCACTGATAACCTATGTGCTTAGCCAAGTCTTTCTGGGAAAATGGGCTGCAAATTGTGAACTGGAAGAATCCAGTAAAGTGAAAGTAGATTCTCCCATTACACTCTCGATATAAATCTGTAGTTGTGTTAACAGTTAGTCCCCTGTGAGTTTTGTGGGCATAATTGTATTTCTTGACAACTGCTAGGACAAAATTTCTCATATGCAGAGCTGAGAGTTTAAGTCTATGTCTGAGATGACCCCCTGGGGCCTTGGTTCTGATCACATGGATAGTGGTTCTCTCCTTCTCATCTACCTTAGTAGCACATCTGAGGTATCCAGCTTAGGTTTTCAGGAGAATGGCAAGGCCATCAGCTGTAGAGGGGAGTGTGTACTCCAGAGCTCAGGAGGCAGGTCAGGGCTGCAGCTGCAGTTCAGGGAAACAGTCACACCAGGGCTGGATTTCTGCAAGCCTGACTCAGGAATGGGAATACAGCAAAAAGAGAAGTTTGGAGACAGTGTCTCACCTCAGCATTACAGTGCACTAAAATTTCTGTCAGTTGGCAGGGCCAGCACAGAAGGACTAAGAGCAGAACAGAAGGAACTCAGCTGGAATACCAGGAGGTCGTACAGGCAGCATGCATTAGCCAAGTCATGGCACAAATGTGAGGTTGGATTAATGTCACAATTCTGTGTCAACTCTGGAGGGGAGGGACACTAGAACCAGAGTTAATACACAGAGCCTACAGGTCTATGAGGCAAGGCAAGGGAGTTAAGACTGAGATGGCACCAGACAGAGGAATTTTCATGGGACTGTTCTATTACAAGTGGTCTTTTATTGGCAAAGACAGGGTCCTATCCATTCACGTGGCCATGCAGAACCCACATTGGTCTTAAAGAACCTGACTTTGGAGCCAAGATTCTACGTAAGAGACCAGAGAAGGGCCTGCAAAAGTAGAAATAGACTTGAAAACAATCAAGTCCTTAAACTCTTTGTGAATATTACCACTTGTTCCATCTCAAGACTAGGAAGAGACTCTGGACTGTAGTGAGAAGGGCAGCCTGGTGGGGCTGGGGCCCAGCCTGGATTCCTTGCTTGCTGGGGTGTGGCAAGCCTTCAGGGAGACTGTCAGCTACAGATGCTAGGGGAGTGGCCCATACCCAGCAGGCATGACCACAGATAAGAGGCCATCAAAAAAGATGGTAAGATGTGGTCCTCCAAGGATTTGAGAAGTGGATCAACAAACAGACCCCAGCATGAAGGAGTCCTTGAGCAACTGGGGAGGCAGAATTCCCTGGGAAGTCAGTTTGCATGCAGCAAGGCCCTTACTGCTAGCCACCCCTCGAGGAGGGGACTTTGAACTTAGGAGGAGGCCTGGCCACTGAGTCCCAGAGAACCTGGGTACTGGGCAGCCTTAGGCACAGAGACTCCAACTGGGGATGCCCAGACAGGGGTCTATTCCCCCCAGTGAGCCTAGGAACTAAATCTCAGGAACAAGAGAGAAGCCTAATTTTAGAATCAGAGCAAAAGAACAGGATCGGACCAACACCAAGGGTGACCTTGAACCCCACAGTTGCTTCAGTTCCTTTGCCTGAGGTTGGGGTTGGTTCAAGACCCCACAAGGGGCTTGCTAGGGGCAGGGGTAGTGGAAGTGGTCCATGGTTGTCAAGAAGTCCCAGCTGTAGGGAGAAGGTAACTGCAGAAGCTGGGGCCTTTGATACCATGAGCATCTTATTCCCTGGAAAGCAAAAGAAAGAAAATACATAAACACCTTTCCTAGAACCCTCACATAGCTAAAAGCCACTAGAAAAATGCGGGACCAGCCCAGATCCAAAATCCCATTAAGTTGAACAATTTGTCCTGCGAAACATTTAAAATATTTTGATTGTTCCTTCCTGCCCATAAATCATTCATCTACATCACACTGCGCCCTTTTCGCTAGACTGTTTTAAAGAAAAAAAGAATTAGGATACGTCCCTTCTGGAAGGGTGTTTGGAGAATACTTAGAGACCTAAAAATAGACCTGCCATTTGATCCTACAATTCCTTTACTAGGTTTATACCCAGAAGACCAAAAATCACAATATAACAAAGACATCTGTACCAGAATGTTTATTGCAGCCCAATTCATAATTGCTAAGTCATGGAAGAAGCCCAAGTGCCCAAATGGACTAGCAAATTGTGGTATATGTATACCATGGAATATTATGCAGCCTTAAAGAAAGATGGAGACTTTACCTCTTTGTTTACATGGATGGAGCTGGAACATATTCTTCTTAGCAAAGTATCTCAGGAATGGAAGAAAAAGTATCCAATGTACTCAGCTCTACTATGAAGCTAAATTATAGCTTTTTTATGAAGGCTATAACCCAACTATAGCACAAGACTATGAGGAAAGGGCCAAGGAAGGGGAAGGGAGGGGGGAGGTTAGGCTGGAGGGAGGGTAATGGGTGGGGCCACACCTACCGTGTATCTTAGAATGGGTACAGGCAAAACTTACTAAATGCAGAATACAAATGCCTACACACAGTAACTAAGAAAATGCCATGAAGGCTACGTTGAAGAGTTTGATGAGACTATTTCAGATTGTATATGAAACCAGCACATTGTACCCCTTGATTGCACTAATGTACACAGCTATGATTTAACAATAATAATAATAATAATAATATGGTTAAGACACACACAAAAAAAGAATTAGGAGAAGGAAAAAAGAAAGAAAAAGAAAAGGAAGAAAGAGAAAAAAGAAATCTCCTGCTAGATGATGGTAAAATTCAGCCAGACCACTTACGTACATGCCAGGAAGCAGAGAAATATATGAAGAGGTGAATTCAAGGGAAACTGGGAAATAATTTGACAGCATAATTTCCACGGCCGTGATGGGACGGCAGTGAGGGTGAGCACAGTTTGTGTTCTGAAAGGGGGCTCCAGACAAAGGAAGAGATGACAACTTCATCTCCTGTAGCTTTCCTGGTAATTAAACAACGAAGAAGGAACCTAGAGAGCAGATGGGGATCCCATGTTTGAGTTAGAAGAAAACCGAAGTCACTCTGTGAGACCCGTTAAAATCTCATGAGGATGAGTGGCTTATGTTGACACTTGGAATGTTTTCATGGTCATAGCAACTGTTTAAAACCTCACAGAAGTTATTTTCATTTATACTTGGAAAAAAATATTTCTGAGAAATTCTCATGGGTCATTAGACATTGAGACGGACCCTGCATCCCTTCCCTGCACCCCGCCATTGATAACTAACCACGGCCCAGCCCACAGCGGTGCTACCTCCATACTTAGCGGCAGGACCCAAAGCCCGAAGCCCCCAGACACAGGGCTTCAGACACACGGCAATGCAGTGAGATTAGACGCCCTGGGGCCCTGATGCTGCGTGAGTTACTGAAGAGCAAATTATCACCAAGACCAGCGGATGGTGCAGTTGCTCCCCTTTACCAAGATCTGCGGACGAGCAGCCCTGAGGCAGAGTGCAGCACCTGGCCTGGCCAAGGGCAGGCAGGTGGCACCTCCCTGCGGCTGCTATTTGGCATTCGGAGCTCCTGCTTGGGCACTGAATCTGGGACTTGGACCTCCATGTTGCAAACTCTTCTGGAAATCGCATCAGGCCCTCGGTTGCTGAGTTCCATCTGCCGTCCGCATTGCTGCTTGCTTCCTGCCCTCCTGTCCTGCGGCACCCACCCCAGGGCTCCGTGGAGGTGCCCTTCTGGCCTGCGCACCCGTCTCCAGCTGCAGTCTCTCCTGCCTCCCACCAGGGGCAGCAGCGCGCGGGGCTGGGCGTCCTTGGAGCATCCTCCGAGCCGGCGCTCCTCACGCGCAGGGCGCAGGCACCGACTCCTTCAATGCCCACCAGCCCTCGGTGTGCTCGCTCGCTAACAGCCTTGACCATATGATAAATGAGAAGACTAAAGTGCAGAGACGTGGAACAGCTGTGTGCCCAAGGTCCCTGGTCAGTGGTGGGAAGGGGCCTGACCCCCGCTGTCAGCTCCCAGTCACGACACCGCCCTGCTGCTCTGAGCCTCCTGTGTACAGGCCAGTGGAGAAAACACCATGGTCTAAAGGCACCTTCAGGGTAGGTCAGACAAGCTCACAGGACAAAGCCCTGTCAGAGGAGAAGGAACAACAGAGAGAAACGAAGACAGGCCTGGGAACAGCGCACAGGAGGGACAGGGGAGCTTCTTAAAGATCTAAGGAGAGAGTCAGAGGTTCCAGACAGTGGACGGGATGCATGAGGCTGCCAGGGGAGCACGTGGCCAGTTTGGGCGAGGGCAAGTCAAGCCCACAGTCTAGGTGATGTGTGGCAGGGAGGACGGGCTGGCAGAGGCGGTATGAGGGGCCTCTATCCACACTAAGGGGTTGGGGTTTCATCCTGAGGGTGGTGAGAGCCCCCTAAATGTGAAAAAAGAAAGAAAAAGAAAAGGAAAGAAAAGGACTGCTTATGAGCAGTCAGGTGGGTAGGGAGGCTCTTGTGATCCAGGGCGGAGCAGGTAGACAGACCCGGGCGGGACTGATGGGGCATTGGGAGGCCTGGATGTGGAAGGTCAGGGAACGGGGAGTCAAGCGTGCACCAAGTATTTTGGGAGGGAAGTAGGGACACTAAGGGACTTTCACTAATAAAAGGGACATAAGAAGAAGATGCTGTATGGGGGGAAAAATGTGGAGGTCTTAACAGCAAGGCAGGTAGGAAAAAGGGAGACAGAATTGCCCATTGCCCTGGGGAGCTGGGTGGAGAAGCTAGCACAGCCTGAGTGCTGGGGCCGTCTGCTCCTGACAGCGACAGCAGCCAGGGGAGGGGAATCTCCCAGGGGAGGGGAATCTCCCGTGGGAGTGTGATGGTGGCGAAGTGAGGGGGTCAGGATGTCACAGGGATGTGGACTATGGGGGGACAGGCAGAGAGAACCGCTGGCTGGAGAGATGGTGAGAAAGCTGGCCAAGGGAGGAGAGGGGGACGGGGCATGCTTGGTGCTGAGGAGGCGAAGAGGGAGCTGCCTTATGGAGAGGGAGTCGACAGGATGAAAAGTTATCAGAGAACTGGGCAGTAAGAGGCTGTTGGAGATTGCAGGGTGGTGTAGAATGTGGGGGCCAGGGAGCTGAGACAGCAGCAGCAGGGGGAGGGCTGCCCCCCAGCTGGGCAGCAGCTGTGAAGGACTTGCTGCTGGAGGGGGTGAGCCCCGTGCCTGCTTCTCCCTGGGTCACCTGGGGTCCTACACTCAGCCTCTTTCCCTCACGTGACTTCAGCCTTTACCCTGCTCCTCTCTCCCCCTCTCCCTTCAAACATCGTGCTCCTGGGCCATGGTGTCCCAGGAGGCCTGGCTGGACTCCAAACCTCCTGCTTTCTAGCTGTGTAACCTCTGCTCTCTTAGCTTCCCTATCTTTAGAACAAGTCTAATGAAGCCAGTATCTTAGCACTCTTCTGAGTCTTATTTATTTATTTATTTTTTGAGAAAGAGTCTTACTCTGCACCCTGGGTAGAGTGCCGTGGTATCACTCACAGCAACTTCAAACTCCTGGGCTCAAGTGATCCTCTGGCCTTCACCTCCTGAGTAGCTGGGACTACAGGCACCCACCATGATGGCTAGTCTTTCTATTTTAGTAGAGATGGGGTCTCACTCTTGCTCAGGCTGGTCTCCAGCTCTTGAGCTCAAGTGATCCTCCCACCTTGGCCTTCCACAGGGCTAGGATTATAGGTTTGAGCCACCACACCTGGCCTGCTTTTTTTTTTTTAATCTATTTTTTCTTTTTTTTATTTCAAATTAATATGAGGGTACAAATTCTAAGGTAAAGTTCAAGTAGTAGTTGAGCCCTTTGCCTAAGAGGCTGCTGAACACCCTCACATTGTGCATATTAGGGGGAATCCAGCCAATTGCTCTGCTCTTCCCCTCTCTCTCCCCTTTCCTCTCCTAGATTATATTTGTGTTTTATCATTTTGTGGGTGTGTAGTTATTTATATATTGGCTTCATATTAGTACTGAGTATATTGGATTTTTCCCCCCATTCTTGAGATACCTTACTTAGAAGAATGTCTTTCAACACTATCCAGGTAAACACAAAAGATGTAAAGTCTCCATCTTTTCTTATGACTGCATAGTATTCCATGCTATACATGTACACAATTTGTTAACCCATTCATGGGTTGATGGTCTTTTGGGTTGCTTCTATGACTTGGCAATTGTGAATTGACCTGCAATAATCATTCTGGTGCAAATGTCTTTGTGGTAAAATAATTTTTGTTCTTTTGCGTAGATACCTAGTAATGGGATTGCAGGATCAAATGGAAGGTCAACATTTAGTTTTTAAAGAATTCTCCATACTTCTTTCCATAAAGGTTGTATTAGAGTTCACATTCCCACCAGCTGTGTGGAAGTGTTCCCTTCTCTCCATATCCACACCAACATCTGCAGATTTGGTGGTGGTGGGGGTATTCTCACTGGAGGTGGGTGATATCTCAGAGTGGTTTTGATTCGCATTTCTCTGATGATTAAAGACGATGAGTGTTTTTTCATGTGTTTGTTGGTCATTCGTCCATTGTCTTCAGATAAGTTTCTATTCAATCTCTCTTGCCCGCTTATGTGCCTAAACCTTTTGAGTTTTGAATGAGTGCGTGTGTTGGCTGCTGCACACCCTCTGCACACTGGGTGGCCAAATGCTAGTGTCCTCTGCTCCTCACCTAACTCTGTGACCTCTGAAACGCCATCCCCTTTCTCCTCGTCACTGGACACCAAACACCCTAAACCAGTGGGCTCCTTGCTGCCATTTCTCTCTGTCCTCTTCCTGATCTCCAGCACTCCGGCTGCCCTGCCCCGGCCTGTCTACCCCTGATGAGAACCTCTAATCTCACAGACGAAGACGATGAGGTCATCTATTCTGCACCAGCCTGTTCCGCTGGTCTTTGCTCAAACTTCCTTCTTGGTGGCTCTGTAGAATGTGAGCCTCCACTCCTCTGTCTCCGGCAGCTCTGCAGCTCTAGCATCAGTTCATCTTCACCCTACCACGCCCACCCCACTGGAGCCACCCCACTGCAGCCCCACTGTGCGCCCCAGCTCATGCCCCCAGGTCTCTTCACAGGGCCACCCCCTTGGGGACTCTGCCCCATCTCTCTGTCTCCAAGATACGCCTTTCGATGTGTCACATTTTCATCTCCTAATGTACACGTCATTTTTTCCTGTTATCTCATTTACTCTACTCGGCTGTCTAAATAGGCTAAATTGGCAATATTAATCTCAAGTTTACAAATAAATAAAACACGAGAAAGTGGGAGAACTGAAGTGGATTTTCCTGAATGCTAACCTGATCTATATTCACATGCTTTTAGTGGCCCACAAGATGATCTGACATGAAGATTCTGCCTCTGCCTCAAACCTTACCCGAATTCATCCTGCTCCTCAAGCTGATCTCACTTAGCTGCTGACCACAACTGGGGTGTTTTCTCTAGATCTTTCTTTTACACCTCATACTCAAACAAATGGCAGAGTTATCTCTGTTGTTTTTACATGATGTTTTGTATTTTATCCTTACCCTATGTGTAAAATATCACCCTGGCCTCCTCAGACTTTATTGGCTGATGCCAGACACCATGGCATCTTCTGCTTACAGAGAGTCCCCAGTTAAACTGTACTCTGTTGCTAGATTTAACCAATTACAATGCCATCTCCATTTCACTGTGAGCCTATCAGACCAAATACAAATTCCTAAACCAGAAATGTAAGACTTTCTACCACCTGGCCCGGTGTGTCCCCCCATGAGAGCCAGCAGCAGTTAGTGGAGCCTGAAGCAAGGTGGCAGGTGGTGGGAAGGACACCCAGGGTTGGGTCCTGGTCTGCCACTTTCTAATGGGGTGGCCTTGGGCAGACATATCCCTTGGCCTCTGTGGGGAAGCTCATCTGTGAGATGGGGATAATGATGCCCTCTGATCCCGTATTTGAAGGACCAAATAGAACAATGCAGGCACCCGGAAGGCCGCGATGCTGCCGTTACCACTGTTACTGTTTTTACCGCTCATCAAGCCCAGGCAACTCAGGCCTGGATTTGTGCTTCTCCAAGCACGTTTCTGTGCCTTCCACGCCACTGCTTTTGGCCTCTGATCCACCTCCCACCTCCTCTTCCCCGACCTGCAAAGTGCTGACTGTCACCAAGCCAAACCCTTTTATTGAGCAGCATGTGTGGTGCCTCCTGCACGTCACCTCACCCAGCCGGAGCTTCCCACAGCCTCTCTCCCCTGCCACTCCCCCAGCACTCACGGGTGAACTGCTGCAGCCTCACCCTGGTTCTACACGTGCTGGGGTAGATACACCGGATGGGCACGTCACGTCGGCTGCTCCAGATCGTCAGGGTTGCTGGAGGAGGAACAGTCCTCTACCGACTCTGCATAGCCTATTCTGCTGCGTGCGTCTTTGGTGAGACCCGTCTACTCATTAGCAGACAAGTGAGTGTTGCTCTGATATGCTCTTACAGCGCATGCGGGACGTGGAGCCACGGGATTTGATGGTCCAGCTAAATGTGAAGCCCCATTAGGCTGCTGCTTCTTGCCTTTGTCTAACCACCCTGTTGTTATGGGTTTGAATTCTCCATCGTAAGAGGCTTCAGCCTTATTATCCCACCCTGCAATTTGCAGCTGTCTCCACAACAGTGCTCCTCATTTTATCTAAGTGCTTCACAGCATCATGGCATTTTAGCTCCCAGAGCTACCGCAGCCTGCGGCCCCCAGGAATTCTTTCGGTAGTTCCCAGAACCGTTCCCAGGACAGAGTGAGTGTGAGGTCCAGGGCCAAGTCTGCCACTCAGTAGCTGTGAGACTTGGGGAGGTGACTTGCCTCCTCTGAGCCCCAGTTTCCTCACCTAGCAATGGCGGGATGAATGTGAGGAATGTCACACAGGAGGAGCACTCAGTGATGGGACTATTACTAGCAAACCACAAATCTGAGACTTAGAAACTGTGGGAAGGAGGCAAAATTTTCTCAGGGCATTAATAAAAACAAGGGTTCAGAGATGATTTAATGATCAAAATAACGATGACAGGCCTGAGAGGGGCTGCGGGGAAGTAGCCGCAGGCCACAGAGAACGAAGCTCAGGACTCAGAGTCCCACCTGCTTGTGGACTAGATCTAAGACTTTGGGCAGGTGACCTTAAGCCCCTGTGCCTTATCAGTGAGTGCGGATCACGCTAATGATAGTCCTTGTTCTGCAAGACTGTTGGGGGGATAAAGTGAGATGGGGTGTGAATGGCGCCAGGACAGGGCTGGACCAGAGAAGGTGCCGTGCGTTCGTGTGTGTGTGTGTGTGTATGTGTGCATGTGTGCGCATGTGTATGTGTGTGTATGTGTGTATTGTATGTGTCTGTCTATCTATCTGTGTGTATGTGTGTGTCTATGTGTTTGTGTGTTGGCTGCTGTCACTCATGGGCTCACAGAGTTGGTTCCCTAAAGTTGTCCAGAAAGGATTCCACAACATATTTGTCGAGCACATAGCCCAGAGGCTCCGAAGTGCTGAACTAATGTAACCCCTTAAAACAGAGGAGTATTTTGAGGGTCTGTTCTGGAAGTCTGAGCTGCTCCCTCAGAGCTTAGCTGTAATAGCCCTCCAGAGTCACACAGACATGCAAAGCTTCCTAGACCTTTTTGGCCTCTCAGAAATGGTCTTCTGCTTTCAGAATTTTTTTTTTGAAGGGATAAAGTGCATTAAGTTCTTGGAGATCAAAACAGAAATACAAGTAAAAATAATTAAGCTGACAACATTTTCTGAACAAGGAACTGAGCTGGTCTCTAAGCTTCCGGAGTAAGTGGGGTGGAGGGTGTGAGCCTCACAGGACTGTTTCCATGGGCTCAGCACCTCGGAGAACACGTATTCTGATTCTTCCTGCACCTTGTCACCCGCAAAGCCTTAGAAAGCCTCAAAGTGCAAGTCTCTTGGACCACCAGGCTGATGACCCTATGCTTTCTGAATGCCACTCACTTCCACACATGGCCTACCTGGGGAGTCAACAGCTTGGCCCGCGGGTAAAGTGTCTGCTGGCAAATCTGCTCTGATTTACCTGTTAATAGGCATTGATGGCACTGGAAATCCCCTGCAGAGATTCCCTCCAACAGCTCCAGGACAGGGAGGGACCTGACAGTTCTCCCTGCAGGGCCACTGAAGGAGGCTGGTGTGGTTTTACTGTCTCATTTTTGCCCTCCTCTTAGGAGTTCTTTTAAGATGCCAATTTGAAAGTCTCAAAGCTTGTTAAGTTCTTCTCCTTTTGGATCCCAACAAGATAGAGCCTGACTCACTCAGAAGCTCACGGGATTCAGATTTCTGGGGTGTGTTGAAGTTCTGAGGAGCCGTCTCTGAAAGTGCTGTTTTCTCACGGGGAGAAGATCTGCATAAACGGTGGGGTGGCTTTAATAGCAGTCGCAAAAGTGTGGGTCAGGAGCTGACCTTCCCACAGCTGTTTTTGCATCTGTGGCTCAAAGGGGTAGGGCACTGGCCTCCTATGCCGGAGGTGGTGGGTTCAAACCCAGCCCTGGCCAAAAACCGCAAAAAAAAAAAAGGCAGACAACCACCCATGGGAAAACAAACCACGGGTGGGGTTAGTCTCTGCATATCCCCCACTGGCATGTGACTGATTTATTAATAGACTGGGCATTACCAGGGAGAAACTGCTCAGTGCACCTGCTAGGGCAACTGGGTGTAGTGGTTGCAGACCAATGGGGCTCTGGGACGGGCCACCAGTGGTTCGTTTTCACATGTACACTTGTCCAGCTTAAACAGATGTTCGAAAACTGCTTCTGTGGGGCCGGTTCCTGAATCTTCCCCCTTCAGTCTGTAACTGTAATAATAAATAGTTGGCTTCTTTTATAAGCAGATTTTTCTGCCCCTCTTCTCCATCTCTCCTTAGATTCCTCAGAAATCCACCCGGACTGGGGAGAGGGGCTGTTGGGGATGTTGGGATGTTGGGGATTTTGACCAGGAGTTGGTCTCTCTGATCTGCCTGCTGACTAAATCCCAGAATGGTCAGAGGAAGTTCAGAATCCCCCAAATAACTTCTGACCTTTATTATCTTCATTTCCTGTTTTAGTTCCAAAGTCCAGACATGCCATAGTGCATAATAGTAAGCTGTCTAATCAGAACATAGTAATTGGGTTGCCAACTTTTTTTTTTTAACAGGATGATTTGTCTTTATTAAAGTCGTTTACATTTTCCAATCACACTGGAAGACCAAAGATACGTCTTCTGTCTGTGCTACTCCCCATGGACAACCCTATAACATAAAGCTGATTTTGTGCTTTGGGGCTGGCTGCAGGCATCAGCTCAGTCAGACCTCCTGTGGGTTGCCAACTTTTCAGTAATTTCTCCCAGCTACTGATTTACACCCTTCAGCTTGTGTCTGCCATCTTCTTTTTCTGGAACTTTCTCTGGCTTCTGAGAGCTCATGGGAGCCACTTGCCTAAGGCTGCGGGGCCTTCTTGAAACATTGACTGTTAGGCCAGCGGGGGTGGGGCTGGCTGCGGCCTTTTTCCACTGAAAGAAGAACTATGTCCAGACCACAGGATGTGACATTGTCTACCACATGTACAGGGACAGATGGAAAAGAGACTCCTCAAGAAGATACGTATTGGCAGAGCCACAGTCAGGGCAAAGACCTGCATGGGTGAAAAACAACAGCTGGGAAAGTGTCTGTGTGGCCAGCACGTCAGACCCCGCAGGTGCCAGCACTGGACTGATGGTTTAGCAACAGCTGCCTTTTTTCTATCTTTTGTGACAAACTTTCCCCCCGTTGTCTTGATTAGTCTGTTTGCACATTGTCCATTGAAATTCACCTTTTGAGAATGTTCCTGTGCCAAAAGGTGCCTATGGATGATGGACACATTTACTAATAACGACCCCTTGAAACTGGAGAACTTTCACAACTTCATTCTTTCTTAAATTGTTTGGAGGTGACAAATGCTCCTAGAAAAACTACTTATCCCCAGAGTTGTAGCAGGGCTGGAGCCCAAAAAAAGGTTAGAGTCCAAGCACGTGAGAGGATGCCTCTGCCTCCAAGAACACAAGTACATGGCATTATCTCAAACACCCTTCTTTCTATCTCTGTTTTTGTTAAATCTCCTTTTGTTTCTTTTTCTAATAGTCTCTAAAAGCTAGCTTCTCTTTCACATCCATCCACACTAACATTCAGCCACAGCAATAAACCAACAGAAATTCAAACCAAAGAAAACATAGCTGGGGAGCTCTGAAGTCCTTGGAGATATGACTTAATTTTTGTTTGAAAGACTTATTATTATTTTAGAGATGGGGTCTTGCTATGTTGGCCAGGCTGGCCCTGAAATCCTGGGCTCAAGTGATCCTCTCTCCTGTAGCAAGGATTATAGGTACATGCCACTACACCCAGCTTGAAAACATTATTATTATAACTTTTTAAATAGCTCTTAATATTTATTTCATCTTATTATTTTTTATTTCAGCTTAAGATGAGGGTACAAATGATCAGGTTACAATGTTTGCATTTGTTAGGTAAGATCCCTATTGTAGTTGTGTCCCCCACCCAGAAGGACCCTTATATTGTGCCCATTAGGTGGGAGCACAACAATCCCCCTCCTCAAATCTTCCCCCTCCTTCCAACTTGAATTGAGTTGAGTTTTTCTCTTAAGTGGGTGTGTATTATTTCATCTGCTGGGTTCATATTAGTATTGAGTACATTGGAGAATTGCTCTTCCATTCTTGTGATGCTTTATGAAGAAGAATGTGTTTAACTCTATCACAGTTAATACAAAAGATATAAAGTCTCCTTTTTTTTTTATGTCTGAATAGTATTCCATGGGATACATACACCACAGCTTGTTAATCCATTCATGGGTTGGTGGGCACTTAGCTTCTTTTCATGTCTGTAGTGATTGTAAATTGAGCTTAGATGAACAATCTAGTGCAAACTTCCTTATGATAAAATGACTTTTTTTCTTCTGGGTAGATGCCTAGTAATGACATTAACGGATCAAATGGAAGGTCTATTTTGAGTTCTTTAAGGATTCTCCATACTCTGTCCAAAGAGGCTGTATTAGTTTGCAGTCCCACCAACAGTGTAAAAGTCTTCCCTTCTCTCCACATCTGTGCGTAGCTTTGGGACTTTGTGATGTGGGCCATTCTCACTGGGGTTAGGTGATATCTCAGGGTGGTTTTGATTTGCATTTCTCTGATGATTAGGGATGAAGGTTTTTTTCATGTGTTTGTTAGCCAGTCATCTGTCTTCCTCAGAGAAGGTTCTGTTCATGTCTCTTGCCCAGTGATAGAAGGGATTGTTTGGTCTTTTTTGTTAATTAATTAGAGTTCTCTGTAGATTCTAGTTATTAACCTTTTGGCAGATTTGTGACATGCACATATCTTTTCCCATTCTAAAAGTTGTCTATTTGCTTTAATTGTTGTGTCCTTAGCTGTGCAGAAGCTTTTCAGCTTAATTAAGTCCCATTTGTTTATTTTTGTTGTTGCAATTGCCCATGAAGTATTTTTTTATAAAATTCTTATCCCAGGCCAACATCATCAAGATTTTTTCCTACGCTTTTTTTAGGATTTTTATCATTTCATGTCTTAGATTTAGATATTTTATCCATTTTGAGTAAATTCTTGTTAAGTGATGAGAGGCAGTCTTTTTCATGTGATTATCCAGTTTTCCCATCACCATTTATTGAACAGAGATTCCTTTCACCAGTGTACGCTTTTGTTTGGTTTATTGAAGATCAGATGGTGATAAGAGACTAGTTTCATCTCTGTTTTTCTATTCTGTTCCATATGTCTATGTTTCTATTTTTGTGCCAATACCATGCTGTTTTGATTACTGTGGACTTGAAATATAACCTAAAGTCTGGTAGAGTGATGTCTTTGGCTTTGCTTTGATTACTAAGAATAGCCTTGACTATACGGGGTTTTATTCTGGTTCTAGACAAAACAATGCACATTTATTTTATTTTATTTTATTTTTTAAAGACACAAGGTATTGCTCTGCCACCCAGGCTGGACTGCAGTACTAAGATCATAGCTCACTGTAGCCTCAGCCTCCCTCATTGAAAGCACTATTTTGATGAAATGTTTTCTTCTCCCTGGTTCTCTAAACTTTCCTTAGCCTTAATTAATATAACACGAGTCTATAATGCTGATTATGAATTTAATTTTATTGAAAAATCTTAACTTTTTTTGTCCTTTTCTAATGTACTTCATCAGTGTATTAAGGACAATTGGAAGCAGTCTGTTATTAACCCGGAGTGTGACTTGAGTAAGGCACAGAACTTTTCTCATCTGAGTCTCTGATTTCCAAGTCTTCTGATTTCCAAGACAGAGGGTCAGCAAGTGTCATTCCAGAGAACTGTCCTCCTCATCCCATATATTCGTACTTACTGGTCAGTGTCAGGAACCTCCCTGTCCATAGTGAAGGTGATTGAAGGACACTAATCAGGGGCTCCACAGGAGCCCAGTTATTCAAATTAAAATTCCCTCTCTTTCCCTTCTCTCTACCCAGGCATTCCACATTCCACTATTCACTTCTCAGAGCAAGGAATGAGGTCACAGGTAGCTTTTCAACCATTTGTGTGTTTCCTGAAATGATAGAGAGGCACTGCAATATCACAGAAAACCCTGGAAGAAATCCCAACTGGATCCAGATTCTAGCTCTACCCTGGCTGACTGAGTGGCCGTCAGCAAGTAACCAACCACCTGGTGTTACTGAGTGGACCCAGGGCAGTGGCACTGCCGACAGCCTGGAGCACGGTGGCACTGTGTGCATATGGTACACATTCCTTCCGCTGTCACTCTGCTGCCACCAGCAGCACAGGGACAGTGGGTGTCCGGCCTAGAACCAAGTGGGCAGGAAGCAAAAGGGAAGCACAGGCTCCCCTCCTCTCCCAAATCATCCTGCCGTCCTGGGTCTCCTCTGCGACAGAACTGGTCTCTGGTCTCGTTACCCCAAACTCTGCCAGCTCCATCCTTCCACTGCAGGGGTTAGCTCAAGATAGAGCTAGCACAGGACCCCCGGACAATAGGCACAGCCTCCACCTGGATCCTGCCACACTTTCGCTGTTCTCAAATCAGTCTTCACACAGGGGCCAGAGCGGTCTTCCCAAAATGCGCATGTGAGCATGTCACTCTGCTGCTTACAACCCATCACCTCAGAATAAAGTTCAGGTTCAGCTTCTTCCCAGTATGGGTCTTGTTATCCAGCATCTCCTCTCCTCAGCACATTCTCAGTAAAGGGCACTCAGCTGCGTGGAAGTTACTTCTATGCCTTCAACACACTAGCCTCTCTCTTAGCTATCCGTGCTGAGTTCCCACTCACCACCTGGCTATTGTTCACCCAAACTCAGGATCTTTCTAAACATCGCTTCTCCCAGAAAAGTCTTCTCTGGTTTCCAGGAGCTGGCTGGCCACGGGCTTCCGGTCCCAGCACTTACCTCCCAGGGCAGCACTTCCTCCTGCCCATCCCTACACCAGACCATTCACCCACTGAGGTCAAGCAGCAGGTCTCACTAGTCTGCTGCTGTTCCCCAGGCCCCAGCACAGCATGGAATGCATAAATGCTCTCAGAAGCATGGCCCGTGCATGAGCTAATGAAGCTATTCTCCACCCCCCTCCTCCCTGGCCTTCTGTCTTTTGGGTGGTGGGGTGGGGAAGAATCACAATGGGCTTTTGCCATAAAAGGATGTTTATGTGTTTTCCTTGCAAACTTTCTGTCTCTGAAGTTCAAATCTAAGGTCAAATAGGAATAGAAGGTTAAAGGCAGAAGAGCAGAAGACAGCCACCAAAGGCACCCAAGTGGTGCTCTGTGCTAAACTCCGCAGGAATCAGCACTCTATTCCTCAGAGGGCAGCAAGCTGTCCCTCCACTTTGTGCCGAGTTCCCAGAAGGGATTTGTGCCTCTTATAACTGACAAAGGGAGCCACCTTCAAATCGCTCAGAGAATTTACTAGAGAACAGTTATTGTTAAGACTCAAAATAAAAAGAATTCAACTTACTTTAAAGAACCTGCAGAGCCTTCAAATACTCTTTAGACCATGGCTTTTCTGTCCTAGAGTTGTAATGAGCTAAAATACTGTCTCTCCAGTCTCACGGGAGGAAATGGGAAATAATCTTTTCTCCATGATTAAAACATTTTTGTTTCTGTAATGTACAATAGAGGTGGTAAGGATGCGCTGAATTCTTTGACATTCTCCCAGATTAATCTTTAAACTTCCAGAATAAACTGGCCACCTTCCTTCCCCTCCTCCTGCCCCCGTCCCCTCCTTCCCTGACCTCTCTTCACTCCTTCCTTCTTATTTCTCCCCAAGTCTGCTCTTCCCCCTCGTTTGAAACCTCTCCCTTGAAGGCTTCACACTAAAGATGCATAAAGCTCTGTGTCTGCCTCTGCTCTTCCTATGGACTCTTGCAATTTTGAGCCCCCACTCAACTGGCTAAATGTACCCCTCTTGACCCAGGGGATCCCAGAAATAGCCTAAAGCTGACCTGCTGGCCATGAGCAGGGAAGTCAGACACATACCACATGCCTGGTCCTGCCCCTTCCTTCTTGGCGATGTCCTTTGTGACCCATTAACAGCTCTAAGGGAAAGCCCTAACCACACCTGCAGGTCACTGATTTACTTAACAGATCATGGAAGTCTCAGTAAACATTTGGTGATGTATCTCTGATTAACATACATACCTTAAAACATCCCACACCTTTAGACAAAGCTTCATTTCTTTAACCATTTACAAATCAAAGCATCTTTAAACCCACCTGTAACCTGTAATTCCTCACTGCGAGATGTCTTGCTTTTTGGGGACAAACCAATGCACATCATGTATTGATTTATGACTTTACATGTCATTCCTGTCTCCCTATCATATGTACAACCAAGGTGAGGAACCCCATCCCAAAAGAGTACTCGCTCAAGGCTTTGTGGGTGTGACTCTCCAGGCCACAGTTGCACATATTTGGCTCAAAATAAACCTCTTTAAATTGTTTTACAGAGTTTGAGTTTTTTTGTTGTTGTTGCAGTTTTGGCCAGGGCCAGGTTCGAACCTGCCACCCTCAGTATATGGGACCCGTGCCCTGAGCCTGAGTTTAGTTCTTTGTTATTAACACAACTTTGAGATTCTTTGGGCTGGCTTGCTGTTCAGACCTGCAATTAATGTCCAGACTTCTTTGCCAAAGGAAGTCATCCCTCCAGTGGGAGAGGTTTTCCTTTAAATATCCTCAAAGATTACATTTTCTCCCAGGAGTCAATTAACTTAAACAAGTTACTAAAGTTCAACAGAAATACTGCAACTGAACTCCGCATTCATGGATGAATTCATTTATTTACACATTCCCACATATTCTCGATACATGCATTTTGCAAAGACTTCATCCTCAGGAACTCCAATAGGAGGGCTGAGACCTGCACATAAGTGATTTCAATACAAAGAAGGCAGTGGTAGGTGCCCAAGAAATAAATGAACACAGGGGTAGGGGCTTCTGACATGCGCTTCAAAGGCCTCTCTTGCAAAGCGGAGCAACTGTAGCAAAATGCTTGCTTTTCTTGGCATTATCCAGCTCTGGGACCTCATTAATCGGAGTTCACAGAATAACAGTGCAATCCCTTTGTATGAGTACATTGCTAAAATATGTCATCTTTCCTCCAAAACAAGAGTTGCCTAGTGATGGGGGTTCCTCTTATGATCCCAACTGGAAGGGGAGGCAGGGTCATAAAATGAATAAAGGCGTGTGCTTTTGAGTTAGAAAGGACCTGGGTTCATGTCTCAGCTCTGCCTTTTGGTCCCTTTTATCACTCCATTCCGCTGAACTTCAAAATTCATCTGCCAAGGGAGGACCGGAGTAGGTACTGATGAAGAAAATAGATGTGAAGTGACTAACTTCTTGAGTGGCACAGGCTGAAGTGCTCAGGGTGTCGGTCTCGGCTAACAGTCTTAGTAACAGTCTCGGCTGTGACAATGACACACAAGACTCAGAGAAGGAAACAGGAGGCTTTCTGTGGCTACATGAAAGGAATCAGGACCATTTCTTTTGGAGAAGAAAGACATGAACAATTCCCTTTAACTAACTTTACACTTTTATATAAAAGTAATGAATGTCTGGTTAAAAAAAAAGTAAGAAAGTAACATAAGCTAAAATAAACATAAATTATGAAACTTAGCACCAATCAGACACATCTCAATTTTTGTGAATATGCTTTCTTTCATCTTTCCTCAAATATACACTAATATTTTTAAACAAAAATGGATGTATACTATAATGCTGTTTTATGTCCTCCTTTTTAAAATTGCTTTGTGATGCTTACCCTTCCATACCAACTAATAAAGATCAATGTCATCATTTAACTGGTTAAGGAGTAATTCCATTATGCAGATGTAACAAAATTTGTTTAACCAATTCCTTACTATAGCCATTATTCAAGTTGTGAGGAAGGGGCCATGGGCACCAGGCTCAACCCAATTGGGCCAGTTATCGTTCCATCTTGGAAAGATCCTATGTTCTCTGGACTTCGTCTTTGCCATCTTTAAAATAAGAATTATGCCCTCCAGTGCTCAAGACTACTCTGCACATCAAATGAATTGATGTACATGAATGTGTTTCTTACATAGTAAAGTGCCATATGAATATTTATGTGCATCCAATAAAATGCTTAACAGTTATTTTCCTCCACCGAGTCAAAACAAGAATGTGATTATCATGGTATTGATCGAGTTGCGTTAAATGAAAAGGACATTCTTGAGGTAGGCATAAATGAATACAGCAAATGCTTCAAGGTGGGTTAGATGCTTTAGGTCTGTTCTCAATTTCTGATGGGAGAAATCAGACTGCAGCCCCGGCATAAACTCTGTCCACTTTCTTTATGAGAACAAAGGCCCAGAGAAGGTAAATGCCACATCTCTGATGCTGGGGGTAGGCCCCTTCCTGCCTCCAAATCCAAGTTGATCCATCTTCGCAATACTTTACAACGTGTTCGTGACCGGTCAGCTATTAAATGCCCACCTTGTGTTTGACCTTGAAGAGTTTGCTAAAGAAAGGAAGTCTGGCTGGCTTGGAAGGTACTAACAGGCTTAGTTTTGATACATTTAGAACATGCCAAAGCCCTTCACTTCTCTAACTTCTAACCAGCAAAGCACTGGAAACAAATCCTTCTCTTTAAAACATCAGTAAACTGAAACTCTGAAGTAGAAGCTCATCTCAAGAATTTATGGAGTTGAGATAGATCCTAGAAATTAGAAATTTCTGTAAGTCGTATGTTTCCCACAAATTACTCTATCATTTGCATTATTTATACAGTGATGGAAGGGAGGTTTGGGTGGCTTGTCTGAAATTGTACTTCTCTTTTTCTTGGTACATACCACTTTCAAGTATATGTCAGGGGCAAAAAAATATTCCCAATGACTAGGTTGGCTGTTTTATACTCACCGTTCATTACAACCACCTGGGAAGCTTTTGGAAACAAAACAAAACACTACAAATGACTGGCTAATCCCCCAAAGTTAAGTTTCAATTATTCTAGGGGTAATTTTTAATCTCCTCAGAATCAGGTGATTCTGGTAAAATATGCACCCAGAGTCAAGAAACTCTGATCAGGGTCCAAAGGACTTGTAAAGAGCTAACAAGCTCACAATTCACATGGTCTTTCACTCCCATTATGCCTCTGACCAAAACCACTGAAATGCATGCCTTTAACCTCCTTTTCCCCCAAACAAGAACTTGAATGGAAAAAATATAATAAAAGGAGCCTATCTCCAGAAAAACAGGAGAGCTGCTATGTGCTCCCCAATAGAGGAATTCTCCGGTAAAGTGTAGTAAATCTCTTCAATATTATGTAGCAAATTTAAATGGTTATTGTGAAGCATCTATAGCAATATGAACAAAAAGTAGGCTGTAATAAAAGCAATGGATAAACTTGTCCATAGTACGTGGACATAACTATGAAAGTAAAACAAAAATTATAAGCACACACACAGTATTTCACAGAAAATGGAATGGAAAAATTCTTCCAAAAATGTCAGTAGAGGTTATTGGGGTAGTGGATTTTGCTTTCTTCAACTTTTTGGGTACTTTCTTGGCATTTTTAAAACCTCTCACATCATGATAGAAAAAACATTGACAGTAGAACAAAATAAATTTGCTTTTTAAAAATTACACTTCTGACCACGAAGTGGTAATCAAGGCACAACTCACAGTAATGGATTAACGAAGGTGAAAATCCTTACCTCAGGCCTCTGTTTCTCAGCTGCCTGGGCTTCCGCTCCTCTCTTTCCTGTGTTTCTCCTCCAAGTAATTCGGCTTGCTCATTTAAAATAATAAGTGAAACAGCAAATTGTGTTTTGTGAACAGCGTCAGCCAGTACCCGGACAGTCACAAAGTGTCAGCAGGTCACCGGCGTTCTGCAGAAGTGGCCTGGATGATGGTGCTGGCTTCCTTCTGAGGGGGGCAGGCGCGCAGATTTCCTGTTAAGACTACCTCAAAAAGGAAGAAACTTGAAATTGCCCTGCCCTTCTAAAGACTGATTTTTAGCAGCGTCTTCCAAAAGAGATGAAGTGAACATGACGGGCTGGAGTTAGGGGTTTTGTGTGGCTTTTAGTTCTCCCAAATGGTTTCTGTTTCCATGGCAGCAGTAACAGCAACACCACCTGATAGAGCACTTTGGAGCTGCTGAGTGCACTTCCATCACCCACTCGCTTTCCAGCTCGCTTCTGCTCCGACAGAGGCCTCCTCCGTGCTGCTGGAAATGCTCTTTCAAAGGTC
Organism: Nycticebus coucang; assembly: GCF_027406575.1. Taxonomy (NCBI): domain Eukaryota; kingdom Metazoa; phylum Chordata; class Mammalia; order Primates; family Lorisidae; genus Nycticebus; species Nycticebus coucang. Next base: position 93,038,502 of record NC_069794.1, on the reverse strand, counting down.
ACCACAGCCTCCATGCCCCTCATGGGAAAGGTCCTTTCTCAGTCTTCATCTTCCTCCAGCCCGCATATGCATGGTTAAATATGCCATGTTCTTGAGTCCTTCTCATGTTCTCAGTCATGTGGAAGCTGAAAGAGTCTATCTCGTAGAAGTAGAGCCTAGAAGAGTGGTTACGAGGGGCTGGGAAGGGTTGGGGTCGGGGGGAGATAGCCAGAGGTTAGTTAACAAACACAAAATTACAGCCACATAGGAATAAGTTCTGGTATGCCATAGCACTTTAGGGTGACTATAATAAATAACAATTTATTTTTATTTTTATTTTTTGCAGTTTTTGCCCAGGGATGGGTTTAAACCCGCCACCTCTGGCATATGGGGCCGGCGCCCTACTCCTTTGAGCCACAGGTGCCGCCCATATAATAAATAACATATTTTCAAATAACTAGAAGAGTGAATATTGAATGTTCTCAACATAAAGAAATGGTAAATGTTTGAGGTGATGGAGATGCTAAATACCCTGATTTGATCATTGCACATTGTACACATGTATTGAAATGTTAATCTGGACCCCATAAATATGTATAATTATGTGTCAATTAAAAATAAAAATTTTTAAACATTAAATATTGTAAAATTGAAAAAAAGGAATAAAATACTTAGGAGTTAGCTTTGCCAGGAAGGTGAAAGATGTGTATACTGAAAACTACAAAATGTTGCCAAAAGGAACTGAGGAAGACAAAAATAAAGGGAGAGATATCCCATATTCATGGATTAGAAGACTTAATAGTGTTAAGATATCAATACTAGCCTTCTCCCCAATTCCTACAGCACCACTGAAATAAATTCTTTAAAACCTTAATATGTCTAAGTTTATCATTTAGCGGGGGAATAAAAACTGTTGTTTAATTAATGGACACAGAGTTTTAGGTTTGCAAGATGACAAGACTTCTGGAGGTGGATGATGGTGGTGACAGCACAGCACTGTGCCACTGCCCAGTACACTTAAAAACAGTTAAGTCATACATAACATAAAGTTTATGTCATGCATATTCAACTACAATTTTTAAAAATAATTCAGAAAAATTAATTAGAATTCTGAAAAAAGGAAAGAGAATGCTCAGTAACATCCTAATTTATGTTTCTGCTCTTGGTGTTCTATAATCATCTTTTTAAAGAGTAAAGCAGTTCATGTCATCCTTCTACTCAAATCCCTGCGATGGCTTCCCAACATCCTTGGAATAAAAATCTTCATCTTGGTCTACAAAGGCCTAGTGTGATCAGCCCTTCCAACAGTCAAGGACTCCCCGCTGCTATTCCTGGCCCCTGTGTCCAATACCTTCATCCCCTGCTTCCCTGGTGAAGTGCCATATCCTCAGACTCAACTTGCCTGGTCTCCCTTTCCCCCAAAGAGATTCCCCTCACACACCCTCTACCTCCTGCCCTGCTCTGTTTTGTTTTATAGTGCTGACCACTGTCACTATTTCTTGTAACAGTGTATGTTTGTTTGCAAATTGTTGAACCCCCATATTATACTTTTCTATCAACTTCTCAGACTCCTTGGGGTCCGGGGTTGAATGTGGCCATGTAGGCAAAGTTGGCAAAGCCTGCAGCTTCTCTGGTCTTCCCATTCTCCCAGTCCCTCACACACTCTCAGGAGCCCCTCGCTGAGGCAGGTGGACACACCAGCCCTTATGTCTAGTCTCCATAAAAAACAGCTGCCCTTGGCCATCTCCAGAAGGTAGGGTTACACACATTGCATGCTGAAATTCCCCTGGGGAAGAAGCCACAGGACCTGTGGACACTTGGCTGGGGCATTGTCAGATCTCTGAAGCACAGTACAGCCAGAGAAGGTAGGTGCATGCCACCTAGTCCCACAGAACCCCAGACCCTGCGGGACAGGAAGAGGATGGACAAGGACCACAGAGGGGTCCTACAAAGCGTGGCCCCAGGATGGTGGTTCCTCATGCCCAAGTCTACAAGTGGTTTTGCCTTCATGGTCCAGACCCAGGCCCCCTTTGGGGTTGCATTCCCATAGGTTGCCCTTCTGCCTCCTCCACACTCCAACCAGCTGCACTATTTGTTTCTCTCCAAAAATAAAAGGCACTATTTTGAGCTCTGAGAAAAGCACAAAATGGTAAACAATGAGAAGTTTACTTGTGTTGGATGGAAGTCACAAAATGCTCTTAAAAATAAACAAGGAAGGCTTTGTTTGTTTCACTGTTGGTTGTTTGCTGGAACTGGAACAGACCTTAACAATCCTTGAGTCCAATCCTTCATGGTGCTTGTGAGGGAACAGAGGCTCAGACCTGTGAGCAGCTCAGTCATGGCACACAGATAGTCAATGTCACACCCGCCTGGAGCCTAGGCTAGAGCTCAGAAAGCTCCCTTTCCCTGTAAACCTCAGGAAAGGAGAAACTTCTTAGGCTTTCTTTTATTTTTAAAATAAAAAATAAAAGATCTCTAAGCTCTCTATAGGCAGTGACTTCACTGAGGAGCACCCATTAGAAGCTCTTTCTTTATACAACTTAGCCAGATGCTATGAGAAATGCATTTTAGACAGATTTGCCAGGATGAAGAGTAAAGCCAACCATTTAGAGTAGAGGGAGAACATACCAGCAACTCAAAAAAGAAGATAATCATGAGGGAGCAGAGAAAGAAAACACAACATGCAATTTGTTGCTTCTGGAGACTTTGAGCAAAGCACGGCGGCACCTTCACTGTCTGTATGGCGCACAGAACTTCTCTGGGCCTCTCAAGAGCTTGCAGCAGCCTGTGAGAGATTTTGCAAGAAATCTCAAAGTCTGTTCCTGGACGACCAAGTGAGTTAGGAGAATTGGGGCAAGCTTCTTTTTTTTATTATTTATTATTTTATTTTAAATTGTTTTTTATTAAATCATAACTTTGTACATTGATGCATTTATGGGGTTCAGGGTACTGCTTGGATATGCAATGTGAAATGCTTACATGGAACTAAGTATCACATCCATCACAATTATACTCGTTTCTTAATAGTTTTGACGTGTACCATTGCATCATGCACATTAGGTGAGATCCCCCCAGATACCCCCCCTCCTCTGATATCTCCCTTCCCCTCCCCTCTCTCTCCTCTTCCCTTCTACTTTCTGGACTATAGTTATGTTTTGCCATTCGTATGAGTGTGTAGGTGGTTATATATTGATTTCATAGTAGTATTGAGTACATTGGATACTTTTTTTCCCATTCTTGAGATACTTTACTAAGAAGGATATGTTTCCACTCCATCCAGGTAAACATAAAAGATGTGAAGTCCCCCTTCTTTTTTATGGCTGCATAGTATTCCATGGTGTACATATACCACAATTTGTTAATCCATTACATGGGTGGATGGGCACTTGGGCTGTTTCCATGTCTTGGCTATTATGAATTGGGCTGCAATAAACATTCTGGTTCAAATGTCTTTGTTGTAAAATAATTGTTGATTATCTGGGTATATAACTAGTAGAGGAATTGCAGGATTGAACAGTAGGTGTATTTTTAGTTCTTTGAGTGTTCTCCAAACTTCTTTCCAAAAAGGTCGTATTAGCTTGCATTCCCACCAGCAGTGTAGAAGCATTCCCTTCTCTCCACATCCATGCCAACATCTGTAGTTTTGGGATTTTGTGATATGGGCTGATCTTACTGGAGTTAGGTGATATCTCAAAGTGGTTTTGATTTGCATTTCTCTGACAATTAAGGATGATGGGCATTTTTTCATGTGATTGTAGGCCATGCGCCTGTCTTCATCACAGAAATTTCTGTTCAAGTCTCTTGCCCACATAGAAATAGGGTTATTTATTCTTTTCTTGTTGATTAGTTTAAGTTCTCCATAGATTCTAATTATTAGACCTTTGTCAGAAGCATAACCTGCAAAAATCTTCTCCCATTCTGAAGGTTGTCTGTTTGCTTTACTTACTGTGCTCTTGGCTGTGCAAAAGCTTTTCGGTGTGATCAGATCCCAGTAAGGTATTTTTGGTGTTGCTTCAATTGCCCAGGGGGTCCTCCTCATAAAATATTCTCCCAGGCTGATTTCTTCAAGTGTTTTCCCTGCACTTGCTTCTAGTATTTGTATAGTTTCATGTCTTACATTTAAATCTTTTATCCAGTGAGAATCAATTTTTGTTAATGGTGAAAGGTGGGGGTCCAATATGATCTTAGCAAATAGAATTCAACAACACATCAAAAAAATTATACACCATGATCAAGCTGGTTTTATTCTAGGGTTACAGGGTTGGTTTAATATATGCAAATCTATAAATATAATACATCACATCAATAAAATAAACAAAGACCATATGATTCTCTCAATTGATGCAGAAAAAGCCTTTGATAATATCCAGCATCCTTTCATGATCAGAAGTCTTAAGAAAATAGGCATAGAAGGGATATTTCTTAAACTAACAGAGGCCATTGACAGTAAACCCACAGCCAATATCATTTCGAATGGTGTAAAATTGAAAGTATTTCCACTAAGATCAGGAATGGGGCCAGCTTCTTGCTGATTACATGATTGTACTAACCACAGAGCCATTTACTTAGACTTTTAGAGAGGTAAGCTTGAATCTGGAGGGTATGTTCTCGTAAACATACCCTCGTATGTTCTCGTAAACCTGTGGTTTCTTAAAAGATCAGAAACACTGTTAAATTTCTAGAGCATCAGACAGTAGCCTGTTTTCATAACATAAGATCAAAAGGAAGAAGTCAACGTGAGTCACATTTCTATTTAGGTCATTCAGAAAGGGGGAAGAATAGAAGTGAAACTTGAAAAGTCATGGAATTTAGAAAGCAGCAAATTTGAGGTGCAGGAAGGACTGTTCTGTGATAAAACAGAGAAGAGAATGAACTAAAGTAGTGGGGTGAAGAGTGGCACCAAAGATACACCCACACCCTAACCCTGGATTCTGTAGATATCACCTGATATGGCAAAAGCTGTGATTAAGGATCTTGAGGGGAGGAGCTTATTTGGTATTATCCAGATGAGCCCCAACTGCTATCACATGTATCTTTGTAAGAGAGAGAAAGGACAGCCCAAGACCCAGGCAGAGGAGGAGGCCATGTGAAATGTGATGTGGCCACAGGCTAAGGAAAACCCAGAGCACTGGAACTGGGAAAGGCAATGGAAGTTCCACCAGACTGGAGTCTTTGGGAGGAGTGTGGCCGTGCTGACACCTCGATTTTGGACTTTTGCTCTGCAAAACTGTGTACAAATGAATTTCTTTTGCTTTAATTTAAGCCACTGAGTTCACAGTTATTGTTATAGCATCCACAGGCTATACATGGATTCATACACATCTACCTTCTCCAACCATGGGACCTAAAAATTCGGGGAGAAAGTGATACACTTGCTGTAAGACATTCAATAGGTTTAACTGATTCACATTGAGCTTGCATCCTTTCATTTTAGTTTGTTTTAATTTTCAATCTTTCATATTTAATTCTCCCTTAAAAAAGAACAACTTAGCTTCCTAAGCAGACAGCTTTCTGGAGAGGTGTTGAGGCTGGGATGAGTGTTGAAAGCCCCTCTAGTCCAATCAGATTGGGAAGAGGCATGTAGAAAATGGTGCCATGTGTAGGTCACAGGATACCCCCCCCCCACACACACACACTTAGCTCTTTGTAAAGTGGAGTTTTTTTTTTTTTTATTGTTGGGGATTCATTGAGGGTACAATAAGCCAGGTTACACTGATTGCAATTGTTAGGTAAAGTCCCTCTTGCAATCATGTCTTGCCCCCATAAAGTGTGACACACACCAAGGCCCCACCCCCGTCCCTCCTTCCCTCTTTCTGCTTCCCCCCCATAACCATAATTGTCATTAATTGTCCTCATATCAAAATTGAGTACATAGGATTCATGCTTCTCCATTCTTGTGATGCTTTACTAAGAATAATGTCTTCCACGTCCATCCAGGTTAATACGAAGGATGTAAAGTCTCCATTTTTTTTAATGGCTGAATAGTATTCCATGGTATACATATACCACAGCTTGTTAATCCATTCCTGGGTTGGTGGGCATTTAGGCTGTTTCCACATTTTGGCGATTGTAAATTGAGCTGCAATAAACAGTCTAGTACAAGTGTCCTTATGATAAAAGGATTTCTTTCCTTCTGGGTAGATGCCCAGTAATGGGATTGCAGGATCAAATGGGAGGTCTAGCTTGAGTGCTTTGAGGTTTCTCCATACTTCCTTCCAGAAAGTTGTACTAGTTTGCAGTCCCACCAGCAGTGTAAAAGTGTTCCCTTTTCTCCACATCCACGCCAGCATCAGCAGTTTTGAGATTTTGTGATGTGGGCCATTCTCACTGGGGTTAGATGACATCTCAGGGTTGTTTTGATTTGCATTTCTCTAATATATAGAGATGATGAACATTTTTTCATGTGTTTGTTAGCCATTCGTCTGTCGTCTTTAGAGAAAGTTCTATTCATGTCTCTTGCCCATTGATATATGGGATTGTTGGCTTTTTTCATGTGGATTAATTTGAGTTCTCTATAGATCCTAGTTATCAAGCTTTTGTCTGATTGAAAATATGCAAATATCCTTTCCCATTGTGTAGGTTGTCTCTTTGCTTTGGTTATTGTCTCCTTAGCTGTACAGAAGCTTTTCAGTTTAATGAAGTCCCATTTGTTTATTTTTGTTGTTGTTGCAATTGCCATGGCAGTCTTCTTCATGAAGTCTTTCCCCAGGCCAATATCTTCCAGTGTTTTTCCTATGCTTTCTTGGAGGATTTTTATTGTTTCATGCCTTAAATTTAAGTCCTTTATCCATCTTGAATCAATTTTTGTGAGTGGGGAAAGGTGTGGGTCCAGTTTCAGTCTTTTACATGTAGACATCCAGTTCTCCCAACACCATTTATTGAATAGGGAGTCTTTCCCCCAAGGTATGTTCTTGTTTGGTTTATCAAAGATTAGGTGGTTGTAAAATGTTAGTTTCATTTCTTGGTTTTCAATTCGATTCCAAGTGTCTATGTCTCTGTTTTTGTGCCAGTACCACACTGCCTTGAGCACTATGGCTTTGTAGTACAGACTAAAATCTGGTTTGCTGATGCCCACAGCTTTATTTTTGTTACAGAGAACTGCCTTAGCTATACGGGGTTTTTTCTGGTTCCATACAAAATGCAGAATCATTTTTTCCAAATCTTGAAAGTACGATGTTGGTATTTTGATAGGAATGGCATTGAATAGGTAGATTGCTTTGGGAAGTATAGACATTTTAGCAATGTTGATTCTTCCCATCCATGAGCATGGTATGTTCTTCCATTTGTTAATATCCTCTGCTATTTCCCTTCTGAGGATTTCATAGTTTTCTTTATAGAGGTCCTTCACCTCCTTTGTTAGGTATACTCCTAGGTATTTCATTTTCTTTGAGCCACAGGCACCACCCGGTATTTCATTTTCTTTGAAACTATGGTGAAGGGAGTTGTGTCCTTAATTAGCTTCTCATCTTGACTGTTATTGGTGTATACAAAGGCTACTGACTTGTGGACATTGATTTTATATCCTGAAACATTAGTGTATTTTTTGATGACGTCTAGGAGTCTTGTGGTCGAGTCTTGGGGTTCTCTAAGTATAAGATCATGTCGTCAGCAAAGAGGGAGAGTTTGACCTCCTCTGCTCCCATTTGGATTCCCTTTATTTCCTTGTCTTGCCGAATTGTATTGGCTAGAACTTCTAGCACTACATTGAATAGTAAAGGTGACAGAGGACAACCTTGTCTGGTTCCATTTCTAAGAGGAAAAGCTTTCAGTTTTACTCCATTCAGTAAAATATTGGCTGTGGGTTTGTCATAGATAGCTTCAATCAGTTTTAGAAATGTGGCAGCTATGCCTATACTCTTCAGTGTTCTAATTAGAAAAGGATGTGGGATTTTATCAAATGCTTTTTCTGCATCTATTGAGAGGATCATGTGATCTTTATTTTTGCCTCTGTTAATATGGTGGATAACGTTTATAGACTTGTGTATGTTGAACCAGCCTTGCATCCCTGGGATGAAGCCTACTTGATCATGATGAATGACTTTTTTGATGATAAGCTGTAATCTATTGGCTAGGATTTTGTTGAGAATTTTTGCGTCTATATTCATGAGTGAGATTGGTCTGAAATTCTCCCTTTTGTTTGGGTCCTGGTTTTGGTATCAGGGTGATGTTTGCTTCATAGAATGTGTTGGGGAAGATTCCTTCTTCCTCAATTTTTTGGAATAATTTCTGCAGTACAGGAATAAGCTCTTCCTTGAAGGTTTGATAGAATTCTGGAGTGAAGCCATCTGGACCAGGGCATTTTTTGGTTGGAAGCTTTTTTATTGTTTCTTTGATCTCAGTGCTTGAAATTGGTCTGTTCAGGAGCTCTATTTCTTCCTGGCTGAGTCTAGGGAGAGGGTGTGATTCCAAATATTGATCCACTTCTTTCACATTGGCTTGTGAGTTTCTTGATGCGCTCTCTTTCTGTTTTCTGAATGTAGGCATCTAAAGCGATGAATTTTCCTCTCAAAACTGCTTTTGCAGTATCCCACAGGTTTTGGTAGCTTGTGTCTTCATTGTTGTTATGCTCAAGGAAGTTAATGATTTCCTGTTTTATTTCTTCCTGCACCCATCTGTTATTCAACAGAAGATTGTTTAATTTCCATGTCTTTGTGTGGGGTCGAGCGTTTTTGTTAGAGTTGAGTTCCACCTTTAGTGCCTTATGGTCTGAGAAGATACAAGGTAAAATTTCAATTCTTTTGATTCTGTTGATATTTGTTTTGTGTCCCAGGATATGATCAATTTTGGAGAATGTTTCATGGGATGATGAGAAGAATGTATATTCTTTATCTTTGGGATGGAGTGTTCTATATGTGTGACCCCTGGGCTTTTGGAACTCCGTCCCCTTCCTGTGTCCTGGCAGCCCAGGCCCAGCAGTAGCCTCAGTTCCTTGCTGGGTCTCACCAGCTCTTCCACCACCTGTGTAAACTTCCCAGTCTGAATAATTCAGAATGGATTCTCAGGCCCTCGTGACCTGCGGGATGGATTACTCTGACGAGCTCTCGCTCTAGGAAGGACACATGTTCCCAATATTCACATACTCAGTTAAAATTAAAGTTCCAGACCCATGCTGGGCACTTCACACACACCTCATGGCTGGAGGTGACCCCTTGGCTGGAGCTCTCGTCCCATTTGACAGTATTGGAATGACAAGGAGCCTGCGTTTCCGGAATGCTGAGTAGTTGTGCTCCCTCCCACCACTAGCCAATGCTGGGGATGCAAATCATTCATTTCTTTGACACTACAAGCCAACCTCAGCTGTATTAGGAAATGTCAATTTCTACTTACGAACAGAAACTATGGACTTCCCGGCATTGGTGAGCATTGACTTGACTCTCACATTAAGTTGGTGCTATTGTTTCCTTAGTTCAACTGGCTTCTCTTCATTTCCCAGCTCTGAAGATAGGGGCAGTGGGTGCCTCCTAAAGTGGGTGTGTGCAGTCGAATGCCAGCAAGCTGCTGGTCTGAGAAAACAGCATTAGGAGAGGTATCGTGTATTTAGCTTCTAAAGAGCATTTTGCAGTGGTTTTAATAGCTGGAGACTTAAGAATTCCACAAAGCCGAGGCAACTGCATTATTTCAGCCAAATCCATGGGGAGGTCCCAAGCACCAATCCACTTGGGAGCTACCCGGGCCAGCGAATTCACTTTGCTTCTCACAGATGAGCCACAAGCCTCCTCTTGACAGTCCGGAATGAAATTAGTGCTGCCCTCAGGTCTGGTGGAGGGGGCAGCTGCTTTGGGGAGAGGAGAGCTCTGGGTTTTGTCCTGGTGGGGGCAGTGGGTACTGTAGAGAAACAAGAAGGGTGGAAGCACACAGAGGGGAGACATCTGAAATCTGGACTTCCTGTGTCCCACAGATGTCAGTATTTTTTAATTCCTTCCCCTGGTGCACATAAAAAGACTCTTCTGTTTAGACCATGTTAAGTAATTAGGAGCCTACAAGCATGAAATCCTGGAAACATAGGAGGGTATGTATGACTGCTGTTTTTCCTCTCTGATATAAAGTGGTAGAAAATAATAAATGATTTTCTCCTTGTTGGCCAGAACCAGGACATCTTAAGTGTCTTTTTATCTCCACTGTCTACACTATGACTGCTGTGTCATAGGTACTTAAAAATACTTGTTGTCAACTCTAAGAAATACAACGGGGCTCCTCCCTTCCTTTACTCTTCCTTCTGTCCCTTTGCTCAACGAACTTTGAACAGCATGTGCCAGTCCCCATGCTGGACAGAGTTTACACAAGGCAACCAAAGAAACGGATCATGCCCTCCAGAGGGCCACTACTGGTAGATGGAGACAGGAGATGGGCATTCCTGAGCACTTGAGCTGGTGAGGTTTGGAGGAAGAAATGGTCACTCTAGGTACCTCTGTGTGAAGAATAAGCCCCTCTGGGTATTGGGATCACAATAAGGTGTCCCTTCCATAAGCTAGGGCTCACCAACTTCCAGGAAATAGAGGCTAAATTTCCATCCCACCCCTTCCTGGGTCCAGAACACAACCAGCACCATTGTCCTGGCCAGCCTGGGTTGGCCGTCCCTGGGGGAGAGCACATCAGATTCTTAGAAGCAGTGGGACAGGAGCTGGCTCTGGGAGAGAAGCAGGAACCCCAGGTAGAGGGAGAGCCTTCATGGCAGAGAGAATCACAAATAAACGCCAGAACATTCTGAAAGGAGGTCATGTGGGCCTGAGCAGCAGGCCAACCAGGGCTTGAATCCCACATCACCCTTTCCATGGAAGGTCCAGAAGGTCCACTTACCTTTTCTGCTGTAGACTGAGGGTTTGTGTTTCCCCATAATTCATATGTTGAAAATCTCATCCCCAAGATAATGGTCTTAAGAAGTAGGGTTTTGGTGGGTGATTAGGTCATGAGAGTGGAGGCCTTGTCATGAGATCAGTGCAAGTTATAGAGACTCCAGAGAGCAACCCTGGGATGTCAGACTTCTAGCCACTGCAACAGGAAGAAACAAATGCCTCTTGTTTATATTCTACCCAGTCTATGGGATTTTGTTACAGCAGCCCTGCACACTAGGAGGCTCCCCAATCTCCTTTGCTTCCCATAAAAGGGTAATAATAGTAATGCATATGAATTGTGTAGCAAAGGCCCTGATGGCACGGCAACTTCTGATAAGTTTGGGAGTAGGTTAAAAAATGAGTTAAATAGAGCTTCCCCTCCCAACAAACCTAAGATTCTCAAAGAAAAAAAAAAACAGCACAATTGTTCTCATTTTACATTTATTTTATATTTGAGGAAACAGGGCTGGAACACTCAGCTAACAGCTTAAAATGACTATGACTTCAGGGATACCTGCTTCTGGGGTAGTAATGCCTCTTCCGTTCTGTCTACTTCTCACTCCCAGGCCTTCCAGCTGGGACCTACAGGCTAGGAGTTCTGTAAGAAATGAATTGAATTCTAGATGGAGTAAAATGGGCTTAGACTCCTTTAATGCTGAGTAGCTTACAGGTTAATTTTATGTGTCCATTGTGCCCAGTTATTTGGTCAAATGCCAGTAGAGATGTTCCAGTGAAAGTATTTTTAAGATGAAACTGAGATTCAATATGTAGACTTTGAGTAAGGCAGATGATTCTCATTTTCACCCTGTCAGGTGAAAGCCTTAAAAGCAATGACTGAGGCTCCTCAAAGTAGAAGAAATTCTCAAGTCTGCAGCACAGAAACTCTGCCCAAGCTTCCTATCTGCTGGCTGCAGAATTTGGACTCAAGACAGCAATGGCAACTCATACTGAAATTTCCAGCCTGCCAGCCTATCCTGTGGCTTTTAAGTTTGCCAGTCTCCACATCCAATGAGCAAGGCCTTAAAATACAGCAATCGGCCGTCTACCCATGGTGTGTGTGTGTGTGTGTGTGTCTGTGTGTGTGTGTCTGTGTGTCAGTGTGTCTGTGTGTCCTGATTTGATTTCTCTGGAAAACTCTAATACTTCATGGTTTGGGGAACATTTCAGGAAAGGGGTGGGAGGAGGGTGTGGAAGATAATTACTAAATAAACAATCCAGGTCTGTCAGTTGGCACGTTTCTGATTTGTGGCCTCCTCAGTCTAAGTTACACAGCAAATTAAAGCAGGCTTTCCTGAGACCCTTGTTTTCCAAAACCCTCTCCCAGAATTCACTTCACCAAAGCTAATTATTCACTGTTCGGCACTTAGCATGGACTGCCTGACAGTTTTATGCACATGTTACGCTCTCTGGCCAACTAGACTACCAGCTTCCCCAGGGACTCTTTGCACCCAGCCTGCTGTTCTACACATGGTGAGTGCTCATAAACACTCATATGGAATGGGTTGAATGTGCTTTTCTCTGATTGCTCCATTAGACTGCGGAGACTTACCACAAATGCAGCATTCTAGGCAGACCCAAGGGGCTGGGGCACCCTTAGAAACAGCTCTTACCTCTTTTACTCTCCTTCTCCCATTTCTAAATCCCATTCCTGCTCCCTGTCCTCACTGTACCCAGACTCCTGCCTAACATTTAGTCAACAAGCCCTGTGCTTGACCCTGGATGGGGAGGAAGGGAGCAGAACCCAGTCTCTTAGCTTCTTATTTTCTGACCCCAGTGGTCACTTTCTCTGCCCACCTCAGTCATCTGTCCGCACAGGCACAGGGGAACTCTCTATTCTCCAGTAACCCACCTCACCTTCATTCTGTACTTCAAACACTCATTTATTCCTGGCCACCCCTCCTCACTTCCTGACTCTTTCACTCAGCCCCCCTCCCATCTCATAAGGCCCTCTCATCCCCAGTACACTCATGTACACACGCACACACCAGCCCATACACAGAGCTGCTCACTCAATTCCCTCCTTCCCAGGCCTAGAGCCTGTGGTCCATTAATTCAGCCTCTTCCCCACAAGCCTCTGTGCTTCTCTCCCACCACCGGATTCTCTTGGTAAAGCTCCTCCCCTGGCCACACCCAGCCATCTGCCTCCTTCATCCCTGCAGCAGCTGAGACTGGGTGGAGCCCTTCACACCATCCTACTGTTTTATTTTTTTACTTTAAATTCATGACAGTTCCTAAGGGACTCCACATTTCCTCTTCCAGAAGATTATTAGGATAATAATAACCTTCTCTTCCCACCTCAAACCTTGCTTTTTCAGCTTGTGACTTCATTTTGTACTTCACTGGGATGATACTTATGATCACATGAGAACTTCCTTATCTTCCCACCACCAACCCGGAAACCTGTGTCTAGACCCACATACTTTATCTTATCAGCTGGGACAGAGGAAGAAGAACCCCTGCCCCCCATGCAAGGCCAGCCCTTGTCCTCATGTTCTCCATCCAGCCACCTCTCCCACACCATCAATTTTGTCCTTGCTGGATCCTTCCAATCAACATATTCATAAGTCCTAATGTGACCTATTTAAATAAGTTCCTTCCTCCCCTCCCCTCTCTAGCTGTTTCCCCATTTCTCTGTTCTTCTCTAGAGGAGTAATGGTGTTGGTCTTTCTCTTTCCACTCCCCCTCCATTCTTTGCACGACCCCCTCCCACCAGGCTTTGCCTGCACCAAAGATGACTCTACAAGATCATCAATGACAGCCATGTTGTCCCATCCAGCGGTCCGCTTTCAGTCCCGTCCTCCTTGCCCGCAGCAGCAGTGGACAGTTTCCTTCATGAAACCTATCCTTCCCTAGGCTTCATGACATCACAATATCCTGCTGGTCATCCTACTTGAGTGGCTACTTGTTTTTTTCTCTTTCACTGTTGGGTTATGGAAAGTTATAAATGTGTACAAAAGCACACAAGAATGAGATAATGAATAATGACCTTGTTCCCATGACCAATTCAACTCATGACCAGTTTTGTTTTTTCTACCCCCACCTACTTCCCCTCCCAATTTTTTGGTAAGTCCAGACACATTATTTCATCTATAATATTTTAGTTTGTAGTATCTATATATTTGGACTCTATTATAAGAAAGATAACTAGGCAATCATTATCACAACTGAAAAAAATAATAACAATTCTTAATATCATCAGATACCAGTAACTACTTCCTCTTAGCCCTCTTTGCTGGGTCCCCACCTTCGTCTGGCTTTCAGATGTTGCAGCCACAGGCTGTGTATTCTTCTCTCTTATTCTCTTTTAATACACTTGCCCCAGGTGATCTCATCCAATTATAGAGCTCTAAATGCCAGCTATATGCTGATGACTCCACTGAGTTCCAGTGTTCTGTCATCAATGGCTTAGCTCAAATTTCTAATGAAAGAATATCAATTTTGACATGGCAAAATAAAACCCATGGTCTTTGTCCCACCCACCCCTACCCTCAAACCTGCTCCAATCCCAGTCTTACCCATCATAGTAAATGGCACCACCATCTGTACTTTTTGCTTATGCAAAAATCTGGCAGTTGTCCTCGATTCCTAGATCTTGCTTCTGACTCACATGGTAGGGACAGCGATTTATCTCCAGTGCTCATTGCCCCCTTCTTCCATAATAAAATAAGTTTGCAGGGCATATGTACACTCAGAATGAAGACTACCTTTCTCAGCTTCCCTATGACTTGGTTCTAGCCAACTGGATGTAAACATTAAGTGTTAAAGGACCATCGTTGGTCTCTTCTTCATTCCTTCCTCTTTCTTGATGTCTGGAATGCAGATACTGTCTTGGACCACATGAAGACAGTCACATGCTTTGATGGCACAGTAGTGATCTATTAGCATGCATATTGCTCCTTCCAGGAGATAGAATTTGAACAGACAAAGTTTAATATAAAGAGTTACTCATTATTTACAGGGCATTAGGTACTAAGAGAGGATAAAAGAGAACTCTAAAGACTATCTTATGGCTCAGCTAGGATTCCCCCCAAAAGGAATAAACTTGAAGAGAGAAGGTTCAGAACTCACTGGAGAGGGGGTGGTTGCAGCCCACTGAGGTAGAAAAGTTCACTGGGTCACCTCAGTCCATCCTTCCCTTTGAGCTGCTCCACAGCTGATGAACCAAGGCAGGTGGCTCAACAGGTAGCCCACATCCATGCCAGTGGCAGTCACTTTGCAGGAGCAGGAGGAAAGAAAGAGCACTGTGAGCAAGAAGAAAAACACCTCACTCCCACAGCACCCCCCAACCCTGCACCATCCACTGACAAGACTAACACCCTGCAAAGTAAAAATGCGAATAGGGTCCAGTTCCAGCAGCACAAACAGCAAAAAAGGGTGGATTTGGGGGTGAAGGCAAAATGCATGTTAGTCTTCGTTTTAGGCTGCCTTAACAAGATGCCCTGCACGGGAAGGCTTGAACACCAAAAATGTAAGAAATTTATTCTCTCATAGTTCTAGAGGTTGGAAATTTAAGGTCAAGGGTGTCACCAGGTTTAGCTTCTCCAGAGGCTTCTCTCATTGGTTTGCAGATGGTCACCTTTTTACTGTGTCCTTGCTCAGCCTTTCCTCTCCACTTGTGTGTCTCCCATAGTGCCCCTCCCTCTTCTTATAAGGAACCAGTGATATTGGCTTAGAGCCCCACACATCTGACATCATCTAACATCAATTACCTCTTTAAAGTTCCTGTCTCCAAACACAATTACATTAGGGGGTTGAAGCTTCAACATAAGAATTTGGGAGAACACAATTTAGTCCATAACATTTTAACCTCTAGACTTTCAAGATTCATGTCTTTTTTTGTTTATTTGTTTGTTTTAGAGACAGAGTCTCACTTTGTCGCCCTTGGTAGAGTGCTGTCACATCACAGCTCACAGCAACCTGCAACTTTTGGGCTTAGGCAATTCTCTTGCCTCAGCCTCCCAAGTAGCTGGGACTACAGGTGTCCACCACAATGCCCAGCTATTTTTTTGTTGCAGTTTGGCAGGGGCCAAGTTTGAACCGACCACCCTTGGTATATGGAGCTGGCTCCCTACTCACTGAGCCACAGGCACCGCCCAAAAATTCATGTCTTTTTTATATGCAAAATATACTCACTCCATCTCAACAGTCCCCAAAGTCTCAAGTCTCATCTAAATATCTTCTAAATCAGGAATGGGTTACACGCAAGGTTCATTTGAGGCAAAATTCCTCTCCAGCTGGGAACCTGTGAACCAGACAAGTTCTGTGCTTCCAAAATACAATGGTGGAATAGGATACATTCCTATTCTAAAAGGGAGAAATTGTAGAGAAGAAAGGCAAAACTGATGCCTACTACAGCACGCCTCATCAGCCCTGGACCTTAGACCTAAGAGAAAAATAAACTTCTACCTTATTAATTTGGTTAGCTATAATTCTAACTAAACCAAACTACACATACAATTGACCAGCAAATTGTGTGGTTCTACCTCTGAACTGTAATCCACACATGACCCCTTCTTGCCATCATCACTGTTGTAACTCTGGTCTGAGATCCCACCAGCTCTCAGTTGGTGCCTGCCATGGTTTGGATATGGCCCATTTGACTCCACCAACTCTCACGCTGACATCTGATCCCCAGTGTGGTGGTGTTGGGAGGTGGGGCTTGGTGGGAGGTGTTTGGGTCATAGGGAAGATCCATTGAGACTGGCTCAGTGCCTTTTTCCTGCTCTTCCATTCTCCCATGCAGTGAGTGAGTTCTCACTCGCATGATACTGCATTGGTTCTCATGGGAATGGATTAGTTCCCACAAGAGTGAGTTCCTAGAATATAAACCAGGATGCCCTGGGTTTGGTCCCTCTTCCTACAGATCTGCTTCCCCCTTGACTTTCTCCACCCCGTTGTAACTCAGCATTAAAGCCTTCACCAGAAGCAGCACAGATGTTTGTACAGGTTTCTTGTACAGCCTGCAGAGCTCTGAGCTAAATAAACCTCTTTTTTCTTCTTTTTAAAATTAAATTAAATTTTCTTTTTTTTAGAGACAGTGTCTTACTTTGTCGCTCTCAGTGGAGTGCTGTGGTGTCACAGCTCACAGCAACCTCCAGCTCTTGGGCTTAGACAATTCTCTTGCCTCAGCCTCTCGAGTAGCTGGGATTACAGGCACCTGCCACAATGCCGGCTACTTTTTTGTTGCAGTTTGGCCAAGGCCGGGTTCAAACCCACCACCCTCGGTATATGGGGATGGCTCCCTACTCACTGAGCCACAGGCGCCACCCAATCCACCTCTTTTTTCATCAAGTGCCCAGCCTTGGGTGTTCCTTTCTAGCAACACAAAATGAACTGGAGCAGTGTCTTAGTCTGTTCCTCTTGCTCTAATAGAATTCCTTAGATGGGGCAATTTGTAAGAAATTTATTTCTTATAGTTCTGGAGGTTGGAAAGTCCAAGATCAAGATGCAAACAGATTTGGTGTCTGGGGAGGGACTGCAAGATGGTGCCTTGTTGCTGTGTCCTTATGTGGTGGAAGAAATAACATTACATCTTCACATGGCAGAAGGGCTGAAGAGGGCCCGACACGCTCACTCAGGCCCTGTGTAAGGTGCCCTCATGGCCTAATCCCCTCCTAAAGGCTACACCTCTGGATGCTGTTGCACTGGAACTAAGTTTGACCCTGAACTTGGGAGAGACAGATACACTTAAACCATAGCAGCTGGGCAATTTGCAACTGTGTCTGGTCCCAGCCCCTGCTGCTGCTCTTGCCCCCCACAATCTGTTCTCTACCTGGCAGCCAGGGTGACCTTTATATTGCCTAAATCTGGCCTACTTTCTCACATAAGCCTTCTAAACATTGTAATTAGAACTATGTTATGATTATCTTACATTATGGTTAGAGTGAAATCCAAAGTCTTTTAAGGCCCTACACAATCCAACTGTGTTTGCTACTCCAAGTCTGCCCCCTTCAACCCTCTGCTTGTCACCCTAACCTCTAGTCCCACTGGATTATTTCTGGCCCTTGAATACTTCAAGGCCTCCCTGCCTGGAATCCTTTCCCGGGATTTTCATGTGCTTGTCTGTCTCTCGGCACTCAGATGTCACCTCCTCAGCCTTCCTGGACCACTCTAGCTGAAGTAACAATCTGCAGATACTCCCACTTCTTTTACTACCCTGTTTCGGTAACGGCTTTAATCTTGAATGATGTTTATTTGTTCATATGAGTCTGTCTTCCTCCACTGTTATGTAAATATGTAAACTTCAACAGGGTAGAGATTTTCTTTCTTTTTATTTTTTTTTTAATTGTTGGAGATTCATTGAGGGTACAATAAGCCAGGTTACACTGATTGCATTTGTTAGGTAAACTCCCTCTTGCAATCGTGTCTTGCCCCCCAAAGGTGTGGCACACACCAAGGACCCACCCCCCTCCCTCCTTCCCTCTCTCTGCTCTTTCTTTCTCCACCACTCCCTCCTTCTTTCTCTCTCTGCTCTCCCCTTCTGCCACCCCTACCGTAACCTCAATTGTCATTAATTGTCCTCATAACAAAACGAGTACATAGGATTCATGCTTCTCCATTCTTGTGATGCTTTACTAAGAATAATGTCTTCCACTTCCATCCAGGTTAATACAAAGGATGTAAAGTCTCCATTTTTTTTTAATGGCTGAATAGTATTCCATGGTATACATATACCACAGCTTGTTAATCCATTCCTGGGTTGGTGGGCATTTAGGCTGTTTCCACATTTTGGTGATTGTAAATTGAGCTGCAATACACAGTCTAGTACAAATGTCCTTATGATAAAAGGATCTTTTTCTTTCTGGGTAGATGCCCAGTAATGGGATTGCAGGATCAAATGGGAGGTCTAGCTTGAGTGCTTTGAGGTTTCTCCATACCTCCTTCCAAAAAGATTGTACTAGTTTGCAGTCCCACCAGCAGTGTAAAAAGTGTTCCCTTCTCTCCACATCCACACCAGCATCTGCAGTTTTGGGATTTTGTGATGTGGGCCGTTCTCGCTGGTGTTAGATGGTATCTCAGGGTGGTTTTGATTTGCATTTCTCTAATAGATAGGGATGATGAACATTTTTCCATATGTTTGTTAGCCATACATATATCTTCTTTAGAGAAGGTTCTATTCATGTCTCTTGTCCATTGATATATGGGATTGTTGGCTTTTTTCATGTGGAGTAATTTGAGCTCTCTCTAGTTATCAAGCTTTTGTCTGATTCAAACTACGCAAATATCCTTTCCCATTGTGTAGGTTGTCTATTTGCTTTGGTTGTTGTCTCCTAAGCTGTACAGAAGCTTTTCAGTTTAATGAAGTCCCATTTGTTTATTTTTGTTGTTGTTGCAATTGCCATGGCAGTCTTCATGAAGTCTTTCCTCAGGCTAATATCTTCCAGTGTTTTTCCTATGCTTTCTTTGAGGATTTTTATTGTTTCATGCCTTAAATTTAAGTCCTTTATCCATCTTGAATCAATTTTTATGAGTGGGGAAAGGTGTGGGTCCAGTTTCAGTCTTTTACATGTGGATATCCAGTTCTCCCAACACCATTTATTCAATAGTCAGTCTTTCCTCCAAGGTATGTTCTTGTTTGGTTTATCAAAGGTTAGGTGGTTGTAAGATGTTAGTTTCATTTCCTGGTTTTCTTTTTGATTCCAAGTGTCTATGTCACTATTTTTGTGCCAGTACCATGCTGTCTTGACCACTATGGCTTTGTAGTACAGCCTAAAATCTGATATGGTGATGCCCCCAGCTTTATTTTTATTACTAAGAACTGCCTTAGCTGTACGGGTTTTTTTCCGGTTCTATACAAAACGCAGAATCATTTTTTTCCAAATCTTGAAAGTACGATGTTGGTATTTTGATAGGAATGGCATAGAATAGGTAGATTGCTTTGGGAAGTATAGACATTTTAACAATGTTGATTCTTCCCACCCATGAGCATGGTTTGTTCTTCCATTTGTTAATATCCTCTGCTATTTCCTTTCTTAGGATTTCATAATTTTCTTCATAGAGGTCCTTCACCTCCTTCGTTAGGTATATTCCTAAGTATTTCATTTTCTTTGAAACTATGGTGAAGGGAGTTGTGTCTTTAATTAGCTTCTCATCTTGACTGTTATTGGTGTATACAAAGGCTACTGACTTGTGGACATTGATTTTATATCCTGAAACATTACTGTATTTTTTGATGACTTCTAGGAGTCTTGTGGTTGAGTCTTTGGGATTCTCTAAGTATAAGATCATGTCGTCAGCGAAGAGGGAGAGTTTGACCTTCTCTGCTCCCATTTGGATTTCTAGCACTATGTTGAATAGTAAAGGTGACAGAGGACAACCTTGTCTTGTTCCAGTTCTAAGAGGAAAAGCTTTCAGTTTTACTCCATTCAGTAAAATATTAGCTGTGGGTTTGTCATAGATAGCTTCAATCAGTTTTAGAAATATGCCACCTATGCCTATACTCTTCAGAGTTCTAATTAGAAAAGGATGCTGGATTTTATCAAATGCTTTTTCTGCATCTATTGAGATGATCATATGATCTTTATTTTTGCCTCTGTTAATACAGTGGATAACGTTTATGAACTTGCGTATGTTAAACCAGCCTTGCATCCCTGGGATGAAACCTACTTGATCATGACGTATGACTTTTTTTTGATGATAAGCTGTAATCTATTGGCTAGGATTTTGTTGAGAATTTTTGCATCTATATTCATGAGTGAGATTGGTCTGAAATTCTTCTTTTTGGTTGGGTGTTTTCCTGGTTTGGTATCAGGGTGATGTTTGCTTCATAGAATGTGTTGGGGAAGATTCCTTCTTCCTCAATTTTTTGGAATAATTTTTGTAGTATGGGAATAAGCTCTTCCTTGAAGGTTTGATAGAATTCTGGTGTGAAGCCTTCTGGACCAGGGCATTTTTTGGTTGGAATTTTTTTTTATTGTTTCTTTAATCTCAGTGCTTGAAATTGGTAGTTTAGGAGCTCTATTTCTTCCTGGCTAAGTCTAGGGAGTGGGTGTGATTCCAAATATTGATCCATTTCCTTCACATTGTCAAATTTCTGGGCATAGATTTTTATCTCTTGTATCTCTGTGGGATCAGTTGTTATTTCCCCTTTATCATTTATGATTGAGTTTACTAGAAATTTTACTTTTCTATTTCTAGATAGTCTGGCCAATGGTTTACCTATTTATTTTTTCAAAACACCAACTCCTTGTTTCATTAATTTTCTGAATGATTCTTTTGTTTTCAATTTCATTGATCTCTGATTTGATTTTTGATATTTCTTTCCTTCTACTGAGTTTAGGCTTAGATTGTTCTTCTTTTTCCAATTCCATAAGATGGCTTGTGATTTTGTTGATGTGCTGTCTTTCTGTTTTTCGACTATAGGCATCTAAAGTGATAAGTTTTCCTCTGAAAACTGCTTTTTCCATATCCCACAGGTTTTGGTAGCTTGTGTCTTCATTGTTGTTATGCTCAAGGAAGTTAATTATTTCCTGTTTTATTTCTTCCTGCACCCATCTGTCATTCAACAGAAGGTTGTTTAATTTCCATGCCTTTGTGTGGGGTCGAGCGTTTTTGTTAGAGTTGAGTTCCACCTTTAGTGCCTTATGGTCTGAGAAGATACAAGGTAAAATTTCAATTCTTTTGATTCTGTTGATATTTGTTTTGTGTCCCAGGATATGATCAATTTTGGAGAATGTTTCATGGGATGATGAGAAGAATGTATATTCTTTATCTTTGGGATGGAGTGTTCTATATGCGTCTATCAAGCACAGTTGTTCTAGGGTCTCATTTAAATCTCTTATATCTTTGTTTAATTTCTGTTTAGAGGATCTGTCCAACTCTGTAAGAGGAGTGTTAAAGTCCCCTGTTATTATGGTATTATCAGATATCATATTGCTCAGACTGAGTAAGGTCTGTTTCAAGAATCTGGGAGCATTTAAATTGTGTGCATAAATATTTAGAATTGTAATGTCTTCTTCTTGTATTTTTTCCTTGACCAATATAAAGTGACTATCTTTGTCTTTTTTGACTTTAGTTGCTTTAAATCCACATGTAATTGAAAATAAGATTGCAACTCCTCTTTTCTTCTGAATTCCATTTGCCTGAAAAACTGTCTTCCAACCCTTGACTCGGAGTTTTAATTTGTCTTTTGAAGCCAGGTGTGTTTCTTGTAGACAGCAAATGGATGGCTTGTGTTTTTTAATCCAGTCAGCCAATCTATGTCTCTTCATTGGGGAATTCAAGCCATTAACATTTATTGAGATACTTGGTAAGTGTGGTAGTATTCTATTCATCTTATTTTGTGTGAGTCCATTGCTTAGTTTTATCTTTTGCATCAGTGTGGAGGTTAGGTTCTGTCCTTTAATTTCTAAGTTCTTACTTTGCTGCTGATCCCTTGTGATGGTTAGTGTGTAGAACAGGTTGAAGTATTTCCTGTAAAACTGGTCTTGTTGTCGTGAATTTCCTCAATGTTTGTATATCCGTAAATGATTTGATTTCTCCATCAATTTTAAAGCTTAGCTTAGCAGGATATAGAATTCTGGGCTGGAAATTGTTCTGTTTAAGTAGATTAAAGGTAGATGACCATTGTCTTCTTGCTTGGAATTTTCATTAGAGAAGTTTGCAGTCACTCTGATGGATTTGCCCCTGTAGGTCAACTGGTGCTTACTCCTGGCAGCTTGCAGAATCTTTTCTTTTGTCTTGACTTTAGACAGGTTCATCACATAGTGTCTTGGAAAAGCTCGGTTAGAGTTGAGGCGACCTGGGGGTCCGATATCCCTCTGAAAGCAGTGTGTCAGAATCTTTGGTGATATTTGGGAAATTTTCTTTTATAATATTCTCTAGTATGGCTTCCATTCTTCTGGGGTATTCTTCTTCCCCTTCTGGGATTCCTATAACTCGTATGTTGGAATGCTTTATAAAGTCCCATAATTCTGACAGTGAATGTTCTGCTTTCCCTCTCTTCTTTTCTGCCTCTTTAACTATTTGAGTTATCTCAACAGCTTTGTCCTCTACCTCCTAAATTCTTTCTTCTGCATGGTCTAACCTGTTGCTGATACTTTCCATTGCATCTTTAAGTTCCCTAATTGACTGTTTCAGTTCCTTTAGCTCCACTATATCCTTTCTATATCCTTCATATCGTTCATCTCTTATTTGATTGTTTTTGGATTTCCTTTTCGTTATTTTCCACTTTATTTGCAGTTTCCTTCATTGTTTCCACCATTTCTTCATTGTTTTCTAAATTCCCTTTCTATCATTTCTAACATTTCTTTATAAGTAGAATCTTCTGCAGTAGCTACCTCATGGTCCCTTAGAGGGGTTGCTCTGGACTGGTTCTTATTTTGCCAGGAGTTTTCTGCTGATTCTTCCTCATGAGTGATTTCTTTTATCTCTTTCCTCGCCCTAATTTTCCTTTCACTTCCTCTTGCTCTTTAAGTTCCCAGGCCTGTGGACTAAGGTTTCAATGAGTCCTTTTGGTACAGAACCAGAAGGATGAGAAGCTTGAAGAGCAAGAAGGGATAAAAGAAAGAGAAAGAAAGAAAGATAAGAAACTAGAGAAAGGAGAGGGTGTGGGTAAAAGGGAATATTGTCAAAAAGAAGAGAGGCACAGAAAGAGGTAGACACAGCAATATAGGTGTACAGTAGGGTACTTTGACACAGCCTTATAAAAACCCCAACCTCTGGGGGTGCCCGGTTGGGTGGTTCCCTTGAGGTCAGCAGCTCTTTGCTAACCTGATCAGACACAGTACCCCACCTCCACGAAGTAGAGAGGAAAGACAAAAATGCTATAGATCAAACCAAAACAAGCAAACAGAAAACTTTATGGGATAAAATTGGGTGAAAAACCAAATAATAGGGGTAGAAACACTAGCAACAATGAAGTTCTAATTATTGAAAAAGGCAGCAATGGGAAATTGTATTTAAACTAGAAAAATGGAGAAAGAAAAGAAAGAAAAAAGAAAACTGTACAGAAAAGGTTCAAATTAAAAAACAAAACAACAACAACAAAATAAACAAAAACCAACCAAACAAAAAAAACCCAACCAAAAACCAAGCAGTATATATATCTTGTTGAATATTGTCTGGGCAATAGGTGGTCTTCTGGAGTATGAGATGTTAATCACAATGCTGATATGACTGGCGGCCTCCACTGATTTCTCAAACCCCACAGGGTGGAGACCCTAAATCTCTCTTCACCCCTCTTAAAAGGAACTTTAAACTTCTAAATTTGGCTAAGCAGAAGCCTTCCCAGGAAAGTGATTGTTGCTGGGAGCACTGCTGAAGTGGCTATCCACTTATCCAGTGTGCCAAAACCGGTCTCACTCTGCTCCTGAGGGTTAAGGCTGTAAGGCAGCTCAGTCCCTGCCTTTAGACTGCTCAGTCACTGGGTTACTAGCTCCTTCCCAATCCTTGCTCTGCGACTCTGAGGGCGGAGCTTGCTGGGTCAGTTCTCTCACAGTGGTTCCCTGCAGCCCACAGCCGAACACTATTAGCTCCGACTGGCTCAGTGGCTCAGTCTGGGGCCCTAGACAACGCCCAAAGTTCTCTGCACTCCTGCTCAAGCTCTCCCCAAGGCTGTTCAACTGAGTGCCAAGTCCAAAAACACCAAAACAGTTCACAGGTAAGGCCTTTCTGGTTTGTAGTCTCACTGCTGCTGTACTTACAGTTGCTGGCGGAATTAGACGGATTGAACACACGCAACCACTTGCCAGTTTTCCACTGTTTTTGTCCTCCTCGTGGGGTCCAGAAGACTCTCGCTGACTCCCTGTATCCTCAAAGTGATGACTATAGGCAGATCCCACCAGCCAGACATGCCTGGAGTCTTATCTCCCCAGACTCACAGCGCCCAGTTGCAGGGAAGCTGTTACTTGGCCGCCATCTTGCTCTGTCTTTGGGGGATTTTCTTTATCTTAGACACACTACTGTATCCCTAGAGAGTGCCTGGGGGAAAAATGGGGTTTAATAAGTATTTGTTGAATAAATTAATTGAATTGCTCTTTTTTTGCTGGAGACAGAGTCTTGCCCAGGCTTGAGTGCAGTGGCATCAGCCTAGCTAACAGCAACCTCAGACTCATGTGCTCAAGCCACCCTCCAGTCTCAACCAAATTCCAAGTAGCAGGGTCTACAGGCACATACTTCCAACCCTGGCTAATTTCTCTGTTTGTTTTTACTCTTGCTTATTAACCCCTGTACTTGATAAGAAACTTTGCCATGTAGTAGAGGCAGCAGACATGAAATGGCTAAAGAACAGTTGCTATGCTAGGTACCAGCAATAGCAATCCAGCTTACAGCAGTGTTTTTCAACCTTTTTTATCTCAGGGAACACTTGAACATAGAGTCAAACTTCCGTGGCACACTTAAATTATGTTGATCAAAAAATATATATATACTTACTATAATTTGAATGTCTTTTGAAAATAATTTAATTAATTATCTTCAAAAATTTTCCCAGCACACAAGTTGAAAATCACTCAGCTAGAGGTTGCACTCTGTGCCCCCCTCTACTAATAAAACTTATGTGAGTACCTATTTTTCTGCTGAAGAACATAAAGTCTTTGGTATTATGAACATAAAGTCTGCTGAGTTGTCACATGTACCTGTGCTTTGGCTTATGTGCAAGGCACTGAGCTAGATACATAAGCTCTAAGAGGGCAAAACCTGTGTGTCATCACTCTGCACCTAGTGCATTGGCTCATTGTAAGTGCTTAATAAATACTTGTTGAGTTAATAAATGAAATGAGTAAGTTACAATGTAATAGTCTACAGCCCTGAGATAAGTACTACCCCAGTGAGAGAAAATGTATTACTCAGTGTTAGATTGTTCCGGGGAGATTTGCTCTGTCTGATGCAACCATGAAGGCCGTTCTGCTGCTCCCACCTGAGAAATGGGTGGTGCTGCAGAACGGAGGGACAGTGGCCCTGTCCTGACTGGGAGGGTTGTGAGGAATGAGGAGAGGGAGGGCACTGAAGGTGTAATCAGGCCTCCGGTGCTTAGAGCTAGAAGGGGCCTGGAGATCCTCTGGTGGAGAAATGTAATCATTTGACAGCTGAGAAAAATGTCACTTAGGTTGACTCAGGGGCCCATCCAAGGGGGCAGAACCAAGAGCCTGAGCCTGCATCTCACTCACACTGCCCTTCCAGGACGAGCCTTTGAAATCATTGAACACAGTTTTACACAACCGAGGCTCTAATTGGTCTAAAAGTAATCTCATGCCCCTTGCCAGAGATTGGTTCAGAAACTAGGGCCCATGGCAGTCAGCACAAGGCATTCAACTCATCCAGCTGCTGGCTCCCAGAGGGGCAGGGACGACACCTGAGACCAAGGAGGTGTGTGAGGAAGTGTGTTAAGGGCGCGGGGAGCTTTCCCTCATTCTTCACAGAGAGCCTCAAGGGAAGATATTGGATATTATCCTATGTGGCTGAGAGGAACATAGTTCTTATAGCTATCTTCACAGCTGCTGTTCACCTTGAGAATGAATCTGAGATAGGGAAGAGGGCAAAGCTGGGAATATCAGAGATGAAGTGAGTTCTGACTGAATCGTGCCTGCTCCTCAGTAACCTCTGGACGTTTTTTAACAGCATGAGTTACGAAGTCTATATTGTTCAAGCCACTTTACGCTGGGTTTTCTGCTAGTTGAAACTGAAAGCATTCTATCTGAAAGATAGGTTCAGTTGCCTCATCCGTAAAATGGGTATATTACTATCTATGCATGAGATTGTTCCAAATATTAGGTTAAATAATGTTGATAAAGTGCTTAGCACAATGTATGCCACAGACTCAAGTCAGACGTTACTGTTACTCTTATTACTTTGGTACTTTGGCAAAATTAACAAATCAATTGTGGCCTTAAATAAGCTTGACCATCTGACAACGGGACGTCTACTTTCCCAAATTATAAAATTGGATGAAAACATTAAGAGGGGAAATGTCCAATAATCTCTGATTAAAATGTAAAGGGTTAATGTCTCTTAAAAAAATTAAGTTATATGTTGAGGAACAAGACAAGAAAGAGTATGGTACAGGGTTAAAAATAAAAAATGATCTCCACCGCTTTCATCAAGCTTTGCAATTCACTGATATACAGTAGAGCCTCCACAGCTTCCCGCCTCCTTAAGTTGACCTAATTTTCATAGACCAGTCATGCATCACAGGTGTGTGTCGGTACAGGAGGCCTGGTTCTTTACGTTGACCACCTCCATGTGTTGACCAGTTTGTTACAGTTCCTTGGGTGGTCACTTACAGAAGTTCGACTAAACTGTCTCCTGCCAACAGAGATTGAATCTGCCTTTTCCAGCTCTATCCTTTCCTGTCTCCTGTTCTTTTCACCCCTCCTTACTTCCACTATTGTTTTATCCTAGATGAATCCCTCAATGGTGGGCCATGTATACAGATGTCTCTTACAGGATTCTTAACAGCATACCAAACCACAGATGGGGCTCAATTTGAGGACCAAAACCTTCAGAGAGGTTTATCTGAACACTAAGGCAACACAAATTATCATGATTATAGAAAGTTGATAGGAAGAAAATTACAGGCTGCCTCACCTTCTTGGCAAGATTATTTCCTTTAATACACCCTCGCATTTGTTAATCTAGTAGTAAATACTTCAAATTGTGGCATTTCAGTCTTTTTCCAGGAGCCCGAGAATAGCACCTACAGCCACCAAGATATGTTTTCAATATTCAATATTATTTTATTTTCTCAATTTTATCTTCCCTCCAAGAGTTCTTAGACATTTTTTATTTATTCCAAGATCTCATAGGCCTCACAGGGTCTCCAGCTCTACCACCAAGCCAATAAAGCACTTCAAAATTCCCATAGCTTTCATGCTGGGGTTTGACCTATCCCAGGACCTGCTGGCTGGCCTGCAGTACAGGATATGGAGGGCAGCACCTTGCCCCTCACACTGGACCTGGGCCTCTGGACTCCCCCCAGGAAGCCACTGGGGGTAGAAAAAGGGTCCTGGAAGGATATTTGATATTTCCAAAAAGCTAATGGAAACTCAACATTCGACTGGATCTTTTAAGGTCATCTCATTAAACAAGTAAAGTTAATAGTCACGACTTCTGTGGATAGTCTCTGAGTTGGCAGCTTCTGTCAATTGAGCACCAACGCTGTGGCCGCATGGTGCTGGGAGTTTTCCTGTGTTGCTCCTAATTCTAATCATTGACCCAAATTTCCCTGGGTCCTACTCCCACCTGTTAATGCAGGACGCACTGCTGAGTAAAGGTTCCGCCAAATGTTTCGGGGAGTCCCGTGGGTGTGTGGGGAGTTGGGGTCCCCTCAGCTCTGCCATTTCTAATCTCTCCATCTGCTCTGGCTCCCTCTACTGGTCACAGCCCTGTGGTCAGGGCCGATGGCTCCAGGATACAGCTGCTACTTGCCACCTCCCCTCAGGAACAGCACCTGGCCCTGAGGCTTTGAAGCGCTCAGCAGGCTGGTAGGCTTTGGCAAAGATGTGGAGAATGCATCTGTCTCTGGCTTTACAGCAGGGATACCCAACAGTGCTGTTCATGGCCTAATACCTGAGAGTTTTCAGTAGGCTGTCCTTTCTGTTAGTGCCAAATGTCCACTTCCCATCACTCCATCAGACCTAGCCATGGAAAGCAAAGTCACGACACTCACTGTCCTGGGAATTATGCCTCGTTCCCAGGGACCAAGTCAGCAGGTCCTGCCTCACCTAGTCATGGGGTTTGGGACTAGAGTAGGGGATGTAGCCAAGGAGGTGTGCCAAGCCCTGTGCAGACCAGCCACACTGGCAGTGGGCCTCCCCTGTGGGGCCTCCAAATCTATTCGGCATTTTCTGGCCCCCAGGCAGGGACAGGACTTGGGATTCTGCTTAATCTAAATCACCCTGTGAGGTAGGTCCTATTCCTTTCTTCTTATAAATAATGAAACTAATATTCTTCTTAGTAAAGTGTCTCAAGAATGGAAGAAAAAGTACCCAATGTACTCACCCTTATTATGAAACTAATGTAGGACCTTCACACGAAAGCTATATCCCAGTTATAACCTAAGAATAGGGAGAAAGGGGAAAGGGAGGAGAGGGAGGGGGGAGGGAGGGGGAAGGAGGAGGACTAATGGGATTACACCTGCGGTGCATCTTACAAGGGTATATGTGAATCCTCTTACAAGGGTATATGTGAATCCTAGTAAATGTGGAATGTAAAGGTCTTAGCAAAATAACTAAGAAAATGCTACAAAAGCTATGTTAACTAATGTGATGAAAATGTGTCAAACGATATATGAACCAAGTGTATGGTGCCCCACGATCATACTAATGTACACAGCTATGGTTTAATAAAATAAATAAATAAATAAAAATAATGAAACTGGGGCTTAGGGAGATTAAGAGATTTGCTCAAAACTTCACAGCAATGCCTTGATGAGTTCAAAGATAAATTTGTTAATTAATGAACACAATTTGTAATAAAAGATTTCAAAACCGGTGACTCAGGCATTGGAGTAAGAAGTGGGAATTAGACAAGAAGGTCTGGGTGATGAAATAATTGGGAAGATCAACTTGAATTCCACGTTCCTATTTTCACTCAGGCATACTTCTCGGGCTGCCTGGTTATAGTCCTCCATCATGCCCAGAGATATAAAATCTGCATAACTCTGCTGAAGCAATCTGGTCCCTTTTTCTCTTCTTTTTCACTCTGAACACACCTCTGTAAGGGACGACAGAGAGACATTTAATTCAAGGCTGAAGAGTCTGATGTAGACTTCCCGTCTAAACAAACTTCATCACACCTGGAGAGAATGGCAGACACGATTAACCTCAGGCAGCCTGCGAGGGCCAAGGCAGTCTGCAGTTCCAGATTCTGTTTGAATATAATAAAGAAAGAAAATAGAGAAAACCTCATCACTCTGCTTCAGATCGGACAGCAGTTAAACAGATGAAGAACAGAATTCCAGATGAAGAATGCTTCTGAGAGAAAGCAAGGTCAAGTGTCCAAAATACCACACAAGTCAAAGGTTTTAATTGCAAAAAATAGAAGTCAGTTCAAGTCAGCTTAAGCAGATGGGGAATCCACTGGAAAGCAATCCAGGAGTGGGGAGACTTGTTGGGAAGGCTAGAGGGGCAGGCCTGAGAGACAGGGAAGGGACTCAGGGAGCCAGGCCACAGGGTTGCACTTCAAGATAGCCCTGCTGGGGCACTGCTGCCGCTGCTGCCCTGGGACATCTGACACCGGCCTTCTCCACTGCCACCACTGACATTTGCCCCTGGACACAGGGAGCCACTGTTACCACCAGACAGATTTGATTTATGCTGTCTTGTTTATGTACCTCCCTCCAACTCTGAGGACTGGGAGGGGCCCGTGTGGGCCAAGCTTCAGCCACCTTCTCCCTCTGTAGCTGCTGACAGGCAGGAAAACAGCCACCCATCAGCTTTCCCAATGGAAGTGGGACCCTGCCTCCCAGCAATGCTCACATGGGGCAGGCTCCTTAGACATGGAGGAGGTTCAGATGATGGTGCCCTCTGCCTTAGTCTGAGCTGACTGCCATCACTGAGGTCCACAGGCTGGGTGGCTTGAATAATAGAAATTTATTCCTCACAGCTCAGGAGGCTGGTAGTGCAGGACCAAGGTGTCTGCAGGGCTGGTTTCTCCCAGGCCCATTGCTGCCACCTTCTCCCCGTGTCTTTATGCAGTTGTCCCTCTGTGTGGGAACGCTTACGGTGTCTCTTTGAATGTCCAGATTTTCTCTCATAAAGACTCCAGTCTAATTGAATTAGGGCCCAGCCATGTAACCTCATTTTAACTTAATTGTTTCTCTCAAGGTCCTATCTCCAAATGCAGTCACATTCTGAGGAACTGAGGGTCAGGGCTTTAACCCCTAATACCCTCCCAAACAGAAAATGCCTATCCCAGTATTAAAACAGACCATAAGAAGGAACGAGGTAGAACATGTGCTCAAATACAGAGTGCTTAACTCTAGTAAAGTTTCTTGTACCTGAAACACAGAAGCCAACAAGTACAATCAAGAAAGCAGGTTTTCTAGGTCCTTGCTTCTCACTCCGGTAGGCCAGCGGCAGGGTCACCAGGGGTCCATTAGAATTGCAGGCTGTCAAGCTCCATCCCGGCCCAGCTGTGCCTCAGGTGATTCTCTCACCTTTCCCGAATGGAGACACTCTGCTGTAGGCACCACCTTGTGTAGCAAGATTTACTTCTCCCAGATGAAAGGGTATGGGTTCCGCTACCTCTGGGGCTCTGACGGAATCCTGCTGCAGAAAAAGGACTGAGTCCCTACGAGACTGCAAGGGACCTCCTGCCGTAGGTTCTAGCCAGTGGCAGCAACAGGTCCAGAAAGGCCACAGTCAGGGCCACCGTGAAGAGGGCGCATCAGAGATCCTCTTCAGTCTGTTTCCTGGTTTGGGAGGGCAATCTTTATAACATTTTGATATTCATTTTCAAGATTTGCGTAGTGGGCTCTAGGCCACTTTCTGAGTTTCCAACATTTCCTTAAGCAAGTTTCTTAAGTTCTTACTGGTTTCGTTTTCTCATCTGAAAATAGGTCTAATAATACCTGGCCCATGTCTGTGTGAGGAGCCAGCCAATGGGTTGATGTTTTTAGAGTCTCAGAACAATGTCTGGCACATAGCAAGTGCTTAGTATATTGGCCATTACTATTATTATTTTTATTTAAGGAAAGGCAAAAGTGGTCCCATGAAAAGCAGGGTACCAATAAGTCTTCTCATGAATTCTCAGTCTCAGCGATGCAAGGAATTGAGTCACAGACCAGGAAAAGCAGCAAAGAAAGATTTTTACTGAGAGACAAAGAAAAGCTCTAACAAGGAGGGGCAGTTGAAATAATGCACCACCTTCCACAACGAGTCCTACACTTTCATGTGCTCTTTTAAGCTCCTGGGCAATGTTCTGCTTGTCCACCAATCATGTACTTTCCCATTAGGTCATTCCTTAACCTACTTTACTCCCAGACCATTACCTAATCCTAGCCTGTTCCCTTATGGCCACACATGACTGACAGTTGATGTCCAGAGATTGGAACGTTTGTTGAAATTGTCCTGGTGATCACGTGATTAATCTTAAGATACATCAACTACGTAGGAAAACAAGAACTTAAACAGGAAAATAAGAGTTGCAGCACGTATTTATGTTACATTATGCTGCCTGGGTCAATCAAAGCACAAGCATTTTTAATATAGCGTGACTCTTGTCATTTCTACCTCCAGGGCCTAACCGTTCACCGTGACCTCATTTTTGGATCTAGTACCTCCTTAGAAAGAGTCAACATTCAACCTGTTTCCTGGGACCCATCTGGATGCCTAAAATATTTGCCAGAATTTAAATCATTCATGCAAATATTTTCAAGTCATACAAGCGCCTCTGGCTTTAGGGCCAGTTTCTGAAACTTGAATAAATTTACATGTGAAAGTTTAGTTACTAGAATAAAACTGTCAACCCTTAGCCTGGGGAAGAGGAAACAACAGAACCTTGCTCCTTCTAAAGAGGAAAGTTGCAGAGAGCATCTCACATTTCCTTCAGGGGGATGTTTTGTGTTCTCCTTGATAAAACTAGAGACATGGGGAGGAAGAGAGGGAGAGAAGAAAATTCTTAGAGCAGGAATCCAAAAGAAAAAGATACATATTTTTGCTAGGTACACGTACCAGAAAGGCAACTAACTATGCCATTTTGGTTAGTGCAGAAGCTGTCATTCAGCTTCCCAGTTTGTGGCACTTTCTTTCTTTTTCTTTTCTTTTTTTTTTTTTGTGAATTTAAGACAGAGTGTGTTGTTTTATAACAGGTCATTTGTATGACCTTTGGTGTTTTTTTTTATTAAGTCATTAACACATAGATCATGTATACATTGATGCCTTTATGGGGTACAATGTGCTGATTTTATATACAATGAGGAATGCTTACATTGAACTAGTTAATATGGCCTTCACCTCATTTACTTAATTATTGTGTTAAGACATTTATACTCTATACTTAATAGATTTGACATGTACCCTTGCAATGTGAACCATAGGAATGGTTCCACCGTTTACCCTCCTTCCATTGAATGTCTGCCCCCCATCCCTCTCCTCTTCGCTCCAGCCTCTTGGGCTATAGTTGTGGTTTATCTTTCTTGTGAAAGTGTGAGTGATTATAAATTGGTTTCATAAGAGTATTGAGTACATTGGATACTTTTCCTTTCATTCTTGAGATACTTTACTAAGAAGAATATGTTCCAGCTTCATCCATGCAAACATAAAAGAGGTAAACTCTCCATCTTTTTTAAGGCTGCATAATATTCCATGGTGTACATATACCACAATTTATTAATCCATTCATGGGTTGATGGGCACTTGGGCTTCTTCCATGACTTGGCAATTATGAATTGAGCTGCAATGAACAATCTGGTGCAAATATCTTTGCTGTAAAGTGATTTTTGGTCTTTTGGATATACATCTAGTAGAGGAATTGCAGGGTCAAATGGCAGGTCTACTTTTAGATCCCTGCATGTTTTTTCTTACAACAGCACTAAAAAACACCTACATCGATATAGACCCAAGAGTGATCTTTTTAAAGGTGATGCTGGTCATGTCACTCCTAACCCTCTAGTGCTCTCCACATCAGAGTCTTCACAACTGCTGTTGAGGCCCTCCCTGAACCCCACCAACTTCATCTCCCTGCCATCATGTGCCACTTTGTTAACACCATGCCAGGCACATAGGTCTCTGACCACACCAACTGCTCTGTCACAGCAGGGTCTTTGCCTTTACCTGGAAGGTGCTTCCCCAGCTGGCTCCTCCCTCACCTGCCTGAGTCTTTGCTCAGATGTCACCGTCTTACGAGGCAGACCTTGCCTACCCTGTTTCAACCTGAAATCAATCCCCTTCTATCCCCCCAAAAGACTCTTTACTCATCTCTACTCTTTCCATCTCACTTTTCACACATCACAGAACTCCCCAATGTATCATGTCTACTCACCAAACTAGGAAGTAAGCTCCAAGGGGTAGAGATTTCTGTCTGTTTAGCCCACTAAAGTTGATGTATATATAATAGAAGGCTCTCAGTCAGTATTGGTTGAATAAATAAATGACTATTCTTTTGGGACAAAATTGTCATTTCTTAATAAATAGCATCTTTTAAGGGTTCTCCTTCCAATAGTTTGTGAAAACTGAATTCCTTGGTCAATTTATCTTCAGGCCATGTCCAATTTAAGCTAGGATCTTTCCAAGTTAATTAAATGAGGATTAAAGAAAAAGTGTTTCAATGCTTCTAACACTGTTCCTGGCACAATGTAGGGGCCTACTAAGTTTCCCCTCTTTCCAGTACATATGGGATTTTATCATCCTGAGGAGTGGGTCAGGAGCTTCTAGTCCTTGTAGTGACAGGGACAAATGATCTGGGACAAAAGCAGCAAGTGGCTCCCAGCACCTGCACCAGAGAATTGCTCTTCCAGACTTGTGGGTAAGCAATGAAACTTCAATACACGTGATGGGAAGGCAGCACCTGACAGGTGAGCTGTAGAATTTCTGGGCTCTTGCAGCAGCAAGTTTTTTTCCCCTTATTAGGGCATAATTTTTACTCTTGAAGAACTTATCCTTGTTCTCAGTGACCTCTGGAATTTTGTGTCAAAACACAGTACCAACATCAGAGGGACCAGAAGTTGTCATATTCACCACCATGTGCTGGCACAGTGACATGCAGGTTGACAGTCCCATTCTGCGAACTCCTGCCCTTGGGATTTACCTTCCTAAGAGATAATAAAGTCACTTGGTGACGGCTTTCTTCAGTGCAATGAGGCACACATGAGATCAGACAATTAAGTTCATGAACTCATTCTAGAAAAAGTGCGACATACCTCAGTGCTGAATACCATGGTGGTCACTTTTGAAGCACTCCTCTTGGCCATCTGGTGACTGGCCATCTAGTGATATGCAGCAAAGGAATCCATAGCACTTTTCTAGGATGAGTTTGCAAACTTCATTGTCAGACCTCCTGTGACAACAGCTCTGATGGCAATTCCAGGAAGAGTTCCAAAAAGGCTTTGAAGGGTGGACTAGGCACTGGTGTCAATGCACAGCTTCTCAAGGGGAGTAATTTGGAGGTGGCCATAATGATATGCAGCAAAGAGGTATATAGCACTTTTTCTAAGATGAGTTCATGAAGTTAATTGTCAGACCTCATATTGCCTAAAAGGAAGTCCAGGTAGCTGGCACTTGCCCCAGTTCCTAGTTCTCTTTTCTTACTTTCTTATATTGAAATCATGCAAGATTTCACAAAATCTTTCTGCAAAGTTCATCCTCCATTGAATTCGAGGTCATAATGTCAATATAATATAAGCCATGCCCTGGAATCCCTGAAAAAAGCATCTTGACCTAGGATTTGAAATTTCTAGGGAAACAGAAATTTCACATGAGAAAGGCCTCTTGCATGTAAGTTCACATCACCTCATCTAATTCTCTCAGGGGGTGGATATCACTGACCACTTTCTGCATGAGAAAACTGTGAATGACACAAGCTCAGGAAATGCCACGAGGTCACTGTATTACTTTCCAACATAACAGATCACCACACATTCAGCAGCTTAAAACAACAGGTTTTAGAAATGATACGCCTGAAATCAAGCTGTCAGCAGGGTGGGCAGCTTACGGAGTCCGTTGGGAGTCTTTCCTTGCATTCCTTCTGGTTTCTAGGCCATCCCAGTATTACTTGGCACATCAAGCAACGTGTGTAGACACATCCGTCCAATCTCAGCCACCATCTTCACATGGTCTTCCCCTTCCATATCTCTGTGTCACTTCTTCCTCTCCCTTCTAACGACAACAGTCATTGGATTTAGGGCCCATCCTAAGTCTGGGATGCTCTCATCTCTAGGTCCTTAACTTAGATGGTATTTCCCAATAAGGTCACACTCACAGGTACTTGAATTAGGAGTTGGGCATATTTTGTTTCATCCACTGCAATTCCTAAGACGTGGCACAGGCAGGACTCCAGCCCAATTCTATCTGATTTTGGCACTCTAAATCCGTATAGCCTTCTCCAGTGACCCCAGGAGAACTAGAGCGAGCGACTCGGGATATGTAATTGAGAACAAATTCTTCTTCAGTTGCCTGTTTTCCTGAGAAAAGTTTTATTTTTAACTTTTCCCATAATGTAGCAGGATTCCAATGAAATGGGAGTGACCCGTGTAAACTCTTGAGAATTCCCTGGGCCATGTTGGGGGAGGCTAAGTTGAAGCTGTTTTGAGAGAGCCACTTGCCCTCTGGAAAGCACTTCCAGGAGTAGCACCCAGGTGAGCATTCCCTTTACAAAGATACTGTTGCCATTATAAAGATACTGCTGACATGGGCAGTGATGCTTTAGACCTATCAATAATGTCCGAAAGATTTTAAAAATAAGAACGCTTTTGGGTACTATATGTAGTAAAGATTTTATCCGTAAGTCCCGTTGTCCAAAACCCTATGCAAAGAAAGGTTTAAGATCATTAATTAAATTATTTTAGAAAGACGTTCAAAGCACAGTAAATGTATTCTTTTTTAACTCTTTTTTTGATAAATATAATTTAAGTGTACTAGAAGTTTAACTATAGGTTCAAGTGTGCCATGAGATAAAAAACGGTTGAAAAACATTGCACTTAGCCCTTGGACTATCTGCCTGATGATTGCCACCTGGGAGCTTTGGCCACACCAGATTCTATATGCTAACAATGTGATTGTGATGGGGGGCTTGGACCGGATGGTATCAACTTGGTCTCTGGAGGGACTACAGTAAGGTCAGCCCCACATAGGTGGTGCTTGATGCCTAAATGACAACCCCACCAAGCCACCCCCAGATAGACCCTGGACACCAAGGTCAGGAGACCTCTCCCTGTAGCCAATACTTTGCTTGTGTAC
The DNA here is from genome assembly GCF_027406575.1 of Nycticebus coucang. NCBI lineage: Eukaryota > Metazoa > Chordata > Mammalia > Primates > Lorisidae > Nycticebus > Nycticebus coucang. Next base: position 93,001,859 of record NC_069794.1, on the reverse strand, counting down.
TATCACACATTGCTGCTGGGAGAATTAAGCCTTGGCCATCTGGCCTCACTGGAAGAGGCCACCTGGTAGGGGACATTCTCTGTGAATTGAGAGGTTTAGTGGAAGGTAATCCTGGGACTGAGCAGCTCCTTAAGTTGCAGCCTCAAAACAGATGCCAGGACCCTGCAAAAAAAAGCAGTGGTGTCCTTATCAGATTATTGTGCTACAACTAGAATTTTTTTTTCATGTTTTTTTTTTTTTTTAATATATTTTTTTGTAGAGACAGAGTTTCACTTTATGGCCCTCGGTAGAGTGCTGTGGCGTCACACAGCTCACAGCAAACTCCAACTCCTGGGCTTAGGCGATTCTCCTGCCTCAGCCTCCCGAGTAGCTGGGACTACAGGCGCCCACCACAACGCCCAGCTATTTTTTTGTTGCAGTTTGGCCGGGGCCGGGTTTGAACCCGCCACCCTCGGTATATGGGGCCGGCGCCCTACTCACTGAGCCACAGGCGCCACCCTACAACTAGAATTTTTACGGACTCCTCCAGGTTTGCCAAAGTCTTAGAAGAAACAAAGCTGGTGAGTCGTTAAATTGTGGCAAATATTAGGGTCTGTCCAATTGTCCAGAGCTAGCACACGGCTCAGGGGTCTCTATTTTGTTTGCTTTGAGATAGAATTAAATCTTTTCAGTGCACGATGCCAAGCGATAATCCAAGAAATTGACCAGTGTGCGCTAAAATAGGCAACGTAAGCACTGAACGTCGCGTGGAGGCCATACCCTGCTGCCGTTCAGAAATAGTTCAATATTGTACACTGCTTGCTTTTTTGTTCAATATGTCAATTTGATTGTTTATTTTTTCCATATTAATATCTTCACCAGGAAATTTGTTTGGGTAAAAAACAAAACAAAATGGGTAGGTCAGTTGATTTTCAGCAAAAATAGTGAGACAAGCAAATGGGGGAAAAGAATGGTCTTTTCAACAAATGCTTCTGGGACAACTGGATATCCACAGGCAAAAGAAGTTGTACCCCTATCCCACCACCAGTAGCAAAAAATAACTCAAAAGATTAAAGACCCAAAAGTAAGATTTAAAGCTATAGAACTCTTAGAAGAAAAATAAGTGTTTATCTTCATGACCTTGGATTAGGCAATAGTTAGTAAATTTGACACCAAAGGGAAAAGCAACAGAAGAAAGAATAGATTAAAAAATAAGGAAATTTAAAACGTCTGCGTATTAAAGAACACCATTCAAAAAAGTGAATGGGAACTCATGGGATGGGGAAAAATATTTGCAAGTCACACCTCAGATGAGGGACTTGTATCTTATAACTCAGTCATAAAAAGACGAACCTATTTTAAAATGAGCAAAGGACCTTTGAAATAGACATTTCTCCCAAGATACACAAATGGCCAGCAAATACTTAAAAAGATGTTCACCATCATCAGCCATCAGGGAAATGCAAATCAAAACCACAGGGAGATAGTACTTCACAACTGCTAGGATGGCAAGAATCAAAAAGTGAAATAAGTGAGGGAGTAAGTGCCGGTGGGCATGTGGAGAAATTGAAACCTTCCTGCATCTCCCCCAGAAGGGAATGTAAATGAACAGCACAGCCACTTTGGGGGAAAGGCTGGCATTTCCTCAGATGGTTAAACATAAAATCACTGTACAACCAAGTAACTCCATTTCCAGTTCTATGCCAAAGAGAAATGAAAGCATCTGTTCATACAAAGCCTTGTGCATAAAGTTCATAATAGCCTTATGCATGATGGCCAAGATGTGGGTATCATTTCTATCTAGAACCTGATACCCCGAAATGAAGGCTTCAGAAACAAGTCTCTCTGACCTTCTACCCTCCTGTCTCCGACCCCTCATTCTCTCTGGAGGCTAGTCTTAGGAACTAGAATCCCTCTTGCCCAAGGCAGGTCATAGAAATCAGAACTCTTTTCCCCATAAAAAGCCAAAAGGCAGCCATAAAACATGAAAATATGACCCTAACTTTCTACAGTCCCTGCCTCTCTGAGTAAAAACTGGCCTTAAAGAGATGTTCTGACCTACCTTCTGTACTGTAAGTCCTGAAGAGGCCGTACTGTCTGGCCTTAAAGAGATGTTCTGACCTACCTTCTGTACTGTAAGTCCTGAAGAGGCCGTACTGTCTGGCCTTAAAGAGATGTTCTGACCTACCTTCTGTACTGTAAGTCCTGAAGAGGCTGTACTGTCTGGCCTTAAAGAGATGTTCTGATCTACCTTCTGTACTGTAAGTCCTAAGACCCCCTTTCCAGAGAGGGCCCTGTCCCATATCCAGAAGGAAGGAATGCATGCTCAGGGAGGCACGAAGAATTCTGAGGCCAAGAAGAATCCAGAAAGACAGGTGGTCTTGCTGGGTTTCCCCACTCAGCCTATTAGTATTAGATCGCGCCCCTTTTATCCAATCATATTTCTACATGGCTGTCCCTAATCTAAGTGTACAAATAGGTCTCTGAACCTAAGTATAAAAATAAATAGCTTCCTCTGTGTCTATAGGGTCATCATTCTGAAGGTTCTCATGTCATTTAAAACTTTATATCTTTTCTCCTATCTGTTTTTTTCCCCAGTGATTTTCAGCAAAACTTCAGGGCAAAGGGGGAAATTTTGCCTTGGCCCTTATAGTAGAAGCAACCCAAATGTCCATCAGCTGAGGCAGGGATAAATAAAATGTGATATGTGATATGTTGCTTAGGATTGGAGAAATGTAAAGATTAGTGGGAGGTAATAGATAAGTGTGAGGTTTCTTTTTTTTTTTAAATACCTTATTTCACTTTTTTTATTAAGTCATATACACATAGATCATGAATACCTTTATGCATATGTGGGGTACAATGTGTTGATGGTTTCTTTTTTAGGATAATAAAAATATTCCAAAATTAATTGTGATGGGGTCATTTAATTGTACACTTTAAATGGACAACTTTTATGGTATGTGATTACATTTAAATATCTTTTTCATCTCTGTGTTTTTAAAAAGAGAATGAAAATTTAGTGGATTTTTCTAAAAGGCAATTGTGTGCCAACCCAAACACAATCCTATAGATTAATTTCTTTCTCTCCCATTACACCAAAAGAAAGGAAACCGCCCTTATTGAGGACCTATTGGTTCTGCCTCTGCCAAGGTCACGCAGACCGTGTTAAGGGGAAGTCATGACCCTTTGGGGAAGGACCGTGCTGCCCCACTGAAAATTTACTGTGAACCTTTCTGTCAGCCTTCCCTAAAAGACCCACAGCCTTTTACCAGAGCAACTGTGCACTGGAGGAAAGGAAATAATTGGACTTTCCAGGGATTACTAAACACTAGCTTTGAACCGACACTAATTCTAGGAGATGAAAAATATCCCTGAGGTCCACCAGTTAGAGGAGGGAATCCTGGCAGGTGGTGTGCTGGCTGTTTTTATGTGCCAACTTGACCAGGGTACAGGGTGAGCAGATTATATATTATGTCTTGGTGTATCGGTGAAGTTGTTCTCGGATGAGATTAGCATTCAGATGGGTAGTCTCATTGGGGTAGATCACGCTCCCCAACGTGGGTGGGCACCGTCCAATATGCTGAGGGCCTGAAGAGAACAAATGCGGAGAAAAAAGAGGTTTGTCCCCTTTTTTTCTGCATCACTGCTTGAGCTGGGGCATTTTATCTCGCCTCCTACCCCTGAACTGGGATTTCATCATTGACACCCCTGACTCAGAACTTCAGACTCAGACTCAATTACAACAGCACTCCTGGGGTCAGTTTACAGGCAGCAGGTCATGAGGCTCCTCAGTCTCCATTACTGCATGAGCCAACTCCTCACACTCACTTTATGTGTGTGTGTGTATCCTGTTGATCTGTTTCTCTGCAAATGCCTGACTGATATACAGTTGATAAATAGAAATTTAGCTGAGGTCCACCTCACAGAGGACCCAGTGGGCCCCGTGGGCCCCTGAGCACATCCCATTTCTAGAATGTGTAATTGGAACACACATACTCAGCCGCTGGCAGAATCCCCACATGTGGGATTCTGGACTGAAGCAAGTCTGTCTGACTCCAGAGCCTGTGCTTTTTACGCTGTGCTCAATGTCTGGAGGGCGAAAGACCAAAGTACTAACAAAGGGTCCCAGCAGCCCTGGAATTTATTCCTACTTTCTCCATAATGAAGTTAAGGCTGGTGATCTGGTTTCTCAGAGCAGATTAGAAGCAGCAAATTAAGAGGAGATACAAATTAGACAGAGACATACTGATGACAGCCAAGAGGGATAAACACTGACAAGCCACAGGGAGAACCTGCAGGCAGGGGACAGGAGCTCTGGGAGCAAAGCAGCCTGCTGGGCTGGGCAAAGGTGCCACCCGCCTCCACAACCCAGGGTGGCTGGGTCAGCTTGTAGTCTTGTGAGAATCACCAGGAGGGCTTGTTAAAGCATAGCCCGCTTGTCTCTGCCCTTTGAGTTTCAGATTTGTAGGTGTCTGGAGAGGCCTGAGAATTTGCATTTCTAACAAGTTCCCAAGGGTTGCGAGGCTGCTGGTCTAGAAGGCAGCACACAGAGAACCCCTGGTGTGGCACAGCCAGGCACTGGCGGGTTTTCCCAGTAATGACCCTGACTCTTCAAGAAAAAAAGGGTTATCTTATTCTCCATTCCTGTGTACAAGGAATTTAGAGTAATTTTGTTCAAAATTAGAATACGATTGTTTGGCATTTGAAGAGATAAGATTTGGAAATTAGAAAAAATTCATTCATAAGGTACTTTGCCCACACATCCTCTGGGAGGCAGGAGGTAACCCCCCCCCCCACCTCCCTCCGTTCTCTGGCCTCCTGTTTTTGTTTCACAGCATGTATAGTAAGTGGGTATTATAAATGTGTGAATTTGTTTTTGGTCTTTCTCCCTACCAAAAACAAAAACAAAAACCTCCATGAGGACAGAGCTTGTTTTCTTTTCTTCACCACAGAATCCCCAGGATCTAGAGTGGGGCCTGCTCTTCATAGGGTCTTAAAAAATTATCACTGCAAAGAAATATTGAATGAATGAATAAATAAATAAATAAATAACAAATAAACAAAACACTTCATTTTGCTACCATACAGGGAGGAAGCCAGAGTGTAGGAAGAGGCCTAATACTTGGGAGGTTTCCTTTCAAGAAAAAGGCCCCCCGCCCACCTTTTAAGAAAATGGAATTTAGGAGGAGCAGCAAATGAGAGGCCTAGAAGTGTTATTTGTGAAGAGGCTGTTCTTGAGCCGGATGCTAAAGTTGCAATTCCAGCCTCAGGAAGGATAGCACTTGAATGGGGAGTTGAGCTTGTCTCTGCCCAGGGTCCTTGGCTAAGCTCACAGTGTTCCTTGGGAAAGAGCTGCCATGGCTTGGAAGTCTGGCTCAGTTTATCTTAGGTGTATCTATCATTCCCCAGGTACATGCTTGGCAAAGGGTGGCAGGCACTCTATGGTGAACCCCACACTCCCTTCCTGTTCTCCCTTCTCTGCCAGATTGCTTCTCCTCTTTGTCACTCTCCCAAGAGGCCCACCATATACTTTCCTGATACAGAAATAATTAAATAGGAAACCAGGAGAGTGGCTAGTCCAGTTTCTTAATTGCAGATGAAGAAGTCATGATGGCCCAGGAAGCAGAAGCTACTCCCTGGAGTTAGTAGCAGGGCTGGGACTAGAATTCTGCTCTGTCCCACAAGAGAGCTTTCTACCACATCCCCTCATCTGCAGTCTGGGGCTCCTGTGGGGAGACAGCTGCTGTGTTCTTCTCTTGGACTCGGTGTCTGGCACCTGGCGAGTATAATGGAATAACTGAGGGAGGCATATGTGAATGGCCCACTTTTGTCTGTTCCTACAAGCATTCCACAAGAGGTAGCATGGTTGTGAGTGACCAACCCACAAACAACAAAAATAAACAAGTGGGACTTAATTAAACTGAAAAGCTTCTGTGCAGCTAAGGAGAGAACAACCAAAGCAAACAGACAATCTTCAGAATGGGAAAACATATTTGCATATAATGAATGGGACAAAAGCTTGATAACTAGAATAGAGAACTCAAAATAATCAACCAAAAAACACCCAACAAGCCCACATGTCACTGGGCAAGAGACATGAATAGAACCTTCTCTAAAGAAGACAGACGATTGGCTAACAAACATATGAAAAAATGCTCATCATCCCTGATCATCAGAGAAATGCAAATCAAAACTTAATTGAGATATCACCTAATCCCAGTGAGAATAACCCACATCACAAAGACTCAAAGCTTCAGTTGCTGGCGTGGATGTGGAGAGAAGGGAACACTTTCACACTGCTGGTGGGCTAGCAAACTAATACAACCTTTTTGGAGGGAAGTATGGAGAATCCTCAAAGAATTCAAATTAGACCTCCCATTTGATCCTGCAATTCCATTACTAGGCATCTACACAGAAGAAAAAAATCCTTTCATTATAAGGACATTTGCACTCGACTGTTTATTGCAGTTCAATTTACAACCGCCAAAATGTGGAAACAGCCTAAATGCCCAACAACACGGGAATGGATTAGCGAGCTGTGGTATAGGTACACCATGGAATACTATTCAGTCACTGAAAAAGATGGAGACCTTATATCTTTTATATTAACCTGGATGGAGGTGTTAGTAAAGCATCACAAGAATGGAGAAGCAAGAATCTAATGTACTTAATTCTAATTGAAGGAAGTAGATGAGCTAATAAACATAAATAAATATGTTTAAAATAACAAATCTTCTGTTATTTTTCTCTTATTTTATGAAGTCTTCTTCATGAAATCTTTCCCCAGGCCGATATCTTCAAGTGTTTTCCCCACACTTTCTTTGAGGATTTTTATTGTTTCATGCTTTAGATTTAAATCTTTTATCCACCTTGACTCAATTTTTGTAAGTGGTGAAAGGTGTGAGTACAGTTTCAGTCTTTTACATATGGTTATCCAGTTCTCTCGACACCATTTATTGAATAGGGATTCTTTTCCGCAGTGTATGTTCTTGTTTGGTTTATCAAAGATCAGGTGGCTGTAAGATGTTAGTTTCATATCATGGGTTTCGATTCAGTTCCAAATGTCAATATCTCTATTTTTGTGCAAATACCATGCTATTTTGATCACTATGGTCTTGTATTACAGCCAAAAGTCTGGCAGGGTGACACCCTCAGATTTGTTTTTGTTACTAAAAATTGCCTTGGCTATACAGGGTTTCTTCTGGTTCCATAGAAGAATTATTTTTTTCAGTTCTTGAAAGTATGATTATGGTATTTTAATGGAGATTGCATTGAATCTGTAGATTGCTTTGGGTAGTACAGACATTTTGACAATATTGATTCTTCCCAGCCATGTGCATGATATGTTCTTCCATTTGTTAAAATCCTCTGCTATTACTTTCTTAGGGCTTTGTAATTTTCATTGTAGAGGTCCCTCACCTCTTTTGTTATGTATATTCCTAGGTATTTCATTTTTGAAGCTACTGTGAAGGCAATTGTGTCCTTGATTAGCTTCTCATCTCGGCTGCTAACCCAACATCAAGTAGAAAAAGCATTAATTACAAGGAACTGAACTGATGAAATGAAACGATTCTTTATGAGTTTTTTGTTTGAAAAATAACTAATTCTTTTAATGTTTTGTTTTCCAGAGTTGAGAAAACCTGTTTACTTTTGAGCTATCCATACACCACCACAGTAAAGTACACTTCTGTGAGCAACATTGACACATTGGCCTTTCTCTCCACCTGATTTCTCCAGAATTTGGTCTTAATTTATGGCAATATAGTTTACTTAAGTTTAATAAAAATGTGTTGTCTCTCATAACATGACGCAATTGAAGATAGGGGTTATTTTACCAAGGCATTGACTGGAATAACATATTTTCCGCTTTAAGCAATTGTGGTGGACTTTTGAGGCACACCAATTAAAAGCCCCTTTGAAAGACTGGCCTGCTACTTTGTCTACACAGCTCCTTTATGCAGTAATGACCATGGTGAGTGATGAGTGTCACTTTTTGACAGGCCCAGGAATCACATTTTGGATCCTAGAGAAGAGAGAAATTCACCTTATTCATAAAAGTATTACAGGGACAGTCTGATGGAAAATCATTGGTTTCACTTCTTAGCCTTGAGGTTTATAATAGTCTACTCCAAATTCAGGGTGGCGCCTGTGGCTCAAGGAGTAGGTCACTGGTCCCATATGCCAGAGGTGGTGGGTTCAAACCCAGCCCCGGCCAAAAAAAACAAACAAAAAAAATAAATAATAGTCTACTCCAAATTCCTTATGAAAGTTCCAGTAAAGCCAATTTAAAAGAGTCTATATCAGTGTTTCTCCTTTTTATTGATCTTATTGATAAAAAGAAAAAAACCTTTTTATTTCATAGCACACTTAAATTTATAGTTAAACTTCCGTGGCACACTTAAATTATGTTGATCAAAAAAAAAATAGAAGAAGGAATATACTTACTATGCTTTGAAATTCTTTTAAAAATAATTTGGTTAATGATCTTCAAAAATGTTGTGGCACACCTAAGATCCTCTCTCAACACACTGGTTGAAAATTCACTGCTCTATGTGGCCATTCATTATTCTCGATGTATTTTATGCAAATAATCAGGCCACTTATAACACTAAGACTTATTTTGCAAGCAAATTGGCCCCACTAAGATTTATCTTTGGTAAAAATGGTGAATTGTGGACAGAAAAAAACTATATCTTAGAAGAAAACTATAGTACACCTGTTATTAGATTTTAGCAACGGACAGAGCTAAAATCTAATAGCAGGTGTATTATAGTTTTAAAATAGCCCCCCCCCCAGCAATTTTACAAGTTTACTACTTGCTTACAATTTGGACTAAATCCTTAATTCTTTCAAGCCCATAAGTCTCCAAAGTAATGTTTTCAATTTTTTCTTCCATTTTTTTCTGACTCGGAATTACTAAAATTAAAACTGCTCTTTCCTAATACCCTGTGGATAATTTAATAGAAACCTCAGAAAACCCACCATAATCACTTATGTATAAACTAACTTTGTGCTTGCAGCTATATGAACTAATCAAAAAGTTCACGGGAACACCTGATACAAACTGTGAATCAAGAAACATCTGTCAAGTTGCCCCTGTTTATTCTCACTCCCTCTGATGATGCTTTAAGCACAACATCTAAGAAACTTCTCAACTGCCTGCTCTCTGGACTCAAAAACTGAGTGCTGTGTCTATATTCTCTGTAAATCACATAGCATCACTAAATTAGTGACTGATATAAAGACCAAATAGGGGCGGCACCTGTGGCTAAGTAAGTAGGATGCTGGCCCCATATACCAAGGGTGGCGGATTCAAACCTGGCCCCAGCCAAACTGCAACAAAAAAATAGCCAGGAGTTGTGGCAGGCTCCTATAGTCCCAGCTACTCAGGAGGCTGAGGCAAGAGTTTGAGATTGCTGTGATCTGGGATGCCACTGCACTCTACCCAGGGCAACAAAGTAAGACTCTGTCTCTAAAAAAAAAAATAAAAAAAAATAAAGACCCAAATAACTAACTTTTCAGATCCAACACCCTTTGTAAGTGGCTGGCTAAGTAGCTGGATATAGGGGAACTTGGTGACCTAAGCTGTCACCTATTTTAGGAATTATAATCATATGCTGTGTTCTGTCCTGGTTTTGTCTACACCACTATTATAGCATTTGTTTGCCATGGAGTCAGTCCATGATTAGAAACGCCTAAAATAATGGTTACCTAAATAATCACATTAACTGAAGATGTAACCATTTGGCCTGAGGCAGGTCACAAAGTCACTTCCTCCATGTCACTTTCAATTCACCCTGTGTTCCTTCAGCTTCATAGCTGGTCCAATCTCCCCTCACCTTGGGACATGATATTCCAAGGAATAAGCCCCCCTAGCAACATTGGACTGAACTTTTGAACATAAAAGGAGTCAAAACTATTGAGTTTATCTATGATATTTCCTTTGAAAGGTCTTGATGAGAAGGAGGAAATGTGAAAATAAATAAAATTTGAAAGCTGTTGGAACCTCAAAAACACTTTAAGCCTTGAGAGAGATGTGACTGTGGTCTGAGTAATGTAGCACATAGTTGTAAATTCTGTTTCTGAGATCACAGCTTAACTCTCTTCCTCATTGTTCTTTTCTATAAATGACTAGGAAAGACCAGAGACCAGATGTCTCCCTTCTAATCACTGACCTTCGTCATAGGTTAACTGCCTTCTTACTGCCCTGTACCTAACTCAGACCACGTGGTGCCCGAAGACCCAGGACTGTTCCATCTTCAGTGTGGAATATACCTTTCCCCAAAGAAAAAGACCACGTTGAGTGATTAGATCACTGCAACTATACATTAAGCCTTTACACAGAAACATGTTGAAATTCTGTTAAAATTCTCTGAACTTGGTCCATTTAAATGATCCAGACTTCTAACCTTTGGAACATTGACTCCCTTCTCTGGAATGTGTGCTTCTCAAGTAGGCCATCCTCAACCTTTGCCCTCGAATAAGCTCTCTGCAAAGTAGATTTTGACCTTTTTGATTCTTTTAGGTTGGCAGTATAAATCCATAGGGATGAAGAGAACACAGAGGAAGCCATGATGGGCAAGTGATGTCAACATAGTTTCGGAAGATAATAAGATTTTGGAGCTTTAGAGACTCTTCAGGGCACAAAACACTTGGAACATAAGGTAATATATGACAGGGAAAGTAGCACGACAAGACAAAAGATAATTAGAGGAGGGAAGGAAAATCAGTATCAATATGTGGTATAAGATCTAAGTAATAGGAGATCCAGGAAGAGAGAGTTGAAAAAAGAGAGACAATTTTAAAGAATGAGTACAAGAATATTTTATAGGATTGAAGGAAATGAGTCTGTGGGTTGAAAGGAACCCAGCAAATATCCAACCCAATGAATGAAGAAGATCCCACACCATGCACGTCAGCATGAAATTCCAGAATTCTTGAGATAGGGAGAATATCCCAAAACCTTCCAAAAGGAAACACAGTCAAATACAAAAGACTAAGAATCAAAATTTCCTTGTACCTCTCAGTGCAAGAAGGAATGCTTTAAAATTTTAGGAAGCCAATTTATCAAATAATTGTGTAGAGGTAGGATGTTTTCAGATGCACAATGACTTGAAAAAAATCTATCTCTCATGTATGTTTTCTCAAGAATGGACCAAGACGTGCAATTATCAAAAGGGTAAATAAATATGAGACCTGACACAGTGGCTCACACCAACCCTAGCGTTTCAGGTGGCTAAATCAGAGGGGCCTCACAGGAGCCCTCCTTGACGCTTTCCTAGGTGCTAAATCAGGTGGTTAAATCAGGATTTCAAGACCAGCCTGAGCAAGAGCAAGACCTCATATCTACCAAAAAAAAAAAAAAAAAAACCCAAACCAAAAAACAAACAAAAAAATTAAATTAACCAGACCTGATGGCACAGGCCCATAGTCCTAGATACTCAGGAGGCTCGGTTAGGAGGATGGTTTGAGCCCAGGAATTTGAGGCTGCAGGGAACTAGGCTGATGCTATTGTACTCTAGCCCAGACAACAGAGCAAGACCCTGTCTCAAGAACACACACACACACACACACACACACACACACAATAAATATGAGAAGAAAGGTAAAGAGTGAAAACAGGAAGAAAGGGCAAAGCTATGCATCTAGAAAACTAGCACTCAGGAAAGCAGCAAGGAGGACTCCCGTGAGGCCAGTGGTGGGGCCTGCCTGGAGAGGGTGGGGCCACCCTATTGTCCAGTGGGAAGGATGAGTTGCAAGAGAGCCCCAGAAGAATGAGGGGAACAGGTAAATTACAGTTTTACAAAAAGAAAACTAAACAAATATTAAAAGAGAGGCAATTGTTAACTTCTAAACAACTGAAATAATATATAAGAAAGGAAATGTAATTGCTGGTACTTCACTCAGTAGTGGAAAATTGTGATATAATTTTATTGGTAGCTGGGGAAGGAAAAATAAGGTGGGCAATGTTAAGACAGCTAAATCTTCATCTACTGAACTTGGACAACAGTAGCTCCTATCTGAAACGGCTAAGTCAGGTGGGAGCAGTTATATGGAGTTAAATACCAGGAAAAAAATCGAAAGAGTTTGGAAGAGTTGGAAGTTTGAGGAGTAGGAACAAAGAGATGGAAAGACAGAAATGTGAAGCAAGAAACTAGCATCATTTGTGTAAATAAAAAAAATAATTTTGTCTCTACCTTTTCTAAGTTTGGGTTAGGATGGACCCCTGTAACAAAGGAGAGATAAACAAGAAAAAAACAGACGTTTATTAACAAGTGTATCTCACGTACACCTGGGAGACACCCAGGGAATGAGTGATTCTCAGATAGGTGGTTTTTGCCTCAGGCTTAAATGCCTTCATCTGCTGAAAGAGGAAGCAGTAAGTAGAAGCAGGAAGGTAACTCCTACCTGTTTTCAGAGCATCTGCTGTGTGTGCAGTTTCTCAAGACAATCAGCTCAAAATAATCCTTGTGCCAAAGTGGCATATTTGGGGGTGGTGATGTTGCCGCGTTTCTGGTTTCCCACCATCATACTTTGGTGTGATATTTTCCTAAATCCTGTCATTTGTCTTAAGTCTCGTGGCAGAATACCATTTGACTTTATATGCAGACACACAGATACATACACGTGTGTTTGTCCACATGTGTGCTTGTGTGTATACGTAGATCTACATATTCCATCAGTTAAACATGCTCAAAGAAGGCTAACGTATGGAATGTTGTGTAAGGAAATTTCCATCAAAAATGGCTTGTGTCAATAAGCAACAATTTAAGATAATAAGCTTCAGGTCTTTGAAGAAGGGCCTTGCTCACCCCCACACTGACCTTAGCATCACTGGGCACTCTCACCACGCAGACTTTCCTCCGGGCTCTAGTGCTCTGTCACCTGAGCACACAGGCAGCAGCAGCACAGGCTGCCAACTTGCTCTCCAAAGTGAGCTCCAGATCCTATGCGGGAGAGTGGGGGTTATGGCTTTCTCATGCTGGTGACAATTTTGCCTTGTTCGTCCCTTCCTTCATAAAAATAATAAAAATTGCATTTGACAACAGTGTCAGTATAAAGATTAACATACTATAGGCTGACTTCATTAATATGTATTCATTAAGTGGAAGACATTATTCTTAGTAAAGTATCACAAGAATGGTGAAGCATGAATCCTATGTACTCAATTTTGATATGAGGACAATTAATGACAATTAAGGTCATGGTGGGGGTGGGGGAAGGGGAGAGCAGAGAGAGGGAAGGAGGGGGGGGGCCTTGGTGTGTGCCACACCTTTTGGGGGCAAGATACCGTTGCAAAAGGGACTTTGCCCAACAAATGCAATCAGTATAATCCGGTTTATTGTACCTTCAATGAATCCCCAACAATAAAAAAAACCATATTCATTAATTTTGTATGTTTTCTTCTTAATTTAAAAGGAATTAAAACACTTTCATGGGCTCCTAACCATCTCACGGGCCCCAGGCACTGTGCCTGCTGCAGCTAAGAGACAAAAGGTTCCTGAGAATCTGAGGCAGGAAGAAGGGCTGGCCAGCAAAGCACTCTGCCGCCCTCTGCAGGTCCTGGCAGAAAAGTACCAAAGTATCAAAAACATTCTTGAAACTCTAAGAGGCAAGGTCATAGTTAACGTTAGCTGGTATTTGTTAAGGGGTGGCCACACTGAGCAATCTGCAGCTACTTCTTGCTGAACTTCACAGCCTTCCTGTGAGGTGAGCCCAGAGGTTAGGTTTCATGTCCCAAGTTCACACGAGCTGTCAGTAGCAGCCCAGGGGTGTGACAGGTGAGCTGGCCTCATTCTCGCTGTCACTGAGCTCAGTCCTGTGGCTTTTATGGTGCAGATGTGGGCTGTGTCTGCTCCTTGTCACTCTGAGTCCTCCCACACACACTCTGCCTTGCATGGAAATAAATCTCAGGGACCAATAAACGTGACATCAGAGTCCCCAGTGTACTTTTAAAACTTCGTAAACATGTGTTCCTTCCTTTGCAACTACAAAGATCGGAATTTCTGTGAAAGTTTTTCTCCTTCCATTTTAGTTCATTCAGGCTGCTATGACAACAACAACAACAAACCCTAGACTTGGGGGCTTATAAACAACAGAAACTTACAATTTCTCACAGTTCTGGAGGCTGAGCAATCTAAGACCAAGGTGCAGGCAGATTCGGTGTCTGGGGAGGGTTCATTTCCTGGTTCACATGACCACCTTCTCCCTGTGTTTCCTGGTGGTGGAGGGGGTGAGGGATATCTTTGGGGCCTCATGTGTAAGGACACTAATTCCATAGTTCTCACCCATTTCTGGGCCTGATGGGTCTCCATGAGTGGGCAGAAGTGACAATTTGCATTTATATAGAATCCCACCTTTAAGTTAATTAATCAAAATACTAAAGCTACCCTGACAAATCCTCTGGGAAAGCCAGAAAACTAAACTCTGGCTTTGAATCATTTGAAATAATGATTTAGGCTGCTGTGAAATCTCGAAACAGGCCCCCTGAAGTTGACAACCCATCTCTTGCAGAAATCCTCCTCTGTAGGAAGATTCCATTCATATAGTCCAGTGAGATGGTTTTCCTTTCCACTTTTCCTGCCTTCCTACCCATCCATGTACCCACTCCCCAAATGAGAAACATTCCATAATTAAAAAGGAAAAAAAGTCTCTGGAAAAAGAGAGGCGTTTCCTGCAGTAAATGAGAACATTAAAATATCCCACAAAGGGACAGGTCAAAAACGCCCACTCGGTGAACAGTCAGAGGCAGGGTGCCAGGCTCCAGACGGTGGACGCACCCACGCCAAGCAGCCTGGATACCAGCAATCCCACTCTCTGGGTGCCGCATGAGACACTGTGGGAGGCTCTGAGGAAATCACTCAGGGTTGAGGTAGAAATTGGATGAAAGATAAAAATCATCGAGAAATTAATATTTGCAATAACTATTGGGGGATTCGCTGCAATCTGCCCTCTGAGTAGTTACCTTGGGGGGACTAGGATGGAGAGGGAGGTGGGCAGAGGTGCAGACAAGCTCCACTTTATAGTCTTCTGGAGGTCTGAAGCGCAGAATAAAGTTACCCTGAGTAACCTGGCTCCTCTTCCACCTCACGGGCCTTTGCCAGCCCTGAGGGGGCAGGACCTGGCCTTGATCTCTTCTTTCTCTTCTCAGCATGGAGACGGTGAGGATAAAGACCTTCACGACAATCCACTTTCACTTACTGAACGGTAAACATATTTCCTTCCTTCCTTTTTTCCTTTCTTTCTTTCTTCTTCCCTCCCTCCCTTCCTTTTTTTGAGATAGTGTTTCACTCTGTCACCCTGGCTAGAGTGCAGTGGCATCATCACAGCTCACTGCAACCTCAGACTCCCGGCCTCAAGCCATCTTCCCGCCTCAATCTCCCAGAGTGCTAGGGTTACAGGTGTGAGCCACTGTCCCTGGTGTCTTATGGTTTTCTTTTCCTTTTTAGAGACAGTCTTTGTTTCTCTCAGTAGAGTGTGTGGCGTCACAGTTCATAGCAACCTCCAGCTCTTGGGCTTAGGCGATTCTCTTGCCTCAGCCTCCTGCGTAGCTGGGACTACAGGCGTCCTCTACAATGTCCGGCTATTTTTTTTTTTGTTGCGGTTTGACTGGGGCTGGGTTCAAACCTACCACCCTTGGTATATGGGGCCAGCGCCCTACTCTCTGAGCCACAGGCGCCACCCCTTATGGTTTTCTTAATACCATTTTCTTTAGCCTACCTAATTGTAAGAACATAGTATATAATACATATAACATACAAAATGTGTTAATTGAGTGTTTGTGTTATCAGTAGAGCTCTGGTCAACTGTACACTGTTAATAATTAAGTTTGGGGGAAGTCAAAAGTTATATATGGATTTTCAAATGCACAGGGAATCAGTACACCTGATCCCTGCACTGTTCAAGGGTCAATTGTATTTGTTAAACAAACACATGGATTGGTTTCATGACCAAGGAAAGGATTATAAAAATGAGTTATTATTTTCAACTACTGCATAAAGCAAATTCAACAATAGCTGCAGGGGGGAAAAAAAAATAGCCGCAGAAAACCCCCAGGGTGAAAAATAAGAGCAGGGGCGCTGGAGACAAAGGAATCAAGTCAAGTCCGTTCACTCCTCAGTCTTCCGAGTCTCAGTTGCTTTGTGAAAAAATTGAGAAAATTATAAAACTTGTCCACTGTGGTCCCCCCAAGAAGATTAAATAAGATCATCAGTGGAAAAAAGTACAGATTTTTTTTTTTTTTTTTCATTTAAGCTCCTTATCACTAATCCTTCTGCAGTGGTGGAAGTTTATAAGGTACCATTCTCCCCCACCTCCTAATTTGGCCAAGAAACAATGCCCTGCTATTGTTTTTCTGTATGCTAGATATTTTACTGACTCATTTCTTCTGATACTTAGTGAGTACCTATTGTGAAGCAGGGGCTATTTAGACGTGGAGATTTTACTGGTGAGAAAAGCAGACATTGTCCTGACCCTTGTGAAACTTGAAGTCAGGTGGAGGGGACATACTAAAAACAAAGTAAAACAAGCAGAAAATCCTCCTTATCCACATCATATAAAGTGCTATAAGGAACAGAATTCTGATGCTGGAAGGGAGAAAAACAGAGGGGATCCATGTACATTGGAGAAAGGTCCCTCTGGTGAACGTATTTGATGTGAGTTCTAAATAGTGAGAGGGACAGAACCTTTCTAGTGTAGAGAGTAGCATGCGTCAGACCCTGAATCAGAGCAGGCGTGGGAGAAATTCACCGTACCTGCAGGGTAACGAGCTGTGGAAGTGTGGTGTACAATAAGGCCATGGATTTAGGCATAAGTGGGCCGAGCTCGGTGAGGCTTTCTCTGCAAGAGCAAGACAGTCTGGCATTCAGACATTCGCTGTAACCAATCATATCTATACTGAGAATTTCTGTGCCCCAGGAACTTTCCAGTCATTCCTGCCACCGCAAGATACGAATGTTTTCTATTTACTTTTTGAAGGATGTTTGCATTTTTTTTTCTTTTAGAGTTTTAAATATATCCTTCCATTGACTTATGCTTCTTTTTAAAAAATTTGTATGTCATTTATCTTTCATATTATTGTTTCTCTGAATGTAAAGTATCATTTTTTAGGCGTTTTCATGATTTTCTATTCCCTAATAATGAGTGGTTTGCCTGTCATGTATGTAGAGGACCCTTCATTTATTCTGCTGGGAGTATTGAGGATTCTTTGATCTGGGAGTTGCTATCTTTTATTGTTTGAAAGAAATATCGACAGTATCTCCTGCAATGTTTCTATGCCCTTTATTCTAGTTATATGTGCCTTAGAACATTTTGTGTTCTCCTACAGGCCCCTGAACGTGCGTTGACATTATTTTCCCCACTGTGCTTTTGTTTTGGTGTATTCCATTGCCATGTCTAAATTCAGGGACACTTTTTCTGCTGTGTGCATTCAGGTTGTAAATAAATTGTCTGTGTTGGGTATTCTGGAGGGATTTGGTAATTTCCATTTGGTTCTATGTTAGAATTTCAGTTGGGTGAAATTCTTCATTTTCCACCATTTTTCCTGTATTTTCCACTAAGTGATTTAAAATAGCTACATATTTTAATATTTAAATGAAATAAATATGTTATTTATTTTAAAATATGTGTTTGCTAGCAATATATGACTTACCTGTGCATTTAATTACATTGACATTATTATTATTTTATGTTCATATTTTCTTGCTTCATTGCATTTCTTATCTTTTTTACTGTTTGCTGAGTAAATCTTGTAATATTTGATGTTTTTCTCCCAGAGAACATGCACCTTTCTTCTGTTATGTAGCTGGGGGGAAAGGCAGGATCTTTTAGTTTCTGTCTTGAGTTGAATTATTATGAGGTGGTGAATTAGTGAACACTGGTCTTTAATGATAGTGAACTCTGGTCTTGAATTAGTGAACACTGGTCTCAAATGATATGACTTGACTTTTACAAGATACAGAAATATGAAAATAGAAGGATAATATTATTTAGATTATAATTATCTCTACCTAGCTGCCTATGTCTATGTCTCTATATCAACCATTAAAACCCTGAGCTGTCCTGTTATACACCCCCCACACACACACACATACACAGGTAGATATTTATGCAGCAATTCAGAGCTTAAAAGTCTTTTTCATGACTATACCACATTTTATTTATTCATTCGATTGATGGGAATTTGGAGGTTTTGCTCCCTTTGAACTATAATGAATGGTTATTACTACAAATGTTTGTGCTCGTTTTTATATATGTTTTTATTTCTCTTGGATGTATACCTAGGAGTGAAATTGCTGATCATATGTTAACTCTATGTTTAACCTTTTCTTTTCAAATAACCAAACCCTTATATTTATTATTTTTATGACCAAAATGCATTGATTTTCAAGTCTTCTTAAATAAATACCTGTGAAAATAATAGTCAAAAAATAAAATACAAATGGGAAATTTAACCATTAAATTTCTTCCTATTTATACTAACCTTCCTTCTATTTAGCCTATAAAACAAATAAAAAGTTTGAAGTGTTACTAAAATGCTAACCAAATCATTTTAGCATAAATTTAGCACATGCATTTCAAGATTCCACGGCTAGAAATTTTGTTCAGATCAATAGAATCATGCATAACACTAGTAGAGTATATGGAACGCAAGCCATTACAGGTGACCCTTGCCCCATCTGCTCAAATTACGTTAGATTAAAGCTGACAGACAATTCTGTCAGCTTCTGAATGTCCAGTGTCCTTCCCCAAACATGCCCTGCCATAAAACTTTATATAAGCTTTGGTAAACAAAGCCTAAGTTTATGTTTTTAACCTTTCTATAGGAAATGGTCAGTTCACATTATGCAAAAACCACTGCATGACAGTTTCTTTGAAATTTGGTCCACAAGTTCACCTAGGGTTGGAAATTTAAAACTTGCAAGAAAAGCAGAAAGTGGATATCCCTAACCTGAACAAGTAATAATTACTAAGGGGATATAATCCCATTAAAAAGTTTTGCTCACAGAAGGCACAAACTATAAAATGGATAATCTTTTTGTATAAAAACAAAGGACTAGCTGATCAATCCTTGTTTTCTGAGCACCATAACTAAGATGAAATTAAACCTGAATTCACTGTCCATTCCTGTAACCAAAAGGAGAGGACATAAAAATTAATTTGGCTTACTATATACTTTATGGCCATTAATCGAAATGTAGTTATGATAGATTAAAATTGTCTTAAAAAGGGGAGTGATAGCAGCTATCAAAGTAATATTCAAGTATGATTTCAAGGACGCTTTCAGGCTTAGAATTAGCCTTCCTTGCCAAAAACCTCCACAGCTTCATCAAAACCTTCATCAACAGATTTAGAGCATCTATTTTCTTGACTTTCCCCCTTTCATCATACAAGTCAATCATTGGATAGGTCTGACTTCTCTTTCCAAGCTCTCTTGGTTGTCATCACTCCTACCACCACTCTTTTCTCTCTCAAGACCTCGTTCATTACAGGTCTCATTATCACAATTAAGAAACAGAACCAAAGATACATCTGCCTTCCGCCCTGTGGTCTTGTTCCATCTTGAAGGCTGTCTTGATGTCTGAGAAACTCATCAGTTGAGAATTTACTCTTCTGAGCATTGACAGCCATTATCTTATGCACTTCCCTCTTTAATAAACTGATGATTCTCACAACTGGTACGATCTTTCCTTCTTTAATATACTTTGTTTCAATGAGCTCACTATACAGAGAATCTGTTTCTTCCTTTCATCACCAAGTTCTGCAGAAAGGTGTGCACAGTCGGATTTCTGGACAATCCTGATGCAGTGGGTCCCCTCCCCTGAGCTGGGCTGCGACAGACATGACAAGCGGCCACATGAGGCGGGCGGCACAGAGGAAAAGTTAAGGCCAGAGATGTGCAGCAGCCGGCGGCTGCCCAGGTCACACACCCACCCTGGCAGGGAGGTGCTGAGCCGGAGGAAGGGGCTGGGCGAGGGAGAGGGGCGGGACAAGGGGGAGGGGCGAGGGGAGAAAGGGGTGGGGCAAGGGGGAGGGGCGGGACAAGGGGGAGGGGCGGGACTGGGGGAGGGGCGAGAGGAGAAAGGGGTGGGGCAAGGGGGAAGGGGCGGGACAAGGGGGAGGGACGGGACTGGGGGAGGGGCGAGAGGAGAAAGGTGGTGAGCCTGCGCTGCCCAGGCTTGGCACCCGTGAGGCTGCCCTGTGTCCTGTGGGTGGCTTTTTGAGGAACTCGCAGACTGTGAGTTTCCCAAAGCGGCTATGCCATTTTATATTTCCACCAGCAGTGACGAGGATCCTAAGCGTGTGCGTCTTAGCCAACATTTATTATCTGTCATCTAGATTATAGCCATGTAGTGGATTTGTGAAATGGTATTAATTGCTTTTGCAAAAGGTACTCTTTTTCAGATCATTTATATTTGACAACATGTATAGTAATAAATATTTATGATTCAAAAATTGCTAACTGAATGTTTGCACATTTAAGTAGTTTCCGTTTCCATGTATTGGAAAGCCAACCCATTTTCTCCTCAAAGCATCCATGTTCACTGATGGCTAAATCACCTGGTGTGGTTGAGCTGAGCTCTCCGGAGTCTCCCCTTCCCACATTACAGTCACTAATTTTCTTCCTTCCACTTCATAGGCCTACCTCCACATTTTCGTCCACTAATGAGTAAAAATAAATTCATTTGGGTCTGCCGAGAGCTAATCTCCAGGCCTCTTTACCACCCGTTGTCACATGCAAGACATTTTCCAATTCTTTGTGTTGTATTATTCAATCTTAAAAAAAAACTGTATCTCCTTTACTGACTACTTTTACCTTTCATTTGACGATTTTGAAGGAAACTCCAGATGTATTATTTCTTCATATTTTATTTTATTTCATACATTCATGTTTTAAGTATCTGTTTAGCACTCAGTCATCACTATTGAATTATACTTTTTAGTCTGTTCATATCAGAACATAAAGAAAATGTCTACATCCATTTTTTAAACTTGTTCTTAATTATTAGTATTGAGCCACACCCGTTTTATTTTGTTTATTCTCTTTTCATTTTTTTGTTCCTTTTGACTTTGTTATTTCTGCTCACTTTTTCCTTCTAATTGCAATGTATTTTTTAAAGAAATTGAGTCTTGGGGAGTTCCCCATTCTATATATTTTTAGTACTCATAGTTTCATTCAATATGTTCACTATCCCTTGGCTTTTCCATAATTTTCTAACAAATTATTAGATCTAGAAGCTTGATCAGATTCATGTTTGTCATGTTGGCAAGACTAGCTCATAAGAACTGTTTACCTCTGTTAGAAGGAGCAGCATGTCTGGGTATTGTTTAGAGATGTTAAGATTAATTAGTATGTTGAAGTATAATAATATTTTTTTTTTTTTTTTGCAGTTTTTGGCCGGGGCTGGGTTTGAACCCACCACCTCATGTAAATGGGGCCAGTGCCCTACTCCTTTGAGCCACAGGTGCTGCCCGTGCAATAATTCTTTATAAAATTTCCAGTTGTCATTGTACCTAATTGCTTTAGTATTCATCTGAATCAATGGTGTTACAGTTTGCAAGTGATGACAGTCTAATTTTGTCAGAATGGTGTAAAACTGAAAGTTTTTCCATTTAGAACTGAAACCAGACAAGGATGTCCACTATCTCATTATTATTCAACATAGTTCTGGATGTTTTAACCAAGGCAATCAGGCAAGAGAAAGATATAAAGGGCATCCAAATGGGGACAGAGGAGGTCAAACTCTCCCTCTTTGCTGACAATATGATCTGATACTTAGCAACCCCCAGAGACTCAACCACGAAACTCCTGGAAGTTATCAGGAAATACAGTAATGTCTCAGGGTATAAAATCAATGTCCACAAATCAGTAGCCTTTGTATACACCTATAACAGCCAAGTTGAGAAGAAAATCAAGGACACAGTTCCCTTCACAGAAGCTTGAAAGAAAATGAAATACTTAGGAACATACCTAACAAAAGAGGTGATAGGTCTTGTCAAAGAGAATTATGAAACCCTAGGAGAAGAAATTGCAGAAGACACTAACAAATGGAAGAGCATACCATGCTCATGACTGGGAAGAATAAACAATGTCAAAATGTCTGTTCTACCCAAAGCAATCTACAGATTCAATGCAATCCCCATTAAAATACCAACATCATATTTTGAAGAACTGGAAAAAATAGTACTTCATTTTGTATGGAATCAGAAAAAAACCAGATAGCTGAGGCTATTCTTGGTAATAAAAACAAAGTTGGAGGCATTACCCTACCAGAATTCAGGCTGTATTACAAGTCCACAGTAATCAAAACAGCATGGTATTGGCACAAAAATAGAGACAGACATATGGAACAGAATAGAAAACCAAGAGATGAAACCAGTCTGTACTTGCCATCTGATCTGTGATAAGTCAAACACAAATATACAGTGGGCAAAAGAATCCCTATTCAACAAATGGTGCTGGGAGAACATGTGAAAAACTGAAACTCTATCCACACCTTTAACCCCTTATAAAAATTGATTCAAAATGGATAAAAGACTCAAATCTAAGAAATGAAACAATAACAATTTTAGAAGAAAGTGTGATCAACGTCTTGATGATGTTGGACTGGGGAAAGATTTTATGACAAAGACTTCAGCCATCACAACAACAAAAATTAATAAATGGGACTTAATAAGGTGAAAAGTTTCTGCACAGCTAAGGACGCAACAAGTAAAGCAAAAAGACAACCTTCGAAATGGGAAAAAATATTTGCAGAGTATCAGGCTGACAAAGAGTTGATAACTAGAATCTACAGAGAACTTAGATTAATCAACAGAAAAAGAGTAAACAAACCTATGTATCTCTGATCAAGAGATACAGACCAGAACCTTCTCTGATGAAAACAGACGAATGGCTAACATTTGAAAAAATGCTCATGATCCCTGATCATCAGAGAAATGCAAATCAAAACCACCCTGAGATATCACCTAACCCCAGTGAGAAAGTCTCAAAGCTGCAGATGCTGGTGTGCCTGTGGTGAGAAAGGAAAACTTTTATGCCTTTGGTGGGACTGCAAAATAATAAGACCTTTTCGAAAGGAAGTATGAAGGCTCCTCAAAGAATTCAAATTAGACCTCCCATTTGATCCTGCAATCCCATTACTAGGCATCTACCGAGAAGAAAAAAAAAACACATTTTATCATAAGGACATTTGCACTGGACTGTTGATCGCAGCTGAGTTTACAATCGCCAAAATGTGGAAACAACCTAAATGCCCACCAACCCAGGGATGGATTAACAAGCTGTGATATATGTAAACCATGGAATACTACTCAGACACTAAAAAACATGGAGACTTTACATTTTTTGTAAAGTTTTGTATTAACCTGGATGGAGATGGAACACATTCTTCTCAGTAAAGCATCACAAGAATGGAGAAGCAGGAATCCAATGTACTCAATTCTGATATGAAGGCAGCAGATGAGCTAATACAAAGGGGTGGGGGAGGGGAATGAAGGTGCAGGAAGGGGGGGGTCACGTGTACGGCACACCTCTTGGAGGTGGGCACAATTACAAGAGGGACTTTACCTAACAACTGCAATCAATGTCACCTAATTCTTTGTACCCTCAATTGAGTCCCTAATAATTACAAAAAACAAAACAAAATAAAAAGAAACTAAAGTCAAAATTGTTAAAACTCAGATCTTATGGGACTCCACTGCTTTTAGCTAAAGGAGCTACTTTTACCATACTTAGAAATATGTATACCATGGAATACTATTCAGCCGTTAAAAAAAATGGAGACTTTACATCCTTCGTATTAACTTGGATGGAAGTGGAAGACATTATTCTTAGTAAAGCATCACAAGAATGGAGAAGCATGAATCCTATGTACTCAATCTTGATATGAGGACAATTAATGACAATTAAGGTTATGGGGGGGGAAGCAGAAAGAGGGACAGAGGGAGGGTGGTGGGGCCTTGGTGTGTGTCACACTTTATGGGGGCAAGACATGATTGCAAAAGGGACTTTACCTAACAATTGCAATCAGTGTAACTGGCTTATTGTACCCTCAATGAATCCCCAACAATAAAAAAAAAAAAAGAAAAGAAAAGGAAAAAAAAAAAAAAGAAATATGACCCCAACTCTTAAAAAGAAATATGTTAATAAAATTAATAACACTTGTTAAAGATTTTTATCTTGACATTAGCAGAATCATCAACTAGTTTCATCCATTTTTTTCCAACTGCTTCACCTTCCCTTACAAGCAGTGCTATACAAAGAGTAGTGTAGGTCGCTAAACTGGTGCTCAGTGATGGTTTCCCGAATGAACTGTTTTTCTATACACGGGTTCTAACAGTGAAAATTTGTTAAATTTCCCTTACTAGCAGTACCACAGTTTACTTTGTTGTAACACTTCTTCCTCATTATAATCTCATAGAACTTGAAACTGAGGGGTCCCACTCTTCTAATCAAGACAAAGGCATATTACTCAAAATAAACCAATTGATTTCTACATTCCTGGAATTTGAATCTTGAGCAAAAAGACTCTGAAACTAAAAATGTTCAGGGTGATCCCATCCAAACTGATCAGAAACCTGAGTTGAGGATTCCTATACCCTGCTTTACAAACTCTGGAATTTCTCTGACCTCTATTCATTCTCAAGCAGGTCTTTATTCTCTGGTTGATGGTGAATGCTCCACTAAATTTCTTTTTACTTAAGTTAACCAGAGCCATTTCATACTGTTTACAAATACAGAGCCTAGTGGTCCAAAGCTAGTCTGCCTACGCTTAAATCTTTTCTCTTACTTAGTGTGGCTTTGGCTAAATTATCTACCCGGTTTTTAGAATGGAATCTGTAATAGTCTTTTCCTTATAGAATTGTTATGAGAGTAAAATGAATAAATATATAAAACACTAACAACAGAGCCTGCCATATTAAAAAAAAAATCACAATTGTAATGATTTGTTATTATTCCTTAACTGGCAAAAGTATCAATAGCTTAAATTTTATTTTGAAGAAGAAAAGCCTTGTCTAATATTAATAAAGAACACACATAACTATTTAGGCTGTAACTATATTATCTTAGCAAATCTGATGGTAGTCTTTACTTTTTCAAAGTTACTTTTTTTCCTAAACTGCTTTACTGATACATAAGGCATATACCATATGATTCATCCATTTTAAGTGTACAGCTCAATGGTGTATTCATAGATATACGCAATCATCACCACATTTAATTTTATAACATTTTCATCACCTCAAAAACAAAACCCCTCAGACTCTACCCATCCTTCCTTAACCTACACCTAATCTATTTTCTGTCTCTATAGATTTACCTATTACCAATTTTTATCAGAATGAAATCATGTAATATGCATACTTCTGTGACTGGCCTCCTTCACATAACATGGTGTTTTCGAGGTTCATCCAAATTGTAGCATGTGTGAGTACTTCATTCCTTTATACAGCCAAATAATATTCCATTGCATCGATATAACACATTTTGTTTATCTGTTGATTGGCATTTGGATTGTTTCTACCTTTTGGATATTATGAGTAATGCTGCCATGAACATTTGTGTGCAAATTGTACTATGCACATATATTTCCGTTTTTCTTGACTACGTACTTAGCAGCAGAATTGCCAAGTAACATGGTAACTATGTTTAATCATGTAAGGAATTAGTAGACTTTTTTCTTTTCTTTTCTTTTTTTAGTTCTTCAAACGTTTTCTTTCTTTTTTAAATTTCAAATTAATATGAGGGTATATCTCATTAGGAATAATACTCATTGCCGTTAGGAAAGAATCACTGATCCATACAACGGCATGGGTAAATTTCAAACCAATATTATAAATGACAGGGGCCAGACACAAGATGTTGCAAAATGCCTAAGTCTAACTTTATTTATATGATGTTCTTAAAAAGCCGTAACTATAAGGGCCTTTATACAGAAGGCTATGAAACAGAAGAGTGGTTGCTAGGGGCTGAGGAGGGAGTGAAGGGCTTATTATGGGTGAGCATGAGGAAATTTGGGAGGGATTATGGACATACTAAGTCATGCGTATGGTTTGGTTACAAAATAGTTTGTGTTTGACAAAACTCATAGAACTTCATCTTTCAAAGGTTAAATTTAAACTGTATGTAAAATATACCTTAATGTTTTACTGTATGTAACTTGTACCCCAATAAAGGAAAAGAAAAAATATTTATCATGGCCTTGTTGATGATGATGGTGGTGAGAGTTATTAGAACATAGTGGAACCAGGGCTTATGTTTGCATGCCAGTTCTGCAACTCACCTGCAGGATGATCTCAAAAACTTTTTCCTCTTCTTGGGCCCAACTTCCTACATATTTCCTATGAGAAGGATGGGTGGGATAATGATTAGAGTTCCTTCTAGCATAGGCATTCATGATTGAAGAGGCGACTTTTTCAATGGTTTTTATGTTCCCTCAATCTTTGAGACCAAGTAACTTTGCTAACATCTGTGCGGGGCCACATTCTGAGACATTTCCATACTTGACAGGTAGATGTGTGTTGTGGACAAGGACAGCTGGAGTGAATGTGGCCACCACCTTTTTGGTCTTCACAAGCCTCCTTTACCAAGCTGGTGAGGACCAGGCTGTTAATAGCTGCCATCGACAATAACCCAGAGCCTGGGAATGAATTAAAAACAGACAAAACCCCAAACATCTGTCTTGTCCACTCTCAGACATCCTGTTCTGTCTCTCTCGATGGAACATTTCAATAAAGTTTAACAAGAGTAATTCCCATTCTTTAGGCCTATTCCCATGTGGGAAATCATGCATTCCTCACAATTACTGTACCCCTAAATGTAGGTCAGGATGGGCATAATTATTCTCATTCTGTGAATTATTAAAAAGAAAAAGACAGCATCAATGAAAAAATAAAAGCTAAGGTATTAGGTATTTTAATTCGCTACTCTAATGCTGATCTACTAGTATGGGGCAGAGTGGGACTTAAATGCAGCTGTATCTGAGGCTGAAACCACTAATAAGAATGTATCCAATTGCATTCTAGTCAGAAACATGGGAGCCTGTTACTGTCCACACATGTATTTATTCACCCCTCCATGTACCCATCTGTCAACAGTGAACTGGACAGGCACTGTCCCTGCCCACACAGGACCTGCAGGGAATGAGTGTCAGCAGTTACGGGAGGCCAAGGAAATCTTCTCAAGGGCTGTGGTGTCCCAAGGGCTGAGATGCGAAAGATAAGCAGGAGTTAGACAAAGATTTACAAGTAGGAAAGAGCATGACAGCAAAGGAGAAGCACCAGGAGCTCACAGGTCAAGGCCTCGGAGGAAAGGACCACTGAGCAGTGAAAAGGAAACAGAAAATTCCCAGGGTTTGACTCATCTACAACTCTGTGAACTTTTTCTAAGAGCACCATGCAAGGGTTTTGAATAGGTAAGTGACAAGAATAAGTTTTATTTTCCAGATTCTTCAGTCATAGTAGAAATTGAGAATGAATCAAGACTCAAGGCAAAGGGACTGGTTAGAAGATGACTTTTAGTGTAACAATTGTGCTGTTATCATAACAAGGCCCCTGATGACAGTGACTTGAGGCAGGGTTAGAGCCAGTAGTAACGAAGATGAGGAGATGGATTGGAGCAAAGATTTCCTTGTTGTCTTTTATTTTCTCAGCCCTAATGCATATATTTTGTAATATACTTTTCATTCCACTATAATTAATAGATAATAAGTCCTTATAACAGACATAATTTTAAATATCTATAAAATCTCTTATCTGTAGTGTAGATAAGAATTTAAATAAATAATAATTAATATGTATTTTAACATCCGTGTGACAACCTGGAAAGCTAAATCCTCTGTGAAATTGCAGAATGCCTTCTCTGAAGCATTGTCACTACAGCTGAGAACCACTAGATTAGAATGACATTCGGGTAGTCACGTTGTTATGTCTTAGTGACGATGGGATTTGTTGTGTGAGGGAGAGGGTGACGTCAAATATGTTTCCTCTGTTTCTGTCTTGGGCAGAGTGTGGTTGTGGAAGCCTTGTGAATGAAGCCTTGTTATGTAGCCTTGTGAATACAAGACAAAGAAAGTTTTAGGTAGGGGAAAGATTCGTGGGCCTGCCATGGACATACTGAATTTAAAGTGCTTACATTGGAAGGATTAGTGATGAATTATTAATAATACCTAAATTTAATTTCTCCTGCAGGCCCTTCTTGTGTGGTCCTCAAGCCCCTCTGCAGATGTCCCACTTCTCTCATTCTGGATCACTGTCTTTGGATAGCCTCACTTGCTTCAGTGGCTTCATTTTCCATCTGTATAGTAATGACAAGTCATCACTGTACAAATGGAAAGTAAAGCCACAAAGAAGGGCCTGCAGGAGAAATTTAGCAAATGCTATTCAAAAGAGGAAAGGGAAGAACAGGATGAACGGAGGCCGGGCAAGAGAGGATTTATGGAGAAGGAAACTGTTCTTCTGTGTTGGATATAGCTCAGAGATCTAGCAAAATGAGGATTTTGACAATTTAGTAATCTAGAAACAAAGGGGTCTTTGGTCATCCACAGGCACAGCGTCAGTGTAGTGGTGGGACGAGCCTCCTCACAGTGGGGTGCAGAGCCAGTGGCAGCCAAAGAAGTAGTTGAGCGTCTCTCAAAGGGCTGGTTTCCCTATCTGGGAAACAAGGAGGTTGATGCTCCCTTTCTACTTCTGAATCATATTAAATGTAAATAACTTTAATACAAGGTAGAATATGATACATTTATAATTTCAACATACAGAAGAGAAAGGGAGAACTCATACGCTGCTTTTGCTAATTCAGTTGCTTCCATATTAAATGTTCTATTGAACTCATCTCTGCATGTTCTAAAACTATCCAAAATTTAAATCTCCTATGATTGGAAAGCTCAAATCTCAGCATTATAATGGTTCTCAAAGATGTTTTCATTCAACTACTCATCAACTGTTCAGAGCCCCCATTTTATTGTTCCCCCAAGTGTAATCCAAGCCTTGCTTTTATTTATTTATTTAGACAGGGACTTGCTCTGCTGCCCAGGCTGCAGGGAAGTGGCACAATCATAGCTCACATGTCTGGGTGCAAGAGATCCTCCTGGCTCAGCCTCCCTAGTAGCTGGAGCAACTGGTGTGAACCACCACGACTGGCTCATTTTTAAAATTTGTTGTGGAGATGAAGTCTTCTTCTGTTGCCCAGGATGACATACTTGGCTTTTACACTTCTAAAGGAAGATAAGCAGTTCACCAGGGCAACTTTCTGGGTGCTGGGTGGCGTGGACTCTGCAGGTGGGTGGAGCTGAGCTTGGATCCTGCCTCTGCCAAGTTGGTAACTGTAACTACCAGGGGCTGGGATTCTGTTCACCTTGTTCTTTTGACCTAACTATTGTCTCGTATCACATAGTTACAACACAGCCATCCTTATAAATTCAAATGCCTCTATGAAGCTTTTCTTTAAAAAAGAAGGGGAGTGTCCATACCTTTTATTCTAGAAAATGGGGAAAGATACAATGGTTCCCATAATAGCCAACATAGACGTCACATCTGTCCCTTTCTTCCAGTCACACTACTGTTATTTCTAGTTCCCTTTTCACATACATAAACCCTTGGCTTTCTCTCTCTCTTTTCCTTTATACTTATTGTACATAAGAAGAAAAAGCAAAAAGCATGGAAAATCTATTCAAGGGAATTATCAAGGAAAATTTCCCTGGTATTGTTCAAGATTCAGAGATCCAGATGCAAGATATTCATTGAACTGCAGGAAGATGCACAGCAAATAGCACATGTGTGAGACATACACAAGGTGACCAGCCACTTGACAGGCTCCAGACACCCATTTGGTTGTTTCTGAACTGAAACTTGGTACCACGATCTTGACAAAAATAAAAATCTTATTTTTGATCCCAATTTCAACTTTTTTTGGATGATGCATTTTTAACAATTGAGCTAAAATTCAGTAACATAAAATTAACCATTTAAAGCCATATAGTTCAGGGATACATCACGACTTTCTGCAGCCATCCCCTCTATCTAGTGAAACAAATTTTCATCATTCCAAATGAGACCCTTTGTCCCTAAAGCAATTGCATCCTACCCCAGCCCCTGGCAATCACTAATTCAAGTGATTAGCCTCTGAGGGTTTCCCTGTTCTGACTATTTGATATAAATAAAATCATACAGTACATTTCCTTTTGTGTCCAGCATAATATTTTTTGAGTTTTAGCCATGTTGTAGCATTTGTCTACACTTCATTTTTTAATTGAAAACATAATATTTGACAGATATATGGAGTTCATCTATTTGCTGCCTGCCTAGGATGAGTGACGATCAGGTCAGGCTATTTAGGGTTCGTCACATTGGGTATTTATCATTTCTACGTGTTGGGAACATTTCCAGTCCTCTCGTCCAGCTAGTTTGGAATACAATACATTTGCTGCCAACTGTCGTCCTTCCACTCTGCTACTGAGCATTGGAATCTGTACTATTTTACTTTATGCTTGTCTCCATTAGCCAGCCTCTCTTTGTCCCCCACCCTCACCAACACACCTTTCCAGCCTTGGGTCATTAGCATTGTGTTCTCCACCTCTCCATGGACAAATTTATTAGCTTCCAAGTATGAGTGGGAACACGCAATATTTGCCTTTTTGTGCCTGGCTTATTTCACTTAACACAATGACCTGCAATTCCATCCATGTTGGTGCAAATGACATGATTTCATTCCTTTTTTATGGCAAATGGCATCACACACACACACACACACACACACATTTTCTGTATCGTTTATCCCTTATGAACACTGAGGCTGATTCCATACCTTTGCTCTTGTGACTAGTGCTGTAATGAACGTGCAGGTAGCCCTTTAATATACTGACTTCTTTTTCTCTACATGAATCCCTCGTGGTAGGATTGCTGGATTTTATGGTAGTTCTATTTTTCGTTTTCTGAAAAATCTTCATAGTGCTTTTCTATAGTGGCCGTACATTATGTGGAAGTATGTTCCTTTTATAACTAGTTTATGGAGGGGTTTGTCATTAAGCAATGCTAAATTTTATCAGATGATTTTCTGCATTTATTGAAACAAAAATATAGTTTTTAGCCTCCATTCTTGTAATGTGATGTATCACATTTATTGATTTGCATACTTTGAACCACTTTTGTACAACTGGGATAAATCGCACTTGATCACAGAGTACCTTTTTGATGTGCTGCTGGGCTTTTCTTGCTAGTATTTTGTTGAGGATTTTTGCTTATATGTTCATCAGGGATGAATTAAAAACAGTTTAGTTTAATTGTTTTTCTTTCTCGTCTTGGTCTGGTTTTGGTATCAGGGTAATGCTGGCCTCAGAGAGTTAGGGAAGAATTCCTTACTCTTCAATTTTCGGAAATATTTTGGGGAGAATTTATCGTAGCAATTCTTTGAAAGTTTAGCAGAATTTAGCAA
Organism: Nycticebus coucang; assembly: GCF_027406575.1. NCBI lineage: Eukaryota > Metazoa > Chordata > Mammalia > Primates > Lorisidae > Nycticebus > Nycticebus coucang. The sequence goes on along the minus strand of NC_069794.1, from coordinate 92,970,445 downwards.
CGAAACCATCTAGTCCTGGACTTTCCTTTGTTAGGAGACTTTTTACTGCATTAATCTTATTACTTGTTACTGATCTGTTCAGGTTTTCTATTTGTTCCTGATTTAATCTTTGTAGATTACATGTGTCCAGGAATTTATCCATTTTCTTTTTTTTTTTTTTGTAGAGACAGAGTCTCACTGTACCGCCCTCGGGTAGAGTGCCGTGGCGTCACACAGCTCACAGCAACCTCTAACTCTTGGGCTTACGCGATTCTCCTGCCTCAGCCTCCCGAGCAGCTGGGACTACAAGCGCCCGCCACAACACCTGGCTATTTTTTTGTTGCAGTTTGGCCGGGGCTGGGTTTGAACCCGCCACCCTCGGCATATGGGGCCGGCGCCCTACTCACTGAGCCACAGGTGCCGCCAGGAATTTATCCATTTTCTCTAGGTTTTCTAGTTTGTCAGCATATAATCATTCAAAGTAGTCTCTGATGATCTTTTGCATTTCTGATTTTGTTTACTTGGGTCTTATCTCTTTTTTTTCTTGGTTATTCTAGTAAAATGGTCTTACTAGTAATCTCTTTTATTACTTTAAAAAAAAACCTTTTTGTTTTGTTGATTCTTTGAAATGTTTATTCAGTCCCTATTTAATTTCATTTTGTTCTGATCATTATTTCTTTCCTTCAACTGATTTTGCATTCAATTTGTTCATGCTTTTTTCTAGTTCTTTGAGTTGTATCATTATATTGCTTATTTGAAATCTTACTACCTCACACTTCCCTCATAGCACTGCTTTTATTATATCTCATAAGTTTAGGTATGTCATGTTTTATTTTTATTGGTTTTAATACATTTTGGCTATTGTGAATAGTGCTGCAGTTTTTGTTTAAATACCTGTTTTTAATTCTTTTGGGCATATGTTAGAAGTGGAATTGCTGAGTCGTATCATAATTCTGTTTAATGTTTTGAATAACTACCCAACTGTTTTTCACAGTGGCTGGACCATTTTATGCTCCAACAAACAATGTACAAGGGTTCTAGTTTTTTCATATCCTTGATAAAACTGTATTTTTAAAAAAATTACGGCCATTCCAGTGGGTGTATAATGGAATTCAATTCTGGTTTTGAATTGCATGGCCATAATGATTAATGCCATTGAACATCTTTGTGTGTGTGTATAAAAGTATGTACTTGTAGGCCAGTTGCATATCTTCTTTGGAGAAATGTTTATTTAAATCCGTTGCTCATTTTTAATAGGCTCAACTTTCTGTTGTTTAATTGTAATGGTTCTTTATGTATCTTACATAATAGACCCCTATATAGTTGTTCTCATTATTTGTAGGTTCCATATTTATAAATTTGCTTATTTGTTTAGTATATTTAGTCTCCAAAGATGTATGTTCCCAGCTGAATAAGGCATATTCCATCTTCTTGTTTGAGCTTTCAGACAGAGATTACCAGAGAATGAAAATGGTAGAAGACAATGCAATGGACTGTAAGAAGCTTCAGCTGTGGGACCAACTGGATGGAGTTTGGCTTCTAACTCTGGTACCTGTTAGTGGGGCTGCCTTGGACAAATTTCTTCTCTCTTCTGAAATTTGTTTTCCTTTTTTATAATAAAGAAAACAAATAATAAAGAAAATAACAAATAATAAACAAATAATAAAGAAAACAGAATCTACACAATGAGTTATTTTTAGCATTTAAGATTATGATCTCAATCATAATGATGTCAATCCCATTTTAAATATATATATTTGTGTACAAATAGATATAACACACACATATACGTACACACAGAGTGGACAATGTTTCCATTTTTGCTAATTCAGTGTTTGTAGCGACTTTTAGAACCCAAATATCACAAGTAACTCAAATAAGGAGGATCCACTATTCATGATTTGCAACCATTTTCTTCCATTTAGTAAGTGGTCTTTTTACCCTTTGATACGTAAAAGTTTTAAAATTTGATGAAGTCAAACTTGTCTATTCTTTCTTTTGTTGCTTGTGCCCTTAGTTCTGACTTTTGAGTCAAAGTGATTTTGCTTAGTTTAATCACAGTTTAAACAACTATGTTTATACAGATGAAGTCCCATTCTTTGATAAACGGCTACATAATCACTTGGGAGAGAAGGTTAGTTACTTTGCAGGGAGTTCTACAGTTAATGGAGAGCAGAACTGAGAATCAAACTCATGCCCTACTCTAAAACGTGTAATTTTTTTTTTTTTTTAGACAGAGTCTTACTCTGTTGCCCTGGGTAGAGTGCTATGGGGTCATCATTCCTCACAGCAACCTAAAACTCTTGGGTTCAAGCAATTCTCCAGCCTCATCCTCTCAAGCAGCTGGGACTAAATGCGGGAGCTATCATGCCTAGCCAATTTTTCTATTTTTCATGTAGATGTAGTCTTGCTCTTGCTCAGGCTGATTTCGAACTCCTGAGCTCAAGCAAGTTTCCTTATTTCAAGCATGATGTGATATGTATAACAATAATAGTATTATAGAGGATAACGGGACTATCTTATTTCAATTATGTTAGTATAAACCTAAAATAGATGTGATAAATTGGAAGGTATATGGTAAACCTGAGAACAATAATGAAAACCAACTTAAAAATGGTAAAATAATTGAAATATTACATTAGAAAATATTTACTCTCAAGCAGCTGGGACTAAATGCGGGAACTATCATGCCTAGCCAATTTTTCTGTTTTTCGTGTAGATGTAGTCTGGCTCTTGCTCAGGCTGATTTCGAACTCCTGTGCTCAAGTGAGTGAGCCACCGAGCCCATTCTAAAACCATAACCTTAACTCCTCTATAGATGTAGAAAAGTGATAATTATGCTCTATATATGTAGAAAAGTGATAATTATGATGAGCTGAAGAAAAACAAAAAGAGTGATCAATTTTTTTTTTTTTTGAGTAAAAGGGAGAAAGTGCTTTCTTTTTAGGGGACTGTTGTTTGTGTTTGTGAAGATGTGTCCAATGTAGCACATAAGTATATAGCAGATCAGTATAAAAAACAAATGATAAACCCTTAGTACCACTTCAACTTCTTTGTTCCAAGAAAGCCACCTTTAGACCTTATTAGATGTATTTAAGGGTTTGGCTGTGTAATGACTATTCATGGACACAAGAGGGTGATAAAAGACCTCTCTTCTCCCAGTTCCGTAGCCCATCTGTGTTCCCTTTCTTTGAATGCTGTTTCCATTTGCAAAAATAAGCTTAGCTTTATTATAAACACAATTCACAGCACTATAGTCTTATTTAAGGGAAGAATAAATTCTTATCAATTGCAAAAACAAATAAGCTTAGCTTAGAAAATTCAGAAAGATCTTAATGGAGATAGATGAAAATACGGCCTAATATACAAATATTTTGATTTCAAGATTAACTGAAGTTCAGTCCCAGAGTCCTTGAAGATTTGGTGTAGTAGAATTTAAGATTTAGAAAGGATATTTGAGATTATCTGTCCTTTTTTCCTTCCTTCTCCCTCTTCTCTTTCCCTCTCTCCCTTCTTTACTTCCTGGGACACTTTATTAAATGCAACCTTTTCAGTTTAGGAAAGAAAATAAAAATAGAACTGTTCTTAGTGAAGTGGAGATAGGACACTAGAGCCAAGTCTGTGACCTTATTTTCACCACCATGGCAGGCCAGATGTGTGTCTGGGTAACCTTGGGGCTACATAAAAGAGTTTGAAATACCATTGCTGATAGTCAAGTGATTGATAAACTATGGCCTCAGATACAATCCTGCCCCTGCCTGTTTTTGTACAACTGAAATGGTTTTTACACTTCTAAGTGGTTGGGGGGTGAAAATCTAAAGGAGACTATCTCATGACATAGGAAACTATATGAAATTCAGATTTCAGTGCCCATATATAGTTTTACTGGAACATAGCAATGTTTCTCATGTATATATATTGCCCATGGCTATTTTGTGTTTATAATTGCAGAATTTGAGTAGTTGCAACAGACACTGTATCCCAGCTTCTTTAATAGACATAAAATTATACAAGATAATAATTAAAACACAGTATTGTGATTTGTAACAGATATGAGGTACATTATTTATAACATATATGATAATATATGATGTGATATGTATAACGATAATAGTACTATAGAGGATAACAGTACTATCTTATTTCAATTATGTTAGTATAAACCTAAAATAGATGTGATAAATTGAAAGGTATATGGTAAACCTTAGAACAATAACGAAAATCAACTTAAAAATGGTAAAAGAATTGAATTATTACATTAGAAAATATTTACTCAATACAAAGAATGCAGTAAAGGAGGAATAAAGGAAAAAAATGATACAAGATATACAAGTATAGAAAAGAAAAAGCAAAATGGCAGGCACAATTCCAAGCATATCAAAAACAACATTAAATGTAAATGGATTAAACAATCCAATCAAAAATTTTACACTAGATTAAAGGACAAGATGCAACCATATATTGTCAATAGGTGACAATTTTTCTTGTTTTAAATTTTTTTTATTTCTTAAAACAGCAATTATTGATGGATTAAATTAGACTTTTTCAAATAATTGTATATAAGATACAACGTGATTCACCTGGACCTATGAATGAATCAAGATAATTAATATATCCATTACCTTATATTCTTAGCATTTTTAAATAAGAATGTTTTAAATCTACTCATTTAGCAATGTTAAAATATGCAATAATTATTATTAGCTGTAGTCACCATTTTGTGTAGCACCTCACTACAACTTATTCCTACCGTCTAACTGAAATCTTGAACCCTTTGACTAACATTTTCCCTTTCCTCTTTTCCCCCCATGTTATCTTGCCCATTGCCAGCCTTTGGTTGTCATCATTGTACTCAATACTGCTGTGAGATTGACTTTTTTAGATTCTACATACAAATGCTACTGTGTGGTATTTGTTTTTCTGTGCCTGGCTTATTTCACTTGCATAACATCCTAAAAGTTCATCCTTCTTGTCACAAATAGCAGCATTTTCTTCTTTTTAAGGCTGAATAATATTCCTCTGTGTGTGTGTATGTGTGTGTTTAACATTTTCTTTATCCATTCACCCATGAATGGACATTTTAGGTGGCTTTCATGTCTTGTCTATTGTGAATAATAATGAAATGAATATAGAAGAGCAGATAATCTTCTCAAGATCATGATTTCAATCTCTTTGGATATATATACCCAGAAGTGTGACTGCTAAATACTATGGTTCTTCTATTTTTATTTTTTGAGGACCTCCATACTGTTTTCTAAAATGGCTGTGTTAATTTAAATTCCCAACAACAGTTTACAAGGATTTCCTTTAGGAGACATGTTGTTTTTATTTATTTCAATAGATTGAGGGAGTACAAATGGTTTTTTGTTACATAGATGAATTGCGTAATGATAAAGTCTAGGCTCTTAAGGTACCTTCCACCTGAATATTGTACACTGTAGCCAACAAATAATTTTTTATCCTTCATTGCCCCCTTCCTTTCTGAGTCTCCATGGTGCATTAAGGAGACACTACTTTAGGCTCAAATGTATAAATAGGTTAAAAGTAAAAGGATATAAGTGGCAACCATAAGAAAGCTGGAATTGGCTGTACTAATATCAGACAAAATAGTCTTTAAAAGGAAAAGCAGATGACCTGAAAAGTCTGATAGTTACTAGAAAAAGTCTATCAATCCTTGTTCTAGGTGTTTACAATGATTCACTGAGATAACAAGGAAGATATGAAAATATTCATTGTATTTTAAAATATGATTAGTTGAAAATGTTAATTTTTGTTGTATGTTATACTGTATATAACACATGAGTAGTTCGTATCATTATAATTAAATATATGCAATTTTGGTGTGCATGTACTTAAATGTTTTCCTTACTGATGTGAGTACATAAATACCTTAAACACTGTAGTCTAACCTTAGTGTTTGCTAGTGAGAAAAATAAAATCCAGAGGTAAAGAATTGTGTAAGAGCCCAAAGCAAGTTTTTGGCAGTGTCAGCTGAAGACTCCCACTCTTTGTACTCTATCATTTTGCAAGCACAGCCAGACTGTCCACTGATGCCTTAAAGCCTCAGTGTGGGTTACAGATATGGGTGAAGTACCAGAGACAAAAGTATCTTAGGCTGACATTCTGGGGGGTCCACTGACAACAGTCTGGATTCCTCAGACACCCCACCCTGCACTGCACACAGCACAGGGTTGGAAATAACCTTGGAGTTTAAACAGAATATTCAGTAACAAGACTGCTGAGAACTAACTTTCTTGAGTCTGTCAACAATAGCCTGGACTTCTGCAACCCTCATGCTGAACACAGAGCCAGCTATGGTCTGAATGGAATGTTTAGCAATTACAGATTAAGATCTGCTGGGCAAGTCAAAGTATAGAATGGGACAAACAAGGAGAGTTAAGAAAGTTAAACTTTACCCCCTAAGCATTGTACCCATTTCTTTTGTATTTTTTTTACCTTAATGATTATGCGACATTGTTTTTAAGATGTTCTCTTTTGCTTTTTTCTATTACTTCCTTGCTCTCTACTTTCATGGTAAAAAATGACTCCTATCCTTATGTTGAATAATAAGGTTGAAGTTTCTTTCTGCTTATAATAAACTGTTTGTTTCATGCTGTGTTACACATATACACTTTTCATGCTCAATAAAAGATCCCTGGGGTTTTCATTCAGGGAAGCACCTCCTTGCTACTCTCTGAGCATGTGAAGCTACTTGTTTCATTGGCTATTGAACTGCAAATAACTGAGTGTGAGAGTTTTCTTTCCATGCCGCCCCTTGCCAGCTTATCCACAGGTGGTGAATGACTATACCTGAGGTTTCTGAACTAAGACACACTTGTAGTGACTTTGATTCTCTCTATTTGCTAGACCTATTACTACAGAACACATTTGAAACCCTTTATCTGTAGTCTTTGTATGGGTCTTGGCATGTTCTAGCCTTATGCATGTACTTTAAGTTCTAGAGAGAAATTAAAGCACACCATAAAGTAATCCCAATGTCTTCTCTGAGGTTGAGACCATCTCATAGAAAGATACAGTAGAAATATGTACATATCCGGCATCATCCTTTGATTTATGAATGTGGTGCCTGGAATAAGAAGATAGGAAAATTTCTGCAGTTGGCTTTGGACTTCCCGGTTGGAATGATGCAGCTGACTTGGAAAAGTCACAGGTCAAGAGGGGCACACAAAAACTTATGCATATCACATTTTCCAAAAGAAAGTCTAGGATGATGAAAAGATGGGGAATGTAATGTCTATGAAGAAGAGTAGAGGAACTGGGTGGTACTTAGCCCAGAGATGGCTCAGGTGTGAAAGTAATTCTCTTCAAGTCTGAACTACCACATGGCCGAGCTTCATGGCCTGGCTCTACCACTTGCAGGTTCTGTGACCTGGAATAAGTTAGTCAGTCTCTCTTGACAAAGTTCCCCATCCGACAAATGGGCATGAGCCTACTACATTCTCCATCAGATAGTTGTGAGGAACCAATTACATAAGATAAGTGAGAAGCGTGTGTTCAGTAGTAATTCTAACACTTGTCTTCCCATTCTTAGTCCAGGTTACTACCTTATGAGATGAATTCCTGCTGCGGGACCTGGAATGTGTGGACACATTACTGGAATTTCTAAGCCTTTTTTTTTTTTTTATATTTAAAGTGGAGCCAATGACTGACATTGGGACTCAGTAAGAAAACGTACATAAGAAATTAATTTTGGTACCGTGCATACAGTAGGTGCTCCATGGTTTGCTTTCATTATCATGAAGGTTAAGTGAAGTTTTTCATGTTAATTTCTCTTTCATGTTAATAATACGCATGGAATACATATCAAGTTGAAGAACTTTTACTCATTTTTCAGGACCCAACTCCTGTAGCACCCACCTGCTGTGTGAAGCCTCCTCCTACACAGAGGCTTCTCTGCCCCAGCACGCTGAGCTGTCCTTGGGTCTCAGTGACTGCTATTCCCACCAAAAGGAAAGTTGCTTGTGGGAAGGGGCTAAGCTTGCTGGGTTGGATTGATTTCCTGGACTATTCTAGAAGGAGAGAACCAAGGTAACAGCAAACTAGAAATGCATTATTTTCAATGTTGTTTAAAACCTTGTTTCTTTAGGTTGGGTTTATGGGGGTTAACAAGGAAAAGTGTTTTCTATAAAGTGCAAAGAATCTGTTATAAGGTCCAATGAATGAAAGTGCATAAAATAAATAAAAATTAAATAGTTGCTGGGATTTATGCCAAATCTTTTACGGCCATGGCAAAAAGTTACATAAATTATTGGGTCTGTCTATGTCCTTGAGGGGTATATTCCAGTAACAGATCAAGTATCCCCCACGTATCACTTTTAGTGGTTCTCCAATGTAGAAGGCAAGGTGACGGCCAAGTTCACAAAACACAGTCTGGCCTCCTTACAATGTGTGAAACAGCCACATAGTGGAAAAAAATCTCCAAGGCAGTGTTGTTCAAAGTCATGATCCTATGACTTGTTCAGTACAATGGGCAGTCTTTGAAAATTTAACAACTTAATAACACATGTTTGTGTGTTAATGATAATGTGAAGCCTAATCATGATGCAACTGGTTTAATTCTGTCTAACCTAAGATTTTCCAGGCTTATTTAACTACGACATTTGTGTTCATGGTAACACATCATAATAGCTCACTGAATTAAATTTAGAGAAATCACTTTGGAAAACATTTTATAATGGATCAGTTATGTGTCTTGACACTATGAGCATCCAGCATGTGCAGGCAGGGTTGACCTAGCTCAATTATTTTTTCATTTATAAAGATACAATAAAGGATCACTAGAGCACTCTTAAATCCACAACATGGAATAAACTACCCCAAACAGTGCATGGGTAGATCTGCACTTAGAAACTGTACCGGTGCACACAAGTGTGTGCGCACGCAGGCGCAGAGCTTCGCAAGCGCACAGTGCAATACTTCCATTCCTTCTGATTTTTCCACATCGCAGATGCTTTTCATCACTTCACCATATTGGGAAAATAGGCTGTTCTTGTCCTCCTGAGATGTTCTTTTTGTAGAATTAATGTAGTGGAAAATTTCTGGAGCCAGAATTCCTGGATTGAAATTCTAGCTCTGACTCCCGCATGCTGTGCAACCTCAGACCTCTGTACCTACGCGGCTGAACTGCAACCAAAAAATAGCTGGGCGTTGTGGCGGGCGCCTGTAGTCCCAGCTACTCGGGAGGCTGAGGCAAGAGAATTGCTTAAGCCCAGGAGTTGGAGGTTGCTGTGAGCTGTGTGAGGCCACGGCACTCTACCGAGGGCCATAAAGTGAGACTCTGTCTCTACAAAAAAAAAAAAAAAAATCTCTGATATGATGTAATAGTGCCAGCGCCTTCCACAGAGGGTGATGGGCAGAACTAGGTGAATGTAACTCCGTAATTTCCACCTGGTGCACAGTGAGTTCTGAGGGAGAGTTGCTGCTGGTGTTTTCTTTCTGTGTTGCTTACTTTGATACTGTCTATTATTCCTCATCTTCTATTATTACCCGTGCCAGGAATTGTCCTTCCTTTTTATCAGGACTTTCACTTTATTTGCAGAAAATTCTTACTACCTCTCCAATGGTTTCTGTAATGCCTGCTCTATACCATTCATTATGATAAATTCTTGGGAGACGTGTCACGGTGAATAAGAGTGTGCAGTTTAGCAAAGGATACAGAGAAGTGTTCAATTAATCATCTTACTAGAGTCTAAATTAACTATCTATGCAGCTCTAGCCACCCGTGTTCTTGAAGAGTAGACAAGCCAGTGTGCATTTCCAGAAACTCAGGAGTTTCAATCTCTTTCATCTGCGAATTTCCTGCTGCTGCAGTTTACTACGCAGGATACCTGTCTCTGTTTCTGCGCAGTGGGTTGAGGTTCTGCAGGTTGTCCTTAGTTTTGGAGAGGCACAACCTCCAGGTTGTCATGTCTAAAGAAGTCTTTCCACTTCTGCCGGATGGGTCGCTTTTCTGGCTACTCCTTGGAGTGGAACAGGATGAGGTTTTTCTGTTTAACCACGTGGTGGCCACATGGTATCAGATATCACTGGAACGTGGAGAATTAGGTAGAGCAACTTAACATCATGTCTTGAAAGACCCCTTTCTGTGCCTCAATAACAGCACACTAGGCTTCCTATAAAACCTTAAGATTGAATAAACTTTAAAAGGAAACTATTTTTTCCTCTCCCCATGGGGAACTGCATTATTCTGCTGTCTATTTTTTTCTTTACCCCCAGTGGATATGGCTTTCTTCTTATAAAATCACTCAAAATAATAAAGCAAAATCTGGCTTAAAATGCATTGGAATGAAGTAGTCTTTATTTCTTAAGGAAAAAAATCAGACAGATTTTCCACCATAACAGAAATAGGGCTGAGAGAGCATGTGGAGCCTCATTGCTACAGTTCAAATGCTAATTTCCAAACATAAACAAGGTCTTACTTATTGTTTCAGGGGTTCAGGATAAATTTTGAAACGGAGGCAGGGATCAGCACGGTTAGGGCTGTTGTTTTAGGAGACAGCAATTTTTCCAGCTGAGACAGGGAGACAATTGCAGTAAAGGCGCCATCACCAAAATCAGGGGGGTCAAAGCTGCCGTCAGGCAGGAGCATCTAGAATGTTCCCCATGGGCCAAGGGTGAGTTTCTAGGGTGTATCTGGGAGAAAAATCCCTGGTTCAAAGGCTAAAAAAAAAGGGAAGCTGTGAGGTTAAGAAATCAGTGTCACCTAAGGAGGATGAAGCAGATGCTGAAAGAACAAGTTTGTTGAATCCCCACAGGGGCAGCAGGTGCCATGTGGGTCAGATCACCAAGGACCTTCGTTAATGAAAGGTTCACCTGTAGGTGCATCGTGTGACAGCAGCACGGGCCAACCCGTGAGAGTGTCACTTGTTAATATGAAATCGGAGAACAAGGGAGAGAAAGGCGAGATGAAGGGCAGCTGGGGAGCCGTCTGCTTGTGGAGCAGCTGAAGCCTGTGGGTCTCTGGACGGTAAAGAGGTTTGAGGGCTCAACCTGCAGAAATGCAGGGGGCATCGGAAGGAAGAGAAACATGAAGACAAACAAAGGCAGAAATCAGTAGGAGACCGGAATTACGGAATTTTAAAATTATTTCTGTTTCTGCTCTTAATTTAGAATGCATGCGAATAATTTATATTTCTCTTTTTAAATAAATAATTTTTTGGTCTGTTGGACTCTCCTTCGCTAACCTGTTCCCATCAGTTAGTGTCTTGAATAGCCTAGTACTTTGTATAAAATTATTTCTTAGAAAAAGATTGTAATAATCTCTTGGTCCAATAGCGTTTGTGGAATATGCTGAACAAAATGCTGTAGCTGAGCATTACGTTGGAAAGAATTATGTTTCCAATTGAGAGTTCATCAGCTTTTATGATTGGAAAGAGCCTTGAATTAAATACGTGTTTCAAAATTACCTGCTCGGGAAGGCCTGTATGATCTCTTTATTCTGCACGGTATACAGGAAAAGTTCATTTGCTTCTATTCACTTAGCAGTGTAAACTATAAACTGAAAGATTAAAACAGACTCCAGTGAGTGGATACCCCAGGGCTTCTTTTAAGTGTACATTAGTGCACAGTAAATCTTTGCCATTTGAATGTTCTGACGTTTTTATTCAAAATAAATAGTTTGCTGTAAATCTTACATTATGAAACTTACGGTGAATTAGATGATCTCAAGACAATTATGTTGGTCATATTCCTGCTGTGGCTGCTGCTTTTGAATTGCTATTTAGAGACTGGAGATCAGACAAGGACCATCGCTTTGTGTGACAAGAACTAGGCCATTATCCAACATAGACTTTCCCCTTGTTTTCTATCCACTTTACCTAGAATGGCTGTTCATGCCAAATCAACTCTCTCTCTCTTTCAGTGTTAATGTAATTGTGCTGCTATTAAAATATATGAGGGAGGACAAGGAAGTTCACAAACTCATCCTGGAGAAAGTGCTACGTATCACATTGCTGGACGTCACCGTGGTCACCAGAAGGCCAAGGCAGTACTTTGAAGGCAACCATAGTGATACTCAGCAATGAAATGCATAGCCCTTTTCTAGAATGAGTTCATGAACTTCCTTGTCTCGCCTCAGGTAAAGAAGTATTCACAGTATTTGTCTTAGTTGCAAATCCAGATCTAAGAAACAGGAGTGGAGGGAATAATTTTGGAAATTCTCAGAGGAAACGAGAATGGAGGAAACGAGAATTCTCTACTGAACGGAGCAGTTAGTAGAGCACGCGGCTGTCACCCGTAAAGAAAGCTATTTCACAAATCACAGATTGTTTAAGCTTTGGGGTCTGTTCTTGGAAAATATTGGCGTTTATATTTATCTTCCTCATAGAATTTCAGCAATTACTTTAAGGAGAAGATGAATGGACGGCATTCTGTGAAGCAGAGAAGGGAAAACAACCTTGAATGGATTCACTGTGCCAATACTGCATGGATCGTAATGGAGACACAGAGTTAAACGGGGCGGTCCTGACTGTCAGACTCATGATTCAAACTGGGAGTCAATTTGAGGTCACACAGAGGGTGAAAACACTGACCCGTCAGCCCAGGACAGAAGGACCTGGATTATGGTTTTGTTCTGGTTTTTGTTTGTTTGTTTTAAGTTAAGACCACTCCCATTGCACTCTTACTCTTTCTGGGTTTGGCTGGTAAATCAGGAGCCCAAGTTCAGAAGTCTGTGGCTCTGAGGAATTGTTTTGATGGCTCTTTCTGTTCTCCAGCAAATGCTTCTCCTGGAGATCTTCTAGAATAAATGTTCTCAAACCCGGGGATACACCAGTGTCACATGCTGAGATTTCAAGCTCAGGCTTCCGCAGAGATTCAGTTTAATTGGTTATGGGTAGGGTCATGTTGGGAATGGGGTTTTTCCCTCTTCTTCTTATTTTAAGATCCCCCAGTGATTCTGACGTGCAGTGGAGCCTGAGATCTACTTCTCTGGGTGCAGGTAGCCCAGAGGGACCCACGAGCAGAGGGTTTGGAATTAGAAAGTCTTCACCGAGCGCTGTGCTGCTCTGAAGCTTTAAGCTCTTTCTTGAAACCTCTGATCCTGAGTTGTCTGAATCCTCCTGGAGGGTGGGAATGGAGCCCCTCCCTGTGGGGCTGTTCTTCGCTTTCACATTGATAATATGTGCACAGTCGGTGGGGAAGAGTGAACATCAGTAAGTCCTCCTGAGCCTTCGCAGATGGAATCCTGGGCTTATGCAGGAAAGAGGCAAATCTCCTGAGATGAGAAGGTCCTTCCAGGTAATCTGCAACAAATACCTTTCTATAAAGTGACTTTCCTTAATATTCTGGACCTGAGAACTAAGTTTCCATAACTCAGACTGCTGAGATAATTGAGGAAGTTTCCATAACTCAGACTGCTGAGATAATTGAGGAAGTCGGAGGAAAGGGAGGTTTTGTTTTGTTGTTTTGTTTTCCCAGATACAAAGGCCAATGAAACTTACGTCCTCATCGGTAATAACTGAGCACGATCACAAAATTAGATAGTGAGAGATCCTGATTTTATTACTTACAAGTAGGGTGACTTTAAGACACTTTAGTTTCCTCATCAGAGTTAGTAAGAGCCATAGTTCATTCTCTGTACTCACTGCTACATCGGACGCACTGAATGAGATAAAGAGGACGTAAACCCTCTGCACATAGGAACTTAAACCGAAGATAATTGAGGCAGTTATCCAACAGGTGAAATAGGAACAGTAATCATAAAAATACCAAAAAACCCTTAAAAGGAAGATAATTGAGGCAGTCATCAATAGGTGAAATAGGAACAATAATAATAAAAATACACAGAGAAATGGTATTTAAGTCAGATGACAGACAAGGCCACACTTACCTGCTTCTGATAGATTTAAGATGCTGAGTATAAGCTACAGTTGCTTACTTCTGTGTTTATTGTGACTTTGGGGGTTTGCTTTGCTGCCTGTGAAAACTTGCTTTAGCCTTAGACGACTGAAAATTCATAAACATTTTCTTTTTCACCAGAATTCTACCTACCGAGTTTATAAGAGATTTCCTGCTTTTCTCATTAACTTCTCCTTATATGAAGGTTTCACCAATAGGGAGCATTTAAAAACGGATGTGATGTGAAATCATTCATCCAGACTGAGTTGTTTTAGAAATGGAATCTTAGGATCCTCGTCCCATCCTTCCTTAGTGGACACACTTTGATTTACCTTGTCCTGTGGATGTCCTACCTCAGGACATACAGGGGGTGCTGACAGAGAGCTCTGGAACGCGGAGAACTAGTGAAGTGAAAGTGGGTGATCTGAGGGAGACACCTGCTCGGAGCCTCATCCCCGCTTTGTCCCTCCCCACGGTTCTTTGTCCTTCCCCTCCAGTGAGACTGAAAAGGCAAAACAATCGCCTCTTCTCAAACGTGTTACAGCAGAGAAACAAGGACAGGCAAGCTGAGGCAGCGGCTGCTGTTCGCTGCCTTTCTACTTTATTGCTGTTATTAAACCATTAACAATGAAGTAAATAATTCAGGTGGAACCCCCTTCCTGAGGGTCACCGCTGTCTTTCCTCCGGGCTCATAAAGCACCTGACACTTGGCTTCCTGCCCACAGCCGGAAACGCATGACAAACGCCCGCTGACTTCATTCACTTAGAGGACTGAACTTCCTAGAAATCATTACTAATAATAACCAAAATAGATAAACAGAAGAAAGTTTTATATTCTGTATTAAAGGTTATATTCCACATTAAATGTCACTAAATGGGTGTGGCTCAGAATACAAAAGAAAATGAATGAAAAGGCCAAGCTTTCCTAAGTCATAAAAGTGGGTCTCAAAGGCTCATTTTCAGATAAAAATCTGAAAAGCAGGCAAACAAGGAATGAAAGTTGCTGAGAAGATATTGTAGGTGTGTTGATTTTATCAAGGGAGGTAGGATTGAGAACAGCAGAAGAGTAAAGGATTATTAGAGAGGAGACGGAGCCCCCCTTCTGTAAGAGATTGTGGGGATGGTCCGGGCAGCAGGGCTTCCTGTTACAGAGGAACCGTTCTGCCAAAGGCTCCTGGAGGCAAACCGTGCAGCTTTCTAACCTGGGTGACCAGAGCATCTCAGCAGCAGACTCACTCTCTCTCTGTCCCGCACAGCGCCTCTTCCATTTCCCACTTACTTCTCTGACGAACTGGATGTCGGTAGACTTGGCAGTTCCGTTCAGAACAATTCAATATTCCCCAAAAAAGGATATTTGATTTTTGCAGAGATTATGTGCAATTAAGTTTCATATCTCCCTTTTACTAATCAATGGCCTGGCCTTGAGACAGGATAAGCCACTGCTCCAACATCTGCGAGGGAGAACAGCAGAAGTAAAGCCACACGGATGTTCTGGTGGGCTTCAGAGTCTTCCTCCTAATCCTTCTGTCTCCATACGTTTGTCCTTCGGTTAATCAGGATTCTACTTTTTTTAAGTGACAGGACCTCAGCTCAGACTGGTTTAACAGAAAACAAAACCCAAATAAGTCAACCGACACCTGGGCGATGCGTTAAGTCACCCATAGGAGGGACAGGTGTGGATCTGCTCTCGGGTTGTCCAGAAACTCAGTTGCCGTCTCCAGATCTCTCTTCATCTTCACCTTCATCATCATCTGTCACTGTCACTTCCATCTCTCTCCATCTGTCTTCTCTGGGTGTTGTCCTCAGTCTCTTCCACTGATGATGGAGTCCATTTACTCTGCTAAACAATCCGATGCTTTTTTCCATAAGGTACAAGCTGTGGCTGTCAGCACCTTAACTGTAGACGATCTCAGCCTGAAACTTCAGGCAGAGCTTCATTTTTATTACTTATCCTATTCAGGGAATAAATGGCCTAACGAAGGTCAGGGGTCATCCCTTGGTCCAGTTTTTAAGAGGGGTTCCATGGTCTTCTTTATGATATTAGTGGTGGTTTGAGTGAGTTTCTAGAGCTTGAAAGAGAGAGGAGTGGCTTCCTCTGTAAGGGAAAAATAAGCTGAGAAGGCAGAAAAGAACAGTTGTTGACTTTAGTCTTTAGTTTTCATTTAAATCACTAGAGGCAAAGATAGAATTCATGTTCTTTTTTAATAAAATAACTGTAGGATATGACTTTGTAAGTCCAGCATCCAAACATATAGCAATGCTCTGGGAAGTACAGTAGATGGCTACCAAGTAACGTCCTACTCTGGGAAAAATCTAGAGTTTTGCTAAAACTCTGCTAAGGAGGAAAATTTATTCACCACTGGGTTTTAGCATTTTGTTTTGCAGACCTGCATCCAGAATGTAAAAGTTGTTTACCAGAGGAAAAATCTCCAACTATGGAAGTGAACATTTGGTTGTGTGTAGCAGAGAGAGTGGGTGTGAGTGAGTGGAGAAAGGTGTGTGTCACCAGCTAAAAAGGCATTCTTACCGAGAGATCTTTTCTCATCTTCCTCCTATGACACCTGAATTGCTTTAGTGGCTCTTATGCTTTATCTAGCTAATTAATAATGAAGAAATTTTCTGTGCCATGATGGATGACAATGGTAGATTTTTGATGAAACGTAAATCTAGATATTAAGAGGAGTCTTTACAATTATCTGACTTCTGATGGGAACAAAAATACATGTTGAAGACCTAGACAAATGCTTGTTTGTTATATTTTATTGTCTTGATGCTTCTCATGCTGAAAAGAGCTCATTTACAGGAAGAAAAACAAGGAGCAAAATGGTTTTGAGAAACAGTAAAGTATGGACACAGTAAGGGCAGAGAAAGTCTAGTGTTTCCTTAAGTGGAATAGAACATAATTTACTGGACATGTCTCCTCAAGATAACCTCATGTACTTAGGATTATCATGCTAATGAAAAAATAAGATGGACCACATTGAGCATAAATGGAAAGCAGCAAATGTAATAAGAAAATGTAATTGTGTTCATAAGCAAATCAGTATCATTGAATTGTTTGTTACTTGCATGTATTCTTCTGTAAAGCCAACATGTCTCTCTGGAAGCATTTCTAAAAGCATTTGCTGGTGGAGGGAAGGAGGGAAGGATGGAGGGAGCAACTTATAATTATGCCCGTCAGCACACGACTCCCCTTTCATTTCTCCTGTTCTTATTTAGAATAACTTCTTGTTGAAAGTGTCATGGGGATCCACCTGGGCCGAAAAGGATTCTATCTCAGCAACTTCCAACTCTCTCTTCTATTAATTGTATTTTGTGATCTGCTACTTCAGACCAGTCACTCACCCAGCCGGCCTGGCTGCATTTGCTCACCTGTGCCCTTCCATCCAACACTTACCAGCTGCTTTTCCTCCAGCTTGGACCACAGGCATCAAGGCTGACAAGTTATTTCTTCTCAGTTCCTTGCCTGTAAAACCTGCAGATGATGTTAAGTAGCTCAGAGCTAGTTACAGCTGATGATGGATTATTTCAATTTAGTCATTTCTGTCACCTCTGGGGCTAGTATGGAAATGTGGTGCCTGGACGGGAAGGAGCAAACTTAGACATTTTCTCCATAGCGCCCTCTGCAGGACCACGGAGGTGATTCTCCAGTCAGACCATTCCGCTGCTTTCATTCAGTGTGTGTTCACTGTAAGGGACGTTTTTTGTTTGCCATTAACGTTTTCTTATTTTTAACCTTCAAACTTAATAAGTAATTGACCTCCATAATAATGACATGGATTGAACTTATCCACTTAGGAAATTGACACTTATTACTCAGGAACGATCATGAAAGATAGTCAGGAACACTAAACGTGTGTGCCCTAAATTCTGCACCTTCATAAACGACACCAAATGATTTTAAAATAAAATTACTTAGTTATCGAATCAAAATAACTTTAATTCTCAAATCGGAGTTCCTTTACTCTCAACTATTATGCATTTCTCTGCCTTTGGGGGTGTAATTTGTGCTAAATGAACAGTGTTCTCTTTTTTCCTGGTATTACTTGCAGTTTACAGCATTTTTCTTTACCAGTTTTTACTCACAATAACATCTTAACACTTGGTGTGGAAAAAACATTTTCATACCTATAGTATTGCATGATCTGACTCAGTAACTTCCCATTAGAAATTATTTTGCTTAACTGATGTGTGATCATATAGCCAAAGAACTAACCAAGCACTGCAGTTACAGTGGGGAAAGAACAATTGAAAGCTTTAGATATGGTATTTTAGCAAATTCTAAATATTAAATGCATTGTCATAGTGTTTGTTTAAATATTTTAATGTTATCTGTGAAAAGACAGCTCAGGGCTGAGAAAAATGAAGTTTTAGGTCACATTGGGAAGAGAATGAAAGTCATTAAAACAGAGGAAAGGGATTCCAGAATTTGGTACAGAGCACAAGTTACATGCCCTGTGCAAAGTCACTAATAACTGAGGGATCGTACGGCACAGCTGGGATGCGTCATACTAACGTCACGTTCACAGGTGATTGTTCTGGTTGGAGCCCTGAGGTGTGCTGCTTCCCGTCCTCTGGGCTAGAAATTTAGCCTGATCTTCTGTGGCCTGTAACGTAATCAATGCCTTCCTCATGGGGAACTGGAAGGCTCTACGAGGTAGGCCCATACTTTCTTTCCTTCATTTCCCAGCTTTACGGCCTGGATTTCTGTATAAAGCATTAAGGTTCATAATGATCCACTCTCTTCCCTCATGAAACTTATTAAAGAGATGTTTCCAAACCTTGCCAAATGTGCATTCTTCCATATAAATTTTATGTTTTCTTTTTCTTTCACAAAAAAGAATTAAAGAGCAACGCTATAAAAGGTGTCCCATCTAAAAAAAAAAAAGCCTTTTTCTACATACAGACATTTTATTATAAAAGTCTTTGAAGCTAGTTCTACTACACATGGTAAATACCTCTGAAATAAAATTCAGTATAATAAAAATTTCATGTGCTTAAATAATATTTAAAATTTTTTCAGTGTAATAGATGATACATTTCTATATATTTTATACGAAAATTCCACTAGCATAATCAAATATTTGTTGGGTTATTGCTAAGATTCTATAAATGTCAAGAAATCTGAGATTTAGTAAATGTAAATAATAGGCCAAGATCACAAAGGTTTACCTGACATAGCATAATCAAACTTTGTTTATGCCAATGAACTTTATAGAAATAAGGCCTTATTATTTTTCCAAATACATTTTTAGTTATTTAACATATATTGGCATTCTTGAGAAAGTCAACTATTTTCCTGAAATTCAAAACATTTCAGGTAAAGTAACGAGAACATCCCGATGCGGAGCTGTGGGCAGCATTGAGTCCGTGTAGAGGACGGCAGGCTTCCTCCTCCCGGACCAGGGCAGCTCTTCCGGCTGCTCACATGCCTACTCCACTCCCTCCCAACAGAACCAGCAAAACTCTTGTCTTTTAATGCACACAACCACATTTATATTTTCTCATAAAAGGGAAAGGTGCTTCAAAAGAAACCAACAACTTTCTAGAGAAACTTATTACATTTTAACACATCCTATCTTGGCAACAAGGACTTCACTGCTAGCTCCAGTTTGTGACAAGACATTGCAGAGGCCGAGTTTACAACAGTCAACTGGAATTTTACTCAAGGAGACTCTTGTCAACAAATGGCGATTGAGCTGGTCAGAGAATAGTAAAATGCATCAATTCAGGGAAAGATAAGAACCTGTTTTTACTGTTATGTTCTCATAGAGTTTCGGGACATTTGGCTCACTGGGGGGTAAACTACTCCAGGAGGAGAGTACAGAGCAGATCCTTTCCTGTCCCTTCTCTGTCTCTCTCCCTCCTGCCCTCACTCTCTCTCTTTCTCTCTCTCCTCCTTTCTATTTTTATAAGTGGCAACAAATAACTACTGTATTCCCCCCTCCCAAATGAATAGAAGACTGGTGCAATCAGAATAACTCACACTATCTGGAAGCAGCTGCCTGACATTTAATGTTATTTTCAGCACAACTATGTACTCCATGTAGCCCAATTAAATCCTGCTTTGGTTTTCAGTTTGTGTCCTCAATTCAAAACTGAGAAAGTCTAATAACCTTTCTCAGTCTATTAACAGCTTTTGACATTGGCCAGTGGTCGTGCCATGGTCTAAATGTGACCCCCTAAATGTGTGTGCTGGAAACTTAATCTTCAATGCAGCAAACAGTGTTGGGAGGTCTTTAGGTCAGGGGAGCTCATGAATGGGTGAATGCGGCAGGGGTCAAGGCCCTAACGTGCTGGCACCTTCATCATGAACTTCCTGGTCTCCAGAACTGTGAGAAGTAAATTTTTGTTGTTTATAAATTACCCAGTATCAGATCTTCTGTTACAGCAGCACAAAAGAAACTAAAATGGGTAGAATTGGAGGTTTTATCAATGACCTCATTTTGATTAAAAAAATGATATCTAAGAAGTAAGAATTTATCTTAAAAATCCTCAGTCAATACAGGTTATGAATGCTCTGGAGTTTACCAGTTAAAAAGTCATCAGTAATTTTTTTTTTTTTTACATGACAGAGAATGATGGAACACAGATAGAGTCATTAGTTTGAGAACTGTGTCCATAATTTAAGTGATAACACTGTGTATGGCATCTTAGCCAATTTTAGAAAGTCTTGACTACAAAGCCTTATGAGTTTTTGTCTGTTTTGCAGAGGTCAGCAGTGCAGGCTGAAAGAAAGACAGACTTCTAATGCCGTGTGAGGGATTATTGAGGCACGAGGTGAACCCTCCAGTGCCAGCACCACAGGGAGCAGCTCGTACGTTCAGAGAGGGCATCGTGTCTCTCGGAGTTTAAATGAAGATAAAAATAAGGCTGGGGTTTTATTGGGGGAAAAGAGAAGATTACTTAAATGGTTTTGAAAAACAGTTTCTGGATGGCTGCAGTGTCTTACAGGAGCTAGCAAGTTCCAACGGGTGAGCGGCAGCAGTTACTAGGTAAAATTCATAATCCTTCTATTTTAGATTGAAAACACGTGCAAAGATGCCCAACATCTCTCATCACTGGGGAAATACAAACAAAACCACAAATGAGGTCTCTCCTAACACCAGTGGGAATGGCTCATATCAAAAAGTCCTAAAGCAACAAAGGCCAGCGTGGATGCGGAGAGAGAGGAACACTCAGTGCTGGTCAGGCCGCAGACTAGTACAGTTCAGAGTATTACAGAGGGGCGCACGTTTTGGTTACCTACTTTGCTTTGACACATATTAAGTCAAAGTTATAAGTGTGCCCTTCACAAAGAACATGTGCTTTGCTCCCGTCAGGTGTGATTTCCCCACCTCCCCTCCTCCCACCTCCTTGATCCCTGCGGAGTTTCACTCCATATGTGCACACAAGTGTTGACAGCTAGTTGTAATTTAGTATTGAGTACAGGTGGGGTTGGTTCTCCCCTTCTCGCAAACTTCACTTAGGGGGATGGTCTCCAGTTCCATCCAGGTTGTTACAAAAGATGTGTCGACAGGCACGCGGGTTGTCTGGATGTCTTTGTAATTGTGACTTGTGCTTCAATACCGTCCAGTGTAAGCATTTTTTTTATAAAATGCCTTTTGTTTCTTTGGGTGAATGTCTAGTGTGGGACTGCTGGATCAAAAGGCAGGTCTACCTGGAGTTCGTTAAGACATTTCTACTACTTTCTGTACACGCTGAACTAGTCTGCAGCCCCCGCAGCAATGAGTGAGTGTTCCTTTCTCTACACATGCACGCTGGCCTCTGTTGCTTTAGGACTTTTTGATATGAGCCATTCTCTCTGGTGTTAGGTGATATCTCACTGTGGTTTTGATTTGCATTTCCCTTGTGGTACCTGCAGCAAGTGGAATTATAGAGAAACACCAGCACACTGAATTCAAATTAAGCAAGGGTCCTTTATTGGGACAGCCAGTCAAGAGCAGGCTCGCACCAGAAAGTCTCTTGACCCCCTTGAAGCAGGGGTGCAAAGTTTTTATATGGAATTTTAAGCAGGGAATGGAAAGCCCTAGCATAAAGCAGAATTTTACAGAAGCTAAAATCTGCAAAGTTAGAGCTATAGGGAAGGGTCTTACAGAGAGAGGGTCTATAAACTGCACACAGACAGACCAGACATACTTGTGACAAGATTGTGGTTTCCACAAGATTTTTTTAGCTGTCAAAGGATTTTGCGGCTTTTAGCTGAATTTCCTTCCTGTTTTTGCAGGGTCACTGCTCGCTCAAGAGGCTATTTTGTTTACAAAGGATGGGGGTGGGGAGCTGCAAGCTCTTAACAAAATGGAGTAAGTCTGGTTCACTTGCTCAAAATGAAAGGAGTTAGGGCATAATAACCTGATGATTAGAGATGCTGGGAGTCTTTGCATGTATTTTTTTGGCCTGAAGTAAATAAGCAATTTATAAAATTAAAAAAAGGTATTGATCTAATTTTAAAGGAAAAATGTAAATTATTTTCACGAAAGAGGAAGGGTCCTTCAAATAAAAACTTGTAATCTTAAAGTCATAGTAGGCTTTTGTAGTTTTGTATTAGCCTTGCAAAAAAGTTCCCAGAATAGGTTTCTGTGACCTGAGTCTTTTCTCTATGGCCCCCAAACTCCAAAACGGTGTGTATGACAAAAATGACTCCATTCCGTATGATCACTTTTCACAAGTTGTCAACAAAGAAGTTTGGTGGCCACAGTCCTGACTGGTGTAGACTGAGACCTTCCACCTGATACTGGAATTTCAGTGTTAACACCAGGAATGTCAGGGAAATCCCAGGGAAAAGTAGTTGAATAGATTGTTCTCCAATGAACTGACATCATGCTGGGTCACGGTTAACTCAGCAAGAAAAATATAAGCTCCTTCCAGGTAAAGGACAAGAGAAGTCTGTGCCTGATTAGGACACATATTAAGAAGAGGGTGTAGTTCTGAATGGCATGTCAGGGAAGAATGTCATTGCTTTTGGACCAGAAGGAATAAAGCAGTTAAGGACACCCAGATTGCAGTGAGGGAAGCAGGGCCAATAGCGCGCGGGCACACACACACACACACACACACACACACACACACACACTCACACACGATATCAGTAGGCTACATGCCATGCCTGGTTTCAATGACAAATATCTGGTGACTGCTGCTGAGCCACTGTGAACAGTTGAGCTCTCCAACTCCAGATCTTCATCGTATGTTACAGAGAAACATTAGCGTCTCCTATACAGGCAGAGCTGATTACATTTCCACCGGCTCTCTCCAAGGTAATTTAAACTACCTGTAAACTGCGGCATCTGGGCTCACAGGTTATGCTCTGTGTACCGTCCTTCCAGACGCTCTTCAAGAATGCATCTGTATTGAGAGGAGGGAACGAAATGTCTTATAATTATTTAACTCTTATTTTTGGTAAATACTCCCACATTTAATGCATATAGCTATAGAAATAAAATACCATTATCACGTCCAGTGGCCAAATGAAGAATCTGAATCACAGAATGATTATGTTGCTCTTGCCCAAGTTCAGTTTATTGGAAATGGGTAAAGACAGCGCTTGAACCTGGCTGTTCTGCTTCCGGAGCCCACACACGTAGATCCCAAACATTATCAGGTAGCTGAAAAGAAAGTGAAAAATGTTAATCTTTACATGAGGGAGAACTCATAAAAGATAAGACACTCAGACTTCTCACTTCAGAGGGCAAGTGCGTATCTGTGTTTTATTTAGCAAGACTGAATTAAGAATTCAAATCTCATCCTGGGCTATAACTTCCCGGGTTTTTTGCTATGTCTACACAGTGGCAGCAGGCTTGTCTGAACAGGGTTTGGAAGAATAAACAATCCAGATAGTCTAGTTCCGAATTGGTCTTGCAGGTCTGAGCTCTTTGAATTTGCTCTTCTCTCTGCTTAAATCCACTGGTAAATTACAAATCTCTACTGTACTTTGTTCTGCACTGATATATTGCAAGGATTCAATCAAAATAAACCTTTACTGTCTTGAATAGACCATGTTTATATTAATATTTGAGGAAACATCTTTACCCTCTGGGTGAATATATTTTGACATAAAAGTGGAAAAAACACAAAGCAACTGACATTTCTCAATTTACATTTTTTCACACATATTTCTATACCAATCCTATGAATGAAGTACTATTAAATTTCTATCTTAGAAATGAATAAACTGAGGTATAGCTGTTAAGTGATGTGGCCAAAGTCACAGGCCTTGAATTCCAACCCAGGCAGTCTGGGTATACAACTGTGCCCTCACCACGCTATTTCCATATTGCTTGCTTTATAAGTCAGTCAATATATGCTTAATCAATGAATTGATTAAGGCTTAGCAGTAATTGAGATCTTTTATGTGTTAGGTAAACAGCATTTAATTTCCTGAAATATTATTTTATTTGACACTGTAAGGTAGGTGAGAGCCATTCCATTTAACATTTATTTATTTCTCTGAACCTTATAATCCTTGTTTCTATAAATGGAGACCCAGATAAATCAAGACATACAACTGGTAAGAAGAACTCTCTCTAAACAATAAATAATGTTACCCTTTTTACTTTTTTCAAGAATCACCTAATTTTTAAAATTAGGGAAAACATTCCATCCTCAAATGGTATCTGAGTAAAAGCCCTTTTGCAATGTCTCTTAAATTTCTACAAAATTCATGTCAGAAGAAACAGCATGTCACAGCATATCTTTTATTTTTTTTTTAATGTAAAGATCTCTTTCATGCTAAGGTAGAGTGAAGCTGTATACCCTGAAGATTACTGAATACTTTTTTGTGGTACACACGCACACACACACAGGCATATATTTAAGCATAAAACAAGAAATAAACAATAAATAAATAGTGGGAGACTTCTCAAGTGTGAGGTACAAATTGTTAGCACAGAGTATACAGCAAACCACAAAGGACAATGGGATCTGTTTGCCAACATATTAGTGTCACTGTGGAATGGTTAGATATGTGACAGAGGACTTGTCAGAATGTCATCTAATTTAAAAGTATGTTTCTGAGCAGGTCTCCCATTTCTTGGTAAATGATTATGCAGTCATCTGACAATCTGTATCATCGGCTGATTTTGCCCTTGCACTTGCACAGACCTGGGCGGTGCAGCCTACTGCACACCTGCCCTGAATTGCTGTGGCCTGTTGCTCGTATGGCCACAAACCTGTAGGGCACGTTACCTGAGTGAATGCTGCAGGCAGTTGTAACACAGTTGTAAGCATTTGTACATCTAAACAGATCTAAACAGAGAAAAGATACAGTACAGTATTATCACCTTATGGAACCACCACTATTGTACATGGGATTCATTGCTGATGGGACTTGGGTGTATAAGGTAAATGTAAAATGTGTACCTACAGACACACTTACTGGACTTGCTATATGACAAGCGCTGCTGGATTCTGAGAATACAGAGAGAAATAGGACATATACTTTCCTTTCTCTTTAATATTTCAAGTAAATGTTGATCGTAAACCTGTTATATTACAGTCTCTATGTCATTTCATAAATATCTAACTATTTTCTCCTAATCTTTTCTCATGAAAATTGAGAACTCATTAAAGAAATAACAGAGACTTTATTAAAATGAGTAGAGCCTATACTTGGGCTTTAAAACAAAAACCAAACAAATAAACAAAAATCTTGCATCATACTGGAAGAGGTCCAGGGCACCCTCTTTCCCACGAATGACTATTTTACGTAAGAATAAGACTTAAATTTCCAACTGTGAAGCTGTGATCAGTGTCAATAGCCCTACTGAGGGCATGAAGAGCAGCGCTTTCCTCTCCCCCACAGACGCTGCCCTGTTTTCCTCCAGAGGCTGTGTGTTAGCAGGTGAGTTGTTTCCCAAGGACCAGATGGATTTCTGGTGCTACGTCCACATCCTGCCTCATCCCCCCTGAGCCCGTGAAGCCAGCCTTAGAGCAGGAGCCAGTTTTAGAGCTAGAGCTGTGAGGGTCTAGACACTCACCGTCCTGCCCCTCTGCTTTGGGCCGGGAGACGTGGCTCAGGAGACCCTTGGAAGGCCGAGTCCACTCGGAGTCCCCCAGCAGTGGCCGGTGTCCACCGTTAGTGTTTCTCACGGGCTCTGCCGTCTGTGGCAGAAAGTGTATTGAAAGCCTAGAAATAGTCCATCTTTCTCATATTCTTTGAGCTTGGAAACAAAACAGGGACTGGACTAGCTCGTTCATCTTTTTAAAAACATTATTAGGATCTACACTTCTAGGAGTACCCACTTTTGCCAAACTTTTTGCTATTGAGAGTCGTTAATGCCAAATAGTGAGTGCCTCCCTCTAAGTCTCTGAGCGCCTCTAAAATTAAGAAGAAGGAACATTTAAAGATATATCCCTTTGTGTGTGTTGTCTAAAAAGAAATGTTGGCAGAGGGGGAAGACTTATTGGCTTATCTGGTTCATTTTAACCTCCCAGCTTAACATTTTCATTTGTAATGTGCAAGCTACTTGGAGCTGAACTGCACATTTTCCTTTAGCACTCCAGCACGCTCTTGGAACAAAGTGAACCGGCAAATGATTTTGCCCTTTCGTGAATAAAAGAAGGGTTAGGGGAAAAAAAGGTTTATTTAATGAACATTTTATGAAAGTTGAACTACTTTCTTATAATACTTCTGATCTTGAGAGTCAAAATAAGACCTTCCCATCTTTAATACATAAAAGGATACGTGTCAAATAGTTAATGCAATTAATGAGTTTCTATAGCTACTTATAAAGTACCTATATTGGAATTAAATATAGGTATTTTAGTTAATTTTAGAAGTGTTCTAGGATCCGCCAGACTTTATTGTGATTATTTTAAAAACAATGAAATAGATAATATAAGTAACCAAAGACAGTGACTGCTCTGTATTTATTTCATTGTACTCTTTGGCTCATTTCAGTATTCCCAGCTGGTTGTTCTCCCTCAGTCCTCTACCTGCAGGTGGGAGTTTTCAGTTTTCCAATTGATCCTGAAACTAAGTACGCTCCCTCCTAGATTAGAGACTGATGACAGAGAAGTTGCCGTGTATAAATGCACATTCCCTGCTGCCAGCAGTGCCCCTCACGTAGATGGCAAGTGTGATGGCCACCCACATGTATGAGCATTTATAAAATGGGGGTAAGATCATGCTTTCATGGTGAAAGGTAATTACAGCCTCTGATGATTTTGATGAAGTCCCATTATTAGTTTCTTGTTTTCTTTAGGTTGGAGATAGAAATTTCTTCCTAATGTACTTAAGAAAATGTCACATGAGAAGGGATTAAGAAAGATGTAAGGAAGGAGATTTCAGATTATAATGACACAATGCGTTTAGTCTCTTAAACTTAGCAGAAATGATCCTTATTTCCTCAACTCTAGCGTGAAGGGAACATCATCACACGGTTGGTAGTGATGTTTCTAGACAATTTTAAGTTTTACACAAAAATACTAAAAAATAGTCACTATATGAACATATTCAAGTATCTTATCTGAACTAGCAAAATACTTAAGATGCATTGTTGATGTCATTAATCATAAAGTTTATTTCCAAAATAGTTTAACATTTTAATTTTAATTCATGCAGTAAGTACTTTTAGTTTATTTTTCTTAAACTCTCAGCAGTATAGCCTTTGCAAGAATTTTCCATTTATTTGAAATACAAGTGTAAAACCAAGCCATACAAAATATTTATCAGTATGTTTGATAAGCTACTTTTCTCTTTACTTCTTAACTTGCAGTAGGTCAAAATCAAAGAAAGGATGATATGTTTATCTTTTCAAAGATACTAGTTATGCACACCACCACACATGCATGATGGGAGATGGAGTTGGACGGATTAATTTGTAAAGTTTTTAAAAAATAATGATATATTTTATTTTCTATTTTATCTTTCTTTTTTATAATTACAGATACCACTCGTGGTCCTTTCAGATGTCCTCTGTTCCTTCTAGCAGCACCATGCCTCTGGAGGGGATTAACAGTTCTCTTTAGCATATCCTTTAGTATATGTTGACAATGAATTTCCTATTTTTGTTTGATTGAAATGCTTTTATATTGACCTCACTTTGAAAGTTACTTTCACTGGTTAGAGTATTCTAGGTTGGAAATGCATTTTCTTTCGGAACTTTAAATATGCCATTTAATTGACTTTTGGCATCCATCATTTCCTTGAGAAAGTCAGCTGTAAGTCTGAAAATGGGTCTTTGAGGATACTGTGCTCTTTAGTTTTGGTCATTTTTATGTTTTCTTTTAGTATTTTTATTTTCAGTAGTTGTACAGTAGTTAGCCTGGATGGTGTGCTTTGAACTTCTACTGGTTGACATTTGGAGCATAGCTTGATATCTTTTATTAGTTTTAGAATATTTATCACTATCTTTTCAGATATAGTTTTATATTTTCCTTTCTTCTTTCTTAAAGGCCTCCAATTAACCATGTCTGTCCCTTTTTATTCCATACCCCATAGTCTTGATGTTAATTCTTCTTTCAATGTATTTTTGACCTATGTTTGCTCTCTGTGCTATAATTTGGATATTTTATTTATAGCCTCTTTTTTGTCCCATATCCGATCTGCTGTTAAATTAATTTCTTGAGTTACTAGTTTCAATTATTGCATTTTTTTACTTTAGGTATTTTCATTTTATTCATTTTCTGAGATTTTAGATCCTTTACAAAATTTTACATTTTCCTATCTAATTTTTGAATATTATGGAACATCACATTTTTAAAAATCTGGGGCTGGTAACTTAGATAACTGGGCTATATGTTGATTTGTATTTCTTAATTTTTGTTCTTAGAATGCCTCATTTTGAATATTTGAAGATGAAAAATGTGTATGAAAAATTATAGAAGCTTTATCATCCTTTTTTAGAGAGGACATACCCTATTCTTTGGGAGGTAGATAGGATGAGAATAAATCATCTAATCCAATCACAAACTGGGATGACTGCAGACTGAAAAGTATCTTCTTTCCTTGAAGATTAAGGTATTAAGATTTTCCTATTATGGTGCTCACTTCCATCTGTCTCTGTTCCCACAGGACATGGGGACCTTGTGTTCTAGTTGCGTTAGTAAATACCTAGAGAGCAAATGTGAGTTGTAAAAAGATGATTTATTGCTGAGTTGTTTCTCTCTATCTGGGATCTTGGCTCCTCTATTCCTAATTAGCTCTGCAACTGTTCTTTAGATAGACACTGGTTTATTTTCATGTTTGTTTATATTAATATTTTCTCAGATTTTCTAATTGATTTCAGAAGAAATGTTAGTCCACTATATGTCATTCTATCATAGTCAACAACATAAGTCCTTCTTCTTTTGAATTCAATCTCGAAACTTTTAGTTAAAATGTTTAAAACAAGGAAATCACTATCATATGTTATAGTGCAGATAAATTATCATGATCACAGAAAGATAAATATAGCAACTGTAAAAGAGTTTTAGAATATTTAACCTGTGGAATTTTTTTTTTTATTGCCACAGAAGTAACATTATTCTTGCAAAATTGCCAAGTCTTTTTCATTAGGAACTAAACAATCATTTCACAGCTATGTGATAAAAAATAATAAATTCTAAATAAGACCATGTTAATTTGGCACAAATCACTTTTAATTAAGTTCCAGCTAATAGCTCTTTCTTGAATAGCAAACACATCTTTAACTGAACAAACGCATCTTTACAGGCACTATAAGGTAATAGTAATTTGACCTGTTTGTCATTGAGGTGAAATTTTTCAGGCCTCTGTTTTTTTAATTAGTCCTCAATTCTCTTACTCAAAATACATGATAGAAGGATGGGAAAGTGGT
The DNA here is from genome assembly GCF_027406575.1 of Nycticebus coucang. Lineage (NCBI taxonomy): Eukaryota > Metazoa > Chordata > Mammalia > Primates > Lorisidae > Nycticebus > Nycticebus coucang. The sequence continues at coordinate 92,940,833 of NC_069794.1, read as the reverse complement.
ATAGTTCACTACTGTCTGTGTTACATTTACCACTGTTATTGCTAAAATTGCCTCATGCTTGATAGAACATACTTTTTAAAGAATGTTCTACAGATACGTCAAACACTCTATTATTCCCAGAGCATATAATTTGAGACATAATTCAAACTTGTACATGATACATTGTCTCCAAATTGACCAACAGTATAATGCAGCTTATGATTAATGTATCTGCTTATTGTAAATTGTGTGATTTTTCATATACTTGAAAGCAGACCCTACTGTGCCATGTCAATATGACTTTATTTGCATGAAAAGTAGAATATTTGTCTTTTGTGTTTGTTTGTTTTTAATTTACACTGTAGTTTTAATCTGTGCCAAGGAAATGCAGGAGTAAATGAGGGGAATGCTATCTTCCCAGCACAGACTTGACCGTGATTAGATCCCAACACAGCATGGTCTCGGCTCCAGCGTGAAGAAGTGAGAGTAATGTTTTCAGTGGCTGGAGAATTCAAGTTTTTCCCCACTTCTTTCCAGTTTAAGATCCTTATAGTTACAGTGAGGCCCTACTGGAGGCTCGATGGAAAATCATTTAAAGTTTCTCAGAAGACAGTTAAGAGCTAGATCACATTCTTCTCAGTGCTGGTGGCTCATGTGCCAGAGGGAAGTCCTCATTGGTCCTGTAGGCTGATACTCTTAACCTGTCCCTAAGCTGGAAGTCTGATATCATGGTTCTGACTGCAGTCCTCAACACTACATCTACTGCCAAAAGAGTTTGTTGTATGGCCAGTAAAAAGTATGCTATCTCTGAGCTTCAGAAGAATCTACTCTGAAACCAGACTTTCTTTCCATGGAACATCTTTACCATGATTTCCAAGAGTCATCAATAACTTATTCCCATTTATTGCTTAGTAGAATCCTATGGTGTGGGCGGGTGACCCATAGTTTTTACGTCAGTTGGGATGATGACATGGACACATAGAAAGAATAGTGATCTCACTTTACCCCCAAGCTACGTTCCTACTAAGAGCCTGAGTCTCCATGGCTACATAGAGACTCTTTCCCAGGAAGCTCATGGATTTCATCTAACCAGGAATCCAGGTCCTGGCAATGGGCTACAGTGGGACCTCAGCCAATTTCCCGGCACTTCTGGAGGAAGGTAGCCAGATCAATACAAGAAGCCTAGGGGGCCATGGTGGAGGAAATTTGGAGCTATCACCTGTATCCGGGACAGTCCTTGATGAAAGAGGCAATATTGAGGGTCTCTTAACCCTGCCCTAAGGGATCACCTCATTTCTACTCCATGGATCTATATAAAGCAGATACTTTTATTCTTAATTCTTTAATTCTTCCTGACTTAAATGTTTTCTTTCTTCTCTACACTTCTCATAGATTTGACAGAAAACCATTATACTAATTTTCTCTCAGGGGTACTATTTGCCAGGAGTACCTCCTCACAGAACTCCCTGATCTGCTTTAAAGCCTTTCTTGGATAATAAGTTCAACAACTTTTCAGTTACCTCCTCAATGGATCTGTCTCTCCAGATGATGAGATGAGGGTGTGTGTGTGTATCTGTGTAATGTTACAGAGACCTTCTGTGTTTGACATGCCCTCTACTAAGACCATGTGCTTCTCCAGGCATCAAGAATGGTTATAAAATAAGGAAGAATTCAGGAATCTGAATGACTTTCCCTCTTGAAGTGTTCTAGTTTTCCCCCGTCTTCACTTTGTGCCATTTCTATCTGCTACAATGCTCTATGGATGATCTGTGATTACATTTTATAAATCAATATTTTGAGATTAAAGATTTTTTGATGCACAAAAAATACAGTACATTTTAAATTATTAATATTATTTTTGATTGACAAATCAAAATTGTATACATTTATGGCATACAGTGTGATGTTTTGATATATATATGTATATATATATATACACACACCATGTAGAATGTCTAAATCAAGCTAATGAACATATCCATCACCTTACTCACCTGTCATTTTTATGTGAGACATTTGAAATTTACTCTCAACTTATGGTAGGGTAATATCCTGACAAGCTATTCTTAAGTAGAAAATATCATAAGCCTAAATTACAGTTAACACCCAATAAGCTCACCATAAGATAAAAATAGTACAAGTCAAATCATCAGACATTGAGGACCATCTGTATTTTGAAATATATGATATTATTGAATATAATCATCCTGCTTGCTGTGCCATAGATCTCAAACATAAACCTTTGTCTATCTGAAATTCTGTGTACTTTTATCAACAGTTTCCCCATTTTCTTCCTCTCCATCCCCAGCTTTTGGTAAACATCATTCTACTCTCTACTTCTGTGAGTTCAAGTTAATTACTCTACTTTATACGTAATGGAGTTTATAAAGTCCACTTTATCTGAGATCATGTGGTATTTGTCTTTCTCTGCCTGGCTTATTTCACTTAGCATAATGTTCTCCAGACTCATACCTGTCTTGCAAATAATAGGACTTGGCCCTCTTTTAAAATTTATTTTATTCTATTTTCATTTATGATTGAAAGATAATTGTTCATATTTATGGGGTACAACATGATGTTTTGATACATATACAAGTTGTGTATTGATCAAAGCAGGGAAATTGACATCTTCACCAGTGCTTTTGCTGTATACCATAAATTCTGGTGTGATATTTTTCTGTTTCCATTTGTCTCAAGGTATTTTATTTCCTTTTTGACTTCTTATGTGATCCATTGTGTTGTTTAAAAGCATGTTGTTTAATTTTTATATGTTTGTATATTTTTCCTAGATTTCTCCTATTATCGATTTCTAGTTCCATGCCATTGTGGTCTTACAAAATACTTTATATGATTTAAACTCTCTTAAATTTGTTAAGATTTGTTTTGTGGGCTAACATAATCTAATCTGTCCTGGAGGATGTCCCATATGCACTTGACAGGGATGTGTGTTCTATTGCTGGTGGATGGAATGTTCCTTGTATGTCTGTTAGGTACATTCAATGTAAAATGTAATCAAATTTGTTTTCTTATTTATCTTCTGTCTAGATAATCTACATTTGACTGTATGAATAGTAGGCCCTCTACTATTATAGTACTGTCGTCTATGTGGGTCATTATGAAAGTCTAAATGTATACAAAAATCAAGAAGCATAAAATTTTCATGGACAGAAACAAATCCCAGCACCATTGATAAGCTGGACAAGTTAAAACTTACACTGGTGTGCTCACTTCAGCAGCATATATATTACAATTGGAACGATACAGAGAAGATTAGCATGGACCCTGCGCAAGGATGACACACAAATTCGTGAAGCGTTCCATATTTAAAAAAAAAAAACTTACATTGGCAAATTAGAAAGGATGCTGTTGACTGTGTTTCTTGAAAGTGACATAATGAACCATAACACAATCTATCTCAAAATTTTCACAGTGACATATATATTTCTTCCTTTAAATTATTTAATAATTGTTTTATACATTTAGGTGCTCTGATGAGCACATACATATTTGCAATTATTACAACTCTTCAGTGAATTGACCCCCTTATCATTACGTAATACTTTTTTAGTTTCTTTTTATAATTTTGACATAATATCTATGTTGTCTGATACCTGTATAATTACCTCTGCTTTCTTTTGGTTTCCATTCATGTGTAATTTATTTTTTCATCCCTTCACTTTTAGTTTATGTGTAATATGTGAACTTTGCTTGATGGCTGTTACAGGTGGGATTCTCTATTATCCAGACTCTGAGATGGAGCTGAGCATGCTAGGTATTTACCAAGGAGCGCCCTTGGATTCTTTCCTCTGGAAGGGAGAGAAAGAACTGGTGAGAATAGGAGGTTTAATAGGTGATGCTGACCCCAGGGTAAACTTGGCTGAACCCATATGGTGCAAAATGCTGGCGTGACCCTTTATATTTTCCTGATTTGGGGACAATGACTGGACTTTATACTCCTGCATCAACCTGTCATTGGACATGCCCCACCCCAACAGGGGTAGCCTTGGGTGAGGGGGTTCTCTGTAGTTGAAACAATCCCTGAAGAGACCAGTGTAGGGATCAGGGCAAAACCCGCCCTTTCCCTTGATCTGGTTCTCTGAGAGATCAACTCATAATTACAGCAGATTAATAAGAGAAAGGTTTATTTCCAAATGCCATGCATATGGGGGGAACCACAAGAATGATTACTCAATATCTCAGTGATGGTCAGAGACCTTTATGAATGCCTTTTAGAGGGGAGGAGGTAGTATGTGGAGGGCACAGGTACTGCAAGTGGTTGCTAGTGGGGATATATAGTTGGAGGGAAACACATCAACTTGTAAATTAACCTGAGAGACAGTCATTGTGTTTTAATGATTTTGGGCCAGGCCTATTAGCATGCAGTAAGGAAGTTAGCAGGCCCTTTTGGTTCCCAAGCAGGTTATTCAGGCTTTACGTAGACCAAGGAAAGGCCTCTTCCAATGTTTTCTGATCATGAATGGCCCTTAATTCAAAATGAATTTTATACCAAGGAGTCATATTTTGGGGTAAAATTTCCTTAGCACCTTTACAAGCAACTGAAAGCTGTGTCCTAGGCACACTGGCAGCAGTTGAGCTAATCTGGGTGGTACTTCACATTTCCAAAGGAATGCCTTCCCCAGATTTTTCACTACAATTATAGGGAGCTGTCCAGAGTTATTTGTTAATATGGCGTTCTGCTCTTTGTTTTTTACATTAGTCATGGCACCATGGACCATTTCTCTTACTCCCAAAGACTTAAAAAGCATATATTAGTGTACTTTTCTGAAACAGATCTGCCCAGGTTTTCATATTCTTTTCAATTTTATTACCATCTCCTAAATAACCATGGCTTTTTGTTGCTTCAACAGACCATTTAAATACAGTACAAGATTATAATTTGAAAGGACAGCTTTGAATACATAAAACATTATTTTCTTCATAGTTCATTTTTTTCTTTGAATTTTGAAGAAAGAGGGCAGAATCATAGGTAAATTTTGCTGAATAAGTTACAGGCAAACAAAGGAGGCAGGTGTGAGGAACAAGGCCTTTTAGCACCTTCCAGACGTGAAAGTGATCTGTAACCAGAGAATTTCTTTCTTCCTTTCTTTCTTTTTTTCCTGAGTCTCACTTTTGTCATCCTCAGTAGTGAATTCTGTGGTGTCATAGCTCACAGCAAACGCAAACTCTTGGGTTCAAGCAATCCTTTGCCTCTGCCTTCAGAGGAGCTGGGACTATAGGCTCCTGCCACATCGCCTGGCTATTTTTTTAGAGACAAGGTCTTGCTCTGGCTCAGGCTGGTCTGGAAGCAGTGAGCTCAAATAATCCACCTGCCATGGCCTTCTGGAGTGCTAGAATTACGGGCGATTACAGGTGTGAGCTACCTTGCCCCACAGAGAATTTCTGACTGCCTTCTATTAATCACCTTAGGCCAGGTGCTTTTTTCCTACTATAAAACAGTTTTTCATTTATTTTAGACAGAAGTGACACAAATGGGAACAGTAAGTGTCCATGGCTCATCCTGGAAGGGTGGAGAGAGTTTAAAATCTCTGTTAGTTTCTCTGGGGATGTGGTAATGCAGGGGCTATTAGGAGTTAATTTATTCCCTTTCTACTTTATGTTGGGTTCAGAGCAGAGGGAGGTGTGAGTGACGAGGAAGAAAGACCCGTGTGTCCTGCCCTTAACAACTTTGTAATGTTTCATATTTTTCTTAAACAGCATGGTAAAATGTATGGTTATGAATATTGTTGTTATAGGAATTTCTTCCTCAAAAGTCCTCGGTCTCAAGGATTCAAAGAATAAATCCAGGGACCACAGATCAGTGGTAAGACAGGATTTCATTAGACAGAAGGAATAAAGAAGGAATAAAAAGCACCAGAGCCTCTGGGAAAGGGGAAGATCTCAGTTGGAAGTCTCTCTCATGGGCCCTTTGTCTAGGGGTCTGTATCACATTTTGGCCAGGACTTGGTAGGTGGAAAAACATCTTTTCAAAGTTAATAAGTACATTAACAAATGAATGAAATGTAGTCCCTTCTCCACTGAGGGCAAGGTTATTAGGTGTTTGCAGTTTTTGTTTCAGGGAAGGGATTAGGGTGTGTGGTCCCTAGTCAAGGTGGAACTCCCCCCAAAATGTTTCAGGTTGCTTTCTTCGTGACCTTGCTAGAGCCCCTGAGGGTGTGGCCTGGAATGGACAGCCTATTTGTGCCCAGAAATGTTGGTCTGATTTCTGAGCTCATCTGGGCCTAGAGAAAAGGGAGGGGGAGGGGGGGCAGGTCCCTGTACAGTCCTGAGTGGGGAAATCCTGTATCACTATGACTCAGGTGTAAAAGGTGGGGTTCTTAATTTTCAAGTAATTAAAGTAACTATTCTGTTAATATCATCATTACTATTTTGTTGACAGACAGAGGCTGAAAACCGAGTGTGACATTTTTATGTCCATTTTTAGGGCATGGTTTTCTTTTTATCAGTTTCTAATCTAAATATTTAAATGGAATGTTTGAATAAGAATTGGCAGGTCTTCCATATAGATAAAGATCTAGTTATGAGCACTGATGGCAATTAGGAAGTAAAAGGTTACGTAGCCAAAAGTAAAAGATTATTCTGAGGTGTGAGAGGAAAGGAAAACAAAGGCCTGGTTTGTGCAATTGAAATGGCTTTTATTCCACCTGGGTGCAGGTGGGGTGAGATTTCCAGCCAGGAAGAAATCCACACGTGGGTAATGGCAGACGGGGTTTTAAAGGTTGGACATCCGTTGTAAGGGTGGGGGTTGGCCCATGTACCTTTCCTAGGTGGGACATCTGGTGGGAGAGGGTGGGGGGGTGATTCTTTTAGGTGGGTCCACCAATTTGGGTGGGGTTTGACTCTATCAGGAAGGGTTTCAGGGGAGCTGGAGGAAATATTGTAGCATGTTTTATTTATTTATATGTATTCGTGTTTTTCAACCTTTTTTTTTTTAATCTCCCAGCACACCTTGAACATACAATTAAATATCTGTGCTGCACTAAAATTATGTTGACCAAAAAAAATTGTGTGCACCCAACTTTGCAACCATGGTGACCCAACACAGTTGCAAAGGTGGGGGCACACAATTACCAACCCTAGTGATAATGACTTTATACATTTTCCTTCTTGACTTGTTTCTTTATGAACATGGTTCATCTTCTCAAAGTGAAAGACTTGGGACAAGACCCCCACTCTGTCCTGGGCTACAGTGACCCCCAATCAACCGCAAGAGACGACACTTGATGCAATCAGCAAAAGGGTTTTATTCCAGCATGCTGGGGCTTAGCTCGTGACTGTCTCAGGAGCAGAGGAGTTAAGCCCCGAACAGCAGATTTTACAAGCTTATAAAGGCAAAAACCACAAAGTAGGCAGGGGTAGCAGACATAGCAGGGGCTTTAACCATAAAGTAGGAAGGGGGAGCAGACATAGCAGGGGCTTTAACCATAAAGTAGGAAGGGGGAGCAGACATAGCAGGGGCTTTAACCATAAAGTAGGAAGGGGGAGCAGACATAGCAGGGGCTTTCTAGATAAGAAGAATTCTGGTTCATTACTCAACTGTCTTAAGACAAGATTAGCAGTTAAACATTTGCTTAACAGTTACACATTTGCTTAGCCCTTTTATCTGCTTCAGCTCCGGGCTATCTCCTGGAACAGTTACAAAGGGTCACATTCTCGTGGTAGGGGGTGAGAGGTGGTCACATTCTTATGGTAGGGGGCGAGAGGTGGTCACATTCTCATGGTAGTACTTTCTTTCAAAAGCTGCTGTACTTATGTGACTGTTGTTAGTATGCCTGAGTGTTAATGCTCACAAAAATATGTATGTTGTTACTTATTTCATTATTAAAGTGGCTTGTAAAGGGTAAAGAAAAAAAAGGAAAGAAAAAGTAAAAGTAAGAATACACTTACTGTGCTTTGAACTTTTTTCAAAAATAATTTAAGTAATGATCTTTCCCAGCACACCTAAGATCCTCTCACAGCCCAGCAGCATTCCACTGCCACGGCATTGCTAATCACTGATGTATACCCTACCTGTGTGATAGAGAGGTGTTCAGCTCAGTTTGAAGTCCTTCTTAAATACAGGGAGAGGGCAGGGAAAGAAGTTGACATCCAGAGTAATTGCTGATTTTTCACAGACCACTTGAGTTTATAAAATGCCCCCCAAATCCTTTTTCTATGTAATGATTTAAGTGATTTTCTAAAGGCTTCTTCGTGGATATTTTTATACTTGGAGTTTTCATTAGACAGTTCTCTGGAAATAGACTAAAATCTCAGCCCTCTTGAAAAGTAGTGTAGGGAATCAGTATATCCTGCTGCTCCTGAGTCACAGGGGCTGACAGGATGAAGTGAGCAGCGGCCAAGGGGTCAGACTGGGGTTTCCTCCCCTCCCCCAACTACTCAGGGAAAATTGGAGACCTCTCACTTTCTCTATGAAGACCATTCAGGTTAACTTAATTCTTTTTGCTTCTAATCCCAAAGTCTTTTATGCACTGACTGGAGGACTTAACAAAGACAGGGGAAATTTTTCAGATACCCTAATGTCATTACAGTTACCCCTGAAGTTATTGGTTATTTTAGCTCTGAATGCTCAGCCTATGTGGTTACAGTTGTATAAACTAGCTTCTCTATATCAGTAAGGGTTTGCCAAATTCCTCAAGGGTCCCTGGAAAACAATAACAACAACAGAAATCAAATTTTAGCTTACTTTTTCTTTTGCCTTTAAATAGACTTGGTAATCACTCATTCTGTACAGTACTATTAAGGGGCTACTTTTGGTTTTTACTGAAATTGAAGGTAACACAGATAACACTGTAAAATGTTTCAGGTGGCAGTAGTTCCATGTGTCAAAAGTGAAGGTGGGACTTGGCTCCAGTAGCACAGTAGTTAACAGCACTGGCCACATGCACGGAGGCTGGCGGGTTTGAACCTGGCCTGGCCAGCTAAACAGCAATGACAACTGCAACCAAAAAATAGCCAGGTGTTGTGGTGGGCACCTGTAGTCCCAGGTACTTGGGAAGCTGAGGCAAGAGAATCACTTAAGCCCAAAAGTTTGAGGTTGCTGTGAGCTGTGATGACATAGCACTCTACCAAGGATGACATTGTGAGACTCTGTCTCAAGGAAAAAAAAAAGCGAAGGTGGAAGAAAAAATTTGCTGGTAACTCTGAGATGTGATATTTTAATTATTTGAGATTCTTACTGACCCCTCAGGTACCTTCTCCAGAATCTTTTTTATGTTTTGTATTCAGAAGGTGTTTTGCCCAGAAAAATTCTTTTTACTTCTAATCCAAGCCAAGCATTAAGCATTAAGCTAAGCATTCAGGCTTAGCTCTGAACTCATCAAAATCAACTGAGGCATCCTTCTTACTATTACACGTCTGGTTTCCCGGTGTTGTGCTTTGATTTTACTCTTTCTCTGGCTTCTTTTTACTTTATTTTTACTGTATTGTTTTAGTGACATCTGTGATTTGTCCCAATTATATTCAGGAAAACATTTACTTTGATCTCAAGAAAAATTTGGCTTCCCCTCCCCCATAGTAATGCAGTTTTTAAACAGTGTAATTCTTCACAAATAAGGAACTCAAGAAGAACTCTTTCTATAAGAACCAGCTGAGACACTTCACTCTTTGAGCATTTTACTGGACAGCAGGCAAGCTGACATTACTGACTCGCCATCATGAATTTCATTATCAATAAAAAGTGAAAGACCCTTGACAACAAATTTTAAGGCACAGATTTCAGAATTTTAGATGTATTTAGTAATATCCAAAATGTTTTACTACTTTCCACGCTCTCAGCCCAAAAAGTACATAGATTCATCCAAATAGCAAGAAACATACCCTACAAAGGAAGAAAACCTCAGAAGGATTAGGGCAAGTCAGATAACGTCAAGAGAAAAGTTCTTCTCCAGCCAAGCATTAAGACCTTGTACCCGCTGGGGACATTCTATATGGAAGAGTCCTTACTGTAAACGGAAAGGAAATAGACTTATGCTTAAAAGCATTAGAGGTCACTAATGCAAGACTTCCTGAGTGAAGGATTTACAGAAAGGAGACAAGGTGTGTATATAACGTGGTGCCATCAGTAAAGACATGTTTCTTTATCTTATAAACAGGCATGTAATTTGTCATCGATAAAGATAGGTTGTCTGTGGCGTGTTTGCATTGCCAGAATTTATCATCACTGAGTTACACAACCTAAAGAAAATACTTAATTGCTAAAAGAGTACTGAGAGTCTCTGGATTACAAATGAGATAGGTTCCGTAGGTTTGTTCTTAAAGTGAATTTGTATGTAATTTGGAACAGGCACATTTTCCTATTACCTGTGATAGTCTCCATTTCTAATTGCAAGTTGGATGTAAGTTGGATGTTTGTAACTCAGGGACTACATGTATAAAACATATTCAGTGTGAGCTATGTTAGGAATCTAAATTCTTTCACACATAGATTATTCTGAGGAGGGTGGAAAAAATATCAATATGTCACTTTCCAGATCTGAAACTTTAACATACATTTATGAGGTTATTTATTATAACATGTATTAAATAAAAATAAAATATCAACCATTAGAGATTATCAAAGCAATTTTTGTTAACTAACAATTATATATAAATAATTTCTCACAGTTTGCTAAATACAGCTCTTAGTTGTTAGGACATGCCTTTCAGGGAGGAGGTAAGATGGCCACTTAGAGCCAGCTTTCAACAGAGGCTTCTGTCCAGAGGGAGAGATAATGGTCAGAATGAACCCAGTGAAGCTGAAGGTCAGGAACTGAGCTGAGAGAGAAGATTGATGAATTCATGTCATCCCTGCTGAGGTAAGCTGTGACTCTAAGGAAAAAACTTCACCCATCCCAAAGGATGAGAGTCTGTCCCTACCCCCAAGATAGTGGCTTGCTGTGTGCTCTCTATAAGTGAGTAGTGAACAGAAGACCTCTTATTTCACCTCACAGGAGAGAACCATGGAAGGACAGGACTCCTTCTCCAGAGAGATCCCACTGTGAACCTGGGCATTCTCTTACCCAACATGAAAGTTGAACAAATACTTTCCATGCCATTCTGAACTCCCCGTCCACCCTTCCCCATTCATCTGGTGGTCTAGAGTCCTGCCCCCTGCACAGCCTGGAGTGTCTGGTGGTTGTCTTGTGGGGACTGGGCATCACATGGGCTGCAGCATAGAGACACTGAAACAGTGACTCAAGTGGACGTGGGGAGACAGAGGGGAGAGGGACTGCCCTGGTGCCACAAAAGTGCATGGCGTCAGCGGGGCAGCAGCAGCATGGGTGGAGGCAGAGCAGAAGCAGTGGTGTGGGGACCTGTGTGGCAGCTTTTGCAGTGCAGCAGCAGTGGCAGTGGCATGCTCCCACCAGGGTCAAATTTTTGAGAGACACCTCCCTGATTCTGTGGATCACTGGAGGGAGCCAGACCTCACCCCTTGGGGGTACCAGAGGAGGAGTGCAGCTGGGCCAGAAGCACAGACTCTCAGGGAGAGAAATATGCACTGTGACAGTAACTGCTGGCTTGGGAAAGACTCAGGTGGGATACTCCCCAGGTTCCGTTGAGCACTGGAGAGAGATGGGCTTGAGATCCTCCTGCCTGCTTGTGACAGAATGCAGCAGCCCAGCCAAGGAGGCACTCAGGCTCCCCTTTGACTCTGTCAGGCACATATCCCTGGCACATTTGCTCATTGGAGGGAACTGGGGAACTGGGCCACAGCCCTGCCAGGTTACCAGTAATGGAGCGTGGCTGTGGTGTAAGGGGAAAGAGGCATCAACCCCCCTGGACTCTTTGCTGGGCGGGCCTTCCTGACTCTATTGAGTACCAGAGGGAGTCACACTTGAGCTGCAAGTGGACCCCTGCTATCTGGTTGCTGGAGACCTTTTGAACTCTCCCAGTTGAGCAGTGATTCTGCTGTCTGGGATAACTGGTTAGGAACTCTTAACCTGGGCTGGCCACCTGGGGACCCTACAAGGTTGAGCCCTGATAGTATTGTAGTGGGAAGGACTGATTCTCCTTTTCCAGTTATTGCTGGTGGGGGGCGGCGTGTTGTTGTAGTTGCTTGTATCTCTCTGCAGCTGAGATTTCAGCCTAAATCTGCCAACTTACTAGGATTGGATAGAGGCTGCCTGAATACAAGACAGAGCCACCTAGCCCCATCACACCAATCAGGTCCTCAGTGTCTCTGGCTGCAGGACTGAAAGGGACCTTTGTTAAGCTGTAGGGAAAAAGCCACAGTCACTAGCCCCATCTCTAAAGGGCTGGTTAACTACAACTCCCAGAGCCCTCAGTCTAATCTCACCCTACTAGCTTCACTAGCCAAACTGTGAAAAATAATCATGGGGTGGAACCAGCAGAAAAGCTCTGGCAACATAAATAATCATTGTAGATCAACTCCCCCAAGGAACGACAAAGGAGATACAACAGAAGATGCCATTCATAAACAAATGGCTGAAATGTGAGAAGTAAAATTCAGAATATGGATGGCTAATAAAATTAATAGAATTGAGGAAAAGATGGAAATTGAAACCCAAAGACTTGTGCAAAATAGTCTCAAGAAATCAATGAATTCAAAGACAGAATCTCCAAGGAGATGGACACAATGAGAAAAGAGATAGCAGAGTGCAAACAGTTGAAAAAGCTATTCAAGGAGCTCTGAAATACAGTAGTATTTCAGGAATACTCAGTAATAGAGTTGAACAGGCAGAAGAAAGTATCTCTGAAATCGAAGACAAAGCTTTTGAACATTCTCAAATGCTAAAGAGGCAGGGAGATGGAGAGCAAAAACTGATCATTCCCTGAGAGAGTTGTGAGATCGGTCCACAAGATCAAGCATTCGTCTTATAGGAATTCCTGAAGGAGAAGAGGATGGTCCTAAAGGCACAAATGCTCTACTCCAAGATGTTATGGAGGGGAATTTCCCAACCATTGCAAGAGATACAGAAATTCAGATGGTAGACAGTTTCATAACCCCAGTCTGAATACAAATAAAGCATCTTGTAGACACATTGTAATTAACTTTACCAGAGTTAATATGAAGGAGAACATTCTGTAAGTAGCCAGATGTAAGAAAAGCATAACTTACAAGGGGAAAATTGTTAGAATGACTGCAAATCTCTCAGCCAACCTTTTCAAGCCAGAAGAAGATGGTCATAGACCTTCAATCTCCTAAAAGAAACAAACAAAACTTTCATCCCAGGATCCTGTATCCAGCTAAACTGAATTTCATTTGTGATAGAGAAATCAAATACTTTGCCAACTTACACATGTTGAAGAAATTTGCCATAACTAAACCAGCTCTCCAGAATATTCTCAGACCCATCATCCATAATGATCAGCTCAATGGTCTACCACCAAAGTAAACTCACCTGGAAAGTCTTGAACAAAACCTAACATCCTCAATGGTGAAAGGATTAAAAATATCCACTGGACATTTGAAAAACATGACAACCAAAATACTGCCATGCTTATCAATTCTCTCAATTGATGTGAATGGCTTAAATTGTCCTCTAAAGAGGCAAAGATTGACTGACTGAATACAAGAACTCAGGCCAGATATCTGTTGCATAAGAGTCTCGTCTTAACTTAAAGGATAAAAGAAGACTCAGGGTGAAGGGTTGGACATCGATAATATAGGCAAATGGAAGTCAGAGAAAAGAAAGGGTTGCAATTTTATTTGAAGATACAATTGGTTTCAAACCAAAAAAGATCAGGAAAGATAAAACGATGGACACTACATACTTGTTCAAGGAAACACTCAACATGCAGAGATTTTGATAATTAACATTTATGTGCCCTACCCGAATCTCTTCAATTTATAAAGCAAAGCCTAACAGATATGAAAAATTTGATATCTTCCTGCACTATAATAATTGGAGATTCTAAGACCCCTCTAGAAGTTTTGGAGTTTTGGAGTTTAGATCCTCCAAAAAGAAACCAAACAAAGAAATAACAGACTTAAACTCAACCCAAGAACAAATGGACTTAACAGACATCGACAGAACATTTCATCCTAATAAAACTAAATACACATTCTTCTCATCAGCCTATGGAACATCTTCCAAAATTGATCACATCTTAAGTTACAAGTCTAACCTCAGCAAATTTAAAAGAATAGAAATTATTCCTTGTATTTTCTCAGATCGTCGTGGAATAAAAGTTGAACTCAACAGCAACAGGAATCTTCACACTCAAACAAAGTCATGGAAACTAAATACCCTTATGCTGAATGCTAGCTGGGTCAAAGATGAGATTAAGAAGGAAATTACCACATTTTTGGAACAAAATGATAATGAAGATATGAATATCAGAACCTGTGGGATACTGCAAAGGCGGGCCTATGAGGGAAATTTATAGCATTAGAAGCCTTCAAGAACAGTAAGAGAGGAAGTCAACAACTTAATGGGTCATCTCAAGCAACTGGAAAAGGAAGAACATTCCAATCCTAAACCCAGCGGAAGAAAAGAAATAACCAAAGTTAGAGCGAATTAAATGAAATTGAAAGCAAAAGACTCATTCAGAATATCAATGAATAAAAAGTTGGTTTTCTGAAAAGATTAACTTAATGGATAAACCTTTGGCTAACCTAACCATACACAGAAAAGTAAAATCCCTAATATCAACAATCAGAAATGATAAAGAAGAAATAACAACAAACACCTCAGAAATTCAAAAAATCCTTAATAATTACTGCAAAAAACTCCATTATTGGAAATATGAAAATTTGGAGGAAATGGAATAATACCTGGAAGCATGCCACCTTACTAGACTCAGCCAGAAAGAATTGGAAATCTTGAATAGACCTACATCAAGCACTGAAATACCATTAACTATATGAAATCTCCCCAAAAAGAAAAGTCTGGGACCCAATGGTTTCACATCAGAATTCTACCAAACCTTTAAAGAGGAACTAGTACCTATATTACTAGTGGACCCAGCCACTTATAGTCATTTGATCTCTGGTAAGCCTATCAAAAGCATAAATTTGGGGAAAGATTCCCTATTTAACAAATGGTGCTGTGTGCACTGACTGGCAACCTGTAGAAGACTGAAATTGGAACCTTACCTTTCACCATTAACAAAAATTGCTTCTGACTGGATAAAAGATTTAAATTATAAACACGAAACTATAAAGATACTTGCAGAGAGTGCAGGGAAAACATTTGAAGAAATTAGACTGGGAGAATATTTTATGAGGAGGACCCTGGGGCAATTGAAGCAACACCAAAAATATATTCCTGGGATCTGATCAAACTAAAAAGCTTTAGCACAGCTATGAGCACAGTAAGTAAAGCAAGCAGAATGGGAGAAGATATTTGCAGGTTATGTTTCTGACGAAGGTTTGATAACTAGAATCCACAGAGAACTCAAACTAATCAATAAGAAAAGAATAAAAGATCTCATTTCAAGTGACTTGAACAGAAGCGTCTCTGAATAAGACAGGCACATGACCTACAAACACATGAAAAAATGCTCATCATCTTTAATTATCAAAGAAATGCAAATCAAAACCACTTTGAGATATCATCTAACTCCAGTAAGATTAGCCCACATCACAGAATCCCAAAACTGGAGTGGATGTGGAGAGAAAGGAACACTTCTGCACCATTGGTGGTAATACAAGCTAATACATCCCTTTTAGAAAGAAGTTTGGAGAACACTTAGGGAACTAAAAGTAGACCTACTGTTTGATCCTGGAATTCCTCTACTAGGTATATATCCAGATGACCAAAAATCATTTTATAACAAAGATATTTTCACCAGAATGTTTACTGCGGCCCAATTCATAATTTCTAAGTCATGGAATCAGCCCAGGTGGCCATCAACCCATGAGGATTAACAAATCGTGGTATTTGTATACCATGGAATATTATGCAGCCATAAAAAGGGAAACTTTACATGTTTTATGTTTACATGTTCAGAGCTGTCCATATCTATAAATCAGTTTAACATGTTCTTCCTGGTGAGGTATCTCAAAAATGGAAGAAAAAGTATCCAGTGTACTCAGTACTATTATGAAACCAATATGTAATCACTCACACTTGCATATGAATGATAAAACACAAACTATAGTTCAGAATGAAAGAGGGAAGAGGAGGGTGAGGGGATGGGAGGGGAGAGGCTGTGAGGAGGGAAGGGTAATTGGTGGGACCTCACCTATTGTATGCAATGCAAGGGTACATGTCAAGACTATTAACAGTAGAGTATAAATGTCTTAAGACAACAAATAAGTAGTGAGGTGAAGGCATTCTAAATTATATATAAAATCAGCACATTGTACCCTATAAATGCATTAATGTATATAGTTATGATTTAATAAAAAAATAAAGACATGTCTTTGTGGAAATATTTGTATTATCTTTTACATGTCTTTTGGTGTGAAATCACTTGGACATGTATTACTCCATAACCTGTTTTTTCACCTCTGTTAGAAAGATTTACATGTATGGAAACACTTTGAAAGAGTAATGCATTGTTAGAATCATATATGCAGTTGTTATTTACCTTGTTTATTATGGACTTTTAAAAAATTACTAAAAAAAAACTTACTTTAAATACTCAAAGCACTTTGTTTTTATTAAGGATTCACAACATGAAAGGTGAAGAAATGCAAAATGCTTCCCAACCTGTGAAATACAAAACTCTTAGTTAAAATAATTTTACTATACAAGTAATGCCATTTTATAAATCAGGCAAAATTTAAAAAAAATTTTTTTTCATAAGAATCAAAAGCCACTTTCCATAGTTCTTTTCACTTCATATTGAAAATCAAAATAGCACAGGAGGAGAGTACGCGGACTCTGGAGCCAGACTACCTGGATTGATCCCTAGTTCTATCACTTAGTAGTTTATGACTTTAGGAAAATATCTTAGTTGCTCCGTGTTTGACTTTCCATATCTATAAAGCGGTTTAACAATGTTACCTCCTCCAGGGCTTGTGAGAATAAAATGAGATAATTAGTGTAAAGCTTACGGCAGACTGCCTAGAACATACTACCTACCCAGTGAATGTCCGCTTTCAGTACTGTGATCCATTCTGGAAGTTTCTAACCGGATTCCTCCTCCAGCATGGTGCCCACTCTAATACACAAAGTGTTTCTTAAGCATCTGGACCATCAACAGTGTCACTATCTGGATCGAACCTTCCAGACAGTTTTGTCTTTTTGGCCTCTCGGCTGCAGACCTTAGGAGGCACAGGTCAGTCTGGTAGACAATGTTGAAATCCAGTGTTAGCAAGACACACACTTGGTGGACTTTTAACGACCCCCCATCCCTCCTCCCCTCCCCCCCCTCCACACACACACATACACACACTGTCAGGTGTTTCTCCCAGGGCTCCAGCACCACTGACCTTCATTCTGGGCCCAGAAGGAACAAGCCAAGTTCCTTCCAGCCTCATAACCTTGGCTGTCCCTCCATCCTTTGCCTGTGCTATGATTCCCTCTCATCTTCTCATGGCTCATTTCTTTTATCATTCTGAGATCACTCACCTCCCACCCCTGCCCCCAATCCAACACAGTAATGGATCTTCAGATCTTCTTAATTGTCTTGTTAAGTTTCTTCCATTTTTGCCTCCCCTCTTGAGATATAAGCTCTATAAAAGCAGCAGGCCCATCTGACTTATTCATGAACTACAGTTTTCGCCACCTACTATAGCTGCTAATTATTCTATAAATATTTCTTGAGTGGATAAATGCAGAGATGAACTGTTAATTTGTTTACTCTTTGCCCTGCAGTTCTTGGAGTTTGAAAATCAGAATGATTGTGCATGAGTGCACGTGTGTGTGCACAGACGGATGGAAAGATAAACATGCTGTACGTGTGGGTTAGTGTACATGTGTATATTTCCTAGCTCTGTCTGCTGAGGTGGCCTAGAGTCAGTGACATCCCAGTCACAACAAGCACACCTGCTATCCAGATATTGATTTCCAAATCATGCTTCAGGCCAGGCCCTCACTTGCCCCTGTAATCTCAGCACTCTGGGAGGTCAAGGCACGTAGATGGCCTGAGCTCCAGAGTTCAACACCAGCCTGAGCAAGAGTGAGAGCCCATGTCTGCTAAAAATAGAAAAACTAGCTGGGAATTGTGGTGAGTTTCTGTAGTCCCAGCTACTCATGAGACTGAAGGAAGAGGATCTTTTGAGAATTTATAGTGTTAATTTCTTAATTTTGAAAGAAATAATGTTATGTATTATTATAATAATATCATGTTATGTAAGATATTAACATCAGAGGAAGCTAAAGGGTATAATGTAATCCTCTGTACTTTCTTTGCAATAAAAAAATCTCTTAACCTGAAGAATTTTAGGTTGCTCACTCTACCCAGGGCAACAAAGCGAAACAATGTCTCAAAAACATGAAAGAAAGAAAGGAAGGAAGGAGGGAAGGAAGGAAGGAAGACCTTGCTTCATTAAAAAGAGCTCAGGCCCCTTTGAAAAATGCTTGCTTCCAGAACGAGGGCAAGGAAAATACAGCATAAGCCTGGAGCATCTTGTGGTGCCAGAGAGTAAAGAAGAGCTCAAGAAAATAAAAAATAAATGAATGAGAGCGTGTCACAAGAACACAGGTGCTGGTGGCTCACGCCTGTAATTCCAGCATTTGGGAGGCCGAGGCCGGTGGATTGCCCTGAGCTCATAGGTTCGAGACCAGCCTGAGCAAGAGAGAGACCCGTCTCAAAGTAAATAAATAAATAAATAACAAAACACAGGTGCCAACCCAAGAAAGCTCCCAGTGGCAAAAGTTGGAACAGTTGGAACAACAAAAGAAATATTAGTAGTAACAGATACAATTCCAAAATAAGGTGATTATCCATAAGTTCCATAATGACAAGATAAATGATTAGATAAATAAATGGCAGTAGAATGAGATAACTTTCCCTTAAGTGTTCCAAGTAAGTAATGTAGAAGGGATGAGGGAAATAGAAAATGACCATTAGGGGCGGCACCTGTGGCTCAGTCGGTAAGGCGCCAGTCCCATATACCGAGGGTGGCGGGTTCAAACCCGGCCCAGGCCGAACTGCAATAAAAAAATAGCTGGGCGTTGTGGCGGGCGCCTGTAGTCCCAGCTACTTGGGAGGCTGAGGCAAGAGAATCACTTAAGCCCAGGAGTTGGAGGTTGCTGTGAGCTGTGTGAGGCCACGGCACTCTACCGGGGGCCATAAAGTGAGACTCTGTCTCTACAAAAAAAAAAAAAAGAAAATGACCTTTAGAATACCACAGTAACAATTGCTGCAGATGGTATCCACACACAGATGCTGAAATCAGTGGGCAAAGCTTTAAGGACAAAAGGACATTTGTCTTATTTCAAGGTATCTCCCCAAAGTGTTTATTAATTATTTTGCTGATTCTAACTTATGCCCCCAAACTCTTTAATAACGCTCCCTCTAGCAGTTGAAGCTTAATTCCCCTCAGCTTGAGGGCTGGACTTGTTCATTTGCTTCTTTTAAATAAAAGCCCATGGAGAGAGCTGGCGGGCCTGACTCTAACCGAGTGATCAGGTCATGTTGATCTTGTGCGGTGATTCAGGGACACGGCCACGCCACCTCTGGGGCGTGCTTTCCCCAAATCCATAACCTGAGTTTAATCATGAGAAAAATCAAACAGATGCAAATTGAGGGCATTTTATAAGACATGTGACTATAATGTATAAAAGTATCAAGGTCATGACAGATGAGGAATGACTGCGAAACTGCCACAGTTGGGAGAGCATTAAAAGGACATGATGACTAAATGCCATGTGTATCCTGAGATGGATCCCCAAAGAGAATGAGAGTTTAGACCAAAAAAGGGCAAAATCCTAATCGAGTCTATGATTAATTTAATAGTATTTATGATGTTAATTTCTTATTTTTGAAAAAAAGTATCATGTTTATGTAAGATACTAATATTAGAAGATGCTAAAGGTTATAAGGGAACTGTCTGTACTTTCTTTGCAATAATTCCATAAATCTAAAACCCTTCAAAATAAGAAGTTCAGGAAAACAGTGGAAGTGTTTAAGATACAGTCCCTAAGATATATTAAGCATTTAACAAAATGTTCTAAATGAATTAGTTGCTATATCTGATAGCAATTTTTTTAACCCAGCTATAGAATTATCTCCATTGACTTTAAGTCCAATCTGCAGCTCACATGTTACCTTTATATCACATATAACCCCTTCTAAATTTTATACATATTCTAAATATCTTTTCTTTAGAATTGATGATATCATGCTTGATGCTTTATGTGGTTTTTCCCACATCTAAAAATATAAACTTTTAAAAAGAAGAGCCATATCTTTTATATTTTTTAAGACCCTCTTCAGAGTCCAAAGATAGTAAAGGTTAATGATGCATTCACGAATTAACAAATGATAAAATAAATGAATAATTATTGTTGTAAGTATTTGATTTGGTTATTATATACAATTACGTGATATTGGAAAAAAGATTCATGACTTTTTTTTGCTTTATTAACTCATCAGAATCTCTAATAAAGTTTCATTTAATGTACGTTAAGAGATTGCCCTTCTCACCCAAGTTAAATAGGTCCTTTGATATTACACAATTATGATTCTAAGCTATGGCTTGAGGAGAGTGTG
Source organism: Nycticebus coucang (assembly GCF_027406575.1). Classification (NCBI taxonomy): domain Eukaryota; kingdom Metazoa; phylum Chordata; class Mammalia; order Primates; family Lorisidae; genus Nycticebus; species Nycticebus coucang. The sequence goes on along the minus strand of NC_069794.1, from coordinate 92,920,286 downwards.
GAGGAGTGAAGTGAAGGGTGATACGGTAGAACATCAACTGTTCACTTCATGGTTCTAGCTACTTGGTGAAGAATGTCGGTCTCTCTTTCAGGGTCACCTAAACAGATTCTCTGCCAGAGCAGAGGGATCTTATTTTGAAAATATTTTCTATTATGAAATTATCTTGCCCAGCGAGGAAAAAGAATTTTAGAAACTTTTTACACGTTAGGCTCTATGGTAGTAATACAATATGTTCACATTTAGGATATATTGCCTTATTTGTGACAAAAGAAGAATGTGGACTGACTTTATGCTTAGAGAAATGCTCTTGTAAATATTTTCTGTCAATGAAAGATGATGAAATCCTTGATCATTTGAAGCACTTTAAAATTAATAGCTTACTATTGCATAATGATGCGTTGATATTTATTACGCTATTTATAAATTTAAAACATTGAAAATGTTTATTTTTTAAAAAATATTTTACTGAGCCATAAAATAGAAGGGAAATAGCTTTGTGGGACTTTTCACTTGAATTATATACCATAATGACATTCATATTAATTTATATCACAAAGTCTATAGTATCAGTATTGTATAATAATTTTACAGTTCATATTATAGGCATTATTTTGTTTTGTGCCCTGTTGCATTTAATTCAGATATTAGGTGATTGGTAAAAATCTACATATATATTTTAAATATTAATAACTCTTATTCTTATCTACATCAACATGTAGGAGAACACCTCTAATCTTAATAATATACTCGTATTTCCATTGATTATATTTCCTCAATCTTATAAAACTAAGCCTGAAAGAACTAAATATTAAATGCATGAAATGGTATCAGATTATTAGAAATTGTTCCTCTTGTAAATTATGAACCTAGCTGATCAATATTTCTCCAATAATTAGAAAATTCATTACATAAAATTAATTTGCATATTTCTTACAGTAAAAATAAAACTGTAGGTCAAGTACTGTGGTACATACCTCTATTCCCAGCTACTGAAGAAGCTGAGGTGGGAGGATTACTTGAGGCCAATAGTTTGGACTATGGTATGTGGTGACCACCACTGCTGTGAATAGGTGCTGCACTCTGGCCTGGACCACATAGTAAGATCCTGTTTCTAAGTAAACAAACAAATAAACAAGTAAATAAATATGTAAAACTTCAGAGAAATCATTCTATTTTTTATTATGTCTATTGTGGAATATAATAGTCCATTTACGTTTTCTTGATTTAAAGGACTATAAGCTCAATTAAAAGAACATTTTTACAAATTATTTTCCTGAATTTACATTTAGAAACGCAATGAAGATAAATATCACCATTGTCTGAGTGCCTACCTATTAGTCCCTTTGTATTCACCATCTGACAACTGCACAGCACCAATACTGCTTGGGGATATCATTGTCTACTGTGACAGAGAGAGAAACTAAGTCTCTGAAGAAATGATGACCCTCAGGCTAAGTGGCAAAAGAAGTTTTCAAAAATCCAATATTTTTGTCTCAAAATATATATATATACTTTTCATTGTCAATTTAGACCCTGGGTGTGGTAAAGCTCTAATATTTTACCCTTATGAATAGTGTAAAATCACCTGAGATCCCTCAGACCAAAAGCTCTTGGGTTGTGAATTTAGTTATTGGATTTTACAATGTGATTTCAGTAAAGTTAGAATTAATTCAATTTCTGAATTTCCATAATTACAAGAGACAAAAGGTCAGGGCTTTTAAAATGAGACACCATTTATTTTGCGTGTTCTGAAAACGAGGCATCATGGTCCACTTAACAAATTTTATCTTAATTCTTTAACACAAGGTTCTGATATACTATTTTCTCTATTTTACACATGAGAAAACATAACTCTGAGTTAAGTAATTCTTCCCAGACCAAAAATTGGGATTTAAATCAGCTTTTGCTTGAGAAGTTCCAGACCCAAAGATGAAAGATTATTCTGAGGCATGAGACAAAATTAAAATGGAGTCCCCGTTCTGTGCAATCAATATGGCTTTTATATTACCTGGATGCAGGTGGGGTGAAATTCCTGACCGGGAAGAAATCCACACGTGGGCTATGGCAGATTTTCAAGGGTCAGAGAGGCAGGGATTGGTCTATTCACTATTTTCTGGGAGAGACATACACTCAGTCCTTCCTGGGCTGGTCACTTCTACCTGGGCAGGTGGGTGGGAAAGGGTCAGAGAGGCAGGATCAGTCCATTCACTATTTCCTGGGGTGGGGTGGGGTGTCATGCACTCAATCCTTCCAGAGTGAGTCAGTTTAAACTGGGTGGGTCAGTAATCTAATTCTATCACCCCAATCTTCCTAATCTATTATGAGGAGGTGGGGTGATGGGTGTGGTGTCTCTTTGATCACTTCCTGCAGGTTGAGGAGTGGTGTGGTCTGCCTATAAGGAAGATGGGGTAGGGGAGTGATGTTTACAAACAGGAACATTCTTGTGTCTTCAGTTTGAATTGGTTGATATCCACCTAGAGCTAGAATATGGCCAATTGTTTTTTTTTTTTTTTTTGTTTGTTTGTTTGTTTTTCCTTTTTCCTTGGGTGATTGCTTGGTCAAAAAATCAGGGGATGAGGCAAAGAATTACTGATCTGTAACTGAGAGTGAGAATGATCATAATTAGTGGCCGTATCATCAGTCAAGGTTGATGGGGAGGGGAGAAAGGCCAGAATTGACAGGTGGGGTAGCCAGAAGGAAAAGAAGTAGGAAAAGGAAATAATGGGTTTTTTTAGGTAGAACGTCTTGGAAGGTGCCTTGTAGCCATAGGTATTTAAAGGCTTCAAAGAGGTGTGAGAATGTGTGAGAGTAGCCAGGCATCCTGAGAAAAGTCACGGAGAAAAGGAAAAAAATGGGGAAGAATGGTATACATTTACCAGAAAGTAGACTCATCAGGGATCCTGGTGAGTTTTAAGGTAGGGAGGATAGTACTTGTGACTTCCAGTGTGAGTCCTTCAGTCTTGGAAGTTTTTCTGTAGGACACTTTTATTCAGGATTGGTGAATCTAGACTGGGGGGTCCACGAGGCAAATGGCCATGGGGGTGCTGTAAAGAATAGTGTGAGGACCTGTCCAGTGAGGAGATAAAATCTTGCAGGGCAAGGGAGATTTGAGGAAAACTTGTCCTGTCAATTGGTCTCTGAATTTCTCTGCTGAGGGTTGGGGTAAGAGCTGTTTTATTGTTTTTCTAATTTCTTCTCTGGTTTCCTGAAGGATGGGAAAATAGTTTCCTATGATAGAGTCTTGGAGGGGTCCCAGGGTGCCCATAACAGTTCTTCCATACATTATTTCCAAAGGGCTGTTAAAGAGGGGTTTGTGCGGGGTGGAGCGAATTTGGAGTAAAGCGATGGGGAGGAGCTTCATCCAATCCTGTTTGTGTTGGAGCATGAATTTGGGAGATGTTGTTTAAGGACGTTGTTCCTTTGTTCTACTTTCCCTGATGACTAGGACTTTGTAAACACCACTGAATTCCTGTTGCCTATGAGGTTTGGGAGGTGATCTGAATAATGAAAGCTGGGCTGTTTTCACTCTGAATAGAGCTGGGGAGACTGAATCTAGGAATAACGTGGGGGAAGAGGGTGGAGACAACTTTTGTTGTTTTTTCCCCGTGTTGTGAGAAAGGCTTCGACCCATCCTGAGAAGGTATCAATCCAAATTAGAAGAAGTTTATATTTTCATACCGGAGGCACGTGAGTGAAGTCAATCTGCCAGTCTTGTCTGGGGGTTTGACCTTGAGTCTGAAGTTGGGAAAAGGGGCTGTTTTTATGGCTCCTTGGGGGATGAGGCTAGGGTACAGACTCTGTATGAATGGGTTATTTGTTTTAAAAGGGAAGATAGTCGTGGATGAGAAAGAAGCAGAAAAGGAGGGTATAAGAGGCTTAAAGCCAAAGTGGAGGGAAGAGAGGGTATTACGTGCTTGGGAGAAAGAAACCAAAAAGGTATCTTTGTGATCCCTGTTGAATGAACTATCCTCCCCTTGTGGGAAGATGGTGGTAATTGTTCTGTTATTTGGATGTATATATTGGAGAGAATTTATCAAAAGACAAGTACTGTTCTCCTGGGGTAGGGATGGGGTTGTATGGGCATTGTGCTGCTTGTTTGACTTCCATATCGGCTTTTTGGTTGCCCTTGGATATTGGATCTGTTTTACTTTGGTGAACTTTACAGTGAATAATAGCAACTTCCTTTGGGAGTGTAGCTGCATTTAAGAGGTCTTTAGTGAGTGTGGCATTTATGATAGAGGAGCCTTGTGTGGTAATGAATCCTCTTTCTTGCCATATGGCTGCATGGTGATGGATTATGTGGAAAGTCTACTTGGAATCTGTGTATATGTTGATGGATGGTCTCGTGTGAGGTGTAAGGCTTTAGTGAGGGGAAGAGTTCTGCTTGTTGTGAGGAGGTGCTGGGGGGCAGAGTAATGGAGGTGATAATGTGGGAAGAAGACACAAAAGCAAAACCTGCTTTGGCAAAGGAGTGAGAGCAGTGGGCTTAGAAGAACTGCGGTCGATAAACCAGGTGTCTTTGGGGTTGGACAAGGGAAAGAGTGAAAAGTTGGGGAAAGGGTATAGTGGTACTGTAATTAAAGGCCAGCAATCATGCAATGGTTTCTGGGAAGTATGAGGGTCATGTGAGTGGAGAGCAGCTAATGGACATGAAGTGTTATATTCTTGACCAGGAAGAAATCGAAGGTCTGGGTTTTCTATAAAAAGGATTAAGAGCTGAAGTAAACGAGGTGCTGAGGTTAAGGACAATACATGTTGGTGTTTTAAAAAGAATGGAATATTATGAGGGGTAAGTAACTATGTGGGGGCATGGTGAGTGCGTTTCTGGGCTTCTAGGAGAAGGAGGGATGTGGCTTCTACTGCTCAAGAGGCAAGGGGACCAGCCTAGAGCTGTGAATTCTATCTGTTTTGAGAGGAATACTATTGGGAGGTGATTACTGTGAGGTTTCTGTGTTAGGGCCCCACTGCACATCCGAGGTGTTCTGACACTGAGGGGTAAAATGGATAGTGGGGATCAGGGGGGTGAAGGGAGAGTGCTTGGGACAGAGAAGATGGTAAAGAACAGAAAGAATTTTACCAAAGCTTGTGTGGGTCTAGGAAGTTGGTTGGAGAACCTTTAGTGGTGGTGTAGAGAAGTTTAGCTGAGACTGAGAAATTGGGGCTCTAAAATATCATAAAACCCCCAGGAAGGAGAAGAGGTTACCTTTTGTTTGGGGAAGGAGTAGGGATGAGATAGCTTGAACACAATCAGAGGGAATGAGTTTTTCTCACTCCTGTAAGAGGATGCCAAGGTATCGGACAGAGGGAGAGATTTGTTGGGATTTGGAAGGGGACACTGTATATCCTCTGGTAGTGAGGAAGGAGAGTAAGTGAATGCTGTCTTGCCAGGAGGCATTGGGAGAGGGGCTGCATTAAAGATATATTTTACGTACTGAAGAACTGTGGAATTCTCTGGTAAAGTTAATTGCTGGATGTCAGTCTGAAGTGCCTGCCCAAAGTAGTGAGGGCTATCTCTAAATTCTTCTGGGAGAACTGTCCAAGTCAGCTGTTGGCTGATGAAGAATCTGGGTCTGTCCGGGTGAAGGCAAAAAGAGGTTGGGAGAGCTCATGGATGGGAATGGTAAAAAAAGGCATCTTTGTGATCTAACACTGTGTAGTGGAAGGTATTGGAAGGAAAGTTAGGTAGGTGGGTCATAGGGATGTGGGACTACTGGGTGAATAGGCTTAACAATTTCAGTAATGGCCTGTAAAGATAGGGGTGTTGCAGGGTGAGTTTGTAGGTTTGAGAATAACAGCTGACAGGAGTTTGAAGATGAGTGGTTTAACTCTCCTGAGGATTGCCTTGGGGATTGGATATTGTTTAAGGGAAGGGTATGAATGTTGAGTTCAGAGGGCCCAACATTAAGGATATGTGAATGATGAGAGGCTGTAGAAGGAAGAGAGGTGTCCCACTCAACAGACTCCATAGGGAGGTCGGATTGAGAGAATGGAGAGGTTGTAGAGGACAACCCTTTTGTTTTCCCTTGGACAGGGGAGGGATTGGAGAGGAGCAGGATGGGTAGTGAGAGGTGGGGTCTGGTGGGAATTGTCAGGGGTGCTTGTAATTTTGAGAGGATATCTCTACCTAGTAGGGGAACATTATATGAAGGGGTAATAAGGAATGAACGTGAGAAAGAGTGTCCAGAAAGTGTGCACCACAAAGATGGAGTAGAGTGAGGGTGGATTATGTTACCATCAATCTGCACCACCAAGATCTCTGTTCTAGGGGACATTTATAACATGGCAGCATGAAAAAGGGTTGCCCTTGTGTCTATTAGAAAAGAAATTGGCTTACCTTCCACTAGCAAAAATGCCTCCCAGAGTTCAGATTTTGTAATTATCCAGGGGGCATCTGATCCTCCAGGAACCATCAATCTTTAGCAGCTAGGACCAGAAGATCAGGAAATTCAGGCATATTTTGTGAGTATCTATGACTAGGTTCTCAGAAGGACCTGGACTGAATTCAGCCACATTCTGGGAGTGTCTGAAAACCAGGTTCTCAGAAGAACCGGGGCAGTAAAACTTCCAGTGAGGGCCTCTACAGCCTGGACACAGTTTGGGGGGAGGGTTTGGATTTAGGCATTGTCTTGCCCAGTGACCTGGCCTGCCACACTTAAAACATGGTCCTGAGAGAAATCTCATTCTTTTGGAGTACCCTGGAGAATTCTGAGAGGTTGCTGGGGTTTGTCTAATGGTGGAAGCCAATAACTGGAGTTCTGAGAGCAGCTGCTGTTTAGAGGCCTCCTGACAGTTATTAAAAACTTTAAAAGTGGCAACGCCCGTAGTTTAGTGGGTAGGATGCCAGCCACATACACCAAGGCTGGTGGGTTCGAACCTGGCCCAGGCCAGCTAAGACAATGACAACTGCAACAAAAAAATAGCTGGGTGTTATGGTAAGCACCTGTAGTCCCCGCTACGTGGGAGGCTGAGGCAAGAGAATTGCTTAAGCCCAAGAGTTTGAGGTTGTTCTGAGCTGTGATGCCATAGCACTCTACCCAGGGCAACAGCTTGAGGCTCTGTCTCAAAAAAAAAAAAAAATAAATAAAAATAAATAAATAAATAAAAGAAAAAAGTAAAAAATTAAAATAAAAAATGAGTCTGCCCTTGTTGCTCTCTGGTCGTAGGGTGGTATATTGGTGGAGAGCTTCATTCTAAAGGGCTAAAAACTGGGCATGACTTTCATCCTGTCTCTGGGTAATTTCCTTTAACTTATCATAATTGATGGCATTATGGGCTGCTTTTTTTAGTCTTCTAAGAGATGCTGCACCTTGTGGTTATGAAGGTGGACCCCAGTAGTGCCACTTTGGTAATTCCAATTGGGGTCCTCCCTGGGAACAGCTGTAGCGCCCTCTGAGGGTCTGGTCTGTTCTGCATAGGTCTTTGGCGTAAATCTGGGCCTGAGTCCAGAGCTACTCTCTATCCTTCAGTGTTAGAGTGGAGGTGAGGATGACATATAAATCATGTCAGGTTAGATGATATGATTGGGTTGGATATCTGTATTCTTGAGGGTATTTTGTGGAATCTGTAGAGAACAAACCTAGTCTCTGACTTACGTGAAAGAGGTCTGAGAAAAAGAAAGGGCCATGAACCCTGACAATGCCTTCCATTCCTGCAACCTCTAGGAGAGGGTATAAGGGTTGTGGTATTCTGGAAATGGGAGGTCCAAAGGTATGGCCAGACCTAGTACGGGGTCTGCCCTGTTTCTTTTCTCTCCTGGGTCTGCCATATTTTTTTCTCTTTACCACATGTTGCGGAAGGTGGGTGGGAGCTGGTGGAGGGATGGGGTGGAATTTTGAAGATAGGGAAGAAATTGGGAGGTTATGGAGAGGCAGAAGGGAGGGGTGATCTGCTTGATCAGAAGAAGACAATGGAGATTCAGATAAGTCAGGAAAAGTTGGTGTTACACAAGATGAACACAGGGAAGGAATGCTTCAGAATATGAGAAATGCCTGGATGTCAGGCATCTCTGACCATTTGACTAATTTTTGACAGTAATTATTGAGATCAGTGAGAATTGAGATATCAAAGGTGCCATGCTTAGGCCAATGTGAGTCATTGCCAAGTTTGTACGTAGGCCAAGCAGTATTACAGAAAAAGATGAGACGTTGAGGTTTAAGGTCAGGATAGAGTTGTAAAGGCTTGAGGTGAGTTAAAAGACAGCTTAATGGTGAAGAAGGGGGAATTTGTGACTGTACAGTGCCCATATCAAAAAACTGGAGATGGAAAATAAATGAGATTAAAGTGAAGATATAAAGTGAACTTTCAAGTGGGGAAAAGGAGGGATGAAATGGCTGAGATTGCAGCCAGAGAGGACCTGGTCTCTGCATGTGGCTGTCAGTTGGAAAAAGTGATCCAGATCCCCAGGAGGGTACTAGACAGGCAAGCCTGGCTTGCAGGAGGTTAGTCTGTGACTGGAAGAGACACAAATGACTAAGAATAGTCCAGCCCTACAAGAGGGTGCTAGATCAGAGAGCCTGGCTCACCGAGGCTGGGATCAGGGAGAATACCTGGTCTCTGCATATGATCTTGGTCAAAGAGGGCCTGGCCTCTGTGTGTGATCTTAACCAGCTGGAAAAATCTAGGCCCACAGTGGGGCACCAGATGGGTGAGCCTGGCTGGCTGAGGTTAGCCTGTGACCAGAAAAGACACGGACCAGAGGAAATGGCCCAGCCCCACAGGAGGGCATTGGGTGGGTGACCCTGGCCCACTGAAGTTCATCTGATACTGGAAGAGACATAGATCACTGGAATTTTCTGCCTACAGTGGGGAGAGGGGAGGACGTTTTAAAAGATGCTGGCAGACTATATACAAATGCTTTTTAAAAGACACAGAGATAGGAGAAGAGGAATTAGAGTAGGGAGGGGAAGAGAAAAGAAGTTCAGAAAAAGTTTTACACAAGGGCTCACCTCAGCATTACATGGATGAATTTTAGGCAGGGTCAGAGGGTGTCCCATTTCCCTTCATCTCGTGGGAGTAAGGGTCTGTTTGATTGGGTCCTATGGGATATATTTTCGGCCCTCCAAGGGGGCTTCTTAACCATCTGGGTCACGGCACCATATGAGAGGTTCCAGACCCCAAAATGAAAGATTATTCTGAGGCGTGAGAAAAAAGGAAAATGGAGCCCCAGTTCTGTGCTTTTATCAGTGTGACTTTTATTCCATCTGGGTGCAGGTGGGGTGAAATTTCTGACTGGGAAGAAATTCACACATGGGCTATGGCAGATGGGGATTTTCAAGGGTCAGAGAGGCAGGGATTAGTCCATTCACTATTTCCTGGGAGGGACATACACTGGGAGGGACCCAGTGTATGTCCTTCCATCTGGGCAAGTCAGTGGAAAAGGGTCAGAGAGGCAGGGATTGGTCCATTCAATATTTCCTGGGAAGGAAATGCACTTGATCCTTCCTGGGCAGGTCAGTTCTACCTGGGCAGGTCAGTAATCTGATTCTATCACTGTTGACTACAAATTTTATGTTCTTTAAAAATGCAAAATGTGGACAATAAAGAGGATTTCTAGAATTTGATTAAAGGCCACAGAAGGTTCAGGAAATAAAAAAGAATTATCAACTAAAAAATTAGATCATGCTTAAGGACCTTGGCAAAAGGTAAGTGAAGCTCCACATATGTTGCTAGATGCCAAGGGTATAGCTAAAGTTCACCTTCCTTTGCTGAGATAATCTCTCACTAGGGGCAGTCTTTACATAATTCACAAAGAAGATATTTAAACTGACTTTTTTATTAAGTGTATTGCTAGTATTATATTTCTTATCATTAGTATGATTATATTTGTAAAATGTTGAATTTGCAAAATAGTGACTGTTTCCATTGAACTACGTTGTTGGTTTCAGCAGAAGGCTGTAATTAGAAGATGCCAATTTCTTACTTTCTTACAGTAAGAAAATCAACTATTTATAGGTAGCTCAATGCCTGATACTATATAGACAAAAATATTTGTATATATGGAAATATATTTTTACTTGTCACCTAAATGTTCCATCAAAGCATACTGAAAGGCTAATGAAGTTTTTTATATTATGACACCTTAGGACTGTAATTTTGAATGGAAAATTCACCAGTAAAAAGTATCAACTACCAGCTTCCCCAGAAAAATCAATAATTATATAATAATTAAAAACATCAACAATTGTTTTCAAAATTAATGGTCTCTTTTACCTGATGTGGTGTGGGGGGAAGAAATCTTCATAACTCTGAAAAGTGTGCAGCCATGCTAGAAAAATAGCCCAGAAACAAAACTGCACAATCACAGCAACCCTCACCCCCACAGTCCTGAAAGGCAAGGTTAGCGTTCCTGGGAAACAACAGAAAGGCCAATTTCTACCCCAGCCCTGCTGGCAGCCAATCAAGGGACTAACTCCTAAGATTTGCCCTTCGTGCAAAAATCAGTCCTTCTGCAGAAGAGGATTACTCTCTCCTGCAACCTCCGCCCACATTCCAACTACAGTGATAAGGTTGATGAAAACCTCGTGAACTGTGTGAGGGCAGCTGACTTGGTCACACTCCACTCTGCAATTTTTCTCTTCTCAGTGAAGCCTCTCCTTGATCCCAGGGCTGGGCTCCTCCTTGCAGACCCTCACCTCATCTCTACCCCCAGACCCCTCAGTATGGGATCATGTCTATTAGAACCAGAGTGCATGTGTGTAGTTTAATTCCTCAATTTTTCTGGAGGCTGCTGAGTCCCCAGCAAGCAGAGAAATAGCTGTTATAATGGAGCCAGAGTTAGAATGGATGATGCCCTTAGATAGTTCACGGCTTTCTCTCATTTCTTCAACCAGTACTTTACAGTACTATGCCAACTTCTAGAGTAACAGGAGAACTCTGACTTAAAGGAAACGAGTTCCATTTAGTTAAAGCCTAAATGGAGATTTGATAAAAAGTAAACCATATCACTTATGTGAATAATCCTCTATCTGCTTAAACACCCCTAGGCATAGAACTAATTGAATTTAGAAGAAAATGCTAATGTCCCTGCTTAAAATCTCCTTAAGTGTATTCTTCTTCATGATCCCAATGCCAACATACTAAAGAGATGAAACTTCTTGGATGAGTGTTTACAGATCATGATGCAGCTTTATATTATTAAAACACGATCACAGTGTCACAGGGCTATGACTCTACAGAATAACAGAATACAAGGGACAGGAAACTCATCATAGATTTGGATAATAATCAAATAACCTGTGAAAACTGCCTTGCCAAAGAAACCTAATCTTTTTAGTTGCTATGGTAATTACTACATTTGTTGGAGATATTTAGGAGATGCCAAATTCTTGGGCACAGTGAACCTTTGTAAAGAGTATTCTAAGTATTCTGATTTTTTTAAATGCTTTTGGTTTGATGTTTGAGCGCAGTGTGGGAATAAACTCCATTGGTAAATTCAAAGGACATGAAACGATGAAGAGAAAGATTAAAAGTTCAAGACAAAAGGGAGGGATTACTTCTTATGTTTATACCTTCTGCTTTTCTGTTAACAGTATAGTGTTTTTAGGACATTAAATATTCAAGGCTGTGCCAGGAACCTGCCTGGCAAAGAGACCCTGGGAGTAGACGGGCGTGGGATGGAAAAGAGAGGCAGAGAATAGCAGGATCTGGAGGGCTTTTCCTCAACAGGAACAAGCAAACTCAGCTTTATTGCACAGCTTTTATATACAGTAGCTTGGAGGCATGAGCTTGTCATAATTGCATAACTTGATTAAAAGCAGCCTAGGAGGAAAATAGCATTCTCAGCAGTGTGTGCTGACCAAAGGGGCATGGCTCCATTCTAACCCGGTTCAGGAACCAGCCGTAACAGGAAAACCACTGAGGCCAGGTTTGCACTCGGTCCTTGACTTGAATATAGTTCTTCAAACCAAGGAATGAAGTTCCTTGCCTCCCAGGAGGTCAGTTCCCAACAAGGCTGATCAAAGGGAGTGAGAATCGTCATTCAACACAAATCTACTGAGTTTCAATCTCCTGGGTTTAATTTCATATTGCAAATGAAACCCACACAATTAGTCACCACTGCTACATTCCATATGAGCAAAGACTAAATTACGCCGCCTTCCCTGGCTGCATCTGTGGGGAGTGGAATCCTTGAGGGGTTGTCTCTGTGGAGTTCGGGTGGGGCCAGGTGACATGCCTGTGTCCTGTGGTGAGTCTTTTTAGACCCAAGTGAACAGACATTGTGAGCTTGAAGCTATTCCCCAGTGAGAAGGGCCCATGAGAGAGTAACAAATATGGTCAGTCCTTTACCTTGAGAATTCCAAGTCAAGACAGCAGCCAGGACTCAGTTTGCAAAGAAGCTTCAGATATGAGGGACTGACATTTAGGGGAGGTCCAGGAGTGTCCGTGAGGATTTGAAAAAACTATGTGAAATGGAGTGATGAAAGCTGAGGTCACAATCAGGAGACGCACTACATGATAAAGACATGGTAAATGCTCAGTCGCTGGGAAACTGAACAACCATTTGGCAGCAGCAGAGTAAAAGGCTAACAGTGCGATGCAGGATATGGGACACTGGGCACAGGGAAGGGAACATACTTGCAAAGCCCAGTGAGCTTTGTCGGGTCCGTTAACCTCTGCATCCTTCCCATAAGACGCTGATAATAGTGCTTAATCCAGGGTTTTTTTTTTCAGTTCCTGCTTGGAACAATGTCTAGCAGGTAGTAAGTGTTCATAAACATTGTTTTGTTGTTACTGTTATTGTGTTGTTTTCTTGTTGGAGGTGACTGGGGTTAAAGTAGCATCGTAGGCTCTGGCTAAAGCCCAGCTTCATTAAGGAGCAGCTCTGATAGGACTCGGCTCCTACCTACCTAGACCAAAAACTGTCTGAGCAATGTGTGGTAGGTTTACCAGAAGGCTTTCACCATGTCTGCCTCTGATTTCTCTGTCCCTGAAACTGTTAGCATTGTTACCGCTCGTTCCTTTGATGCATCTTCTGGGTGTAACACTTAGCTGTGTGTCCTTGCAAAGTTATTCAACTTTCTGAGCCACAGAAACTTCTTACTACTTTCTCCTGTGATTTTGTGCAGGGCGTTCATATTCTGAAGTTTAATAATCATGAAAACATTCAGCATTTGGTAGTAAATAATAAGGATCACTCAGTGAATGAGATGAGGTAACAACAATCTTAAAAATATGGAGCAGGAAAGTTACTTTGTAAAGGCAGGACTGGTGATGAAAAACTGCAGTTATGTTAGGGGCAGAAATCAGCTTAAAAAGGGGGAGCTCTGTCATCTCCACTTCTGTAAGAATCCTGCTTCCTCTTCTGGTATCGTATAGTCATGGGGAAAATACCTAAATGCATAAGTGAAGCACCACCTTCTCTAGCAAGCTTTTATTTCTCCCCAGGTGTAGTTCATGGCTTTCTCTTCCACATCCTCAAAAACCCTTGTGCAAACCTTTATTGGAGAACTTGGCACACGGTGTTGACCACTGGCTATCACAGCTCCTCCCGGTCCTGGTAAAGTCCTTCCTGAAGTCAGCGTCGGTGGGAGCAGTTGTTTAAGCAGCTTTATTTGAGGGTAATTTGCATATAAAATTCACCCATTGGGATGGTGTTTTATCTGACTTTATATCCTGAGCCCACAAAATAGTCCTGATTCAACACAGAATCACCACTAATAAATCATTTTGGATAAATTTATTTTATTTTATAACACATAGAAATACAATGTGTGAGTTTATGAAAACTATACCCCTAATAAGAAAAGTCCTTCCAAACCTAGCTTAATTGTAATCCTATATATGCTTCATTATCTGAAGAAAGATACATATATTTTGCTTTAATAATAACTTAAGTACCGTAATTAATAAAAGTAAGCAGATTAATTTCATAGCATAATACATGTTTAGACTATCATTGAAATTTCTAACTGTATGATGTTCAAAAGCTTAATTTCTTTCGTTAGATAACATAAATACATTGGAAATTATTTCTGGTAGTTGTTTTTATCAGAATAGTTATTATATTTTAGAAATAGTTCTTGGAGACCTCAAAGGGATGTAATGAAGAGACGCCCAGTCCATGACCAAGCAGGAAAATCAGCTATCAAACAGATCACCAGTTATGTTTTTTAATTCAGTAAAAAATTATAAAGCTTGAAAGAAGCATGGAAATCATTTAGCACAAGTTTAATGGAAGAATTAAAAGTATGGCAAAGTCAGTGATGTGTTTGAGATCACATAGTTTATTGTCAGAGTTAATAACTAAGCAGAGACTAATAAAATCACAACGTCAGTCACAACATTCATTAACGATTATCCAATTTAGCCATCTGTTGAACGCTCTCTACAACATTCCTTTAAGTTATGTTTGCTATGCTTGAATATTGCCAGCAACAGAGTTTACTAGCCTTTGAAACAGACCATTTAATCCTTGGACAAGTCCCAGTTTTAGAAGGTCACTGTTGCCCACACATGGTGGCTCACACCTATAACCTTAGCATTTTGGGAACTCAAAGCCATAGGATCACTTGAAGTCAGGAGTTCAAAAGTAGCATGAGCAAAACCCAATCTTTACAAAAAATTAGAAAAATTAGTTGGGCACACAGTGGCACACATCATAGTCCCAGCTACTCAGGAGGCTGAGGCAGGAGGATCACTTGAGCCCAGAAGTTGGAGGTTGCAGTGAGCTGTGATGATGCCACTGCGCTCTTGCTGGGGTGGCAGAGCAAGACCCTGTCTCCAACTCCTTCCTCTCCAAAAGTTACAGTTCTAATGAGAAGCGAGTCTTTTATCATTTCATTTCTATTCATCTTGGTTTTAGCATTTAAATTCATGAAAAACAAGTCAAAACCCTTTTAAATCTGAGAGTCCTGCTAATTATTAAGGCAAGTGTCCTTTTAACAAGTAACCTATTTTGTGATTAAAGAGTGTTTTTTTAATGAAAATGCATTGTGTTCTCATTATCAAAAGCTTAAATATAGAAAATAAAAAATGGCCAACTACCTATATGTAACTTTTCTTAATTATTAGTGCAGTCACCTCCTTCTTTGTATAGGCATTTTCATTGTTGTAAATGAATTCTTCTGTTTAAAATTTTATCCATAATTACTACTTATGAAAATAGGATTATTTTCCTATAACATCAAACATTAACCATTTTAATACCTGAACATTTTTTATTCAAAGAAATTCAGTACTTCGTTGAACTGGCTGACAGTTATTGGCTTGAGTCGCTCTAATTTTTCCCAGCAATAAAGAACAATTTAGCCATCTGTTTTTTGAATGCTCTCTACAACAGCTTACTTCTGTGCCTGCCTTGTAAAATACAACTCTAGAGTACATTTCTGGAAGAGGTATCCCTAGGGTAATGACTTGAACCTTTCCAAAGACTAACACGCATATTTTTAATTCCTTTCCAGTTTAACACCAGCGATTTATGTGAGAAGTATTTTCACTGCATCATTTCCAGTACCGGGTATTCTTTTGTCTGTAATCTGATAACACATAACATGTAATATATATTTTTCTTACTAGTAGACTTCTCAGTCTTAGTGGTCAGTAAAGTCGAACGCTTCTTAAAAGGACACTTTCTATTTATATTTGCTTTCTTTTGAAGGGACTTTTCATTTGACTCTTTCAATGTTACTGGTTTTCCTTTCCTACTTAATAAGCTCTTCTCGGTCATATTTATTTTGAATAGTTCCCCTAGTAATTCTGCATTTTAATTTTGTGTATTATGTTTTAGCAGGAAGACTTTTAAACGTTATGTATGCACATCACGAGTTTTTCTTACAGTCATTTCTCCTTTGTTGTTGGCTTAAAAAAAACTCTTCTCCATTGAAAAGATAGACCAATATTTACTTATTTTTTTTTATTATTTTATCTATGGTAATATTTAACTTTAAAATCTATTATCCATTCTCATAGTGTTACAAACTAATATTTCCAAAACTTCTAACCAGTTGTCTCAACACCATTTATTACTTTTCCGCTCCCGAGTCTGGTTTGTCATGCTCCCTGTTGGAATGCTGTTATCCAATAGTTTTAAATTACTTCCCCCCTCTGCCTCTCTCTCTCACACAGACACACACCACTGCAACAGCAGGAAAGAGAGTAGCTCCCCAGCCACATGGTGTCTTTTTTTTTTTTTTTTTTAACTCTGCAGTTATCTCCTAATAGGTGTAATTTTTTTTGAGACAGAGTCTCACTTTGTTGCCCTCCGGTAGAGTGCTATGGCATCACAGCTCACAGCAACCTCCAACTCTTGGGCTTAAGTGATTCTCTTGCTTCAGCCTCCCTTGTAGGGAGTAGCTGGGACTACAGGTGCCTGCCACAATGCCCGGCTATTTTTAGAGATGGGGTCTTGCTCTGGCTCAGGCTGGTCTTGAACCCATAAGCTTAGCCAATTCACCCACCTTGGCCTCCGAGTGTGCTAGGATTACAGGCATGAGCCACTGTGCCTGGCCCAATAGTTCTAATTTATTTTTTTAAGTAGGATCATTTTATCAAAAATCCTATATGTGCATAAAAATGTAAGCATTTTTTTAATATTTTCTGCTATCACCAGACTCTTTCTGTTTGGGGCAAAAGAGTCACCATTGCAACCATAACTAATCATACACACACATGTTCAGAAACTAAAAGTTGTCTGTGTGCCACAGGGTCTGATTATGGTGAGGGCATTTTGAATACAAGTCATTTTGGGAATGGATTATTTTGTCTCTGTATGAGCTTGTGAAGTACTTGTTTGTGTTAGACCTAGGCTAATGTAGAAAAATACCGGTTGACTCCTAGCAAATTTCTGGGCTGCAAGCCCTCAACAAAATGGAGTACGCCTGGTTCACTCCCAGGATAGATGGGAAAGTACTCACTGACTTCTTGCTTGACTAACTCCCCTGAGAAATGGACGGGGAAATACCAACTGTCCCCGAACTGACCTTTGAGAAATATGAGGTGGGAAAGTACTGAAACAAAGATATATGACTAACTGCAAATTTCTGCTTCTGTACAATGTTTGGTAACCTACCTGAATGCGCCTGGGCACCCTGTGTGCCAACCAGGATGCAGACCAAGCCTTATAAACCTGACTCCTTAAGCACTCAGGGCTGCTCTCAGAAACCCAGTGTTGGGACACTGAGGCAGTTGCCGGCCGGCTCTTCAGTAAAGGGACTGTGCTGTGAATTCAGCTTGTTTGGCAGTGTATTCTTTGTGGAACTCCTGGGCATAACATTTGTAAAATATATTGTCCTCCCACAACGCACACATATATTTTTTCTTCCTAGTGTTGTCTTTACAACAAGTCATCCTTTCGTGTCAACAAGACAAGCGGTGTCTCTTTCGGTCTACTCTTGCACAATTCCTAATCAATCAGCAACATGAGTGATTTTCAAAATCGGCAATCAGATGATGTCACTCCCCCACTTAAAGCCCTTCTGTAACTTCTTATTATGTCGCATATAAATCCCCAAGTCCTTGCGGTCTAGCTCTGCAGTCTCTTTCCCTCACTTACTGTACTAACACCGCCTGGCCGGCTGACGTATCCTAGAAGGAATCCTGCTCTTCCCACATCGTAGTTTTCTGACTCTGCTCCTTTTAACATCATGCTCTTTGCTATACTTTTCCACATAGCTACCATTTGAATATCTCTCATGTCTCGAAGAGGCCACCTCGGTGCACTTGACCTCACGTGGCTCTCTCTTTCCCTCCTGCCAAATTTCTCCATCTCATCTCGCCACTGCTTCCGTTACACTACTTATCAAAATGTATAAATATTCTGTTTGCTACTTTTTTGTGAGTTCCCTCCAATGGATCTTGAGCTCTGTGAGTTCAAGGAAGGAGCTACTAGGCTGTGAAAAATAGCAAGAAAAATTCAGAGTGGAATGCAGATGAGCTAGCCAGGAAAATGTTATAGCCTATTATATTCCAGAAAAAAGAAAACTAAAACTTAAGTATGCTTGATAGCAAATAAGAGTCTTTATTTCTCACTGTTATGAGATCACATCTATAAACACATCTTTTTGAAAATAAACAAGAGAAGAAAAAGAAGAGAAAAAAAGATGTTCTGGGGAAATTCATTTCACCTTTAAAAGTGAAAGAGTGGATATTATTAAAGAGTGGAGATTTGTATATGTTTATTTACTTTAGGTTCTTTGAAACTCAAATTCTCTTCTTCCTACTGTACAATTAAGCTTATCCTTTAGCAAAAATGCCTTCAGATATACATAAATATCTGAAACTTTTTATTTTCTGGTGTATCTCTATATTGCCTAGATAATTCTAGTTTTAACCATTAGTGACAATTTTTTCAGTCTCTCTTGGGGTCAATATCATGTTCTAGCTCTCCTCACATATTTTTGGTTTTTTAAATCCCCAGTGCAATTAAGGGCAATACGTTTTAGGTCAAAGGATCCTTTCAACTTTGTAATCATATGGGGGGAAAATGTTTTTCTGTTCAGAAAGTTTATTCTACAAGTGCAGAAACAGGAACAATCTTCTACTTCAGGAACAATCTTCTACTTCAGCACTTGAGGTCACAGTATTTGTACACTGGGTTCCCCGTTCTTTAACAGACTTCCCATCCGGCAGTAATTCCACAGTGGCTGATAAGGGTGTCAGCTCAAAACTCCATCAGCCTTATCGGCAACTTCCGACACAGCACAGTTATAAAATTTTAAATTTGATTTTCTTGGCCTTCAGTTAGTACACCTGCAGCTCAAATCATCAAAAAGGATAAGTCTATGTATGAAAAAATTGAAAAATCTCTTAAGATTGTAGCCACCAGAGTTATCAGCTCTCTCTTTTTCTCTCTCCCTGAGGGTTTCTGTCCAGGATTTCATTTTAATGCATTTAAAATTTAAATCTATTTAAAATCTATCTCGCCTTCCTCATGTGAGTTCTTCTGTTTTTTCAAATTCGACAGATTGAAAAAGGTCATGAGAGTTAATAAAAGATCTTTCTCGGCACTATTTGGTTCTTCCACTCATTTTTCTGTCAGTGTTGATTTCCTCATTATGGATAGAGAAACAGGTTATCTTAATGGAATGTTTCGGGCCAAGTTCACCTCTTAAATGCTATGTTTGACTAGACTGTGTCTTTCTTTCTTTGTACATCACTCTTTTGAAATCGTGCTTATGCAGTTTACTTTCAAGGAACGTATCTGGATTCATTTCTCCTTATGCGCCTTCTTCCCCCAAATTCTCCAGTAACTTGTGTTCTGTCCACCGGTCCCTTATAGTAACTGACATTCTGTACTTTGGCAAGGAAGAGTAAAATGCTATTCCCTGTCTAATTCTTTGGTAGCAACATGTATAAAATTAAGTAAATGAAATACAATCAATTGTAACTTTTCCATTCTCTAGGATGACTCCTAATCTTGGCTGAATCATAATCTATATGAATTTCTGATATAATGTGTGGATGTGTGTGTTTGTCTATGTGTGTAACTGTGTGCATAGTTCTATTTTAACCAGTATTGTGGGTAAGCTGCATTCAAACACTTGTCTTCACCAGAAAACATTCATGGTGAGAAAGCTTGAATTCAACTCTAAAAGAAAAATGCACATATTTTTGCAAGATTCATGGGCTAAAAGAAAGTGAGGTAATAGAGAAGTGTCTATCCTGCTAAAGTAGAACATGAATGCCTGATAAAGTTACAGCGTAAAGGACATGGCACTGGTCTCAAACCCTCTGACGGATGCTGACCTGGGCTGGGAAGAGACGTGCTGGGGACATGGGTGAGGAGCAATTTTCTAAGGACAATATTTTAAAGGCATCACTGATGCAGAAATGGGGAGTTCTTAATCAGATCCTCCGACTGACATAGATAAATATCTTGGTTTGTTGAAGTTGTAGTTACAGTGGGTAGACATGAAATTGTTACTCTGTAATATGAATGCTGCTCCTGTTATTCTAGAATGAGTTAAAGCATCCCCCAAACACTGAAGTTATAATCAGGCTTCAGGCAACTCATCAAGCACCTGAAATGAAGACATTTTGAACAGCTACTCCTGCTTAGTCTACAAAATACTAAGTCTAACATGCCAGAGGAAAATAAATATGAAAAAATAGTTTTGTATATTAGTGCTGGGATCTAGATATTTGAGAAATCTAATATCTAGATCTAATTTGAGATAAATGATATCCTGTCAGTGAATGAAACTTAATAATTGTAATCCTTAATAAACTGAGGCAGCATGCAAATTGCAAAATTTCCCAGACTGAAAATATTATTTTAAATAAAATCATAATGTTTTATTAAATAATAAACACATAAATCATGTATACATTAATGCATTTATGGGGTACAAGGTGCTCTTGCACTGTATGTTTACAGTTAAAGCATTATTCAAATCAGGTTAATTTGCTCATAAAATAATCAGGGTTCAAAAGAACAATTAAAATGAATATGCATGTTTGGTACTTGGAAAGACCCATTCATTTTATTTCACATATAAAACATATGCAAAAGAAGGCGGAGCAAGATGGCAGCCGAGTAACAGCTTCCTTGCATCTGGGCACCGTGAGTCTGGGGAGATAGGACTCCAGGCGTCTCTGGCTGGTGAGAACTGCCTATCATCACTCCTATGATGATAAAGGGAGTCAGCGAGAGACTTCTGGACCCCAAGAGGAGGACTAAATCCGTGGAAAACCGGCAAGTGGTCGCCTGTGTTCAATCCGTCTAAACCCGCCCACAACTGTAAGTTCAGTAGCAGCGAGACTGCAAACCAGAAAGGCCTTACCTGTGAACTGTTTTGATGTCCTTGGACTTGGCACTGAGTTGAACTGCCTTGGGGAAGGCCTGAGCGGGAGTGCGAGAACTTTGGCCGGTGTCTAGGGCCCCAGTCTGAGCCGCTGAGCCAGACGGAGCTAATAGTGTTTGGCAGTGGGTCACACGGATCCATTGCCAGCGATCTGCCCCGGCAAGCTCCGCCCTCAGGGTCGCAGAGCTAGAAACGGGTGGGAGCTGGTAACCCAGCAACCAAGTAGCCTAAGGGTGGGGTCTGAGACGCCTTGCAGCCCTAACCCTCAGGGGCAGAGTGAGACCGGTTTTGGCACACTGAGTAAGTGGATAGCCACTTCAGCAGCAATTCCAGCAAGAAAGCTGGGAAAGCTTCTGCTCAACAAGTTTACAAGTTCGAAGTGCCTTTTAAGTAGGCTGAAGAGAGATTCAGGGTGTCTTCCTGCTGGGGTTTGAGTAATCAGCAGCCTCCAGTCGTATCTGAACTGTGACTAACATCTCATACCCCAGAAGACCACGTGTTGCCCAGACAATATTCAATAACATATACAAACTGCTTTGTTTTTGGTTGTGTATTTTTTTCTTTCTTTTTTTTGCTTGGTTGTTTTTTTTGTTTGTTTATTTTGACGTTGCTGATATTCTTTTGTTTTTTTTAATTTCAATCTTTTCCACACAGATCCCTTTTTCTTTCTCAATTTTCCTAGTTTAATTATAATTTCCCATTGCTGCTTTTTTTAATAACTTCAACTTCATTTTTGCTAGTGTTTCTACCGATATAATTTGGTTTTTCACCCAATTTTATCCCTGTAAAGTTTTCTGTTTGCTTCTTTTGGTTTGATTTATAGCATTTTTGTCTTTCCTCTCTACTTGGTGGAGGTGGGGTACTGTGTCTGATCAGGTTAGCAAAGAGCTGCTGACCTCAAGGGAACCACGCAACTGGGCACCCCCAGAAGGTGGGGGTTTTTTAAGGTTGTGTCAAAGTACCCTACTGTACACCTATATTGCCCTGTCTCCCTCTTTCTGTGCCTCTCTTCTTTTTGTCAATATTCCTTATACCCACCCCCTCTCCTTTCTCTATCTTTCTTTTTTTCTTATCACTCGGTCCTCCTTTCTTTCATCCCCTTTTTTTTTGCTCTTCAACCTTCTCACCCTTCTGGTCCTGTAACCTTTAGTCCACAGGCACAAGAACTTAAAGAGCAAGAGGAAGTGAAAGGAAAATTAGGGCAAGCAAACAGATAAAAGAAATCACTCATGAGGAAGAATCAGCAGAAAACTCCAGGCAACATGAAGAACCAGTCTAGAACAACCCCACCAAGGGACCATGAGGTAGCTACTGCAGATGATTCCACCAGTATAGAAATGTTAGGAATGACAGAAAGGGAATTTAGAATACACATGTTGAAAACAATGAAAGAAATGATGGAAACAATGAAGGAAATTGCTAATAAAGTGGAAAATAACCAAAAGGAAATCCAAAAACAGAATCAAATAAGAGATGAACGATATGAAGAATATAAAAAGGATATAGCAGAGCTGAAGGAACTGAAACAGTCAATTAGGGAACTTAAAGATGCAATGGAAAGTATCAGCAACAGGTTAGACCATGCAGAAGAAAGAATTTCAGAGGTAGAAGACAAAGTTCTTGAGATAACTCAGACAGTAAAAGAGGCAGAAAAGAAGAGAGAGAAAGCAGAACGTTCACTGTCAGAATTATGGGACTTTATGAAGCGTTCCAACATTCGAGTTATAGGAATTCCAGAAGGGGAAGAAGAATGCCCCAGAGGAATGGAAGCCATACTAGAGAATATTATAAAAGAAAATTTCCCAAACATCACCAAAGATTCTGACACACTGCTTTCAGAGGGATATCGGACCCCGGGTCGCCTCAACTCTAACCGAGCTTCTCCAAGACACATTGTGATGAACCTGTCCAAAGTCAAGACAAAAGAAAAGATTCTGCAAGCTGCCAGGAGTAAGCACCAGTTGACCTACAGGGGCAAATCCATCAGAGTTACCACAGACTTCTCTAATGAAACTTTCCAAGCAAGAAGACAATGGTCATCTACCTTTAATCTACTTAAACAGAACAATTTTCAGCCCAGAATTCTGTACCCTGCTAAGCTAAGCTTCAAAATTGACGGAGAAATCAAATCATTTACGGATATACAAACATTGAGGAAATTCGCCACAACAAGACCAGCTCTACAGGAAATACTTCAACCTGTTCTGCACACTGACCACCACAATGGATCAGCAGCAAAGTAAGAACTCAGAAATCAAAGGACAGAACCTAACCTCCACACTGATGCAAAAGATAAAACTAAGCAATGGACTCTCACCAAATAAGACGAATAGAATACTACCACACTTATCCATTATCTCAATAAATGTTAATGGCTTGAATTCCCCACTGAAGAGACATAGATTGGCTGACTGGATTAAAAAACACAAGCCATCCATTTGCTGTCTGCAAGAAACACACCTGGCTTCAAAAGACAAATTAAAGCTCCGAGTCAAGGGTTGGAAGACAATTTTTCAGGCAAATGGAATTCAGAAGAAAAGAGGAGTTGCAAACTTATTTTCAGATACATGTGGATTTAAAGCAACTAAAGTCAAAAAAGACAAAGATGGTCACTTTATATTGGTCAAGGGAAAACTACAACAAGAAGACATTTCCATTCTAAATATTTATGCACCCAATTTAAATGCTCCCAGATTCTTGAAGCAGACCTTACTCAGTCTGAGCAATATGATATCTGATAATACCATCATAACAGGGGACTTTAACACACCTCTTACAGAGCTGGACAGATCCTCTAAACAGAAATTAAACAAAGATGTAAGAGATTTAAATGAGACCCTAGACCAACTATGCTTGATAGACGTATATAGAACACTCCACCCCAAAGATAAAGAATATACATTCTTCTCATCACCCCATGGAACATTCTCCAAAATTGATCATATCCTGGGACACAAAACAAATATCAACAGAATCAAAAGAATTGAAATTTTACCTTGTATCTTTTCAGACCATAAGGCACTAAAGATGGAACTCAACTCTAACAAAAATGCTCAACCCCACCCAAAGGCATGGAAATTAAACAATCTTCTGTTGAATAACAGATGGGTGAAGGAAGAAATAAAACAGGAAATCATTAACTTCCTTGAGCATAACAACAATGAAGACACAAGCTACCAAAACCTGTGGGATACTGCAAAAGCAGTTTTGAGAGGAAAATTCATCGCTTTAGATGCCTACATTCAAAAAACAGAAAGAGAGCACATCAACAATCTCACAAGAGATCTTATGGAATTGGAAAAAGAAGAACAATCTAAGCCTAAACCCAGTAGAAGAAAAGAAATATCCAAAATCAAATCAGAGATCAATGAAATTGAAAACAAAAGGATCATTCAGAAAATTAATGAAACAAGGAGTTGGTTTTATGAAAAAATAAATAAAATAGATAAACCATTGGCCAGACTAACGAGAAATAGAAAAGTAAAATCTCTAATAACCTCAATCAGAAACGATAAAGGGGAAATAACAACTGATCCCACAGAGATACAAGAGATCATCTCTGAATACTACCAGAAACTCTATGCCCAGAAATTTGACAATGTGAAGGAAATGGATCAATATTTGGAATCACACCCTCTACCTAGACTTAGCCAGGAAGAAATAGACCTCCTGAACAGACCAATTTCAAGCACTGAGATCAAAGAAACAATAAAAAAGCTTCCAACTAAAAAATGCCCTGGTCCAGATGGCTTCACTCCAGAATTCTATCAAACCTTCAAGGAAGAGCTTATTCCTGTACTGCAGAAATTATTCCAAAAAATTGAGGAAGAAGGAATCTTCCCCAACACATTCTATGAAGCAAACATCACCCTGATACCAAAACCAGGAAAAGACCCAAGCAAAAAGGAGAATTTCAGACCAATCTGACTCATGAATATAGATGGAAAAATTCTCAACAAAATCCTAGCCAATAGATTACAGCTTATCATCAAAAAAGTCATTCATTATGATCAAGTAGGCTTCATCCCAGGGATGCAAGGCTGGTTTAACATACGCAAGTCCATAAACGTTATCCACCATATTAACAGAGGCAAAAATAAAGATCACATGATCCTCTCAATAGATGCAGAAAAAGCATTTGATAAAATCCAGCATCCTTTTCTAATTAGAACACTGAAGAGTATCGGCATAGGTGGCACATTTCTAAAACTGATTGAAGCTATCTATGACAAACCCACAGCCAATATTTTACTGAATGGAGTAAAACTGAAAGCTTTTCCTCTTAGAACTGGAACCAGACAAGGTTGTCCTCTGTCACCTTTACTATTCAACATAGTGCTGGAAGTTCTAGCCAATACAATTAGGCAAGACAAGGAAATAAAGGGAATCCAAATGGGAGCAGAGGAGGTCAAACTCTCCCTCTTTGCTGACGACATGATCTTATACTTAGAGAACCCCAAAGAGTCAACCACAAGACTCCTAGAAGTCATCAGAAAATACAGTAATGTTTCAGGATATAAAATCAATGTCCACAAGTCAGTAGCCTTTGTATACACCAATAACAGTCAAGATGAGAAGCTAATTAAGGACACAACTCCCTTCACCATAGTTTCAAAGAAAATGAAATACCTAGGAATATACCTAACGAAGGAGGTGAAGGACCTCTATAAAGAAAACTATGAAATCCTCAGAAAGGAAACAGCAGAGGATATTAACAAATGGAAGAACATACCATGCTCATGGATGGGAAGAATCAACATTGTTAAAATGTCTATACTTCCCAAAGCAATCTACCTATTCAATGCCATTCCTATCAAAGTACCTACATCGTACTTTCAAGATTTGGAAA
This sequence comes from Nycticebus coucang, assembly GCF_027406575.1. NCBI lineage: Eukaryota > Metazoa > Chordata > Mammalia > Primates > Lorisidae > Nycticebus > Nycticebus coucang. Next base: position 92,894,699 of record NC_069794.1, on the reverse strand, counting down.
CAATGATTCTGCGTTTTGTATGGAACCGGAAAAAACCCCGTATAGCTAAGGCAGTTCTTAGTAACAAAAATAAAGCTGGGGGCATCAGCATACCAGATTTTAGTCTGTACTACAAAGCCATAGTGCTCAAGACAGCATGGTACTGGCACAAAAACAGAGACATAGACACTTGGAATCGAATTGAACACCAAGAAATGAAACTAACATCTTACAACCACCTAATCTTTGATAAACCAAACAAGAACTTACCTTGGGGGAAAGACTCCCTATTCAATAAATGGTGTTGGGAGAACTGGATGTCTACATGTAAAAGACTGAAACTGGACCCACACCTTTCCCCACTCACAAAAATTGATTCAAGATGGATAAAGGACTTAAATTTAAGGCATGAAACAATAAAAATCCTCAAAGAAAGCATAGGAAAAACACTGGAAGATATTGGCCTGGGGGAAGACTTCATGAAGAAGACTGCCATGGCAATGGCAACAACAACAAAAATAAACAAATGGGACTTCATTAAACTGAAAAGCTTCTGTACAGCTAAGGAGACAATAACCAAAGCAAAGAGACAACCTACACAATGGGAAAGGATATTTGCATATTTTCAATCAGACAAAAGCTTGATAACCAGGATCTGTAGAGAACTCAAATTAATCCACATGAAAAAAGCCAACAATCCCTTATATCAATGGGCAAGAGACATGAATAGAACTTTCTCTAAAGACGACAGACGAATGGCTAACAAACACATGAAAAAATGTTCATCATCTCTATATATTAGAGAAATGCAAATCAAAACAACCCTGAGATATCATCTAACCCCAGTGAGAATGGCCCACATCACAAAATCTCAAAACTGCAGATGCTGGCGTGGATGTGGAGAGAAGGGAACACTTTTACACTGCTGGTGGGACTGCAAACTAGTACAACCTTTCTGGAAGGAAGTATGGAGAAACCTCAAAGCACTCAACCTAGACCTCCCATTCGATCCTGCAATCCCATTACTGGGCATCTACCCAGAAGGAAAAAAATCCTTTTATCATAAAGACACTTGTACTAGACTGTTTATGGCAGCTCAATTTACCATTGCCAAAATGTGGAAACAGCCTAAATGCCCACCAACCCAGGAATGGATTAACAAGCTGTGGTATATGTATACCATGGAATACTATTCAGCCATTAAAAAAAATGGAGACTTTACATCCTTCGTATTAACCTGGATGGAAGTGGAAGACATTAATCTTAGTAAAGCATCACAAAAATGGAGAAGCATGAATCCTATGTACTCAATCTTGATATGAGGACAATTAATGACAATTAAGGTTATGGGGGGGGAAGCAGAAAGAGGGATGGAGGGAGGAGGGTGGGGCCTTGGTGTGTGTCACATTTTATGGGGGCAAGACATGATTGCAAGAGGGACTTTACCTAACAATTGCAATCAGTGTAACTGGCTTATTGTACCCTCAATGAATCCCCAACAATAAAAAAAAAAAAAAAACAAAAAAAACATATGCAAAAAACCATGGGAGTTTAATTAACATAAAACAATAAAATAGTTCTGATAATAAGTATGAAATGAAAAAATAACACCACTAAAGAAATTATATTCAAGATATAATACGGTTTTGTATAAATTTATATCACTGGGATAATACAAATCAATACAGCTTCCAGCATCTTTGTTATTAATTTAACTTAAGATGATGTTTCATTTATTTGAAGTAATGTCTTCATTTTCACCCATATCTTTACCTTGCAAATAACAAATTTTATAATGAACGCTTTCTGCATTATAGTTTTTTATTCATGATATAAACATAATAGAATGAAGGAAATAGCATTTTTATAATAAACACTCTTTTTATTTATTTATTTATTTTTATTAAATCATAGCTGTGTACATTAATGCGATCATGGGGAACCATACACTGGTTTTATAGACTGTTTGACACATTTCCATAACACTGGTTAACATAGCCTTCCTGGCATTTTCTTAGTTATTGTGTTAAGACATTTACATTCTACATTTACTAAGTTTCACATATACCCTTGTAAGATGCACCGCACTTGTAATCCCACCAATCACCCTCTCTCCACCCACCTCCCCCTCCCTCCCCTCTCTTTCCCCTTCCTCCTATTCTTAGGTTGTAACTGGGTTACAGCTTTCATGTGAAAGCCATAAATTAGTTTCATAGTAGGGCTGAGTACACTGGATACTTTTTCTTCCATTCTTGAGATACTTTACTGAGAAGAATATGTTCCAGCTCCATCCATATAAACATGAAAGAGATAAACGCCCCATTTCTGCATCAGTGATGCCTTTAAAATATTGTCCTTAGAAAGTTGCTCCTCACCCATTTCCTCCATCTTTCTTTAAGGCTGCATAAGGATATTTAACTTCCATGTTTTTGTATGAGTGCGCAGATTTCTGTTGTTACTGATCTCAACTTTTATTCCATGGTGGTCCGAGAAGATGCAAGGAATAATTTCTATTCCTTTAAATTTACTGAGGTTAGACTGTGACCTAAGATGGATCAATTTTGGAGTATGTTCCATGGGCTGATGAGAAGTATGTGTATTCAGTTTTGTTGGGATGAAATGTTCTGTAGATGTCTGCTAAATCCAAATGTTGGATGGTTGGGTTTAAATCTAAAATTTCTTTGCTTAGCTTCTTATTGGAGGATTGATCCAACACAGCCAAAGGAGTGTTGAAATCTCTGACTATTATGGAGCTGGAGGAAATCAAGTTGCTCATGTCTGTTAGAGTTTCTCCTATAAATTGAGGTGCATTCTGGTTGGGTGCATAGATATTAATAATTGAGATCTCATCATATTGAGTATTACCCTTAACAAATATGAAGTGACCATTCTTGTCCTTCCTTACCTTTGTTGGTTTAAAGCCTATTGTACCTGCAAATAAAATTGCAACACCTGCTTTTGTCTGATTACCATTTGCCTGAAATATGGATGACCATCCTTTCACCCTGAGTCTATATTTGTCTTTTAAGGGAAGATGTGACTCTTGTATGCAGCAAATATCTGGCCTGAGTTTTTGTATCCAGTCAGTTAACTTATGCCTCTTTAGAGGACAGTTTAAGCCATTCACATTAATGGAGAATATTGATAAGTCTAGTAAAATTTTGGGTATCGAGTTTTTCAAAAGTCCAGTGGACATTTTTAATCCTTTCGCCAGTGTGGAAGTTGGATTTTGATCAAAAGTTTCTGAGTGAGTTTACTTTTGTGGTAGAAGATTGGGTTGGTCGTTATGGAGGATAGGTCTGATAATTTCCTGAAGAGCTGGTTTGGTTATGGCAAATTTCTTCAACATATGAGAATTAAAGTATTTAAATTCTCCATCATAAATGAAACTCAGTTTAGGTGGATACAGGATCTGGGGTTGAAAGTTATTTTGCTTTGGGAGATCAAAAGTTGATGACCACCCTCTTCTGGCTTGAAAAATTTCAGCAGAGAGATCTGCAGTCATTCTAATATTCTTCCCTTTGTAGGTAATGGATTTCTTACATCTGGCTGCTTTCAGAATTTTCTCCTTCATATTAACTTTACTGAAGTTAATTATGATATGCCTGGGTGATGTCTTTTATGGATTGAGTCAAGCTGGGATTCTGACACTGTCTGCTATCTGAATTTCAGAATCTCTTGGCATGTCTGGAAAATTCTCTTTCATAATTTCATGGAGAAGGGCCTCTGTGCCCAGCAAGGTCACTTCATCACTTTCAGGGATTCCAATGAGGTGGATATTAGCCTTCTTTGAATTATCCCAGAGATCTCTGAGAGAATGATCTGTTTTTGCTCTCCATTTCTCTTCCTCTTTGAGAGTTTGGGAGCATTCAAAGGCTTTTTCTTCAATGTCAGAAATCCTTTCTTCTGCTTGCTCTACTCTGTTACTGAGGGATTCTACTGTAGTTTTCAGATCTTTGAGGGCTGCAAATTGTTGCTTCAGTGTGTCAAAATCTTTAGTGGTTTTGTCTTTAAATTTGTTAAATTCTTGAGACAACTTTTGAATTTCTCCTCGAATTTCTAATTCTGACTTTTGAATTGCTGTTCGAATTTCTAATTCCAAATTTTCCTCCATTCTATTAATCTTGTTTGCAATGCAAATTCTGAATTTGATTTCTGACACCTCGGCCGGCTGTTTATGAATAGGATCTTCAGTTACATCTGCCATATCTTTCCTTGGGAGGGTTGATCTATTCTTTATTCATGTTACCAGAGTTTTTCCACTGATTCCACCCCATGATTGTTTTACACCATTTGATTTTTTTCCCTGGAGCTTTGTTGAGGACCTGTACAGTGCTATGGCCTGAGAAACTGGGGCCTTATTTGGTGTGGTGGGACTAAGTGGTTCTGTCTTGCTTTCAGCTGATTTCTGTTCAACCCTAGTGAAACAGTTACTCTGGGTTGAAGTGTCAGCTGTGGAGAAATACCAGCAATTAAGTCACCCTGCCTCCCCGGACAAACAATTGGAAAAGGAAAATCAAACCTTCCTACAACCACACACCCAGGGCACTACTTGAATAGTCCTTGGGTGATTGGCTCAGTTCAAAAGTTCCAAATCAATTGTTTCAATCAGCACCTGTCTCAGGTGGGAGAGTTTAAAAGGTCTCTGGCAACTGGATCACAGTGGTCTGGTGACTACTCTGATATGGCTTGCTCCAGTGCTGCGTGGAGTCAGGAGGAGCCACCAGCAAATAGATCAGTCTGGGAAGGTTGGTGCCTCCGTCCCCACCTTGCACCTCTGTCACACCCAGTCACTGATAGTCCCACAGGGCTTTGACCCAGTTACCTGTAGTGAACAGATACTCCCAGGGGTTTGCACCTGCCTGAATCACAAGGACATCTATTTCTGCCTAGCCAGGCCTCTGCACTCTGCCTCGATCTTGCAGGGGGAGGTGAAGCCTGCCAACCTCGGGTGCTGGATGGAGGCTGGGGTATGTTCACTCAGTTCCAGCCCCGCCCCTGATTGATGTTACTGACAGAACAGAGCAGAACAACTTTGCAGGAATTTGTTTCTGTCCCTGCTAAATTCCCCCAGAGAAGAGAAGCTGTTTTGAGTTCCCAGAGCCTGCGCCTCAAGCCCTGTCTTTGCTCCTACAGGTTTGTTTTCGGTTACCTGTCTGTTCTAGCCTCCTGTCTTCCTTTGTCTATAGGCTGACGATCCCCTGAGGGCCAGGTGTGTCTTAGGCTCAGTAAAGCCGTCCTCTGGGTCAGCCCCACCCTGGGAACTTCCCGTGTCTGTGAGTGCGTTTCTAGTCCCTGCACTCCACCCAGTCCAGTACCGCTTCAGGCAAACCCTTTACTCATGGGGCCTGTGTTTTCATCCCAGATCTGTTTTGTGGTGGTTGGCCCCTGAGTAGATGCCCGGCCTCCTCTGGTTGTCCAGGGAGACAGGGGGTTTGGCTTAAGAATATCCGGGAGTGAGCCCTATTGTTGCTGAAAGATGGCTGCTGCTCTGCGCCTCAGGGCACCGCGTACCGGTGTGGTTCCCGCTCAGCCGACCATCCTCTCCTCACTCCTGTGCCCCAGAGTCAGCACTGACCAGCTGCAGTTTAGGCCCTGTCCACACCCCTTGAGAAATCACCCAAGAATCTGGACTCCTGGGGGACAGGCCTCCAGACCTCAGAGTGAGAGTGGAGGGGAGTGCTGGGAGCTCAGAGTTGCTGGTAGAGAATATATACAGTTTTATACAGTTTTATGCCTGGCAGGAGAACGCCGTGGCACCCTTGTGGGGGAGGTAAGTCCAGTTTTTAGAGGGTCTCTCCTGTGGAGTGTAGTGGGAGGACCTTTGAACACTGCTCATTTGTTTGTGGGGCACTCTGAGCCGTTCTCGTGGGGGAGGGGACTCCTGTCTGCTTGGTGATGGATTTTGTACCTTTTGTTTGTATCCTTGGGGTCGCAGCTCACCTCAGCGGGGTTGATGTGCATTCTTCAACCTTTTCTCTTGGTGCAGCTCAAACCCACCAGGTTACTTGCTAAATTTCTGTCCTTTAACTCTCCTTCTGGAAGGGAGCCTCTGTGGAAAGCTGGCTTCAGTTAGCCATCTTCAGTCAGCCCCCCTAAACACTCTTTTTATTTAAACACTTTCAGAGTCCTTCTTTTGGAACTGAATAGTTTAGATCATCTTGATGATTAATATCATTAGTGCACATTCTTTCCCCCTCAATGACCTTACTGGCAAAGGAGCAAAAAATAAAATTAGGTTTATTAGGCTCAGTATATTTTATTGATATTAATGTTACTAATTTAAATTAACATTGATGTCAATGGTACTAGAGCATTAAGCAAAAATATATATAAAAATGAAATTTATTTTGCCAAGATAATGGTATTCTATAATTTCAGTAGCATTTCTATGATTTGCAAAATTGACAGTGACTGGTGTATTTGAACATCCCTGGTCCAATTTTTGATGTCAAAGGTACCGTCTCTGCTTTCCAAAGTACTTTGCTAAAAACTCTATTAATTTATGTTACATTTGTACATAATTTCTAACACTCTATAGATGCATTTCCTGATAAATGTCACTTTTAGAGTAACTTTTAAAATAACTTGTCAAATACTGACCTCTTTTTTCTTAGGTTAGAATTTTTGTGTCTTTAAATAGCTGAATAATTATTAAGTCTATTTCCACTGTTTATGGGGGAAAAAACCCTAATGCTTAGAAGTTAAGAATGGTGGTAATATTGTTATTGATATCATTGTTAGAACAGAAGTATGGTGCATAATAATTTCAGAAGCACACTGACACTAATTCGTGATTTTTGTTTGTACTTTCAGAGTCTGAGAAATAGCATGGCATGAACCATGGCTCAGTTCTACTACAAAAGAAACGTCAACGTCCCCTACAGAGATCGCATCCCTCTGAGGATAGTCCGAGCAGAATCCGAACTCTCCCCGTCAGAAAAAGCCTACTTAAATGCCGTGGAGAAGGGAGACTATGCAAGTGTCAAGAAATCCCTGGAGGAAGCCGAGATTTATTTTAAAATCAGTATCAACTGCATTGACCCTCTCGGGAGAACTGCTCTCCTCATTGCCATTGAGAACGAGAACTTGGAGCTCATCGAGCTGCTGCTCAGCTTTAACGTGTACGTGGGGGACGCGCTGCTGCACGCCATCCGGAAAGAGGTGGTGGGCGCCGTGGAGCTGCTGCTGAACCACAAGAAGCCCAGCGGGGAAAAACAGGTACCTGCAAAACACGATTTTCAATTCGTTTGCCTGCAAAAGCTTTCTTTATATGTTCACATTCCCTGAAATTTTAGGAAATACAAGCATCAACATCAGAACTGTTATAACAAACTCTGTGGCGTGGCCTTTGATGCGCTCCAGCAGCCACCTGCTGAGCTCCCGAGCAGCGTGAGGACCGCGGAGCGCAGAGCCCGGTGCAGGCCCCGCAGGCCGGGAACGTGTCTGTGCGGGGCTCAGTGCACGCTGTTTGCTGCTCAGTGTGAATGTGAGGGTGTTTCCTCTCGTCTGTCGTTTTCTGACACTCTACACAACCACAGTGAATAGTTTTCTTGTTCTCCTACGACACCTGCTTGCACGTTCTGGTTTCTGCCTCTTATGCACCAGTGAGTTGCGTTGTCTATTTTGATGTTGCCCTTAAACTCCAGTAGAGTTTTTGTTTTTATTTGAAACAGAAGAAACAAACGTATAGGAAATACTAGGAAATAGCTGACCTCTGACTGTAGGCTTAACTATATCAAATTTACTAGCAGTAAAAATTTAGCTAGATCTTATTATCATCAGTAGAAAATAAAGTGAAGTGACACGCAATAATATTAAATAAATACAATGCATTTTTTTCTATCACCCCATCTTTCACCAGCAAGTGGAAACAGGAGTGACTGAGGAGTCTGGGTCTGTCTGTGGGCTCCTGCCCTCTGTTAGTGCTCTGGATCTGAATTCCCTTTGACCCTTTCCTTTTCCCACTGAACTCTTCACTTTCCCGCATCAGGACAGTTCACTAATTGTAAAGACACTGCAGATTCTGCAGAGGCTCTAAAATGTCTTTGAAAGTAAAAATCTTATAAAATGTGTGTTATCACAGCTCCAACAATTTCTGCCCTGTTTGATAAGACTCACCTCTCTCTACAAGGGACAGTCTGTTAGGAGGTGTGACATTCTTTTAAAGCAATCGGCTGTGTCTACCATTATCTTTGCTCTCCTGGAGGACTTTAATCTAAATCTTTGGGTGGCCGTCTCCCTGTCGCCTCAGAGGCCGGTGTTCCATGGTCCCTTCTCCCCCGTGTTCTCCTGTTCCCCTGACCTGAGCCAAAACTCTCCTAACCAGCTCTCCACAACAACACCCCCTCCCCCCGCCCGGCTCAGCTGGCTGCTTTCTCAGCGTTCTGCTGTTTCATGCACAGCTGTTTGCAGTTGGTCTATCACCTCATCAGACGTGGTATTGGTGAAATTTTGCCCATGAAGAAAATTTGCTTGTTTCATGAACACTTTGAAACTTGAACAAATCTTAATTAGGGTAGATGGGTAATAATAATGTTACGGGAATTTTTTTTTTTTTTTTTTATTGTTGGGGATTCATTGAGGGTACAATAAGCCAGTTACACTGATTACAATTGTTAGGTAAAGTCCCTCTTGCAATCATGTCTTGCCCCCATAAAGTGTGACACACACTAAGGCCCCACCCCCCTCCCTCCCTCCCTCTTTCTGCTTCCCCCCCATAACCTTAATTGTCAGTAGGTCCTTGGTCTTGGGGATTGGAAGAATAAACTCCCGGACCTCAGATCAGTGGTAATACAGGATTTTATTAGAGCGAAAGGAATAGAGAAAGGGTCGAAAGCCCCAGAGCTTCTGGCAGAGGAAAGATCCAAATGGGGAGACTCCACCCTGGGTCCTTTATCTAGGGGCGTAAGGACTGCAGAATTACACTTGGCTAGGACTTGGCAGAGAAAGACTTTTTCAATGTTAATGAGTGTTATTGACAGACAAATGAATGGAGTCCCTCCAGCTCCCGGAAAAAGGTCACAACATTCCCTTCATGAAATTGCCCAGGCCTGGGAAAACTGGGGTCCCCTGTCTACACTTGAATGGGGGAACCCTGTACCAATAATGCCTAAAGGTATATTTTCTCCTTGCTAGAGAGGTACAGCATGGAAACAGGGGTCAGTAAGAACGTTTTTATCTGTGTAAGTTTAAGTGCTGCAACCTTAGCTACTTCGTGATTTTGAAATTCCTTCCACAATCATATTCCTAAGACATTTACCTTTTTTAATACTAATAATATTATAATTTACACCCTCTTTTTTATGTCTTGTTTTATATAGGCAACCACAGACAGTTTTTGTGCCTGTGGTATAAATTGTTCTAGGTTGAAGCAAATCTATAGAATAAAACTGCCATTGCGTGTGTGTTTTCTGTTTATTACTAAAGAACCTTCTCACTTCTACTTTCTAGAGCACAGTGACCACATGTTTCAATGTCTCTTTAGTCAGTGACATTTGTACTGACTAGAATAATTTGGTGTCTGGAGACACTGGCTATTATGAGAGTGTTTGTTGGAAGATGTTCAACTTCTGAGCCAAACTCTAGCCTCACAAGTAGGTCCTGGCCCCTTAGCCGCACTTGATCTGGACCCTGGTTATTAATAAAAGGCAGTAACGGCTTGCGGTCTGCCAGGAGTCTGAAATATCCCAGGCCATGGTTTCTGGAAGATTTCTCTGGTATCAGTCTGCTGGCCAAGAATTCCGTTTCTACTTGTACATTCCAGAATTCCACTTCAGGGAAGGCAGCAGAATAAACAAAAACTGTATCTTTCTGTTTGAACTTTGTAATGTGAAAGACCAATCTAAGAGTTCTTTGTATCTTAGACAATGACAATGAGGTTTTAGCAACGTGGAGTGTCCCGCAGAAGTTGTCCTTAGGACTTGGGCCGTACCAAACCCCATTACAGCTTGGCTGTTTATCTGTGATTTTCTTTGGTAATTCATCTCCTATGCCTGGCCAATGTCTTTTGGGATGATAGTTTCCGTAAATCAATGTACTGCAGGTAGCAAATATGTTCATGACAAGATTTTTTTTCTTTCATGAAGTTGAATTCCTTTGGTTATTCTTGTGATCTTTGAAAGGCATTTTGTATATTTTATAATTCACTTAATTTTCAGTCTGATGGGTAACCCTGAAGACTCTGGAACACATTGTTATTCATTTTTGGGGGGGATCACTGAAAGCAAATGTTAAAACCTGAAGACAATAATAACCAACTGGACAAAATGAATGTCGTATCTTAGAATGAGCAAAGAAAGAGATTCTAACAAAAAAAATTATACAATATGGTTTTGAGGACACCTACTAAGATTCTAAAGTGTGATGAGTGTGTGTGAGAAATCCCTTCTCCTTTAATAAAGTGGTCACACACAGGTATTAATTTCTTTCTCTGAAAAAAGGTTTAGTGCTGCTTCCTCAAACCCCGGGGCAATGAGATTTCAGATGAACATGTGTTTTCTGCAAACACAGTCACCAGGGAACACTTTTTATTTATTTGTTTTATTTATTTATTTATTGGCATTACACTTATTGATTTATTTTTTCTCTTAACAATTTTTTTTATTAAATTATAGCTGTGTACATTAATGCATTTATGGGTACAATGTGTTGATTATATATCCAATTTGGAATGCTTATATCAAACTGGTTACCATAGCCTTCACCTCACTTACTTAATTGTTGTGTTAAAACATTTATACTCTACTCTTAATAGATTTGACGTGTACTCTTGCAATATGCACCACAGGTGAGGTCCCACCGATTACCCTCCCTCCCCGTCCTCCCCCTTCCCCTCCCCTCCCCCTCTTCTTTCCTCCTACACCCTGGGCTATACTTGTGTTTTATCTTTCGAATGACAGTGTGGGTGATTATATACTAGTTTCATAATAGATGAAATAGTATCCATACAATGGATACTTTCTCTTCCTTTCTTTTTTTTTTTTTTTTTTTTTTTTGTAGAGACAGAGTCTCACTTTATGGCCCTCGGTAGAGTGCCGTGGCCTCACACAGCTCACAGCAACCTCCAACTCCTGGGCTTCAGCGATTCTCTTGCCTCAGCCTCCCGAGTAGCTGGGACTACAGGCGCCCGCCACAACGCCCGGCTACTTTTTGGTTGCAGTTTGGCCGGGGCCGGGTTTGAACCCACCACCCTCGGTATATGGGGCCGGCGCCTTACCGACTGAGCCACACTTTACTAGGAAGAATGTGTTCCAGCTCCATCCATGTAAACATAAAAAAGGTAATGCTTCCATCTTTTTATGGCTGCATAATATTCCATGATATACATATAACGCAATTTGTAAATCCATTCATGGATTGATGGGCACTTGGGCTTCTTCCATGACTTGGCAATTATGAATTGGGCTGCAGTAAACATTCTGGTGCAGATACGTTTGTTGTAAAATGATTTTTGGTCTTCTGGATATATCCGTAGTAGAGGAATTGCAGGATCAAACGGCAGGTTTACTTTTAGTTCCCTAAGTGTTCTCCAAACTTCTTTCCAAAAGGAACATATTAGCTTGCATTCCCACCAGCAGTGCAGAAGTGTTCCCTTGTCTCCACATCCACACCAGCATCTGTAGTTTGGGGATGTTGTGATGTGCAGGCTACTCTTACTGGAGTTGGATGACATCTCAAAGTGGTTTTGATTTGCATTTCTCTGATGATTAACACTTTTTAGATGCTTACCCTGCCAGGCCAGTGCTGGGCTCTGAGGAGGAGGCCTTGCTCCTGTTCTCTTGAGTCGTAAGGTCTAGTTGTAAAGACAGAAAGGGAAAGGATCAGGGGAATATGAATAAAGGTTGTCACCACTGACCAGATGAAAAGAAAGATGAATTCTCAGATGATTATTAGGTTAAATTGACTGAATTTGGCATCTACAGAATGTTAGTTGGTGGAGGTCAGGGGAGCAGAAGAAAGGTGTGCAGGGAAAAGAGGCTGCATGTTGGAAAACTGGACCCCATCGGCGGAGGTAAGACTGTGACCAAAGGCTTATGGAATTAGATGGGTGCGCTGTTTGATTTATTGATCCTGATACCTAGTAGTTAATTAGAACTTTTAGATTTCTGAATGGGATCAGGGATTTGTGTATAGATGAGAGGAATTACCCTGAACAAATAAAATCATCTGTGTTCCTACAGTTCTAACATTGATTTTTCACTTCTTGCTTTTATACATTGTTTAAATGGTTATATTTTTGAGTATGTTAAATTATTTTAACAATGAAACATTTAATGTAAAGATGCATATTTGCCAGATAAAAAGATGGGCATAGATCATTAAGTGCCTCCTTCTATAATTACAGTAGACTTTTGTAAGTCTGGGTATGGAGTTGTTAGTGTTTAAAAATATTTTTTGATGTACAAAACTAAAAAAAGGAATACTTAGGATATTTCTCGCATATAACAAAAACCACAAGGAACCTGTAGTTCACTAAGCAAGAATCATTTCACTGATAGTCTCTGGTGATTTTGCTGCACTTCTCTTTAAACTTCTTAGTCCTTCATTTCTGTAGAAGGAACAATCCAGAAGGATTTCTTAGCCTTATTTTTCAGTCAATTGATTTGTTACTTGACTCTTAATTATTTCTAGCAGACCTTTGTCTTAGATGTCTCCTAAGGCCAGATTCAATTTTAGTTTCAGCTGACTCAGCAAGTGTTTATCAGAAGCAGAATCTGTGTTTCCTATTTTTCTTTCTTTCTTTATTATTTTTTACTTACTGTTTTAGGTTCATTGAGGGTACCTTGTATTTTTTTTTTTTTTTTTTTTGCTTATATCAGTGGTTGTCAATCTTCACATCATAACTGTGCCTCCCCTCCAGCCCCCACCCCCACCCCCACTGCAGAATTGCTAACAAATCAGGTCTGGATCAAGGACCTGCTATTGGTCCAGACACACTGGACTGCTGACTTTTGAGAACCACTGAGTTACTTGATGTTGAAAAATAAAGAAGACCACAGTTGTGTATTTTATGTTAAAGGCATGGGCTACACTGTGCTAATGTAGTTTTCAGAAAATTTCAATTAATTCCCTAAAATATTAACAAGTGGTATTTAATATATGAGCATTTCCCAATTTGTGTAACATTTTTATTGTTATTTCCCCTCTTTGGAAAAAAAGATTTTGATGTATATTATTTATTAGTTCAAAAGTTAACATCCCACTGTATTTAGTTGAAGAAATTCTGACTTTAAAATTCTACAATACAGAATCCAGGATTTTGTAATTGGGAGGGATCTTGGAGATCATCAAATCAATCACCTGATAAAATGGGTGGAAGGAAAGAAAAGAGGATCCCGCTGGTGTTGTCTGTGTGGGCCAGACTGAAAGGGCCTATGAATGAATAGCTGGCAACCAGCCTTGGTACAGTCTGGATGACGACAATCAGATTATGATAAAAAATGAGAACAACAAAAATTATACCACCTAATGTTCATGGAGACTGTCACTGTGCCCGTAACTGTTGATGTCACTCCCATTATCTCCTTAACATTTACATTACCCAGGAGGGTAAGGGCGATTGTCATCCCCAATCAGAGCAGGGGGAACAAGGCAGAAAAAGGCTTTAGTGCCGTTTCCCAGATCACAAAGAAAGGAGACAGCTGTGCCGAAAGTGAAGAGTCCCTAAAGATGATAGTCACTGTGCTGGGCTGGCTGTAGTCCCAGTGCCGATCTGAACTTGGGAGTCGTTTAAATCATTAGTCCATTATGCTAATTTAGGGTATGAGTTAGATCAATTTACATGTGTCTTTAGATCTACATATTTAGACTATGTCACTATATTGAATAAGGACATTTGTAATTATGTTGCTCAATAAATATTAATCAAGGCCCTACACGCTCCTGGCCCAGCACCTCACTAAGGAATAACAGGGAGATGGGTTAGAAATGCTAGCTTCTAGTGCTGTGGCCACCTGTTAATTGAACCAGTCTCTGAATCTCCTTGAGGCTTGGTTTTCTTGGCTGTTAATCAGAGTTGTTGTGTAATCTTATCTGCCTCTTAGAATCCAGTGATGTTCCAATTCTGCAGAAGTGTTATGGGAAGGTAACAGATAATAACAGATAATACTACCCAGTTATTAGCATTATTACTGGGTTATGCCAATACCTCTGTCTTCCTGTTGACAACTGTCTACGCTAATAACAAAATGTTCTGAAAAGATTAAGTTAAGCATCAGCAATTTACCCTCTTGAGTATAGGACTTCTTTTTTCAATTGAAAAATGCAGTCATTAGAACCAGAATCCTAGTTCGGGAGCACAAGAGAGAATTTAATTCAGTTTACTTTTTCGCTTCCCAACTCAGTGCATGTAGGAGATCTTTTTATAGTCTCAATGAATCTGTTACTATACTCTGTGGCTTTAGAAACATTGCCTGTTACATGGTCAGAAAATCAGTCTGAAATAGGAAATTTGTATTAGCATGTTAATGCAAACATCTATCTAACCAAAAATATATACTGCTAATAATATAGAACATTTTATGGTTAAATATGGAGGGTAATAAATACATCCCTGGATACTGGGGTAGAACTATGTCCTGTGAACAAATCTAAATTTTTCAAATTGAATCCATGTACTTTCTTCTTAAAGATCCAGATATTCAAAAAGGTGCACTTTTTGCCCTGAGATTCATTGGAGTTTTCCACATGGGGCTTTGGAACTAGTCTCCCCGCTAGTGAGTCTGTGCAGTGATTTTTAAATGCTGCTGAAGACCAACATGGTCTATAAGCTCCACCTTATAGACTCCCTGTGGAGTGAAATCGTTTTGACTTTTCTCAGTGGTCAACACATTTGAGGTTATTCCTTTCTATTTCTATTTGTTTTTATTATATCCTGTCTTAGGCCAAATCCTAAATGTTGAAAATAATTAACCTTCCATCTATGTGTAACCACAACTTATTTACCATCAAAATTCAGAGAGAGCAAGAACGAGAGAAAGAGAGAGAGGGCTGGCAAGAGAAAAGAGTTACAGTAAAACGTGAAAGAAGCTCATTTCTCCCCCTAAATACCAAGAGACATAGCAATATTATCAATTATATTTCTTTATGTTCTAATGTAAACTATCAATAGGAAAGCTGTTTACAACATTTTCTTAATGTACCATTAACATGGCAAAGATGAAAATTATTCCCCAATTTGATCTTCATAATGTTGTTAATATTAACAAGTACTTTGAAAGTCTAAAAAATAAATTGAATCTTTATTATTTCACAGCAGGGAGCTTAAAAGCTGTTACAAGATAAAGCATAGACTGTTTAGTCAGCTGGCAAAAGGCCCTCAGGAGAAAACTGAGTAATTGTGTCCTAAAAGAAAGAACTTTTAAAAGATGGACTGGGTTATGCTGTTAATATGATAAAGTGGTTTGGGCTATCTGGTTCTTCTAACTCATGAAATAATGCAACAGTTAAAGTCTTTAGTTATGTCAACATCTTTTTTTCCCCCAGTCCTGAAATCCAGCAAGTCATAGACAAATAAGCCCTGTGAACACAGCCTCTTGCTCTTTACTCTCAGCATAACACACTTACTGTCATAGCAGAAAAACATTAAACATGTTTGGAGCACACAGAGCCAAGGGCTTTTATCCCCTTTCTGAAAAGAATCAGATAAAACAAAACAAAGAAAACAGCCTCAAGCAATAAAACAAACCTCCAGGCATTTAAGGATTATTTCCCCCCACAATGTGAAATTACAAGACGGGCTCTTTTTCTTTGTTTCCAGGCAGAGAAACTGAGTCATGCAGCTCCCTTAGGTTGGAGGGAATAAGATAGAATGAAGAGAGTTTAGAGAGAGAAAGATTTGGCATCATCTTGTTTTATACTCTCAGCCTAACTATTTAGGCATTTGATCTTGACTTTCTCATGAATAGGGAGGGGACCGCGGCTCCTGCTGCCAGGTTGCTATGCCTGGCCTGGGAAGAACATGGCAAGTAAGTCCCTTCACCTTGACGCCATTTTAAATCTATTATGTTCTGACTCCCAAAGCACTCTATACTTTCACATTTAATTGATTATGAATGCATGTGTGCATTTGAGAAGGCTGCATATTTATTCCTCAAAGCAAACGCCCTGTGAAGTGTTAGTTCTGGCAGGAGGAGCGAATGTGTGTTCAAATATGAAAGGGCGAGGTGCATGGTTCAACTGTGGGCTTTGGGGAAAAGCTTTGTGAGGGCATTTTCATTAAATCCCTCTCCCTAATCCATTACAAATGTTGTGACTAAATATAAATACAATAGCATTATGTTTCAGTAGGAATATATTAACTGAATTTATTCATGAATCATAATACTCTAAACATCCATCAGAGTAATAGTAAGTTATTTAACAATTATAATTAATTGACTACATGACTTTTTAATGTAATTGGGAATTAAGAAAATACATATTATGATGAGAATACTCTGGAACTGTTTTCAACATGCCCTTTCTTTCATTCAGCTACATTTACTTACTCTCTGATTAGAGGCAACGTGAATACAGTTTTATGGCTTTGCTACCAGAAATGCAAGCAAAGGAGGATTGAGGTGTATGGAATTTTAAACTCTTTTTCAAGAATCAGTTCTTTAAGCTCTTAGAAAGAACACTCTTATTTCATCATCACAATTTATGTTTTATGCACTCACTTTCTTGGATCAATTAATTTCTGGGTAGGTCAACGTTCTAAGTCACTAGTGTTTGAATCATTTATTGGAAACAATTGATAAAAATTTCACACTGTGAGCTTTGAGCACGTGAGAGCTGACCTATAGAACACAGCCATGTGAGAAAAATGCTAAACCCAGCCAGAAGGAGTGGGTGGTTTGGGAGGGTTAGAGAAATTGAAAGTTACAAATGTATGAAATTGACTCACATGTTTTCTTCCCTTTTAGGCTATTATAGGTAAGAGGAGTGGGTTTAATTTTTCCCGATAGTTACCCCCTCTCATATGTACCCTAATTGTAACATCCTTTCTTGGTTTCTGGAATCTCTGAGGAAAAGTATATAGAGTTGTCAGACCTGAAGGTCTAAGTTTAATCATTAACCAATGCTGGTAACATCATGTATGAATGTGAATGTTTTTAGCATGTTACATGCAGGGTTTATTTATTTTTCTCAGATTAATTTGAGAGTCCAAATGATTAAGTTACATTTTTTGTATTACTGGGGTAAAGTTCAAGTTGTAGCCGAGCTCTGCAGCCAGCGGGGTCTGCTGTATGTACCCTTACATCGTTTGTCTACCTTAGGTGAGAGCTTACCAATCACCCTCCCTCCTCCCGTCTTCCCTTTCCCTGCTTCTCTCTCCCCCAACTTGAATTTATTGTGGTTTTCTTTTGTGTGAGTGCACCGTTACTCATCTGTTGATTCTGATTGACTTAGTGTTGAGTCCATTGGATACTTGATTTTCCATTCTTGTGATACTTTACTAAGAAGAATGTGCTTCAACTCCATCCAGGTTAATACAAAAAGACGTAAAGTCTCCATCTTTTATGGCTAAAAAATATTCCATGTATACACACACCACAGTTTGTTAATCCATTCATGGGTTGATGAGCTCTTGGGTTGGTTCCACGTCTTGGTGACTGTGAATTGACCTGCAATAAACATTCTAGTGCAAATGATCTTGTGGTAAAATACGTTTTTCTTCTGATTAGATGCCAAGTCATGGGATTGTGAGATCAAATGAAAAGTCTACTTTTAGCTCTTTGAAGATGCTCCACACTTTTCCCATGGAGACTATACTAGTTTGCAGCCCCAGCAGCAGTGTAGAAGTGTTCCCTTCTCTCCACATCCACTCCAGCATGTGCAGCTTTGGGACTTTGCGATGTGGGCTATTCTCACTGGGGTTACATGTTATCTCAAGATGGTTTTGATTTGCATTTCTCTGATGACTAGGGATGATGAGCATTTGTTCATGTGTTTGTTGGCTATTCATCTGTCTTCTTCAGAGAAGGTTCTGTTCAAGTCTCCTGCCCACTTACAAATGAGATCATTTGCTCTTTTCTTGTTGATTAGTTTGAGTCTCTGTAGATTGGTAGCAAATACCTTCTCCCATTCTGAAGGCTGACTGTTGGCTTTAGTTTTTGTACCCTTAGCTGTGCAGAAGCTTAAATTGCAACAACATCGAAAGTAAATAAATGGGATATGATCAAGCTAAAAGTGAATTTTGAGGCCATAGCATGATGAGTAAAGTATAAATTAGAAATAACTAAGCACCTATTTAGACTTTATATTCTGGTTATTTCCTATTCTCCAAAATATCAGACAATTCTCACTTAGCCATATATTGAATAATTTTTTCAAAAAGCAGTACATAATTTTAAAAAGGAAGCAATTTGAGGTGGATTATACTTTAATATTTTACCACAGTCATCATAGGTCAAGTGATAGTAATAAAAATTGTTAACAATAATTGAGCATTACACTATATCAAGCATTTTTAAGGCCATTGTAAATTGTTACCTCATTTACATTTCATAACATTTTTTGTTAAGTTATTTTATTATTAATATTTTAAAACTACTTAAAACTATTTAACTGCCATGGGAGTTGCATATAGTTTTGAGCTAGCACCTTGTGAACCACATATAACTCACATATCTCTCGACCTTTCTTGACCTTATAAAATACCATGACCCCAGGGAAATGTTTTTATTCTATTACAGCAGTAAGTGGGTTAAATGGAGAGGTTAACTTGCCTAAAATCACCTTTGGTAAACAAGGACTTTGTCATTCCTCCCTCCCCCACCCCCTGCATCTAGGAGACTCCACTAAGGAGCTGTAGAGTTTATTCTTGTTGACCCGAGCATAGGAGCCTTGGAATCGTTGTCTTTGTTGAACATTTGTGTAAACAGTCACTGCTAAATAATGGAGTTAAAAAAGTGAGGAATAAATGCACGGACGCAAGGAAGGAATACAGAAACTTTTGTTTCACTATTTGGTGTATAATTTCACACTTAGTTAATTGATTTCTTCTACCTATCCTGAACTGTTACAGATAAGGAAATTGAGGCTCAGAGAGATTGGGTAACTTGCCCAAGTGAGATTTAAGCACGTATATTTTTTGGTTTTCATTTGTTCTTCCTTAGCCAAATTACCTGGTTACTTTAGCCATCACATGTCCAGCAATCCAAGCCCGTCAGAAAGTACCTACAAATAAACCTTGTTCCTTGAGCAGCCTAGAAAGGTCCTCTCGATTCTGATGCAGCAGAAGCATCCTGAAATTCTTTCAGTCAGAGGCTCCTAATGGAATCCTAAGTGCATTTCACAAAACTGGTAATCTGATGTCTTCTGTTCCTCTTAGATAGTTGTAGAAAAGACTGGCAGTGATAAGGGAGTCACTGCTGGCACACTGAGAAACTGCTGGGAAGAGGGAGCTGAGAACAGCACATTCACAAGACTGAGGAGACTTCATGTCAAGCAAGGATACTTCAGTGTATTGGGGGTGGGGTGGGGCTGGTGCAGCAGGCTGGGGGACGCTGGGCGGGGCTCCTTTCGGAACTGGAACCTGAAGGCTGAGACTCTGCACAGACAGACCCCACCATGCAAGCTGGAGGCAGTTAGTGATCAGACCAAACAAGCCTGTCTTGATACATAAAACATCAAGCTTAATAAGTAATGATATAAACTGTGAAATACTGATGGAGTTTAACCTCCCTCTTCTTTACTACCATCAAGTCCTGTGTACCTCCCCAAACCTCTTAAAATACGATGTGGGAGGTATGTTTCACTTTGCTTCACTCTGTCAGCTTCACAACACCAGAAGGTGCACACACACGTGTGCACACACACATATACACACATATAAGCACATACATGTGAATGTGTATGCATCCTACTGATACATAAATCTGTGCTGGCAGAGACTGGACTTCCAGTTACACTTCAACCATGCCCTTCCTCTTCTTATCCTCTCTTTACAATCTATTTATTGGAGTTGTCTTATCTAAGCCCTGTTTGGACGTATTTTCCCCTCACTCTTAGACTCTTAGGTAATAAGCATAGCAGCCCCATTCCAAGTTTATGCTTTACTTCAGTGTACTACCACTCTCTCTCTCAAAGATTCCTTCCTGGAACCATCATCATTTATGGATACGAGGAAAGTGAAGCATTATAACATGTTTTAAAGCATTATAACATCACAAGTTTCTGTGAAATTTGTCCATTTTTCTATACTTTTATTAAGTGGTATAAATGCATCTTTTGCATGATAGTTCACCCAATTCCTACTAGAAAATTTTAAAAAGCAAAAAAGAATTATGACCACCATGATCATCTCTCAGAAAGAGAGAGAGAGAGAGAGATTTGGGAAGTAGAGCAAAGGGAGTGAGAGGATTGGGGAAGAGCACAGTCATATCAAGCATGGAGATACCAACTGCCCTGGAAGCTTTCTGGAAGGCAGTGGACCCCATGCTGGGTCTGAGGTGCCTGGGAGGACAGTGACCTCTGACTTCCCCTTGGGAACACAGGTGGCTTCTGGTCCAATTTCAGTTGTCTACCAAAAAAATCCCCCTCATGAATGAACCCCTACCTACTGTGTCCATCCTTTATACTCTTGATGTGGACGAGAGACCCTAAATCAGGAGTCCCAGGCCTGTGAACTCTGCAGTCTCAGAGCTACTGCACCTGGGAGCTGCGGAAATGGCGACTTTAATACCCTGTGACCTGTATAAGGAACCCTCACCTCTACACTTCCCTTTCCTTGTGTATAAACCTAACGGAGTTCCTGATATATGGCATGTATCAATAAATGTTGAATATAAGAATCATCTATAATTTAAAAAAAGTAGCTTCAGTTTTCATTACTTTTATCATGAAGGTGCGTGCATATGTGTCATTTAGAAACAAAGCTGATATAAAAAAGCCTAACATCAATAAAAGAAGGTAAAGACCAGTATGGTGGTGTTCTGTAAGGACTGCAAAAATACATAAAGGAAAACTATGCAGTGGTCAGAGGAAATGTAATATTTTAGCATGCATAGTGTATGGCTATTTGTTTGTGGAATAATGTGATATAATCTACATCCTGCATGAAATGAATATGAAATATTTTTGTTATGTACACATACAATTACTAGCTCTATCAATAAAATGCTTAAACTTTAAAAATTTGTGTTGGCTAAATTAAATGTATGTTAAATGTTGCTAATTTGTGTTTCTCTTGCATATCATTAACTGTTTACCAGCTAAGGAACTTTAGATTCTCCTGGACTGCCCTTAAATTACCAGCCTTAGTAAAGAACATACCAAGTGTATTCCATTTGGTTTTTTTAGCCTGAGTTTAATGTCTGACTTGGGGGTAGAGTGCATTAAATCATTGGTTCCAGAAGCACCTGTTTTAGTTGGAATTTCCTTTTACTGTGCCATGGGCTATTTCATCCCAGCCTAATCTGCCTGATTCTCTCAACCAAAAAGCAGAGTGTCCATGTCTATCCTTGAAGTCACAGAGAACTAACAAGCATTTTGATATGACCCTCACTTCCGCAGCCCTCGAACCACTTACCCCTTCCTGGAACCATCATTGTCTATAGATATGAGGAAAGTGAATCATTATAGCATTAGAAGTTTCTATGAAATTTGTGCATTTTTGTATACTTCTATTAAGTGGTATAAATGAATCTCTGGTGTAACAGTTCACCCAATTCCTATTAGAAAATTTAAAAAAGCAAAAAGAAAATTTATGAACACCATGATCATTGTTTTACAGTTTCTTTTTTCATAATTGTCCAGCAAAATGGCTAATGCTGAAATTTTCTATTTATTGTAAATCTTATACAAAAAACACAAAGCAGGCAAAGGTCAGTTCTGAATGGGCCAGTGCTTTAGAGTCTTTGCGTTTGATGAAGAAGGAAATAAACCCTCTTCTTCCCCTTTACATGTGTGTTTCTCCACATCAAGTCAAAACTCCCTGCTATATATTCTCCAGTTGTGGAAAAATGAATCCACCATTGTATAAGGAGGAGTAAGGGTGCCTCAGCTCCTGCTGATTCTTGCCTAGACAGCCCTGTGGCACGGTGACAAACTGTGTCTCTATTCATTAGCTTCACACGGTCAATTCCCAGAATTTTCAAGTGTTATTTCAATTATTTTTGTGCAGTCTCAGAAGCAGTTTTTAAAAAACAACTTATTTTGGTAGCACTTCTTAGTTTTACAGGTGTATTTTTAACCCTGAAGACTTATTTTGGGGGTCTCACTTTTCCTGAGTTGCTTACCAATCAATACGTCATGTGATATTGATAGATCATATTATTTTTTTTCTTTTTTTTTTTTTATTAAATCATAACTGTATACAATGATATGATTATGGGGCATCATACACTCACTTCATAAACCATTTGACACATTTTTATCACAGTGGTTAACATTGCCTTTCCGGCGTTATCTCAGTTACTGTGCCAAAACATTTACATTCTACATTTACCAAGTTTCGCAAATACCCCTGTAATATGCACCACAGGTGTGATCCCACCGATTCCCCTCCCTCTACCCACCCCCCCCTTTCCCACTTCCCCCTATTGTTAAGTTGTAGCTGGGTTATAGCTTTCATGTGAGAGTCCCAAATTAGTTTCATAGTAGGGCTGTGTACATTGGGTATTTTTTCTTCCATTCTTGGGATACTTTACTAAGAAGAATATGTTCCAGCTCCATCCATGTAAACATGAAAGAGGTAAAGTCTCCATCTTTCTTTAAGGCTGCATAGTATTCCATGGTATACATATACCACAATTTATTAATCCATTCGTGGATCGATGGGCACTTGGGCTTTTTCCATGACTTAGCTATTATGAATTGGGCTGCAATAAACATTCTGGTACAAATATCTTTGTTATGTTGTGATTTTTGGTCTTCTGGGTATATGCCCAGCAGAGGAATTACAGGATTGAATGGCAGATCTATTTTTAGATCTCTGAGTGTTCTCCATATATCTTTCCAAAAGGAATGTATTAATTTGCATTCCCACCAACAGTGCAGAAGTGTTCCCTTTTCTCCGCATCCACGCCAACATCTCTGGTCTTGAGATTTTGTGATATAGGCTAGTCTCATTGGAGTTAGATGATATCTCAAAGTAGTTTTGATTTGCATTTCTCTGATGATTAAAGATGATGAGCATTTTTTCATATGTCTGAAGGCCGTGCTCCTGTCTTCTTCAGAGAAGTTTCTCTTCAAATCCCTTGCCCAGCCTGTGATGGGATCCCTTGTTTTTTTCTTGCTGATGCGTTTGAGTTCTCTGTGGATTCTGGTTATTAAACCTTTGTCAGAGATATACCCTGCAAATATCTTCTCCCATTCTGAGGGCTGTCTGCTTGCTCTGCTTACTGTGTTCTTAGCTGTGCAGAAGCTTTTTAGTTTGATCAAGTCCCAGTAGTGTATTTTTGAAGCTGCTTCAATTGCCCGGGGGGTTCTCCTCATGAAATACTCACCCAGACCAATTTCTTCAAGGGTTTTCCCTGCATTCTCCTCTAGTATTTTTATAGTTTCATGTCTTAAGTTTAAATCTTTAATCCAATGAGAGTCTATCTTAGTTAATGGTGAAAGGTGTGGGTCCAATTTCAGTCTTCTGCAGGTTGCCAGCCAGTTCACCCAGCACCATTTGTTAAATAGGGAATCTTTTCCCCACTGAATGTTTTTAATTGGCTTGTCAAAAATCAAATAGCGGTAAGTAGCTGGATTCATCTCTTGGTTCTCTATTCTGTTCCAGACATCTACTTCTCTGTTTTTGTGCCAATACCATGCTGTTTTGATCACTATCGATTTGTAGTAAAGTCTGAGGTCTGGTAGTGTGATTCCTCCTGTTTTGTTTTTATTTCTGAGTAATGTCTTGGCTATTCGAGGTTTTTTCTGATTCCATATAAAACGAAGTAATGTTTTTTCAAGATCTTTAAAATATGACAGTGGAGCTTTAATAGGGAGTGCGTTGAAATTATATATTGCTTTGGGTAGTATGGACATTTTGATAATGTTGATTCTTCCTAGCCATGAGCATGGTATGTTTTTCCATTTGTTAACATTTTCAGCTATTTCTTTTCTTAGAGTTTCATAGTTCTCTTTATAGAGATCTTTCACGTCTTTTGTTAGGTAAATTCCCAAATATTTCATCTTCTTTGGCACTACTGTGAATGGGATAGAGTCCTTAACTGCTTTTTCAATTTGACTGTTGTTGGTGTATATAAAGGCTACCAATTTATGAATGTTGATTTTGTAACCTGAGACGCTGCTGTATTCCTTGATCACTTCTAGGAGTTTTGTAGTAGAGTCCCTAGTGTTTTCCAGATACACAATCATATCATCTGCGAAGAGCGAGAGTTTGATCTCTTCTGACCCTATATGGATACCCTTGATCGCCTTTTCTTCCCTAATTGCAGTGGCTAAAACTTCCATTACAATGTTGAAAAGCAATGGAGACAATGGGCAGCCTTGTCTGGTTCCTGATCTGAGTGGAAATGATTCCAATTTAACTCCATTGAATATGATATTGGCTGTGGGTTTGCTGTAGATAGCCTCTATCAGTTTAAGAAAAGTCCCTTCTAGACCAATTTTCTTGAGTGTTCTGATCATGAAGGGATGCTGGATATTATCAAAAGCTTTTTCTGCATCAATTGAGAGAATCATATGGTCTTTGTTTTTTAATTTGTTTATGTGCTGAATTACATTTATAGATTTACGTATATTGAACCAGCCTTGAGACCCTGGGATAAAACCAACTTGGTCATGATGTATAATTTGTTTGATGTGTTGCTGGATTCTGTTTGTTAGGATCTTGTTGAATATTTTTGCATCTATATTCATTAGTGATATTGGTCTATAATTTTCTTTTCTTGTTGGGTCTTTTCCTGGTTTGGGGATCAGGGTGATGTTTGCTTCATAGAACGTGTTGGGTAGTCTTCTTTCTTTTTCTACCTTTTGGAACAGGTTGAGTAATATAGGTACTAATTCCTCTTTACAGGTTTGGTAGAATTCTGACGTGAAACCATCTGGTCCCGGGCTTTTCTTTTTAGGGAGGTTTTGTATAGTTGATACTATTTCTGAACTTGATATGGGTCTGTTCAACATTTCCACTTGATTCTGGTTAAGTCTTGGAAGGTGGCGTGCTTCCAAGTATCGGTCTATTTCCTTCAGATTTTCATATTTCTGAGAATAAAGTTTCTTGTAATATTCATTAAGGATTTTTTGGATTTCTGATGAGTCTGTGGTTATTTTGTCTTTGTTGTTTCTGATTGATGATATTAGAGATTTCACTCTTTTTTTCCTGATTAGGTTGGCCAGAGGTTTATCTATTTTATTGACCTTTTCAAAAAACCAGCTTTTTGATTTATTGATCTGTTGTATTATTCTTTTGTTTTCAATTTCATTTAATTCTGCTCTAATTTTGGTTATTTCTTTTCTTCTACTGGGTTTGGGGTTGGAATGTTCTTCCTTTTCCAGTTGCGTGAGATGTCCCATTAAGTTGTTAACTTCCTCTCTTTCCGTTCTCTTGAGGAAGGCTTGCAGTGCTATAAATTTCCCTCTTAGAACTGCCTTTGCAGTGTCCCAGAGGTTCTGATAGTTTGTGTCTTCATTGTCGTTTTGTTCCAAAAAATTGGTGATTTCTTTCTTAATCTCATCTCTGACCCAGCTATCATTCAGGATAAGGTTATTTAACTTCCATGTTTTTGTATGGGTATGCAGATTCCTGTTGTTACTCAATTCAAGTTTTATTCCATGATGGTCCGAGAAGATGCATGGAATAATTTCTATTCCTTTAAATTTACTGAGGTTAGACTTGTGACCTAAAATGTGATCAATTTTGGAGTAAGTTCCGTGGGCTGATGAGAAGTATGTGTATTCAGTTTTGTTGGGATGAAATGTTCTGTAGATGTCTGCTAAATCTAAATATTGGATGGTTAGGTTTAAATCTAAGATTTCTTTGCTCAGCTTCTTTCTGGAGGATCGATCCAACACTGCCAAGGGAGTGTTGAAATCTCCAACGATTATGGAGCTGGAGGAAATCAAGTTACTCATGTCTGTTAGAGTTTCTCTTATAAATTGAGGTGCATTCTGGTTGGGTGCATAGATATTAATAATTGAGATCTCGTCATATTGAGTATTACCCTTAACAAATATGAAGTGACCATTCTTGTCCTTCCTTACTTTTGATGGTTTAAAGCCTACTGTATCTGCAAATAAAATTGCAACACCTGCTTTTTTCTGATTACCATTTGCCTGAAATATGGATGACCATCCTTTCACCCTGAGTCTGTATTTGTCTTTTAAGTTGAGATGTGACTCTTGTATGCAACAAATATCTGGCTTGAGTTTTTGTATCCAGTCAGCTAACCTATGCCTCTTTAGAGGACAGTTTAAGCCATTCACATTGATGGAGAGTATTGATAAGTCTGGTGGAATTTTGGGTATCGAATTTTTCAAAGGTCCAGTGGACATTTTTAATCCTTTCGCCAGTGTGGAAGTTGGAGTTTGATCCGAAGTTTCTGAGTGAGTTTACTTTTGTGGTATAGGATTGGGTTGGTCATTGTGGAGGATAGGTCTGAGAACATCCTGAAGAGCTGGTTTACTTAGGGCAAATTTTTTCAACATATGAATGTCATTGAAGTATTTAATTTCTCCATCATAGATGAAACTCAGTTTAGCTGGATACAAGATCCTGGGTTGAAAGTTTTTTTGCTTTAGGAGATTAAAAGTTGATGACCAGCCTCTTCTTGCTTGAAAAGTTTCAGCAGAGAGATCTGCAGTTATTCTAATATTCTTACCTTTGTACGTTATAGTTTTCTTTCGCCGGGCTGCTTTGAGAATCTTCTCTTTCATGTTAACTTTAGTGAAGCTAATTATGATATGTCTGGGAGATGGCTTATTGGGGTTGAATCGTGCTGGGCTTCTGAAGCTGTCTGCTATCTGAATTTCAGATTCTCTAGGCATGTCTGGAAAATTTTCTTTCATAATTTCATGTAGAAGGGCCTCTGTGCCCTTGGCAGCCACTTCATCGTTCTCCGAAATTCCTATAACGCTTATGTTGTTTTTTTTCGAATTATCTGAGAGTTCTCTGAGTGAGTGATCCGTTTTTGCTCTCCATTTCTCTTCCTCTTTGAGAGATTGGGAGCGTTCGAAGACTTTATCTTCAATGTCAGAAATCCTTTCTTCTGCTTGCTCCATTCTGTTACTGAGGGATTCTACTGTATTTTTCATATCTTTGAGGGCTGTAAGTTCTTGTTTCAGTGTGTCTAAGTCTTTGGTGGTTTTGTCTTTAAATTCGTTAAATTCTTGAGACAATTTTTGAATTTCTCCTCGAATTCCTAATTCCATTTTATTAATCTTGTCTGCAAACCAAATTCTGAATTCGACTTCTGACATCTCAGCCAGTTGTTTATGAATGGGATCTTCAATCACATCTGCTGTATCTTTTCTTGGGGGGGTTGATCTATTCTGGTTATTCATGTTACCAGAGTTTTTCCACTGATTCCGCCCCATGGTTTACTCCCTTTGGTTTTTCCCCTGGGGTTTTATCGAGGGCCCGTACATTGTTGTGGCCTGAGAAACTGGGGCCCTGTCTGGTGTGGTGGAGCAAAGTGGTTCTGTCTTGTTTTCAGCTGGTTTCTGTTCGATCCTATTGCAACTTCTACTCTGGCTTGAAGTCTCAGCTGTGTGGAAAAATCAGCAATTGAGTCACCCCGCCTGCCCACCTCTGGCCCTAGTTGGAAAAGGAGAATCAAACCTTCCTACAATCGCACACCCAGGGCACTGCCTGAAAAGTCCTCAGTCTATTAGCCCAGTTCAAAAGGTCCGAATCAACTGTCTCAATCGGCACTTGTCTCGGGTGGAAGGGTTCAAGAGGTCTCTGGGAACTGGATCACAGGGGCCTGGTGACTCCTCTGACACAGCTCACCCCAGTGCAGCGTGGAGTCAGGAGGAGCCACCCAGCAAACAGAGCAGTCTGGGAAGGTTGACGTCTCCTTCCCCACTTTGCCCCTCCGTCGGACCCAGTCACTGGTATCTCTGCAGATGGCTAACCCAGTTGCCTGCAGTGAACAGACACTCCAGGGGTTTGCACCTGCCTGAATCGCAAGGAAGTCTGCCAGGCCCCCGCAGACTGCCGCTATCTGGCAGGAGGAGATGGGGCCTGACATCTTTGAGTATTTGATGCAGGTGATGGGAAGGAGGTGTTCACTCAGGCTTAGCCCCGTCCCTGATGGATGCTGCTAACAGAACAGAACAGAACAGACAACTTTGTGAGGTTCTGTCTCTGTTCTTGTCGTCGCCTATAGAAGACGGGCTGTTTTGAGTTCAAACGTCTTTGCTGCTGGAGAATTGCGTCTGAACACCTCTCTGGGTCGGCCCCGCCCTGGAAGCTTCCGGGTTTGTGAGCCGTGTGACTGGTGGCCTCCTCTGGTTGCCCAGGGAGACAGGGGGTGTGGCCTCAGAATATCCAGAAGTGAGCGTTCTGCCGTTAAAGAAAAAAAACGGCTGGGCGGCGCCTGTGGCTCAGCGGGTAGGGCGCCGGTCCCATATGCCGGAGGTGGCGGGTTCAAACCCAGCCCCGGCCAAAAAAAAAAAAAAAAAAAAAAAAAAAAAAGAAAAAAACGGCTGTTGATCTACCTCCAGGGAACTGCTGCTCTGGTGTGGGCACTCAGGCGACTCTTTTCTCCTCTGTCCCGCGCCCCAGAGTCAGCACTGAGCGGCCGCAGTTTGTGCTGGGTCCACACCCCTTAAGAGATTCCCCCAAGAATCAGAACTCTTGGGGGATGGGCCCCCAGACCCCGATTGGGAGTGGGGGGGGGAAGCTAGAGTTTCATTCAGTTTTACGCAATACTATGGTCTGGGGAGGGCTCCTGCACTGCACCGCAGGGAAGTGCCGCCAAGGCTTGATTTCCCCTCAGCAGAGTGCCCTCTCCTCGCTCACATATCCCAGAGTCAGCGCTGCCCTGACGCAGCTCAGGCACTGTGCACTCCCCTCGAGAAATCACCCAAGGAGCCGAACTCCTGGGGGATAGGCCCTCAGACCCCGAGTGAGAGTAGGGGTTCTCAGCTCTCAGCGGGGAAGCCAGAGTCTTATTCAGTCTTGGGCCCCGTATGCCTGGGGAGGGTTGGTGCACTGCACTGCAGGGAAGTGCCGCGAGGCGTGACTCCCCCTCAGCCCGGTGCCCTCTCCTCACTCGGCGCGCCTCAGAGTCAATGCTGACCAGTCGCAACTCGGGGACTGTCCACTCCCCTTGAGAAATCACCCAAGGATCCGAAGTCCTGGGGGACAGGCCTCCAGACCTCAGTGGGCGGGAGGGGAGCGCCGGGACGGTTGCCGGCGAAGGATTCCCAAAGTTTTATTCAGCCCTATGTCCGGCAGGAGAACGCCACGGCACCCCAGTAGGGGAGGTAGGTCCAGTTTTTAGAAGGTCTCTCCCGTGGAGTGTAGTGGGAGGGCCTTTAATTTCTGCCCGCTTGTTAAATTGTGGGGCTCTTGAGCCGGTCTCATGGGGGAGGGGGACTCCCGTCCGCTTGGTGGTGGATTTTGTACCTTTTGTTTGCGTCCTTGTGATCACAACTTGCCTCAGCGGTGTTGATGTGCCTTCTTCAGCCTTCTCTCTTGGTGAGGCTCAAGTCCACCAGGATACTTACTAAATTCCTGTCCCTTAACTCTCCTTCTGGATGGGAGCCTTTGTTGAAAGCTGGCTTCAGTCCGCCATCTTGTCCCCCCCCCCCCATAGATCATATTATTAATCCTCATTTACTTGGTTATTTTTTCTTAATGTAGCTTTCCTCACTTTAATTTGTTCCCTCTTGTAATTACTTACATATAAATATAAATCTTTATTAGCTGTTGACTTTGTATTTGGATCTTTTAAAATGAAACCATTTTTCAGTCTGTTGTACTGGGAAGGTCTTTGTAGGTTCACTTTCTTCCCAAATTCATGAATGTCAATCTACTCACTAGACAGAAATTACACTCCTCACCAACTCTTAGTGTCTTCAGTGTTATTCTGTGTTTTATTCGGTGGACAGCCTGGGTGTTAAGTGCTGGTTTCACAGGTGGGTAGGTAGTGGACGGATGTGGCAGATTAAACCAACCTCATCATCATTCATGAAAATAAAATCAGGCCAAGGACACTCTGGCAACATAAAGTCAGACATCAGGGGTCTTTTGGTTTAGTTTAGGCTTTATGCTTTAGTTAAGGTAACAGTTCTGATTTAGGACATTTTCATAATAAAAACAAGATTAACACTTTCATTAAGAAATTATCTGGGAATATATTTTCTTTGCAACTTGGCCTCTGAGTTATGAGGCTGCCAGGGTTATAAGTGGACTGTAATATTCTGTGGTGGTTGTCACACCTTGAAAAGTCTCGGTCCCACATAAAACATGCAGTCTTCTTCACAGAAATTGCAATATTTCCATTCCCATGTATTTGATTGAAATATATAAGATACACCTCAAAAACCTATGTAAAATATATAATAGATATGTTTATATGTGCTGAATGTGTATCTCAAGGCAGTAGATTTTAGGGTGAATTTTATTTTTTTCTTTTTTGTTTTTGACATTTTAAAAAATCTTTGCCAAATTGGACATATAGCTTTTGTAATAGGATACTCAGTGGTGTCTTAAGGGCCCTAATGTTTCAGCACACCAGAAAAACGAAAGGCAATAGATGTGAAAGTAATTGCTAAATATATTGGTAGATTAGGCATAAAAAAAAGTTGTTTCTTCAAAAATCTTTAACCATACTATTGCTGTCATCAATGAAAGGAACATAACATATAGGAATTTTATACTCACTCAATAGGCCAATTCCTTTACTATTCATAAATCTAAAATGTTATTTGATGTTCTTAAATTTAATTTCTCATTACTAATAAAAATTTAAAACCATGGCTCGGTGCCCATAACTCAGTGGTTAGGACACCAGCCACATACACTGGGGCTGGCAGGTTCAAACCCGGCCTCGGCCTGCTAAACAACAATGACAACTATAACAACAACAACAAAAAAAAATAGCCAGCCGTTATGGTGGATACCTGGAGTCCCAGCTGCTTGGGAGGCTGAAGCAAGAGAATCGCTTAAGACCAAGAGTTTGAGGTTGCTTTGAGCTGTGACGCCACAGCCCTCTAAGAGAGTGACATAGTGAGACTGTCTTAAAAAAAATTAAAAACCAAAATTGCAATAGTTTTCTGTATCCTCATTTTTACTATGCTAAGAAGGAAGCTTACTTTCTCTTCCTTACACACTTATAAGTCACTCCAACACTGTTTAAGCAATTTCATCCTATTTAGGGTCTGGGCCCCGTGAGGAGACAGGCAGAAGCAGGGCTGGCCAGTGATGTGCTCAGGGCCACGTGGCCAGTCAGTGGATGAGCCAAGATCACCGGCCTCCTCGGCTGTCTCTCCTCAAGTCCGAGCACAGGTCCACCTGTAGCCAAGCACGGTAGCCAGGCCGCCAGCCCTCCTGCCCTGCGTGTGTCTCTGCTAACTCTGCTGCTTCTCATTCCTGGACCGTTCTGGTTCTCACCGTAAGCAGAGTGGAGCAGCAGGTTTCATCACCGGGATGTGTCGTCGACTTAATTCTGGGGAAGAGCTCTCTGCCCCCAAAGGAACATGTGAAGTTTTTTATTATCTTCTCTGCTTAGTGGATGCTGTGACCAAGAAAATCTGATCAAATTCTCTGCATTTAGCACAGATTTAAGAAGTTGAACTGTCAGGTACAGTGTGCACCAGTGTACTGCCCGTTAGATCTCCAACGCCACATTCTCTGTACCCCGCCTTCTCTATGTTTCGGGTGTTCTTCCATAAGTGTGGGCTAAGATCTGAAGATTAAAGCCATTTTCTCGAGCTTCCTGGTTTATCCAATTTAGAGGATAATCTTACCCTATGTTTACCACAATTCTAGGAGTCTCAAGTCACTTGAAAATTATAGGTAAGCTTGATAGTATTTATTTAAATTTTACTTCATGAAGCTTTCATTGGAACTTCCAATCGCAGGACTTGACATAAGTCTATCAACTTACATCATTAGTATAAATCTACATTAATTCATGTACAGCACATTTAAAAAAATCTAATGAAGAAAAATATAAAATGGAAAAATTGAAGATTAGCCCGGGTATGATTTTTAAATTCTAAAAGATTTGTTTTACTTCAATATAAACTATCTTTATAGTAATTTCATAGTCTCTCCCTCTGTGTATTTAAAATAAAATCATAAAATTAAAAATATTTGAAAAAGAGGAATTTATGAAACACAGGACAAAATTGATCAAAATCATTCTATTTAAAACTGGATGATAAATCTTTAGGAGATAAGGAGGCAATTAAGCATTTTTTATGTTTATTACACCATCAGTATAGGAGCATAAATACCCTCCTTTTATATCAGAATAGAAGGATCTTTTTGGAAAAGCTATTTAGCAATGTATAGTGAAAGCAAAACCAAAAAAAAGTATTCATATTTATATGCTCATTCCTTCATGTGTTCAGAATGGAAGTATATTAATGTATTAATATATACTCTAAAAATACAACTAGTGATTAAATTACTATGCATTTTAATTCACATGTTGTATAAACCATCACAATAATGTCAAAAAGACTTTAAATCAGTCAGGGATAAATACATTTTAAATAACAACTGATTCCACACGATTAAAAAGATAATATTGTAATCCATTTAAAACATCAGTGAACACTGAATCTCCTGCAAGGGCTGGGAGTTTGTTTTCACACGGACACTCTATAAAGCTTAGAGTAGGTAGATGTTTAGCCTACACTAAACCCCAAGGCTTGCCTTTAAAGCTGGCCTTCATTCTTATTTCCTGCGTCCAGATGCTCTCCCACCTTCCGACACTAGTAGTTTATTTTTTCTCTCTTTCCTCCAGCACCCATCAAGTCCACAAATCTCTCCTCCCCTTTCTCAGGTGATACCCTTGTTTTCTATTTTACTAAGAAAATAGAATCAATCATGAGAAAAATGATGCTTCCCCCACCATCCCTACCACCGACCTCAGCATGTGCCTAAGTGCTCCAGGATTTCACATTTTCCTTGTTTCCTTCCTATTTTCCTGTCTACTTTCTCAGTAGCTTTTACTGCTCCTTCCTCATTTTCTCTGCTTCTAAATTCTGACGTCCAAATCTCTAACTTCTTTTTCTATCTACATTCCCTTCTCACTTGCTAAGTGACATTCAGGCTGGACGTACTATTTTTATGCTGATGACAGTCAAATGTACGTATTCAGATTTTTAACACTGTGTAGAATTTAACATGCAAAAACTGATATTACTCTTCCCTGTGTCCCCAAACCTCTCCTCTCAGAGTGGTCTCAGGAAGCTGCTGCCCCATCTGTCCAGGCTGGGATGTGAAGTTGTCCTTGATCTCCCTTTCTGATCTTAATTTTCACATCCAATATTCAGTCCATGAGCAAATTCTATTGGCTTTACTGTCATAATACACCCAATGTGGGACCACTTCTCAAACTATCCACTGCAATTTCTCTCAATCACCCGGAAATCTCGCCTTTATTATTGCAATAATTCCCACTAGTTTGTCCTGCTTTCCAAGAATGGAAAAGCAAGCATCCAATGTCCTCAATACTAATACAAAAGCCAGCAGTGAAACTAATACACACCCACACAAGAGAAAAACAGAACTACATTCAAATGGGGGGGGGGATTTGGCGTGCCCTCACCTAACAAGCACAAAGTAGGGGTACAGGGCGCACCTCCACAACTTGGTCTTTATCTATCAAATGCAACGACATAACCTAATCATTTGTACCCTTAGATCAATCTCAAAAAAAAAAGTTCTCCTCTTCATACAATTTGGGAACTAACATATGTAAAATTGGGAGCCTCCTATAAACATAGGTCAAATGTCTAAAATGGTACATATGTCTCCAAGGTGGTGAGGCAGAAGAGAGTGTATATAATATGCTCAGCTCACCATCTGGTGCCGGGTAAGTGCTCAAAGAATTTCAGTTATTACTAGTCAGAACTAGTTTACGGGTTAATAAAGTATTAAGACAAGCATGGACTTGCACGTGTTTGTGTAAGTAGTTCTCAGCCTAAAATAAAGCAGAGTTGGCTCTTCCTCCTTCTGGCTCCTGCAACACTGGCTTTCTACTTCTTTGCACCATGTCACCTTCCGTTTCAATTACTCATTTGCGCAAGTCTCTTTCTCACCTCCAATGTCTTTGACAAAAGGAATTGTATCGTGTTATCTTTGTTCCTCAATATACAGGGCTGTACGCAGCACAAATTCGAGCTGGATACTTTTTATGCAAGAAAAAAACCTCATGACATGTTCAAAACGAATATGCAAAGGAAGAGCTCACAGGGTTAGTGGTTCCCAGGCCAGTGAGGTTTTTATACATCTATTATATGTAAAAAGCTGGAGAGAGAGTATAGAGAGAAACAATTAAACTTTTGAAATGGTTGAGAGGAAGAACTTTGTTGGGGAGGGAATAAAAGAATTATATTAGTTTTTAAAAAGGAAATCTAACATTATTTTTGTATTCTGCTTTACGCTTTATAGAACGTGTTCACAGGAATGCTGCTGCATGAGAATTAGTAATTTTTCCTATCTTGTGCATATAGGAAACTAAATCTTAATAACAAATGTTTGATTTAAGCTCATGTAACCAGAAATAGCAGAGCTGGGAATTAACTCCAGGCCTTATAATTTCAAGACCAATGGTCTTCAACAAGACGTGGAACACACCAGGCATTACGGAATGCTTGTTAGTTACTAAAGGGTGATCGTGGCTTGAAATAATTAGGGGTGGACTGTATCCAGAAAATTCTAAGACAACTTAGATGATCCTTACATGAGATGAAATTATGGTGGAGTTTCATGTGATGAAGGGTTGTGTGTGCTGTTTGTATCCTAGTGTGTTTTGTTTTAATATCCTACTGCTGAGATAAATCATGGATACAGTCACTCTGGAATTCCAAGTAGGAAGACAGAAAGGAGCTGCAGTTCCTTATTCCTTCAGGGGGAGTGTGGCGATTTTACTAACTGGCAAATAAAACACCAAGAAGTGGCTTTCAGCTTTAACTGACAGACCAGTTTGTATGTATGAAAGCTGTCAAGAGCTCATTTAAAAGAGCAAAGCTTTATTATTCAAGCACATACCCAAAGCTCAGATCTAGAAGAAAGTTTAATTATTTATCCCTAGATAATTCAAGTAAAATTAAATGTAAGTAAATGCTAACTGTTCTTTAATCTAAGTTGCATAGTTG
The DNA here is from genome assembly GCF_027406575.1 of Nycticebus coucang. Classification (NCBI taxonomy): domain Eukaryota; kingdom Metazoa; phylum Chordata; class Mammalia; order Primates; family Lorisidae; genus Nycticebus; species Nycticebus coucang. Next base: position 92,859,497 of record NC_069794.1, on the reverse strand, counting down.
CACTACACATTTAACAAAGGCAGAGCTGTCCTTAAACACCATCAGGGCTCCAGATTTCTCACCCACTCTCTCTAATTATGCTCAGTCTTTTAACACTGGGATTTCCACGGGTCTCCATTTCGTGTACTCAGTAGATTGTATCTTTGCAGACCATTTAAGAGTTTTCTGATTGACAAAATAAAGTAGGCTGGCAGTTTAAAAGAAAAGTCATGTCTGCCTTCTGACAGAATTTCAGCTTTAGAAGTCTCTACCAGGTTTGTATAAATGCCAGCCCTCAAAAAGCCATTCAACCTTTTTTTCTTTCTTTCCTTCAAGACAAGCCACGACTATATAAAGTATGGCAGGGGGAGGAAAAAGCTCAAATTACACACAAAAACATTAAGGGTCTACTTTTACCAACATCAGCCAAGGGTGTGTGTTGACATGAAAATGTAATCTAATAGAAATTACGAGCAAAAAAATCCAACAAACAAACAAGAAAAAAACAAACACACAAAACCCCAAAAACAAAAGTGATGGTACCAGTAGCTCCTCACAGCCAGCCTCCCTGACCTCATTTCTAACTTTCACAATCCCTGCACCATATAAATTAGAGGATTCTGCCTCATGGATGACAGTAGATATGCTCATTGCTAGATTTGCAAGGGCATCTTTTGATAGAACTCGTTAGGGTGCATTCATCGCTCTTCATCTGTCCTAAATTGTTCATTAAAGCACTTAAGCTACAGAGGAACTCTAAACATTGTCCCAATAACCGGCAGAGATGCTTAACCCTGAACAGGTTAGGAGCACTGTAAGGAAGAAATGTTGTCAGACGGGGAAATGACTGTCGTTGTAATTCAAATGCTAGTTTGCCTTATTTTAGTTCAATAGTTCACAATGTATATTTAGCTGTTTGCTCATAACAATTTCCAGCGCCTGCTCAACATGCATTTTTTCATGATCAATAGTTATCGGATAAACAGTAAAAGGTAATAATCAGAAAAATCTCAGTGCCCCCTGCATCTCCTCACAATCGTGTAAGAGTTCAGCCCTGGGTGCACACACTTAGGCTTTGGGAAATTTTCCACAGGTGTGCTGATTAAATGATTCCCACTGTCACATCCTCATAAAAACGCACCCCCAGCGCAAAGGATACATAATCATTTCCTCCCAGGACTGATGAACACGGCTGCTTCAGCTCTAGTAAGGGAATGAAAACAACTCTTCAAAAGGTTAAGAATCAACAAGTCCATTAACTATATCAAGGATTTAGCTATCTTTGAATCATCAATTTCCTCCTCCCACGTGAGGACCTAGCCCCGCCCTCCCGCGACTCCACCCCTCGCGCTACTAGAGCCTGAGCGGGGTCCCCGGGAGGAGGCAGCTAGGGTTGGGGCGCATGCGCGCTAGGATCCGCACGTGCGGGTTCAGGGGCGCAGGCGCACAAGATCAAGGGGCGCACGCGCACGAAGGCGGTTCGGCTGATCTGGCGGTCGCTGCGTTAAGACCCAGGGCTGCCGGGAATTGGTGTCAGTGTGGCCTCCGGGACGGCCAGCGGCCTCAGGAATGGGATAGGCGGGACTTCGACGCCATCCAACAACCCATTGTCCCACAGGCTGCATAAGATCCTGGCGACGAGGCGGGACAACCACAGGGTAACCGGGCCGCGCGGCTGCGTCCATCTGGCGGCGCTGTCAGCAGGGGCGGAGCGGGTGAGAAGCGGGAGCTCGGGAGCCCCCGGAAAGGCGAAGAGGTTTCTCAGGTGCTCTCCCTGCTTAGAAAGGTTCCTTGAAGACTCTTTGGATGGGGTCAGTGGACCGTGGCGCCGGTCCACCGCCGGAGGTTCCGGGGAGGGGGTCTGAGAGCACCGGGCAGGTTCCAAGATGAGGCAGCCGAGTGGGGAGTGGCAGGAACCTGAGAACAGTGGTCCGGGGTGAGAAAGCATTTCCATGACAAGTGACAGTAGCCACAGCCGGAAAGAACTTTTAACACTTCTGCCCATGGCTCACGTGAAGTCATAAGTACCAGTTTTGCTCATAGCTAAACGCAGTGCAGGGTTTATGGGGTCAGGGTGTATTTCTTTCCAAGATATGTTGTCCACGTGCTCTCCCAAGGACCTCCAGAAACTTGAGCTGAACTTTCCAGCCACCCAGTTATCTCTTCTGTGTCCCTGAGTGGCTAGGTTCATTGGCCATGCCAATGTCACATAAAAAAAAAAAAGGTATGTGGAAATGAGAGCGTTGCAGAGAATCTAGAGGTAACTGAAAATAAGATGTCAGTAAGACTTTGCTTCCCGTGTGTAAAGAAACAAAACAAAACATTACAGTGTAATGAATAAGAAAGAAGGGCCTTGGCCACTAACTACAAGATGTAGCCCCTAAATAAGTGCACTATGACTTGAATAAGTCTCTTAAGTTCTCTGAGCTTCTGTTTAGGAATTGAGAACACAGCTAGTAACTTCTCATGGTGGTTGTGAGGACTCTGAGAGAATCTCTTAGCACAGTGCCCAGCACTTACTGTTGCATAACAAATGTTAATTTTATCATGCATTTTATTTAATGTCTTATGTATTATCTCATTTAATGCAGCTACTATATGTAACATCATCTCTTTCTTAATCCTGAGCAAAATCAGGTATGGAGAGTGCAGCTGGGTTAAGTTCCAAAAGAACTTAACTGGTTCTTAAGTTAAGAACAACTTGGGCAGGAGTTCCGTGGGCAGGAGTGTTACAAGTTCTTTCCAGCTTTTAACTTTTGGTACTTGTTTAAGTACCAAAAAGCATTATGACTCTCTAGTTTATAACTCTGTTCCTGACATCCTATGTAACTCCAGGATTTGTAGAATCAGCTATTTATACCTCCACTAGATACTGGTTGACATCACAGACATATAACATGGGCAGAACTGGGGACTTTTCCCTAAACTGGTTTCACCCTCAGTTAGTAAAGAACATCATTTTTCTACAAGAAAAAACAAGAAGCATGTAAGTAATTTTGGTTCCTGTCATTTCTGACATTTCTAATCCATTAACACATCCTCTAGGTCTGACCTTGAAAAACATGTTTTTGGAATATCATTTTCTTTTCTTTTTTTTTTGCAGTTTTTGGCTGGGGCTGGGTTTGAACCTGCCACCTCCGGCATATGGGGCTGGTGTCCTACTCCTTTGAGCCACAGGCGCTGCCCGGAATATCTTTTTCATCTGCATTGCTGCCATCTTGGTCTAAGCCACTATCACATCTTGCTTGGATTTTAATTTTCTCCTACCTGCTTTCTTTCTTGGACCTCTTAACCATTCATTCTCCTTACAAAGCTGAAATAAACTTTTAAACATATAGTGTGTACTGCTGCTTAGCACCTTAATAGTTTCCCATGCCTTTAGTCACACTGGCCTTTCTACTGCTTTAGGGTCTTCGTACTCACTTCCTCTGTTTGGGGAAGGCTTGGTCCCCATGACTGGCTGTTGTCTACCACTCAGGCTTCAGTTCAGAAGTCCCTTCAGAGAGGCTTTTCTTTGTGAGTTCTGTTTCCAGTTTCTCAGGTCCTTGTCTAGAGGCTGCCAGTGGTGCTTATTCTTATGTAGATCCTTCCAAATATGCACGTGTGTGCTCCTTTTTATGTTGTAATAGCTAGTATTATAAATTTACCTTGGTGTTTCACTTACCATATCTCAAAACTCATACCATGTAACTACATAGAGAAATTTCTCTTTTTAGTAAATGGATATATCATTCCATGGACATTTATATGATTTGCAATCTGTGCAATTCCAAGTAATTTTGCAGTGAATGACCACACACATACGTATGTGTTATGCACAATAAGTATACCTTACTTACTGTCTTCTGGAGATAAACTTTACCATTCAGTAATTTGAAGGTTAGCCCATTTTTTTTGTATTGTTTTAATGGAAATACATTACTTGAAAATGACCTCAAAAAAAAAAAAAAAGAAAAGGAAATGATCTCATTACATTTTAGCTTAAGATTAGGAAACATTTAAAAGTCAGTTTCAATGATTTTTTTCCTGTTACCTGTTGTGTAGAAAATGTTGGAAGCTCTCAAGGCACTTTCGACCTTTTTTGTTGAAAATAGTTTGTGGACTCGAAGAAATTTACGTGGAGACACTGAACGTAGTTTAGCCATCAATGAAGAATTTGTAGGCATTTTTATGGAAGTAAAGGAGGTATGCAAACTGTTTTCACATAGCATTTGTTGAGAACGTACTGTATGCCTGGCTCTGTGCTAAATATTTATTAATCTGGTTGATATGTTTGCTGTTCATATACTATGTCCAGATAAAAGGCTTAGCTACTCATGCTATATCTTGGTCTCTATTTTTACCACACATTATTGTGATTCAGAATCAGATCTCCACTAATGCTGGTTGTCAGAAAGTTGTGTTATTGTTCTAGGAGATTATCTTAGGAATTTTATCTTCTTAAACAAAAAATAACATTTCTTTGAATGGTTTTCCAAAAGAACTGTCTCCTTGATAACACCTTCTCCATTGGAGATTAGTTAGAATTGAGTTACTTTTTATTTCATCTTAATTTATGAACTTTTCAGATTAAGATCAGTTATTTCAATATATAAATAATGATTTATCATACTTGAGAGTATAATCTCATTATAGAATGAAAATACATTTTATTATGTATTTTTCATTATGTAATATTTTATTATGCCAGTATATTGTAAGATTTTATGTGAGTTATGGAATTGTCACACATGATTTCAATGAGTGCTTAATAAAACTTTTTTTTTTAACAATTTGGTAGGATTTCATTGCCTGAGAACTAACAGTCTGAAAGGTTAGAGGAAGAAAGTGATATTAGATTTGCATATCTACATTGTGGTCTTTTAAACACCATTTGTTACTCAAAGGAACAATCTTGTAAATATTAGAAAGCAAGGATGTTGCCTAAGACCTGCTGGCTCAGTGTCAGAAGGACTCTGGAGCTAATTTGAAGAGTCTTCCACTGGCCACAGATAAAGTAATTTGACTGTCAATAAAAATAACTACAGTGGACTGAAACATATCAACACGAAGTCTGTGAAGTCACAGTGGTATTGAGACAGAATGTTCATTGGTTATCTGTGGTGGGTATAAAGGAATCAGCTTCTTATTTTGAAAAGTGCTAAGTAAAAGGGCGGAGGCACTTTCTGGTCTTTTATACCACCTTCATACAATTGTTCAGGAGAGGTGTCTCTTTATAGAAATAGTCCAGCTAATAAATGAAGAGGAAATGGTAGAATTAGAAGATCTGCAGCCACTGTTGAATTTATGGGTCTAGCTCAAGAACCCCTCAGCCTTGGCACTATTAACATTTGGGCCAGTTTCTTGTCGGGACTGTCTTTGTGCTGTAGGGTGTTAGCAACATCCCTGGCCTCTACCCACTAGATGTTGGTAGGACTGACTTTTGCAGTTGTGACAACCAAGAATGTGTCCAGACATTGTCAGATGCTTCCCAGGGGCAAAATCGCTGGGGTTGAGAACCCCTGATCTAGCCATTGATTACCACTAGGTGCTGACCTCACAGAAAGAGAAACAAGCAGGTATATGACTCCTGATGAAACATCACGCAAGAAGAATTCTTGCCAGAAAATTGAACTGGAATATAATCCAACTTCTAGATCTAACTGCCAGTTCATAGGCAACAGTGGAGACAGGGAGGTATGTTAACACCATGAAGATGTCAGGAAAACCCGGAGTGCTGGGAACTGCATAAGCAAATTAACAAGTGTTTTTGAGAGGGGATACCCGGGAAGGGTGAGTTCTAGGAGAACAGAGGTCTTCTCAAGGAGACCCCATGGATACACCTGCAAAGTCCTCCCCATGGTGACTCAGCTCTTCGCAATTTGTGGACTTAACTTTCTGGGACCTGGAAATTTCTGTTTCTGTGAAATCCTGTAGTTCTGTGGGGGGCTGGAGCAGGTTCTCTGGCTTGCTTCACACTGACCAATGAGAAAGGTACCCATGGGATAGAACTTTTTGGAGATAAAAAGGGAGAGACCAAGCCAGTCGGGGAGCGTGGCCATTTTGAGATTGTTAGATTTGCTGTAGCTCCACCGGCTGAGTAAAGCCTTTCTCCTCTTAAATACGGTAATTGGGTATTTATTTGTTCTCTCCATTGGGCCTCATCTTCCCACGACATTTCCTTCAACAAATAAATTGTAATAAAGGGAATAGGGAGAAGTAAGAATCTATAGAAATAAGAAAAATATCAGCAAATTGATTTTGAGTCTTATTTGGTTTCTGAGTTGAATAAATTATTTTAAAAAAAGGCTACTGAGGAAAATTGAACAATGAGTAGATATTTGATATTAAGAGATTATTGTTAAATGTTTAGATGTGAAAAGGTATTTTCTAATTCTAGAACATGCTGATAGGTTTATGAATAAAGTTATATATCTGGATTTTTTTTTTAAGGCGGAGTTTCACTGTCACCCTGTTGCATTGGATAGAGTGCAGTGGTGTCATGGCTCACAGCAACCTCAGACTCTTAGCTCAGTCTTCCAAGTAGCTAGGACAAGAGGTGCCTGTCACATCACCCAGCTAGCTTTTCTATTTTTAGTAGAAAAGGAGTCTTGCTTTTATCAGGCTGGTCTCAGGCTTTTTTCAGGCTTCCTGAACTCAAGCAGTCCACTCCCCTCAGACTCCCCAAATGCTAGGATTACAGGTGTCAGCCACCACACCCAGCTTGGAATTTCTTGTAAAAAATTTAGTTTTTAGGGGAGAGAGAAACTGGATGGGGAGAGAACTAGAAGGTGAATAAATGAGAGATGAAACAAGAGTATCCTGGAATTGATAACTCTTGAAGCTGGGTGATGGGTAGATAAGTCTTCATATTCTCTCAACTTTTAGATTTTATTTTTTATTTTATTTTATTTTTTTTGCAGTTTTGCCTGGGGCTGGATTTGAACCTGCCACCTCCGCGTATGGGGCAGCACCTCACTCCTTTGAGCCACAGGCGCCACCCAACTTTTAGATTTTTTTTTTGAATGTTTTATAATGTTTTTTAAAAAAATTATCTCACACTGATTGGGTTTTACAGCCTATAATTTTATTTAATTATGGGGGAAAATTCAATATAAATTCAGATAAAGATTTTTTGAGAAATGTAAGGGTTCTTGGATTATAATTTAGCCAAGCCCTGTGTTTAAGTCACATACTAAGAGGGGTAATCTGTTTTATAACTCAGATCCATTCAGTGTGTTACGGTAGCTACAGTGTTCTATGTAGAAGTAACTGTTCTTGATCTAACTGGCAGACAGTGCCATAGCCTGTTAGTTTGCTTGGATATCTGGCTGCTGCTATTAACTGATGTCTTGAAATCATGCACCTTTTACTGTTTATCTCAAAACAGTTTAGGACTTAATGTAATAATTTGATGTGTGTCTTATTTATAGTACGATGTAGAGTCATATTTGAAAATACTTAGTGGTATGCTTTTTATAGTTCAAAATTACTTTGCTGAGAAAAGGGAAACAAACTCTTAATTCTAGAACTAAGATTTGTGCTCATGTTCTCATAAATGACTTCCTAATCATACTTTGTCCTCACATTTTGTTTATAGCTCTCTTGAGTGCTTTTGTATCTATTGACCTGATTGGCCCTTTATAAAACTGCCATGTTTCTTGAAGGGCTGAGCTCTGCGTTGATAGGGACAGCAGAAAGACCCTGTCTACCCCTGAAACTTCCCTACCTTACAAATGTCTCTGCTATGTGGCATTAAATTGAAGTGGGTAAAAGTAGATAGTAGTGCAATGTGAAGCCAGTTGTCATTTTGTGATATGATCATATTTTTATATTAAAGCATTAATTTTAGTAAAGAGTAGAGGATGGTTTAGAGAGGCTGGAGGTAGAGGCTGGGAGACCTATTGGAAGACTTTTTTATTAATCCATGTAAGAGATAACAGTTGCCCTAAATGAAAGTAGTGGTTGGTTGGGTGGTGAAAAACGAAGTGGATAAGACGTATCCATTACATAATAGAATATAGGGACCAGTGAAATTCATGTGTTGGTGTAGGGAACTGGAGGTGGAAATGTGTAGGGAAAGAATGTTACTGAGAAAACTATCAGATTTTTGGCACGATGTAACGTACGAGTTACTTTTTCAACAAGGTATAACACTATTGTTTAGTTTTCACATTTGATTGTTTTTATTGATCAAAATTTACAAATAATTCATTATAGACAAGGTAGAAAATAATGTCAGAAATAAAAAGCATAATAATTTCTGATCTATCACCTGGAAATAAGTATTTTATTGTATGGCCTTATGTTTTTCTATACTTAAATATATTTTTGGGGGAAGTAGTATATATATTCTTATTATGACTTTTTAAACCTTATGTGGCCATATTTCCATAAACATGTAAAGGTGTCCTTAAAGTTCGCATGGGCACTCTGTATAATTATTGTATGCACAGATTTTCTTGCGTGATTAGAAACTTTTCACATTTTCTATTTGCTTTAGGTTGTTCTGTTGATCATCCTCATATATATTGTTGCACATTTACCTGATTTATTCCGTAGGGCAAATTTTTATTAGAATTACTGAAAAAATAAGTATTATTTTCAAAACATTTGCATTTATCTATTGTCGTACCCTCTAGAAGAAATGGTCTACTTTCTTTACATTTTTTTCTAAAGCTAGATGTTACTGTTTTTAATCATTTTTGATTTTCAGTGTGAGATCTCTTGTCATGCTTTGACAAAAATAATCATTGTACTAAAATAAGGATTTTCTGAAGTGAAAGTTCATCTTATGATGTCTATACTACTTGATGTTATTTTTTTCTTTTTAGGAACTTGAAAGCATAAATGAAGTTGATCTTAAAGCAATGACCAACCGTTGACAAGATATGACAACTTGGCTGCAGGTATAATGGCTAGATTTCAACATAGTTTCTACTATAGTTTGTAAATGCCAACTCTTAAACTTTTATCTCTATCTCAGGCATTTCTGTTGAGGTCAGACTGGCATTTTCAGTGCCCTAACGTACTACCCTTTCGAGTGTTTCAGTTCAGCACATTCATAACTGAAGTCACATTCATTGTCCTTAGCCTACTCTTTCGTTGCTTGTGTTGCACTAAAAGGCATCATGAGCTATTCAGTTCTTCAGTCAGCACCTGGATCCCTTTTCCTTTCTTGTAAGCCTTAGCATTATGTGGGTACTGAGAACTTTGAGCGGTTCCTACTAAGAAACCTGAGTGAGTTCCTCTTATTAAAGTAGTGTGTGAGCCTTGAAACATCTATCTATTGCATTTACTTGAGCCGTTTTAAAACTTTTGAGTTCTGCAGATTGAACTCATTTGCTTTGAACTTCAGCAAGTGCTACTGTTTGTTTTCTGAAATATAACAAAATTGGAATGTGCTGATGTTAGATAATTTTAGGCAGCAAAGGAACAGACTCAAGATTTTTTTTTTTTTTTTTTTTTTTTGAGACAGAGTCTTGTGATGTCGCCCTCGGTAGAGTGCCATGGAGTCACAACTCACAGCAACCTCAAACCCTTGGGCTTAAGCGGTTCTTTTGCCTCAGTCTACCAAGTAGCTGGGACTACAGGCACCCACCACAACGTCCGACTACTGTTTGGTTGTAGTTGTCATTGGTTAGCTGGCCCAGGCTGGGTTCGAACTCGCCAGCCTCGGTGTATGTCGCTGGCACCATAACCACTGTGCTACGGGCACTGAGCCCAGACTCAGGATTTAATTGTAAAAACACTAGGCTTCAATCTGAAAGGTAAGTTTTTCTTCATGGTCACCTCTTCAATAATTTGGAGATGAAGTAGAAAGAAAATTATAGATTGCTTAGAATAAGAAACATAGTTCAAAATTGCATTTGTCTATTGTCCTGCCCTCTAAAAGGTGTATGACACCTTTCCTTTGTGCTTAATATATTCATTCTAAAGACACATAAATTAAAAAAAATACATAAGACATAAGGTCCTAAGCTGCTGTCCAATAGTAACTTAAACATGAGACAGTAGTTCAGGGGTATTCAAGCTAACAGTGAGGTGGAGAGCGTATTCTTCCTTTGGAATAGAGGTGATGATGTGTTATTTACTGTTTGCTGTGGAGTTCAGAAACGATTACTTTTTAAAATGTAAATGTTTTCAGATTATTAGTAATTTTATTATTACAAATTTTTTCACAATTGCTGTCTTTCATTTTTGAACTATGATTAATCCCTTCTGGCATAAAACTATAAATTGTTCCTATAGTTTACATAAGTAGTTATCCTATCTATTGATTGAATGAATGAAGGTAAGTATAATATGGATGAGGGTAAGTACTGTGTTAAATATTGCAAAAAGTCATTAACCATAAAGTAAAACTTATTAACAGTGCATCTCTTATGTCCAGAGTAATGTAGGGAAGGATTGGCATTGTACAGTGAGGCAGTGTACCTGCATACTCTCAAGTAGTTGGGTACATCATGCAAATGTTTGAGTAGGTGTTATATCAATAATGTGCAGTTATTACTGCTGTAAGTGCTCATTGTAGAGTAGCTCAGTATACCGTAGGCCAGAGGTTAGTAATCCAGACTGCGGCGTCAGACCATCCAGCATACCACTTGTTTTGTAAATAAAGTTTTATAGGGATACAGTTATGCTTGTGTGTTTGTATAGTGTCCGTGGCTGCTTTTACCCCGCTGTTGTAGAATAGTGTGTTTACAACAGAGACCATATGTGGCCTACAAAAACTAAAGTATTTTACTACCAAGACTTTTATAGAAAATGATTGTCATTCCTGATAAAATTAGTGTTTTTCAAATTACAGATGAAGACCAGTGGGTCATAAAATTTTACTTAAGCAGATCATAACTAGCTTTAAAAAGGATTAGGATTTTGAATTAGGATAAATTAAAAAAAATAGTTTGGCTAAATATTATTATGTGAAACCGTTGTTTCAATTTCTAGAGACAGAAACTGAAAGTTCTTTTTTTTCTTTGAGACAGTCTCTTACTATGTTAGCCTAGGCTAATGCCAGGCTACAGTGCCGTGCCATTAGGCTAGCTCACTCTCCAGGCTCAAACTCCGGGGCTCAAGTGATCCCTTGCCTCACCCTCACAAGTAGCTAGAATGCAGGTGCTGGCCACGAAGCCTGGCTAATGTCTCTTCCTTTCTTTTCCCTTTCCCTCTCCCTCCCTGCCCCTCCTCCTTTCCCCTCTCTACGACCCCTCTCACCACCCCTTTACCCCTCCCTTATATGATGTTATTTTTCTACTTTTTAGGAACTCTAAAGCATAAGTGAAGTTGGACTTATAGGAACTCTCTCCCCTCCCCCTCTCCCTCTACCCCTCTTCCTTCACTACCCCCCTCCTCCCCCCTACTCCCCTCTGCTCTGATCCTTCCCCCTCCACTAACCTTCTCCTCCCCCTTCCCCACTTTCTCTCCCCTTTCCCTTTTTCCTTTCTTTTTAGTAGAGATGAGGTCTTACTTTTGCTCAGGGTGGTCTCAAATTCCTGACCTCAAGGGGTCCTCCTACCTTCGGCTCCCACAGTGCTGGGATCATAGGTCTGAGCCATAATACATGGCCTAAAAATGCTTTTATACCATCTTTTTTGTAAATATAGAACCTGTGGTTCAGTCTTTATCTTATGAATTCAGATCTAGGCAGTCCTATTATTTGGAATGAATTATAATGATTAAGGGCTTTGATCAAAGCGTATAATACTGTTTTGGCTAGAGCAAGATAAAATTCTAAACTAAAGAGACTTATTTTCCTTTGTGCTTAATAAATTCATTCTAAAGATACATACAAAAAAACAAACTCCATGAAAGGGAAGTGGTTAATTTGTATAATCTCCAGGAATTTTATGAAATTTAATAATTACTTTAAATCTTACACAACATTTGGAGCTTTATCTAAGAGTATAACTATAAAATACAACCTGTTAAGATAACTTTTAACTTTTTTGCATTAATTTTTTTATTTATAATGGACACGTAATAATTGTAACATTTATTGGGTACAACATGATGTTTCATTGCATGTGTACTATAATGATTTGGGGTAATTACCATATCTATCACTTTATTTTTTTTTATTTTGTATAGAGAAAAATTTAAGTTTTTTTAAGTGTGTTAGAAACAGGGAGCTATCTATAAGCAGAATCAGAAAGCAGAGTAAAATTCCCAAATTAACAGAAGAAAAGGGGAAGGAAATAGAATTGTGACCAATCCAGTGAAAATATGGAACATGCTAAAAAATAAAATAAAATTAAAATTTATATATGTACAATACGGTATTAGATGCTTATTTATTATAATGAAAATTTTTGACCACTAATGACCCACAGATTTTTGGGGAACAACCCTGTGGACCATAAACACACCCTGCTTCCCAATGGACTTTCCTTTCTTGCTTTAACATTTAATGAAGATTCCTGCCCAAACCTATTAATTGTAGAAAATGACAATTACAAATCTTCCAACTCTACCACTCCTTCCAGTGTGTTATTTTTTTGTATTTTCATAGGAGGGGAAAAAATTCCCTGCTCTTAATAATAATACAGTGTTGAAAGCAGACCCTCTGGTACTGCAGCAGCTGCAGCCATGGGCATTGGGCCTGCAGGGCACAGGGTGCAGGAGGAACCACTCCTGGGACTGGCCCTGGATGGAGTGCTGCAGTGGAGTCCCTGCTGGTACTGCCAGGGCACGTGAGCATGACCAGGTCAGCTGGGCAGCCACCGGCCACTCTAGGAGGGACTGCCTGGCTATCCAGTAGGTTGAGGGGATGTTGTAGGAATATCTGCCAGTGTGGTGACCCCACTTGGCACGTTTTGGAAATGGGCATGTTTGTTTCAGGGACTCTCAGCACTGCTTCTGTAGACCCCCAGCACACTCCTGAGTAGCTGAGCTGTCTTCTTCCTGGCTGCCGCAGTGGCTGAGCTCACTGGGATTGTTGGGCCACCTTCGCCAGCCCCTGCATACCTGGTGTCCAGGTTGAGGCCCACCTGGACACACTGGGCCCGCTGGTTCCCTACGTGCCACCACCGCTGCTGCCCACTTTGTTCTACATGGGCCTGTTTTCTTTTCTCTTCTTCCTTCCTCTTTCACCGCTTTATTTATTGGGTAAAAATGACTGCTGCCATGTTCTGATGGTTTTTAAAGAATCATGTCTGGCATTCATAAATGTTTGGATTTTCAATATTTTTATTTTATAAACAATAAAAGAAAATTAAGGCATCAAAAATACAAATGTGGCCTAACGGTTAACATAGGAACAATTATAAAATATTTTAAATACAACACATACTTTGTATCATAGTCAAGCATCAAGAGAATTAATATACTCTGCTCATTAATCATATTCAGCTAAATTCTCATTACTTTTAGTTCTCATTCTAGCTCTTATGAAGAGACAAGTTACATAGGTTTGTCTGTGCCAATGTGTCTACACCTCTACCTCTATAGACATACAGCTCATGATGAGACAAGTTATCTATACATGTATCTGCATATCTGCATTTACATCTGCATAAAGATATGGGGGGCTAAGAATCTAGCCCTCTGTGTATTTCATGCAATCAATAACTTTTTGATGAGCACAAAGAGATAATACTTCATATATACGTTTTGTTTTCTTTATGCTATAATTTTTACGTCTCACAGATAACCCTCGTGCCAGTTAAATCATCTCAAATTCAACGTTCACACAGAAAACCCAGCATTTAAAATTTTGTAAGTAGAAATTTATTAAATCATATTTCTTAAAAAATTTCAGGTTAATCTGAGGGTACCAGCAGCTAGGTTACATTGTGTCCCTTACCCAAGAGGTGGGTATTGTGCCTTCCTCATGGAGTACCTCGTGGAGTACATCATCCTCAACGTGGGACCCGTCTTTCTGCTGGAGAACAGGGACCAGGAGTTCATGGACCTTGACATGCTCTCCAGCCCCACTCAGGCCTCTACGTGCTGACTCAGAACTCGACATCTTCAGTGTGTATTTGGAGTAGGTTCTTAACTGTAATACCTAGCTCTCATCTACAAGCTGCAATCCTCAGGGCTCTTCCCTCTGATTTGGGGCACCTCTGGATGGGGATGGGACCCCAGGATGAAGCCTTCTCCTGCTTCTGAGGGTTGTAAGTGCTCCAGATGAAGGTGGCTTGAGTCATTGGCAAGGAGGAGGGAGGCACCCCCAGGCTGGACACACATTCTGCTCCTAGGTTTGGGATTTCCCTGTGCTACTACTCCGGGTCTACCTGGGTGTCAAGAAAGAATGGACCTTTCTTAGACCCTCAGTTGGGGCTGGAAAGCTTCCCTCTACCAAGGAGACCGTGGGTGAAGCGGGAGAAGATCCAGGGCCTAAGTTATGCTTGGGGCAGTCATGGGACTTACCCACAGGTTGTAGAAAAAGTCTTGGCACTGAAATCCGTTTGAAGCAGAGGCATCAGCTCCTCCCCTATCCTCATCCTGGCTTGGCGATGGCCTTGGCTTTTGGGGGATTCTCATTAGTCCTGGAAGTATAAAGACTCAGGGGTGTCAGAAGTGGTAGGGAGCCAGGCACTAAACACTCCAGCACCGTCTGTCCTTGGGGGATGAGCCAAGGAGTTCCTGCCTCTCCTGTGAACCTTCGCCAGCTTGATAGCTGCCAACAACTCTGTAGCCCCTTTGGGGACTGAGTGAGGATTGAGTGCAGGGGCCTCAGGCCAAGGCTGTGGAAGGAGACACCTTTTAGCAAAGACGTCTGTACTTTTGGCTTTGGGCTTATTGCTGTTTTGGAGTCAGGTTACAGGATGTCACAGCTCACCAGTTTTGCAGCTCAGATCTCAAGGGACTGCCAGTTTTGTAGTTTACTTCACAGAAGAGGCAAGCTGGGGTGTTGATGCTCAGGTTGGTTTTGTCTGCAGTGTTTGCAAGACCTCAAAACCTCCTCTGGGGTCAGAAGGAGAGAGGACCAAAGGATCATTGCACTGAGGTATTATTAAGTCCTGTCTCTGGGCTTTGACCAAGGAGCTTGCTTCCAGCCCACCTTGAGTGTTTGAGGTAGGGAAATGAAAGGCGTAAGACTTGGTCAAAGTCACCTAGCAAAGAAGAGAGGCAGCTGGACAAGAAGAGAGAGAGCATGCATGCCAGATGGGCTGTTGTCAGGGCAGGCAGGAACTCCTTGGCTCATCCTTCAAGGCTAGATGGTGCTGGATTATGGCTGGCTTGGGGCCTGCATGGCAAAGAAGGATGGATATGAGGAGGTGGATTGGGCCTCCTTTTAGAAAATGGACACCCATGTCTTTCACCCCAAACAGTCTTGAGTTTACACCTCTCCTGTGTTGCATGTTTTTGCCAAGATGACTGTAGTCAAAGGGTGTCCTTAGTTTTGGATGGTGTAACAGAATGCTATGGACTGGGTAGTTCAAACAGAAATAATTTCTTACAGTTCTTACAATCCTATTCATAAGGACTAAGCCACCCTGTTGGGTGGAGTCCTCCCTAAGGCCGCATCTCCTTATACCATCATGTTAGGATTAGAGTTTCAACATAGCAATTTTGAGGGGACACAGTCTGTTGCAGAGGATGATGCAGGGTGTGGGCAGGGCCAGTGCTAGGTCTGTCTTGCTCACTGTGTTCATTCACTACCTGTAATACTGAACAGATACTCATTTGTTCAATACAAGAATGAATAGAAAGCAGCAGGCTGGGTAGGTATGCAGAGCAGCTGGCATACACTCCCCCTGACACTAGGCTCTTGCTAAGATCTTACTGAGCTTGACAAAGTTTTCTTCAGAGGAATTTTTGTTGACCCCTTGGGGAGTTCTGTGCCCCAGCTTGGTGCAATGCTAATTACTGAAATCTCTTCATACGGAGTGCTTCCCTTGACAAGTATATAGTGTCCATCCTTGTCTTTCCTTATTTTTGTTGGTTTAAAACCAATTGTATATGAAAATAAGATTGCAACCCCAGCTTTTTCCTGCTTTCCATTTGCCTGGATTACTGTTTTCCATCCTTTCACTCTTGAGTTTTGTTTTCTCCTTTGAGGTAACGTGAGTATTTTGGCAGCGCATATCTGGCTAGAGTTTTTTGTATCCAGTCAGCCAGCCAGCCTGTGCCTCTTTAGAGGACAAGTCAAGCCATTAACATTAATTGAGAGAATTGATAGATATGATGGAGTTATGGTCATCTCGTTTTTTGGAGGTCCAGAGATCCAAGGCTTATTTTTATCCCTTTCACCATTGTGCAAGCTAGGCTTTGTTCTTAAATTTCTGGGTGAATTTACTTTGGTGGTGGACCATTGCGCTGGTCATTATGAAGAATGGGTCTGAGTACTTCCTATAGAGCTGGTCTAGTTACGGCAGATGTCCTCAACATATGGATGTCACTAAAGTATTTCATTTCTCCATCACAAATGAAACTCAATTTAGCAGAATATAGACTAAAATTGGTTTAAGAAAGTTGAAGATAGGTGACTATCCTCTTCTGGCTTGAAAAGTTTCAGCTGAAAGGTCTGCAGTCATCCTGACATTTTTCTTTTTGCAAGTAAAATTTTTCTTACACCTGGCTGCTTGCAGGATTTTCTTCATATTAACATTGTCAAAATTAACTACAGTATGTCTAGGAACTGCTTTGTTTGGATTGAGTCATGCTGGGGTTCTCAAACTCTCTACTATCTGAATTTCTGTGTCTCTTGCAATACTTGGGAAGTTCTTCACCATAATGTCTTGGAGTAGAGCATTTGTGCCCTTGCAACCATCCTCTTCTCATTCAGGAATCCCTGTGATTCAGGTGTTTGATTTTCTGGATGATCCCATACCTCTCTCAGGGAATATTCTGTTGTTCTCCTTTTTTCTCCCTCTTTGAATGCTTGGGATAGTTCAAAAGTCTTGTCTTCAGTTCCTGAGATGCTTTCTTCTCCCTATTCAACTCTGTTACTGAGGGTCTCAACTGCATTTCAAAGTCCACAAATGCCTTTTTTAGTTCTTTAAAAAAAAATTTTTTTTTTTTAATTTTGCCGTTTTTGGCCGGGACTGGGTTTGAACCAGCCACCTCCGGCATATGCGGCCAGCGCCCTACTCCTTTGAGCCACAGGCACCGCCCCCATTTTTAGTTCTTTAAGCTCTGCTATATCTTTACTCATTATGTCCATATCCTTGCTGACTTGTCTGTGAATTCGTTAATTTCTTGAGACAAGTTCCGAACTAATTTTTAGATTTCTATTTCCAGCTTTTCTTTCAATCCAATAATCTTATTTGCCGTCCAAATTCTGAATTCAGTTTCTGCCATTTCAGCAGTTTCTCTATGGATGGTATTTTCTGTTTTATCTCCTTTGAAATCCCTTGGGGGAGTTGATCTGCTCTAGTTTTTCATGTTTCAGAGTTCTGCTGATTCCTCCCTATGAATATTTTCAGCTTCTTTAATTTTAATATGTTAATTATACTTTTTTAGTTGAATTGTATGGTTGTCTCTGAATATTGATTGAGATATAATCTAATAGGGGAGCCTTAGGAAGCACATTACTAACCTGTTTGGTAATTAAATCTGGTGGTGTGAAACTGGCTCAGGAGACCCCAGAAACTGGAAGTAAACACCTTTCTCCACTGAGCTGGATCTTGTGGCTTCTCCCTTGCAACATCGCAGAGGTCACTTTCAGGGCTATAGTCAGAGATTCTGAGGGCCAGCTTGGTGAGATAGCACAACCTGACTCTGTCTTGATGTCAGCCTGTCTTCTATCCAGTTCTAAGGAGTTGTGGTGTTGTGGTGGAACCTCTGCTGGGAAAAAATATACAAACTTGAGTCCCCACCCACTGTTGTGCTCAGGAGTTCCACAAAGGCCACACTGCCAAAGAAGCCGAATGTAGAGCAGAGTCCTTTTATTGAAGAGCTGGCCGGCAGCTGCCTCAGTGTCCCAACATGGTATTTCTGAGAGCAGCCCTGAGTGCTTAAGGGGTTGGGTTTTTAAGGCTAGGTCTGCATTCTGGTTGGCACGCAGGCTGTCCAGGTGCAATTGGGTGGGGTAGCAAGCAAGCATTGTACAGAAGCGGAATTTTGCAGTTATTTAGCTACATGTCATACATCTTTGTTTTAGTATTTCTCTAGGCACCTTAGTTTCAGTTCTTTTCCTCCATACATCACGGTCTGACCTGGTATTGTCTAAAGGTCAGTGTAGGGACAGTTGGTTCATTTCCCAGGGAGTTAGCCCAGCAAGAAACTGGGAGTGAACTAGAAGCAAGAAATCAATTAGTACTTTTTCATTGGGGGTGAACTAGACTTATTTCATTTCTTTTTCTTAAAGCTTGCAGTCCAGAAATTTGCCAGGAGTTAACTGGTATTTTTCCATTATAGCCTAAGCCTGACCCTTTTCTGCTTTAGCTGCAGGGATAGCTAAAGGAGGGCAATCCCGCTGCAGACAGGTCTGCTGAATCCACCCCTCACTGTTGCAATGCCACCATCTCCCTAACAAAGGCGGAGAAGTGGCAGATCAGCAGCCCAAGACAGCAGCTCCAGGGGGACAAGAATCAGTGACAGCACTGGTCTAGAGTTCCCGTCAGTGCTGCTTTGCAGTGCAGGCCCTGCCCACCTGTGGACAGCACTGGTCTAGAGTTCCCGTCAGTGCTGCTTTGCAGTGCAGGCTCTGCCCACCTGTGGACAGCACTGGCCTAGAGTTCCCGTCAGTGCTGCTTTGCAGTGCAGGCCCTGCCCACCTGTGGACAGCACTGGCCTAGAGTTCCCGTCAGTGCTGCTTTGCAGTGCAGGCCCTGCCCACCTGTGGACAGCACTGGCCTAGAGTTCCCGTCAGTGCTGCTTTGCAGTGCAGGCTCTGCCCACCTGTGGACAGCGCTGGCCTAGAGTTCCCGTCAGTGCTGCTTTGCAGTGCAGGCCCTGCCCACCTGTGGACAGCACTGGCCTAGAGTTCCCGTCAGTGCTGCTTTGCAGTGCAGGCCCTGCCCACCTGTGGACAGCACTGGCCTAGAGTTCCCGTCAGTGCTGCTTTGCAGTGCAGGCCCTGCCCACCTGTGGACAGCACTGGCCTAGAGTTCCCGTCAGTGCTGCTTTGCAGTGCAGGCTCTGCCCACCTGTGGACAGCACTGGTCTAGAGTTCCCGTCAGTGCTGCTTTGCAGTGCAGGCTCTGCCCACCTGTGGACAGCACTGGTCTAGAGTTCCCGTCAGTGCTGCTTTGCAGTGCAGGCTCTGCCCACCTGTGGACAGCACTGGCCTAGAGTTCCCGTCAGTGCTGCTTTGCAGTGCAGGCTCTGCCCACCTGTGGACAGCACTGGCCTAGAGTTCCCGTCAGTGCTGCTTTGCAGTGCAGGCCCTGCCCACCTGTGGACAGCACTGGCCTAGAGTTCCCGTCAGTGCTGCTTTGCAGTGCAGGCTCTGCCCACCTGTGGACAGCACTGGTCTAGAGTTCCCGTCAGTGCTGCTTTGCAGTGCAGGCTCTGCCCACCTGTGGACAGCACTGGCCTAGAGTTCCCGTCAGTGCTGCTTTGCAGTGCAGGCTCTGCCCACCTGTGGACAGCACTGGCCTAGAGTTCCCGTCAGTGCTGCTTTGCAGTGCAGGCTCTGCCCACCTGTGGACAGCACTGGCCTAGAGTTCCCGTCAGTGCTGCTTTGCAGTGCAGGCTCTGCCCACCTGTGGACAGCACTGGCCTAGAGTTCCCGTCAGTGCTGCTTTGCAGTGCAGGCTCTGCCCACCTGTGGACAGCACTGGCCTAGAGTTCCCGTCAGTGCTGCTTTGCAGTGCAGGCTCTGCCCACCTGTGGACAGCACTGGTCTAGAGTTCCCGTCAGTGCTGCTTTGCAGTGCAGGCTCTGCCCACCTGTGGACAGCACTGGTCTAGAGTTCCCGTCAGTGCTGCTTTGCAGTGCAGGCTCTGCCCACCTGTGGACAGCACTGGTCTAGAGTTCCCGTCAGTGCTGCTTTGCAGTGCAGGCTCTGCCCACCTGTGGACAGCACTGGTCTAGAGTTCCCGTCAGTGCTGCTTTGCAGTGCAGGCTCTGCCCACCTGTGGACAGCGCTGGCCTAGAGTTCCCGTCAGTGCTGCTTTGCAGTGCAGGCTCTGCCCACCTGTGGACAGCACTGGCCTAGAGTTCCCGTCAGTGCTGCTTTGCAGTGCAGGCTCTGCCCACCTGTGGACAGCACTGGTCTAGAGTTCCCGTCAGTGCTGCTTTGCAGTGCAGGCTCTGCCCACCTGTGGACAGCACTGGTCTAGAGTTCCCGTCAGTGCTGCTTTGCAGTGCAGGCTCTGCCCACCTGTGGACAGCGCTGGCCTAGAGTTCCCGTCAGTGCTGCTTTGCAGTGCAGGCTCTGCCCACCTGTGGACAGCACTGGCCTAGAGTTCCCGTCAGTGCTGCTTTGCAGTGCAGGCTCTGCCCACCTGTGGACAGCACTGGCCTAGAGGTCCCGTCAGTGCTGCTTTGCAGTGCAGGCTCTGCCCACCTGTGGACAGCACTGGCCTAGAGTTCCCGTCAGTGCTGCTTTGCAGTGCAGGCTCTGCCCACCTGTGGACAGCACTGGCCTAGAGTTCCCGTCAGTGCTGCTTTGCAGTGCAGGCTCTGCCCACCTGTGGACAGCACTGGCCTAGAGTTCCCGTCAGTGCTGCTTTGCAGTGCAGGCTCTGCCCACCTGTGGACAGCACTGGTCTAGAGTTCCCGTCAGTGCTGCTTTGCAGTGCAGGCTCTGCCCACCTGTGGACAGCACTGGCCTAGAGTTCCCGTCAGTGCTGCTTTGCAGTGCAGGCTCTGCCCACCTGTGGACAGCACTGGTCTAGAGTTCCCGTCAGTGCTGCTTTGCAGTGCAGGCTCTGCCCACCTGTGGACAGCACTGGCCTAGAGTTCCCGTCAGTGTTGCTTTGCAGTGCAGGCTCTGCCCACCTGTGGACAGCACTGGTCTAGAGTTCCCGTCAGTGTTGCTTTGCAGTGCAGGCTCTGCCCACCTGTGGACAGCACTGGCCTAGAGTTCCCGTCAGTGCTGCTTTGCAGTGCAGGCTCTGCCCACCTGTGGACAGCACTGGCCTAGAGTTCCCGTCAGTGCTGCTTTGCAGTGCAGGCTCTGCCCACCTGTGGACAGCACTGGCCTAGAGTTCCCGTCAGTGCTGCTTTGCAGTGCAGGCTCTGCCCACCTGTGGACAGCACTGGTCTAGAGTTCCCGTCAGTGCTGCTTTGCAGTGCAGGCTCTGCCCACCTGTGGACAGCACTGGCCTAGAGTTCCCGTCAGTGTTGCTTTGCAGTGCAGGCTCTGCCCACCTGTGGACAGCACTGGTCTAGAGTTCCCGTCAGTGTTGCTTTGCAGTGCAGGCTCTGCCCACCTGTGGACAGCACTGGCCTAGAGTTCCCGTCAGTGCTGCTTTGCAGTGCAGGCTCTGCCCACCTGTGGACAGCACTGGCCTAGAGTTCCCGTCAGTGCTGCTTTGCAGTGCAGGCTCTGCCCACCTGTGGACAGCACTGGTCTAGAGTTCCCGTCAGTGCTGCTTTGCAGTGCAGGCTCTGCCCACCTGTGGACAGCACTGGCCTAGAGTTCCCGTCAGTGCTGCTTTGCAGTGCAGGCTCTGCCCACCTGTGGACAGCACTGGTCTAGAGTTCCCGTCAGTGCTGCTTTGCAGTGCAGGCTCTGCCCACCTGTGGACAGCACTGGCCTAGAGTTCCCGTCAGTGCTGCTTTGCAGTGCAGGCTCTGCCCACCTGTGGACAGCACTGGTCTAGAGTTCCCGTCAGTGCTGCTTTGCAGTGCAGGCTCTGCCCACCTGTGGACAGCACTGGCCTAGAGTTCCCGTCAGTGCTGCTTTGCAGTGCAGGCTCTGCCCACCTGTGGACAGCACTGGTCTAGAGTTCCCGTCAGTGTTGCTTTGCAGTGCAGGCTCTGCCCACCTGTGGACAGCACTGGTCTAGAGTTCCCGTCAGTGCTGCTTTGCAGTGCAGGCTCTGCCCACCTGTGGACAGCACTGGCCTAGAGTTCCCGTCAGTGCTGCTTTGCAGTGCAGGCTCTGCCCACCTGTGGACAGCACTGGTCTAGAGTTCCCGTCAGTGCTGCTTTGCAGTGCAGGCTCTGCCCACCTGTGGACAGCACTGGTCTAGAGTTCCCGTCAGTGCTGCTTTGCAGTGCAGGCTCTGCCCACCTGTGGACAGCACTGGTCTAGAGTTCCCGTCAGTGCTGCTTTGCAGTGCAGGCTCTGCCCACCTGTGGACAGCACTGGTCTAGAGTTCCCGTCAGTGCTGCTTTGCAGTGCAGGCTCTGCCCACCTGTGGACAGCACTGGTCTAGAGTTCCCGTCAGTGCTGCTTTGCAGTGCAGGCTCTGCCCACCTGTGGACAGCACTGGCCTAGAGTTCCCGTCAGTGTTGCTTTGCAGTGCAGGCTCTGCCCACCTGTGGACAGCACTGGTCTAGAGTTCCCGTCAGTGCTGCTTTGCAGTGCAGGCCCTGCCCACCTGTGGACAGCACTGGCCTAGAGTTCCCGTCAGTGCTGCTTTGCAGTGCAGGCTCTGCCCACCTGTGGACAGCACTGGCCTAGAGTTCCCGTCAGTGCTGCTTTGCAGTGCAGGCTCTGCCCACCTGTGGACAGCACTGGCCTAGAGTTCCCGTCAGTGCTGCTTTGCAGTGCAGGCTCTGCCCACCTGTGGACAGCACTGGCCTAGAGTTCCCGTCAGTGCTGCTTTGCAGTGCAGGCTCTGCCCACCTGTGGACAGCACTGGCCTAGAGTTCCCGTCAGTGCTGCTTTGCAGTGCAGGCTCTGCCCACCTGTGGACAGCACTGGCCTAGAGTTCCCGTCAGTGCTGCTTTGCAGTGCAGGCTCTGCCCACCTGTGGACAGCACTGGCCTAGAGTTCCCGTCAGTGCTGCTTTGCAGTGCAGGCTCTGCCCACCTGTGGACAGCACTGGCCTAGAGTTCCCGTCAGTGCTGCTTTGCAGTGCAGGCTCTGCCCACCTGTGGACAGCACTGGCCTAGAGTTCCCGTCAGTGCTGCTTTGCAGTGCAGGCTCTGCCCACCTGTGGACAGCACTGGCCTAGAGTTCCCGTCAGTGCTGCTTTGCAGTGCAGGCTCTGCCCACCTGTGGACAGCACTGGCCTAGAGTTCCCGTCAGTGCTGCTTTGCAGTGCAGGCTCTGCCCACCTGTGGACAGCACTGGCCTAGAGTTCCAGTTAAAGTCACTTAAACAGTGCAGGCACTGCCCACCCCATCAAGCTCAGATGTGCCTGAGAATTCCTGAGGAGCTGGAGAAGAGTCTTTTCTAGTGGGAAGAAGATGGGAAAGTTTACCCCTTTTCTTACCAAAATTAGGACTGTGGCACTGTTTTTTTGCACTTCAGGTCCGTGGCCCTTCTCAGTGAACTTGCTATCCACTCCTGTCTCTGCAGGGGGCAGTCCCTCAGGCAACTAGGATGGAGGAAGGATGAGCTGTGTGCTTAGTATTGTGGGAAAATATTTGGCTACTTTTGTGCTGGGCAAGATGGAGCCTAGAGTCAGTGGTCAGGACCTCTCTGGCAAGGAGGACTGGGAGATAGCATAACTCTCCCATTGGGTAAAATGAGAAGACTTTTGATCCCTGCTTCCTCATAGGAAAGCCCGCCGTGGAGGTCTCATTTGGGGAGGGAGTTTCCCATCCTCCTGGTGCTGGGCTGTGTACTTTATCTTACTGTCTTTCTTACGCTTTCTTATTCCTGCCGCTTGACTCAGCCTGGATGAGTCAAGGTCGCTTTCTTCTGTCTGTGCTCAGCTCTCTGCTTTCAGCTTCTCTGAGTCCACTTCAGTCCAATATCTCTCCCTCTGAACAGGAGCCTCTGGTGAAAGCTGCTTCTATTCAGCCATCTTGACCCCTCCCGCAAGTGCCATATTTGAAAAAATTCCATTTATATGCAAATAAATGTTCTTTTAGCTTTAAAATAAAGCAGAAGAAATCTTTATTATATTGAAGGCACTGCATGGCTGATTTTTACTTAATAGGGTAAGATGGAAGGTGAAAGAAGTTATCATTATAAGAGAAGCAGAACAGAAATACTGGAAACATTTGCAGCGTGCCCATGTAAACAGTGAAAAGACATGTTGAGGAAAGCAGACCAAGTGTACGGGCAAGAGACTGTTGGCTAAGATTAGCACAGATAGGTGGTAGGATAGGAATCAAGTGCTATTTATCAAGACAATAGGAGAATGGCCCCCCAAAACATTTCAGAGATCTTTGAGGCTGCCTCTCCCATCATAGGTCCAGAATTCTAAGAGGACTGAAGGGATTCATGGCACAGGCCTGGGGTTCTGTCTGTGGGCTGCCTCAGGTACACTCCAATACGGCGCTCTCACTGACCGAGTCATGGCTCAGCTTCCCTTACCTACTGTGGAGAAGTCAAATGGTGGGCTTTGGTGGCATCCACATGGTGCTGACTAGCAGATGTGCAGAATGGAAGCACTGGGTGCCAAGGCAACCACCACCTTAGTTTCATGGGATATTGTGGACATTCAGAGGCCCAGGCACAGACTTGTCATGAGATGGAGCCTAGACAGAGTTTCCACCAGTGGAGATGTGGAAGTGGGCAGCCCCAAGACAACAGATCATAGGGCTGCCAGTGTGCAACTGATGGGGTTCTAACTTGTGAGAGCTGCTGGGTTGGCTGAGCACAGAAAAACCATGGAGTGGAGCTGCCTGAGGCTTTGGCACCCTAATCTCTGACTTAGGGTGCCAGAATGGGAGATAGGGAGCTGAAGGAGATTACTCTCTAGCTTTAAGACTTAATGTGGGGTGGTACCTGTGGCTCAGTGGGTAGGGCACTGACCCCATATACCGAGGGTGGCGGGTTTGAACCCAGCCCTGGCCAGCTAAAACAGCAGTGGCAACTGCAGCACAAAAATAGCCGGGCATTGTGGCAGGCACCTGTAGTCCAAGTAACGGGAGGCTGAGGCGAGAGAATCACTTAAGCCCAAGAGTTGGAGGTGGTTGTGAGCTGTGATGCCATGGCTCTCTACAGAGGGTGACAGAGTGAGACTCTGTCTCCAAAAAAAAAAAAAAAAAAAAAAAGACTTAATGTGGATTTCTCTGTTAGGCTTTGGACTTGGAACAAGATACTTTTGTCTTACTATTTTTCCGTCTTGAAATGGGAATGTCTGTCTGATGCCCCTCCCATCATTGAATTTTAGACACATGTTATTTCATACACATGTCGTTAATTTCACATGCTTAGAGGTAGAGAGGAATTTGCCTCAGGATGCTTGGAGTCTTGCCCAAATCTGACTTGGATAAGACTGGACTTTGAAGTCGATGGTAGAATAAGTTAAGACTTTGGGGATACTGGGATGGAATGAATGCATTTTGCATGTATTTGGGAGAATGCCTGGGGAGAATGCTGGGGTTTGAATGTGTTTCCCAAATTTCATGAATGGGGAACTTAATACCCTCTGCAACAATATTAGGACATGAGGCCCTGCCATCATGAATAGATTAGTGCCATTTTTGTTGGAGTAGGTAATTTGTGTAGAAGGGTGTCCTTATAAGGGATCACTGTGGCTCCCTTCCCTCTTGGTGTTGTGGTCTCTTGCCCTTCTGCCTTCCATGGTAGGATGGGAGCATGAAGCGTTCTTGAGATGGAGGCCTCAGGCTATTGGACTTCCCAGCCTTTAGCACATGGACCAGACATTTCTTCTCCTTATGGATTACCCAGTCTGTGGTATTCTGTTAGGACAATGCAAAACTGACTAAGACCAAAACTAAACATGGAGGTGTGATAAGGAGTTAATGAGGGTCAGAAAGGTCTTTCTGTGGCCAAGGACATTTTAAATCATGTATTATAGTCAGGACAAAAACTGTTAGCTTGCTTGTTTACAATATTTCAACCATCTTTGCTTACTAACTTGTTTTCCTTTCTACTGCTGATGACCAGGAACTAGCCCTTAATAGTGATATATTGTTTGAGCATTTGCTTTCTTTTCTGTACCCTTTCAGAAGCTATGACCTGTATCCAACTTCCCATCCTTGTACTCCCAGGTCTTGTTTGCATTTTCTAATTGATTCTAGAGTGATCTGAATGGTAAATAAAATGAAGAAAAAGAAAAGAACTGTGATCATGAGTGTTATGCTTAACTTCCTCGCCACCTCTCCCCCTCCCCTCACCTGCTCCCTCCTTCCCTTTTGCCCTCCCCACTTGTCCTCCCCCTCCATCCCCCGCCCCTCCCCTTCCCTCCCCCTCCCCTTCTCCTGTCCTCCTCCTGTCCCCTCCCCCTCCCCTGCCCTCTCCCTTTCCCCATAATGCACATGCACTGCTCAGACAGCCCTCCCCCCTCCTCTCCTCTTCCCTCTCCCCTTCCTCTCTCTCCCCTTCTTACCTTTCCCCCTCCTCCTCCTTCCCCTCCTCCCTCTCCCCCTCCTCTCTCTCCCCTTCTCTCTCTCCCCCTCCTCCCTCTCCTCTTCCCTCTCCCCTCCTCTTCCTCCCTGTCCCCCTCTTTATCCTCTCTCCTCCCTGGCACACACACACATGCACTGCTCAGACTGCCTTGATGTCTCAATGCTGAAACTGTTTCTTTAATTCCCATCACAGTTTCTCATAATTTTTTTTGTGTCATCAAATGCTATCAAGAAGAAAATCCCAATTGCCTTCCAAAATATCTGACTTTATTTTCTCTGTATATTTTTTAATCTTTGGTAGTCTTACAGAAGTTGTCAAACCTCTCCAATGAGTCGTGGCAATAATGATAATAGGTGAGTTGACTGAAATGTGTGTTACAAGATATTAAGAGTATCCATGGCAATCCCAGGTTTTCTTCACAACTATAAGCGTATCTATGTACCTTTCTTTTTGGAGCAAAGGAGAAAAAATAAGATCAGGTCAGAAGAGGGACACATGTTACTCATAAACTATTTGTGACCATTATTCACTAGCAGCCCAAACCCTGAGAGGTCTATCACATGAATGCCTATGTAGGAGCCAAACCCCTTAGAAACCTATCAGAATGCCTATGTGGGAGCCAAGAGAGGAGAAAATGGTATTTGGAAGCAACGATGTGGTGGCAGAGGACAGGGAGTGGAGAAGCCCTGAGAGCACAGAAAGGACCTGACAGACTGTATTTGTCACACGCTAGAATTCTCTGCCACCATATGAGGCTGGTGCCCTGAACTCAAACCCACCATCATATTGGTGGGAGCTCCTGCCTCAAGCTTGGACTTGATCTTATTTGAGTAGTAGGAAAAATGTCTATTACTCATGAAGAGCTCAAGGGTGAGGGGAGGGACTTGAGAATTAGGAAATTAAATGGGAAAGAGAGATGGTTATCTACAAACTGAACTTGAATTTGAAGAACAGTTAAGTTCAAAATTCTCTTACACATGATGATTAGGTTCAAAATTTTTTTAATAGCTGGTTTGAACCAAAATCAAATCTAGGAGATTTCATAAGACACTTGTATACATTGTTCCTGCACTAGCACTGCCTTCCATGAAATGACAACAGTAACTCAGGAAGGCACCACCCACGAAATGTGAGACCTAAACAAACAAGTAGAGATAAATAGATGTAGCCATGTAAACACACGCACACTCACTAGCTTACACATTAATACAGAAAAGAGCAAGATTTGAAGAATTTATTGTCAGAGCATCCATGAGAATACAGAGTGTTTTAGGCACTGTTTTCTAAAGTCATCTTTTGTGTTAATAGTATCTGCGGGTACCTTTCTATCTTTTTTTGGATCTAGTTGGACAAAAAGGGGACAGGTCATAAAAAGAATCATTATTATTCATAAATTTGGTCATCCTCCATCATTAGCAGCCAATAACCTTGGGAAAGTATCAGAATATGTGTCTGACACCCTAAGAGAGGGGATCAAGATAGGAGAGAGTCATACGTGTTGCAAGGAGAAGAGAGCGGTGTACAGGGAGCAGAGGGGACCTCAGCAGACAAAAATGAAGCTAGTAGACGCTGGAACTGTCCCTCTGCTACCATGTGAGGCTGCTGCCCCAAAGGCAAACCCACCATCACATCAGGTGGAGCTCCTGTCTCAGGTCTGTGGTTACTGGGCCCTATCTGAGGGACAGAGAAGACACCCACCATGGGTGAGGGACTGATTAGTAGCAGGTAGTGTTGGGATGTGGGAAGGAAAACAGAGGGCAAGCAAGATGAGTTCCCACAAAGTGAAGATGAATTAAATGTAAATTTTATCATAAATGATGTTATATGTGGGGTTAGGGTCAAGAGTAAAGACATGTATGTCAACTTAAATCATTAAGTTTTCTTCAGAGGCCTGAGATTTCATCACAATTACATAAAGCTTCACTTC
The DNA here is from genome assembly GCF_027406575.1 of Nycticebus coucang. NCBI lineage: Eukaryota > Metazoa > Chordata > Mammalia > Primates > Lorisidae > Nycticebus > Nycticebus coucang. The sequence continues at coordinate 92,831,328 of NC_069794.1, read as the reverse complement.
TAGGGAAAATTAAATATCAGGTTTCAAATAGCTAATCTTTAAGGCAACTAAATTATAAATTATAGGGTAGTTACAGCTACTTTTTATTAGAAAAATAAGTCTAGGAAGACATGTGGAGTCTATGTTCATTTTTAACCCTTTAATTATGACCCAAGTAGAGTCATCAGTGATGGGTGAGATACCCGTGTATATAGGGAAAGGAAGGGGAGATACTGAGGTTTGTAAAATTTATTCGCATATGACATGATAATTAACTGCAGTAAGAAAGAACTGTAATTCAATTCATTAGGCTTTTTTGTAAGGCCCAAGATAATCATTGTGTCATATGTATGAGGGTTAATTTTAGATAAAAATTATATGCCAGTTTCTCAATAATTAAGTGACACGTGTTTAGAGTTCAATCAGTTTGTAAATTATAGAGAAGTAGGTCCTTGAAGGTGCTTGGATCTGACCTGTACTTTTTCCCCCCTTTTATCTTTTTTTCTTTCATTCTTTTCTTGCTTTTCTCTTCTTTAATTTCTTTCTTTCTTTTCTTTTCTTTCTTTTTTGCAGAGTCTTGGCTCTGTTGCCTGGGCTAGACTGTCATGGTATCACCATACCTCACTGTAACTTCAAACTTCTGATTCAAGCATTCCTACTCCTCCAGCTTTATGAATAGGTGGGACTACATGCCTGGACCACCATAGTCAACCGATCTCCTCCTCCTCCTCTTTCCCCCGTATTTCCCCTTCCTCCCACCTCCTTTCCCTCCTCCTTCAAAATTTTTCTTGGATAATATACATAAATCAAGTACTTCAAAAGAATACAAAATCATTAAACTTGTAAATATAGCAATAAAATTATGTTTTAATATTTTGAAGCACAGGAAAATATAAAGAAATTAAACAGAATTTTCGTGATCTTTGGTCAGTCAGCAGTCAACCAGTCTAATATTTGTGCAGTTGGGAGTTATAATGTAAAAGCAATCTATGAAAGTAGACAGAAATGGATGAAATAAATGATGGCTGAAAATGTTCATCATCTGACTAAAAGTTATAAATGTAAATTAAAATAAGTTTGATAATCCCCAAGCTAGGTAAATCAAACAATAAACAGAAATACATTAGGAGATATCATAAATTACTTAAAACTACTCATAAAGAGAAACTCTTAAAGGCAAGCACAGTGAGGAAAAGGTATATGACATGCAGGTATAAGGAGACCTGAGATTTCCCATTAGGAACAGACAATAGCAAGACGATACCTTTAAGGTGCTGAAAGCAAAAAAATACGGTTAACTAGAAACCTTTTAAACATGAATCTAAAACTAAACATTGTTTTTCAGAAAAACAAGAGAAACCCTGCATTTTAAAAAATATAAAAGGAAGGTTCTTACCTTTTTTAGTTTCACGTTAATTCTAGGGTACATATTCCTGGGTTCAAGCAATCCTCCTTTTTGCATTGTTTGCATTTCTTACATAAAGTTCAAGTTGTAGTTGAACCCTTTACCCAGGGGGTGTGCTAAGATACCCTTACAATGTGCACCTTAGGTGAAAGTATACCAAAGCCCCACTCTTCTCTTCTCTCCTCTTTCTTTCCTCTCTCTACCCCACCATTTGAAGTCAGTGGTGTTTTTCTCTTGTGTGGGAATGTAGTTGTTTACCTTTTGGTTTCACATTAGTATTGAGTACATTGGAAAATTGCTTTTCCATTCTTATGATACCTTGCTAAGAAGAATGTGCTTCAACTCCAGGTAAATTCAAAAGATGTAAAGTCTGCATGACTGAATAGTATTCCATGCTGTACATACCCTACAGTTGATTAATCCATTCATGGGTTGATGGGTACTTGGTTTGATTCGATGCCTTGGTGATTATGAATTGAGCTGAAATTAACATTATAGTGCAAATGTCCTTATGATAAAATGATTTTTTTTTTCTTCTGGGAGGATACCTGGTAATGGGATTGCAGGGTCAAATGGAAGGTGTACTTTTAGCTCTTTGAGGATTCTCCATACTTCTTTCCATAGAAGCTATAGTTTCAATCCCACCAGCACTGTTAAAGTGTTCCCTTTTCTCCACATCCATGCCAGCATCTTCAGTTTTTATTATAATTAATAATACAAGTAAAATAACATGTAAATAAAGTGTTTGAAAATCACCCAAATTTAGTGTTTGAGTCACATATATTCTAGATAGTGAAGTAAAAGAACCTCATGAAGCAGGTGAAAATTTTAGTTATCAGTAAAAAGCATTTTAAATACATTTTTGGAGAATTTTATTTTAAAATTATATTTGTAAAGGCCTTTGTGTTCTAGTTAAATTCATAACGTGTGTTAAAGGAAATCTGTGATTAACTTTATTTTTTACTTCTTACAGTGGGAAGATGAAAATTGTTTGATTTTCTCATCCTTTGCATTTGGGTATATGACATTCTATGAAAGGGCATGTATTAGACATATATGACATTTAAAATCAATATATTTAGTGAGAAAGGGTTTGAAAAAAAATAAAGCAAAAAGTATTTCCACTGTCAATATGTTACCAAATGGCCCATGTGCTCCATTTAAGGTAATCTCATTTATCTTGGAATTTTGGTTTAAGTGGAACGTTAAGACTTGCAAAGAAATAGCATTGGCCTAGACTAATGTTCACATATTAATATGTTTTTTCACCTGTTAAAGTAAAATTAATGAAGGATGCATGTAAAAATTCTGTTTTATTAAATACTTTATACATCTGGAATCACTCCTTAATCCTAGAAACATTTTACTTAAGCTTCTTCTTTACATAAGAGTAAGATTTCATACTATGGTATATATTTACACGATATAATTCCTTTCATTTGAGTTAATAGTATGTTAATTTCCATTGCAATTGTAAAAGTACTTTGAAGACTCACCTTTATAGATTATGCAAATAATATAGATTATGCAAATAATTTATGAGTAATATGTTTAGATTGTATAAGAGAAATGCTTAGGGAGAACTTTAGAGTTTAATAATGTAAATAGTTAAGTTATTGAATTCTTATGTGCCCATGACTGTGCTAGAAGCACCCATGAATTTGGTCATATACTTGTTGAAAATCTCACTGATGGAAAGATCTTTCTGGTAAAAGTGGTCTTTGAAGGGATTATGTTAGTCGTGCATTTATTTGTTTCTTGTTACTAAATTCTTAAGAATTATCTATATTGGCATACAGCAAAAGCATTCCTGAGAGGAAAATTTATCATTTTAGATGCCTATATCCAAAAACAGAGTGCAACAACCAACTCAAACTATCATATGGAATTGGAAAAAGAAGAACAATCTAAACCTAAAACCCAGTAGAAGAAAAGAAATAAATCACAGATTAATGAAATTGAAAACAAAAGAATCATTCAGAAAATGAATGAAACAGGGAGTTGGTTTTCTGAAAAAATAAATAAAACAGATAAACCTTTGGCTAGACCATCTAGAAATAGAAAATTAAAACATTTAGTAACCTCAATCAGAAATGATAAAGGGGAAATAATAACAGATGCCACAGAGATACGAGAGATTATCTCTGAATACTACAAGAAACTTAATGCCCAGAAATTTGACAATGGATCAATTGGAAGGAAATGGATCAATATTTGGAATCACACCCTCCCTAGACTTAGCCAGGAAGAAATAGATCACCTAAAACAGACCAATTTCAAACACTGAGATCAAAGAAACAATAAAAAAACTCCCAACGATAAAAATGCCCCAGTCCAGTTGGTTTCACACCAGAATTCTATCAAACCTTCAAAGAAGGGCTTATTCCCATACTGCAGAAGTTATTCCAAAAAATTGAGGAGGAAAGAATCTTTCCAAACATGTTCTATGAAGTAGATATCACCCTGATACCAAAACCAGGAAAAGATCCAACTAAAAAGAATTTCAGACCAATTTCACTAATAAATATAGATGCAAAAACTCTCAACAAAATCCCAGCCAATAGAATACAGCTTCTCATCAAAAAAAAAAAAACCATATACCATGATCAAATATGTTTCATCCCAGGGATGCAAGGATGTTTTAACATACGCAAGTTCATAATTGTAATCCACCATATCAACAGAAGCAAAAACAAAGACCATATGATCTTCTCAATAGATGCAGAAAAAGCATTCGATAAAATCTATCATCCATTTCTAATTAGAACATTGAAGAGTACAGGCATAGGTGGCACATTTCTTAAAATGATTGATGCCACCTATGACAAACCCACAGCTAATATTTTACCTGAATGGAGTAAAACTGAAAGCTTTTCCACTTAGAACTGGAACAAGACAAGGTTGTCCTCCATCACTACTACTATTCAACATAGTGCTGGAAGTTCTAGCCAAGACAATCAGCCAAGACAAGGAAATAAAGGGTATCCAAATAGGAGCAGAAGAGCTCAAACTCTCCCTCTTTGCTGATGATATGATCTTATAGTTAGAGAACCCCAAAGACTCAACCACAGGACTCCTGGAAGAGATCCAAAAACCCCCCAGTAATGTCTCAGGATATAAAATCAACGTCCACAAATCAATACCCTTTGTATACACCAATAACAACGAAGACAAGAAGCTAATCAAGGACACAATTTCCTTCACAGTAGCCTCAAAGAAAATGAAATACCTAGGGAAATACTGAACAAAAAAAGTGAAGGACCTCTATAAAGAAAATTATGAAGCCCTAAGAAAACAAATAACAGAGCACATTAACAAATGGAAGAACATACCATGCTCATGGCCAGGAATAATCAACATTGTTAAAACGTCTATACTTTCCAAAGAAATCTATAGATTCAGTGCCATCCCTATTAAAATACCAACATCATACTTTCAAGACTTGGAAAAAGTAATTCTTCATTTTGTATGGAATCAGACAAAACCCCGTATAGCTAAGGTAGTTCTTAGCAATAAAAACAAAGCTGATCATCAGCCTACCAGACTTTTAGGCTGTACTACATGGCCATAGTGATCAAAACATCATGGTATTGGCACAAAAATTGAGACATAGACATCTGGAAATGAAAAGAAAACCAGGAGATGAAACTAACCTCATATAGCCACCTGAACTTTGATAAACCAAACAAGAATGTGCACTGGAGGAAAGAATCCCTATTCAATAAATGGTGCTGGGAGAATTGGATATCCACATGTAAATGACTGAAACTGGACCTGCACCTTTCTTTACTCAAAAAAATTGATTCAAGATGGATAAAAGACCTAAATTTAAGGCACAAAACAATAAAAAATCCTCAAGGAAAGCATGGGAAAAACACTTGAAGATATCAGCCTGGGGAAAGACTTTATGAAGAAGACTTCTGCGGCAATTGCAACAATAAAAAAATAAACAAATGGGACTTAATTAGAGTAAAAAGCTTCTCTACAGCTAAAGAGACAACAACCAAATCTAGCAAACAACCTACACAATGGAAAAGGATATTGGCATATTTTGAATCAGACAAAAGCTTCATAACTAGGATCTACAAAGAACTCAAATTAATCCACATGAAAAAAGGCAAAAATCCCTTATATCACTGGGCAAGTGAGATGAATAGAACCTTCTCTAAAGAATACAGATGACTGGCTAACATATGAAAAAATGCACACTGTCCCTAAATATTAGAGAAATGGAAATCAAAACTACCCTAAGATATCATTAACCCCTGTGAGAATGGCCCACATCACAAAAATCTCAAAACTGCAGATGCTGGGATGGATGTGGAGAGAAGAGACACTTTTACAATGATGATGGGACTGCAAACTAACACAACCTTTTGGAAGAAAGTATAGAGAACCCTCAAAGAGCTCAAACTTGCCCTCCCATTTGATCCTGCAATCCCATTACTGGGCATCTACCCAGAAGAAAAAAAAATCCTTTTACCATAAGGACACTTGCACTAAACTATTTATGGAAGCTCAATTACAATTGGCAAAATGTGGAAACAGCCTAAATGCCCACCAACCCAGAGATGGATTAAGAAGCTGTGGTATATGTACACCATGGAATACTATTCAGCCATTAAAAAAGATGAAGACTTTACATCTTTTGTAATAATCTGAATTGAAGTGAAACACATTAATAAAGCATCACAAGAATGGAGAAACAAGAATCATATGTACTTATTTCTAATATTAGGACAATGAATGACCTAGTACCGGATGGAGGGTGGGAGAAGGAGAGCACAGAGAGAGGAAGGAGGGAGGGGGCTGGGGGATCATGTTGTGTGACATACCTTTTTGGGGCAAGACACAATTATAAGAGGGACTGTACCTAACAAATGCAGTCAATGTAACCTAGTTCAAAAAGCAAAACAAAACAAAAAGCAAAAATAATAGGTTACCCTATCAAATACTGTATCACAGGACTCCTGACATTTTAAGAAATTTACCAGGGACTCTGAGAGAACTGGAAGAAACAAAATTTACTAAGTTACTCAACAACTAATGTCACTAGGAAAAATAATGTAAAAAGGATTTTAGAATGGGTGAATGATAGATACCCTGTTAATCACCCTCAGTCCATCCCCACTCTCCAGGTAACCAGGTGTGGATTAAAGATTAGAGCCTGAACCCCCTGAAACCATGGTGTAAAGAACTCTACTTGGTGATCCTGTCCACACCAACAGCAGCGAAGGTGAATGGCATCCCTGCCTGGATACATCAATCACGTGTGTAACCAGCCAGCATTAGGGAGTAGGCAGTCCAGTGACACCCAGAGCATCCCCACTGCTATTGTGTGACCGGAGACGCGAACAAACAGCAGCTTTGCCGTGGGTGTAAACTCGCTCCTGTAATTATTAAATCAAGAAACGGTCTACACAAGATGGGATGTTGTGTAGCAAAAATCTTTATTCCAGGTTTTGACTTTATACTTTCCTAGTCACGTACACACTTAATCTGTTACCTATTAGTTTCATCATTATCTTATTTTACCTATCTGAAATTAACTTGAAAGGAAATATTTTGTTATCATATCAATACAATCACCTTTGTAGTAAACCTCTTCTTCTAAACATTGACTAATTTCTGAGCCGGTATCTAAAGAAAGATCACAAAGAAGAAAGTAGCCACAGGGGAACAGAGTCAAGCATTCACTCAGTTTACTCAGTATAAAGTAATGACTGTGTCTTTCCCTCAGGGCAGAGTACCTATAGACCTCTGACAATATGTTGTTAACATACGTCAACCCTCTGGCCCGTATCTCTGAGGAAGGGTGGCGTGCCCTTTGATCTCAGGCTTCACGGGGTGCACAGCTTCAGAGAAATGGCTTAAGGAATTTACAACTCCAAGGAAGCCAACTCTGTGTGTAACACAGGGGGGTCCAAGTCCCTTAAGCCTCTGGAAGAAAAGTCATTTTAACTCACACTGAATTTACTTTGTGTCTTGATGTAGGATTTATTTATTTCTAAATATTATCCTACAACTGTCTTACCATGAAAAAAACAGATTACAGCCCTGCTCCAGTCACATAGCAGGAGCTGACTTGTCTACGCATGGCAGAAGCTTGAGGATGAGCAGCAGCGGCGTGGGACTGATCACTGATTCTTTGCTTTGGACTTTTTCACCTCCCTTCTTTAATCTTAGGTGTGAGACATAATGGAGGTTGTGAAAAATGTATCCAAAAGGTAACCCAAACTAGACAAACTGTCAAAATTGTGTTATTGGTTTACTCTTATTATGAATATATAGAAAAGCCTGAAGGTACTTGCATATATAATACAACCAGTATCAGATATGTGTGCGCCCCCCCCCAGTGGGCCAGCTGTTTGCTACAATCCTTCTGAACCCCAAGAGTAAACTGAATTTGCTAGGTAGTATGCTGATACCCCTAGAAATACAATAACTCAAGTTATAACAGAAAGAATACCTAAACAAATTTTAAAAAATCATTAATAACAATTTTGCAATATTTACAGGCATGTGTCATTTTATATTTTCAATAATAATCAGAAGGTTTCCATGTGGAAATGCTATATATTTCTCTTTTTTATTATTTATTTATTTATTGTTGAGGATTCATTGAGATTACAAGAAACCAGGTTACACTGATTGCATTTGTTAGGTAAAGTCCCTCTTACAATCATTTCTGAAGAATTATTTCTATGTGTTTCATAGCTTGTGTTGTCATGTTAACTTTAATTTTCTAATTATTAATGGTATACAATGGATATTTGTGCATTGAACTTAAAAAAATAACAAAATAATGGCAAACATTATAAAAAAGAATTATCTAGATTAATGTGGTTTTCTTTATTATGAGAAATTGGTATATATTTCTATAATTCTCATATTTTAAAAAGGATTTACAAATAGGAATATGTTATTTTAATTCAAATTTCCTATTCTATCTTGAAGGTTAGTTTGATGTCTACTATAAAAGAGTATGGTAACATTTTTTGAAGTGGTTTGGTGGGAATTTTATTTTCTAACAACTGCTTCTGTTGGGTGAAAACTGAATAATTTTTCTCTGATTCTAAGGCAATGGAGTTTTTCCTACCACTGGACAGTTTAAAGCTAAATGACATATTGGTGTCTGATCATTAGCCTAAATATAGTCTAACTATATGGGCAAAAGCTCTTCTACTTCTATTCTTGTTCTTTATTTCGTTATCATAGAATATTTGGAGTTTTGCTCATCTTCCTGGATGTGTCCCTGGTCATTACAGACTTAATTTTCACTGATAAAACTTCTGTTTCCTTGGAATATCATTCAGTTTCTGTAGCTATTGCTTTATTTTTTTCATGAATCTTTCTCTTTGTGTATTTATAGAAAGGCAAATTTGAATTACTTTTTACATATAGAGATATCTTGTTCTATTAGAAAAAGCATCTCAACACTCAATTAGCAGGTTCACCCAACAAAATGTGTCCCTCTTTATCAAAATAGTTTTTCCCCGATGCATGGTTCATAGTAAGCAATAATGCAAATCCCAGTTTTCATAGATTGGGTTTTAATAGTATAGTTGTTGCAAATGGCACTCCAGTCTCTAACAATGTACATGTATTCTGAATTGTTCCTTTGATACATGAAGTTTAAAGGGATTTCCAGAAAAGGCCAGGCTTCTGATGTGTCTACATGCACATTATGATGAGGATGCCTGTGAAGTCATTAATTGATGAATTAATACATTCTTTAAGAGTTCAATCCTAGATAATGGTGTATAGCATAGTAAATGCTGGGTAATAGTTCATGGGCAACCCCATCCGTCAGTTAAAATGAAAAATTTCATTAAAGAGCAGGGATCTGAGGCACGTTCATCCCATGAGCTAGACTTGACAGTGAGGCAGCAGTTGATTTCCTCTGCTTGCTGACTCCCTGAGAAGGTGGGTGGGGTGAGTCAAACCTTGTGGTTGGACTGCTGTGGGGGTCAGTAATTGTGTTCCCTAGCCTCATTTCATTCAGAGCACCTTGGCAGGCAGTCTCCTTTCCTCCTGATTTTCTATCCTCATGCCATTGAAGTAAGGACAGTTGCCCACTGTCAGGTAATTCAGAGCCTGAAAGGGGATGTCCTAGATTTGGAAGCAGCATTTCCTGGAGGACTAGGGCCTGCATCTAAAGGAACCAGTGTTGGGAGGAAGGTGTGGTGGATAAAAGTCAACCTTTGCCCAGGGAAGGCCACATCAACCAATCAGAATTCCAGTGTGGGTACAAAGTCAGACCAACATAGTGGACCTTTCTCATCCTCATAAGCTCCCTTGAACAATGCTCAGCTCCAGCTGTTGTAAGGATGTGACATATTCTGCTTCCATTACCCAGTAGTACTGACCAACATCCCATCTCCATGAAGGCAAGGCTTGCCTCTTGCTCAGCGCTTTGGTTATATCTCTACTGTACTTAAATTTTTAGCTGTATGCTTTTGTCATATACTATATATATCAAAGGATGAATACAAATTTACTGTTAAAAATTTTCCATTAATGTTATTTCTTTTAGTATAGTCTAGAAAATATATTTTGAATTATCTATTGAAGTAGAATTTTTAATGGGGATGAGTCAAAGAAATCGTGGTCTTAAATTATTTCTAATTCTTGGAGGGGGATGAACTCACATTTCTTGTTTTATGTTATAGGAAAGAGCATTATTTTTCTGATTTACTTGATGTTTTACATGCTTACATAACTGTAGCAATTCTGCTAGCAGGCATCATTTACGTTTTTCATAACATTAAGTTTCTTAGATATATTCCCAGGTATGAAATGTATGCCTTACATCTCAAAGTTTTTCTATTTCTTTTTTTTTTTTTTTGCATTTTCCATGGTTTTTATTCATTATAATGTTTTTAATGTTGAATGTTCTGATTCTATACCAAATAGACGACTTAAAAATGAAAGTTGAGATCAATTACTACGTACTTTGAAACTAAAAGGACCCCACTAAACTGTGGGGTCTAAGGAACAGTGGAGGGTTTATATAGTACTTGTGATTAGTTAACAGAAGAAATGAAGTACGTAAAGAAGGAACTGGGCACTTCACCTCTTGTACTAACTTTAACTTTTCCACATTTTGAAATTCTCACTAAATTTCCATTTGTGCTTCAATCACAAATTCCTAACATATGAAATTCTGTCTATCCAAGTTTTTCCTGTAGCCAAGAGAGTATTGATGTGACCACACACCATATTTGAGTGATACAATCATGATTTTCTAAAACATACCACACAGAAACCTAGGAAGGGACATGGGCAGCAACATAGCAGTAGAGCTTTTCAATCTACTCGTGGTAAAATTGAAGAAAGTTGAGGCAAAGTTAGAACTGCTCGGGATCAGGAAACTAAAAGATGTATGAGAGACTGATGTCATGCCCTCTCTTTAGCTTTCTCTTTTTTTCATTGTTTTACACTGTCGCAATGATAAAAAAATGATTTATTTATTTAGACAGAGTCTCACTTTGTCACCCTCAGTAGAGTGCAGTGGTGTCAAAGCTCACAGCAACCTCAAACTCTTGGGTTCAAGCGATTCTCTTGCCTCATCATCCCAGGTAGCTGAGACTACAGGCACCCGCCACAGTGCCTGGCTATTTTTAAAGATGGGGTCTCACTCTGGCTTAGGCTGGTCTCCTACCTGTGAGCTCAGGCAGTCCACCTGCCTCAGCCTCCCAGAGTGCTAGAATTACAGGTGTGAGCCATCGCACCTGGCTGCAATGATGAAAATTGAAGACAAAATATATACTGGTAAATAAATGTTGGGTGCCTCACTAAACTTATTCATGAACACACATGACTCTTTCTGACCTTAGCTTCCTAGGACCACAATTCAGGCCCCCAACTAAACATGCTTGGTACTAGGCTTTTGGAGTTGTTTGAAAATAACGTGAGCCAATGTGGTCCTTTGACCAGAGACCTCAGCATTTCTTGAAATTTGCTAAAAATGTAAGAAGAAAAATTATCTCAGACTTGACCCTAGACCTACTGAATCAGTATCTCTGGAACCTAGAAATCTAAAGCATCCCAAGCTTTTCCAGATGAGTCCAATTTATGCATGCTCAAGTTAGAGAAGCACGAGTCCAGTCCATCAGTTCTCTGCTGTGGGATTTCTGATGGTAGGACAGACACCAGCTAGCACGCTTGGAAAGTAGCTCAATCTGCTGCCTGTCTGATATGCATTAGTAGCTGTACTGACCCTGTTACTAATGGTAACAATGGTGGACAAGAACCCTCCGTTTATTTTGATGGGACAAACTAAAATGCTAAGTTTACACCACAAAAGTCAAATTCATAAATTTTAAGAGCCCATTGTATTACTATTTCTCTAGATGAGAATTTCTCAATGTCAGCCTTATTGATATTTTAGGCTAGATAATTCTTTGTTATGGCAATTGTAAATTGAGCTGCAATGAATAATCTAGTGCAAATGTCTTTATGATAAAAATGATTTTCTTTTCTTCTGGATAGATGCCTAGTAATGGGATTGCAGGATCAAATGAGAGGTCTAATTTGAGTTCTTTGAGGATTCTCCATACTTACTTCCAAAGAGGCTGCATTAGTTTGCAGTCCCACCAAAGTATAAAAGTGTTTCTCTCTCTCCATATCCAGGCCAGCATCCGCGACTTTGTGATGTGGGCTAATTTTACTGGCATTAAATGGGATCTTTGGGTGGTTTTGATTTGCATTTCTCTAATGTCTGGGACAATAAGCATTTTCTCAACTGTTTGCTAGCCATTTGTCTGTCTGCCTCAGAGAATGTTCTGTTCGTGTCTCTTGCCCAGTAGTAGGTGGGATTGTTTGCTTTCTTTTTGATTAATTTGAGTCCTCTATAGATCCTAGTTATCAAGTCTTTGTTAGACTCATAGTATGCAAATATCTTTTCCCATTCTGAAGATTGACAATTTGTTTAATTATTGTGTCCTTAGCTGTAAAGAATCTTTTCAGTTTAATTAAGTCTCATTTGCTTGTTTCTGTGATTGCCACTGAAGTCTTCATAAAGTCTTTCCCCAGTATGACATCCTCAAGAGTTTTCCCCACACTTTATTCTAGAATTTTTATCATTTCATGTCTTAGATTTAAATCTTTTATCCATCTGAGTCAATGTTTGTAAATGGTGAAAGGTGTAGGTCCAGTTTCAGTCTTTTACATGTTGTTATTCAGTTCTCCCAACACTATTTATTGAATAGGGCTTCTTTTCCCCAGTGTGTGCTTTTGTTTGGTTTATTGAAGATCAGATGGCAATAAGGACTGGTTTTTCTGTTCTGTTTAATATGTCAGTATCTCTATTTTTATGACAATAACATGCTGTTTTGATCACTGTGGGCTGGTAATACAATCTAAAGTCTGGTAGAGTAATACCTCTGGCTCTGTTTTAAATACTAAGTATTGCTATATAAGTTTTTTTGTTGTTGTTTTGTTTTTTTTTTCTGATTCCATATAAAATGAAGAACTATTTATTCCAGTTCTTCAAATATGATGTTGGTGCTTTGATGGGAATTACATTGAATTTGTAGATTACTTTGGGTAGAATAGACATTTTAACAATCTTGATTATTCCCAGCCAAAAGCATGGTATGTTCTTCCATTTGTTAATGTCTTCTGCTATTTTTTTTAATAGGGATTCATAATTCTCTTTGTAGAGATTTTTCGCCTCTTTTATTATGTATTTCATTTTCATTCAAGCAACTGTGAAGGGAATTATATCCTTGATTTGCTTCTCAACTTGGCTGTTACTGGCAAATACAAAGGCTACTGATTTGTGGACATTGATTTTATACCATGAGATGATAGTGTATTTCTCGATCACTTCCAGGGCTCTTATGGTTGAGTCTCAGGGGTGTTCTAAGATCATATCATTGACAGTGAGTGAGAGTTTGAGCTCCTCTGCCCCCATTTGGGTGCCCTTTATATCATTCTCTTGACTGAGTACATTTGCTAGAACATCTAGAAGTATGTTGAATAGTAGTGGCAGTAGACGATATCCTTGTCTGGTTCTAGGTCTAAATGGAAAAGACCTAGATATGATAGACATAGACCCTCAGTATGATAATAGCTGTGGGTTTGTTGTAGATGGCTTCATTCAATTTAAGAAATGTGCCAACTATGTCTATATTCTGAAGTGTTATTGGAAAAGGATGCTGAATTTTGTCAAATGCTTTTTTCTGCATCTATTAAAAGGATCATATGGTCTTTGTTTTTGCTTCTGTTGATATGGTAAATTACATTTATGGATTGGCATATGTTAAACCAGCCTTGTATCCCTGGGATGAAGCCTTCTTGATGGTGATGTATAATTTTTTAAATGTGTAGCTGCAATCTATTAGTGAAATTGGTCTGTAGTTCTCCTTTTTAGTTGGGTCCTTTCCTGGTTTTGGTATTAGAGGGATTTTGCATCATAGGATGTTCTTGGGAAGTTTCCTTCCTTCTCAATGTTTTGGAATAGTTTCTTCAGTATAGGTACAAGCTATTCTTAGGTTTGATAGAATTCTATTGTGAAGCCATCTAGCCCAGGGCTTCTCACCTCTCCCCCTCCTCCCCCCATTGGAAGCTTTTTTATTGTTTCTTCAACTTCAGGGCTTGATATTGGTTTGTTGAAGAGCTCTGTTTCTTCCTGGTTAAGTCTAGGGAGATAATGTGATTCCAATATTGGTCCTTCTTCTCCACGTTGTCAAATTTCTGGCATACGGTTTCCTTAGGAGTCAGACATAATCCATTATATCTCTGTGATTATCAGTTGCTATTTCCCCCTTTTCATTTCTGATTGAGGTAATTAGAGATTTTACTTTTCTGTTTCTAGTCAAAGTGACCAATAGTTTGTTGATATTTTTATCTTTTCAAAAAAACAACTTTTTAAAATTAATTTTCTGAATTTTTTTTTTTCAATTTCATTTGTTTATGATTTGATTTGGTTATTTCTTTTCTTCTGCTTGGTTTGGGATTGCATTGAACTTCCTTTCCCATTTCCTCAGGATAATTCATTAGGTCCTTGATGTGCTCTCTTTCTGTTTTTTGAATGTAGGCATCTAATGCTATAAACTTCACTCTTAGGATGGCTTTTGCAGTATCTCACAGGTTTTGGTAGCTTGCGGTTTCATTATTATGGTTGAAGAATTTAATAATTTTCTCCTTTATCTCTTCCTTGCCTCAACTGCAATTCAGCATAAGGTTATTTAGTTTTCATGCCTTTGTGTGGGGATGAAAAATTTTGTTGGAGTTGAGTTCTACCTTTATTGCCTTGTGGTCTGAAAAGGTACAAGGTATAATTTTAATTCTTTTAATTTTTTTGAGGCTTGATTTTTATCTTAGGATGTGATATATTTTGGAGTATATTCCATGGGCTGATGAGAAGAACATATATTCCTTAGCTTTGGGATGGCTTGTTCTGTCTATGTCTTTTTTTTTTTTTTATTGTTGGGGATTCATTGAGGGTACAATAAGCCAGGTTACACTGATTGCAATTGTTAGGTAAAGTCCCTCTTGCAATCATGTCTTGCCCCCATAAAGTGTGACACACACCAAGTCCATTTGTTCTAGGGTAGTGGTTCTCAACCTTCCTAATGCCATGACCCTTTAATACAGTTCCTCATGCTGTGGTGACCCCCAACCATAAAGTTATTTTTGATGCTACTTCATAACTGTAATTTTGCCACTGTTATGATTCATAATGTAAATATCTGATATGCAGGAGGCCCCCAAAGGGGTCATAACCCACAGGTTGAGAACCACTGTTCTAAGGTCACATTGAAGTACTTTGTGTCTTTGTTTAGTTTCTTTTGGGGATCTGTTCAGTTGTGTCAGAGGAATGTGAAAGTTCCCTGCTATTATGGTATTATTGGATACTACCTTGCTCAGGACAGTTAATATTTGTTTCATAAATCTGGGAGCATTTATGGTGGGTGCATAAATATTTAGAATTGAAGTGTCCTCTTGTTGTATTGTTCCCTTGACCAGTACGAAGTGACCATTTTTGTCTTTATTAACTTTGGTGGCTTTAAATCCCTTTGTATCTGGAAATAGGATTTTGATCCTTCTTCTCTTCTGATTTCCATTTGCCAGAAATATTTTTTTCCAACTCTTCACCCTGAGTCTTGTTTTGTCCTCCAAAGTGAAGTGGGTTTCCTGGATACAGCACATAAATGGCTTGTGCTTTTTTTTATCCAATGAGTCAGTCTGTACCTCTTCAGTGGAGAATTCAAGGGATTTATATTTATTGAGAGAATTGGTAAGTGTGGTGGAGTTCTATTCATCTTATCGTGTGAAAGTCTGTTGCTTAGTTTTATTTTTTGTGTCATCAGGTTTTGTTCTTCAGTTTCTAGACGTTTACTTTGCTGGTGGTCCATTGTGATGGCCAGTGCAGAGAATAGGTCTAAGTATTTCCTGTAGAGCTGGTCTTGTTGTAGTGAATTTCCACAGTGTTTGCATAGAAGTAAAAGATTTAATTTCTCTATTGATAGTGAAGCTTAGTTTAGCAGGACATAGAATTCTGGGCTGAAAATTGTTTTGATTAAGAAGATTAAAGGTAGATGATCATTTTCTTCTGCTTGAAAAATTTCCACTGAAAAATCTCTTGTCACCCTAATGAATCTGCCCCTGTAAGTCAGTTGGTGCTTACTTTTGTCTGCTTGCAAAATTTTCTCTTTTGTCTTGACTTTGGACATGTTCATTATACAATGTCTTCGAGATGCTCTGTTTGTGTTGAGATGACCTGGGTTTTATATCCCTCTAAAAGGAGTATGTCAGAACCTTTAGTGATGTTTGGGATATTTTTATTTATGATATCCTCCTGTGGGATCTCCATTCCTTTGGGTCATTCTTCTTCACCTTCTATCCCATAGAGATACCTATAATTCATATGTTTAGTTGCTTTATGAAGTGCCATAATTCTCTAAGTAATTGTTCTGCTGTTACTCTCTTCTTTTTCATCTCTTTAAACACCTGGGTTAGCTCAAGAGCCTTATCCTTTAGCTCTGAGATTCTTTCTTATCCATGGTCTAATCTGTTATTGATACTTTCTATTGCATCTTTAAGTTCCCTGATTGTTTCCTTCAGTTTCTTAAGCTCAGCTATATTCTTTCTAAATTCTTCATATCTTTCATTCCTTTTGGGGGGGGGTCTGTTTTTGGATTTCCTTTTGATTAGTTTCCATGTTCTCTTCAATTCCCTTCATTTTTTTTTTTGCCACCCATGTTTTTAATTCCTTTTCTATCATATTGATTATTTATAGGTGGAATACTCTGTAGTAGCTACCTTCTGATCCCTCTGGGGTGTTGCTCTGTTCTGTTTTTTCATGTTGCCAGAATTTTTTTTGTTGGCTCTTCCTCTTCCTTTTTTTTGTTGGCTCTTTTTGTTCACTTTCTTCCCTTACCTTTTCATCTCACTTCCTTCATCTCTTTAAATTACCTTGTCTCTGTGCTTAGGTGTTGAATTGGCATTTTGGTATAGGGCCAAAAGGAAGAGAAAGGTTAAGAGCAAGAAGGGGAAAAGGAAAGAAAAAGATAAAGATTTAAAAGAAGATGGGCATGAAATGAAAAAAATTGAAGAAAAGGAGAGAAGTATAGAAAGAGGGAAAGCAAGAGACAGGAGAAACAGTGCAGGTGTTTGGCAGGGTCCTTTGACCCACTCCCACCATTCCAGGACTCTGGGGGACTGGGATGGGTGGGTCCCTTGAGGTCAGGAGCTCCTTAACAGCCTGTGCCATAGCGAGACCCAACCTCCATGAAATTTAGAAAAAAATCAGCACTATGTCACAGTGGAGACGTACCTATACTGTCTAAACAAAGGCCAAAACTAAATGGACACCCTAGAAAAAGGTCTGAAGGCCTCCTTGAGCCAAACCAATGCTGTGACACCCCAGCCCAGGCCTGAGAGTGAGGCTCTATTCATAAATAGAATACAAAATGATAGAATAAAGTAGATCAGAAAAAAGAAAAGATAATAATAGTAAAAATGAATAAAGAAAATTGAAATTAGAAGTATATAAGATAAAAACATATTTAAGTTGGTGTATGAGAAATTTATGTGGGAAAGATGAGTAAAGTAAAAAATCTCTACCAAAAGAGAGAAAAATGGAGAGAAATAAAAAAGAAAGAATAAAGGGGGCTGAAAAATCATAGCATAAATGGAGCTCTTGCTATTGAAGAAAATAAAAATGAAATAATAGAAATACAACCAAACCGAACTAAACAAAATAAAACAACAAAAACTAAGGGAAGAAAACAGGAGAAGAAGAAAAAAATATATATGTATAATATATTGTCTGAACACCAGGTGTGTTTTGGTGTTAGGAGACACAAACACACATGGTGGTTTTCTGTATAAGATGGGGGGGTGGAAGCCTTGGAGGAGACCTGGTTCCACCTTACTGATTTATTTGCCCTGAATCAGGGTTTGATTGTTTCACTAGGATTCATTCCCCACAGGATTGGGATCCTGAAGCTCTCACCAGATTTCTTAGAAGGCATGCTTTGACCTTCAAAATGGTGCCTCCTTACCACAAAGTATCTTTACTGGTGGTATGAAAGCTATTCAACTCACCCCAAGGATGGCTGCCCAAGCTTGGCAGGTGCACCACAGCAAGCCATGCCCTAAGACCCTGTGGACTATTCCTCCTAGATGGCCCTCCTACATTGGTGGTATCCTGAAAATAGCCAAGTCTTGGGCGTTCCATCCCATGTGGTGAATCAATCTCAGCCACCAGATGCTGTTCATGTTCACTTGCTCGTTTAAGCCCTTCCAAGGAAGCTCCAGTCCAAAACCAATAATACCACAGGACAGGCCTTTCCTGTCTCTACCGCTCTGCCCAAGGTTGCCAGCCTTTGCCTGTGCGCAGGCATTTGCTTCTTCTGCCAGTCTTCCACAGTTCCTGACCTCTTTGTTTGTTTCTGGAGTCCTCTGTTGCTTCACTGTGCCCCCAGAGTGATTTTTCTAGGCACGGTCCTCTAGACAGAAGTGGCTGGAGTCTTCTCTCCCCAGGAGATGTCTTTAGTCCTCTGTCTTGCTCCACACTTCAATAGAATATTAAAAAAAAAAAAATTAGTGAATATTTAAAGTTAAATAGACAGAATTGAAAGGAAAGCAATAAAAATTAATTGGAGACTTGAGAAACCACTTGAGGAAATGCTAATGGAAGGGGGTAATTTGAATCGAAAAAAGGGACAACAGACCATTTGTTTGGAAATATATATTGAACACCAGAGAAATATATGGAGATAACTATTCTATATTTTCAAATAGATTGAATTAGGACCTGAACATAAGGCAGGGAAAGAACAATTTATACTATAGCATTTGTTATTAAAAATCATGATTATGCCAGGTGCAGTGGCTCACTACTATAATCTAAGCGCTCTGGGAATCCAAGGTGGGAGGATCGCTTGAACTCAGTAGTTGGAGACGAGCTTCATGAAAAGTACAAAAACAATAATAAAACAAATTAGTTGGGCTTGGTTATGCACACCTGTAGTCCCACCTACTCAGAAGGCTGAGTCAGGATATTTGCTTCAGCCCAGGAGTTTCAGGATATGGGAAGAGCTAAGATGATGCCACTGCACTCTTGCATGGGTGACAGAGTGAGACTCTGTCTCAAAAACAAAACAAAGGAAAACAAAACTTACAAAACCAAGAATCATTATGTTACAAGTCTGAAGAAAGTGACATATTAGCAAATGCAAGTCACCTTCACTAAATATTTTTTTCTAGAAAGGTAAAGTGAGGGAATTCTTTTTCTTCTTTCTCTACTCTTTTTTTTTAAATTTTTACATATACATGTGTTTATTCGGTTTCCATTTTTTTGCCTTCACAAAATTAAAAAGGCTCAAAATTTAATAACGATAACAATGTTTAAGATAAGGACTAGACACAGAAACCTCATAAAGAACGAATGAACATAAATACATTCAGAAAAGGAATCGAACGATTGCTACATTGAAATATTAAGCAGTAATAATAATAATGCAAAGAAAGTAACATTTACATTGTCAAATAAGAGTATGTCTATTATAGAATGCTTTGACTCTGAGATTCAGTATGGAGTCATCAGTTAACTTCTTATTATTTTTTTAGTCTCAAAAAATAGACAACTAATATTAAAAATAAAAGTAAAAGATAATTTTGAAAAATAGATCATGCCAAATCTTATAGACAATAGAAAAAGAAGAAATACTTCAAAATTATTCTACTTATCTGGGTACACCTGATATTGAAATTGGAGAAAATATATTATTATAAAGGGGAAATTACAAACATATGTTACTTATAAATGAGGATGCAATATCCTAAGCAACATATTAACAAGTTGAATTAAAAATTAATGTTTAAGTAATGTATTTTGGTCAAAATTAAAACCAATTTATGTGAGAATTAGTCACTATTTTCTTTTTTTTTTTTTCTTTTCTTTTCCATGACCCCTTCCCTCCTTTTCTGTCTGGTCTCCCCTTCCCCCATGCCCCACCATGTCATTAATTGTCATTAATTGTCTTCATATCAAAATTGAATACATAGGATTCATACCTCTCCATTCCTGTGATGCTTCACTAAGAATAATATGTTCCACCTCCATCCAGGTTAGTACAAATGCTGCAAAATCTCCATTTTTTAATGGCTGAATAATATTCCATGGTATACATATACCACAGCTTACCAATCCATTCCTGGGTTGAAGGACATTTAGGTTGTTTCCACATTTTGGCAATTGTAAATTGGGCTGCAATAAACAGCCTAGTACAAGTGTCTTTATAATCCCTTAAATTTAAGGCATGAAACAATAAAAGTTCTCAAAGAACGAATAGGAAAAACACTGGAAGATATTAGCCTGGGGAAAGACTTTATGAGGAAGACTGCCATGGCAATAGCAACAACAGCAATAATAAACAAATGGGATTTAATTAAACCAAAAAGCTTCTGTACAGCTAAGGAGACAACAACCAAAGCAAATAGACAACCTACCCAATGGGAGAGGATATTTTAATATTTTGAATCAGACAAACACTTAATAACCAGGATCTATACAGAACTTCAATTAATCCACAAGAAAAAAGCCAACAATCCCATACATCAGTGGGGAAGAGAGATGAATAGAATCTTCTCTAAAGACTACAGACGAATGGCCAGCAAACATGCAAAAATGCTCATCATTCCTAATTATTAGGGAAATGCAAATTAAAACCACCCTGAGATATCATCTAACCCCAGTGAGAATGGCCTATCACAAAATCTCAAAACTACAGATGCTGGCGTGGATGTGGAGAGAAAGGAACACGTTTACACTGCTGGTGGGACTGCAAACCAATACAACCTTTTTGGAGGGAAGTATGGAGAAACCTCAAAGCACTCAAGCTAGACCTCCCATTTGATCCTGCAATCCCATTACTGAGCATCTATCCAGAAGGAAAAAAATTCTTTCTCTATTCTTATCAATTCTCCTCTAGGAGACAGGATTGATTTTTTTAAATAGTCTTAAAGACAAAAATCTACATAAGACCAAATGATTAAATATTGACATATTGATAGCTGGGATAACTTTTTCTCTTTTTAATTCATAATGTTAACTGATGAGACATTCTGATGTTTTCTCCAATCAGCCTAACTTTTTAATTTTATTTAGGTGTTGGACAAGGAAATGGATATGACTTAAAACTGAAAATATTCATGCAGCAGAATATTGTGTTTCATGGCTCTTCCTCAAAAAACTGTAATGTCAGAGAAAACACAAACTGAAAGTCTGGTATTTTTTTTTAAAAGCTCTATGTCAAGTCAGCATTTGACCTCCGCAGTCCATCACTCATCATAACAAGATGCCATGTCACTTTCTGGTTACCATCTAACTTGGTGTCACTGGGGTTTGCGTGCAAACCAGAGATACATTAACCTCCTTGTTCACAATAGTTCTGTCAGGGCACTTTCCAAATATGTTTTAGGTCAGAGTGTTGCCTTGCCCTTTCATTTTCTCACAAATGCTGAATGTGCTCCCAGGAATCTATCAAGGCTTTCACATATCTAATTGTTTGTAGGCAATGATTCTTCTGGATCATTTTATCTTTTATTGTATAGCACTGATTCTAAAATTTGTATGCATGATAACCACCTAGGAGCTTGTAAAGAAGCACGTCCCTAGGTTGTACCACCAAAGTGTGATTCATGAAACTAGAATGAGGCCCAGGAACTTGTAGACTGAGAAATATCCCAAGAAGAGGCCCAGGAACTTGTAGACTGAGAAATATCCCAAGAAGAGGTTATCTGGGATAGTACTATGAGAAATGAAGCAAACAGTGGGGAGAATCTCTTTATTCAAAGCTAAAATGAAATGCCTAAATCTACAGACCTTTTCCAAAATAAAAAGCAAGCTTCCTTTCTGAGTCTAAGAACCATAAATATAATTCCCTAGTAGGTTTTTGCCTCAAACTCTCCTATGACCAACCCTATTCTCTTCCCCTACCTTTCGTAGCCTCTCCTAATTGAAAGCATTCACCCAGGTCTGATTGTTGGCTTTCTTTTCTCACTGCAGCAAATACTCTATTCTTGGTTATGCTCATCCCTTTCACTCGAAATTATTTGTTCTCTCATTACTGAGCAGAATTTATGAACATGCACTGAATTGTAGATGCAGAAGTTACACGGACAGTGTCCATTCCAACAATTCAAACATATTGCTGAATCCGTTTATCAACTGAGCTTTCTCTCTGCTTCTGCAAATGGCACCAGCATTCTCCCGCTCAGACCTTTGATTCTCTCTTTGCTTTGCCCCTAATATGCAATTAATCACCAATATCTGTCGATTATGTCTTTGTAATTTTTTTCTTCACTGTCCCCACCTTTCTGTTGTACACCTTGA
This sequence comes from Nycticebus coucang, assembly GCF_027406575.1. Classification (NCBI taxonomy): domain Eukaryota; kingdom Metazoa; phylum Chordata; class Mammalia; order Primates; family Lorisidae; genus Nycticebus; species Nycticebus coucang. The sequence continues at coordinate 92,809,090 of NC_069794.1, read as the reverse complement.
GAGCTTGAAAGTCAGGGAAGTAAGAGTGAAGTTGATGAAGAATATACTCAGGCATTTTCTATGTGACAAAGTGGCCTGAGTATTACCACATATAACTTTTATTTAGAAATTGATAGTTCACAACACCAACTTTCAATAAATATATATTACTTAATTCTTGTAACACTTGAGATATGCTATTTATTTTATAGATCAGATATGGAGCCAAAGATGTCAATTGACTTTAACCATGGCACACAGGGTGTCTTCCTCTCTACTTACAGCTTTTCACAACAAAAGCAACATTTCAGGATGCAGATTTCAGGACTCTGTGTACTGCATTGTACAAGGAAAAAAAAAGATGAGGAGACTGTTTTAGAAAACTAGATACCTGTGATACCTCAGCCTATTTCCATTAGTAACTTGACCTGTAGACTCCATTTCAAGTGGACTGGGTCATCCTCTCTGCTTTTGGAATACAACTCTCTAATTTCTTTTTCTTTTTTTTTTTTTTTTAGAAACAAATGCAAATCACAACAGTATAAACAATGTGATTCTATTTATATAATTATTAAAACAGAAACGCTTAGCTAATGTGTCATTTGTAAGGACATACACGAGTGAGGAATTTAACATGCGAGTCAGAATAAATATCACATCTCTGGAGAAAGATATAGAGAGGGTTATAAAATTGGATTCAAAAGTCCTGGTGCTAGCCCACTTTGCACCTCAGTGGTGAGTACATTGATGTTTATTTTATTCTTTTTTAAACTCTGCCTGTATTTTACATACTTTCTTTTACATGGAAGAAACTATTTCACTTAGAAAAAAGTCACCAAATTCTAAAAAGTTAATATCTTGTCTTCCAAGATTATACATTGAGTAATAAGTTCATCAAATGGAAGGAATTATGTAAGGCTCTCTGAGTGTATTTAAATACAGTACGAGCTATGGTTGTTGCATCTCGTGCTAATTAGTGATGGCAGTTGAGGCAGATTAGCAAAGTGAGCCGGGAGACGAGTGACCCCAGTGGTGTCATCCTTCTTCTTCCGCACTGTGTGTTTTGCACGTTCAATCTGTGCTCATCAAAGTCATTCTTACTCTGAATTGGGACTCCAAGGGGTGTCCTGACATCTTAGGCCACAGTTACAAAGGAAGGGAAGAAGACCTTCCCTGTCATGAGGGGCCTCAGGTACTATCCCTGAGTCAGCTGCCTCCGTGGAGCACAGTTTCACTTTTCCTGATGAGGCTTCATCCCTCTGTCCTCCAGTACATGTGATCGTACAGCTGAGTCCCATGGCTGGGCTACAGGAGGAAAACCTGGGCTGGAGTGTCACCCTGGGAATGGGAGGCGGATACAGGTCAGTCGCTTTGGCCTGTCTTCAGGATCTGGACCTGCAATTCTGAGCAGGTCCACTCCACTCTCACTCTGAGGTCTGGAGGCCTGTCCCCTAGGAGTCCAGATTCTTGGGTGATTTATTGACGGGTGTGGACAGTGCCTGGACTGCAGCTGGTCAGTGCTGATTATTGTGGTTCTGAGGTCACCTGGGAAGCAGAGCCTTACAGCACATGCAGACCTCCAGCAACCCTTTCTAGGAACATTGCAGGGTGTGTGGCCTGCAACATAATTATACAACTCTCTAATTTCTATTTCATGGGTTGATTTTCGAAATATTTTATTTCCTATTTTTTGGTCTTTTTGCTCTGTCTTGACTAGATTTTATTTTTCACTCCTCTTTTATGCCCAACTCAATTTCTAGCTCCTTGATGAAGCTGTCTCATTCTACACCTCCTATGAACCTCATCCCACACATACTGCCCAATAGCACGCTCAGTCTTGATCAGACAGCTTGGCAATTAGACACCATTATACTATTGCTCCTTACATGTACAGCTCCCTGCAGGGACCAACTAAGAAAGTCTGCACCTACTTTTGTATTTCTCACAGGGCCTAGCATACACCTTCCTTTCTGTGGGTGCCATTAACATGCAAGGGTGTATTGATAACAAGAAACAGGAGAGCTTTGAAGTCTTTCAGTCCAAAACATGACCTGTCTTTGGTCACTCCATCCAGCAACCTGCAGTCAACATGACCTATGGTCCCATCAACAAATTTAATATGCTTGATAAAACTTGATGAGTTATGCATTGCCTTTTGAATGTCAACACCAACTTTAAAATCGAGTGTCTTAGTATATTCCCCAAAGAGTCCTTAACATATAAAAATCAGATGACCTTTACAATAATAACATTAAGCACTAATATCTAATTGGCTAAAATCTAGTAGAAAACTAAATACTTAACTTTCCAAAAGAGCCCCACTATCATCCTTAAACATGTTGGCCTTTAAAAATTATAAATGATAGTATTTCAATGTTATAGAAAATATTATGAATATTTATTCATACACGTAGTGATTCATCTGTGAGACAAAAGTACTTGATAAATGCAGGCAGCCTTGACAGGTGAAAATGGGCTTCACTGTTATCATCAGTAGCTTTATGCTTCCCTATTCCATGTTTTCGTTCACAGATACTTTATGACAGGGAATCAGAGCAGTAATGCACATCTTCAACTGTCCACCTCTATTTGATGATGTGAAAGTGCAAGTTTTCTCTTCTTCTGTGAGTAATCAGGAAAACAGTCTCTGCCTTTCTCCTTGTCTGGTGCTTTGAATGATTTGGGTTTGGGATTTCCTTTGCTACAGTTTCTAACAAGAGAATTAATGGATGTCAACCCCTTGCCATGGAAGGTAGGAAAACAATAAATCAGATCTAGAATAAACTTTTTTAAAAGAAGAACAAATGTAATTTGAAAAATATTTGCTCATTTCTTCTAAAATCTCTATAATTTACAGGTGTTCATTTCCAAATAAGAAAAGATACAAAATTCATCTTTAAAACACATTGCTCCCCATAATTCACAAACTACTTTAAATTAAGGGAGATTTAACTATTCTCTTAGTTGATACTATAACGTTATAAGTAGTATTAATTCTATATTTACTTCATGAAAAATTAGAATGTTTCTATTGTCTGACTCTGAATATGATAATTAGACATTTATATTGACCAATCATAAAATGTATCCCTGAATATTATTCTGTGTCTAACAAATTTCTAAGCTTTAATAGTTTTAATTCATTTGCTACATATATTAAATTATCACCCAGAACTGCCAACAAGTAACTCTGTTTTATCAATTTAAAATGAATTTCCTGTACTCTCCTTCACCCTCTGCATGGTAACTGTTACAGGAGATTCCATTAAGTATGAAATGGTCAGTGTAGTGAAGCAAGTGACCTGGATAGATTCCGTATCAGATGTTCCCCTTGAAGAATGGAGTCACTGAATTCTGGCTCAAACAGTGGCCTCTAACCAAAAGCAGTGGTATAAAAGTCACTGGCCCAGGGGACCTTGGTAATAATATTCAGCCTTTGTGATTATCAAGGGCCTTGAGATAAAAGCACTTTAAAATTTTAGGTATTTTTATCATCACCAGTAATGATGGTTAATTAGTCAGTGTAACACCTCCTTGTAGGAGTGAATGATGAGTATTGTGTTTTCTTCTGATTTGGTCTTGACATCTCTCTCTGGAGAGTGACTCTAAACTCTAGCTCCACTCTGACGGGGCTCCAGGTGTGGCGGTCATGGGTGTTCACAGTGTGTTTTTCAGAGGCTACTTTTCAGCCTGGTGGGTAGCTCACTCCCTAAGTGTCTCACCCACAACCACGTGTCCCTCTTGCAGAAATTTGTTTATGGAAGACATCCTATGGCCCTCGTCTGCCTTGTATTCAGTTTATTCCTCCCAAGACAGCCACTGACTAGGAGGAAAGTTGGATGTAGATGTGTCGGTCAGGTGCAACAAAGAAGGCAAATACATGAATAGCAGAAGCAGGTTTTTTGTTTGTTTGTTTTTAGACAGGGTCTTACACTGTTGCCTTGGGTACAGTACTGTGGCATCATAGTTCACAGTAACCTCAAAGCCATGGGCTTATGCAATCCTCTTGCCTCAGGCTCATGCAATCCTTTTGCCTCAGCGCGGACTATAGGCACCCACCACAATGTCCAGGCAATGTTTCTATTTTTAGTAGAGATCGGGTCTTTCTTTTCCTCAGGCTAGTCTTGAACTCCTGAGCTCAAGGGATCCTCCCACCTTGGTCTCCCAGAGTGCTAGGATTACAGGTATAGCTAATACATCTGGCATGATTTCAACATATATCCTAACTTAGCTTTTTTGCTAATATTTTTCTTTACTTATTTAGTGATTTCCCTCAAGGTTGTCTAACCTTTGGCCTCACATGTAGACTATGTGATGACTGTTTTGCTTATCTGTGGTGTCATATGTTGTAAAAATTATGCAAGGACCTTTTTTATTGGCTCCTCAGCTTTCATTAGTGTTTGTATAATTAATGTGTAGCCCAAGACAGCTCTTCTTCTTCCAACGTGCAGCAAAGGAGATAAAAGATTGGACACTCCTGGCTAGAGTTTATAATTGGCTTATTTAAAATAGTTAAAACTGAATTAATACAATACTTTTAAACATATACTTACTTCCCAGCCAGGTTCATCAGCCCCCTGCTTGAGAGAAATCCAATATCCAGAGACAGCAGTGTTTACAGCAGACAAAGAGTTTATTCTGCCAAGTCCTTCTGAATGGGGGGATGGGAGAAATTTATGAAATCCACCTTCTAGAGAATTGGAGAGAGAGGTTTTAAAGACAGGTTAGTGGGCAAAGGATTAGGCAGTTGGGGTGTACTAATTGGCTAATTCAGGGCAGAATCATCAGCCTGTTGGTATGGGCCACTAGGTGGGTCAGGTACTGGAATGTAGTTCACTGGGTGCAGGGTCCGACTTAGGTACCTGAGCTGGGTGGGTTAGTCAATCCACCGAATGTAGGACCTGGAATGTATCTCAGAAACTACTCCTGGGTTCTGAACAGGTGATGTTATTTACGGAGAAGAGTTAAAAATCTTTCTAGCTACTACCTGTGCCTTCTAGAGTAGTAATTATAGAGACGGAAACAAGGGGCAAGGCTGATTATTATCATTATTTTAGCTGAGCCTATTTTTTCACAGTTTTAATTATCATCATTATTTTATCTAAACCTCTTCCTTCACAGCATTTTGTGGCCGTTACTGTAGTTCTAGCCTTGTACCCCTTCATCAGTCTGTAAGGATATTTTTATTAGAATTTTAACAATACTATGCTTTTATTATCCTATAACAATACTATATTTTATTATCCTTCATCCTTTGTGATATTGTTGTTTTAAATTTTTCTTTTGTATATGTCAGAATTTAAAAATGTTGTTCTTAATGGTGCTTTAATAATTTTTAAATTGATAAAGGAAATAGGTAATAACTTATCAATATTTATTTACTATTTGCCATTTTTTCAGTTTTCTTTTTCAGGTAGATGTAAGTTTCCTATTGCCATTTTGCTCAGCCTGAGAGCTTCTAATTTAGCAGGCCTTGTAATGAAAGTTGCTAAAGATACATTCTCTCAGCTATTATTTGTTTTTTTCCTGTAATTTTTTGAAGAATGCTTTCTAGTTGTAGAAAATGCTAGGTTGATTTTTCTTTCTCCTGTCAGCAGTTATGATTTTTCCATTGTTTTCCACCTTGCAATGTTTCTGATGAGAAGTTAACTCTCTTATCATTTTTTTCTGAATACAGTGTATCTTTTTTCTATGGCCTGTTTTCCCTCTATCTTTGATTTAAGGCAATGTATCTTTTATGTGCTGAGATTTGGAACTCTGTATTTACTTTAATTGGGGTTTATGAAGTTTCTTAGAACTATAAATTGATGTCATAAAAATTACAATATATATTCCCCCAGCTTCCAACTTGGGTGCTTCTGGTCTGTATAATTTTTCAAAGAAAAAAAAACAGTGATATTGTAACAGTACTTAGCCTTTTTAATGCCCTGATGAAGGAAATGAGAATATTTTACCCCAACATCTATTTCTTTGACATATTTAGAGATGGCTGCTCCAGGTTTAGCAAACAGAACATTGCAGAGATGTTTTTTGTGGGGACAAATTTACATCTGTAGAGATCTGCATTGATGCACCCAGGCCTTTCCTTGTCCCAATCTCTTATCTATGAAAGATTAGCTGAGAATCTGACATATTTAAAGGTCTGAAAAGAAACACATGCCCATCTATTCTCTCTGAGGGGCTGCTACCTGTGAGGTTTTATTTATAAGAGAGACTCAGTAGCCACGTCTCTTCCTTTCTTCCTCAAATTCTTGAGCTTAAGCAATCCTCTTGCCTCAGCCTCTAGAGTAGAGTAGTTGACACTATAGGTACGCACCACCACACCTGGTTAGTTTTTCTATTTTTAATAGAGATGGGGTCCTGCTCTTGCTCAGGCTCATCTTGAACTCCTGAGCTGAGGCAATCTAGCTGCCTCAGCCTCCCAGAGTGATAGAATTATAGGTGTGAGCCACCATGCCTGGCCAAAGTCCCCATTCTTTATAAACTTCTATAGCACATTGGGAGGTGGAATCTTCATTCTGAAGGCTCCTGTGTAGACACATAAGTGAATTTGTATACCTTTTATTGTTCAATTTTTTGCATGTCCGTAACTTTTCAGTGAAGCTTTACGGGGTCCATGAGTCTTGGTCCCTCCAGTAACATGGTGGCGTACTAGCCAAAGGATGTTTGGAGATGTGACTTGCTATGGTATGACACAGGTGTCATGATGAAGGAGGTCTCTGAAAAGCAAAAATCAGCCCCTATTATTTGGAAGGAACTCTGTAAAGCAGAGAGCAACCCTAAGGGAAATAGTTAAAATTTAACAAAATAAAGCATAGGGTCAGAGAAGATTAACATAGGAATAAATTTATTCAAAGGCAGACAGAACAAAGGGCAGCGGGGGCACTGGTGGTGTAGATCAAGAGATGGGCTTGTGAGAAGGTGGGGGAGTCATTTTTTTTTTTAGCAGATTGAATGATGCTGTGTCCAAGACTGATTCCACAGCAGATGTTGATCTCGCACCAGGGTTTTATCTCAAGTGCCAGCTAGGACCGGAGTAGGAGACTCAGATGCTTCCCAGGAACACCGGCTTTGAAGAATTTACAGGAGAGTGGAGAGGGGGTTGCTGGGACTATGCAAATTAGGAAAGAATACCACACTAAAAAGGTAGCATTAGGTATCTATGAAGTAAAGATTTGAGCAGAAGGTGGTAAGCCATTTCTGACACCCTTCTACTGTTAAGTTTTGTCTTAATTTCTGTAGAGCTTTTTTATGTCTTTCAATAAAGTCTGAATAGTCTAACATGGTGTGTACTCTTTACTTCATCCTGGTTGTCCTGTCTACTCAGATGGAGTATGTCAACCGAAAGCCTCTGGCCAGGATACTCCCTGGTGTGACTTGAAGGGCCTCCCTGGAAGATACGTGAACAGATTGACTATGAAGGTGGCGAGCAGGTTTTCTTTTTTTACTGGCTCTCTTTTCACAAGGGATAGTCACCTGTCATAGTCTGTTTTTGTGGTTCTGTGTTTGTTAGTGGTGTGTCTTTCTTTTCTTTGACTACCCAAGAACCTACTGTTCGAAGCTCCAGCATACTTTCAATGTGAAAGTTCCCAGAACTTGGTTTTTAAACTCCAGTTCATTTGAAAACAAAGCCAGCTGTGAGATAATTTTTAAGGACGAAACCAAGAGTAGTCTCTCAAACTACACCTGAATATCAACCATATTAAAAAAGACATGGGGACCAAAATGTCACTCCAGTGTCAATTAAAAATTCCAGTTTCCTGATCTTCTACTTTGACTTTAATGGTGGGGACTGGGGTGCAACCAAGGATTGGCTGTCCCTGTCAATCAACTGGATATTGTCCTATAGGAGAAAAATTAACTTTCTGACTTGGGGAGGTTTATCTTTGAGTTTTTGTTTTTCTTAAGGGCTGGACAGTTAATGTTCCAATTCCAGGTTTTCTGCAGTATCTGTAGATATCTGGAGGTAAAAGAGGATACCCAGGAAGGGTGAAGTTTGGGAGAACAGAGTCTCCTCTTCTCCAGGAGACCCTAAGGATACACCTGTGGGGTCTCTGCACATGGTGACTCAGCTCTTAGGAATTTGTAGAAATTTATGCTTCTGTGAAATCCTGTAGTTCTGTGGGGGCTGGAACAGCTTCTCCCCCTTGATTCAAACTAACCAATGAGAAAGGTACCCATGGGCTAGAAATTTTTGACTGCAGATAAAAAGGGAAAGACCAAGCCAGTTGGGGAGCATAGCCATTTTGAATTTTTCTATGCCATTTGCTCTGCCAACTGAATAAAAGCTCTTTTCCTCTGAAATGTGGTGTCTGGGTGTTTGTTCTCTCCATTATGCCTTGTCTTCCTGTAACACAAGAACTAAACAAGATGATTTTAATTTATTTTCAGAGAACTGTTCTCGCTTCTGCAATGATTCAATTTGCAAAGTAAGGACTGCAGATTTTAGATCTTTCTTTTTCTTGTTCTCTCGTAAGTTATTTTCAAAAAACTGTATAGCTGCTTCTATTATAACTCTTAAAGGTTGACCAGTCCAGCTGACCATGTTGTTTTGAATATATATATGTATAATATGTATTTGGAAGTAAATTTCCAACCAGGGCAGAAATTAAAAGATTTCTATGCTCTGGCACTTCAGGATTTAACAATGTATGTCTTTGGAAAACTTGGATAAATCTTTCAATGAAGACTTTAGGATGCTCTCCCTCTTTCTGAGTACATAATTCAACTTTAGAACAATTTACTTTATGAGGAAAAGCCTCTAATATTGTCATTAATAGACCCTAAACTTCAGCATTTAGCTCAGCAATTTCTTGGTCATTTGTAGGGGGTCCAGGAAAAAGATCTAGCCACCTATTCCTTCTATGGATAGGATCTTCTCCTAGAGACCTTAGGGCTTGTCTGATGACTGCAGTTTTAATAATGTATAGGAAGAATACCCCTTAGCAGCCAGTCAAGATCCCTGTGAGTGGAATTATGAATGGCTACAAGCCTCTCTAATTTGTCTCTAAATTTTGTGGGATCTTCTGAAAGTGCAGGCAAAAGGGTTTTGTAATCCATAAGATCTTCTGCAGTCCAGGGGACATGACCCTGTGTGTGGCCTTGATTCATTCATAAAGGGCACTGTTGCTGTCACCAGCCCAATCAACGACACGGAGACACAGAGATATCACTGTGGACGGAATGATTTATTAAGGGAAGACTGAGGCTCGCTCAGGCCTACAGCCCCTGTTCATCTTTATTCACTGTATTATATATCCAAACTCATCAGATAAGAATAAGCAAGTATAAAGAACAAAAGCATTAATGGAGACTGCTATAAAAAAGTTCTCTTCAGCATAAATGTTGCAAAGCACATCTATGTCATTTCTAAGTCTGGAGCATATAACTTGAAGATAAACTACAAGGACACCAGGTTGTCTGTTTCTGTTTGCCCACCTCCCTAACAGGTTAAATGAAACTTTTGTGTAATTTGAAGTTAGGGAATGAAGAGTAACAGTTCAGCTCCAGACAGGTGCTAAATCTCCAAACTTGGCGGGGACCTCAGGGAATCATATCTCAAGGCCTTTTCAGCTAGCAGGGAAGAATTAACCCCTGAGTCTCTGCTGTTTTAGCAAGCAGGGAGGAATTAACCCCTGAGTCTCACTTATAGCTGAGAATGGAACTTTCCCATTAGGTTCTCATACTTCAAGGAGCACATATGAGACAAAGCCACCTTTCTGGGGTGCTGAGAACTGTGCCCCTTCAGGGCACTGTATAGGGAGGTCTGGGGCTGATGGAGTTAGATTACAAAGACCTGGGAAATAAGAGGCATTATATGGCAGAAAAAACTGAGCTTTACTTTGGCTCTGTAACAGGTTACTTCTTGAATATCAGCTTTTATGCAATCAACCTGTATGTTTTGGGATTATAAAGCAGGTCTGAGTGCCTTCTGTAAACTTTGGAGAGATACAGAGATTAAGGTAGGTGACTGGTTCTCAAAAAGATTTTCTGAAAAAGTTGGAGTTGGGATAGTTTTAATATCTTTTAAGGATGATTGTTGAGGAATTGAGGTTGGATTTTGAAGTTGATTTTGACCAGGAATCCAGTGATCCAAAAGATCTTCTGGGGGATTAGGTACAGGTAATTGAGGGTAGAGAAGATTGACTCAATCTAATAAGCCTCTTTATAGAAATCCCTGGTGGTAGTCTTCCAGGTTTGGAGTAAGTTTTTACCATATAAGCTAGAGGTATTGCTGAAGAGAGCATAGAGGAGACAGTTTCCATGATTTCCAAACTTCGCTCTCAGAAATAGATTTATGATAGAATAGACGATGACAAAAGGCTTATACCTCGGAGCTTGACACATTAAGGACACACAGTGTGCTGCTTAGAATCTTACAAGTCTTGGACTCCCAGCCTAAACAAACTGGCCACCTGACATGTTCCCAAGAAAACACACCTTCCAGATGTGGCAGAGACTGAAGAGAATTCCCACTCAGTCATAAAGTCAATCTCAGAGACATAAAACAGGATGAGAGAGAAACCTCATATGTTTATTATTTAAGGGACCCACAACAAAGTTTGTCTTAAAAGACACTGGACTAGCCAGAACTGTGTAACTGGCTAGTACACAGGGTCAGTTTGAATGTCAGACTGATGGGGAGCTAGACCCACGTTGTGCCCTCTGGTAACCCTCTTTAGACAAATGACACAGAAAGACAAGCAACAAAACAAAAACAAGCAATAGCAAGGACAGTAATTAGACGCTATTTCTGAGAGAAGATGGAATCAAACAATATGAATATTCACACACCACAAAGTACCTAAAAATATACCAATAACAGAGTCACTTACCTAAAAATATAACAATACCAGAATATGAATATTCACACACCACAAAGTACCTAAAAATATGCCAATACCAGAGTCACTTAAAAATATACCAAGACTAGTCACCAACAAAACCGTTTCTCTGAGTAATCTTAAATACGGAAAGGACAAAGATCTTTTACCATCTGCTCAACCAGAGACCCCAGAGAAAGGAAGACCATGAGACCAACTGGTAAGTAAAGTATCTTACCATGTGGTGGCTGGTGTCAAGAGTTCCAACCTTTTTGCTGTAGCTTTCAGGAGAGCAGAGTGGCTTTAAGATCCTGCCAACTACATAAACTGAAGGGATCACAGTGAAACCTGCCCTTTTCCCTTTGGTTGATTCTCTGAAAGCAGCTTACAATTATGGTAGATCAATAAGAGAAAGGTTTATTTCCAAAAAACATGTGCATGGGAGGAATCACAAGAATGATTATGCAATGTCTCAGTGATGGTCAGAGACTTTTATAGATGCCTTTTGAAAGGGAGGGGGGAGAATGTGTAAAGTGTTGGTACAGCAAGTGGTTGCTAGAGGGGGATGTGTGTGGAAGGATGAAAACAGATTGATTTGTGGATTTCCCTGAGAGACAGGTTTCAAACTTCAAATGACTTTGGGGCCAGGTCTATTAGTGTGTAATAATGAAGTTAGCAGCCCTTTCTGATTCTAAATCAGGTTACTCAGGTTTTATGTAGACAGAGAAAGGCTTCTTCCAATGCTTTCTGATCATGAATGGCCTTTAATTCAAAATATTCTTTATACCAAGGAATCATATTTTGGGGTGAAATTTCCTTAGCTCCTTCAATACCTTCTTACAGTTTCTTTCTTTAGGCATGTTCTCTAAGTCAAGAGATTTCTCGGCAAATATTCCAGTTGCCTTATTTTTTTCCTTCTTTTTTCTCTGAGAAAATTTATTTAACTTAATAGTTTGTTATTATACTGAATAATATTGTTTTTTTTATTGTTTCAGGTTAATTTGAGGGTGCAAAGAATTAGGTAACAATGTTTGGAATTATTAGGTAGAGTCCCTTTTACAATTGTGTCCAACCCTCAAGAATTGTGCCATACATATACCCTAACATTGTGCCCATTAAGTGGGAGCACACCCCTCCCGTCCCTCTTATCATCACCCTACTCCCTTGTTCACCTTCCCTGCACCTTGAATTGATTTGAGATTTTCTCTTATGTGGTGTGTATTAGATTGGCTGCTGGCTTCTGCTGTGTGAGTACATTGCATTCTTGCTTCTCCATTCTTGTGATACTTTACTAAGAAGGATGTGTTTCAGTTATATCCAGGTTAATACAAAACATGTCAAGTCACCATCTTCTCTAAAGATTGAATAGTACTCCATGGTATACATATATCACAGCTTGTTAATCCATTCCTAGATTGGTGGGCAATTAGGTTGTTTCAACATCTTGGCAATTTTAAATTGAGCTGCAGTAAACAATCTAGTGCAAATGTCTTTATGATAAAATGATTTTTTCCCCCTTTGGGCAGAACCCCAGTAGTGGGAATGTGGGATCAAATGGAGGTCTAATTTGAGTCCTTTGAGGACTCTCCATACTTCTTTCAAAAGAAGCTGTAGTAGTTTGCAGTCCCACTAACAGTATAATAGTGTTCCTCTCTCTCCACATCTACATCAGCATCTGCAGCTTTGAGACTTTGTGATGTGGGCTCTTCTAACTGGGTCAGGTAATATTTCAGGGTGGTTTTGATTTGCATTTCCCTGAACATCAGGGATGATGAACATTTTTTAAAAAATGTTTGTTAGCCATTCATCTATCTTCCTTAGAGAAGGTTCTGTTCATGTCTCTTGCCCAGTGTTACATGGGATTGTTTGCTCTTTTTTTTCTTTTCGTTGTTGTTGTTGGTTAATTTGAGTTCTGTGTAGATTCTAGTAATCAACCTTTTGTCATATTTGTACCATGCAAATGTATTTTCCCATTCTGAAGGTTGTCTTTTTGCTTTAATTGTTGTGGTTTTAGCTGTGCAAAATTTTTTCAGCTCAATTAAACCATTTATTTATTTTGTTGTTGTGATTACCACTGAAGACTTTGTAATAAAATCTTTCCTTATCCAACATAATCAAGAGTTTTTCCAACACTTTCTTCTAATATTTAAATCATTTCATGTCTTAGATTTAAACCTTGTATTCATCTTGAGTCAATTTTTGTAAGTGGTGAAAGGTGTATGTCCAGTTTCAGTCTTTTACTTGTGGTTATCCAGTTGCTCCAACATCATTTGTTGAATAGGGATTCTTTTACCCAGTGTATGCTCCTGTTTGGTTCAATCAAAAATGAGATGGCAAGTAGAGACTGGTTTCATCTCTAGGTTTTCTATTATGTTCCATATATCTATGTCCATTTCTGTGCCAATAACGTGCTGTTTTGATCACTGTGGACTTGTAATATAACCTGAAGCCTGGCAGAGTGATGCTGCCAGCTTTGTTTTTATTACTAAGAATAGCCTTGGCTATATGGGTTTTTTCCTAAAATGAACTATTTTTTCCAGTTCTTCAAAGTATGATGTTGGTGCTTTGATGTGAATTGCATTGAATCTGTAGATTGCTTTGGGTAGAATAGACATTTTAGCAATGATCATTCGTCCCAGCCAAGAGCATGCTATGTTCTTCCATTTGTTAGTGTCTTCTGCTATTTCTTTTTAGGGTTTTATAATTCTCCTTGTAGGGGTCCTTCACCACTTTTGTTAGATATATTCCTAAGTATTTCATTCTCTTTAAAGCTACTGTGAATGATATTATGTCTTTGATTTGCTTCTCCACTTGGCTTTTGTTGGCATATGCAAAGATTACTGATATATGGACATTGATTTTATACCCTGAGATGTTATTGTATTTCTTGATCACTTCCAGGAATTTTGCACTTGAGACTCTGGGGTGTTCTAAGAATAACATTATATGGACAAAGAGTGAGAGTTTGACCTCCTCTGTCCCCATTTAGATGCCCTTTATGTCCTCTTCCCTGATTGCATTGGCTAGAACTTCCAGAACTATGATGATTCATAGTGGTGATAGTGAACATCCTTGTCTGGTTCCATTATAAGTTTACTCCATTCAGTACGATATGAGCTGTGGGTTTGTGATAGATGGCTTCAATCACCTTAAGAAATGTGCACCTATAGCTACATTCCTACATGTTCTTGTTAGGAAAGGATGCTGAATTTTATCAAATGCTTTTTCTGCATCTATTAAGAAGATCATATGGTCTTTGTTTTTGCTTCCATTGCTATAGTGAATTACATTTATGGATTTGCATATGTTAAACCAGCCTTACATCCCTGGGATGAAGCCTACTTGATTGTGTTGCATATATTTTTTGTGTAGCTGCAGTATATTAGCTCTGATTGTATTGAGTATTTTTGCATCAACAATCATTAGTGAAATTGGTCTGTAGTTCTCCTTTTTAGTTGGATCCTTTCCTCATTTTGGTATCAAGATAATGTTTGTTTCATAGAACACGTTAGGAAATATTTCTTCCTACTCAATATTTTGGAATAGGTTCTGTGGTATAGGTACAAGGTCACATTTTAAGGTTTGACAGAATTCTGGTGTGAAAACTTCTGGTCCAGGGCATTATTATTGTTGGAATTTTTTTATTGTTTCTTCAATTTTAGGGCTTGATATTGGTCTATTCAGATTTATTTCATCCTGGTTAGGTCTAGAGAGATAATGTGATTCCAGATGTTGGGCCATTTCCTCCACATTGTAAAATTTCTAGACATAGGTTTTTTTGTAGTCAGAAATAATCTCTTATATCTCTGTTGTTACTTTGCCTTTTTTGTTTCTGATTGAGGTTATTAAAGACTTTACTTTGCTGTTTATAGTTAATCTGGCCAATGGTTTATTGATTTTATTTATATTTTTGAAGAACCAACTTTTTGTTTCATTACTTTTCTGAATAATTTTTTTTTCAAGTTCATTTATTTTTGATTTAATTTTAGTGCTTTCTTCTGCTGGGTTTGGGATTGGATTGTCCTTCCTTTTCCATTTCTTTAAAATGATTCATTAGGTTGTTGATGTACTCTCTTTCTTTTTTCTGGATGTAGGCATCTAATGCAATAAATTTCCATCTTAGGAGTGCTTTTGCTGTCTCCCACATGTTTTGGTAGCTTGTGGTTTCATTGTTGTTATGTTTGGTGAAGTTAGTGATTTCTTCCTTTATCTCTTCCTTCACTCAATTGTCATTCAGAATAAGGTTGTTTAGTTTCCATACATTTCTGTGGGGATGAAAGTTTTTGTTTGAGTTGAGTTCCACCTTCATAGGCTTGTGGTCTAAAAAGATAGGAGGTATAACTACTATTATTTTAATTTTGCATCTTAGGATATTATCTATTTTGGAGAATGTTCCATCAGCTGATAAGAAAATGGTATGTTTCTTAGCTTTGGTGTGGTATGTTCTGTATTTATCTTCCATGCCCAGTTGTTCTAAGGTCACTTTTAAGTCCCTTGTATCTTAGTTTAGTTTCTTTTTAGAGGATCTGTCCAGTTCTGTAAGAGGGGTGTGGCAGTCACCAGCTATTATGGTGTTATTGGATCTCATATTGCTCAGACCAATTAAGGTATGTTTCATAAATCTGGGAGCATTTAATTTGGGTGCATTCATAAATATTTATAATTGAAATGTCCTCTTATTATACTGTTCCCTTGGCCAGTATGAAGTATTCATTTTTTTCTTTCTTATCATTAGTTGCTTTAAATCCCCTTGTATCTGGAAATACGATTTTGACCCTTCCTTTCTTCTGATTTCCATTTGCCAGAATATTTTTTTCCAACCCTTATCCTGAGTCCTGTTATGTTCTTTGAGGCTAGGTGTGTTTCCTGCATGCAGCCTATGGATGACTTGGGCCTATATAACCAATGAGCCAGCCTGTGCCCCTTCAGTGGGGAATTCAAGCCATTAACTTTTTTTTTTTTTGAGATTCACATCCACATTTACACATTTATTTCAAAACTCTACATAATTCTTTCAAGAGCCAGCACAAAAGTCAGAATTAGAAAACTGTTAATATTTAGAAACATTTAATGAGAATCTGTAAGGATAAAGCAGTCAGGAATATCAGTGGTAGAAGTAAGATATCTGCATTAGCTGTAAAACAGCCATATTCATGAGTACTTCTTTATGGTCCATTTAAATCTCTTTGGAAATTACATTTTGTTGGAGAAAATGATCTCCTCACTGCCACTTATGCATTTTCACATGAACCAAGCTCTATCTGTCACAGGATATTCCTTGTTAAATAAAAAATAATTAGCTCCTTTTCTAAAATGGATTCAATAATTCAAAAGAGTAGCCATCATCTTTGGGGGTGGGGGGAATGAATTAGGAAAAGTAAAGTCTCTCAGAACTTTCTTTTTTTTTTTTATTGTTGGGGATTCATTAAGGGTACAATAAGCCAGGTTACACTGATTGCAATTGTTAGGTAAAGTCCCTCTTGCAATAACCTTTATTGAGAAAATTGATAAGTGTGGTGGAATTCTATTCATATTATTTTGTGAAAGTATATTGTTTAGTTTTATCCTTTGTGCCATTGCAGAAACTTTGTCCTTAATTTCTGGGCATACTGTGCTGGTGGTCCACTGTGATGGCTGGTGTGCAGAATAGGTCCAAGTATTTCCTGTAGAGCTGGTCTTATTGTGGCAAATTTCCTCAATATTTGCATATCACTAGCAGATTTGATTTCTCCATCAATTTGAAGTCTTGGCTTAGCAGGATATAGAATCCTGAGCTGAAAATTGTTTTGTTTAAGAAGGTTAAAGGTAGATGACCGTTCTCTTCTGACTTGAAAATTTCAGTTGAGAAGTCAGCTGTCACCGTGATGAGTCCACCCCTGTAGGTGAATTGCTGTTCACTTCTGGGTGCCAAATTTTCTCTTTTGTCTTAGCTTTGGACAGGTTCATTACAATGTGTCTTGGAGATACTCTGTTTGAGTTGAGATGACCTGGAGTTTGATATTTCTCTGAAAGGAGTGTGCGGGAATTATTGATGATACTTGGGAAGAAAAAAATTTTTTGAGACGGAGTCTGACTTTACTGCACTCAGTAGAGTGCCATGGTGTCATAGCTCACAGCCACCTCAAAAAGCCCAAGACCTGGGCTTAATCCTTTCTCTTGCCTCAGCCTTCTGAGTAGCTGGGACTACAGGCAACAGCCACAATACCTGGCTATTTTTAGAGATGGGGTGTCACTCTGGCTCAGGTTGGTTTCAAGCCTGTGAACTCAGGCAGTCCACCTGCCTCAGCCTCCCAGAGTGCTAGGATTACAGGTGTGAGCCACTGCTCCTGGCCTATGGGAAAATTTTATTTATTCAATCCTCCAGTAGGGCTTCCTTTTCTCTGGTACATTCTTCTTCCCCTCTGCAATACCTACAATTTATATTTTTGAATGCTTTGTGAAATCCCAAAATTATCTCGGTTAATTTTCAGCCTTTTCTCTCTTTTTTTTTTTTTTTCTTTTTTTTTATTGTTGGGGATTCATTGAGGGTACAATAAGCCAGTTACACTGATTGCAATTGTTAGGTAAAGTCCCTCTTGCAATCATGTCTTGCCCCCATAAAGTGTGACACGCACTAAGGCCCCACCCCCCTCCCTCCCTCTCTCTTTCTGCTTCCCCCCCCATAACCTTAATTGTCATTAATTGTCCTCATATCAAGATTGAGTACATAGGATTCATGCTTCTCCATTCTTGTGATGCTTTACTAAGAATAATGTCTTCCACTTCCATCCAGGTTAATACGAAGGATGTAAAGTCTCCATTTTTTTTAATGGCTGAATAGTATTCCATGGTATACATATACCACAGCTTGTTAATCCATTCCTGGGTTGGTGGGCATTTAGGCTGTTTCCACATTTTGGCGATTGTAAATTGAGCTGCAATAAACAGTCTAGTACAAGTGTCCTTATGATAAAAGGATTTTTTTCCTTCTGGGTAGATGCCCAGTAATGGGATTGCAGGATCAAATGGGAGGTCTAGGTTGAGTGCTTTGAGGTTTCTCCATACTTCCTTCCAGAAAGGTTGTACTAGTTTGCAGTCCCACCAGCAGTGTAAAAGTGTTCCCTTCTCTCCACATCCACGCCAGCATCTGCAGTTTTGAGATTTTGTGATGTGGGCCATTCTCTCTGGGGTTAGATGATATCTCAGGGATGTTTTGATTTGCATTTCTCTAATATATAGAGATGATGAACATTTTTTCATGTGTTTGTTAGCCATTCGTCTGTCGTCTTTAGAGAAAGTTCTATTCATGTCACTTGCCCATTGATATAAGGGATTGTTGGCTTTTTTCATGTGGATTAATTTGAGTTCTCTATAGATCCTAGTTATCAAGCTTTTGTCTGATTGAAAATATGCAAATATCCTTTCCCATTGTGTGGGTTGTCTCTTTGCTTTGGTTATCGTCACCTTAGCTGTACAGAAGCTTTTCAGTTTAATGAAGTCCCATTTGTTTATTTTTGTTGTTGTTGCAATTGCCATGGCAGTCTTCTTCATGAAGTCTTCCCCCAGGCCAATATCTTCCAGTGTTTTTCCTATGCTTTCTTTGAGGATTTTTATTGTTTCGTGCCTTAAATTTAAGTCCTTTATCCATCTTGAGTCAATTTTTGTGAGTGGGGAAAGGTGTGGGTCCAGTTTCAGTCTTTTACACGCAGACATCCAATTCTCCCAACACCATTTATTGAATAGGGAGTCTTTCCCCCAAGGTAAGTTCTTGTTTGGTTTATCGAAGATTAGGTGGTTGTAAGATGTTAGTTTCATTTCTTGGTGTTCAATTCGATTCCAAGTGTCTATGTCTCTGTTTTTGTGCCAGTACCATGCTGTCTTGAGCACTATGGCTTTGTAGTACAGACTAAAATCTGGTATGCTGATGCCCCCAGCTTTATTTTTGTTACTAAGAACTGCCTTAGCTATACGGGGTTTTTTCCGGTTCCATACAAAACGCAGAATCATTTTTTCCAAATCTTGAAAGTACGATGCAGGTACTTTGATAGGAATGGCATTGAATAGGTAGATTGCTTTGGGAAGTATAGACATTTTAACAATGTTGATTCTTCCCATCCATGAGCATGGTATGTTCTTCCATTTGTTAATATCCTCTGCTATTTCCTTTCTGAGGACTTCATAGTTTTCTTTATAGAGGTCCTTCACCTCCTTCGTTAGGTATATTCCTAGGTATTTCATTTTCTTTGAAACTATGGTGAAGGGAGTTGTGTCCTTAATTAGCTTCTCATCTTGACTGTTATTGGTGTATACAAAGGCTACTGACTTGTGGACATTGATTTTATATCCTGAAACATTACTGTATTTTTTGATGACTTCTAGGAGTCTTGTGGTTGAGTCTTTGGGGTTCTCTAAGTATAAGATCATGTCGTCAGCAAAGAGGGAGAGTTTGACCTCCTCTGCTCCCATTTGGATTCCCTTTATTTCCTTGTCTTGCCTAACTGTATTGGCTAGAACTTCCAGCACTATGTTGAATAGTAAAGGTGACAGAGGACAACCTTGTCTGGTTCCAGTTCTAAGAGGAAAAGCTTTGAGTTTTACTCCATTCAGTAAAATATTGGCTGTGGGTTTGTCATAGATAGCTTCAATCAGTTTTAGAAATGTGCCACCTATGCCTATACTCTTCAGTGTTCTAATTAGAAAAGGATGCTGGATTTTATCAAATGCTTTTTCTGCATCTATTGAGAGGATCATGTGATCTTTATTTTTGCCTCTGTTAATATGGTGGATAACGTTTATGGACTTGCGTATGTTGAACCAGCCTTGCATCCCTGGGATGAAGCCTGCTTGATCATGATGAATGACTTTTTTGATGATAAGCTGTAATCTATTGGCTAGGATTTTGTTGAGAATTTTTCCATCTATATTCATGAGTGAGATTGGTCTGAAATTCTCCTTTTTGTTTGGGTCTTTTCCTGGTTTTGGTATCAGGGTGATGTTTGCTTCATAGAATGTGTTGGGGAAGATTCCTTCTTCCTCAATTTTTTGGAATAATTTCTGCAGTACAGGAATAAGCTCTTCCTTGAAGGTTTGATAGAATTCTGGAGTGAAGCCATCTGGACCAGGGCATTTTTTAGTTGGAAGCTTTTTTATTGTTTCTTTGATCTCAGTGCTTGAAATTGGTCTGTTGAGGAGGTCTGTTTCTTCCTGGCCAAGTCTAGGGAGAGGGTGTGATTCCAAATATTGATCCATTTCCTTCACATTGTCAAATTTCTGGGCATACAGTTTCTGGTAGTATTCAGAGATGATCTCTTGTATCTCTGTGGGATCAGTTGTTATTTCCCCTTTATCGTTTCTGATTGAGGTTATTAGAGATTTTACTTTTCTATTTCTAGTTAGTCTGGCCAATGGTTTATCTATTTTATTTATTTTTTCAAAAAACCAACTCCTTGTTTCATTAATATTCTGAATGATTCTTTTGTTTTCAATTTCATTGATCTCTGATTTGATTTTGGAGATTTCTTTTCTTCTACTGAGTTTAGGCTTAGATTGTTCTTCTTTTTCCAATTCCATAAGGTCTCTTGTGAGATTGTTGATGTGCTCTCTGTCTGTTTTTCGAATGTAGGCATCTAAAGCGATGAATTTTCCTCTCAAAACTGCTTTTGCAGTATCCCACAGGTTTTGGTAGCTTGTGTCTTCATTGTTGTTATGCTTAAGGAAGTTAGTGATTTCCTGTTTGATTTCTTCCTGCACCCATCTGTTATTCAACAGAAGATTGTTTAATTTCCATGCCTTTGGATGGGGTCGAGCATTTTTGTTAGAGTTGAGTTCCACCTTTAGTGCCTTATGGTCTGAAAAGATACAAGGTAAAATTTCAATTCTTTTGATTCTGTTGATATTTGTTTTGTGTCCCAGGATATGATCAATTTTGGAGAATGTTCCATGGGGTGATGAGAAGAATGTATATTCTTTATCTTTGGGGTGGAGTGTTCTATATGTGTCTATCAAGCATAATTGTTCTAGGGTCTCATTTAAATCTCTTATATCTTTGTTTAATTTCTGTTTAGAGGATCTGTCCAGCTCTGTAAGAGGTGTGTTAAAGTCCCCTGTTATGATGGTATTATCAGATATCATATTGCTCAGACTGAGTAAGGTCTGTTTCAAGAATCTGGGAGCATTTAAATTTGGTGCATAGATATTTAGAATTGAAATGTCTTCTTGTTGTAGTTTTCCCTTGACCAATATAAAGTGACCATCTTTGTCTTTTTTGACTTTAGTTGCTTTAAATCCACATGTATCTGAAAATAAGATTGCAACTCCTCTTTTCTTCTGAATTCCATTTGCCTGAAAAATTGTCTTCCAACCCTTGACTCGGAGCTTTAATTTGTCTTTTGAAGCCAGGTGTGTTTCTTGCAGACAGCAAATGGATGGCTTGTGTTTTTTAATTCAGTCAGCCAATCTATGTCTCTTCAGTGGGGAATTCAAGCCATTAACATTTATGGAGATAATTGATAAGTGTGGTAGTATTCTATTCGTCTTATTTGGTGAGAGTCCATTGCTTAGTTTTATCTTTTGCATCAGTGTGGAGGTTAGGTTCTGTCCTTTGATTTCTGAGTTCTTACTTTGCTGCTGATCCATTGTGGTGGTCAGTGTGCAGAACAGGTTGAAGTATTCCCTGTAGAGCTGGTCTTGTTGTGGTGAATTTCCTCAATGTTTGTATATCCGTAAATGATTTGATTTCTCCATCAATTTTGAAGCTTAGCTTAGCAGGGTACAGAATTCTGGGCTGAAAATTGTTCTGTTTAAGTAGATTAAAGGTAGATGACCATTGTCTTCTTGCTTGGAAAGTTTCATTAGAGAAGTCTGAGGTCACTCTGATGGATTTGCCCCTGTAGGTCAACTGGCACTTACTCCTGGCAGCTTGCAGAATCTTTTCTTTTGTCTTGACTTTGGACAGGTTCATCACAATGTGTCTTGGAGAAGCTCGGTTAGAGTTGAGGCGACCTGGGGTCCGATAGCCCTCTGAAAGCAGTGTGTCAGAATCTTTGGTGATGTTTGGGAAATTTTCTTTTATAATATTCTCTAGTATGGCTTCCATTCCTCTGGGGCATTCTTCTTCCCCTTCTGGAATTCCTATAACTCGTATGTTGGAACGTTTCATAAAGTCCCATAATTCTGACAGTGAACGTTCTGCTTTCTCTCTCTTCTTTTCTGCCTCTTTTACTATCTGAGTTATCTCAAAAACTTTGTCTTCTACCTCTGAAATTCTTTCTTCTGCATGGTCTAACCTGTTGCTGATACTTTCCATTGCATCTTTAAGTTCCCTGATTGACTGTTTCATTTCCTTCAGCTCTGCTATATCCTTTTTATATTCTTCATATCGTTCATCTCTGATTTGATTCTGTTTTTGGATTTCCTTTTGGTTATTTTCCACTTTATTAGCAGTTTCCTTCATTGTTTCCATCATTTCTTTCATTGTTTTCAACATGTGTATTCTAAATTCCCTTTCTGTCATTCCTAACATTTCTGTATAGGTGGAATCCTCTGCAGTAGCTACCTCATGGTCCCTTGGCGGGGTTGTTCTGGACTGGTTCTTCATGTTGCCTGGAGTTTTCTGCAGATTCTTCCTCATGAGTGATTTCTTTTATCTGTTTCCTTGCCCTAATTTTCCTTTCACTTCCTCTTGCTCTTTAAGTTCTTGTGCCTGTGGACTAAGGGTTACAGGACCAGAAAGGTGAGAAGGTTAAAGAGCAAAAAAGGGATGAAAGAAAGGAGGACCGAGTGATAAGAAAAAAAAGAAAGATAGAGATAGGAGAGGGGGTAGGGATAAGGAATATTGACAAAAAGAAGAGAGGCACAGAAAGAGGGAGACAGGGCAATATAGGTGTACAGTAGGGTACTTTGACACAACCTTAAAAAACCCCACCTTCTGGGGGTTGGGTGCCCAGTTGGGTGGTTCCCTTGAGGTCAGCAGCTCTTTGCTAACCTGGTCAGACACAGTACCCCACCTCCACCAAGTAGAGAGGAAAGACAAAAATGCTATAAATCAAACCAAAACAAGCAAACAGAAAACTTTATGGCGATAAAATTGGGTGAAAAACCAAGTGATAGCGGTAGAAACACTAGCAAAAATGAAGTTGTAGTTATTAAACAAGGCAGCAATGGGAAATTATAATTAAACTAGAAAAATTGAGAAAGGAAAAGGGATCTGTATGGAAAAGATTGAAATTAAGAAACAAAAGAACATCAACAACGTCAAAATAAACAAACAAAAAAACCCAACCAAACAAAAAAAAAAAAGAAAAAAAAAATACACAACCAAAAACAAAGCAGTTTGTATATGTTGTTGAATATTGTCTGGGCAACACGTGGTCTTTTGGGGTATGAGATGTTAGTCACAGTTCTGATACGACTGGAGGCTGCTGATTTCTCAAACCCCAGCAGGTAGACACCCTAAATCTCTCTTCAGCCCACTTAAAAGGCACTTTGAACTTGTAAACTTGCTGAGCAGAAGCTTTCCCAGCTTTCTTGCTGGAATCACTGCTGAAGTGGCTATCCACTTACTCAGTGTGCCAAAACCGGTCTCACTCTGCCCCTGAGGGTTAGGGCTGCAAGGCGGCTCAGACCCCACCCTTAGGCTACTTGGTTGCTGGGTTACCAGCTCCCACCCGTTTCTAGCTCTGCGACCCTGAGGGCGGAGCTTGCCGGGGCAGATCACTGACAATGGATCCGTGTGACCCACCGCCAAACACTATTAGCTCCGTCTGGCTCAGCGGCTCAGACTGGGGCCCTAGACAACGGCCAAAGTTCTCCGCACTCCCACTCAGGCCTTCCCCAAGGCAGTTCAACTCAGTGCCAAGTCCAAGGACATCAAAAGAGTTCACAGGTAAGGCCTTTCTGGTTTGCAGTCTCGCTGCTACTGAACTTACAGTTGTGGGCGGGTTTAGACGGGTTGAACACACGCGACCACTTGCCGGTTTTCCACTGTTTTAGTCCTCCTCTTGGGGTCCAGAAGTCTCTCGCTGACTCCCTGTATCCTCATAGGAGTGATGATAGGCAGTTCCCACCAGCCAGAGATGCCTGGAGTCCTATCTCCCCAGACTCATGGTGCCCAGATGCAAGGAAGCTGTTACTCGGCTGCTATCTTGCTCCGCCCCCCTCCTTTTCTGTCTTTTTTTTATGCCCCTTTAACTGCCTAGGTTAGCTCAAGAGCTTTATCCCGTCCCTCTGAGAGTCTTTCTTCTCTATGGTCTAATCTGTTATTAATACTTTCTACTATATCTTTAAATTCCCTGAGTGACTCCTTCAATTCCTTAAGTTCTGCTATATTCCTTCTGTATTATTCAGATGTTTCCTTCCTTATTTGTTCTGGTTTTGGATTTCCTTTTGGTTATTTTCCATGTCCTCAGCAATTTCCTTCCTTGTTTTTATCATCCACATTTTAAATTCCCTTCCTGTCATTTCTATAATTTCTTTATAGGTACAATCTTCTGTGATAGCTACCTCATGATCTCATGAGGGAGTTAATCTGTTCTGCTTTTCCCTGTTTTGAGAATTTTTTCATTGGTTTTTTTCCTCATGAGTGTTTTCTTCTTGTCTGCTTCTTTTCCTTACTTTTTCCTTTAACTTCCTGCTTCTTTTTAAATTACCTTGTCTCTGTGCTTAGGTGTTGAAGTGTCCTTTTTGGTATAGGACCAAAGGGAAGTGAAGAGTGTAGAGTGTGAAAGGAGCAAAGAATTAAAAAGAGGAAAAAAAAGGAAGGACAAAAGGAAAGATTGACTAAAAGAAGAGAAGAAAGAATGAGAAAGACAGGAGAAATAGTGATGTTCAGCCAGGTGCTTTGACCCGCATTCACAATTCTCAGCCTCTCAGGTGCTGGGGTGGGTGGGTCCCTTAAAGTCAGGAGCTCCTTACCAGCCTGAGCAAAAACAAGACAGTAGCTCCAACAAATTGGGGGGGAAAAGTGTAGTATGTTGCAGTAGGAACTTTCCAATAGTATTCTTCCAAAGGCCAAAGTAAGAAGGACCCCCATAAATGAGGAGATCAAGGCTTCCTTGAGCCAGGCCATTGCTATGACACCCCAGCCCAGGCCTCAGAGTGAGGCTCTGCCCTGTAAATTAAATACAGATTGACATAGAATAAAATAGAACAGGTAAAAGGAAAATAATAATAAAAGAAGTATTTAATGAAAATTGAAAATAAAATTATACTTGATGTAAAAAAGGACTATATATTTTAGTTATTATTTGACAGATTAATGTGGGAAAGATAAGAAAAGAAGAAAATATTCCAAGAAGAAAAAAGGAGAGACATGTAAAGGAAAGAAAGAAGAATAAAAGGGGTAGAAAAACAGTAGCAAAAATTGACCTCTCATCTTTGAAGAAAATGATAATGGAAAAATAAAAATACAAGAAAACAAAACAAAACATAACAAAAAAAAATCCTGGGCGGCTCCTGTGGCTCAGCGGGTAGGGCGCCGGTCCCATATGCCGGAGGTGGCGGGTTCAAACCCAGCCCCGGCCAAAAAAAAAAAAAAAAAAAAAAAAAAAAAAATCCTTAAGTAGATAAATTGGGGAAAAAAACAGGAGCAGAAAAACTGTAGCAAAAATGGAGCCCTTGCTATTGAAGAAACAATGAAAAATTATAAATACAAAAAATAAATCTAGGGGAAAATTTTTTTTACAGAGGGAAAATAAATATAGTAATAGAAAGCAATATATTGCCAAGACAACAGGTGACATTCTAAGATTAAGAGATGGTAATCATGATGCTGATACAGCTATATAAGATAGGTGCTGGAAGGCTCTATCTAGTTGCTCAGGAGACCTGGTTCCATCTTCCTGACTTCCTTTTCCTCAATCCCCACAGTTTTGGGAGCCCGAAACTCTCATCTGCTTACTTAATAGACATGCCTTGGCCTCCAAACAGTGTCATTTGGCCATGAAGTAGCTTTCCCAGGAACATGAGTTTCACTCAGGTCTACCCAAGGGTGGCTGTTCAGCTCAAGAGGAGCACCAGACTGGCCTTGAACCAGGACCTTGCAGGATGTTCCGACAAGTCAGGTCTCCCACCATGGCAGCACCCCACCAGCAACTGAATAATGAGATCTCTGCCCCAACTGTTGTCTCAGTCCTCTCCCCTGGGTGCTGTTCAAGATCACTTGCTTTCTCAAGCTCTCAAGAGGAAACTCCAGGGAATTTCCAGATAAAAACAAAACAAAACAAAACAACAACAACAACAAAAACAAAACTGCAGGATAGGCCTTCTATGTTTGAAACATGCCACCAAACTGTCCAAAGTCTGCCAGCACATAAGCACTTGCCTTCTGTACTGGTTCTCCAGTGTTTCCAGCCTCTTTGTTGGCTTCTGGAGTCTCCTGCTCCCTGTGCCCTCATAGTGATGTTTCTGGGCAGGGTACTCTAGAATGGGCTGACATCCTCCCACTCTGATCTCACCAAGACTGGCTGCAAAGGAGACTTGCTTGAGCCCAAGAGCTGGGGGCTGCTGTGAGCTGTGACAGCACAGCACTCTACCCAGGGCGACATAGTGAGACTGTGCCTCAAAAAAAAAAAAAAAAAAAGCAAAAAGGTTTAAGTAAACGTGTAAATGATAAATGGTATAAATTCCATACATTATCTTGTTTAAATTTATGGAAGTGAATGTCGGTCTCCAAACTACCAACTTTACATTTATGTCCAATGAGATCTTAAAAGTCAGTAGAAAATAGCTACTTTTCATCCTTGACAGGTACTATGTCCGACTACAAGAAACTATCATGTAATAACCCCCCAAATAACAGTAGAAAGACCCAGAGTTGTTTTTTTGCTGAAGATGGGGTGGGCTGTGTGTGAAAAAGGTACATTTTAAACTATAAAGCTGTTGAAGGAAGTTTTTGAGTTGTGGGATTAGGACACCTCTGCGGGGAGGAAACCATGAAGAGGTGCGCGGTCGAAGTATTCAGGAGCTTGATTCTGGGGAAGCAATTGATCGGTGTGTGCGTGCGCACGCGCAAAGAGAGGGCACCAGGGCGCAGAGACTGAGCCGCAGAGGAAAAGGGGGCAAGTCCAATGAGCAGAAGGCCAAGTGGTTGCTCTGAGGTTTGTGTGTGTCCGGACTGCAGGCAAATAAATAACACCTACTCCGTCCCTTTTGCCTTGAACTGAGAGACCCGGGAGGCCCAACACCAGCAAGCCCTCCCCACACAGGAGATAAGGCCCCTTCTAACATTCCTCACTGCCTTTTATTGAAATTGTAGAATGAGAAAATACAGCACAATAGAAAGCTTCCAAGAGAGAGTCAGATTAAAAAGGAGTTAAACTGCCTGATTGAACTCTTAACACATTCTGTTTGCTGCACGACTTATGTCTTGCTTTTTTCTTATCGCTGCTAATATATGACTTAGGGTTGCAACAGGTGTTATGCTGTGAGTACTTTTTTAGCTCTCAGGGTCAGCTATGATTTTTGGCTTTTGCCCAGATTATTCTGTTCTCATTTCCTAACTCTTTTACTCTTATCCTGACTCTTCTAACCTTATCCTCTATCCTACATGTATGATTACAGATTTAAGGACATGGAGATGCTTAACTGACAACAGTCTTTTTTTTTTTTTTTTTTTTGAGACAGAGCCTCAAGCTGTCGCCCTGGTTAGAGTGCTATGGCATCATAGCTCACAGCAACCTCAAACTCCTGGCTCAAGCGACTCTCCTGTCTCCACCTCCCAAGTAGCTGGGACTACAGGCACCCACCACAACGCCCGGCTATTTTGGGGTTGCAGCCATCATTGTTGTTTGGCGGGCCAGGGCTGGATTCGAACCGGCCAGCTCAGGTGTATGTGGCTGGCGCCTTAGCTGCTTGAGCCACAGGCGCCGAGCTGACAACAGTCTTCATATCTAAATTAAATGAAAGAAAAAGGCATATATACATCTAGGGATATTATTCAAATGTATCAGAATGATATACAGCTTGCCATATTTAATTACGAATACATGTAAATTGAGTTTTTTTTTTTTTTTTTTTTGTAGAGACAGAGTCTCACTTTATGGCCCTCTGTAGAGTGCTATGGCCTCACACAGCTCACAGCAACCTCCAACTCCTGGGCTTAAGCGATTCTCCTGCCTCAGCCTCCCGAGCAGCTGGGACTACAGGCGCCCGCCACAACGCCCGGCTATTTTTTTTTTTTTTTTTTGGTTGCAGTTTGGCCGGGGCCGGGTTTGAACTCTCCACCCTCGGTATATGGGGCCGGCGCCCTACCGACTGAGCCACAGGAGTTTTTAAAATCCCTCCTTAGTATTTTCTCTAGAGAGGTGTGAGATATTTATTTTGCTGTTGCTGTTTTTTTTTTTAATGTTTGGCTGCCGGGAGACACAGAGAGTTGGTACTATCTTGAAAGTAAACAGTACCTGGGAGGAATTGGTGTGCCCCGAAAAGGCAAGTGTACTTTGTATCCCTTATCAATATGTAAAATGTCCAGTCCAAATGGGAGTTTCTGGGCATTTTGCACGGCAACTTTAAGGGTAAAACTTTATGTGACCTCAGGATGAGGTTGTATTAAATTGTAGCTTAGGTTTTCTGCTCCAGGTCTTTGCACATCATATCTATATGCTACTGTGGCTTATCAAGAGGAAACTAATCCTGTGAATATGTCAAGATCAGTGTTGCTATTTTTATTGGGGATCATGTTACCATAGTAATATATTCCCCGTGGCTTAGAAAAGATTTATTTTCCTTAAGTGCTATTTTTACTTTATTGAAAATGAAGTAGAGATAAAAATCAGAAAAATGGTTTTCCCGTTGCCTTCAGATTTATGGCAGTTTTAGGCAGAAGGATAAAGGTAATCATGTCTCATCTTAACAACTTTCATTTATATACTGTGCGCTGCCCCCTCCAGCCAGCAGCATCACGAGAATGACCATGATAATAGAAATGGGTTCGTGTGTATATTTTATGTTCCCTTTTGATTCATGTTTTTTTCTGCAGGGGGCAGGGTCAACTCCATTCCTCAAAATTTGATCCAAATGTCAAGACTGATGATGTCACACATCAAAAGGGTCTAGAAATTTAAAAATAAGGATTTCTCTGGAGAACAGGGTAGGCTCCCAGGAAGGTTGGAAAGTGGGTTGAGAAATCAGGACAACAAAAGCCCGCCTTAGGATTTGGTTGTTAGAGTTCTGAGTGGTCTTCCACAAGGATCTGAGTGTCCTACCAGTGCCGCGGGACGGAGGGCTTGCCAGCTCTCCTGTTGGATTGTCTAGATGTGATGTAAGTCAGGGCAAAAAGGAGTGGGCCTTGAAAACTGTTAGTGGCAATGTCAAGAAAAGAGTCCTAGACTTTATTTTACCTAAGCAGATTACAAAGGCATGGATGGAAAATACATGTGTGTATATGTGTATGTGTGTATATGTATAACATGAGTACAGATATCTGTGAAAGCAAATGAAAATTTGTACTTGCTGAAGATTACATGCAGTATATTGGAATAGCCCCAGTGGAACTGTCGTGGGATATTGTTCTGTAGCAACAGAGACGACAGGTGAGGTGTGACCTAATTTTTAGCAACACTTTCTCCTTTCTTTCTTTTTTTCTTTTTTTTTTTTTTTTTGCAGTTTTGGCTGGGGCTGGGTTTGAACCAGTCACGTCCGGCGTATGGGGCTAGCGCCCTACTCCTTTGAGCCACAGGTGCCGCCCAACTTTCTCCTTTCTACTCTTCTTTTTTTCCTGCTTCGCCTTTCTTTTTCTTGGTGGAATTTTTGAACCAGAGGTAATGAGACTTCTTCGTTCATCGAACATTATGGGCAAATGAAAGGTTTCAGGTTTTTCCCTCGGTCTATTTAATTATTATTTTTTAAATTGACTACACACAGCATTCTTTTTCTTTCCGTAGAAACTCAGCTGATTGTAAATATAACTATATGTGTAGTAGAAAACATGTATAATGTTTTATTTTTGTGTGTGTACATTATGAATTTATAGAAATAATATTTTGCTATAGATATGTATTTTTACTTAATATCACATTTTAAAATCTATCTTGGTAGGTTGCTGCAATTTAGTTCATTACTTCTGACTGGTGCATGATATTCAGTCTTACACTTATAAAACATTGTAGACTTCCAATCTCTTAGTGCTAGATGACTGGAAATCTCTTCTCTAGCCTTTTCTCTTTCTATGATGTCCTGGGTTACCATTCTGTCTCCAGACCCCCACTTGAAAGTAAACATATGTTTTTCCTCCAAGGATCATGTGTGTGTACATTGTACATGTGCAACATCTGGCATCTTTCTACCTCTCTCTTTGGCCTCAGTGACATCTGTAAGATGAGCTCCCCTAAAAGAGATATTGGCTCATTTTTGCTTTTTTGTATACATTTTTTGCATTCAAAGCACTATGAAACAATTTTGTTTCTCATAATTCAGTAAGTCAAGTACTATGATTAACTATATTTTATTGCTAAGGCAACTAAGCTCTTGATGAAGCTAAGTTAAAGTAAGTCCTAGATGGGTGGAGTCTGGAGTAAAACTAAAGTCTTATGATTTTTTTTTCCTTTTTTTGGTAGAGACAGAGTCTCACTTTATCTCCCTGAAGAGTGACGTGGTGTCACACAGCTCACAGCAACCTCTAACTCCTTGGCTTAGGCAATTCTCTTGCCTCAGCCTCCCGAGTAGCTGAGACTACAAGTGCCCACCATAATGCCCCGCTGTTTTTTGTTTTTGTTGTTGCAATTTGGCCGGGGTCAGTTTTGAACCCACCACCCTTGGTATACGGAGCTGACACCCTACCCACTGAGCCCCAGGCACCACCCAAGTCTTACAATTTTTTAACACTGCCTTTAATTAGTCAAAATAAGCCTGTAGCAACCAATTATAACAAATGGGCCCCAGATTGGGGCAAACTTTTTAGATGGTCAGTGGTGCTTAGTAGCATCCAGGACAAGTTCTGCTAGGAGATAGAATGTGTGATAAATTTCTGTAGTATAGAAATTCATTTTTAAACTTCTTGAATTTGACTTGGCATAAATGTCAGGCCTATCATACCACGACAAAGTGTCTACGTATGATTTACTGATAGCTACAAGATATTATCCTACCACAGGGTAACATCAGGTTCCAAGGAACCTCAACTAAATTTTCTTTAGTGATTTCCTATGTCTTCTATATCTATCCAGGATTCTCTAGACAGCATTTAATCAGAATTAGGTGTCATTCAGTATGACAGTTCCTCAATGCTGGTCATATTGATGGAACTTGTGATTGATCTTGGCTCAGGGATCCAGAAACTTGGATTCCAGTGTTGTTTCAATCTCTCACTTACCATGTAACCTTATAAACCTAATTTTATTTCACTAAACCTCATTTGAAATTAGAGTACTAGAATAGATGATTTTCCAGATTCCTTCCAACTTGAAATTCTATAGCTATACTACACTGTTAATTTAAATGTGATAACAACTCTCAAATATTCCTCTTAGGAAGGAACTGAAACAAATTATTTATATCTTCATGCATGTTGGTATAAGGTAGAAGTATCGATGATTTATTATTATTTTGACAAATTTTTATAAATACGCCTTTCAGATGTCTATCAATATGTATTACTGCAAACAATGTATTAGATAAGTAATTATGATGATAGGATTTTTTGAGATGATAGATTACTTCTCTACAGGTTAAAGCAACACTTTTTTTTTTTAATTTTAAATTCAGTCCCCATAGAGATTTTCAAAAATTGCCAATGCCGAGCATATTTCAAATTGTTATGGCAGGTATTGGGAAAAGTTTTCTTTTTTTTTTTTTTTTTTTTTTTTTTTTTTGTAGAGACAGAGTCTCACTTTATGGCCTTCGGTAGAGTGCCGTGGCCTCACACAGCTCACAGCAACCTCCAACTCCTGGGCTTAAGCGATTCTCTTGCCTCAGCCTCCCGAGTAGCTGGGACTACAGGCGCCCGCCACAACGCCCAGCTATTTTTTGGTTTGCAGTTCAGCCGGGGCTGGGTTTGAACCCGCCACCCTCGGTATATGGGGCCAGCGCCTTACCGACTGAGCCACAGGCGCCGCCCGGGAAAAGTTTTCAATTAGCAATAATCGTGCCTCGGATAAACCTCATTGGCTGTGATACTACCACTGCAAAGCTAAAGCAACACTTTCTGACATTGGGAGAAAGGAATAAAAACTGCACATCCACGGATGGTTTTATAATAATAGGAAACAAACAAAAGCCAATAGGGAAGAAGTTTCACCAAAGTCTCCAGGCTGGAGTGGAAGAAGCAACATTGGTATTGATTTGCCTTCTGTGAGGCGAGACTCTCTCAGCTGGTTGTGTGACTGAGAATGGTGTCTCCCCTGGAGCCGCCAAGGACAAAAGACCTGCCCTTATACATTGAGCGGGTCCTTTCACCAAGGCCACTCTCGGTTTTAAACCCTGGATTCCCACAGACAATCATGGACAACAGAGACCAGGACTGAGAAACTCAAAGCATATAATATATTTTTTAAAAGGCAGAGAGTTTGTTTTTCATGGTGTGGAGCATGGATGCACTTCTTCCGCAACACTGGAGCTAATCTGTAGTGTGAAGCAAAGGATTTGAATCCTGCTGGCTCGACTGGCTTTGTGATGCTGGAAACTTTTTAACCTTTTTAAACCTAGTTTTGGCATCTGAATCATCGGGGTAATGATCCATGTTATTTGGAAAGAATTAGAGTCAGTATTTGTAAAAGATCTGCTTTTGTAGCTTTTCGTAATATATTTAGTGTTCATATCTGCTACAGGGAAGTTCATGTACAGATGAAGGAGAGTGGAAAGTTCTTTCAGCCCTCTGCAGTAAGTTTAGCTCTACCTGAGTGGGTTGTCATTGCCACATTTTTCCCTACAGGGCAGAATTGCCTTTGATCACATCCTCTGAACATGGAGCCAGGCTGAGGTTTCTCCCTCCCTATGATATACTCGTATGCACCAGTGCACAAATTCACACGTAACTATATTTTCAAAGGGCACAACCAGTCTTAAGTCATCCTTGTACCCCTCCATTCCTGATTGAAGTTCACAAGTCTTCTCCTCATAATCGTGAGCAAAGAGAGGCTTGGACGCATCACAGTTTTTCAAGGCTCCTGGTCTCTTCTTCAATTCCCTATGAATGTCACCTGCTTCTGAACCAAGGGTGAAAGGTTAAAAAAAAAAAATGGATTACTAGTGCAATAGCTTGCTCTAGAAGTGTTATAACTGTGAGAATTGCCATTATTTTTCTATGTCGGTCAGGTCAAAAGAGCATTCTGATACAAAGAAAAAGTCATCATTGCTTCTGACAACTAGTGACCCAAGTGGGTGAGAAGATGAAGGATAATAGCAGAGAAAATAGACCCAGAGCAACTAGTCCCCTGTGTTCTCTTCCCACCAGCCAATAGCCAATTTTGTTCCATAGCTGAAATCACCTTACCCAGGATGTGGCAAGGATAAAATGTTCATTTTAGAGTCAGGCAAAGAACTATGTATCAACAATTTCATAACAGAAATCTTAAAAATGTAGTTCCTAATAAAACCTCCCAAAGTAGCATTTAAATTTACTCTTGGCTCAAATTTATGCGATAAACCTTCATGACACACCACATGGTAACAATAGAGTCTCCCTTGACGCTATGGTGCTGCAATTACTTCTCTCTCTCTTTTTTTCTGCACACAAAGCTAAATTTGGCTTCTGTAGCTCTTAAAATTTCATTCTGTGCAATTATATGCATCATTGACAGAAACCTGCAATGGTTATTGTTGGTGGCAGGAATCAATGGAACACAGCATGAATGTTCAGGAAAGAGACAGATGTGGAAAGGTAGAATAGGCTTAGCCTGTTAAAATTGTGCTGCTTTTTGTAACTGAAAATGCAATATTCAAATGCATCTTTAATGAAAAATCTGCTTAATATCACCTCATGTTCCATTCCCTAGGATAGATCATTCCCTAGGATAATGTCAGGGTGGGGTTCTTTAGATTTTCATGGTGACTGTACATGTGAACATTCTGTAGAGGCAAAAAGCAATGAAAAAAGGCTTCTTTTGTGTTTATAGAATGGTTCCCTTTAAGTTCCCAAATGTGAGAAGAAATAATTAACTGAAATTGTAATTTTTATGTTTAAGGGACAATAGCTTAGTATTCATAATTTCCTCATACTTTATTTTAGTATAAGACTCAATACATAAATGCAAATAATATAACTCCAGCTAACTGAAACACGGGGACTTATGAAAAAGAAGGAACACCATATTTCTCAATTTACTTTGTAAGAACTAGCCCAAATATAGTGTTCACAAAGTCATTTTTGCTTCTAAATGGAACTGAATATATTCTGCCTGTCTTTTCTTTTTTATTGTCAAAGACTATGATATAATCACAATAGAGCAGTCTTTGGAATTAAAAACCCCAAGTTTAACTCTACCTCCATTACTTTTTAGCTCTGAGTCACTTGCTAAAGTCACAAAAGCTGTATAATAATCAATTTTGAGTGAAATGGGAATGAATTTTGTCACATCTAATTCTTATGAAAATTATAAGGAGAGCAAGATGGCGGCCAAGTAACAGCTTCCTTGTTATCTGGACACCATGAGTCTGGGGAGATAGGACTCCAGGCATCTCTTGCTGGTGGGATCTGCCTATCATCACCCCTGTGAGGATACAGGGAGTCAGCGAGAGACTTCTGGACCCCAAGAGGAGGACTAAAACAGTGGAAAAACAGCAAGTGGTCGCGTGTGTTCAATCCGTCTAAACATGCCAGCAACTGTAAGTAAGTACAGTAGTCCCCTTTCTGCAAACCGGAAAGGCCTTACCTGTGAACTGTTTTGGTGTCTTTGGACTTGGCACTCAATTGAACTGCCTTGGGGAGGCCTGAGCGGGAGTGCGGAGAACTTTGGCCATTGTCTAGGGCCCCAGTCTGAGCTGCTGAGCCAGACAGAGCTAATAATGTTTGGCTGTGGGCCACAGGGAGCCATTGTGAGTGATCTACCCCAGCAAGCTCTGCCCTCAGGGTCGCAGAGCTAGAATCGGGTGGGAGCTGGTAACCTAGTGATTGAGTAGCTTAAGGGTGGGGTCTGAGCCACCTTGCAGCCCTAACCCTCAGGGGCAGAGTGAGACTGGTTTTGGCACACTGGGTAAGTGGATAGCCACTTCAGCAATGATTCCAGCGATAAGCACTTTCCTGGGAAAACTTCTGCTCAGCAAGTTTACAAGTTCAAAGTGCCTCTTAAGTGGGCTGAAGAGAGATTTAGAGTGTCTACCTGCTGGGGTTTGAGAAATCAGCAGCCTCCAGTCGTATCAGAACTGTGATTAACATCTCATACCCCAGAAGACCATGTGTTGCCCAGACAATATTCAACAACATACACATACTGCTTTGTTTTTGGTTGTGTTTTTTTTTTTTGTTTGTTTGTTTTTTTTTTTGGTTTGGTTGTTTTTCTGTTTATTTAGATGTTGTTGATGTTGTTTTGTTTTTTAATTTCAACCTTTTCCGTACAGATCTTTTTTCTTTCTCAATTTTTGTAGTTAAATTATAATTTCCCATTGCTGCCTTTTTCAATAATTAGAACTTCATTTTTGCTAGTGTTTCTACCACTATTATTTGTTTTTTCACCCAATTTTATCCTGTAAAGTTTTCTGTTTGCCTGTTTTGGTTTGATTG
This sequence comes from Nycticebus coucang, assembly GCF_027406575.1. Classification (NCBI taxonomy): domain Eukaryota; kingdom Metazoa; phylum Chordata; class Mammalia; order Primates; family Lorisidae; genus Nycticebus; species Nycticebus coucang. Next base: position 92,773,660 of record NC_069794.1, on the reverse strand, counting down.
ATAGCATTTTTGTCTTTCCTCTCTACTTGGTGGAGGTGGAGTACTGTGTCTGATCAGGTTAGCAAAGAGCTGCTGACTTCAAGGGAACCACCCAACTGGGTACTCCCAGAAGGTGGTTTTTTTTTTTAAGGTTGTGTCAAAGAACCCTGCTGTACACTTATATTGTTCTGTCTACCTCTTTCTGTGCCTCTCTTCTTTTTGTCAATATTCCTTTTACCCACCCCCTCTCCTTCCTCTATTTTTTCTTCTTTTCACTTGGTCCTCCTTTCTTTCATCCCTTTCTTGCTCTTCAACCTTCTCACCCTTCTGGTCCTGTACCAAAAGGACGCATTGACTCTTAGTCCACAAGCACAAGAACTTAAAAGATCAAGAGGAAGTGAATGGAAAATTAGGGCAAGGAAACAGATAGAAGAAATCACTCATGAGGAAGAATCAGCAGAAAACTCCAGGCAACATGAAGAACCAGTCCAGAACAACCCCGCCAAGGGTCCATGAGGTAGCTACTGCAGATGATTCCACCTATAAAGAAATGTTAGGAATGACAGAAAGGGAATTTAGAATACACATGATAAAAACAATGAAAGAAATGATGGAAACAATGAAGGAAACTTCTAATAAAGTGGAAAATAACCAAAAGGAAATCCAAAAACAGAATCAAATAAGAGATGAACGATATGAAGAATATGAAAAGGATATAGCAGAGCTGAAGGAACTGAAACAGTCAATTAGAGAACTTAAAGATGCAATGGAAAGTATCAGCAATAGGTTAGACCATGCAGAAGAAGGAATTTCAGAGGTAGAAGACAAAGTTCTTGAGATAACTCAGATAGTAAAAGAGGCAGAAAAGAAGAGAGAGAAAGCAGAACGTTCACTGTCAGAATTATGGGACTTTATGAAGCATTCCAACATATGAGTTATAGGAATCCCAGAAGGGGAAGAAGAATGCCCCAGAGGAATGGAAGCCATACTAGAGAATATTATAAAAGAAAATTTCCCAAATATCACCAAAGATTCTGACACACTGCTTTCAGAGGGATATCGGACCCCAGGTCGCCTCAACTCTAACTGAGCTTCTCCAAGACACATTGTGATGAACCTGTCCAAAGTCAAGACAAAAGAAAAGATTCTGCAAGCTGCTAGGAGTAAGTGCCAGTTGACCTACAGCGGCAAATCCATCAGAGTGACCGCAGACTTCTCTAATGAAACTTTCCAAGCAAGAAGACAATGTTCATCTACCTTTAATGTACTTAAACAGAACAATTTCCAGCCCAGAATTCTGTACCCTGCTAAGCTAAGCTTCAAAATTGACGGAGAAATCAAATCATTTACGGATATACAAACATTGAGGAAATTCACCACAACAAGACCAGCTCTACAGGAAATACTTCAACCTGTTCTGCACACTGACCACCACAATGGATCAGCAGCAAAGTAAGAACTCAGAAATTAAAGGACAGAACCTAACCTCCACAGTGATGCAAAAGATAAAACTAAGCAATGGACTCTCACAAAATAAGACAAATAGAATACTACCACACTTATCAATTATCTCAATAAATGTTAATGGCTTGAATTCCCCACTGAAGAGACATAGATTGGCTGACTGGATTAAAAAACACAAGCCATCCATTTGCTGTCTGCAAGAAACACACCTGGCTTCAAAAGACAAATTAAAGCTCCGAGTCAAGGGTTGGAAGACAATTTTTCAGGCAAATGGAATTCAAAAGAAAAGAGGAGTTGCAATCTTATTTTCAGATTCATGTGGATTTAAAGCAACTAAAGTCAAAAAAGACAAAGATGGTCACTTTAGGTTGGTCAAGGGAAAAATACAACACGAAGACATTTCAATTCTAAATATTTATGCACCCAATTTAAATGCTCCCAGATTCTTGAAACAGACCTTACTCAGTCTGAGCAATATGATATCAGATAATACCATCATAACAGGACTTTAACACTCCTCTTACAGAGCTGGACAGATCCTCTAAACAGAAATTAAACTAAGATATAAGAGATTTAAATGAGACCCTAGAACAACTGTGCTTGATAGATGCATATAGAACACTCCATCCCAAAGATAAAGAATATACATTCTTCTCATCACCCCATGGAACATTCTCCAAAATTGATCATATCCTGGGACACAAAACAAATATCAACAGAATCAAAAGAATTGAAATTTTACCTTGTATCTTCTCAGACCATAAGGCACTAAAGGTGGAACTCAACTCTAACAAAAACACTTGACCCCACATGAAGGCATGGAAATTAAATAATCTTCTGTTGAATAACAGATGGGTACAGGAAGAAATAAAACAGGAAATCATTAACTTCCTTGAGCATAACAACAATGAAGACACAAGCTACCAAAACCTGTGGGATATTGCAAAAGCAGTTTTGAGAGGAAAATTCATCGCTTTAGATGCCTACATTCGAAAAACAGACAGAGAGCACATCAACAATCTCACAAGAGATCTTATGGAATTGGAAAAAGAAGAACAATCTAAGCCTAAACTCAGTAGAAGAAAAGAAATATCCAAAATCAAATCAGAGATCAATGAAATTGAAAACAAAAGAATCATTCAGAAAATTAATGAAACAAGGAGTTGGTTTTTTGAAAAAATAAATAAAATAGATAAACCATTGGCCAGACTAATGAGAAATAGAAAAGTAAAATCTCTAGTAACCTCAATCAGAAATGATAAAGGGGAAATAACAACTGATCCCACAGAGATACAAGAGATCATCTCTGAATACTACCAGAAACTCTATGCCCAGAAATTTGACAATGTGAAGGAAATGGATCAATATTTGGAATCATACCCTCTCCCTAGACTCAGCCAGGAAGAAATAGAGCTCCTGAACAGACCAATTTCAAGCACTGAGATCAAAGAAACAATAAAAAATCTTCCAACCAAAAAATGCCCTGGTCCAGATGGCTTCACTCCAGAATTCTATCAAACCTTCAAGTAAGAGCTTATTCCTGTACTGAAGAAATTATTCCAAAAAATTGAGGAAGAAGGAATCTTCCCCAACACATTCTATGAAGCAAACGTCACCCTGATACCAAAACCAGGAAAAGACCCAACCAAAAAGGAGAATTTCAGACCAATCTCACTCATGAATTTAGATGGAAAAATTCTCAACAAAATCCTAGCCAATAGATTACAGCTTATCATCAAAAAAGTCCTTCATCATGATCAAGTAGGCTTTATCCCAGGGATGCAAGGCTGGTTTAACATACGCAAGTCCATAAACGTTATCCACCATATTAACAGAGGCAAATATAAAGATCATATGATCCTCTCAATAGATGCAGAAAAAGCATTTGATAAAATCCAGCATCCTTTTCTAATTAGAACACTGAAGAGTATAGGCATAGATGGCACATTTCTAAAACTGATTGAAGCTATCTATGACAAACCCACAGCTAATATTTTACTGAATGGAGTAAAACTGAAAGCTTTTCCTCTTAGAACTGGAACCAGACAAGGTTGTCCTCTATTACCTTTACTATTCAACATAGTGCTGGAAGTTCCAGCCAATACAATTAGGCAAGACAAGGAAATAAAGGGAATCCAAATGGGAACAGAGGAGGTCAAACTCTCCCTCTTTGCTGACGACATGATCTTATACTTAGAGAACCCCAAAGACTCAACCACAAGACTCCTAGAAGTCATCAAAAAATACAGTAATATTTCAGGATATAAAATCAATGTCCACGAGTCAGTAGCCTTTGTATATGCCAATAACAGTCAAGATGAGAAGCTAATTAAGGACACAACTCCCTTCACCATAGTTTCAAAGAAAATGAAATACCTAGGAATATACATAACGAAGGAGGTGAAGGACCTCTATAAAGAAAATTATGAAATCATCAGAAAGGAAATAGCAGAGGATATTAACAAATGGAAGAACATACCATGCTCATGGGTGGGAAGAATCAACATTGTTAAAATGTCTATACTTCCCAAAGCAATCTACCTATTCAATGCCATTCCTATCAAAATACCAACATCGTACTTTCAAGATTTGGAGAAAATGATTCTGCATTTTGTATGGAACCGGAAAAAAACCCGTATAGGTAAGGCAGTTGTTAGTAATAAAAATAAAGCTGGGGGAATCAGCATACCAGATTTTAGTCTGTACTACAAAGCCATAGTGGTCAATACAGCATGGCCCTGGCACAAAAACAGAGACATAGACACTTGGAATCGAATTGAAAACCAAGAAATTAAACTAACATCTTACAACCACCTAATCTTCAATAAGCCAAACAAGAACATACCTTGGGGGAAAGACTCCCTATTCAATAAATGGTGTTGGGAGAACTGGATGTCTACATGTAAAAGACTGAAACTGGACCCACACCTTTCCCCACTCACAAAAATTGATTCAAGATGGATAAAGGACTTAAATTTAAGGCATGAAACAATAAAAATCCTCCAAGAAAGCATAGGAAAAACACTGGAAGATATTGGCCTGGGGAAAGACTTCATGAAGAAGACTGCCATGGCAATTGCAACAACAACAAAAATAAACAAATGGGACTTCATTAAACTGAAAAGCTTCTGTACAGCTAAGGAGACAATAACCAAAGCAAAGAGACAACCTACACAATGGGAAAGGATATTTGCATATTTTTAATCAGACAAAAGGTTGATAACTAGGATCTATAGAGAACTCAAATTAATCCACATGAAAAAAGCCAACAATCCCTTATATCAATGGGCAAGAGACATGAATAGAACCTTCTGTAAAGATGACAGACAGATAGCTAACAAACATATGAAAAAATGTTCATTATCCCTATCTATTAGAGAAATGCAAATCAAAACCACCCTGAGATACCATTTAACCCCAGCGAGAATGGCCCACATCACAAAATCTCAAAACTGCAGATGCTGGTGTGGATGTAGAGAGAAGGGAACACTTTTACACTGCTGGTGGGACGGCAAACTAATACAATCTTTCTGGAAGGAAGTATGGAGAAACTTCAAAGCACTCAAGCTAGACCTCCCGTTTGATTCTGCAATTACTGGGCATCTACCCAGAAGGAAAAAAATCCTTTTATCATAAGGATACTTGTACTAGACTGTTTATTGCAGCTCAATTTACAATCGCCAAAATGTGGAAACAGCCTAAATGCCCACCAACCAAGCTGTGGTATATGTATACCATGGAATACCATTCAGCTATTAAAAAAATGGAGACTTTACATCCTTCGTATTAACCTGGATGGAAGAGGAAGACATTATTCTTAGTAAAGCATCACAAGAATGGAGAAGCATGAATCCTATGTACTCAATTTTGATATGAGGACAATTAATGACAATTATGGTCACGGGGGGGGGGCGGGAAGGAAAAGCATAGAGAGGGGAGGAGGGCGTGGGGTGGGGCCTTAGTGTGTGCCACACCTTCTGGGGGGCAAGACATGATTGCAAGAGGGACTTTACCTAACAAATGCAATCAGTGTAACCTGGCTTATTGTACCCTCAATGAATTCCCAACAATTAAAAAAAAAAGCAAAAGAAAAGAAAATTACTGGCTTGGACCAACACCTTGAAGTATTCTATGTTTTTTTTTTTTTTTTCTAGTAGTTTTCTAGTGTCAAATATTAGATTGAAGTCTTAATTCAACTTGAGATGATTTTTGTATATGGAGAGAGACAGAGGTGCTCTTTCTTTCTTCTGCATATTGATATTCAATATTCCTGGTACCATTAATTGAAGATGCTGTTTTTTCTCTAGGGTATGTTCTTGGAGCCTTTATTGAGAATCTGTTAGCTATAAATACTTGGATTTATTTCTGGAGTCTCTATTCTATTTTATGGGTTGATATGCCTGTTTTTTATAACAGTACTTGTTTTTTAGTTACTATAGTCTTGTAATGTATTTTGAAGTCAAAAGCCTTCAGCTTTGTTCTTTTGGCTCAGGATTACCTGGGCTACCTGGGCTCTTTTATGCTTACATATGAATTTTAGATATTTTTTCCCCAATTCTGTGAAAACTGACATTGGTGTATTGAATCTATAGATTGCTTTGGGTAGCATGGTCATATTAACGATATTAATTATTCTAACCCATGAGCATGGATGTCTTTCCATTTATTTGTGTCTTCTTTAATTTCTTTTATCATCAGTATTTTGTTATTTTCTTTGTAGAGGTCCTTTTATATTCATTCTAGTTATTATAAGAATAAATTCCCATCAGAATTGCAGCTTATTTCTCTGTAGAAACTGAAAAGCTACTCTGAAATGGAATTTGAAGAGGCCCAGATTAGCCAAAACAATCCTGGAAAGAACAAAATAAGGGAACTCACATTTATATATTTCAAAATTACTACAAAGCAACAGTAACGTGGTAAGAGAACAAGAGCAGACACAGAGATCAATCAAGTAGAATTGAGAGTCCAGAAATACATACACATATCGATGGTCACCTGAGTTTTTGTCCCTATTATTATTATTTATTTAAATTGAGAAAAATTTGTGTACAACATGATGTTTTGAAATATATATATATGTATATGTATACGGTCAAATAACACAATCAAGCTAAATACCATATGCATTACCTCACATATTTACCATTTTTTGTGGTGAGAACAATTTAAGTCTTCTCTCTCAGTAATTTTAAAATATACAATGCATAGTTGTATGATAGAACTCTTGAAATTATTCTGCACATCTAACTGAAATTTTCTATCATTTGACAGGGCCAACGAATTTTTTGACAAGGGTGCCGAGATCATTCATCAATAAAAGAATAGTGCTGAGGCAGCCGGGTAGCCACATGGGAAGGAACAACGTTGGACCCTTCCCCTACAGCATATTCAAAAACTAGCCCCAAAGGGATCAAAGACTTAAATGTAAGAGCTAACCCTATAAAACTTTTGGAGGAAAATACATTGGAGGTAAATTGGCAAATTATTCTTAGATACAACATCAAAAGCTTAAGTTCACCATATAAATCAGAACTGAAAACTTTTTTGCCTGATAGGACAACATCAAGAAAACAAAAAGACAATCTTCCAAAAGAAAGACAGTATTTGCAAAGTATATATCTTATGAGGAACTTCTGTCTACAATGTCTAAAAACTCTAAAAGTTCAATAATGGAAGACAACCCAGTTAAGACTGGCGGAAGCACATGGAAGATTTTTCTACAAGGAAGCTACACAAACAGCTAAGAAACATAAGAAGTGATGCTTGCCGTTAGGACTTGTCAGGGAAATGCAAGTCGATAGAATATATGGTACCATTTCATACCCATTAGGGATGACCAGAATCAAAAATTTAGAGAATACGTGTTGGTGTATGAAGAAATAAGAATTCTCAGGTATTGCCAGAAGGAGTATAAAGTGGTGCAGCCTCCACAGAAGAGTCGGGCATTGCCTCACATCATCAAACCCAGAGTGTCCCATGACCCAGTAAAACCATCTTAGGTATTTTCCAAAAATAGGGAGGATGGGCGGAGGGAGGGTAATTGGTGGGACCACAACTATGGTGCATTTTACAAGGGTACATGTTAAATCTACTATGTGTAGAATATAAATGCCTTAACACAATAAAAAAAAAAAGTCTGTGCAAAGCTTTGCATATGGGTATGTACAACAGCATTATTCATAATAGCCAAGAGGTAGAAGCAATTCCAATGTGAATAGATGAATGGATAAACAAATGTGATATGTCTGTATTATGGCGTGTTACTCAGCCATGAAAAGGAAGGAAAGACTGATGTGTGCTGCCACATGGGTGAACTTGCAAATATTATGCTCAATGAAATAAACCAGTCATAGCACACCACATATGTGTTTCCATTCATAGGAAAGTCCAAAACAGGAAATCTATAGAGACAGAAAGAAAATTACATGGTTGCTTAGGGCTGCCAGGGACTAGAATGGGAGACTAGGGTGGTGATAACTAAAGCGTACAAGGTTTCCTTTTGAGGGGATGAAAATGTAAATTTGACTGGTATGATGATTGCATGTACCTATAAATATACTAAAAACCATTGGATTATAAACTTTGTAAGAGGATGAATTATATGGTATGTGGATTATACTATTTCAATAAATCTATTAGGCTAATTATTCTTGAAATGATTAAGAATGTCCATAAACCTCATTACTATTGGATACAAAGCATATTAAGTTTTTATTTTTGTTTTTTTGGCCAGGGTTAGGTTTGAACCCACCACCTCTGGCATATGGGACCGGCGCCCTACTCCTTGAGCCACAGGCGCCGCCCGCATATTAAGTTTTTTAAAGCATAGAATATAAAACTTATGGGAATTGTATTGACATGCTTTACTTTAGAAAAATTTATTTCCCATTTAACACCTGCAGATTAAAGATTAGGTTATTCAAAACCATTGAGTGAAATCCCCCAGAAGAACTTTTTCAGAATTGACAGGACTCACTTCTCTTTAATTCTGTAGTGCAAATGTGATTATTTCCACATTTCCTTCCATCTGTACCTCAAGAGAATTTTGTAATGACAAACTCCTACCTAAAATTCTTTAATGACTCTCAATTATGACCAGGATAAAGATCAATTTCTGAATGACTATTACTCATCTGTAGGAAATTGACAGACATCTTTTGTTCTCTGTACCTAATTCTGGGTTAGATGCCTTTCTGAGTTCTCCCTAGGAACACCGTGATTATCGTACTTAATTACTGTTTCCAGAGAACAAACCAGTTTTTCATTCAATAATTTTTTATTATGATTTTATTTGCAGCTTGTATTACAACGCCTGTCAGAAAATGTATGCTTATTCAGTGTTTCTAAATGGAGTAATTGTTGCAAAGGACAATTTACCAGGTGGCCAGGGAAAAATACGAAGGTACTGAATGATCAATGTATCACTGATTAAATGTTTTTATTCTAGGCATATGAAATGCCATGCCTTTCTGTAGTTCTTATTATACTTCTATCTCAAAGAAAGTGAAAATACATAATTCCTCTAACAAAATTGTCCCTTTTCATGTTTTATAGTTGATGAAGAAAAAGAAGTATATTCTGCAAACCTGGGTGTTAAGCACAGCTGTAGGGAAAGGAACATGATGTTTCTGACCTGTGTGATGCAAAACACAAGTTTTCTTTCAGACAGCATCATGAGATGCTCTAGAAAACATTCTTCATCTTTTTATTCCCAGTGTTTATTATAGAGTCTGATCTCTAACTGAGCGGCAGACTGGACTGAAAGGGGAAGCAGTCAAAAGTGAAAGCCGAATGAGAGATCCAGACCGTCTTAGAAACTGAGTTACAACAACTTACAACTGTGAGATTTGTAAAAAGTGTCAACTTGAAATTTTATAAGAGAAGAATTAAAATTGTTTCCATTGATTAAGTAGTTCAGTTAATTGTCATGCTATCATTAGACAATAAAAATATTATGATATATCATAATGACTTAGTCAAAATTTTAGTCCACATCATTATATTTATCAGTGATAATCTGATGCAAGTGACAGAGATTATTTTAATCAACATAGGAATTTTATGTTGGTACTCTTTATCATTAAATGTTTGTGCCATGATCGGAGTCGCATGAAGAAGACCAGGACACAGATGAGAGGTACAAGCTGTAAGAGGTGGGCTCGGCCCTTCGTCTTGCAGTGTTTTATTTAATTAGGGAATAAAGGGTTGAACTAGTGCTAACTAGACCTTACGGTATATGTGAATTATTAGGGGCCACATGATTTACTCCTTGACCCTTGCAAGGAAGTGTTGTAAAGATGGTAATCCATCAACATCCGCCTATGATAACACATTTACACTCTCTCTCATCCGGGAACACAGAGTCACTTGGTGGTTTGCCTCCAAGTCACAAGGGATCTGGAGGTTTGCCAGGTGTGTCTTGCTCTTAGAAGTTCCTTGAATGAGATCAAGAAGCAGCAAATGTTTATGACGGCCGTATGTTGGACTAGGGTCCCACATGTTTGTATTTTTTGTGCACTAAATTGTTTTGTTTAATGCCTCATATATATTCTTATATGATTATCATTTTATTAGTCTAGTTTGATGAAGTTGACACCTACACCAATGAATTTTTTTTTACCCAAATTGCTATTTTCTTTTTTTGTTGTTACGCACTATCAAAATTAAAGAGAGGAATTTTATTTATTTCATTTTTATTTTATTTTTTTGATTAATTTATTTTTGTTGTTAAATCATAGCTGTGTACATTAGTGCAATCAAGGGGTACAATGTGTGGGTTTCATATACAATCTGAAATATTCTCATCAAACTGTTCAACGTAGCCTTCATGGCATTTTCTTAGTTATTGTATGTAGACATTTGTATTCTGCATTTAGTAAGTTTTGCCTGTACCCATTCTAAGATGCACCGTAGGTGTGGCCCCACCCATTACCCTCCCTCCAACAAAACCTCCCACCTCCCTTCCCCTTCCTTGGCCCTTTCCCCATAGTATTGTGCTATAGTTGGGTTATAGCCTTCATGTGAAAGCTGTAATTTAGCTTCATAGTAGAGCTGAGTACATTGGATACAATTGGCGGTTTCAACAATACTTAACATACCAATTCAAATTCAGTGATTATTCTTCGAAACACAGAGGATCATACCATATTTCTGCAATTTCAGCTTTTTCCAATAGCAATTGCATGTTATGGAGAGGCTTGCATTCGGAAGTTATTTCTTTCTGGATTTCAGTCTTAGAGCAGGTTTGCTCATCTTTATCACTGCTGCGTCTGGTTTAGGGAGTTGGGAGAAATGTAATGGAATTAAAAAATTGTTTAAGCTTTAGTGTTTTTTCAAACTTCAGGAAGGTCTGGCTGTTATTTCTGGGTAACTAGGTCACTTTTTGTCTCATAAAAATGACTTCACTTTCCTCTTGACACCCCGTTTCACCATTCCTAACGTTGGCTTATCATCATTCCTCTAAGGTTATGTGTGTGGTTCTGTTCCTCAAGACGACCTTTCTTCTGTAAGTCTTTATGAATGCTGCTCAATGTACTTGGAAGAAACAAATAGGAAAATGATACGATTAAATATAAAACACAAAAGTATGAAACTATAAGAAAAAACACATAGGAGAAAATCTTTACAAACTAAGCCTAGCCAAAGAGTTTCTATAAAAGGTAAGTTGAAAAATCGAACTCAATCAAAATGGTGAAATTTTTCTTTGTGGAAAGCCTTATTAAAAGGATGAAAAGACAAATTGCAGAGTGGGAGAAAATATGTGCAAAACACGTAACTTACCAATGACTAGTATCTAGAATATAAAAAAAAAAAACTCTCCAAAGTTAACATTAAAAACAAACACTTAATCTAATTTAAAAAGTTTCAAAAGACATGAACAAATACTTCACCATGATAGCATACAGATGGCAAATTAAGTACAAGAAATGATGTTTCAAATCATTATCCATCAGGAAAAATGCAAATTAAAACCACATTGAGATTAGGTACTAATTACACTGGGCAAAATAGAAATTGGTACCAACATCAAAGGCTAGCCAAAAAAAAAAAAAAAAAAAAAAGTAGAGAAATGGAATCACTGATCCTTGTTGGTGAGCGTGTGAAGATACAGCTGACCATGACACAGGCTTGTGTTTCTATGAAAGACTAAGTACATGGCTATTAAACTATCAGCAATTGTACTCCTGGAAATTTATCCCAGGTACATAACATTTAGGTTCACAAAATGACCTGTACACAGAAGTTTTATTCATCATAGAGCAAAAAATGGAAATAGCCCAGATATCTTTCAATGGGTGAAATGGGTGAAAAGCTAAACTGCATTATATCCACCCCATGAGAAGGCTCAGCAATTAGCAAGGGACAAACTGCATCTATATGGCAATAGAAACAACTTGGATAAATGTGCAGAGATTTATGTCGAGGAAAAACATGAATGCCCCATGGTTACATACTTTATGATTCCACTTCTACAACACTGATCAATGCCTTGTCTCGAATGGACAAAATTGTCCATCAAAATGGACAACAAAATGGACAATCGAAATGGACAACAAATTGTCTGTCAGGGGTAAAGGCTGAGCGGAGGGTAGGCAATGGAAGTGATCGGAAAGGCACATTGCACTTCACTGTGCTTGAGTTTACCGTGCTTCCCAGACGCGCATCTTTTACAACTCGAACCTTATATCTGTTGTAGTGATCTGTGACCAGTGATCTTTTATGCTACTTTTGTCATTATAGGGGCGGCGCCTGTGGCTCCAAGGAGTGGGGCGCCAGCCCCATATGCCAGAGGTGGCAGGTTCAAACCCAGCCCCGGCCAAAAACTGCAAAAAAATAAAATAAAATAAAAAATAAAAAATAATGAAGTACTTTTGTCATTATATTGGTGCAACATAAACCTCACCTGTAAAAGATGCTGAACTTAACCTGATAAACGTTGGGAGTTTTCTGTGCTGTTCCCCCATCTCTTTTCCTTTCTTCAGGCCTCTCTATTTTCTGAGAAATTGAAAGTAGGCCAGTTATTATAATAACCCTATAAAGGTTTCTAAGTCTTCTAGGGAAAGGGAAGGTCACACATCTCTCACTTTAAATCAAAAGCTAGAAATGATTGAATTTAGTGATTTAGGGAGGAAAGCATGTGATAGGCCTCATGCACCAAACAGCACAGAAAAGTTCTTGAAAGAAATTAAAAATGCTACTCCAGTAATCACCAGAATAATGAGGAAGCAAAAAACAGCCTTATAGCTGATGTGGAGAAAGTGTGACTGGTCTGGATAGATCAAGCCAGCCTCCACAGTCCTTTCAGCCAAAGCCTGATAATACAGAGGCCATAACTCTCTTCAATTCCATGTAGGCTAAGAGGGGTGAGGAAGCCGTAGAAGGAAAGTTTAAAGCCAGCAGACTTTGGTTTACAAGGTTTAAGGAAAGAAGCCATCTTCCTAACCGAGAAGGCCAAGGCAAAGCTGCAGGTGCTTATGTAGAAGACACAGCAAGTTATCTAGAAGGTTTGGCTGAGATTGCTGATGAAGGTGGCTTCACCGCACATCATATTGTCAATGTAAATGAAATAGTCTTCTACTCGAAGAAGAGATGGAGTCAGTGCCTGGCTTCAAATATTAAAAGGAAAGGTGAATTCTTTTGTTAGGGATTAAGTGACTAGGTGAATGAATGATTAAGAGACTAGGAATGAAGAGGTCAGAGTCTATGTGAGGGGACTGAGAAGCTCTCAGGGAGCCCTCTCAAGCAACTCTGGGTCTGTATTTATTATCATAAAACAGGAAAAAGGACTTAAATATACTTTTCAGACATCAGCACTAAAAGGGGGATGTGGAAAACATCAGACAGAACGTCTCCAACTTGTTTTTGCAAAACTGCAGACCTTAAGCACGACGTCTACCTCCAGGGTTGAGAGGCCTTTGGAATCTAGAGAATCTTTACCTTGACCTTTGGGCCTGGTATTGCCACACCTCTCATATACATTCTCTCCTGGAGGCCAGTTTTCTGATCTCTGCACATAGACAACTCCCAGGTCATTTTCCTGACTGTTTAGGTCTCTCAAGCAGAAAGAGAGCTTATGATAAAAATCAGGGCACCATTTTCCCTACACACTGATCATTACAAAAATCCTAGCACTCTTAAGAATTATGCTATTTTGTCTGCATTCTAGAAATGGAAAAACAAAGCCTGAATGAGAGCACAAATGTTTATAGCATGATTTATTGAACATTTTAAGCCCATTGCTGAGAACTACTGTTTAGAAAAAAAGACTCCTTTCAGAATACGGCTGCTCCTTGGCAATGCACTTACTCACACGAGATCTGAGGTTGTACAAAAAGATTAACGTTTTCGCGCCTGTTGACACAATACCCGTTCTCCAGCCATGGATCAAGGACTAATTTTGACTTTCAAAATCTTATTGTTTAAGAAACACATGTTGTAAATCTATACTGATTTCCTCTGATGGATCTGGGCAAGGTAAATTGAAAATATTCTGTAAAGGATTTACCATTGTATATTCCACTAAGAACACTGGTGATTCATGGGAAGAGATCAAAATAGTACAATCAACAGTTTAGAAGAAGTTGATTCCAAAATCCACGATGGCTTCATGACTTCAGTGGAGGAAGTCACTGCAAATGTGGTAGAAACAGCAGATGTGACTGGAGATGTGACTGAATTGCTGCATCCCCTGAGAAAACGTGAATGCCTGAGGAGTGGCTTCTTACTGCTGGCCATACAAAGCGATTTTCTCAGATGGCATCTACTCTTGGTGAAGCTGCTGTGACCACTGTTAAAACAACAGCAAAGAATTTAGAATAAATATGACAAACCTAGTTGATAAAAGCAGCAGTAGTATTTGACAATCCTGACTCCGATTTTTAAAGAAGTTCTGTGGATAAAATATTATTAAACAGAGAAATATTTTGTGAAAGGAAGAGTCGATTAATGCAGCAAATGTCATTGTTGTTTTATTTTCAGATATTGTCACAGCCTCCCTAAACTTCAGCAACCACCACCCTGATCAGTCAGCAGGCCTCCACATCAAGGCAAGACCTCCATCAACAACAGATTTCAACCTGCTGAAGGCCCAGATAATCATTTACAATTTTTAGCAATAAAATATTTTAAATTAAGATGGAGATTTTTAAATAAATAATGTTACTGTGCACTTAGACTACAGCGTAGTGTAAACATAACTTTCATATATGCCCTGGGAGACCAGTCTGTGTGACTTGCTCTGTTTTGATAGTCATTTTCTTGCAGTGCTCTGGAAGTGAACTCACAGTATTTCTGAGGTATGGGGCATCTCATGGTGATGGAAATTTTCTATGTCTCGTGTGTGATTGTGAATACAAAGCCCTTTACATGTGGCAAAATTATGTAGAGCTAAATAAACACACAATCCCACACATGTAGGTACTACTTTGGAAACATGAGTAAGATCAGTGAAGTAAACTCATGTCAAAACCCTGTGTTACTGTACTACAGTTTGAAAGATGTTTCCATTGGTGGAAAATGGATAAGCGATGCCTGAGATGTGCCTGTATTATTTTTTATAATTGAATATGAATCTGCAGTGATCTCAAAATTCTTTTAAGCTTAATTTAAATAAAAGGAAGGAATAACCAGGCACTGAATATTTTATGGTGCTTTTGTTTTTGCTACATTCCCACTTTTCTGTTTGGTACTTTGACCTTCGGAAGGATGATTTAACACAGTCTCATATTTTAGAGATAGGTGGGACATTTTCATCCAGAAACTTTAAACACCAGCAATTAAGGGCTAAGGAGATGAAGGGCCAAGTCACCCCGGGCGGTCGTGAGGACACCAGCTTCCTGCCTTCCTCCAACCCACAGGCATTTGCAGTCTGAATGCAGACACAGCACAGTGAGTTGTGTCCTGGGACTAAATGAACCTCTCAAAGTACACTGGAGCCCTGAGAGCATGGCAGTGTGGATCGCCTCTCATTCCCAGGGGAAAAACCCAGCTCATTATCTGCAGGCTCAGCAAGAAAAGATCATCTATAAGAAAAAAGAAATCTAGTGAAGAGAGTAAACATCAAGGAAACCACAGATTCTATCGGAATTGATTAAAATCTTGGTTTAAAAATTCTTGTCTCAAATGGGGGAAAGAGCAATATTAAGTCTTCGATGCCTAAAAATTCAGAATGGCTAACATTTAGTATGAGTGGGAATGACCTTAAGAAATGATGCTAGGACTAAATGGGGCCTCTGTGTCCAGGTCATGCTACAGAATCAGCACTTCATGGCAGGGACAGGGAAAGCCTGACAAAATTGTAAACAGAGGCGAGAAATGAGGATACTTGCCTTTCAGAACCACCTTGCTTTCTGTCAGGGATTCTGCATCACCCAAGAACTGTGTGCTTTCTTCAGTAAGTAGATTTTCCATAGTGGTTTGAAAAATAGCATGTGATGACATTTCATCAGGTAAAATAACTAGTGAAGGAATTTCATTGAATAGATTCCAGTGGCTCTGCTGTATTAAATTAATTTTAAAAAGGTTTCCATGATACACCGTTAGAGGAAGAAAAAAGTTACTGAGTTTTAGTTACAGTATGATCCAATTCTTGATAAAAATTAATATCATATACCAACATATTTATAAAAGCAGAGGGAAATCATGGAAAACCAGCAAATTATGAGCAGGGATTCTATCAGGAGATTCAAAATCAAGCAGGGACTGTTTAGCAGAGTCACATACATTCTTTTGAGTACTTCAGTGCCTAAGTTCTACCTATGTAGTTCCAATAACAGAAACACATGAATTGAGTGAAACAAATACAAGTGTCCCAGGGCAGCACTGTCCAAGGAAAAGGTATTAAAAGTTGTAATACACATACAAATCACATATTTTTTTTCATTTTCTGAGTAGCCACATGGAGAAAGTAAAAAGAAACATAAAACTCGTGTAATCAGTATATTTTAACTCAATACACCCAAAATAGCATCATTTCAATGTGTAACCAACATGAAGTATTCATGAGCTAATTTATTTTATTTTCACACTAAATCTTGGGAATCTGGGGTGTGTTTCCTAGCACACCTTTACCCCATGCACATAATAGCCACCTAACTGGACAGTGCAACTTTAGAGGATTCTGGTGGTTTTGCTGCTGGTGAATTTCACTTACCCAGATGTACTGGCTGCTTGATACCTCAGTGCTGGTATGGCTGGTCCTGCAGTTTAAATTTTAGTTCAGCTCTATGTGGTCCGGTTGTATTACTTTTCAATGGAGAAGGTTTAATATCATTTACTACATTAGCAGCATACATAATGAATTATCCCCAAATCCACACTTTCTGCGGAAACAAACAGTGTCTTTTCCAAAAACAGTGAGAAACCAGCTATGAAAAGAATTTGTTGACACACTCTATAGGGAAACAAAATGCAGTATCATATGAATCCTCGATTTTAACCACAGAAAGTTTGGACAACTGTAACTGTCCTTCTGCTTCAGGAGAGGGCCAAGCAGACACAATTTTCCCTAAATCAGAAGTCAAGGCCTCTATGATATGATGTCTCATTCAAATATCTAGATGAAGAGTTATTTGTTCAAGCTCCAAATCAGCGACCAGCCAGCCAGGTAAACTGGGATAATTTTCAGAAATCGCTTGAGCTTCAGTTTCCTTAGTTATCTATAGTGAGGTTATTGAATACAGTCCTAAAATTTAAATAAAATAAGTCATTGACTGCATTATATAAACAACATGCATCATAATAATTTGCAAAATCATTAGGATAACATTTTAAAGTTGAACCTAAGGAAATTACTAGAGATGTTAAATTTTTAAATCCTGTGGTAACTGGTAGGTCTGAATTTTGGAGACAATAAGAAAAGAAAAAAAAATAGAATAAAGCTAAACTGAAGAACTAATTTCAGAATGGTAATATATGTTATAAATTTAAGTCATGGTAAATATATTTACAGAATCACAGTGGATGGTTTTTGCTAGGCTGAGTTTTAAGGGCACAGCGTGGAAGGCAGGTGTCCAGACTACAGAAGACTTCTAGAAGGTCAATTTGTAAGAACGGAGAGATCGGGTGGTGCCTGTGGCTCAAAGGAGTAGGGCGCCGGCCCCATATGCTGGAGGTGGCGGGTTCAAACTCGGCCCCGGCCAAAAACTGCAAAAAAAGAAAAGAAGGAAGAGATCTGAGCACTTCATGGCTGCTCTGCTCTGCAGAGCCTGGCACTGGACATTGACTCAGCTAAATCCTAGCATTGTTAAGGATTATTGAATGTTAGAGATACATATGTTGATATACCATTGTTGCTTAGTTTTGTTCCCTGCTTGCTGGAAAGTTGGTTTTGCTTCGAGAGTAGCATGATAAATTTACTACCCTTGACTTTTTATCAGTTTGGTTGCTCTTTAGAGCATTTCGGAGCAAGAAAGTGAGTGTGTTTGTGCATTTTTGCACTATTTTAATGGCCAGCCAGTAAATAAAATATTGAATTTAAGAAAATTTGTTATATAAATGTTCAACTTCTGAAAACAGATATGTTTGGAGGAGAATTAGCACTTTGGAAAATTACTCATCATCTTACAAAATAATTTACTACCTTTCTATTTTACCATACAGAAGTTAGTATGGATAAATGTACACAGAAGTTTTAAGGAAAACATTTACCACACACAGTGCATCTTCATATCGTAATTTCTTGTCAATAGGACTTCCTGATATACTTGTGATAAATGAAGTATTGTGAATTTTACCTCTTGTCTATGGAAGTGAAACTGAATTTTCAAGACGCTCCTCCTCTCAAGTCAGACAAAAAATTAAATCAAAAAAGGAAAAAAAAATAGATTTTAAGAAGGCATAAAACCCAAGAAACATTATTTATGTATAAAGAAGGTGATTCCAAACCTTTCTTTGGTATTTTCTAGACATTTCTGTGGATAGACATATGGCTAGAAATGGAAAGAAATGCCAGATTATTTGAAGACCTTAAAAAAATTATCCCTTAGTTTACAATTCTGCTGTTGTTTGATGTTTTCTTATTATATCCCTACTGTTCATCTTCATTAATGCTACATAATATCACCACTTATTTACAATAATATTCAAGTCTAGCATGGACCATATCCAATATTTTGTTCATACTCATAAATACATTTGTCATTTCAATTTCAAATTCCCTCTGCTTCTTCAAACACGTTAAGGTGGTTGACATCTGAGGGTTGCTAGAATTATCATTTCTAGGACCCCCAAAAGGAGGGTGTTGCCTGTACCAAATAAATCCATTTATTGTCACTATGTTCCTGTAAAATGTCAGTACTGTAACCCCAATATGAATAAGCTGCTGGGGGGAAAAAGTTTTTGTTGTTTTAATTGTTGTTGGTGTTATTTTAAGGAACACAGGGAATTTGAAATTGAATTCTAGTAAAGTATATAAAATGGTGATGTACAGGGTCATTACTTTGGGGAAAAATAACACAATGTGCGGAAGAGGCAAAAAAAAATCAATGGAAAATATCCCAAATATTAATTATAGACACATAGTTCCTTTACAACTATGTGTCTGATTACGAAAAATTGGGCATTTCAGCAGCCCCAGGGTTTAGTCTGAGTCCTTATATACTTGAGATAAAGGTGTTCTTGAAGCAATAAGTACATTCATTAGGCTTGTGTTTCTCCAAACCTATACGGCCAGGTTATCCTAAATCCCCAGGACGAAACAAGATTTAGGAGTGAGCAAAGTCTCAGTGCCTCTTGCTTTCCTGATAACTAAAATTTAATATTTCAAGTTGGATCCTGAGCCCTCATACTGAATATATTTTAAAATCTAGTAACGTCTATGATGTAAATTTAGTCAAAACTACAGTAAACCCTCCATAGTGGACCACCTCCCTACATTAACCCCCTCCTTAAGTTGACCTAATTTTCACAAACCACACATACACCACATGCCTAGTTCCTTACGGTGACCCCCTCTGTATGTTGACCAGTACAGTCCCGTGGGTGGTCAACTCAAAGAGGTTCTACCACATAGTATATTTTTTAAATTTTACATGTTTCTCTTGCTTTACAAAAAAGAGACACATAGGGAGCTTACCAGAACTCAAGCTCTCTCAAAGGATAGGATTTCAGAAGTGACCAGCAGCTCTATCCATGCACATTCCTTAGCCGCCTCTGTTTATTTTCTGACAGGGCTCCAGTGCAGTGGTCAAGGGCGTGGCCCTCAAGTGCAGAGCACAGCTCCATCAACAGCTGCGTTACCTTAGCCAGATCCATGCCCGTCTCCATTTGCTCATCTGTATGATGGGGCTAAGGATGGCAGGTACGTCACAAGTTTGCTGGAGAAGTGTCTTTATGTCTTTATGTGATGACGTGGATGGAGCAAGAAAAGTGGCTGGTGTCGCTGTTGCCATTACTCTTTGTGATGTGTGGGAATCAGACACTGAGGTTAGTAGCATTATTCTGGTTTGGGGGCAATGCAAAACCACATATAATTTCTCTATTCCACAGAGGTAACTTCTGAAATAAAACAAACTCGGCATTTTTCTATTCATTTGAGCTAAGTGCTAATGGCACGAGGTGACCACGTTCCATGGTGGTTTAAATAGACACAATATAACTTAAATAATATTATGTAATATAAATTAAACTTTAGTAAGTTTCCAGTACTTTTTTTTTACAGCAGTTGTAAACACTTTCCTTTTAATAGTTCAGTGAGTGATTATATATAAGCTAAATTACCTTGCAAGCAATAGAAGAAGAATTAAGAATGTTGTCCCTATAGGGGAAAGTATCTATCTCTACCTACTAAAAAAAAAAAAACAGTAATAATTTTTGAATGATTTTAATTTTCAAGAAATGTATACCAGTCACCTGTGACAAGAACAGGAAATTACTAGGTCTTTATATGTCTTTTGAGTTGACAATATTGTGCTGATTGAAAATATTGGAATTGAACTTTGCTTAGATTTAGGTTGTTAGAATGAATTCAGTTTCATCTGGGTATTATCGAGTATGCAATCATCTTGCTTGTTTAAGGTGCTTAAATTATTATAATTTATTGTCATTCTTTTCTGTATCTGAGAACTTGGCTGCAGTTTTTTTAAATTCAGTTATTTATAAAGACTCATATTTATACCGATAGGCAGCTGAACCTGGTAAATAGATAATTTATTTTTTTTAGAAAAATTGGAGATACAAGTTCTTCTGACAAAATGTCATTAAAATCAGTAATCATCATAATTTATTGAGAGAAACAATTTCTTTTACTTACTGAAACAGTGGGACAACCCAACGTCTACAAAGTACACCCAACTTTCATCTGAAAGGCGGGTTTGATTATGACTCCACGAGAAGAAGGCTTGCTTGCTTTAGTTGTGTTCTGTAATTATTTACATGTTCTTCGGAAATAATTTGGTAATTTCGTGTCTTACAGTCAAACCGTACAACTGGGTGAAAAGTCCTGGTGAACAGCCGTCCCTAGAGACCCTAAAAAATAGGAAAAGCTCTACTATTTCAGCTACATTGCTTTTTGCGTATAAAAATATCTATTACAGGAGTCAACTACCACATGTAACAAATTGCATCGGTTTTAATTGAAAAAGATAGCTAAAAATTTTCTGTGGGTTATTGCAACAGTACAAGAATACAAGGTGCGTGTATTGATTAACAAAAACAATTGTAAAACAAATTTGGCAGCAAAAGCAGGGTACAAAACACCAGGGTTTCCCACTGCCTTTGCCTTATTTCAACATCGTACAGGGGAACACGCCACAGGTGACAAATGCTATAAAGTGTACGGTAGCGTTGGCTAATTTAATTTTAAACGTTTTCCCCCAACCTGTATTGCACAATGGGAAATACAGACGTGTGCGCTAAACGCTTCCTCTTTGCAGTGTCACAACCTGGTTGTCACGTAGTCGCCGTGCGTGACCGTGTCCGGGAGGCTCCCGTCGTAGTCTGTGCTGGAGTCCTCCTCCTTGGGGTGCTTCTCCTTGGGGATGATGGGGACAGTGTCCTCCACCACCACCTTCTCCGAGTCGAAGGAGCAGGCCCTGCGGGCCCCGGGCGCGTCCGCACAGCGCCCCCTGTGGTCGACCAGCACGCACTGCTCGCGCAGGCCGGGGAGGCCAGGGTCGCCCCGGGAGGCCAGCGCTCGCGACTCCAGGGGGCCCGCCGCCTGCTGACGGGCCACTTCCTCCGAAACAGAGAAGATCTGGTTTGCGTTCTGCTCGGCAGCGCTTTGTTTCGACCGTCTGTGAAATAATCCGAAGTTTTTGATCTCGGTCACGAAGTTGCCTTTCCTCGGCCGCTCCCTGGGCGGCTCCTGCGCCACCAGGGCGGAGCCGTTGCTTATGGTGTGTCTTTCGGCGGCAATGGCTGCAGACCGCGGGTGGATCAGAGTGGTCAGATCGAAGAGGCTGAAGTTCTTCTTCTTGTCCTTGCTGGGACCTTCGTCGTCGCTCCTTGCGTCCGGGTCTGCCGAGCTGGGGGGCTCCTCGGCGGCGTTTGCAGACTGGATGGTAGAAAGCTTGCTCCCTCTCAGCAGGCCCAGGACTTCAAAGCGGAAACTGGAAATGTCTTGCTTTAGCTCCTGAATGGAATTTGAAATGGCAAATTAAGTAGTGACTTAAACTAAGGGGACAACATTTTCTCATTTCGTAACAGCTGAGTGATTTTTTTTTTTTTTTTTTGCGGTATTTGGCTGGGGCCGGATTTGAACCCACCACCTCCGGTATGTGGGGCCGGTGCCCTACTCCTTAGCTACAGGCGCCACCCCATTTTCTCATTTCATATGTGGGTTAGAATTCTACTCCGCTGGGATTCTACTTAGAATTCCCATTTTAAACATTTGCCACTTGGCTTTACTTTGATGTCTGCTGATTTCCCTATTGGAATTTTACAGCCACAAGGATATTTCCGAAGGTTAATGGGAAAAGAAATAGGAAGCATTATCTTTTCCACCAGTGTGTGTAGTTGGGTACGTTGGGTTTCTTTGGGAATATAGTTTTAAGTACTTGCTGTAAGTATTCATCTCCCGGCTTCTCAGGAAGGTATTTTATAAGATTCTTTTGTCCAAAGGGATATCTAAAACAAAATACTTAAAGTGGAGTCTACTTAAGAGTGGTCAGTTAACTTTCAATTTCAATTTTAATTACCAGTTTATGTTCAATAAAGGTAACCCTTACCCCCACATCTGGGTCATCCTATGACTTGGTTCAGGTGAGATATTTCCTAGGTTCATCCTTTTCCTTGTTTTGTTGGGTAACTGAATCCCCACTCTTAACCTGACAGTGGCCTTCTTTGCGGCCTCCGTCCTGCAATGTTTTTGTCTCCTAAATGAATCATTTAACTTCCAAATTTAAATTTTGTGGCTGAATATCTTGACTCCCAATTTTTAATTTGTCCTTTTAGTTTTGCAATTTAACTGTCTTGTTACCTAACTGACGTCTACTTCATTCTTTTGCTCAAACTTGCTGCTTTTTATATCTATTAAAGGCCTCCTATACATTTTTAAAGAAATGTGTGGGGTTTTTTTTTCTATAAGATCTTAATGATTTGAATCATTATTTCAAAGTCTCTAAGTACTCATGCTAAATACCAAAAGCATTTTAAACACTTGATTCAAGCATATTGTATTTCATTGTACCTATTTCCTCTTACAGAATTTTAAAAAATCTCAAGGAAAAAGTTCCTAAGTATGGGGTGGCACCTGTGGCTCAAAGGGGTAGGTCGCTAGCCCCATATGGCGGAGGTGGTGGGTTCAAACCAAGCTCTAGCCAAAAATGGCAAAAAAAAAAAAAGTTCCTAAGTATGAGTTACAATTAAACTAAAACTTTAAATTCCCTGCTACCAAAGTGTAGGAGAATACACAGATGATTTTTGTAGTGTGATGGGTACTAAATGTCTTTGATTTAGAAATTAAGCTAAACGTTCCAAAATTAAAGCTCACTCTGTATTGTGTTCCTGGGATCCGTGAGTCAGAAGGTCATGAGGCACCAGGATTTTCTCTGTATGTTTGAAAATGATCTTGAGAAGAAATTTCACCACTTGCTATTTCTTGTTTGTTTTTATAATTCAACAGGTCTTAATTTTAAAATTACAAGGTGCAGGCTTCCTAGAACACTTGGCTGAGTTTCCATCGCTGATTTTTGTTTAAAAGGCTTATATGACATGAACTAGTGTTAATTTTGCAAACATCTCAAATTCGCATTAAGGATAAACTCTATAGGTAAAATGTTCAAGCAGAAATACAGCACACTGGAAGTCAGAAATGCACAAAATCATCCATTTCTGACTTTTAATGTGCTGTATTTGGTTCCACATTCTGTAGAATCTGCCTGTCATTACGATGACGAAGAAAAAAGTTACCTTAAAGTTCTCTTCGGTCAGGCCTTCTTCAGTTTTAGCATCTCTAATCATAGCAGCCACGTAGCGTTTCACCAGGTTCCTCATAACTTCCTGGGGCATTTTAGAACACAGTATTGATATTCAGTGCATCCACATGACTTATCTGCTGCGTCAGTCAGTTTTGAAGGGGGTCTTTATTTTATTTTAATGTACATATAAAGATAGAATATAAGGAGAACTTACTTGATATTGGTGATGTCTCCTCAAATTATCAGCAGCTCGCCTCTGAAAAGCAAGGGGACATTTTCTTTCTGGTTACATTGCTATATAGTCACTGTGAAAAATGTTTTAAATTAAGAATGTTTTTATTTTTTTTTCCCCAAAGTGAGAGTTTTACTAGTCGAGGAATAATGGCTGTAGAGTGATGCACATGAATCAAAAGAATGAGTGAAAAACATATAATAAGGTGTAAATATACAATCTATGTGATATTTAAAACATAGAATCAATTAACAATGATGGAGATGTTCTCATATGGGACAGACAGTGATGGAGAATTAATCATAGTTGATACACACCCCAAATCTCTTGAACTGATGCTAAGACATATCAAATATAAGCTATATTAAGCAAAAATGAGAAGTCTTTATAATGTCAACACAGCAACAGAAACCTCATTTGAACTCTTCAACATTAACTTCAATCACATGTACAGTGAGACGGGATTCTGGTTCTAGTTAGATGGCTGGATTGAGCAAAATAAACAATTAAATAAATAAGTAAAGGATTATTTTTTTTTTCTTTTTGCAGTTTTTGGCCGGGGCTAGGTTTGAACCCACCACCTCCAGTATATGGGGCTGACACCCTACTCCTTTGAGCCACAGGCATTGCTCAAGTAAAGGATTCTGTTCAAACATAGCATTTATTAACTTATCACTTAAAATAATAAATGTGAATCCCAGCTCACATTTTGAAGAAATCAGATGGTTTGGGAGCAGAGATGGGGCTAGCACAGAGCAGTGATTTTGGAGTGTAAAATGGAGAGAGAAGTTGTTTAATGATTTAAAGAAAGTCCATCATGAATTGAGTTAATAAATGACACAAAAATTATATAGTTGCAGATTTCACGAGTATTCTAAAAATATTAGGAAAAAGTATATAATCCCAATTTATCTATGTTGAATAAACATCAATCAGTATTGATTGGTAAAAAAGAAAATTGGCCAAAATAACCTAACATAAAGAATATGTCTATAATAAAGAAGTTAATTTGGTAAATTGTGAGAAATAAAAAGGGATAACTTATCTTTGGTTTAAGTAAGCTTTTGATCTCGTTCCTTAATAAATACTTAATCATAGGCTGATAAAATAGAATTTTGAAGAGCAGTGCAGGCATCACTGTAACATATTTTTTTTTTAGCAAATGTTTTTATTCTTTACAGAAGATAAATTCAAAATGAATAAAATTATTATTTTTTAATTTTTTAATTTTTTATTTTTTTTATTAAATCATAGCTGTGTACATTGATATAATCATGGGGCATCATTCACTAGCTTCACAGACCGTTTACCAAGTTTCACATATACCCTTGTAAGATGCACCGCTGGTGTAATCCCACCAATCCCCTTCCCTCTACCCACCTCCCCCCTCCCAAAAATTTGAAAGCAAGTCTTTTATTTTTTTTTTTTTTCACTTCAGAGAATTAGGAGCATTGTGTTTCCACTGTCTGTAGAATGAATTCATGATTAGTAGTGACTTGTAGGAACAGATGAGACTGATCATTCTAAATACTATTCACTTCTGCATAAGAAATAAATTAAAAAAAAATCACTATGGTTGAGGCTTAATTTTAAAAACTAGGAACTTTGAAACAATACGAAATTAGAGCCTCTTGAACAAAGTATAGCTGGGAAATTTTGTGACTGGGCCACCAGATGGAGATGTCTGACTCCTTTTGAGACACAGTTCAGCTGAAATCCAAGACTGAAAGAGCCGTGAGAGGAAAAATGATCCTCAGATCTCCTTAAATTTACTAGAAGTAAACAAAAATACTAAATTAAGCTGTACACCAATTTAAATATTATATAAGAGATATGTTTTCCATGATTTAAGTAGACAGAAACTCTAAATTTTATATAAAACAATTTATTCTACTTATTATTATTTTGGGGTGCTGTGCAATTTCACTATTCTGATTTAGAATCTTTCTAAAATCTAATAAAAATTGTTCTAGCAGAGAACAGTTACAAGTCCTGATTTAATTTCTTTAACAAAAACTAAGTATAACAGAACAGAACCAGCAAACCATGAATAATGAGAAAAAATTATTATGATACATTTTAGTATTAAGTGAGTGTAAACTGTTTCGCTTCACTAGACCTTACTCATACACCAAGTTCAAAATTTTAATACAAATTTAAAAAAGTCAAAGACCACATTTTAAACCATAATTCTGCTATGATTGCTTTCGGGTTTAAGGCTAAGTTGTCTTGCCAGCTGATCACTTTCCACATCTACATGGTACTACTACAAGACTAATTTTAGTCTTGTGAAATTATAACAGAAAACTGAACTTTAAAATCCCATCTATGAAAATAGGAATGGATGAAGTTAAACATCTTCCGAATATCAAGCCCAAAAATGAATGCAATGTGTCCAATCAAACAAACAGTAAATTCTGTAGCTCATATGTCCCTTGTCTATTTAATCTCTGCTTCTCTGGTGAGCACCAGAACTTAGGTTCTTGTTTCAGCG
Source organism: Nycticebus coucang (assembly GCF_027406575.1). Lineage (NCBI taxonomy): Eukaryota > Metazoa > Chordata > Mammalia > Primates > Lorisidae > Nycticebus > Nycticebus coucang. The sequence continues at coordinate 92,747,133 of NC_069794.1, read as the reverse complement.
GCCATTACTAACATGCCTGCCTGTTTATACTTTCTTACTTTCTGGGATGTGGTACGTTACAACATTAAGAACACGGACCTAAAAATCACACCCAGGTGCAATAAGAAGTTCGCTAATCCTCGTTAGGGAGTTTATCTTCCTCAATTTTTAGTCTTCCGGTGAAGATAAAATCACAGAATAATTTTGAAGATTAAGTAAGAGCTTTAAGGCATCTGTTGTGAACTATTGTTAGCTCCTGTACTCTTTCCATTTTTTCCCCTTTTGATAAATGATTTAATACACTTTTTTTTTTTTTTTGCAGTTTTTGGCTGGGGCTGGATTTGAACCTACCACCTCTGGTATATGGGGCCAGCGCCCTACTCCTCTGAGCCACAGGCACCACCTGATTTAATACACTTTTAAAAATACTTGTACATAGTCTGGCACATTTTAGGATGACCTCTAAGAAACAAAAAGTCTGTGCCTAGATGTAGTCGTGTCTCTTGGTGTGATATTCATGGCATTTCATGCTGTGCAGAGAGCATTTCCTTCACTAAATCATTGAATGTCTTTACGCTTGGCAGTAGAGAACTTCAGAGGTAGGAAATTGGCAGGTAAATAATAGAGTGAGGGGCTGGGTCTGGTAAATTTGGACAGATGTGACACAAACTCCGTAGGCAGTCATTTTTTACGGAAACTTAAAAGTTCTTTTATGAAGATTTCTGCATGACATTAAATTTTTGCTATGACCCCGAATTCTCCTTTGTGAGTTTCTATATCATGTATCTTAGCTTACAGGGCCAATTTGACAGAATTTTATTGTGAATAGCAAATTTTTTTTTTTTTTTTTTTGTAGAGACAGAGTCTCACATACCACCCTCGGTAGAGTGCGTGGCATCACACAGCTCACAGCAACCTCTAACTCTTGGGCTTACGATTCCGAGCAGCTGGGACTACAGGCGCCCGCCACAACGCCCGGCTATTTTTTTGTTGCAATTTGGCCGGGGCTGGGTTTGAACCCGCCACCCTCGGCATATGGGGCCGGCGCCCTACTCACTGAGCCACAGGCAATGTGGCTACATGTACGTGGCAGTGGACTGTTAAGAAATCAGACATGAGTAAGACACTTTCGCCTTTACACAGCTTAGAGTTTCCAAGGTAAAATGCCAACGACATGAATGCCCACCCATGAAGGCAAAATACCATAGAAAACCCTGCTTGGGCTGTGAGAGAGCTATTTATGTATGAGAGGAAGAGGTATCTTGAGCTGAGGAAAGAATCCATTACAGTGTTCATCCAGGGAGCAAGGTATTAGATTGGCCATAAAGGAATTACAGGATTTTGACAGGCAGAGATGCACAGGGGTTCTGGAAGATTGGAATAGGGTGCCCACATATGCTGGGGGTAGAAAGCAAGCAAGGTGGGGACTTCCTGCAGTCTAACTGCATTGTCTCTGCCACTAGGGAAACAGGAATTTAATTTTTAATTAAAAAATTAAAATTTTTTAGGTGGAATCTCAGATGGCACCATGAATTCAGTGTTTACCAGGCACCTGGGGGTTTTGGCTAGTTGAGTGACAAGTGATGAAAGTTTAATTTCTGCAATAGTCACCTGGCAACAGCCGTCAGGGAGAGGCAAGTTTTCTAGCCTCTGACAGTGGCTGTCCATCCCTGGCCACCTTTGGCCTGCACTTGTCTATCTCGAATCTCTGCCCTCGTCCCCACATGGTGTTCTTCTTGTGTCTCTGCGTCTTCACATGGTCATGTTCATATATGGACCCTAGTCCAGCCTGACCTCATCTTAACTGCATTCCCTTCAATTCCCTGAAATGACCCTTTGCCCCAAACAAGGTTACATTTTAAAGTACAGGGAATTAGGACTTAGGTCTATCTTTTATGGAGGTGGGGACGAAATTTTCCCTATAATGTACATACTCTTCACCTTAAGGATAAGAATAATTTCTGGCCATTAGTGACACCCTTAGATAGTATATAATAGAACCACCATCGGTGATATCTGGGATGTTTGTAATCTTCCTTTGGGGATCAGCTGAGCTTCAAAGGGATTCATCATCATAAGAGAAGACACTGTATGTTATAATCATCACTGAAAATGACCAGTAATGTGTCAAGGAGAATTGACCAATCTGCATTTACGAAAGTAATATAATAAAGGCCATTTCATTAAAAAGTATTTAAGTGGCTAATGAGCATTTAGTTTTCTTTTAAGCCATTCACATGCTGACAAAAATAATCTGCAATGACTACATGTTCACTAATTGTATTAAAAGTAATAATTTAGGTAGAATTATTACAATGGAGATCTACGTTGGGATTAAGGAACTTATCAGTGAATGAGCTCACATTGACAATGTTACTAGGAAATTTCTGGAGCTGCATTTTGCAGTTATTTTTTGAAAAAATTAGATTGGTTGTCAGCTGAGTCTGGGACAGGAAAAATGCACCACATGATCAATCAAGGACCTTCTTTTCTTAACTGGATTTCAAGGAAAAATATTTTGGAAAATAAAGTAGACTTTAAGTTGATACTTTTTTTTGTACGTTTTATCCGAAGTCAAGAGACTGTGTAGAGTGTTCCTTAGCAAAGCTGCTTTCAAGGCAGGAGTGAAGAGCAAACCTGTGTGTCACGTTAACATGGCTCAGAGTTCACAGGTTCCTCCTGATTTGTTAGGGTAAGACACTGGCAGTATTTAGATCACAGAACTAGTGAAAAGGAAAAAGACAACTAGTGAGGAAGCTCTGGTGCTGCAAGGAACGCCAGGATTTCAATAGAAGTGTCAGGTCCCTTTAGAGCAAGGAGGGTTTTGTGGCTGCAAAAGAGAGGGCTCTGGGGAGTTGGCTGTCACAGTTCCTCACTATGTCTCTCCAATTCTCTCCACGTCCACTGTGTGGAACGTTGGGCTCACTTCATGTGGCTGGTTCCTGGCAATTTCCACTCCGGTCTTTGTCGATCACTGATTTTAAGCCCATAAATTATACCTTTTAGTCTTTGCTTTGTTCAGTGAATCCCTTAAGGGATGCAGCTCGCTGTGTGCTTCTCCTTTACAAAAAGTAAAAATACAAGAGAGGGTTCCAGGATGTGATTCCTTTTCAAAAAATTAGAGTCTGGCTCCGTTATAAATGAAGCTACAACTTGTTTCCTACAAACACACTTTTTTTATCCTTACAGCATGCCTCTACATATTGTTCTTCATAAACATACTTTCTAAACATATAAAATTAAGTCACGCGAAATGTCTGAACGTTGTATTGTCAAATCAAATATTCAGGACCTCACTCTTGAAATATAACAAATGTCAAGCAATTAATTCTTGTACATCCTGACACTGCCAGCAAATAAGTCTTAAAGCAATAACTTAAGGATCCAGAGACAGTCATGGATGAATACTGTGTTAAGAAAAATAAAACTCTCAAAACACTGCCCCCCCCAACTCTTTATGCAAAAGGGAAGGTCAACCCTAGAGGCAGAGTCACCCAACACCCACTTCCAAATGAATGGCTGTTACTAGTATTAGGAGTCTGCCAGATCCTCCAGGAAAGGTAAAAGGCCTTCAGCCTCTACAAAGCACTGTCCCCACAGATCACTTATAAGGAAATTTCATGCTGGCCTCCTCAGACCAGCACATGCAAATTGCAGCTATGAGTATGCAGGCTAAGCCTAGCTCCCCAAACTAAATTTTGTTCAGGCCTGGCACTCTGGGAGGCCAAGGTGGGAGGGTTCCTTGAGCTCAGGAGTTTGAGATCAGCCTGAGAAAGATTGAGACCCATCTCTACAAAAAACAGAAAATATTTAGCTGGGCATTGTGGTGAATGTCCGTAGTCCTAGCTACTTAGGAGGCTGAGGCCGTAGGACTGCTTGGACCTAGGAGTTTGAGGTTGCTGTGAGAGAGGCTGATGCCATGACACTTTAGCTTGGGGGACTGAATGAGACACTGTCTCAAAAAAAGAAAAGAATTTTGTTCAATTCCACAGTAATAAATGTTGAATACAAGTTTATGTTCCTAGGTGCAAAACACAGACAAAGCAAGATCAAACGTTCTTCTACCTTCCCAGAGACACCTACATAATTGATGCTTCCTCATTTCAACCTTTGCTTATATAAAAGGAGGGTTTCCTGGGCCTCATAAGAATGTAATACCTCACTCTGCTTTGTTTCTGTAAGCCTTCCCTGTAAATACTGAAATTACAAATTCCCCTTCAGAGAAACAGTGATAGATTTTTTTAATTTTAATTTAATTTATTATTATTATTATTTTTTTACCTCCAGGCACCTCCTCAAACTTTGGCTTCAAAAAACCTCCCCTGAGTGTGACCTTCAATGCTGTCCCTTATTTTGGGTTGTCAACTGATATGACTGTAGTTCAACTGTGAGTCATCAAGATTAGGGAACAATACATTTGGACAAATAATCACTACAGATGAATCTGAGAGGATTGTACCATTAGCATTCTTCCTTTATAATGATAGCTGATGCTGATTCATTTGGTTCCTAATTCCTTTGTGTGACTTAACTGAGCAGAAGTCTGTGCTCCCAGTGGTCAGGCTCCAGAATTCCATCTGTAAGTGAGAGGTGCGTGATGCACGGTGACCCTGACAGAGACCATGCCTGTGTTCTCCTAACTGTGTGCTTGAGAGAAAATAGAAAATAGAAACCAAAACTAAGGAAGTTCAAAAACTCATTTTTTATGAGTTTATTGAAAGACTCAGTTTTTTCTGGTTCAGCATATTGACATTTTTTTTTTTGCAGCTTTTGGCCAGGGCTGGGTTTGAACCTGCCACCTCTAGCATAGGGGGTCAGCGCCCTATTCCTTTGAGCCACAGCCGCTGTCCCAGAATATTACCTTCTAAAATGCAAGCATTTCATTTCTAAAGTAAGTCTATGGCGTTAAAAACCGTTTTGTCTTAGCTCAATATTTTGGGTGAGTATTTTATTAGCATCATTTAATGTTAATTAAATGAAGCTGGACCGTTTGAACAACAAGCCAGAAGGCTGGTTTTGTTTCAGGTAACAGTGATTTCTTGAATAGGAATTTCTAATTAAAGTTACAAGGTGGAAATGTCTGGGAAGTAGAGATTCCTGATGATTCTAGCATGCTTTAACGTCTGAGAGCTAGGGCTTTAATTCTTAGAATATTTGCTGGTAAAGTGAGGTTAAGAAAACCATTTGGCAAGAAATAATATCAAACATCTCACAAGCTAGAGCATGCTTCATGTTGATTATCGTGCTCTGAGTAGGCTGCCCCTTTGGTGATGTTTGTATAATTGCCTAGAGACAAGCCATCTCTCAATAATGGGGTTGCTTCCTATCATAAATATTTTGCTCAATAATAAAGCATTTCTGCTTCATTTATGCTTTCACCATAAAGCAGTCAAGTGAAAGATTAATTTACCCGGAACTCCCAATTGCCCATTAAAAGAAGTCCAAAGGTACAAGGACAAAAAAGCGAGCTAATGAGTTTTCAGGGATAGTTTTATCAGTATTATTGGGAAGCCATAAATAGCAAGATAAGATCACTAATAATGGGCTTCTAAGGAGGGGCCATTAGCAACCCAGAAGTGCAAAGGGTTCCCAGGCTCTTCCTGGAACGTGAATAGAATGAGCACCTGGGTGACATTCCTGCAAAGGCCAGGTGACAAGGGCCAGTAAGTGAGCCACCAATGAGACAATTAGAGAAAATGCCTCCAAGAAATGAGTATCCTCTAGTCGAGCTTTAATTCTGTCCTTTGAAAATGTGGCATAAATTTAAGCAAGTTGGGAATAACAACAGAAGGTTAACCAGCCCATTAAACAAAGGCTTTGGAACACAGGAGTCTACCAGGCAACAGAAAGCAATGATAGGATTTGCAAAAGTGGTTGGAAAAAAACAAAATACACAACATGAAAGTTATTGTTACATATTCATGGGGGTTTTCAGGAAAATAAGAGAGGGCAATGGAAAGCTCGATGGACTGGGAAACAAAAAACCCAGGCTTGTCCCCAGTCTGTCCTAAGGGACACCGAGACAGCAGAAAAAGTAAAAAGTTTCTTTCAAAGGAAATGGTTGAGCTGAATGGTGTCCAAGGTCCCTCTGGAGGACAATGCTGTATTCTGAGCCATGCTTGGGTTTTACCAAGTGACTGTCCTTGGCGTTTCAATGTCACCTTTTAATCACTAGCTACACACCTGTACATCCCTTATGCATGTCTCAATGAACTATTAGGAGGATTAGCCAAATTGAAAAGCATTGAAAGTGAACTCAATTATTTTTTGACATTATTTTCTCATTTAACTACTCTATGAATATTATAAACACCACAGTTTGCTTTTGTCTTTTTTATAGGCTAGAGCTTCTTTATAAATAATATATATTATTTATTTTCATATAAATAAAAAAAATATGTATATATAACTCAACTAAGAGTACCCCAATCAAAATACCATGTCCTTCTCTTTCTGGAAATGGAAATTCTAAGAAAGACTGCATTTAGATAACACTGAGTTTGACTAGGCTGGTGCTCACCCAGTGAAAAAGAGACATGACTAGGAATATTTATTTAGCTTGGCACAAATTGCCAGAGCATCAAAATATCCGTTACCAACAGCTAGTAGAATTTACATGGCAAAGGAGAAAGGGATGGTGTGGGGTCATGATTAGCTTTGAATTTTCTTGTTGTGTGTCATCTTGGAGAAGACTCAAATTTAGAGATACAGACATAAAAGAAATTTATGGGGTTTGTTTGAGACCAGTAAAATATAGAAAACAAAAGCTCCAATGTACTCAGCAGCCCTACTATGAAACTAATTTATGGCTTTCATATGAAAGCTATAACCCAGTTATAACCTAAGAATATGGGGAAGGGGGAGAGGGAATGGAGGGAGGGGGGAGGGGGATTTGTGGGATTACACCTGCGGTGCATCTTACAAGGGTACTTGTGAAACTTAGTAAATGTAGAATATCAATGTCTTAACACAATAGCTAAGAAAATGCCAGGAAGGCTATGTTAACCAGTTTGATGAAAATATTTCAAATTGTATATAAAACCAGCACATTGTACCCCATGACTGCATTAATGTACACAGCTATGATTTAATAATTAAAAAAAATAAAATGACTTTGGGGAACAAAAAAGAAAATAAAAGCTCTTTAACTTATGCCATTTGCTCTTTCCATCTGAAAGGTGTGAATTACTACTTTCATACAAAAGCCCAAAGGAGTTGAGAGTTCCTCTATAAATCTAGGCAAAGTTGGTGACATATTACTAACCCAGCGAGTTGGCAGTGAGAGGTAGGTGGGTGGGAGGGCCAGAAGCCAAATTTCTGGAATGATTATTGTTTTTGTTGATGGTACAAATGGATCTCTTAAAATATCAGAGTAGGCTCCTTTACCTTCTTTACAAGTCTTCTGCCATTTTTTTTTTTTTTTGAGACAGAGTCTCACCATGTCACCCTGGGTAGAGTGCAGTGATGTCACAGCTCACAGCAACCTCAAACTCTTGGGCTTAAGAGATTCTCTTGCCTCAGCCTCCTGAGTAGCTGGAACTACAGGTGCCCACCACAACGCCCTATTTTTTGGTTGCAGATGTCGTTGTTTAGCAGGCCCTGGTGAGGCTTGAACCCACCACCTTCGGTGTATGTGGCTGGCACCCTACTCACTGAGCCCATGGGCACCAAGCTATCTCCTGGCATCTTAAAAACCAAGATTCCCTGTGCTATTGCCTAAAATGAAAATATGAAAGACAAATTTATATTGGCGAGTGAGCATATTTTTGGCCCAGAAGCTCTTTTTAAACCAAAATACTTTTGTGAGAAGAGGCATATTAAGATCGTATTAACCATTAATGTCTTCTCAGGGATCAAGTTAAAAATTCTCCTAAATTTAAGAATAAGATCTTGGGACAAAGAATGAGTGTATTTTGATCTAGAAAGAAGTCATCCAGAGTTTCATCTCCTTGAAACCTTTCTGCTTCCTCAAGGAAAACATTAATTGTTTCTCACACTGCTGTCACATTGCACGTGACTATGATGTTAAATGTGTTACGTAACATGTTCTAACTTCTGTATTTCTCACATTAAAATCGATGGAATGGAGAGCGGAGACCACTGTGTCGTACTTCGTTTTGCTTCCCAGCTTCCCTTTTGCTTCCTAGGTAAGTCACGGCAGGGAGAACACATGGAACAGTTGCTTGTTTAACCTAAGTCATTACATTTATCCTGCAACCATTTTTTTTTATTAGTAATTTGTATTTAGCATTTTTTGACAGACAAATCAAACATTTGGAGTAAAATGGTTTCATTCCTTTCTGAGGTCAGTGATAAAGTCCCTAAATTGGTGTGAGGATTGCAGGATAGGGCTTTATCAAAAATTCACTTTGGTTTCTAAGATTAGACATGTTCTCCAACTGTGGTCACCCTCGTTCATGGGTGATAGTAAATAGGAAAGAATTTAACTGGCTCTCTAAGCTCCCCTCTGTATGCAATACTCACTTACCAATCAATTTCTCTTTAAAATTCGAATTGTAACTGAGATGAGAAGAAAATCAATGAGACTTTCAGTAGGAAAAAGCTGCATTTGGGGCTGATGACAATGCCTACGGCATAAAGTTAAAAACTGGAAGGATTGCTTAGGGCATAACTAGTAGTCATAAACAATGTTAATTAAAATGAAAACAAATGTACATTTTTCTTTCTTTTTTTTGAGACAGAGTCTCATTTTGTTACCCTGGTTAGAGTGCTGTGGTATCACAGCTCACAGCAACCCCAAAGTCTTGGGCTCAAGTGATCCTCTTATCTCAGCCTCACCAATAGTTGGGATTACAGGCACCTGCCACAATGCTCAGCTTTTTTTTTTTTTTTTCTTTTTTGCTCAGCTATTTTTTTTTTTAGAGACAAGTGGTTATTCTTGTTCAGTCTGGTCTTGAATTCCTGAGCTCAAGCAATCCACCCACCTCAGCCTCCCAGAGTGCTAGGCATGAGCCACCACGCCCAGCCATTGATTTTTTGATTTAATATCTATTATTATTTGGTAATTCTAATATGTAATGTAATGGCAATTTTAAATACTTCCAGAGCAATTTCTCTGACACAAAGTGATTAATGAACGTTAGTGTGTTAATTCTGCAAACATCACCATGGGAACTTTGAAAATTAGAAAACAAAGTCAGAGAGCAACGGAACTCTGCATTTCCAATATGAAAGAAGCTTCCGAAGGAAATATGATCTTCTAGTTGGCCAGGAGCATGTCTGAGCAGTCCTATGTATAATTTTTAGATGCCGACTTCCTGGCATCTAATGTGATAGGGAGTGGAATCCACACATTGAAATTAGCTAAATACATTCTGAGATCACAGCTGACATTCGGTGCAGCATATTTAAATTATAACATGTACTCAGTCATTCAAATGAGAATTTCTATCAAGGATAAAATGCTCTTTGCAGGTGCCTATGTTAGGCATGAGGAATACAAGCTGAGCAGAAGAGACCTCATGGTCTTAAGATGGGGGGCAAAACAGACAATGAGCAGGTAATGAGACAAATAACTCGGAGCTGGAAACCCAAGTACTGAAAGAGAATGTGCCAGTTCCTCCAGCCTTGATTATCAGGACAAGGAAGGCCCATGAGAAGGGGTGGCTCCTGTTAAAATAGCAGTGGCTGCCCCAGATGCAGGACATGGGCTTGTGAGAAAGTCACAGGTACTCAGAGAGCGCCTTCATCATGGTAGAGGTGCTACAAATGTTCATAATATGTCATCAGTAAGAACCGTGAGGTACAGACCTTCAATTTTAATAAGGAACACAATTATTTTAAAATGCACCATTAAAAAAAAAGTAATACTAACATGCTGGGTTCTTACCCCTATTGTTCCAAAACTTTCTGGCTTTCTTCTCATCTTTTTCTTGCACAAGTGCGTCCATATCCATTTAATGAGGTACCACAGTGACTTGGGGCTTGGGATGACATTGAAGGGCGTAGGCAGAGTCCCTCCTTCTTCAAAGTAACTCATCCACAGCTTCGTTCGAGCAAATTTCCATTCTATATCTGCATGGTCCTGAACGGGAGGATATGACAACTGCTGACAGGTTTCTTAATTAATAAGGTGAACTGAACCTCACAGAGAGCCCGTAACCTGACTTCAAGTGGCTCTTGGAACATTAATTAAATTGCTTATAAAAACAAAACTGCGGGAGAAAACAAACAGAACCACTGACTGGTTCTGGAGTCTTCACATCACCTCTCATCCTTCTTCAGAGTAACAGATTTCTAAAGTAACTCCGTGTTAGAGAGACTGCAGTGATTAGCTACGACCTGAAGACGAATCTGCGTCTCCCACACCGCAGGTTCACATTAGCTCACTTTCATTAGATTCTGGCCAGAAATAAGACTATGTCTCCCCCCCAGGGCTGGTAGCCCAGCTCAGGAGAATGCTATCTACACAGATGCTCACGGCTTAGCCTTCAGTGTCGCCAGGATATGTTTCCATCATATCTGCCTGAAGGTGGCATAATTCTTGGCCACCTTCAGGCAGACATAAACTCAGAGAGAAATTCCCCTACAGTGGTTCTCAACCTTCCTAATGCCATGATGTATTTTCACAGTTACAAAGGGGTCGCGACCCACGGATTGAGAACCCCTGCATGTAGAAGGCTTCTCTGACGCAGCAGCGAACCTTGACATAACCTTGGTGAAGTGTCAGTAGACAGGAGTAAGGCTGGCGGTCGCCCACAGCCTGAGCCTGTCTCCCCCAGCCCTCTGAATGTATTACTCACTCCACTAATCTCCTAGAGGAAACTTTGGAACATCTGTGGCGATTAGATATAGGGCAGCCAGTCTCTTCTTAAATTAGCCATAAATCTGATGTGAGCAGAAAATCTGGGAAGTAGGAGGTGGTAGAAACTAGGCATACGTGCATTTTAGAATTCAGAATAGTTCATTATGACCAATTAATATTATAAACAAGAACTTGGATTTTAGAGGAGGACACAGCCTTAGACTGTGCTTCATTTCAATATTCCTAAATTGCTGTGTGGTGATGAGTGCTGTGTGGTGATAAGACGGACATGTCTACTCTGTACAATATAGATTTTAGTCCAGATACTGGACAGATTGTGCTTGGAACAAAAATCACCGTACCTGGAAAATGCGTGGCCTTCATTACTGCTGAGCAAATGTCCGATTGCATGGACTGCTCCGTAAATGGAAAGGCAGAAGCTGCGGTTTCCCTCCCCTTTCTTTCTCCTTCCCACTACTATTTTTTTCTAAACAGATGCATAGAATCTGGCTGATTGTGCTCCATTAGTGAAGAGACTGGTATATTGTTTGCTGCAGGCATGGAAAATGGGACTCAGTCGATTTAGCTCAAGGAAATAAAAAGACAGTAACTTAGAGAAAGCCGTGGCCTGTGAATACTCCTTCTCATTCTCTGATTCTCGGGGAGTCACAAATTATGTTCTTTCACTGCTGTCACTAATCAGCTGCTTCCTTTGTTCAGGGTTTGGGATTTTAAGAGGGTCTATAACATAGTCCACAGTGCTTAGCGTTCAGGAGATGAAAAGTTTAAGCCACCTTCCACTATTCACCTCGAACTCTTAGTCAACATTTGAAACTTGGTTTCAGCATCCTCTGTCCCGGGAAGTCTGCCCCAGCCCCCGGCAGGCTTCACCTGTGTTTTATCTCCAACCCACGTCAAGGTCCTGCACTTTCATAACATTCTCGAATTTCTTTTCTCAATATTGGATTTTTTTTGTCCTTACTGTATTACCTTTTTCTTGAGAGCAGAGACTTCTTTGTATCTCTAAATTCAGGCCTGTGCCTGGCATGTGCCAAGTGCATGGTGCATGTTTAATCCATGAACAAATGAGTGATTAGGAAGCAGGATTTAGTTATGACCTTCCTGATTGCTTCTGCCTTTCATTTGTTACATTTTCCTCCTTTTTCTCACTTTACCCCATGGTTCTGGGTTAGGGATCGCAGAAGGAAAAGCCTTCCGAGTAAATTCTGCTATTCTGGGAGAGGTGAACGTTCAATGCTTAGCATGCTCATGTCCAAGAGGCCTCGTGTGCAGAGCGTCGGGGACTACACTTGTCTGAGGTTCTCAGTGCCTGCTCTGGTTTTGCTCCTTTTAGAGCTGGGGCTCATTAAAAAGAGAAATTTGAAGATAATTCTCATCTCTGTAATGAAGTTACTCACCCCACACCCCACCAAGAAGCAATAAGAAAATGTCAAACTATTCTAAAATGATGTTCTGTTTTTGATGAAAGTAGGACCAATGTTTTACAGGATCCAAACTCTTAGCAGTATAATAATTAGCAGCTTTCTAATATTTTGGAAAAGTGTTGACTAGAGGAATACAGGATTTCTGAAACAATATAGAGAGACTATCATTAAAAATTTCAGATCGCAAGATGCTTACAAATATCTACAAGTCCAAATATTCACCTCCGAATGCTAGGACCTAGGTATGTCCGAGGAATTATTACGCATTGGGAATACTTCAGTCTGTAGCCATTAAATAAAACAATTTATTTTCATGTTTCATGCAGTTTTTTTTATCACTGACAAGCGTCTTATGAGAAAAATGTACCTCCATAAAGACAGTTTAAGTAAAATTCAGGGTGCTACTTGATGAAAAAAAAATACCAATAATAACACATCAGAGGTTTTAACCATAGATTCACAGATACAATTGTAGTTATTTGTGGAGAAAATGTGCCACCTATAATTATGCTTACAAAATGCTCCTTGTTTAAGGTGTAATTGTGAAAGACATAAGAAATACATTTCCTTCCCATATGAGTTTTGTTTTGTTGCTATAGCTACTTGTCATAGACATAAATCTCAAGTACGTGCATTCAACTGGATAAAGGGCTTTGTCTTTCCTGTTTGCTTCTGTACTTTTGGTTCCTAAACCAGTTCTTGGCAACAGATATGTGCTCAATAAGTATTTGTTGAATAAATAAATAAGTACATTAAGCTAAATTGTTTGGAGTCCAGAGTTTCAAATAAACACATATTATATATTCCTCTGCAGAATTCAGTATGACTTTAATATTGCTTTATCCAAGCTTTAAGAAACTGAAAATCCTGACTTTACCTTTCACCAGAATCCCTTCGGGGTTATCTTTTGAGTCTTGCCCGGCAGGCATGTGCTTACTCATATGAGAAGGGTAAACAGACAGACACAGAGGAGAGCCCAGCTGGCAGATGCCGCAGGGTGCTTATTTATCAGCCATCCTCACTGCTCACCACAGCCATTGACAGCCTGGCTAAGTAGAGTTAGTTTATTTTTTTAGTCGTGTAACTGGCAAAAATAGAGTAATATATAACCACATATGTGTAACACTGCTAAAAGATTTTAAATTAACCACTTAGGATTTTTCTCTGCCTCATGAACAGCCAAGTATAGGTCTTATTTCCTATGATAATAAGATGATGTATAACGAGGAACAGCATGTTCCCGGGGGTGGGGGGGGGGAGATTGAATTAAAGTTAGTCAACTTACAGCAATAAGTTGGTAAGAATTATTCATCATAGCTATTAACATGTTGAGTAGAACAACCAGTGAGATGACATTGTATGTCCCGAACATGGTGGCGCCAACAAACTCAGTAAACTCATGCTGAGCTTTGACATTGGTCACGTATAAATTGATGAGCCCAAATATTGACCAAAACAGAGACTGGAGTGTCTCAAATAACCTGGAAAAGAGATAGAATGACATTAATAGTTACATTAATAGAACCATTATATTACATAATACAACAAGGTATAACAATAGAACTTGGTACTATTTTAGATAGATAGGTATGATATATATGGTGTATATGATTAAGTTAAAAATTTCTATCAACATAAAAGTAATCTTTTAGGACACTTGCAGAATTAAACTTAAGAAAAGGAGGGAAAAAAGGGTGGCACCTGTGGCTCAAAGGAGTAGGGTGCCAGCCCCATATGCTGGAGGTGGCGGGTTCAAACCCAGCCCCAGCCAAAAAAAAAAGAGGGAAAGAAAATTGTTTTCATCAAACTAGTAAAAGTGATGTACTTAATTTTCCCAAGTGTACTTAATCTTACCCAAAGCTTTGAAAGATACAGTAAGTTACCTAGTGCAAGGTGGTACCAATGTAGCCCATGCCCTCTTTTTTCATGGCCACGAAAGTAAGAATGATTATTTCTCAAAAAAAAGCAAGAAAACAAAACAAGAATAATGTTTTGTGACACGGGGAAATTACATAAATTTCACATTTTTGTGTCCATATATAAAATGTTATTGAAACAAAACTATTTTCATCCACTTATGTATTGTTTATGGTTTATTTTGTACTGTAGTGGGAGAAGGAAGCAGTTGCAACAGAGACTCTACGTGTCACAAACCTAAAATATGTATTATCTGGTCTTTTTCATAGAAAGTTTGTTTATCCCTGTCCTAGGGTGCTGAGTGATGGATAGTAAATAATAGATAACAAACTTCGGCTTTACAAAAGCAGGTTCTTTTACTTGATTTTGCTTTGGTTGTGGGAGGGTGAAAAGCAATGTCATTGTTACAGATTTCTACATTTACACAAAAACTGCACATAGCGTGTCCCGTAAGATGGCAAAGGGGCTCAGGATGCTTAAACAATAAAATGTGTTTGGGGATTTTTTGTTTCTACTTTCGGTTTTTGTATTTCAAGGAACAGTTTATTGATCCGAGCCAATGAGTTAACTCTGGTAATTTTATTGTAAGTAAAGTTTCCTTGACTTACTCCAAAAAATGTAATAAGCTGAGGAGCATCCGAACCAAAGTGGAGATTTGTTTGTTTCAGTGGGACCATTATAATATATTAGTATAATGGAATGAGAATATGACAGAGCTTTTATACTCCTTGAGAAATGGTTAAAATATGACTATTTAGGGCGGTGCCTGTGGCTCAGTGAGTACGGCGCCAGCCCCATATGCCGAAGGTGGCGGGTTCAAACCCAGCCCTGGCCAAACTGCAACAAAAAAATAGCCGGGCGTTGTGGCGGGCACCTGTAGTCCCAGTTACTTGGGAGGCTGAGGCAAGAGAATCGCGTAAGCCCAAGAGTTAGAGGTTGCTGTGAGCCGTGTGACGCCACGGCACTCTACCGAGGGTGGTACAGTGAGACTCTGTCTCTACAAAAAAAAAAAAAAAATGACTATTTAAATTATATAATAAAAATAAAACACAACCTTCTCACCTTGGCGTGGTGACTAAGAAGGTGAGATTTGAGTCTGTCGGGAGAGTAGCATTGGATTGAAACTGTATTGTAGGACCAGGTCACTTACAGCTTCTGGTACCTTTCTACCCCAGTGACATTTCTCCCTGTATACCCTTTTATGGAGAGGTGATCCTTATGGAAATCTCTGGAGCTCCTCATCCATGGACTCCAAAAATTTAGGTCAATCACGGTCAAGTGACCCAAGGAGAGACAATTCACGTAAGGCCCATGGTCTATGGCATGGCCTATGAGGAAAATGATCACATTACCTTTCTAGGAAAGTTTACCTTAGAAATATGAAGATAATGAGGTAGTTGCCTAAAGGCACTGAGATAACGGGGGTTATTACACAGAATCAGGGTCATTAGAATTACAGGATGCCAAAGTTTGAGACAGCACCAACCAAGAAGCAGAGAATGGAGGATGAACAAGCCAGATGAGAAGTAAACTCTGAGGAGACAGAGGGAGTAACTGAATCATTTTAACGCTGATATGCAGAGCAACAACTCCCTGGCCAGCACTTTGCTGACTCCTAATCTTCCTGAAGCCAGGGCTTGCTCTGTGCTCTGCCCTAAGTAAGATCTACCTTTGCTCAGAGGATCAAATGGCTATCCTTCTGTGCTTGATTCTTATAACAAATTGCCTGTTACTTGAAATAAAGCATAAATTTCTGGTTTATATAATCAAAAGGATCTACTTAAAAATGCTTCACTTGGTGTTCAGGACTTATTTTCCCAAATGTAGGGCTTTTGGAAAAAATAAACAATTTCATATTTTAATTGAATAATTAATTTTAGGATACAAAATTTAATTCTTTATCTTTCCTAGAGCTGTTAAAGGATGGAACAATAGATTATCATAAAATTATCATCTGATCAACTTTAGTCAGACTGTGATTCTGCAACAGAATGCTGTCGGTTGTGTGAGGAGGTAATCAGGTGTTCCCTTTCTTTTTCTTTCTTTCTTTCTTTCTTTTTTTTTTGAGACAGAGGAGTCTCACTCTGTTGCCCAGCTTAGAGTTCTGAGGAGTCAGCCTAGCTCACAACAACCTCAAACTCCTGGGTTCAAGCGATCCTCCTGCCTCAGCTTTCCAAGTAGCTGGGACTACAGGTGCCCAGTTAATTTTTCTATTTTTAGTAGAGATGGGGGTCTTGATCTTGCTCAGGCTGGTCTTAGACTCCTGAGCTCAAGGGATCCTCCTGTCTCAGCTTCCCACAGTGATACGATACCAGGTGCAGTCCACCACACCCAGCCATATAAAACATGTATTTTAAAAGGACAATCCAGAGGTCAGGTCCCAACATTAGGGAGAGTTTAATGTAGTTCATTGGCCCTAGACAAAGGCTGCTAGAAACTATTCTTTGAAAAATTTCTCAAAGTAAATTTGGCCCATGGTCATGAGTTCTTTATTTTTAGTAACTTTAAGGACAACTTCTAAAGTTAATGATAGTGTTCTTTGGATTGAATGTGAAAAATTTATATTGTTTCTTCCAAAGAATGTGTATTCTCACTGTGAATATACAAACGTAATTTAGCTTGTTTCCCCTGACATGAATAGCAGTTTAGAGAAAGTTACAAGTTTAATACTGTAAGTTATATAATAAATTACATAAAATGTTACAACACAAATCCCATAACAGTTTCTTTTTCAAATAAAACCAGTAATGCAGAATAACTGGGTTGTTACAGTTGAATAGTACTTATTTGCTTCTGTCTAAAATAAGTACTACTAACTTTTAAACAACATTAGTAAACCCTTCAGCAAAATATTTATTGACATAGTAAAATTGAAAACGGGGAAAATTCAAAATAAAATGACATTTTGTGATTAACTATGCGCTTTAATCTTTCTTTCTTTTATTTTTCTTCTTTCAATGGAATCCATCAATGTTGGGATTTACCGAAGAGTTCCACTTAAATACATTTACATCTTAGATGTTAAGATCCTGGTATCAGCTATTTCTTTTAGTAGGTGTACTTTTAAAAATTCGATCTGGATTAACATTCAAAGCCATTGCTTTCAAAAATGTTTTGATCATTAGTGGTTCCCAAATCTATTGAGACCAACATTGCCATAGATTAAAGGTTCATCAGTTGTATTACACATCAGAAGCATTTATGTGACTAATATTTTCCTTATTCTGTGGTGAGATGAGTATTGAAAATTTCCCAAGATAATGCTATAACTTAATTAAAAGATAGCAAAAAATCTGGGCTGAAGACAAAACCCTGAGAGTTTTAAGACAAAACCCTGAGATTCTATCTTCCTAAAGATATTTTGTCAGTTGTATTTTGAATATATTTCTCAATAGCTACTTTATAAGATTCATGTGTTTCCCTCATTATTTTCTTATGACCAGAAAGATTGAACAAGTCAAAAAAGGTAATGTATTCTACAACTGAACATTTTTTTTGCAGGTTTTGGCCGGGGCCAGGTTTGAACATGCCACCTCTGGCATATGGGGCTGGCGCCCTACCCCTTTGAGCCACAGGCACCACCCTCTACAACTGAAATTTTCCTCTATCCCATGAGGTTAAGACACCAAGCAAGCAAAAATTAACACAAAACCCATCTGAGTGTTTTGTTTTTAGTTGATAACCAAAACAAATACAGTGTGACTACAGTTGGCCAGGTCCAGCCATTAGAAATACAGCTCCAACCAACACAGAAGGCTTTGCTTGATATGCATCACCAGCCACACCCCTCTGTCCTCGCAGGAGAACTCCCTCCCAAGGACTATGAGCTCAAATTGTACATAGAATACTTTCGATGGCTACACATTTGGTATCTTTTAGCCACCTGTAGTTCTAAGCTCCCTTCTGAGGAAAGGGATAGGAAGGAGTGTCCGTGGGGAAGGTGTGCGGGAGGGCTAGGAGACGGGACCCCTAGGCTGTGAGTGCTGCAAGTTCACAGTGAGTTAGGGGCCAAGAAAGGCATCCTGGAAAAGGTGTATCTGAGGTAGAATGTGGGAAAAAGAATAAAAATTTT
Organism: Nycticebus coucang; assembly: GCF_027406575.1. Taxonomy (NCBI): domain Eukaryota; kingdom Metazoa; phylum Chordata; class Mammalia; order Primates; family Lorisidae; genus Nycticebus; species Nycticebus coucang. Next base: position 92,728,955 of record NC_069794.1, on the reverse strand, counting down.
AACAAATGGGAGGACAGAAAAGGGCATTCTGGGATGAGGAAGACAATAACATATTTGGAGATTTATAACTCGTTAGGAAAAGCGGAACAGAAAAGTATTGCTGGGGAATTGGGAAAGTTGAAACCAGAATTAGAAAAGGAAGCAGGTGGCAGATCATTTAAGGACCTGGGACGTCAAGCCTAGGAACGGGGCTGTGTCTGATACTTTAAAGAGGAGAGCCTGTGATTTGGGTCTGGAGAGATTATCTAGAAAGCAGGATGGAAGATTCATGATGGAAAGTGAAGCCCAGTGGCAGGACTTGGAGTTAGGCCTGGGAAGTGAGAAAGGGGTGCCAGGGCCAAGGTAGAGAGAACAGGTAGAGGTGTTTATTGAGTGACTACATGTGGAAGTATGAAACTTATTCCTAGACATTTTAGGGAATCATACGTCAGGGCAGTTTTAGATGTAACCTTGTCGATTGCTTCAGAATCACATAGGTCAGAAGGGTTGAGTCTAGGGACCAGGGATCCTGGAGGGTAACACAGTCCCAGGTGCTAGTTCTAGTGTCTGGAAGTTCTCTTTGAAAGACTAACTAGGGGGTGAGAAAGATATGGCAGCAGACACATATGGGGTGGTCTTGCAAGCAGTTTGCCTCGGGGTACAGAGTATAAAGTAACAAGACAGAATGTGCAAAAGGATTCTCTCATGGAAATCCTGGAGAATAGTCAGCAGACTAAATAGCCAGGAATGTTGGAGACAGAATTTCCATTTGTGAAGGGGACAGCTAGCTGATATCTGACCAGTGTAAATCCCTAGTCCAAGTTACCTGGCCAAGTTAGCAAGTCAAAGATCCCAAATGGGGGGTGGGATGGGGATAAGTCTAGATATTAAAACTAGCATGTCATCCAAGACAACGCTAGTTATAGGATGTTCCTGCAAGAGGTGTCAAGGATCCCTCCTGCCCCAGGTCAGAGGAGAGCAGTGGGAATGGGTCAAAGCTGAGGGAGCTGCTCAGAGGGAGAACTTCTGCTCAGGAGTAGAAGGATGGAGAAAGAGCTGGCTGGGAACAAGGCATGAAATGACCACGGGAGGCCAGATGATTTTGTGTTTTCTTCATGATCCATCGTTTATATCAAATCTATTTCTGAAAGGAAATGAGGTTCATAAAAGGCTGAGATTAACATTTTATGTACAAATAAACAGATGCTGATGAATTAAAATGGAGTTTTAAATATTGGCATCAAAGACAAAAGCAGATGTGGAATGAAGCCAACAAAGCATTTTAGCTATCAGTGATTAAGTTCATGTGAGACTATTGATTTTCTCCCGGCTGATAAATGAAGACCCTCTCTTATATGATGGTCTACCAAGAAGGTCTGACTTTTAAATCATCTACAAAGTCATAGCATGTTCACATGTGGTGGTTGTGTAGAGGAAAATCACTGCTTCTTAATTCATCTGTTAATTAACCAGAATTTATCAGTGTGGGAAGGGAATGGGCACGGATACATAGAGAAATATTCTCTAAGAGCTGTGTGCTGCTGGCAGACCTGTGCTGTCTGCAAAGCCGATTATGAGAATTACTGGAGGCAAACAAAGAGCGCTGCCTATTTCTCATTTGGGTATGAGCAAAGAGTTTTATAAGCATAATCATAAAGGCTAGATTAATCCTGAGTTTCCACTGTGGGTTATTTTTAGATGCTTAAATTTTGGGTAAGGACCGAGACTTTAATGTGAAGAGACTTTAATACCTGGAAAGCACATGAAATACTAAAAAATACTTGGATTTTCTAATGCGATTGGTTTCACATTTGTTCACATTTAATGTCCTGTCAATAGCACATAGGTTACCTTTATTATTCCACATTTTAATAGCAGTATATAGAGTTTTCCTTTTAGTGAGGTCATTCAAAAGAAAAGATGATTTTACTAAAACTTAAAAGTAAGTGTACCAGGTATTTATTTTACATCAGAAAGATTCATTTCTATTCAAAGCCATGTGAATTCTGTTTCCTGCATTCAGCATAATTTTAGTTCCCCATTTTTCCCCCCAAACCTTCGTCGTGGATTTTTCAAGCTCACACACTATGTCTGCTCTAAACGCTGCAGGGCGTTGCCCGTGGGAACACCCATTCAACTCACGTGGAAAACGCGTTATTCTGCTTCTCACAGCGGATGCCTTTGCAGCTCAGGCCTTTTGTTTCTTCATAGTAGAAGTACAGTTGATTTAGGCCATTTGCAAATGCCAGCAACACGAGGCAATATATGAACAGAAACTTCAGAATGTCCAGGAGCATTCTTCCCAGAGATATTTGCAGAGGTCCCAGGTGAGAATTTGCGGTAAACAGTGAGATCAGACGGAGGGAACTGAAGATGTTTGCGATGGCAAACAGAGCCTCTGCCACCAGCGTGGGGTGCCACATGTCCCAAGATTCGCGTGGATTAAGAGCACTGTACTAGAGAACACAGGGAAACAAGTGAATCAAACACATGCACATCAACACGTCACGTTCAGACCCAGCTGGTTTTCGTGGGTCATCTAGCATAGTGGCCTATTGTGGAGAAGCCGGAGTCCTCCACGGTGATGGCAGCAACATTCATCTACACAAAAATGAAAGTTTATTTATAATTTATGAGCTTGAATCAAAGTGGCCTTCTGGTTCTGTCTTCGTCAACTGTAGTGTTTGTTAGTATGTTAATCACATCCGTCCTTTTATTTTCTGATGCACTTTAAGAAAAGAAAAAGGAAATGCTATACAGGGAAAAAGAAACCCCATCCTGTTTTACATTGGTTTGTTTGTTTTGTTTTGTTTTGTTTTGCAGTTTTTGGCTGGGGCAAGGCTTGAATCCACCACCTCCTGCATATGGGGCCAGCGCCCTACTCCTTTGAGCCACAGGTGCCGCCCCCGTTTTACATTGGGAAGAGATAGTAATATCATGATAACAAAGAAAACTATATTATAAAGAAAAACTACTACATTTTGAACAAAATAATCAATAACCTCCCTTATAATATTTGACACACTTGCCAATTATACGGAATACATGTAGCCTACAAATTACATATGAATGAATGGAAATAGTCCTTGGTTGCCATGGAAATGGTAATGGCCAATATGGGTGTAATCATCAGTGCTTTTCATCTGGTATATCCTAAATACAAATACAATCTAACTTAGAAATTGCCCTGAAAGTCACAGAGTTGCTAATTTTTTTTATTTAATATGTAAAAAATGTAGTATTTATCTGAACATTCTTTAATCAGACAAAATATGTGACTGCAGAAAAAAAATTTGCTATTTTAAACTCTGATCAACAATTATTTAAAAAGTAAGTCAATTAATTAAAACGCCAACTTTGAGTTGCCCTTTAATTGAACTTTACAATGAGCAAGAGGGAATTCATTTCTTGTACCATTCAAGTAAATTTGTGCCCTTTTTGAAAAGGGTCAAAAGTGCTCTTTACAATATAACAATATGAATATGCATAATTAAATTTGTATTAGAACTGAACAATGAATTGAATGATTTTTCCATACACAATAGTAAAATTATGGCTAGTCAACAGGATCTTTTTCCTAAGGATCAAATAAGGAAAAAAAGAAAGTTCTTCATGGTTCATTTTACCTCAAAGACCTTTACAAACGCGAATCCATTAATTTTCCTTGAAGCTAATAGATAGTATGTTTTAGTCACCCTGGAGAGAAGGTGCATCACAAGCTTCTGATCTTGCTCAACACTCACACTCTAGCTTGACTGACAGTTTAAAACAATCAAGTTTCAACTAGAAGAAAAGTATTTTCTATTTTTAAATCTTGATAAATGTTCTTGAACACTCCCACGCATAGCTTCCGCATAAAATAGCTAATTATTGAAGATGCTGGGGAAAATAAAGTTAAGGTATTTTTCTTATTCATTATAACAAAAAACGTTGGCGTACCAAACCCTCCTAATTCTCTCCAGTTAGACCTCCACGTGACCTTCCTTTTCCTTCAGAGATCAAGATTTCCTTCTCCTTCCTTTTCTCTCTTCTCTCAAGAAGACAGACTTCTGAGTAGAGAGCAGCACCCTCTATGTTTGTTTGTTTGTTTGTTTTTTTGGTTTTTGGCCGGGGCTAGGTTTGAACCCGGCACCTCTGGCATATGGGACCGGCACCCTACTCCTTGAGCCACAGGCGCAGCCCAGCACCCTCTATGTTGACAGCTAATTCTATTTTTGTTTTTTTAACCTCTATAACTTAGGACTATATTTCCAAGTGTACAAAAAATGAAACAAGGAGTATTTCTACGAATATAATCACTTTTTTGAACTTCTTACACCATTCAACACAATACTCTGCATATTGTGGGTGCTCAAGAAAGGTTTTCTTCTGTCCAGTATCCACAGCTCAATGCGGCAGACAGGCCTAACTAATTATGATGAAAGTGCTTCAAGAGATGAACACAAAGTGCTGTGAGCACAGAAGAGGAGTGATTAATTGTGTCTGGGGCTTGTACAGCTGGGAATGGATAGAGATTATATGTTGTCAAAGCTTTAAGAATCCTTCAGATCTATAGAAGACTCTGTGTCTTGCCCCAGGCTGCCTATCGAGGGCCGAAGGAGGCACAGTCCGTCATCTCACTGGAGCAGGTCCAGCTGTTTTGGACGCACTGTGCACAGACCCCTCCTTAGGGAATCATATCAGCTGGGACTCAAACATCATAAAAGGAAGGTTTTCAATTTTACAGAATCTACTCTGGTAAAATTATCCAGATCGGCTTCAGAGTCTCGCACTGCTGCTGAGTGTCAGGAAACAGTGCTACATGAATATGTCCACTTTATGGCAGGTCAAGACTTTCTGAGCAAACACTGCTGGCATCTGAGTGAAAGGCTGAATGAACGGCAAACAATCCCGGGAAATTAAAGATAGAGACCTCCTGAGAGGCATCTGCTCTGGAGCCATCTGCTCGCATTCTCAGAATAATAAGCCCAGACAACTTTGCATCCCCAGAGAGAGTTTATTTACTTTAGGAAGTTAAGGTCTTTCTCTTCTCTTCTCCAGGGGAAAGATGGGCAGCTGGTTCAGCTGCACCACCTTAAGTTGTGGGATTCCTGATTTCCGAATTTCTCTCCTGCGGTACAAACCCTGTCCATCTGGCTCTCACCACGCCTGCCTTCCCATAGGGAAATGGGGCCTGGGGAACCAAGGCTAAGATTGCTATGTAAGTAAATAATTTATCTGTTCTCTGATCCAAAGAAACCTCATTTCCTATCAGGGATAAATAGACATATAAACATTAAGTAATTATCTCTTGATTTCATTCTTTTACATTTTGCTTGTTAACATTTTTCTTTCTATCATTCTTGTACACATCTCCATAGGATTTTAAATATAGGCATAGTTTTACAAAGTGATTTTTAAAATTCTTACAAATTGTAATGGCTTTGAATTCCTCAATCATTAAAGATATTTCCATGCCTATCATCAGGAATTAAAATATTAATGTGAATTTTTGACATTTTCTTTGGCTCTATTTTTTAAAAACTATTTACAAAATCTGCACTTGTCTTCACGTGTTTGTGCGGCCTCTTCTCAGGGTCCTTTGTCGGTTCCTCTGTCTCAGCTGCCCCTGACGTCTTAGGTTTGCTTTCCGAGCCTTTCTCTTCTTATTCTGCTCCCTTTCTGTGCATGCTTCCTAGGATTTCAGCTGTCAATGACGCTTCCCGACTTTACTTCTCCAGCCCAGACAGCTCACCTTCTCTTGTCTGGTTGACCTTTCCCCTCTGATCTCTCACAGGCACCTCAATTTCAGAAACCAAAAGTGAAACCCTTCACCTTTTCATCCTCAATCTCTTTCTCATTTATGCCTTCGGATTATAGTGAATAACAAGAGATCACCCAAGTCAGATTTGAGGTTCATCCAAGAATCTTATCTTCTAAACTCCCAGCATTTAAGCAGAGTCTTATGTCCATGGCTTTCTTCATCAGTCTTCTCATTGTCTTAAAACAGCTCCTCTTCACTTCTCAGATATAGAAGTGAAGCTTCTAATTGGTCTCCCCTCTGTGAATCCTATCTCCTCAATCATCTATTTCCTCCAGAATTGCCTTTTAAAGGAGATGGTCAGACTATGTTACAGGTTGCTTGATATTCTTCAATGAGTGCATGCCCTGATGATGACCTCCCGATTCTTAGCCTGTCACTCTAAGCCTCTGGACTCTGCATTCTGACTCCCTTTGAAGAATTGCCTGCCTCTTGCCCCTGCCTTAGGCACCTAAGGCTCGCACTCAAACCTTCAGAATTCGTAATTCCCCAAATTAGCCACATATTCTTACTGAAATGCCCTTCCAGGAATATTGAGCCATTTGTCCAAAATTCATTTAAATTCTCATTATTTTGACTCTAGATCTGTTACTCATTCATCAAGCATATGTTGGGAGTTGTGCATTAAGCACTATCTATCTTTGGGGTTTTCAGTGGTGATCAAGGAACATGCCATTTGAGTTTACAATGTGCTGAGGAAGACAAACATTAACCAAGCAATACCATTCCTCCAATCCTTCCCTCGAGGAGCACCCTTGAATCCAGGTTCCCCCATTCAGGGCTGGACAGGATCCCCATTTTCTAGGCCTGAGCAAACAGACTTTTTCCCCTCCAAACAGCATTGTCTGAATACAAGTAGGACCGGAGAAATGCAGTTTGGCCCGTATTTCCTGAAGGCAGGCCCCTTCTGAAGTGGCTTTGCCTGGAGCTAGAGAGGTGGCTTTCATTTGTTAATGTGCTCAGTGGCCAATCCACACTGGGAAGATGTTTTCTGTCTGCCAGCTGCTGGCCCAGGGTGATTTTTACTCCCAAGACCTTCCTGTTCACAAGTGGTAGATGACTTCCTGGTCACAAGACCCAGTTAGGACTTCCCTTTTGGTTCTGGCTCTCTGCTTCCTCCTGCTATCTGTGTTCCCTTGTAACATGTCCTGTCCTGTCACTGACCTGTGTGGTTCCTAGTTCATTCTTTGAATCTCTGAGATCAAAGACCCTCTGCAGAAATTCGCCAACACTCTCACTGCAGGGTCTGCAGATGAGTGGACACAAGGATCCTGCCAACTAGAGCTGGTAGCTCCATATAGTAGAATAATCTTGGAGGGAAAAATCAAAAACTATCATAAACATGCCCTTCCCGGATCACGGGGTTCTGTTTTCCTCTTTCTCTTGAGAACTTTGTTTTCCAGTCCATACCTACCATTGTTTGGTTTGGCACCAAGCTTTGATTTCTAGTCAGATTTCCTTTTAAGAAAACTGTTTCTTTTGCATATGTACAGAATGGAATATATAGCCTTGTATATTAGTTGTTGGTTTTTCCTGCAGGGAGCTTGGTCTAATGTATTTTTAGGTGTTAACGAGTAACTGATTTATATGTCATCTATGATAGAAGCTCAAAACTCACTCTAGGGAGAAAGTTTAAAGACATACTCAAAGACGTGGTGGTTAGAGGAGATGGATTGTTTCTAGAAATTTGAGTACCTTGATGTAGTTTGGGACACAGAAGGTATAGGAATAATGAGATGTGTCTGAGAGGAAGTTGGAGCCAAGGAGAGACCTCAGAGTAAGTGTTGAGAGAGGAAAATGAATTCAATATAATACTGGATCATGAATTCCTTGAATTGAGGAAAATATATGCTCTTTCACATTCCTATTCCCTGTAGTCTCTGAGACATACCTGTGAAAGTTAAGCAACCATACTGAGTAAATGTATGTAAAGTAAAACTATTTGTCATCTGAGAATAAATACAAAATATGGTTAGGTTTTAATGTGTGTTTTACAAGGTGAAAATATTTCCTATTCTACAAATTTGTTAGATAATTAGTAGTGAGAGATCAAAAGACCAGGTATTTATACCAAGAAGGCCTCTTATTTTCTCCTTCTCTAGCTAATTCTAGATTGAACAACTAACATTCAAATCTCTACAAATTTCTCCATCATAAAATGAAGAAGTATTTTTGAAAATCCCCTACATTTGGGAATAGACTATGGCTACCTAGTTTATAAAATGGAAACAAAAATATTTGACCAGATACTTGGAGGGATCAATGAGATGTATAGTTAGAACTGTTTAGAATGGTGCTATGAAACAAAGCCATCACGACTGTTAAAACAAATGTCCTTATTCACAATAATTTTGACTTTTGAAAATATCATTTAAATTACACAGTGGAGAAGGTATAGAAATTGAATCATTTCCTATGCCAAGTGATTAAAGATGACTATACTAGAAGAGACAATTTCCACATAGAGCTAATGGAGCTAAGTTCACATTTTATGATTGTACTCCCAGGCATCAGCAAACTCTAGTTTAACTACTACTTCATACATAGTGCAAAGAAAAAATAATTGACAAACTTTTCTCCTGAGTGACAGAGTCAAATGTAGGGACCTGCCCAAATAGAACCAACCTGCCCCAGAAAGAGTGAATGTACCAGTCCCCACCCCTCCAACCCTTTAAATTCCCATCCATTTCAACCCACGTGCTGACTCCTTTCTCAGATTCAGTTCGCTTGCACCCGAGTGCAAATAAAGGCCACATTGCCCACACAGAACCTGGACTCTGATTTCCTTTTGTTTCAGAATAATCTTTATTTTAGGTCTTTTAACCTCTCATGTTGGTGCTAAGAACCAGGACGGGGAGAAACCCCCCGGGGCGGGGGGACGACTGAGATATAACCGGTCAGATCCAACTAGACAGACTCTTACTCCAATGTGACAAAAGGGAATGGGGGACCCCTTGGACCCCTGCCCAAAATTCATCGACTTAATGGTGGGGTGAGCATTTGTCTAGGACCTTTTTTAACTTCTCTTTCCTTTTCTAACTCCACTCTGTTTTCCCTCTCCTTCCATCGCAGGAAAGGTAAGTATCATTAGGGTTCAAAGCCCCTTTTTTTCTCTCAGACCTCTCCCATGTAAGTCAGAGACTAGGGTCATCCTCTACAGGTCCCACAAAATACTCTCAAGAATTTAGATATCTAACCCAATCATACAATCTAACCTGGCATGGTTTATATGTCACCCTCATGTTCACTGGAACTCTGGAGGACAGAGAGCAGGTCTGGACCCAGGCCCAGATTCATGCAGAAGATCTATGTGGGGTAGACCAGACCCTACTGGAGGGCTCTAGAACTGTTCCCTGAGAGAACCCCATTTGAATTACCAAACTGACACTCCTGGGGTCCACCTCCATAACCACATGGTCCAGTGTCTCCTAGAGGGACTAAAGAAAGCAGCCCATAGGGCTGTCAATTATGATAAAAATAATAACCCAGAAGCTGGATGCAAATCCTGCTCAGTTTTTAGCCCATCTTCAAATGAAGCTCTCCACTGATTATTAACATGCATTTTATCTCTCAGTCTGTGCCTAATATTCAGTAAAAACTCCAAAAGTCCCCCTAGGGCTTTTAGACCCCCCAGTGAGATCTCATTGACCTGGGTGTCATGGTCTTTAATAACTGAGAAGAGGCCCCTCAGCGGCAACACCACGTAGAGCTCCAGTTATTGGCTTCTGCCATTGGACAAAACCTGGCTACTACTCGAAACTCTTCAGGGCACTCCAGAAAAACCTCAAATCTCCCCCAGGACCATGTTTTAAGTGTAATAATCCAGGTCACTGGGCAAAGCAGTGCCCAAATCCAAACCCTTCCCCTAAACCATGTCCAGCCTGCAAAAGTCCTCACTGGAAGTCTGAATGCCCAGATCCTCCTCACTGGAAGTCTGAATGCCCAGATCCTTCTGTGGATCTGGTTTGCAGCCACTCCCAGGACCTAAAAACATTTCCTGATTATTTCAGCCTAGCTGCAGAAGACTGACAATCCCTGGAGAATCAGAATGCCCCTTGGACAATCACGAAATCTAAACTCTGGGTATTTTTGCTAGTGGAGGGTAAGCCAATCTCTTTTCTAATAGACATGGGAACAACCTTTTTCTATGCTGCCATCTTATAAAGGTCCCTAAAAAAAACAGAGATCTCTTGGGCGGCGCCTGTGGCTCAGCCAGTAAGGCGCCGGCCCCATATACCGAGGGTGGCGGGTTCAAACCCGGCCCCGGCCAAACTGCAACCAAAAAATAGCCGGGTGTTGTGGCGGGCGCCTGTAGTCTCAGCTACTCGGGAGGCTGAGGCAAGAGAATCGCTTAAGCCCAGGAGTTGGAGGTTGCTGTGAGCTGTGTGAGGCCACGGCACTCTACCGAGGGCCATAAAGTGAGACTCTGTCTCTACAAAAAAAAACAAAAACAGAGATCTCAGGGGTGGAAATTGATGGCGATTTACTGCACCCTCACACTACTCCACTGTTATGGTGTTCAAATCATGACCTCCTTAGTTATTTCCTATTTTAGGGCCACTAATTATGAACTTTCTCATTCTCAGTTTCGGACCCATAATCCTCTGCCTCATCTCCGAATTTATTGATCAGGCAGTCACAGAAAAAACAACCACTAATATTCTCACCCTACATGGATATCATCCAGTTCAGACTGAAGACTCAGGAATGTTCCTGTAAACACCACTCCCTTCCACCTCCCATTTTTCTTATAGGCAGATGATGCTGCCCCCCATGCTCCAGGAAGCAAAGACACCATGCCCATTACCCTCTGCCTCCTTATAATAGACGAAAAAGACCAGGATGATAGAGTCAAATGCCCAAATAGAACCATCCTGCCCAGGAAAAAGTGACCGTACCAATCCCTAGCCCTCCAAACCTTTAAATTCCCATCCACCTTAGCCCATGTGCATCAGCCCATAAAGGCCACATTGCCCACACAGAACCTGGACCCTGATTTCCTTTTGTTCGCATTTAGGAATAATTTTTTATTTTCGGTTCTTGACCTCTCATTAAAAACAGAAAACAAAAAACACAATCATGAGATATAAAATGCTCCTGAATAAAGAACTCAAGGAGTGCAGCATCTGTGGCTCAGTGGGTAAGGCGCCGGCCCCATATACCGAGGGTGGCAGGTTCGAACCCGGCCCCGGCCAAACTGCAACAAAAAATAGCCAGGTGTTGTGGTGGGCACCTGTAGTCCCAACTGCTCGGGAGGCTGGGGCAAGATAATTGCCTAAGCCCCAGAGCTGGAGGTTGCTGTGAGCTGTGATGCCACAACACTCTACTGAGAGTGATAGGGTGAGACTCTATCTCTAAAAAAAAAAAAACAAAAAAATCAAGGAAGCAGCACAAACCCTTGCATATGAGGAGAACAGTGAAATCATATATATTTTTGAACTCAGTCTTTCCATCTTATAATGCTGTTGCAATGCATATAAAAATTAAGAGCAACTACTATTTATATCAGGCTCTGTTCTCTGGCATTAAATGTTTATTGATTTAATCTTTACAAATTGTCTGAGGTTTCATTACTATTATTATTTTATAGAAGAGAAATTTGAGGCCTAGATTAAGTGACTTGTTCCAAATCACACAGGTAGCTGGTGCTACAAGCAGTAGTTACATCACATGCGGACTCAGAGTCCAAACTGAACCATGACCTCGGTTAGAAGGGTCATTTTCTGTGTGTGTTTAAAAACATCTCTCCCATAAGTGGATGGAATGAAAAAGAATGGATGCCATGGACTGAATTGTGGCCCCCCCCAAATTAATACATTGGAACCCCCCAGCATAGTGGTATTTGGAGAAGGTACCTTTGAGAGGTCATTAGGTTTAGATGAGCTCACAAGGGTGGAGCCTTCATGATGAGATCAGTGTCCTCAGAGGGATAGACACTTTTGCAAAGGGAGTTTGCAAAGCTCCCTTGCTGTCCCTGCCATGTGAAGACACGGGAGAAAGGGAGGGAGGAGCCCTCATGGGACACCCACCCTGCTGACACCTTGATGTCAGACTTCCAGCCTCCAGCAGCACAAGAAATACATCTCCTTTGTCTAAGCCAGCCAGGATAGGGTATTTTATTGTGAGCTATTTACAATTAAGCAAGGGCAACCCCCATGCCAGATATATTTTATTAAGATAAAAAGTTCTGCTTCTGAATAGAATGATTACAACAAAGTTTCCACTTTTACACAATGACACAGATTTTTGTTCAGTTCCATGAATTGTCCAAAAAGACCTGTGGCTGGATTTTGTCCCTGTTTTTGGCACCCTCAGCTGGGAAAGGTCTACTTATAACTGCTTGGTAAGCCTGCCTCAAGTACAACAGGTGACTCTCCTCTTTACCTGGGGGCTGTATTAGGATGATTTCAACCGCCTCACACCTCCTAGTTAAGCTATCTTGTGGATCTTACCTTCTAGCAGGGCTCCTCAAACGATGGCCAGTGGGCCACATGCAGTGGTGTGATTGTATTTGTTCCCCCCCCTTTTTTTTACTTCAAAATAAGATATGTGCAGTGTGCATAGGAATTTGTTCATAGTTTTTTTTTTAAACTATAGTCCAGCCTTCCAATGGTCTGAGGGACAGCGAACTGGCCCCCTGTTTAAAAAGTTTGAGGACCGAAGTTTTCTCTAGACCAATCTCCTATCAGCTTTTCCTGCGTCCACGGCTCTATTTCAGGCACTTATCATCATTTGAATCATGCTCTGCTTATAAGTCCTTAATGGATCCTCCCCATTCATGGGATAAAATCCAAATTCTATGGAAAGATATGGAAAATTTTTCCCCTCCCCTCCCTGTCTCCATTTCCAGGCTCATCCCTCACAGATATGCAGGCTTCTGAATGTGTGTCATTTCTCCTCAATGCTCATGCACGCTCACAAGTGTGAGAGTCCGGTCACTTTGTCTTTGGTATATTTCCATGCAGCTACAGTAAAGCTTAGTTCCTTCCTGAAGGCGACCATATCCCCTGTTGTAGACCTTGTCACATTGAAGGTCCTTGCTGATACGGATCTCTCTCATCCACCTGACTGAGCTACTTAACGCAGTGGCTACTTCTCAGTGTCTCGGTGCTCTCAGGAGCAAGATCGAAAGCTGATTTCTTAGTGGGCTCCAATAAATGCATTGATTGAATTAGCTGCTTGATCAGTCTAATAGCTGTTTGCCTTATTTATTACACTGGAGTCTATTTTATTTGCACACAAATAAAGCAACTTGTCTTAAAACAGTACTTTGCCAGTGGATAAAAAATAACATGAAAAAATTGAAGGCTAAAACAAAAATAAAGTAAGGGAGGATGAGTCAGTAAATCCGCCTGGCCTTAGAGAGCCCCAGAGTAAGTCCTCTTTTGATGATCTTCATCAGTTCACCAATCATAAAATCGAGGCCTACATGAAAACAACTTACCTCAAATCACACAGGTTAGACATAAGAAATGCAAGTGTGAATCTGGAACTCAAGCTCTATTTGAACTAAAATAAGCAAATGAAGAGACAGAGTGAGGATAGGATCAAGGTAACGCCCCGTAGACTAATAGTATAGGAGGAAGGAGTAGAAAACAGGAGTCAACATAAGAGAAGAAAAGCCAGTCACTCTGCAGAGGCACGTTAAATCCATCAGTTCATTCACTTCTCATGCCAGCAGCGGTGGTAGAAATCATATTTTCTTTATTTTATGGATGAGACAAAGAGAAGTGAAGGAACAGGTCCAAGCTCACCCAACTAGTAAGTCATGGGGGAAAGAATCGAGCCCAGAAAATGACAGTAAAGTGCAGGCATTAAACCCACATGGTACTTATGTGACTCAGGCACTCACATTGTACTCAAAGCAAATCACTCATAAAGAACATTTCATAATGTATATTCACAATCACAGCTGAATGCCTGTGACGGGGGTGTAATAAATTATTTGCTGAAGGTTTCGTGTTCCCTGGAACATCATAGTCTGCGGTGTTCTTGTGTACAACCCCATCTCCATTTCCCTTGAGCTTACCTCTAAACATAAAACTTCCCTGTAGTGTAAGGAACAATGGTTAGATTTTAATAGTACAATGTTTCATATGTGTTGAATTCACAACTTTTTAATTAAATTGAAATCCTGTATTTGAAGCCTTGAGGCCAAAAACTCACAGGTATCCGTTAACGTGTATATGTAAGTACCCACAGTACACCTGAGTCCTTAGAGACGAGAAAGCATTTGCATAAAAGTAAACACCACATTCATGCAATAAATACCAATGCTGCCTCTCTTAATTAAAATACTGTCCGCAATAATTCATAATGGAAGTTCCTTTGGACTCAAGCTCTCACTTCTTGGAGTTGCTGAATAAGATGATACAACACAACAGTCTCAAAGTGTCTTCCTCACATCAACTGCATCAATATCTCCTAGAAGTTTATTAGAAATATAAATTTGGGGCTTGCCCTAGACCCCTAATTTAAAATCTGGAGATGGTATGAAGGAATCTGTGTTTTAACAAGCCCTCTTCATCATTCCCAGGCACCTAGAAGTTAGAATAAAACTGTTATGTGGATATAATTTCACAATTGCATGACAACACATGCTTTTTAGTAGAAGGAGGTCTGAATAACTTTATAGATGTAACTAAAGATCATTATAGAGGAAAGGGGATTGAAGAGCCATCCCTTGAATAACATGCTGTCCACCTCCTATGTGCAGGCATCATGTCCTTCAGTGAAGATAGTGCCTTCTGCTGTCTTAAACTCTTGAAGATTATCAGCTTCAATGCATACAGATAAAATTATCAGATTATGTTTTCATTCTTAAAACATAGGTTGCTTTTCATAAAATTGGTAAAAATTGCTTTTGCCTAGTATTTTTGTGAGCATTGGCAACATTTTAATTGAGCAAATACTGGAAACTATGGTCTTTTCAAATTTGGGCAATTTTGATCATGTCATAACTGAACATTGCCCATCGAGACTCAGGCTACTATTTTAAGAACTAGACTAAATGAACCCGAGTTCATTTAAATATTTGCATTTTCTAGTTCAGATCATTAAACTACATGCATAATTATGTAACACCTGATTAGACATTTTTTTTTTTTTTGAGACAGAGTCTCATTATGTCGCCCTTGGTAGAGTGCTGTGGTGTCACAGCTCACAGCAACCTCAAATTCTTGGGCTTAAGTGATTCTCTTGCCTTAGCTTCCCTAGTAACTGGGACCACAGGTATCCGCCACAATGTCCAGCTATTTTTTGTTGCAGTTGTCATTTTTATTTAGGTGACCTGGGCCGGATTCAAACCCACCACTCTCTGTGTATCTGGCCAGCACCCTACTAATTGAGCTACGAGCACAGAGGCTCTGATTAGACATTCTTGGTTTTTGCTAATCACTAATCATTGTGAAAAAAAATTTTTTTTTTTTTTAAGAAAGATGAAAGGAAAGTGAGAAAAGGAAAAACAGGAAGGAGAGTAGCTAATCCTTTGGTTTAAAAAAATCACCCAAGGTATCAAATAATACCAATTGTCATAGAAGAACAAAATGTTTTATGTAAATTATGTGGTTGGGGATAAGATTGATGTTGTACAATATCTGGGGGAGTAATAGGAGTGTGAGATTTCAGGCACTGTCATATTGAATGGGACAAGGAGACAGAAATTATATTCTGCTCCAATTATATCAAACTGTATTAGTTCAAACTGAAATAATAATTTCAGTGCTTTGAAAGAGTAATATTTTGATCTGTCTATGAAATTTTACCTATTAGATATAACTGATGAAAATAGATTTTGGTTGCCCAAATTTAAACAGTGTTTGAGGTGGAATATCATTAGAAATGGAAAGGATTAGAAACTAGAGCAGTTAATGTGAATAATTTTGTTATAGTGATCTATTTAAATGTAAGAAAATTGGATGATGACTTCTAAACATTTTTTAAAACTTGTTTTGTGATTATGAAGTATGTATTATCTGTGTATTTTATTCCTATATGTATATCAACAAAATCAAAAGCTGATGAGTTTCACATACAGATAAAGTCCTAGGTAACTTAATTAGAAAAAGTAATAGCCTTTGAAGGTATATATCATTAATAATCAGAACAGATGCTTCACCAACAGCGTAAATAACAGTTACCTTTACAAATGCAACAATTTTCAAGGATATTGTTGCTAGGTACAAGGAGTTCATCACGAAATCCATTAGATTCCACCAGTCATGGATGTAATCTTGAAGTCCGCCATCCCACATCTGTTTAATTTCTCCCCATATAAAACCTGAAATTATAGAAAGATTCAATGTGAGTGTGATTTTCAATCAAATCACTAAAAAAAGGGAAACATCCAGTTTAGCCATTATAGATCTTGATGCCCGAGAGATCGTACAGGTACACTGGATACAAATGTATTTTTTATTTATTTATTTATTTTTACAAATGTATTTTTGATAGGCAATCATACTGAGTCACAGCCACATGCTACGACTCGCAGGACACTAAGCTAATTCTAAATGATCCTCTGAAGGCAGCCTCACTTTCTTATATTCATTTAACAAATTCATAAGAATGTGCAATTTTTGAGTTAAACTATAATTCCTCTAGAGGTATATAGTTCTCTCACAGAAGATACATTTTCTTGTAAGCAAGTGACTTGAGATATATTTTTATTCCAAGTCAAACTGACTCCTATATTTATGAGAAACAATGTTTCTAGACAACATAACTGGCTTCAGACAGTTAATGGGATTACTCTGTTGCACTTCTTTGGGAAGTTGGTACCTTCAGAGACCTAATTTCAGTTTTGGGGAAAGGATGGTTATAACAATCATGATAATTCACTAACTGACCTTATGTAATCACTTCAAAGCTATATATCCAGAGAACATTTAAATACTTTCCTTTATTATGGTCACATTTTAAATAAAAAATGCTTTATTTTTAAATTCTGCAAAGTGCTTATAAAATGTCAGTGTAGATCACTATTTTATTTCTACAAATCTTATTAAAGTTTTATAATTGTGTTTCTAGAGCTTGATGATGAAAAAAAGATACCTAAGTATCCACCATCAGGAAATATGAAGATGATAAATACGTATTATAAATATATGAATACAAGCAAGCGATGAGACTTCTTTAAGATAATAACCACTTTTTTTTTTTTTTGTAGAGACAGAGTCTCACTGTACCGCCCTCAGTAGAGTGCCGTGGCGTCACATGGCTCACAGCAACCTCTAACTCTTGGGTTTACGTGATTCTCTTGCCTCAGCCTCCCGAGCAGCTGGGACTACAGGCGCCCGCCACAACGCCCGGCTATTTTTTGGATGCAGTTTGGCTGGGGCTGGGTTTGAACCCGCCACCCTCGGCATATGGGGCCGGCGCCCTACTCACTGAGCCACAGGCGCCGCCCCATAGCCACTTATTTTTAAATATGTAGAATTGTTGAAGCTGAGATTTTTGAAACGATATGTCTGGTTTAGCAGAGAAATGATATCCTTTCAAAATATGTTGATTGGGTTTCCTTAAGAAAATCTGAACTACTGTAATAGCAATGCTGGGTAGCAAGACATACTTTCAGATTTTTCCCTTTCAGACACACAGAATCCATGTAACAGTAAGTAGTAAATATGTTACATAGTACACTTTCTTAACAAGGAATGACCGCCATCAGGCCTTACTAGGAAAATAAAAGAATAATGGCATTTACTACCTGTTTTATTACTGATAAGCAACAACAACCTCAAATCGTAGATTATGTGACATTAAGCAAAAAATAAAAACCATTATAATTTTACCAAAAGAAATGTCAAAAAATGGGAAGAAGTTAAATGAATGTGGCATAGGTCCCAAAGAGTATACTTAATGATTCTGACTCATACTTTCGAAACAAAAAGCATCTACATACAGTTTCTGTGAATATTTCTCATACTAGAAAGCTCCCATGGCCCTGCCTTGTCAACGACAAAGATTCAGATGAACTAGAAGTTCCATCTGCTAAAGTGCACCTGCTGACCAGCCCTGCTGACCAGCCCTGCTGCGGCCCTGCTGACCAGCCCTGCTGCGGCCCCGGGAGCCTAGAGCCATCCAGGAACGTGGTCATCGCTCCTGCGCCTTCATTCACACAACAATGATTTTTTTTAAAACAAATACTTTATACGGTCTGCTACAGAAAAAAAAAATCCTAAATATACTGTCTTTTATAGAGAGGTAACCTCATTTTTAAAACGTGAAAATGTAAAGGGTCTGTACTTTCATAGTCACTTGCTATGCTCTTAAAATCTCTACGAGAGAAGCAAATACTTTTTAACCTATATTAAGGAGAGAGTTAAGGATATCTTTGAAGATTGACTTCTTCAGATTGCCTTTCGTTCTTTGACCTTGGCAGAGTGTACAGTAGATTTTCATGATCGTTGTGTATTATTTTGTCACTGAAAAGTATCTTTTGTGTTCTCAAATATGCTCATTTTATAGTTGTGACTTTATCATGGACTTTAAGAGGTAGAAATAAAAAATGAAAAAATTCAAGTGAAAACCTTTTTATCTAGTAATGCTGATATATTAGAATTAGAATATTTTGGGTTTGTGTTTATTTTTTAATGAATTCATGTTTACTTGGGTATGGGAAATTATGCTCTGTAGGTGTAGTAGTAGCAAATACAGATGAAGTAAAAGTAAGTGAAAATGATGGGGGAATATAGTTGTGGAATAGCCAGATGAAACAATAGTCACCGTCTAATTTAGGCCTTTATTTTGCAGATGAGAAAATAGGCCTAAAGAGGCGGCATGTTTTGCCTAAGATACATAGAGTATAAGGCCTGAAATAGCGTTCAGCATCAGACGACTCCCAGGAATCTGTCAAATCCACACTGCTTATTGGTCAATATATTCTAGTATTAATAAAGAAAAATGTTATTTAAAAAAAAAGATAATAATAACCTGGAATGCGAAATGTGTAACATAGAGTTGAACATCTGCTGAGGGTGTAAAAATCTGGAGAAAGTATTTCCCCTATCCTAAAAAGCAAGGAAAGGTCTTATTTTGGTACATTCATCAGAAAGATGAGAAACCAGGGAATCTAAATTTTATAAGCATGTTCCTTAGCTCAGAGTTCCTGCGGCAGAGTACAGAAGGAAGAGACGCTGGCATCATACAGGTGAGTAAGAAGAATTCAGCAAAAATTTGTAATCAAACTTCCAAAGGCCGAGTGTGAGCTAGCATGAACAGAGCCCTGGGAGCCACAGACCTGAGGAGGACTTCTACTCTCTTTCAGGCCCTTCTCCATGGACTCCACCAATGCTCACGCGAAAGACAGCAGCTCTGTGGGAAAGGCATGAAGTGCCTCCTCCCAAGAAGCAGAACACTTTAGCCCCATGGAAGACTCCGGAAACAGTTCTGGGGTCGGGATTCCACCAATTCCATCAGTGGTTTCTTACTGCCAGGGGAAGCGGGGCAGAACACTCTCCCTGGTACGTAACCTGCAGAGTTTGACTTCCAGGGAAAAAAAGGCTGTTGGTCACTGAGAAAGCTCCCTGCCCATCACCCAGGCAGAGGCTGGACCAGGACAACAGGGAAGCTTTCCGCCCTTCATCACCAGGCTAACAAACACCAGGTCATGTGTGGGAGCTGACAACCCTGGAGGGGCCTCTGAGGCACAGGTGTCTACAGGAGGTCAGGACCTGCCGGTGGAGCAGGACCACAGAGGACAGTCCTCCCTCCCTGCACCAAAACTGACTCCAGCAAAAGCAGAACCTAAACCCAGCTCAACTCCTGACCACAGCTCCTCTAATCCCTGCACTAATCTAAAGGAGAAGGGGTATGCATTACACGTTATCAGGCGCACATGTTTTGTATTTCTCTTGCTAATCTTCTGGATAGGTAGCATACACAACCTTGCAAAACATACACACACACACACACACACACACACACACACACACACGCATGCACACCCCACAACATAAGGTTTCATATTCAAATTGCAAAAAAAAAAAAAAAAAAAAAGAAGGTGAAGGACTGAATGCAGACAAGGGAAAAAAAAAAAGACATTTTGCATATGAACACTGACAGCAAACTTCTGGACTAAAACTAAAGACACAATGAAGTAAAATTTTTTCCATGCAGAAAGGAAGAAAAGTCAACCCAAACCCAGACACAGCATAATAGCATTAATAAATGAAGATTTACTGAAGACTCTTTTTCAGGCACACAAAATCTGGGATGATTTATTACTGTCAGGTCCGTGCTACAAGAAATCCTAAAGGGATTTTTTTTAGCATAAAACATATGATACTAGAAAGAAACTTAGATTTATAAAAATAAACGAAGATCTATGACCATAATAGTTAAAATACAAATAACCACCAAAGTGGCTCAAACTTGTAATCCCAGCACTTTGGGAGGGCAAGGCAGGAAACTCTCTTGAGGCCAGGACTTCACAACCAGCCGAGGTGACACAGTGAGATTTTTGTCTCTACGAAAAATAAAGAAAAAGTAAATATACCTTTGAAAGTATACTTACTTTTATTTTAAATAAGTATATTTATTTTTATTTAAAATTTCTCTAACAAATAATAGACTGCCTAAATAAAAATGGTAGAGATGTATTGTGGTTTGTAACATATGTAAAATTAAAATGTATGACAACTTTAGCACAACACAAAAAGGCAGAAGATGCACTCTGTGGCGAGGTCCTTATGCGGTACCTAAACCAGAACAGCTTTTTGAAGTTAGAGCACGATAATTTAAAGATTTACATTATAAATTCTAATGTACCCCCTTAAAATATTTTTAAATGTATAAGTAGAGAGCTATAAAAGTAAATAAATATAGTGTTATACAAATATTTAGTTAGTCTGATGACAGGCAGCCAGGAAAGGAAACGGGCCCCGAAGAACAGATGGAGCAGAAAGAGAAAACAGCAGTCAAGGGGCAGGTTTTTCAATTCACCAATATCTACAATTATACTGAATGAAATATATGGTCTAAACACTAATAAAAAGACAGACATGGTCATATAGGAAAAAAATGCAGGGCACAGTTATACTGTAATTCATCCATGGGTTAGATGTAAAGAAGTAATAAAACATCACAAAGCACTGATTAAAAGAAGGTTCAAGGGTCTCTGTAAATATTATATAAAGTAAGATATGTCAGAAGAAGCAGTGTCAGTAGGTGGGTAGAGGGCTGAAACATAAAAATAAAAAGGTCCATTCACGGAGAAGACAGAAAAATGTTAGATGTACATACAGTCAACAAAAAACCTCATAAGATGCCATAATTATTAAAATTAAAATGAGAAAATAGAGAAAAGTACACTTATGATTGGAGTCTCATCATCCTTCTCTCTGTAACCAATAAAATGAGTGGACGGAAATTGAGCAATGGCATAGAATCCCTAGACAATACTGTTAACTACGCGACACAGCAGAATTCACATTTCTTTCAAGTACCCATGAAATGATCACTGAGATAGAGACTATTAAGGGATATAAAGTAAACCTCAACACATTTACACAAGTTAGAACCGTACAAAGTGCATTTTATGTCCACAGCAGGAAAAACAACAACAGCAGCAACAAATCAAGAACGGAATGTATTTGGAAAACCCCTGAATATTAAAAAAAAAAAAAAAAATGGAACAACCTACTTCTAATAACTCTTGGTTCACATAAGAATTTATAAGAATAGTTGAAAAATATTTTGCAAAGATTGAAAATGAATATACAACCAAACATTCTTGGAGATGCTGCTACAGCAGTGCTTAGAGGACAATCTATAGCTCTAAACGCTTCATTAAAAAGAATAAGGGGCACGAATCAGTGATCTAACCTTTAATGATGACACTATAAAAAGAAGAGAAACTTTAACCTGGAACAAGCTGAAAGAAGAAAATAACAAATATAAAAACAGAAATCAATGACATTTGAAACATACAACTTAAAAAAAAATCATGACAACAAAATCTAGTTCTTGAAATGGTCAATAAAATCGACAAACCAGAATAATGAAGAAAAAAGGTGATATAAATGATCACTATAAGAAATTAAAGAAAAAAGATCAACACAGATCTTCACAACATTGTAAAGATAACAAGTAACTACATAAATTCTATAACTTAAATGAAAAATTTCCCTGAGATATAAACCTTCAAAGTTACTCAGGAGGACATAAAGTATAAAGCTCTCTGATATTTATTAAAGCAAATAAATATATAGTTAATAACATTCCAACAGCAGCAGAAAATCGAGTTCAATTGGCTTCTTGATGAGTTCTATCAAACATTTGATGAAGAAATAATATTGGTGCTAATCAAACACTTCCAAAAATATAATAGGTAAAAACATTTAAGAGGCAAGTATTACTCCAATAGTTTATCAGAAAAAAATGTTTCAAAGAAAACTACACACTGATAGCTATCATAAAGACGCCAAAAAAAAATTCTAAACAAAATATTAGTGAATTAAATATGCACTAACATACATCAATGATATTTGTATCATTGTAATATGTAACAATGATAATAAATCATGGCTAAGTGTGAGGAAATGCAAGGTTGTTTCAAAACTTAAGAATCAATCAATTTAATTTACAAGTAGGTTGTTTAACTTTTTTTTTTTTTGCCCCCCCCCCCCCGGTTGTTTTAACTTTTAAAAATAGTCAGGGGTTTCCCAGATACATTCCATTCTTGATTTATTGCTGCTGTTGTTGTTTTTCCTGCTGTGGACATAAAATGCACTTTGTACAGTTCTAACGTGTGTAAATGTGTTGAGGTTTATTTTATATCTCTTAACAGTCTCTAACTCTATAGCCCATCAATAGATTGTTGACAAAATATGATCCTTTTAACAAATGCAGTGTCAGCATTTAGCAAAATTTAACATCCATTCATGACAGAAACTTTCTGCAAATTATAAATAAAAGGGAAATTTCTCAATTTAATAAAGGATATAAATGTTATAAAACTCTATAACTACCATCACGTTAACATATTTTATAAAGGGCCAGAGAAGAAATAATTTAGATTTTGCAATTAATAAATGGATATGAAAAGTTCCAGTACAACTATTTAGCCAACTGGCAAAAGTCCAGATGTGGGGCCCTTGGTGTGCTGACTCCCATGGTGGTGGTTATATAACTGTATTTGTTTGTTAATTTTTTATATCTCCGTGCTGCTCCAAAAAACGTAATGCTTAATTTGCTTAGTTTGAATGCAGCAAAAATTATAGATTGATGCTGATGAAAGAAAATAGAATAAATAAATAAAACCAGCATTATATATATGTATTTTATATATATATACTTTATATATACTTTTTTCATTTTGAGACAGAGTCTCACTCTGTGCCCTGAGTACAGTGCCATCATAGCTCACAGCAACCTCAAACTCTTTGACTTAAGTGATTCTCTTGCCTCAGGCTCCCCAGTAGCTGGTACCCATACAACACCCTGCTAGGTTTTCTATTTTTAGTAAAGACCGGGTCTTGCTCTTGCTTAATTTGATCTCAAACTCCTGAGCTCAGTAGATCTACCAGTCGCAGCCTCCCAGAGTGCTGGGTAAGCATGAGCTGCGGCACCCGCCAAAACAGTAAATATCATCGTAACATTGATTATAACTAATATATGACTCATAAAACATTTTTTCATTCTCCACATGTTTGAAAAACAGTATAGCAACATTTTGGCAGAAATAGATGAGTAGTTGGTAGACATGATTTTCTATCATTAATTAGTGGAAACGATTAATAGCTATTTAAAAGTATTGACGAAGCTTTATTTGTAAATTGTAAGTTACATTTAAATTAATAACCCAGATGAGAACTAATTTCGGGTGAATTACTTACAGTGTTTATCTTAAAAGTCTGCTGGAGATTGCTGCTCTATTCTATTTTTGGGGTTCCTATCCTAGCTTTCTCTTTTAGGCTTCTTGCATAAATAAATCTCTCTCGGAAGTTCAGATAGGATTGGGGCATAACTAAGGAGGTGATAATATTACCACCTCCCTATTGAAGAAAAGAGTATACAGCAACCGAATAAAATATCATGCATGAGTTGATGGGGAGCTTAAAACTTATTTTATATATGGAAATAGTTCCCTCTCCCACGCCCAAGGTGCCTTTCCTACTAAGGCAGCTACAGTCACATAATCCGGAAAGCACAGAGGCTATAAGAAAACTAAGACAGAGGCAGTTTGAACCAAAGAGGCACAGCGTTAACCAATACTATGCTGCTAGTTAAAGGAAAAACCATGACTGGCTCAGAATCTCCTAAATGTAGTATGGTTAGAAAATATTTTCTTACAGCTTATCTGTTTTGCCTCACTTGAAACAGCCAATTCCTAGAGATTAGAAAATATGTGCATGTAATAATTGATTGGACAAATGCATTTCAAGTTAATTTTTAGCAGAAGGCACAGTGTTAAGAACTAGGACATGCTAAGTGAGTGAGGTGCTGACTCCACTCAACTTGCACTTGGGTTTGTGTCTTAGCCCAGTAGTCCCAGCCCTCTAGATTTCGGTTTTCTCACTGCAAAAAAGAGAAGGGCTTCTAAGAAGTATGATATTAATAAATTCCCAGGCATTGCTTCTTCCTGTTCCAATTATCAAAGTTTTCCTACAATGAATCATCATAGTAGTTGCCACTAGAGATGAAAAAGCGTCTTGTACCAGGAGACACAGACTTGCTCTGGTCTGCCCAGAAGGCAGAGCTGGATCTTTGAAATGAAAAGCTTAGAAAGACAGTTTCCAGCATAAAGGAGAGTTCTCTGGCAATTAGAGTTACCGTAAAACTGGTGTGGATTATCCAGTGAGCTATAGATTCCAATCCAGAGCCTCCCTTCTGTCAATATACTCCAGAGAAATTACAGCCATGAATGTAAACTTGGCCTATGTGATCTCTACAATTCATTCCAACTGGATGAATTTGTGATTCCGTTGTTTTCATATTTGTTATAAAGTAAAATCTATTTTAGAGGACCCGGTAACCAACCAGAGCATTTATGTTTTATTACCCATCACAGATAGATTGCATTATCTCCTTGCCTGCTTCTACTAAACTAGAAAGGCAAATGTGGTTAACAGTCGCCAAAACAGCTAACTTCAAACTCTTTGTGGGCAGTTATGCCGAGCAAGACAGACACAGGGCTGAGGGCCTCAGGAGGCAGGGTGAGGGCCACTGGACAGCACGCGTGAGATGCCAAATGCACTCAGTATGGGCAGCATTTAACTTGAGAGCTCTTTAATATCAGAACAGACTTTGCTCTGCTCTTTGTACTAGATGGGATGAAGGAGATGAGAGGTCAGCGGGAGGTTTAGACAAGAAGAACTCCAAGACGTCCCGGGAAGACTAACAATAAAAACTCACAATCCTGATCCGCTGCTAATCCTTTGGAGGGCGAGGGGAAGACATTCAATCCGATTTCTTGACCACTTCTCATCTTTGAAGGGCACAATTGTTTGGGATAAAACAAAGATCCTGGCAAAAGGAGGAGCTCATGCCGTCTTTTTTTTTTTTTAGCCTGAGCTGTAGATAAAGCTGCAAATAAAGTTCCCTGCGAGGAATGGGTGGAGATCTTTTTGTGTTTTTGTTTTTTAAGCTCTAGATTGAAGTGCCACTTCATCTAGCTCTGGTCACCACGTACCTGTTTGTCAGTGAACTGCCAAGTTTCATGTATTCTGGCAACATTCACTGAATCTTTGAAGAAACAGGACTATAGGAAAACCAGAGGGCGCTATTAACTACATGCAAAATGCATCCAGATAGTAAACCGCTCCCGTGAGCCCAAAGAGAACAAAGCTTAAGGGAGCTCCTGTCACAAAATGTTTGTCCTTTTCCCACAAGGGGAACATTTCAAAATTGCTTTTTGCTGTTTATAAACAAATGACATGATTTCTCAGAGTCCTGGTGGAGGCCTAATTACAGGCGTGGCTGTCAGGACTGTGGGGACCAAGGAAGGAAAGATCACAGTGCAGATGAGTCAGACAATTTCCTTTTAAAAATATTTGTGGATGCTTGGGAATTTTTCCCATTTTTTTCTACCTTTCCCGTAACTATTTTCACTCACGGCTGTTCGAGTGTTCTGTGGTGTCCTACCCTGAGAAGCTGTGAGGATGAGACGGAGGAGCCAGCACTCAGAGGCCGCGTGGAACGGCCCTGCAAACACGTAACTCTGCACACAGATCTTGTCTCACCCTTTGTGGCTGTCCACAATTGCACAAACCATAAACAACAACCCCCAGCAGACAGCGAGTCCCTTTGTCACCTGTGGTGACCTCTAGGGTCTTTTATTTAAGCCCAAATGCTGTCGGGGATCTGGCCTGTTCATAGAGTCTGTTCATAGAGCACAGAGCTCTGTGCTAAGGCACCAGATCAAAGATAAAAAGAACACAGTGAATTCTTCCCTGGTGGAGTTTTGTTTTGTTTAGTTGGTCTTCACATCAGGGAATAAAAACGTAGTTGTAGTCTCTAGTTAAGATTCTGCTTCTGTTACAACAGACATTTATTTATTTATTTGAGAGAGTCTCACTCTGTCACCCCGGGTCAAGTGTCTGGCATTGTCAGAGCTCACAGCAACCTCAAACTCTTGGGCTCAAGCTATCCTCCTTTCTCAGCCTCCTGAGTAGCTGGGCCTACAGATGTTTGCCACAATGACCGGCTAATTTTTCTATCTTTAGTAGAGAGGGGTCTCACTCTTGCTCAGGCTGGTCTGGAACTCCTGAGTATTTTTTTTCCTCACAGATAAACAGGAAAAATGAGGAGCATACGTTATACTGCCATGATTATCTGATTTCCTTAAAAATTAAAGTAGTCATTTTAAATTAATAAATGGACATTTTGCAGCTGCGTTGGTCTACACGAGCCTGCAGTTTGTTTGCTGAGATTATTTGGGCACAAAGCCTGGGATGAATGGGGAAAGCTATAGGCTTGTGTTTTTCATAATTGCAAGGATATTTGTGGGGGGGGATGCCTGACAGATGGGTAATTCAAGGGTGAGGCTGAAAGTATTGAGTACCTAAAGTCATAGGATCACTTCAGATAAAAGATGAAGAAATAGTCACAAGAAAGGAAGACTATATATACACAGATTTGTTTGTCTTTAGCTAGATGAGGATGTGATCATCGTTTCTAATTTTACATCTCTAATGTAGCAGGTCTTGTTGAAATGTTCAGACTTGTTAATATCAACCTTTTAAAATATAAAAATATAAAATAAATCATGGAAATGAGAGACCAATATGGTTAAATAAAAATTGCTAAATAAGTATGTGTCATAGGCAAGATGTATAATCTGGGTATTATGAGAGCTGCTTACTTTATGCCTAGGCATTCAATAGAGGATATTTTTAACAGAGCCTAGATATCCTCCCGTGATACTTCTTTCCCTCAGCTCACCCTTCTCATCGTCAGGCTCGGGGTGCACGGATTCACATCCTGTTTAATGGTGGCGTATTCTGGGGCCTGCTCACAACGCCGAGTCACTGGAGCAGCCATTTTGTTTGCTTGTGGGAACAAAGCATTTCCTACTTTATTAATAGATTAGCTTTCACTAAAGTTCTACTTATTTTATGAAACACATCATCGGTTCCATGATTTTTTGCTAAGTTGATTATATAAATCTACGTCTGGAATTTTCTATACAGGTACATCTTTCTGCCCAAGAGGATTAAATGATAACATGAGTTTGTTGCAAATGAGTTACAATGGCCTCTGAGGAAACATTCAAACTGGGTTTTGGGCAGGCAGGAGCTCTGGCATCCGAAGGTTTTATTTTTTTCTTCCCTATTATACTCCATATTATGTCCAGAAACAAATGGCATGTTTTGGAGATAAGACTACTGCTATAATTAGATGAATTCCTATAATGCACATTATACATATAACATGCTTTAGTTTGCATGTTAAATTCCTGTAGATAGAAATTTCTCATATGAATATTCTATTCCTTTCATATTCCTAGTATTTTATGTTAAAAATCAAACCCCGAATAAGCTAAAAGCTTCAGAGTTATGGCACCACAGTACATAACAGTCTTTGGTCTTTAGACATCCAGCTTCTTTCAATCCATCACTCACTCTGTCCAGGGACATTTTCCCTCCAGACACCTGAAAAGGACAGCTGTGTTATCAGGCGCGTAGGAATATTTGATCAAACTATTGTTTGACTTTTTACTCTAGCTTAAATAGGTAATAGGAGAAAGATGTTGGTGTCTCTCTGTCTGGAATTTATCTATCTATTGTCCATAATTAGTTTTCTCCTTTGCTAAGAGCTGATACAATGCTCAAAATGGTAAGTTTGAAGCCTGGGTGAGCCTTTTGGATTTCTTTCTCGCATACTAAAGATTATCCTGACAACAAATACCTGCAGGGAGAACTCTTGAGGCTTGTGGTGAGAGAGAAGAAGGATTGACAACCTTCAAGACAAGCAAGTCTAAAGTAAATTTCAAAAAGCTTTGCAGAATGATGGGTTACAACTTATCAATGACATCACAGCAGAGGGACAGAAGAGCCATTGTAGACTTCTTTTTAAAGATGTAAAGCCATAATAGATTTCAATTTATATAGTCAACAACATGTTGAACTTCATTCAGTAAGAAAGATGTTGATAATACCATAGAAACGTGTGTCGTTGCACTAACCCACAAGATAACCAGGCCTGTATATGAGGCTGACTTAGAGTTATTATTGCTGAAATGTAGCAAAGAATGTGTTACATAAAACAACAGAAACTCCTAAACAAAACTATACATCTTAAGAATTAATTTGAAAACCTTTAGAGCAGCGGTTCTCAACCTGTGGGTTGCTACCCATAGGAACTGTATTAAAGGGCTGCAGCATTAGAAAGGTTGAGAACCACTGCTTTAGAGAGAAGGCTTTCAATAGGGAAAAATAGAGAATTTTTCTAATCATAAAAAGTGAAAATTTGCCATATAAATGCAGTAGAACCTCTGTAAGTTGACCACCCAAAGGACTGTACCAAACTGGTCAACATACAGAGGTGGTCAACATAAGGAAGTAGGCCTACTGTACTGATACACCCATGTAGTGCATGTCTGGTCTGTGAAAATCAAGTCAACTTAAGGAGGTGGTCATGTAGGGAGGTGGTAATAGGGAAGGTCTGTCTACTGTACACTCTTTGAATAAAATGAAGCTAAGCATGACTCAAATCACCAAATCAGACCGTGCTTTCTGTCTATGTCACCCTTTTGGTAGAAGGTTAAAGCATTCATAGTTGATGTCTTTAGCCTCCTCTCCCTTTTTCCCTCTTCCCCCCATCCCCCCAAAAAAGATCAGTTTTCTCAGAGTTAATGGTAGCTCAGTAGACAAGATCATAGAATTCAGTGGGACTCCAGATGTCATCTGCTCTAAATCTTTCATTTCACAGATTGAAGACACTGAAAATCCCTAGAGGTTGTGACCACCTAAGCTTAGTGGTAGACTGAGCTTGTATTCAGGTCCAGGGCTTTTTCCACAATGGCCAATCACAGAGACCTCTGGTCCCCAGCTCTGGTGCACAGATGGGGAACCAGACTGCACTGCAGCAGGTGAGTGAGCAAAGCTTCATCTGTATTTACAGCGCTCCCCATGGCTCACATCACCACCTGAGCTCTGCCTCCTGTCATAGCAGCAGCTGCATTCTATTCTCAGAGGGGTGCAAACCCTACTGTAAACAGCGCATGTGAGGGGCCTAGGCTGTGTGTACTCCTTATGAGAATCCAGTGCCTGATGATCTGAGGCAGTGGTGCTGGTTCTGGGAAGCAGCTGCAAGCATAGATCATCATTAACAGAGCAGCCTGACTGCACAGAGGCTATAACGTATTAAACGTTGGCAGGATCATATCAAAACTCTGCTCCCCTGTCTGGGGAAAATTACTCTATAAAAGCGGTCTCCAGGGCCAAAGGTTGAGGAGCACGGAATACACTCCTTATAATCGTGGATTTAGTAAAACACCTAAACTCAGTCTTAGATGGAAGACCGCTCCTAATTTGCTGGACTTGGTGAACATTGTAACTGTTTGACAGATCTATCTGATAAATACTCTCCTCACATCCTGTTATTTAAACAAGATAATCACTTACATGCATTTTTTTTTATTCCAGGAAATCTCTTTTCATTCTAAAAATTGTCAGATAAATTAACTCCTCCTATAGTTAGGACACCTTGAGAAAATATTGCCTTTAGCAGATATTTTCCTCAGCTAGAATTATAATTCTCACAATTAAATCTATACCTTACTTAACCACATAGCTGTGGTTTGAGTATAGTTTCTTCTAGCCAATATGCATGAAATATTCTGTCAAAAGTTTGGAGCAGAGAACCAAATGACTATTTTCATTGTACAAGTTTTTACAGTCTGGAGCTTCTAGTTTTTATATTATTTACAATTTTATAACATTTTATCATGTACATATGAGTTTGTTTGCTCATTACCTGTTCCTTCCAATATAATTTAAGCTTCAAATGAGCAAGGACTCTTTTCTGTGTTTACTTGTTATTGTTTCACTTTTGTATCCACTATCACACTGCACTGTGCTCACTGCTGAGGATGCCCTCGATGGCATTAAAGAAAGATTAGAAATACTTTAATTGTAGGTGCTGTATTTTATCTATAGTAGTTTTCAAAATGAAATGCTCTGTATTTTATTTGGGACATCAGGAATTTTAGACATTCAATGAAAGTTACTTATAATGGGAAACTTAACCCCTTCTGTAAGAATTGTTCCAAAAAGTTTTCTTCATAGAAGAAACATATTCAAGAACATATTCCAAATGAGAAGCATTTAATTTAAATGAGACGTGTTAATTTTATCTTTGATATACAACTGCAATGTCATAATTATAGTAAAAGCTTTGTAAATTGACCACCGAAGGTACTGCAACATCTGGAGGTGGTCACCATAGGGAACTAGGCCCATTCTACTGAGACATATATACGGGTGGTACCTGCAAATTAGGTTAGCTTAAGGAGGTGGTCAGCTATGTGGGTTCTACTGTATTTTATTCCAAAGGATGCCTACAGATTATTTAAAATTTTTTTATAATTTAATCAAGGTCACCCTTTATGCACATCTTATTAATGAGTACCTACCCTATTTCAAAGTTCACTGGAGAATGTGTTTCCTCTCACTAACAAATGTAAAACATCCAATCTTGTCCTCATGAACTTTTATTTTGCTAGTACTAGAAGTGCAGTTTTTATAATTTTTCGAAATGCAAAGTTAGAGCTACCGCAGATTGAGAGAGGCCATTCTTTCCCTTTCCGCCGGGTTCTCATTTTAGAGTCTTCTGTTTTGATAGTTAACCCAAACTGACCTTCTGAGATTGCGAATCATGAAATCTGTCGCATATTTTCTAACTGTTACTTGATGAGATGGATATGATATCAGAGGGGTTTGAAATGATGGGCTAAATTGAGAAAATGTTATTTCTCAGCAAATCACAGTATGATCGCTGAAAGAATAATTAAATGTAACTTTTAACCATGGCTACAATAAGAAGAAAGTAAAATGAGTTTTTCACTATTGACTGTAACGTTTCTGCTTTACAATGATCTGCTGCAGATCCAACACTATTTTCTTTCTTTCTTTCTTTTTTTTTTTGTAGAGACAGAGTCTCACTGTACCGCCCTCGGTAGAGTGCCGTGGCCTCACACGGCTCACAGCAACCTCTTAACTCTTGGGCTTAGGCGATTCTCTTGCCTCAGCCTCCCGAGCAGCTGGGACTACAGGTGCCCGCCACAACGCCCGGCTATTTTTTGGTTGCAGTTTGGCCGGGGCTGGGTTTGAACCTGCCACCCTCGGCATATGGGGCCGGCGCCTTACTCACTGAGCCACAGGCGCTGCCCCCAACACTATTTTCTTTCGATGACAAGAACAGAAATAGAGGGAAGAAAGTTTTTTTGATTAATTTGCTATTATTTTGGTTTCACATAAAATTAAAAGATAAATTTAAATGGGTTGTTTTCTTAAAAAAAGGTTGCAGTTACTATATATATAAAACACTGATTTTTTTTTAGTGATTTGTGCTTTCTTTTAGATGGCTTACCTGTTAGGAATATTAAAATGTTTATTTATGGCCAACGAGAGATGTTGAGACGCTTTAATTGACAAACAACAAACGAACAAAGAAAACCCCGCCAGATAATCATCTGTGGAACATAGAGCCATTCAAATACAGGATTCTAAAACTGAAGGCTACGTTTCAATTTCTTGGGCTGCACTTGGGAGAGGGCCCACTACAGCTCGTAGGGCCTTTATTCACCTTCTGGGATCAGGCCTTGGGGGTATTACACAATGGTCAGAAGGTGTTTTAAAGAGACCTATGTCCCAGACACTAATGAATATTATTTTCTGAGCAACAACCCCCCCACGGCAGCAACACGTTTTTATTATATTTTCTATAGTAACACATTTACCCAGGACCCACGGTAATATCATCCACTCGACGATGGTTGGCGGTGGGCCTTGCCTGTTCAAGTCGGACCTGTCGATGTGCTGAGAGGCCAGCAGCAACAGGAACAGAAAGGTCAGGTAGGAGGCCGTGTGGCAGATGAACTTGATAAATGGCTTTCTGATGAACAGTCCCAGGGGGCTTTTAGGGGCTATCAGGTAGCACACAGAGAACACAGGGAAGAGAAGTCCTATGATGAAACACGTCACCATCTTCACAGCCCAGTGTCTTCTCCTCCAGCCCGGAAACTCGTCATACCAGCGAGATGCCAGCAGCTGTTGACAGTTGGGCTGGGCGACAAACTGAATCACAAGGAAAGGAAAAGGGAAAGTAAGTCAGTGCTGTCTGCGACGGCTTCAGTCCGTCTGTAAGAACATCATAATTTTAAAGGCAGTAGTTCTGCTTTGCATAATATTATATGTATCAATCAGAGAGCTGTCAGTCATTCTGTGGTTAAAGCTCATGCATTGAACGTTCATAACTCGCAAGGCACAGTGCTATGTGCCTGGAGAGACACAACTCCAGTTAGAATATTATGGCTTCCCTGAGGAAACAAAAACAGAAATGGAGAATGGGCATGAATAGGATATGTTCGAATCGCAGAAAGCAGTCTGCAAAGACACCCCCCCCCACACACACACATATAAGAATACAGGAATGCCACTATTTCTTGGCTTAGGGGTTATTGCTTTGTTATAACCTTACCCTTGAATGTTACTTTTATGTTTGTGTGTGCATTAACATTTTCTATAATAAGCATTTGTTACTTTCACCATCAGAAAAGTTACACATACATTTCAGTGAGTTGAGGCAATAAGGAAGTGATTTGGGAAGAGTATTAGGATCACCAGAAGGTCCACTGTCGTAGCTTAATTTGGTAGAACGGATGCAAATACTAACCATAACCAACTACCACATGCAAACATTTCACACGCATGGCATCGTTTTATCCTGACAGCATGTTTGAGATGTAGAACAGACATGACTTTATTTGAAGGATCAGGACAGAAGGAGTTATAAGACAGTTATAAGATCTAAAGATGTATTGAAGGTCTAGTTAAAGATAAATTATTAGATATTTGAGTATCTGGTCCAGGATTTTTTTTTTTTTTTTTCTGTAAACTACCTTTTCCATTGGTATGGGTAGCTAAGCAATATATGAATTTAGAGGAATTTTCTCTTCCAGGTGGAATTGGCCCAAGAACACTTCCCAGTGGGTACATTTGAATATGCAGGAAAGGGAGGGGCAGGCCCTCCAAGGCAAAGGTAAGTGGGAGAGAAGTGGCGTACCCTGGTGAGACAGTGTATAGTGGGGTTAAAAAATGCCTCCTGGGTAGTTTTGATTGAAGTAGAAGTTTAAGTTCAACGTGAGAGACTTGGAAAATTCTGTTAGCATCACAAAATAGGCTTACTTTAACCAAACTTAATACTTGACCCTTTATAGGACCCCACCCCACTCCACATTTCCCATTTTCTTCAGTTGTAAGCTGTATGGATCTTCTTTAGACAGGAATTTCCCCTCTCTGTCTCTCTTTTTTCCAAGAAACAAAATCTGTGTTGACCAGGTCGGAGTGCAGCAATCTTAGCTCACTGCAGCCTCCAGCTCCTGCCTCAGCTTCCCAGTAAACTCAGATTACAGGCATGGCCATTGCTCTGGCACCTTTCTCTTTTTTGATGGCAAGTAAACAAGCAATCTCCAGGTAACTGAGAAGATGCCCTGTCTGGGAATGAAAGAAGAATGAGAAGATGGGCTTGAAGAGCAATTTCAGAGTTGATGTGTTCAACCACATGGATTAGATAAGCGGTGTTTCTCATGCAGCTGTCTCTCTCTCCTCATGTATATCTACTTATCAACCTATACAGTGGACAAAAAATGTGTAATACACTGAATTACATTTATATTAATGGGTTAAGTAAACACAGATCAAAATAAAAGAGCATGTCTTCAAGACTAGACTCCCTCCATTATCCTTTTTGTTAAAGAAATTTCAAGCTCCACAAACAGTAATGTTAAATTTTATAATTCAATGAATATTTTTTCTTTGCTCCTTGCCTATGCTTCTGGTCAAAGCCAGGTATCTGAAAAATAAAAATTTTTGTTGCGATATCTGTACAGGACTGACAAATAGTGTTACAAGATCATTAACAAGCACCGTCCTCTTCAGAAGCTTTAAGTTCCCCCCACAAGATTCTTGACGTTAGAATTTCATTAAAAAAAATAAAAAAATCATGGCCTACCATCTTTATTTTACTTTTTCATTCACCATGGAATATAATATTCTTAAAGTATTAAAATTTAGCACAGCTTAAAAGCCTTAATAGAAAGGACTTAAAGAAACCTATGGAAAATGAAGGCTCTAACATGCAGTTGCTATAATCTATTTGTCCCCACCGATTGAAGGAACCCTCTAAGATAACACATTTCTGGGACTCATCAGCTCTGTTCTTCTGGCCAGAGTCTCATTAGAACATGAGGCGCCCAGGGAATTGAATGAAGAACTTTACTGGGATCATTTAAGGTGTGTTTGTATAAATATTTCTGCAGCCTAATACACACATATGGGCTGTGTTAAATTACCTAGAAGAAGCAAATAGTTCAATCCTCACAGGACACCTGCCATTGCCAGGTGATAGGTTAGCCTTGATTTTTCTTATTTCTGCTTTTTTTTTTTTTTAAAGTACTTTTCCTTTAATTATTGTGCAGCACACACCTGTTTTACTAAATGAACAGTGTTTTATGTTGCAGACAGACACAGGAGACACCTGCAGATGTGAAGATCAGAGAGAGGGCCGTAGGAGAAGAGCAGGAGTGAACGGGCGTGACAACTTATTCCCCAAATGTGGCTGTTGTGTGGCTACAGATTGGCTCTAATTGTAGGATTGAAATAACCCAGTTTTACATCCCTTCTTACCACACCTGCTCTTTACTTGTCTACACAACATTCCCTAAGTTTTGTCCCATTAATTAGCTGACGTACCATTACAAATGGGTTTGGGATTAAATCAGTTACCAAATTAAGGATTAAAATAATTAAACTTTCATATTACATGACTTCTCAGTCTTTAATTGCTAAAGCATATTAAATTATTTCAATTATTTCATGCCTTTCTTCCTTCTCTCCCTCCCCCCTCCTCCTCCTTTCCTTCCGTTTTTGTCCATATGTTTTCATTTTTGCACTTTGTCCCCAACCTCCCTCTTTTCCTTTTTTCCTTTCTTCCTGCCACCTTCCTTCTCTCTGTCCCTTCCTCTCTCCCCTCCTTTCCTCTCTGTCTCTCATCCTCTCTCCCTATTCCTTCTATGTGCCTTTTCCTCTTTATCTGTTTCTCTCTCTGCTTACTTGGATTATTTAGAGTAAAGCTCAGCTTTATCTTCCTGTCTATTTGACAGTGGACAGTGGGCCATTCAAACAAAGCCTTCTTCAGATGGGCCATCACGCTGCCTGCTGCCTGCTGGGAGCTGACAACTCCTGTCACCTCCACTCCACCTCTCTAGGGCACAAGGAGTCATAGGAATGAACATCGTCTGTGCCATTATAGGACTAGGGAATGCAGGGTTTGTTTTTAGGCACATTTTATTACAGCCCCTTCTCTCTATATAATTGTTGGCCAATTCTAGCACAATTCCTGCCATCACATTAAAATTCATATTAAAACCTTAAAAACATTCAAATTTACATTTGTATCATGCATTTATAAAACCTGTTGTGAAAAAAATTTAAACTCCCCATCCCACCCTCTCATTAAGTTTTAAAAAGCTTTAGAAGACTGATTTTATAACTGTTCATAGAATCATTGGGTCATGAGATTCAAAATATTGAAGACATGGTGAAAATTATTGAATCTCATTTCCTTTTTACAAATAAGGAAAGAGAGATTCGATGATCAAAGATTTAAGAACAATTACTTGAAATGTGAAAACCTGAAAACACAAAGAATGATGAAGAGAAAAAGAGTAAAGCTGAAAAGTTTATACAACAAAACAAAGTCAAATAAACAGAAAATGTCACCACTATGTACGGAAGAATTAATATATTAACTGTATGTGGACAAAGTAAGCTAAAAATAATTAAAAAATTAATACATCCTTGCTAAGTAAAATTATTGGGTCATATTTACTTGGTATTTCTCCTTTTTTTCATCTTTTGAGTTTTCCACTTTACCAGACTTTAAGCTATACTACAAGCCTATAGTAAACAAAACAGCATGGTAAGGCACAAAAATGGAGACATAAACCTATGGATCAGAATTGAGACCCCAGCGATAAAACCATCCTCATATTCCCATCTTATCTTTGATAAAGCAGGACAAAAGCATACCCGGGGGAAAAGAATTCCTATTCAATAAATGGTGCTGGAAAAATTAGAATAACCACAAGTAAAAGACTGAAACAGCGGGCGGCGCCTGTGGCTCAGTCAGTAAGGCGCCAGCCCCATATACCGAGGGTGGCGGGTTCAAACCCGGCCCCGGCCAAACTGCAACCAAAAAATAGCCGGGCATTGTGGCTGGCACCTGTAATCCCAGCTACTTGGGAGGCTGAGGCAAGAGAATCACTTAAGCCCAGGAGTTGGAGGTTGCTGTGAGCTGTGTGAGGCCACGGCATTCTACCGAGGGCCATAAAGTGAGACTCTGTCTCTATAAAAAAAGAAAAAAAAAAAAGAGAGACTGAAACAGCATCCATATTCCTCCCTACTCACAAAAATTAACATACTTGAAACTTTAGGCACAAAACCATAAGAATCCTAGAAGAGAGTGCTGGAAAAACTTTCCTAGGGAAAGAATTTATGAAGAAGACTCCAGAAGGAATCACAGCAGCAGCAAAAATTAACAAATAGGACCCGATCAAATTACAAAGTTTATGAACACATGGAAGTAAAATTCAATGGGACTCAAGTAGGTGAGGGAGGAAAAGGGGTAAATTCACACTTAACCAGTAAAATATGCATATTCTGGGTGAAGGGCATACTTACAACTTTGACTTAAAATGTACAAAGCAAAACATGTAAAGAAAATGTGAGTACCCCTGTAATATTCTGAAATTAGAAAAAAACACATGTAACATCAAAAAAAAGTTCATATCCAAAATTTTGACTGTGGCAATATTCTCTCTAGGAGGAAAATCTGGATTCTGGAATAGCTATCTGGCTACTTTATCTATCTTAACTAAGTCAGATAGTTACGTGGGAGTCTTAAATTGACTGCTGGCTGATTACAGAGTTGAAATTTTTGGAACGACTGATTTCTGTGCTTCAAGAGGACCACGCATTCATATACATGCCAGTTTCCACTGGGTATTACAGTTTGTTCTTTACTAATTCAAAATAAACTATTTTTGGGGAGGAGGAGTTATTTCCTCTGGCCATGAGTGTTTTTCAACAACTCATTTATAATGTTGCAGACATGGTTTAAGGATTATTTGTAGGCAAAAAAATTTCAGAGAATTATTTTTTCTATAGCTGAAAAACCCTTTCTGTTTTCTACCTCATTGCCTCAATCTTTTCACAGCTGACGATGGCTTTGAACTGCCTGAGTCTCTTCCTAATTTGTAGAGATAGCTCTGGTTGTGTTCCTAATTGAAATGATTCTTGTGGCCTCTGTGAGCACTAATCACCACATCATGTTCACCTTGTCCTTTCTTATTTAATTGAGACAATAGTGTTCAGCATTATTTGCAAGTCAGACATTTGCCAGATTTTGAGAGCCACAAAAACCACACAAATCTGTCTTCTGGGAACTCAAAATATGTTTGGACTGATCATGTGATGGGATA
Organism: Nycticebus coucang; assembly: GCF_027406575.1. Classification (NCBI taxonomy): domain Eukaryota; kingdom Metazoa; phylum Chordata; class Mammalia; order Primates; family Lorisidae; genus Nycticebus; species Nycticebus coucang. The sequence continues at coordinate 92,690,970 of NC_069794.1, read as the reverse complement.
ACAGTACAGAGCATTTTATCACTTGTTAAAAATGATATGTAGGACATAAAATAAATGAAGTCCAACATTAAATAAACAGGGAAAATATAAGAAGGAAGTGTATTTGGTTAAACATGAACTAATTGGCAGGATTGTGACTGCATAGCTTGATAGGTTAATGTATTTTAATTTAGACTGTGATCTCAAAGAACTCAAAATAGACCTTTCATTTGATTCTGCAATCCCATTACTAGGCATCTATCCAGAAGAAAAAAAAATTATTTTATCATAAGAACATTTGCACTAGATTTTATTGAAGCTTAGTTTACAATCACCAAGATGTGGAAGCAACCTGAGTGCCCATCAACCCAGGAATGGATTAACAAACTGTGCTATATGTGTACCATGGAATACTAGTCAGCCATAAAAAGATGGAGACTTTATACCTTTTTAGTAAAGACTTCACATTCTTTTCAATAAAGTATCAAAAGAATAGAAAAGCAAGTATCCAATGTACTTAATATTAATGTGAAGCCAATAGATGATGTAATACATGGCCGTGCAAGAGAAAAACTCAATTCAATTCAAGTTGGAGGGAGATGGGAGAAACACATCTTTCCGAGTCCCATCCTCAGAGTATTGGATTCATTAAACCCAAGGTAGGGGCCGTTCTACTAAGTTCAAAGTTCCCAAGGTGACTCTGATCCAGAGACCAACTTTCAAGAAGCAGTATCCTACTGAACGACTTTTGAGTAATGTGAAATAGTCTTCTAGCTTTTCTGTTTTTTTCTATACCCCCATTTTTTTTTGCTTTCCACATTTAAAATCAGCCCCTTTATTGAGATCACCAACAAGCAAATTTAGCTCAGTAAAGATGCCTTTAAAGGGAATTGTACAGAAGTGACATATCAAGTAGATATTTTATGGTGCAGATCAGTGTAGCATCTAATTACAGGAATAAACAAAAAATATCAAGACGAATCCCCACCAAATCACTGAACTCCTGTGCAGGTGAAAAAGTTGAACACAGTGCAATGGCAGCCAGGGAATGAGAAGAGGCTGAGTCACCATTCAGTATGAAGGTCAGGGGCCAAGACCAATGTGAAACAGACTGGGACTCAGTGGAGGTGAAATACAGGAACAGATGATAAAGGACCTGGCTGAAAGGTAGGCACACTTTGACTTAAGATGTACAAATGCATATTATATATACCCAAATGAATATAGCCTTGTCATAGTCAGAAATGAAGGAAGGAAGGAAGGAAGGAACCTGAGGGAAAATGGTAGAAAAATATGTATACATAGTTTCTCACAGATATTTACCCTGGGCATTACCATTGCCTTCATCAAGACTCTAAAGTGATCTGCCTCATATTATACATTTGGACATTGTAAGGATTACGCTTGATCTTAGCCAAAATGCCAAGAAGCGATAAGATCTTGTAAGGATTACAATATCCTTGTTTTGGAAAGACCTCATTGGTATTTGGATCCTGGATCTGTGGCTTCCTGACTGTGTGAATGTTAATAAATTATTAAATTGTCAGTGTGTCTTCCTAACTTGTAACATGAGGATACATAGCGTTGTTGTAAAATTAAATGAATTATTCCATGAAAAATACAGCAATTCTTAGTTTATAGTGTATTGTTCCATAAATGTTAGATATTATCATTATTGCATATACACATATATTCTTTTTTTTTTTTTTATGTTTTTTGGCCAGGGCTGGGTTTGAACCCGCCACCTCTGGCATATGGGACCGGCGCCCTACTCCTTGAGCCACAGGCGCCGCCCTACACATATATTCTTATACACAAAGATATGTGTCCACATATATGTCCACATATATATACAATCACTAAGAGAGACATACTCAAATACAGAATACAAATTAATTTTCAGCTTATGAAGGGCATTGTTGTTATACCTCTCATGACCTGGCGTGAGGAGGGAGAGTTGACCTGAGTGGAAATGATGGGAAATGAAGAAATAAAGCCAAGAAAGACAGAGACAGATGAAGACAGGAGATGAAAGATAGGATGATGCTGGGAGGACTGACACAGCTGATGGCTGCAGCCAGTACCTGAACCGTGGAAACAGCTCTACTAACAGTATCTTAACAAGGTTGCATAAATCTTAATACATGAGGTAGAGCTCAAACTTAAAGAGGGAAAACTGTGTGCTTGCCAATAATAGGAAAAGTATGCATGGGCTATGTGACTTCTGGCAGGTGGAAAGAATGTTGTTAAAGGAGGAGAAGTGGTTGGGGGTTGCTCCCTAAGCATTTCCCAGGCTGTGGGGGTGCTGTGGGTGGCACCACAATACCTATTTGTATATTTTCCCCTACAGTATAACCTAATTTTAATTAATATGATGTCATAAAATTAGTTTAAAAAGAGTCCTGCAAATAAATTACATTCAGAAGGTAATATGTAATAACAATTATTCAGACATAGGGAATACCAATAAAATAACTAGCTAATTGAGTTTTCATCAATTCAGGGTTGCTCCCTGAGCACTTCCCAGGCTGTGGGGGCACTGTAGGGGTGCCACACTATCCCCCAAATGCCTATTTATATATTTTTCTCTATAGTATAACCTAAGTTTAATTAATATGATATCATAAAGTGAGCAATTAGTTTAAAAAGAGTCCTGCAAAGAAATTACATTCAGAAGATAATATGTAATAATAATTATTCAAGCATAAGGGAATAACAATAAAATAACTAGCTAAATGAGTTTTCGTCAGCCTTGTTAAAAGAGAAAAAAAAATACAGATTTAATAAAAGCTGAAAATACATTGGCTTAAAAAGTTTGCAAATAATCAAGAAGATTAACTGATAAACTTTAGATTCTATCCTCTGCAGGCTAGATTCTTGTCCAATAAGCCCCCTTGTCCTATTAAGATAGACAAAATCTCTTATCTAGTCATCAAATTGTCTTTTGTTTTTCCTGAACATATGTATTAAATTGTTTTTCCCGAACATATATATTAAATTGTTTTTCCCGAACATATATATTAAATTCAGACTTGCAGATTGGCATTCAAGGACCAGACTAATGCGTCTATTATTGAAGCATCACAATGGATATCTACATTATCAGGAGGGAAGGGGATAAACACCAGTTGATAGTGATGATGAGGCAGGGGCAGGATTAAATTTCTTAAAGTATTCCTGGGCCTAAATTCAAAATTGGTTTGACAGCTGAGCAGGTATGACGAGTGGGCAAGTAATGGAAGTTGAAAATGGCAGAGGCAAAGGGACTTAGGTGGGGATGACGATCTCAACACTGGGTACATTCAGCTATTGATCTTGAGGATGAAAATGCAAATAAAACTCAGTTTAGGAGGTAGGGAGGTGAAGTCAGTAAATAGCACTAGTTCTTTGAAAATCACAAAGGGTGGCAGGTGGCACAAAGTCTATGTCTATTCACCAACATCTTTTGCAGAGCTCCTGTGAAGACTCTGATAGACAATAGATGAAAAAAAATGCAGTCATTTCTAGGTATCTATGAGATCCTTTCTTAAAATAAATTGAGGTGTGGAGGCAGAAAATTACACAGCACTGAAGAAACCATTTGACTGTTGAGTCATGCAGGTGAACAACAGATGGGAATGGTAGATGGAGCACAGAGAGGGAGGTCTGGTCCAGATCCCTGGATGGCTCTGATGAGCCACCAACATTCTCTGCACAGAGCAGCGGTGAGTTCAGATAAGGTGTTCCACTCTCAGCCACGTCTCCTGGGGAGACTCCTACAGAAGACTGAACTCTGCTCTATCACCTTCCATTAGCACAAGAATCCAGAGAGGGAGGGAGAATTTATTGTTCTTATAAGAGGCCATAGTCCCTCTTCTTTACCTTTCCCTATTCCTTTTCACATAACATTAACATCTATTGCCTAAGAAAATTAAATTGTACAAAACCTTACAAAAAGGAAGACTTATTTTATACCTCTTTCCAGAATCAGAAGTTGTCACAGAACAGAATCCCTCGTCTTCCCTGCCATAAATATCAGTAATACGTGTATAAGGGTTACATGAGTTTCAAATGTGTTAAGTCTATACACAGATACTTTTTAAATTCTATTCTTCAGATCACAAATAGGATCATTCCTCTTGGGATTGCTAATCCCTTTTCCTTTCACCAAACTCTGGCCTCTCTGACAACTCCACAGACTATCTTAGCTGACAAATTTTCTGGGTTAAAAAGTCCTAATAATCCTCAGTTGTTAATTATCTGTTCATCGAGGTTGGAATGAAATTATTCTATGATAGAGAGAGGAAAAAAATCATGTGTTTTGGAAACAGCAGAGCCCACAAGTAACTGACCCCTGCTCGCATGATCTGGTCCAACTTGTCCGACAGCAGAGGGGGTGAATGGACAAAAACCACACATGAGGAGGCAAAAGTAGGAAGTCGTTCCTATCCCTGTACCAGTCCTCAACATCACTGCCTCTCAGGAGAGAGGAATGAGGCGTGAAGTACCTGTTATAAGGAAATTCTTTCTTTGGCATCATTTTCATTATTTCTCATTTTCTCACTCATCCAATGGCCACTGATTCCTGCTGAGGAAGCATGTCTGGAGTCCCTCCCTGTCTGCGTCATCTCTGCAGCCCCTCTGCCACACCTCTAGGCTAGCTCCTCTATTTCTCACAAGGATTAGTGATAACTGGCTACCCTCGGCCCCTTTTTGGGATTTCCACTTCCCCTGAGCACCACGGTGCTTGTTCACCTCCTGGGCTATGTGCCCTTCATGCTAGCTCCCTAAGGAAGGGCACGTCCCAGTATGAGGACAGAGCGTGAGTCCTGGGAGAAGCAAGACCTGAAAACACACGAGGAAGTTAGTTACCAAAAACTTAGACCCACAAGTCTTCTTCGGCAGGTTGAATGCCAAAGGAATTCTTTAAAGGCACTCAACCTGTGACCCAAAGGATCTGAGTGTTGATAAATCTTCACTGATTCGTGTTCTGATCCATGGAATTTTTATTTTGTGGATTTTGACACGTTTCTATTGTGTGGAATTTTTATTTTGATAATTTCACATATAAACTAAGTAGAACATCTGTTGTCGAGCACCTCCCTACATCGAGCACCTCTTTAAGTTGACCTAATTTCCATAGACTAGACGCGGACCACACACATGATCAGTGCAAGAGGCCTACGTCCTTATGCTGAGCACCTCTGCGTGCAGACCAGTTTGTTACAGTTCCCCCTGTGGTGCTCCACTGACAGAGTTCATTGCATATCTTTAAATGATGTCTGAAACTTTATTAAAACATGCTATTGCTTCATTGTGTTAGTTTCCTAAGGGCCGCCATAGCAAAGCAACATAAACTAGGCGACTTAAAACAACATATACGTTTTTTCACAATTCTGAAGACTTGAAGTTCAACAAGGTGTGGACAAGGCCTTGCCCCTCTAAGACTGTGGGTAGATGGTCCCTGGCTTCTTTCAGCATCCTGGTAAGTGGCTGCCATTTCTCGGCATTCCCTGGCTCGAAGCTACATCTCTCCAGTCTCTATCTCTGTCACCACACTGTGTTGTTGACATTGGGAAGTTCTCCCTGTGTCTCACTTCACATCGTTTTTCTTTTTACAAGGAACCAGTCATAATGGAGTGAGGGCCCAACCTATGTCAGAGTGACCTCATCTTTACTAATTTCATGGGCAATGACCTCATTGCCAAATAAAGTCATGTCCTTAGTCTCAGGGATCAGGACAGTAGCGTGTCTTTTTGGAGGACACAGTTCAAATCATAACATTCTTAATAACTCATCTTGTACTAGTTGCTGAATATATAGTTTTTGAGCTGTAGCTTACATAAAAATTGTTATTTCAAATAGACAAAGTATATTTTAAGTCTACAAATACTTAAAAACCCATATAACTTAATTTGATAAACATTGTTTTACAATATATAACTATTAGCCCAAAATCAACGTTGTAGATAAATTAAATATATATCAAAGAGGTGGATTGTGGCCTTAAATTCCTGTCTTTTAATCCACGGTCAGTTTTTGTCCCTCTCCTGACTTCTTTTTACTTTTTTTTTTTTTTTTTATGTTTTGAGACAGAGTCTCACTGTGTCCCCCTGGGTACAGTGCTGTGGGGTCACAGTGCACAGCAACCTCAAACTCTTGGGCTTAAGTGATTCTCTTGCCTCAGCCTCCCAGGTAGCTGGGACTACAGGTGCCCACCACAATGCCTGACTACTTTTTTGTTGCAGTTGTCATTGTTGTTTAGCTGGCTCAGGCCAGGTTTGAACCTGCAAGCCTCAGTGCATGTGGCCAGTGCTGCAACCACTGTGCTATAGGCACCGAGAATTTATTCTATTTTTTAATTTTCTTTTTTCTTTCCACAAGGATTAATAATAAATAGCAATGAATAAGAAAAAGCAAAGAAAACTATCAATTATATTATGAAATGAGGGATCTCTACAGAGGTAGTCAGCTATGCATATTATGTAATTTTGAAATTGTTTGAAAAAAAGTCATACATATACCTAAAATCATCTTCCACTTTAGTCTTCTGCTACAACTACATCTTCCTGAGAGCTTTCTAGAGACTTGCATATTTTAACTTGGGGAAACATTACATTGTTTAGACAAGCAAGAAATTCAACAACTAATATGTAATTGTCATCTAGTGGAGGTAGGGCTTTTACACAACGGAATGAGAAAAAATGAAACTTTGGTGGCTAGGAAGATGTGGAGTATAAAACTTTGAACTGGCCTAGTAATATACTCTGAGTGAAGAGCTCCAGAGATACAGGGGAGAATTATGAATATGAATTACCTGAAAGAAGATAGAGGATATAGTAGAGCAACTAGGAATCTCCAACATAAGGAAAACTTTGACTACTATTATTTTGCATAGTTTGAGCATATTCCTAAGGTTAAATTACCAGCATATTTTTCTCCTGGAAAATTACCACTTGAAAGTCACACAGATACATAAACATCAGTAAGTTCACAATTCGAGTACCATTTTGGACTGTAACACTGCCTACCCATCTGTATGCATTGTAGAGATTAGTAGAACAACATCTACCCAGGTAAGCACGAACTCTTTTCCATTTGCTAATGCTACGAGTCGAGGATTAGAGAATCCCTGGTATGACAAAAACTATATGGCGCAACTCCACTTCTCCCTGACTATTTATAATTATCTAAACCAGGACACAAAAAATAAAAAATAAAAAAAATTTATTTTTTAATAAATAATTATTAAAAAACATAATTAGCAATAACCAGGACACAAAAAATAAAAAATAAAAAAATTTACAATTAGCAATAACCAGGACACAAAAAATAAAAAATAAAAAAATTTACAATTAGCAATAACCAGGACACAAAAAATAAAAAATAAAAAAATTTAAAAAATGAGGGCTAAGATTTGACTAGATACTATCAAAAGATGTAATAGATGGTAAATAAGCACACGAAAAGATGCTCAACTCATTAGATATTAGGGGAACACAAATTAAAACCACAACAAGGTATCATGACAGACCTATTAGAATGGCTAAAGTTAAAAAGACTAACTAAAACAATGTTGGTGGGAATCTGAAGAAACTGACCCTCTGATATAATGCCCATCAAAACGTAAATGGCCAACCATTTAAAGAACAATTTGCAGTTTGTTTTTGCTTTTGTAAAAATTAAACATACATCTACAGTCGATGAAACCATTCTAATCTTTGGCATGTATCTAAAAGAAAAAAAAAGCATATGTTTACACAAAAGGCTCGCTTGCAAATGTCATGGTACTTTTTTTTGTAATAGCCTCAAACCAGAACAATACAAATATCTATAAGCCCGTGAATGGATAACCAAAAGATGGCATATTCATATCATGGATGATTACTCAGCTATAAAAAGAATGAACTATTATATTGACATACACAGACATGGTTAAAATACAAAAAATAATACAAAAAATAATCATGCTGAATTGGAGAAACCATAGGGGAAAAAGCACATATGGACAGGGTGTGCCAAAAATTGCCTCTAAAGTCATCGTGTATGGGAAAAAAGGGAAATTGTAGCTAAATATACCTATATTTACAAAATATTTATTACAAAATTCTACCAAAAGGTGGCCAACACTCAGAGAATATTTTGTAAATGTTCTGTGTGTCAATTTTATTTCAATAAAGTTGTTAAAAAATAACTCTCTCCCTATTTTGCTGGTATTCAAGCGCAATGAGGATTATCTACCTCCAATCTGTTATCAATTTTATCCTTGGCTATCATCACAGTGCATTATAATATAAAATCAGCTATATGGGAATGTAAACTAGTACAATTACGGAAAATAGTATGGAGAGTCCTCAAAATATTACATATGAAATTACCGTATGGTCCGGCCATTCCACTGGTGGGTATGTATCTAAAAGGGATGAAGTCGTATGTCAGAGATCTCTGCACTCCCATGCTGATTTGGAGCACTATTCACATTAACCAAACCACGGAATTAACCTAAGTGTCCACTGATGCATCAATGGATAAAGAAAATGAGTGTATATACACAATGCAATGTTACTAAGCTTTAAAAAAGAAGGAATTTCTGTCATTTGAGACCACACAGATGGACCTGAAGGACATTATGTTAAGTGCAATGAGCCAGGCACAGAAAGACAATTACCACCTGATCTCACTTGTATGACTAACCTAAAACACTGGAATTCACAAGCAGAGAGTGGAAGGATGTTGCCATGGGTGTGGGTAGTGGTGGAGCAGGGTGGTTTTGATCAAAGGGTTCAAAACATTCCTTAGAGGCTTGGCGCCCGTAGCACGGTGGTTATGGCGCCGGCCACATGCACCTAAGCTGGCAGGTTCCAGCCAGGCCTGGGCCAGCTAAACAACAATGACAACTACAACAGGAAAATAGCTGGGCATTGTGGTGGGCACCTATAGTCCCAGCTACTGGGAGGCTGAGACAAGACAATCGCTTAAGCCCAAGAGTTTGAGGTTGCTGTGAGGTATTACGCCACAGCACTCTACCAAGGGCGACAAAGTGAGACTCTGTCTCAAAATAAATAAACAAATAAAATATACCTTAAATATGAATAAGTTTAAAGAGATATATTGTACAACATGGTGACTATAGTTAATACCAATGTATTCTAGTTTTGAAAATCATTAAGAGAGATTTCAACTATTCCCACCACAAAAAATTGGTAAGAGTGTAATGCAAATTGTAATGAGCTAGATTTAGCATTCCACAACATATACAAATTTCAAAACACCATGTTGTACACAATAAAAAATATATAATTTTTATTTAATTAAAAAGTGAAATAAACCTGCCATACCAAAAAAAAAAAAAAAAAGCCATTATTTCAGTCCTAAACTAAGAGAATTACTCTTAACTGCCGGAATCCATCAGCCTCAGGGTTCGTCTTCTAACTCACACACCATATGGTTGAGAAGGTGGGCCTTGTGACATGCATAGCTACCCATCTTTCTAATTTAAAAATATAAACTATTAATATTTCGTAGTCCCCAGGAAAGAGTCCCGGGTTTACGCAAGGCCTACAGGCTCTTAGCACCTAAATTACCATCCTCCTCCCGTCTCGCAGCCTTGTACAGTTATATCCCTCCACGCAGACCACTCGGAGTGCTCCAGCCAGGCCTCCCTTACCTGTATAGGTTTGTGTATACTGTACTGATACTTTTGCCTGGAATTCTCCATCTCCCAGTTTTTCATGCTGAGTTCCTAATGGTCTTCTAACTTTGCTTCTAATTCTCCTAGTTACTCCCAGAGCTAATTATTCTTTTTAATACTGATTTTGGATCTTGATTGTACAATTATGATCGTGCCTATCCACCACATCTCCTGCCTTGTGATTTTGGAGTACAGTGAAATATTTGAGAAGGGTCTGTTAGTTTTCATCACTTGATCCCTAGCACCAATGCCCTGCACCGAGGTATAAATGACTACCCAGCTGAATTAACTGCTGACCATAGCAAAATGCTTATGGGTCCATTCAGTCAGGCATTAAATGCTCACGTAAGTACCACAGAAAGGCCTGGTTGAAGTCAGCAAACTCAACAATAAGAAGGATGCTTTGGATGTTTGTGCCTATATCCAGAAATTAGCTCTTTCTCCCTCTTCTTAACATAACATGAACCAGCCCAGGCAGCTTCCTATGAAATCCACTGTGTTGCTTGAGTGTTTGAAAAGGCTGAAAAGGCTGCGTTCGTCCAGGGTAGACGTCAGGACGTAGAGGCTGTTACAAATCAAGTCTGTCTTGAAAAGTAGTCTTTACAAGGAGCAGAAAGGCAGAGTATTTCAAATAGTCCCCCAGGCAATACATTTCAGAATAAAGTGTTTCAATTTCACAAGAACTGAGGAAAGAGGGGGCAAGACCTGAAAGTCACAAACGGGATGTTCAGCATCTTTAATCTCTTCATTTTATTTCCTTACTTATTTTTTTGTAATTGAGATTTTATTGGTTGCCTTGAGTGTCAGCACAGGCATTTTCGTTTGTACACAATGCTTAACCTACATATCCGAAATCTAAAAAGCCATTTATTGTAATTCTTTTTTAAATAGTTATTCCAGTGACTTTCCAACTTAAAATTTGGAGATAAATTTTCCCTCAGAGGACATCAAGTATCAGTGTCTTCAAATGTTGATAAGCTGTTACAAAAGTCCCACCAATTTACAACTGACTACCAAATTTGATACTGCTTTTAAAAGGTAAAAGATTTAAATGATCAGAAAAGAAATTAGAGTACTCATACTGATTTCAAAGAAGATAATAATGATACTATTTATGTTTTATTTTGTGTAAACAGAGTTATGTGTGTCTAATGAAAATTGTACTTAAAGAAAGGACAAACTGGTGTGAAGGAACTTGCTTCTTGAATATAATACTATTAATGATACCCAAACATTGGGAAGAAAATATAAACATTAGATTCTTTTTTTTTTTTTTGCAGTTTTTCGCCGGGGCCAGGTTTGAACCCACCACCTCTGGTATATAGAGCCGGTGCCCTACTCCCTTGAGCCACAGGCGCAGCCCCAAATGCTAGATTCTTATGCAAGAAAAGTATTGGTGTTAAAATGCATAGAGAAGATCCGTGACGCTCTTTTCTAACAATCTCTTAGAAAGGATGAGCACTGTTCACTACCCACATAACACTGAAACACTTCACAATTAAATTCAAAGATTTATTCTCCTGTTATTAATACATACCCGAGAACATACCCAGAGAGATTAAAACAATTTGTGTGTTTTGAAGGGGAATTTTCAATATTTGGTATCACCTTGTTTCATAAAGTAAACATTATCTTTAAATTCCATTTCATCAATTTATAAGCTTCTGTGAAGCAATCAGTTTATAATTTAGGAAGTATTTCTAAAAGGCTTTCAAGAATTATCTTTACATATCACAGGACATGAACAGAGACTTTAGTAGTTATATATGTATGTATTATGTGTGTGTGTGTATATATATATATGCATATCTACATACACACAAAATCTTATTACAAAAGTCCAAGGTAAATTCTAAAAGAAATATAGTATACAGAAAGGGTTCAATTAAAAAAATAAAAGACAAACAGAAAGGGTTCAATTTCTATTAAATTTCCTATGCCAGTACCAATGTCCACTCCAACTCTCCCCCCATCACCATGATTACTACAATAGGATTTGGGCAGTCCTATGGACAGTTATCCAATGACTGTTAATTGTCCTGCTGCCCCGGTACCCCCAAATTGCATCTCTACATTCCTTATTCCTCTAGAGTTCCTTACATTAGCTAGAAATGGTCTGATTAGGAAATGAAAAATTTCATACAAAATTACAGCTAATCGATTCTTTTTAATCTTTCCTTTACATTTGAGAAATGATGAAACCTACTGAATGCCAGAAATTTAAGTCCCAGAACTGAAGGAAGTATGCCTTTCACCTTAAACTCTTCCCATCAGCTTTGTCTTTGGTCTGAGTCTCCCGATCTGCCTTGACGGGGAGGAGAGGAGAGGGCGGTCCTCACGTCCTCGACCTCAGATGCCAGCCTTCTCTCTGTTGTAAAACAGAGACTGTACTTCTCAGTTCAAATGAAGATGCGTCCATGCCAGATAGCAAATAGAGTCACAATCTTAGCAATAATAAAAATAAACCTAATTACACAGAATGCTTCTTTTTTATACCAATACTTTCAGTGGAAATAAATAAAAGGTAGGAGGAGATTTGCAAATGCTCAAGAATTTCTTGTTCAATTCTCCAGGAGTGGAAAGTCCATTTGATAGCAAACAGAACCTATCTGCTTCACATCATCCAGACATATTATTGCCAACTGTGAGTAACTATTTAGCCACCTCCAAACATTTGTAATGCAATTTTTGGTACATCATACATATGTGAAATGCAGTCAAAATATTTACTTATATTTTTGTCAGGATAATTTTAGTTTACCTAAAGCACTGACAAAGCTGAAGACAGAACTTTTTTCCTTTACTAAATTCAGTAAGACCAGGATATGTATTCTGGGCATTTCTTTCTTTTTTTTAAATTAAATCCTTTGTATATAGATCATAAATACATTTATGCCATTATGGGATTCAATGTGTTGATTATTTGTACAAATTGGGGTGCTTACATCCTACTAATCTACATAGCCTTCACCTCATTTACCCAATTACAGTGTTAAGACATCTGTGTTCTACACCTGATAGATCCAACTTGTACTTGCAATGTGCTCCATAGGTGTGGTCCTCCTACCAACCCTCCCTCTATTGACCCACCGCCTACCTTCCCTTCTCCCTCCCCTTCCCTCCTTCATCCTAGGCTATAGTTGTGTTTCATTTTTCATATGCAAGTGTGAGTAATTATAAATTGGTTTCACAGTAGTACTGAGTACACTGGATATTTTTTTTTCCATTCCTGAGATACTTTACTAAGAAGAATTATTTTCCAGCTTCATCCATGTAAACATAAAAGAGGTAAAGTCTTCATTTTTTTTAATACTGCATAGCATTCCATGGTATACATATACCACAATTTATTAATCCATTCATGGGTCAATGGGCACTTGGGCTTCTTCCATGACTTGGCAATTATGAATTGAGCTGCAATGAACAATCTGGTGCAAATGTCTTTATTGCCAAATGATTTTTGGTCCTTGGGATATACACCTAGAAGAGGAATTGCAGGATCAAACAGCAGGTCTACATTTAGATCCCTGAGTGTTCTCCAAACTTCCTTCCAAAAGGAACATACTAGCTTCCATTCCCACCAGCAGTGCAGAAGTGTTCCCTTTTCTTCACATCTAGGCCAACATCTGTAGTTTGGGGATTTTGTGATGTGGGCTACTCTTACTGGAGTTAGATGGTATCTCAGAGTAGTTTGGGTTTGCATTTCTGTGATGATTAAAGATGATGAACATTTTTTCATGTGTCTGTAGACCGTGCGCCTGTCTTCTTCAGAGAAGCTTCTGTTCATGTCTCTTGCCCACAATGAAATGGGATCACTTGTTTTTTTTTTTTTTTTAGTAATTAGTTTGAGTTCTCTGTGAATTCTGGTTGTTAGACCTTTGTCAGAAATATAACTTGCAAAAATCCTCTCCCATTCTGAGGGCTGTCTATTTGCTTTACTTAGTGTGTTCTTGGCAGTGCAGAAGCTTTTTAGTTTGATCAGATCCCAGTAATGTATTTTTGATGTTGCTTCAATTGCCCAGGGTGTCCTCCTCATAAAGTATTCTCCCAGGCCACTTTTTTCAAGCATTTCCCCTGCATTCTTTCTAAGAATTTTTATTGTTTCATGTCTTAAGTTTAAGTCCTTTAACCAGTGAGAGTCAATTTTTGTTACAGGAGAAAGGTGTGGGTCATTTTTCTACAGGTCGCCAGCCAATTCAGCCAGCACTATTTGTTGATAGGGAATCTTTCCCCCAATTTATATTTTTAATAGGTCATATTGACCTATTGACCTTTTCTTCCTTTTCTTTCTTTCCCCCAATTTATATTTTTAATTTCAAAAAGGAAATGACGATAAGTGTCTGGGATCACCTCTTGGTCTTTAATTCTGTTCCATACATCTACCTCTCTATTTTTGTGCCCGTACCATGCTGTTTTGATCACTATTGATTTATAGTATAGTCTGAAGTCTGGAAGCGTGATTCCTCCCAATTTGTTTTTATTTCTGAGTAATGTCCTGGCTATTTGAGGTTTTTTCTGTTTCTATACAAAATGAAGTACTAATTTTTCCAGTTCTTTAATGTGTGACAGAGGTGCTTTAATAGGGATTGCATTAAATCTGTAGATTGCTTTAGGTAGTATAGACATTTTAACAATGTTGATTCTTCCCAGCCCTGAGCATGGTATATTTTTCCATTTGTTGACATCTTCAGCTATTTCTTTTCTTAGAGTTTCATAGTTCTCTTTATAGAGATCTTTCGCATCCTTATTTAGATACACTTCCAGATAATTCATCTTCTTTGACACTACTGTAAAGGGAATAGAGTCCTTGATTTTTTTCCCCCTTGACTATTGTTGGTATATATAAAGGCTACAGATTTGTGAGTGTTAATTTTGTAACCAGAGATGTTGCTGTATTCCTTGATTACTTCTAGGAGTTTTGTAGTTGATTCCCTGGGGTATTCTGGGCATTTCTGTGGGCACCTCATCCTCTGATCCCAAAGGCATTCAAAAGTCATAGGGAATATTTTTGTCCCTAATCCTAGAATTTAAGAATGGTGAGTAATAGTATACAAAAATCATTTGAATCAAAATCCTTAATTTCCAGCATATAATTCATTTAGTTAATTGAAAATAAAAGACCTTAAGCTTCAAAGAGAGGCAGGGAAGCTTCCTTTTCTTTCTTTTTGTATGTGAACAGCATGTGAATCATCTCTACTTTTCCAGAGGATGGAAGGTAGAGATTACCTTTCTCGGGTCCTTTATAACACATTTTCTTGGGATTGGTCTAGTCTCACTATTTTACTTTTGCCACAATAATTTTGTCACATCTGTGCATGTTTCAAGTGTTCCCAGAAAAGGAAATGTGTACCTCTAATGAGTGCTGAGTCCAAGACAAAATTTTCCACTCTAGGATGGTGTAGAGTCAGAAAAATGCTGGGAGTGGATATGAGTGACTTTGAGGTAGTTCCCAGTATCACTGCAGTATTGACCTTAACACATCTGGGTTTTTAAAGATTAAGAACATTTTTTCTTGAGTTGAGAAACTAGAACACTCATTCACTATCTAAGAGGGGATGTTAACTTCTGGTGCTGAGTATTGTGAGCATTCAGATTTCTGTTCAATACCCAGATTTGAAAGGAATCCCAAATATTGTAAGAATAGGTCAATTGCATCAGAAGGATGTTAAGTAAGCATAAAACATAGATAGTCTTATCATGATGAAGAGTATAGAATCAATATGTGATGATGTTATTGATAATCAGTAATAATGGTAAAATTATTAAGTAAATGAGGAAGGCCAAATTTTGTATGTCAACTATTAGAGAATAAAAATTATAACCTCTTTCATTGTTCACTCTTCATTCTTTCGTGCACACATTTGAAGATCCATCAGTCTTTTGCCTTGAACACTTTCTCCTCCCCATTCATCCACTCCAATCGCCACTCCATCTTCTTCTCTGGCTAACTCTCATTCTGAGAAGGGCTTCCTGAAACATCCTTCACAGCGGTGGGTTTCTCTGTATGTGCATGTATCATTGGATCAACTCTAATATAAAATATTATAGCTAACAATTCATATATATATATATATTTTTTATTGTTGGGGATTCATTGAGGGTACAATAAGCCAGGTTACACTGACTGCAATTGTTAGGTAACATCCCAACCATTCATATTTTTATTTCTGTATACCCCCATACAAATTTGATATTATTTATGTCTGCATCTAAAATTTCTTTCAAAGTTTCTGGTACAAAGAAGATTTTAGAGGGCGGCACCTGTGGCTCAAAGGAGTAGGGTGCTGGGCTCCATATACTGGAGGTGGTGGGTTCAAACCCAGCCCTGGCCAAGATCAGCCAAAAAAAAAAAAAAAAAAGATTTTAGAGAACTATTTCTTAGAATAAATGAATAAATGCATAAATGCATGAATAGTAACAGAGGAAAAACAAACTTCACCTACTGCATCAGAATGATGCCTAAATTATCTTATGGTTTTGGTACTGTTGTGTACCATGGAAGAAGATGCCAAGTCTGCACACAGGAATGAAGACAAAAGAAAAATAAGTAGGTAATAAGGTATTCTTTCTAAAAGAGTCGAAGATACAGAGCATTTTCTATTACTGGCTTTACTATTCTGTCTGAAACATTAGGAAACAAATTTTCTTGGTAAATAGACACGAGCATGGCATAAGAAAAGGAGCTACTTCTCTTGATTCTGTTGCAAATTACTTATTTATGATTTTTATTGGATTTCAACTGTCATGATTAAGTGAATACTAAGAGCTAAATCACTGCTTCCCATCTGAAGATAAATTTGAAGTCTCAACAAAATATAAGTGCTGACTGTGACTGTTGATCTGATGATACATGTACAGAGAAAACCAACCTCTGTGAAGGGTGTTGCAGGAAGACTTTCCCAGAATGAGTGTTGGATAGAGAAGATGGGGTGGTGACTGGACTGGTTGAATGGGGAAGAGAAAGTGCTTGAGGCAAAAGACAGTTGGATCTTTAGATGTGTGTACGAAAGGAAGAAAGGTGAACCACGAGAGAGGTTAGAATTTTTCATTCTCTATTTTGTTTGACTTAGGCAGAGCTTGAAGAATAAAGAAATCCAAAAATGATATAAAACTTTATTTTTAGCTACAAAGTCTTTAGTTTTAGAAAGACCTATTTATTTACATTTGTCAGATTTTACTATTACCTACACCCCATAGAAAAAGTGCTTCATGAAATTTTTTCATTCCTATATTTTGTTTTTGTTTTGTTTTATTTTTATTTATTTATTTTTTTTACAAAAGGAAATAATTCATTTGAGAGCTCATGGCCAAGTAAACTTAGTCAAAATGCAAATATAAGAAATAGTTTTAACATGTTCATAAATAATGCAACATTCTTTTTTAAAATTTTAACTTAATGTGAGGGTATAAATTTTTAGGTTACATTGTTCTCACTTCCAAGGTAAAGTTCTAATTCAAGTTGTAGTTGAGCTCTTCACCGAGGGGGCCTACTGAGCACGCTCTCATTGTACACATTAGGTAAGATACCGCCAATCACCCTCACTCCTCCCTCTCGGCCCCCTGCCCCTCCAACACCTCTCACTCCTCTTCCTCCCCCTCACTAGACTATATTTGTGTTCTTTTGTTCTTGTGGATGTGTAATTGTTTATATATTTGTTTCATATTAGTATTGAGTACCTTGCATTTTTTTTTTCCATTCTTGAGATACTTTACTAAGAAGAATGTGTTTCAACTCCATCCAAATTGCATTACTAGGTTTATACCCAGAATAGAAAATATTATTTTACCACAAAACATTTGCATCATTCCGATTTTTCAACTATGGTAGAATAAATTTTACAGCTTTGGTATGAAAATTATTAGTTTTCACATCGAAGGGAGGACACGGTTTAGAAATATAAATATAAATATAAATATAAATTATCAGATGATTTTTTCCTATCTAAACATACTACTAAATACATGCACTCAACTTGCCAAATACATCATCTATCCCTCCTCCTGTTAGAAAAATCTTTAGCTGATGATTGACTCTCTTTATGGGTCTTGAACCCTTTTTATCTTTAAAGTATACAATTTGTATGACTGAATATATTATCAGGGCATGGATTTATTAATCATGGATTTTTCAAATTGGAAAAGGAACAAAGTAAATAAAAGTAAAGAATTTTTGAAGATAGAATGGTACTTATATGCATGGATCAAGGTAACTGATAGGAAAGTAAATCTCTAGGGCCTCAATAACACCGAAAATGTTAATTAGATATTCTCTCTTATAACAGGCAAAGGTACCATTTTTGCATTCTTTTACTTAGATTATAAAAGGAAGAAGATAAATAATGCTGGTTTAATCAAGTTCTAAAGATAGGATGAAATAAAAGCTAAACATTCCGTTCCAAATGTTGTAGTCAACAGAGCTTTTCTTTTCTTCTCCCTATCCTTATGAGTCCCTGAGATGTCGCAGACTGTTTTTGCTCTGAACAAGCAACATAGTTCCTCTAAAGAGGATTGAGTATTTCCACTGCCTGTCCTCCAAGTCCTACTTGGTGTTTTGTAAAGGGGATGAGATCAAGGTCTCAGCCTTGGAAGACTGCAGAAGAAAGGTAATTTTACATCAGATCAGGTGTCCTGGTCTGGACACATGTGATGGAGACAAGTGGGGGAGAAAACAGATCCCTGCCTCCCAGAACGAGCCTTTGGGGACTTTGTTTCTTAGTTTAGTTTAGTCTTTCTTCAACTTTCAGACAAAGCAGAAAATTCCAGAAGGTCAAGTAAAGAAAACACTTATTGATCCTAAGGATTAATAAAACAATGTCCCCTGCTAAAAGAGAGGCATGTCCAGAAAAAAGAGGCCATGCATGCAGTGACCCACAACTGACCACATAAACAGAAGTCTGCATATTCCTCACTTCAGCTTTGACTTTTATATGGGAAATGTCCAGGTCCATCCCTGTGTGTCCCTCCCTCACTCCCTCTAACTTTTCATATGTCTTATATTCTTCCCTCTCCACTTTTATGACTGCCACCTAAGCCACCATTACTTTTTATCTGACATACTTCAATTAAACCCTGCTCTGTTCTAAACAAAGCACCTCCACTGACCTTTTCATAACACCAACTTAAACACAAATATTAAGCACTTCCGTGCTTAAGCATTTTAAAAATCTTCTTTCACATTTCAAGATGAAAAGTAAAAGTTTTACAGGGCACATGGCCTGATCTGGCCCCTGCTGACCACTCTCCAGGATTAGCTCAGCTCTCCCCCACCATTGGTCTTTGTGCTCTAGACACACTGGTCTCTGCCACCACAGTGTCCCCTCCGTAGGGCGCTCCCTTGTCTGCAATATCATCTGTAACCCCTCACCACTCCTGCGTGGCTTCAGCTATTTGCTAAGATGAGTCAGATTCCCTACAGCATTGCTATACAGCTCCCACTGTTCTTCACAATGCTTATCAAAGACTCCACTCATACGTTTGAGCAATTATGTTTTTGTATTATTCTCTCTCACTAGACTGTTACTTACACAAGGGCAGAAACTCTGCTTATCATTTTAACCTC
Source organism: Nycticebus coucang (assembly GCF_027406575.1). NCBI lineage: Eukaryota > Metazoa > Chordata > Mammalia > Primates > Lorisidae > Nycticebus > Nycticebus coucang. The sequence goes on along the minus strand of NC_069794.1, from coordinate 92,671,762 downwards.
AGCATTACCAATACCTAACAATTCCTACTACGAGTAGGGACATACAAAATACTCTTTAATGAAGGGTAGATGAATAAAGCTATGCATACATGCACGTGTGCATAAATAAATGTAGGAAAGAAATGAGATTCTTGGTGTCTCTCCTCCTAAAATTATTCATTGTGTCCCAAAGAATGTGTAGGAGTCTCAGGTCTAAAGAGAGCTGGAAGCACTGTCTGGACTGACCTTCCAGACTCGCCCATTTTTTCCTGGCATCGCAGGCTGCAGTAGCTGAGAAGTCTGGGGCGCACCGCTGGGTGCTGCCCAAGCTGAGAACAACGCGCCACCTGCAGGCTAAACGCGCACAGCTGGTAGGAAATTACCAAGGGAGCTCAGCTTGGGTTGGACGGTAGTAAATGAATAAAAAAACCTCATTTACACAGGCAGTACTGTGGTGTCATAGGGAAAGCACAGGCTTCGGAGCCAAAAGGCTTGATTTTAAAATTCAGACTATGAAAATAGCTGCCTTTTTTATTTTTTGGAAGAATAAAAGGAAACAAAGATTATGAAGTGCTTATCACAATACATTTCATCCTGGCCTCCCATCCCAACGCACATACTTGCATTGAAGACGTTATAAAGTCCAAGGCAATTTGCAAATATTTTGGTATCACTTGCAATGCTAGTGAGAGAAGTGGGTTCACTAAGTCCAGTCAGATGTCGCTGTCTCTGGGCATCTGATCTGACCTCATAAGAAATTCTTATTCACTGTATCATGATGTCATAGGCTGTCTTGTCAGACAAGACATTTGGGAAATCCGCCAGTTACACTGTGATCTTTTGTGTATGCCAATTCTGGATAATTGGCATACACAAAAAACTGTCTATCTCCTTTCCTGTATATGGAGGTTTGAGTTGCTGGCTAAGAATTATCCCTGCCAGCCTACGACAGAAACAGGAAAATGACTCAGAGAAACCGTGGGAATGTGCCTCAGGGCCCCACTCCATCTCAGGAGCCCAGGAACAACCTAAGGCTTCCCGCTCTTTTTTTTCACATATAGACATTTTGCACGTCCTTCTTAGGAACGTCCAGACTTGATAAAGCTTGGCTAGAATTAAATATGTTGTTTTTGTGTGTTTGTGTGTATTTTACAGACGATGAGAAACATGAAAATTTCTAGTTGCAAATCAAAGGCACAGAACAAATATTGTTAAAAGCATATCTTATTTTTTTTTTTTCCAAGAAAGAGTCCCTTGTATGATTGATGCGAATTCCTGCATAGCCTCCTGGATGGGGTAATGCTTGGGCTGTCATTTTATCCTTCAAGGTCTAAAAATATTCTATAAATATAAATAAGATAAACAAGTTCATTAAAGATCAGGTACCTTCCATTATAGGAGAACTTCAAATCATAAACTTACAAATGAATTAACCTTTGAATTATTCATTTGAATTTACACTATTTCTTACAAATATTTCATGAACAAGGGTTTCTTTATCATATGTTTGGCTCATGAAAAAAGAACAGACTTTCAATTTCTACTCAAGTTTTGTACAGGGAAGCTTCTAAACTTTGAGGGCTTTTTTTTCAAAGATAAATCTGAACTCTGAACTTACATGTTATCTTCAGGAAGTGGTTAATACTGTGTGTATGTGGTTGGAGTGAGGTTACTCTGAGGACTTAAAAGACATTACTGCTGAAATATAAATGTTGATTCTTAATTTTTTTTGACATAAAATTTCAGATAAACAGATCTTAAAAAAACACAATCTTTCTCTACTTAGGGCTATTTTTAATCATTACAAGTCTCAACGAGCATGGTATTTTTAAACTAGGAAGCTGGAAAAAAACATTTTTATTTTTAAGTTGTCCTTTATGAGTTTATTTTATTCATAGCTGCTTCTCTTGGGTACATCTAAGTTTTGTATAAGTGTTTTTTATAGGTTAATTTAAAAGCCTAAAAGAGAGGTCTGGTGGGGACAAGGGTAAGGTGTCAGAGAGGGACTACATACTTATATATGCACCACTTTTTGATCTGGAGACTCACGGTGATGGAGGAATACCACATGTGGGTGAAAACAAAAACATTAGAACTGAGACTTCTCAGAAGCTTATTTCCACAACAAATTTCATATTCACGTTTTACAGGGAGCTATGAGAGAGAGAGAGAAGTAGGTTCAAGAACCATTTTCACAAATGAAATTAATGAATTTTCAAAAATGAATTAATAGAATTCACTTGTCATCAGCAAAATTACATTGATTTAGAGATTTAAGATGGTTTACACTGGAGTATTTCACAAAGAAGCAGCTATCAGAAAACAGTGTTAGAACAGAGCACTATTTCATTTTAAACATTTATAATACTTAAGCCTATATTTTAAATGCTACTGTTTTTTAATATTATATAATATTAAAAAATACTAAAATGGTTCAAATTTAAGATGCTGTCAATAATAATGAAAATCGAGAGTGTCACTAAGGCAGAGACTCACAAATGCTTAAAGAAAGGGTTTCTAAACATATGATTAGTACACAAGGACAGAGTGCCTAATATCTTGATTTATTGATGGTGCTTTTCTGAGTTATTGATTTCCAATAACATCATTTTAGTAAGAGAAGAACAAAGGAAATGCCCTAGTTGCTTATTTAGGTTAAGTCAACAAATACGTATTAATCATCTACCAGTTTCCAGGTTATATTCCAGAATCTAGACACTTCAGATTTGCCAATAAACAACAGAAAAACAACGTCTTGGTGTAGTTTTCATTTTAACTGAGGGAACTAGGCAATAAAATACAACAAACAGAAACTGTTAATAAAACAGTGAGAACTAATGTACAGACTTGGTGCTGTAAGAAGTTTGGCTACACTCAGAGTGAAAGTGAGAAGCAATAGAAAATTTTACTTGAGAACAATGGCAAATGACATTATGTGACTTATACTTCACTTCAGAGGCAGAGGCACAGGGAAACCAAAGAGAAATTTCAAAGATTAAAGTCGACAAAAGCTGGTGATCAGATATTAGTCACAATGAAGGTAAAATTCTCAAAGTAGATTTCCATGTTTCATTGTTATTTATTGAGTTAGAGTGGACTGGATTAGGTAGCCCTATCAATTCAATTTTGGAAATTAATGGTTGGTATATAGGAAGAAACATAGAGCTAGATTGTTTTTTTTTTTTTTTTTTTCATGCCAACATGAGTTTTTTAGTAATGGGGGCTTAGAACATATACTGAATTGGAGTCTGGGACTGAATGAGAATTCAGAGGAAAAGCTTATCTGTTCAATGTCTCTAATTGGCAGGTGTGATATGACAAAGACATTTCTTTATGAACTGTTATGAGTGGACTTGTGTCCCCTACCCAACATTTCTATGTTGAAGTCTTAACCCCAGTACCTCAGAATGCGACTCTATTTAGAGTTGGTGTTTTTAAAGACAACCCTTAGTTAAAATAAAGTAGAGGGAAGAGCATATGAAAATACAGGGAGAACAGAGTCATCTCACTTCCTGAGACCAAGGAGAGAGTTCTCAGGAAAACAATCTCAGCTTTTTATCCTCCAGAGTTGTAAGAAAATAAATATCTGTGGATTAAGTCGCCCAGTCTGTGACATCTTGTTATGGAAGCCCCAGGAGGCTAATACATAGGACCCCACCTCCAGAAAATAACAACCATAACTTTGAATGAAATATAATGAAACACTTTTCTATAATTCTAAAAATGAATAAAAATAGGAAAGTGTTTGGAAAGGAGTCAAATGTGGAAGAAAGAAAACAAGGATAATGAGTTATTTACTTGTTTGTTGATTGTTTCTTTGCATATGGCTATCAGCCTGCCACTGGAGTGTCATATGAAGTGGCAAAAACTCTCAAAGTCTGAGTAATTGTGGCCTGCAGAACTAGATGACAGTAATGGGGACCATAAGAGGTGCTGGAGAGTGAGATATAATCCCATAAAGGAGAAAGAAGGTCCCCAGATCATGTGCAGAACGCTGAACCATGCATATGTAGTGCAGACTGCAGTTTAGCCAAAGGAGATTTCAAGAACTACACTGGGAATTTTAACTAAACTGGATTTTAAACTGAGCAAACAACAACAAAAAAATTTAGATGATCATAACAGAATCTAGAGTTTCCACAACAGAATATTTATAATATCCAGGATACAAAGCAACATTTCTGTATATAGAAAGAACCAGGAAAATGTAATCCATTCTCAAGAGAAAAGACAATCAGCCAAGTCTGACCTCTAGATGATCCAGATGATAGATTTAGCAGACATGTACATTAGAGCAATTACTGTAACTGTGATTAAGAAGGCAAAGAAAAAAATATGGTCATAATAAATGAAAACATAAGAAATCTCATAAGAGAAACTGTATAAAAAAGCCAAATGGGAAGTGTAGAATTGAAAAAGAAAATATCTAAATTAAAAAATAATTACTAAATGAGTGTAACAGCAGAATTGGGACAGCAGAGGAAACAGTAAATCTACCCAAAGGCAGATCAATAGAAATTACCCAATCTAAAGGCAGACAAGGAAAAAGGTTGAAATCAATTAACAGTAGCTCAAGTTTCTGTGGAACAATATCAAATGGAATATCTAAAGTCTTGGGAGAATAAACAAAAGAAAATGAGCCAACAAAAGACTATTTCAAGAGATAATGGCATAAGTTTTTCCAAATTTGTGAAAGATATAAAATTACAGATTCAAGAAGCTCAGAAAAGACTTAAACAGAATAAAAATTAAAAAATAAAACATACCAGAATACATAACAGTCAAATTTCTAAAAATAAAATAGCAAAAATATTAAAAGCAATCTGAGAAAAAAATGACACATTATATGTAAGGGAACAACAGTTAAAATCATTGCTGACTTATCATCAGAAATTATGGAGTCCAGAAATGAAGCAGACAATAGCTTTAAAAGGCTGGAAAGTGAAAGGCAAAAAACCTGTCAATTCATAATTCTATACTGAGTGAAAATATTCTTCAAGAATGAAGGAAAAACAAAAGCAATTTCAGATAGAAGGAAATTAAGCATACTTGCTGCCAACAGACATACACTACTAGGCATTTTAACACCAGTTCTTCCGGTTCAAAGGAAGGGATACTTGAGGAAAACTCAGATCAGAAAGGAATGAAGATGCTCTGTGCTCCAGCAATTGAAAAAAGAGAAAGGAAGGAAGAATATTAGAAAAAGCAAATACTTTATATAAAGATTATTTTTCTCGTTATTTAAAAAATTTACATACAAACTGCAAGGGTACATGTCAAATCTACTAAGTGTAGTGTATAAATGTCTTAACACAATAATTAAGCAAATGAGGTGAAGGCTACGTCAACCTGTTTGACGTAAGCATTCCAAATCGTATATAAAATCGGCACATTGTACCCTATAAATGAATTAATGTATACAGTTATGATTTAATAAAAAAAGTTTAAAGCTAAAACCAAGACACTATATTATGTGGTGTTTATAATATATGTAATATACATGGATATATATGTCTACTAGAACATAAAGGACCATTGTGTAGTGTAAATGGGCCTATTATGTGGCAAAGTTTCTACATTTTATTTTTTGCTTATTTTTTTATTTTAGGTTAATGTAAGGGTACAAACAACCAGGTCATGATCACTGAATTTGTTAGGCAGAGTCCATCTTGTAGTTGTGTCCTGCACCCAAAAGGAGTGACACATACCCTTACATTCTGTCCATTAATGGGGAGCACACCAGTCCCCCCTCCTATCCTCTCCCCTCTTCCTTTTCCCCCCTCCCCCAACTTGAAATGAATTCAGTTTTATTCATATGTAGGCATGTATTAGATCATCTACTGGCTTCATTAGTACAGAATTAGTACATTGGATATTTGGTTTTCTATTCTTGTGATACTTTACTAAGTAGAATGTGCTTCAACTCCATCCAGGTTAATACAAAAGATGTAAAGTCTCCATCTTTTTTGTGGCTGAATAGTAGTATTCCATTGTATACATATATCACAGTTTGTTAATCCATTCCTGAGTTAATGGGCATTTAGGCTGTTTCCACATCTTGGTGATTGTAAATTGAGCTGCGACAAACAGTCTAGTGCAAATGTCTTTATGATAAAATCATTTTTTTTCTTCTGGGTAGATGCCTGGTAATGGGATTGCAGGGTCAAAAGCTTCCACATTTTACATGAAGTTGTACAGTATGAACTTTAAATCGATTGTGAAAAATTAAAAGTATTACGGTAGAAAAAATAATGCCCACCCCCAAGGATGCCCATATCCTAATTCCTAACCCTTGTGTATATGTTATATCACATGGTAAGTGGGAATGACAGCTACAGATGAATTAAAATTGCTAACCAGGTGAAATTAACATAGAGAAATTATCTTGGATTATCTGTGGGCTACTATAGTCAGGAAGGGTCTTTAAAAAGTGGAAGAAGGATGCAGGAGAAAAAGCCAGGGTGATGCTGATGAGAAGATGTTTCTAGGTTGGCTTTAAAGATGGAGAAAGGGAAGGAAGAAGAACATGAGCCTTCCAGTGCGGGAAGCGAAGAGGCAAAGAAACTAATTCTCCTTTGAGCTGCTGGGAGGAGCTCAGCCCTGCCCACACCTCCATTTTGGCTTATTGAGGCCTGTGCTATATATTTGACATACTGAATTGTAAGATAAGAAGTTGTGTTGTTTTGAGCCACTATGTGAAAATGTGTTACCGTAGCAAGGGAAAACTAATAAAAGGTACCAGTGGTAATTCTTAAAGCAACCATTAAACCACAATTCACAAAAGTATAGTTACCTACTGTGGATCCCAGAAGGAAAGACGATCCCAGATACCTGTCATTCCTTGCAGTGCGAAGCCTGATACTGTCCTTTGTTTTGGGCTACAGAAGATGTGAAATGAGGCTTTTATATTAATATTATTTTTTAGATTTCCTACAGAATTATTTTTTACACATTGAAATTAATGTTATAAATGATCTAATGAGAACTGCTTTACACAGTCACTTTATTTTTTGCACTAGACAATTTTAGATAGAAATCTTAGCTACTGTAGAGTTTACATACTTAAAAACAGTGATAAGTTTTATAAATATTTACCTCTCAATACCTCAGATAATGACAGTTACTCATACATATTGACAAAACGATCCTTTGCACTTATAGTGTTATACATCTTTTCCTTAGGAGTGGATTTATTTTCCATTTTCCATTTGAACCTGTATTTCCTATATGGTTAATGAGAGTTTTATTTGGGTACATTCTGGATGTACTTCATTTCTGATTCTTTAGGGATATATATTTAATAATACACAGAGACACAGCTTAGGAAATTTATGTAACTCAACAACTGCTGGAGTCTAACCTTTAAACACAGGGGTTTGTCTGTGACTTACACAGCAGACACAGGGGCTAGTGCAAGGACATTTGTTGCTGCCTGGCAAAATATTTATTATGAGTACTTGAAGGAATTTTGAAAAAAAAAGGACCCTTAGAAGACACATCCCAAACAAAGAACTGCTTTTTCCTAACCTCACAGACTATACAAAAAGCTTTCCGAGAGTCAGACTATGAATAGTTCTACTACAGTAAAAAAGGGAAGGTCCTTTTTCGTTTATAGCCCACACCTTTCCATTTCTCGTAACTGCTTCCATAAAGTAGTTGTTCATTGCTAAAAAAGATTGAAAAAATCTTCCTGTTTCTTTATATTTGTTCCCTACTAATAGTGTCTTGAAAAGGTTAGTGAATGTAGTAGCAAGGTAAGTTTGCTTTATTTATTATATTTTTTTTATTTTTTAAAACTTGTATGGTAAGTCATTTCTTGAAATGCAAAACATGGCCAATGAAAATGTCCCTAGAAGATTTTGTAAAGTGACATTCAAAACATAATTTCAGCATTATTATTAAAATCTAGGTCTTTCAAAGAGGACCTCTTAGGGTCTATGCTATGCTGTAGCATGTACATATTGGAACATGACAAGGAGTTCCCTCACACTGCCCTTGGCCCCAGTGTGTACCCATGAGCATTAAAGAGCATTCTAGAATGAATAGTCAATAAGATAGGTCGATTTGGCTGAATGTTACAAACTCTGTAATTTTGCCTTTGAAAATGGAACTAAATGTCCCAAGATTGTTCAATTTTATCTCTGGACTGATTCATTTATAAATAACTTAATAAAGATTTCTTCAACTTATTTTATTTGAATGAATTTTATTTCACATTTTGTATTTCAATCTCCCGCTCTGAGAGCAATGCAACTTGTGGGATATTTTAATTCATGATTCTTTAGGCAAAAAAAAAAAAAAAAAAAATCTCATAATTATCATATTAGCAATTATTCAGATATTATCATAGAGAATTATGGATTGATCTTTTTGATATAATAATTTTGGAGGAAACAGATGGAGATATGTAAAAGGTAACAATTTACTTAGGTCCTGCTATGTCTCACATGATTTAGATGTTGTTTGTTAATTCTAACAGTCTTATAGGATATGCTTCCATTGAGGAAGTAGAGGCTGAGGAAAGCTAAGTAAAATTGTCTAAAGTTAGGGACGTGCCTGTGGCTCAAAGGAGTAGGGTGCCGGCCCCATATACTGGAGGTGGTGGGTTCAAACCCAGCCCCGGCCAAAAAAAAAAAAAACCAACAACAATTGTCCAAAGTTATATGGCAGTAACTGTAAGAGAAGTGATTGAGACTCAGGTTTGTCTTCCTGTCAGGATTTTATTGTTATCATCATCATCATCATCATCATCATCATCATCATCATCATCTCATTATTGTATCATACTCCTTCATGACTAGCTGGCCACATCAGCTAAATTAGCCTTGGTGTTATGATTGATAGACTAGAGTCAGTGATCACATATAAGGAGCTTTCCTAATATCCTTCTACCAATGACTCAATTGGCTCTGCTTTGTCAGGGGAAAAATAAAAAAAAACATTGGGTGAGGTCAACCTGGATGGATAAAGAATATTCAAATTTGCTGTACTCTCTGATTCCTATACAGGTAACATCCCTCACAAGGAATTTGGAAGGTCCACTTAATCCAAACTGTCTTTGGCTGCATCAAATGCATTAATACAACACTAGAGAAATAAATAAAAGTTCAAAGTACTTTTTTGATAGTACCAAATGCCTTATTTTCTAGAATCTTCTCATACTAGACCAGATAATTAAGTTCACAAACTCATGCTAGAAAAAGTGCTACTTACCTCATTAATGAATATCACTTTGATCACCTTCTAAGTACTCCCTTTCGGAAGCTAAGCACCAACACTAGCGCCTAGTCCATCCTTCAAAGCACTTTTTCTAGGATGAGTTCATGAATTTAATTGACCTCATAGACAAGATTTTCCCATTCTTCCCCCCAAATACACAAGAAAATATGAAAGTAGTATTTAGGTCTCAAAATATTTAATTTGTATCTACATACAGCAGCAAATACATGAATTAAGACCAAGTAACAGCTATTTAAATGTATCCATTCTGATGTTAATTAGTAAGTGACCATTTACTATGTGACAATTATTGCATGAGAAAAAAGGAATAAACATGAATAAGATATAATTCCTACACTCAACAATTACACTAAGGGAGTAGAAATGCAAACAAGCAAATGTACAGTATTTATATGTGAAATCACAGAGATAAGTACAGGGTACTAACAGGAGTTCAGAAAAAGGATGACTTGTAAAGGGGCTGAGGGAAAAGATGGATGAATACTTAAAGGAAGCTGTAATGCAGGGGTGTCCAATGTTTTGGATTCTCTGGGCCACAAAGAAAAGTTGTCTTCGGCCACACATTAAATACACAAATGCTAATAAAAGCTGATGAGCAAAAAGGGTCCATGCATAGTTTTTGTGGTATCTGCCACCACAGATAAGCAAACACGTTCTTACATAATTATCCTAATTATGCAGCAGCCCATTCAAGGAGTCTCTTAAAATCATTGAGCAGGTCCCAAGTTTGTGATCACTAATATAGCAAATATATGTAACTAAGTAACAGAAAGTCTTTGGGTTTTTAAAATATTTTTATTGTAAAAGTAAAAGAAAAGTGAGCAACATAAAACTAGTGGGGTATTTGGCAATAGATTTGAAAGCTAATTCATCAGTATCTGATTCAATGAAAGTAGTTGTACTTCTCAGAGAGTTCTCAAGGTATTCATTGAATATTTTGATTCTAATTTTGCTCTTAATGTGTTTCATTCTTGAAAATAGTTGCGTGCAAATATAAGTGCTGCCAAAAAGCAATGACATGAGTGCTGCCAAAAAGCGATGACATGAGTAAAGTGTGACTGTAAAGTGAAGGATACTTGTTTATGGGAAGACAAGACCTATATAAGTCCAGTAAAGAGAAATGATCACATTTTCCCTTAACTTGAATGTCAGATTGCAGATCTGTGCATTCCACTTAAAAATTGGCAAGTAACATATTTACCTTTACTGAAAATGTACTCAGAAATGCCCCAAAATATTATTTTCCCAGAAATCTTGAAATACGTTCCCAAATTCTTGTACCAAATTGAAAAGCACAGCTGCAAATTTTTCACTGTTCACAGGCCTGTGGTTTAACCAACATGTTGAAATGCATACATTTGCCCTAAATTGAGGTTGCCGCAATTTTGGTTTCATTTGGGATGCTGTTGTGGTTTGAAACACTGGATTGCTAAGTTAGTTTTCACCTTGAAGACAGATGTTTAACTCATTTAAAGGACCGGTTAAATCCACTAAAAATGCTAAATCAGTAAGATAGTTTTCTTTGTCAATTTCTGGCACGAATTTGGTTTCTGACACCGTATATGATCTGATAACGTCTCAAATCATAAAATTTTTTCAACATTTGGCTTAGACTTAGCCATCTTACTTCCAAAAAATAAATGATACTGCCATAGTCCGCATCAATACTTTTAAGGAATTCCTGGAATTGGTGATGATTCAATACCTTGGTCCTTATGAAATTCATGGTCTAGGTGATGATACGCATCACATTATTCATTTTTAAAGGTTGTTTTTTTTTTTTTTTTAAAGCTTTTGCATATGAATTTCCTAGATGTACTATGCAACAATACTTCATCAAAGGTGAGTTTTGGCCTTTGCCCAGTGTATTGTCTTCTCTTAATTTCACCAAGTGCATCTTCTTCTGTTAATTTTACAAGTCCCTCTCTTTTACAACCCTTGCTGGGGCACCTTCAGTAACTGCACCAGATATGCTGACAATGAACAAAGAAAATCACTTTAACATATTTTATACTGCTTTGTATAAACATCTTGATTTAGTTGTGCCTTTTAGTGGCAATAAAGGAGACATTTCTTCAGTGACATTATATTCTTCATCAATACTGCTAATAAAAATGGTAAGGTTGGGCGGCGCCTGTGGCTCAACGGGTAGGGCGCCGGTCCCATATGCCGGAGGTGGCGGGTTCAAGCCCAGCCCCGGCCAAAAAAAAAAAAAAAAAAAAAATGGTAAGGTTATGGGGGGGGGAAGCAGAAAGAGGGACGGAGGGTGGTGGGTGGGGCCTTAGTGTGTGTCACACTTTATGGGGGCAAGACATGATTGCAAGAGGGACTTTACCTAACAATTGCAATCAGTGTAACCTGGCTTATTGTACCCTCAATGAATCCCCAACAATAAAAAAAAAAAAAAAAAGAAAATGTTCTGGATATAGATGGCAGTGACAGTAGCACAGCAACATGGCTGTACTTAATAACAATGGTTAAGTTTCCATCTTTTTTTATGGCTACATAGTATTCCATGGTGTACATATACCACAATTTGTTAATCCATTCATGGGTCAATGGGTACTTGGGCTGCTTCCATGACTTGGCAATTATGAATTGGACTGCAATAAACATTCTGGTGCAAATGTCTGTTGTAAAATGATTTTTGATTATATTTACCTGGATGGAGCTGGAACATGTTTTTCTTTCTTTTTTTTTTTTTTTTTTTGTGGTTTTTGGCCGGGGCCGGGTTTGAACCCGCTACCTCCAGCATATGGGACTGGCACCCTACTCCTTGAGCCACAGGCGCCACCCGAACATGTTTTTCTTACTAAAGTATCTCAAGAATGGAAAAAAATATCAAATGTATTCAATACTATTATGAAATCGGAATATAATCACCTACACATTCATAAGAATGGTAAAACATAACTATAGTCCAGACAGAAGGAGGGCAGGGTAAGGAGAAGGAAGAGGGGAGGCCAGGATGAGGGAGGGTATTTGAGGGGATCTAACCTAATGTACATAATACAATGATATATTTCTAAACTATTAAGGATAGAGCATGAATGTCTTACCACAACAAATAAGTAAGTGAGGAGATGGTTATGTCAATCAGTTAGATGTAAGCATTCTACATTGTATATCAAATCAGCACATTGTACCTCACAAATGCATTAATGTACACAGTTATGATTTAATAAAGAATTAAAAAAACAAACAATAAAATGGTTAAGATGGTCAGTTTTATATTAAGTGTATTTTGACACAATACAAATAGTACTTTCATTACATTTTAATAGGAACATTTTAATGTCAGGAACATTCATGAGTTAGTTAACCTGGGGTGAAGTGAATACTCATGGGATGCATTGGAGAGATGGAGCTAGGGAAAGTAGGTGACACATACTAGTTCAAGACTCCCTCAAACAAAGAAGAAAATAATTTTGGAAACATTTAGACAGGCTCTGGTGATTGACAAGAGCCTTTGTAAATCTATTCTTCAAAATTCCATGGCTTTTAGAACAATAATTTATGAGTATGATATCTCAAAATAATGTGGATAAGGAATGTGAGCGGGGCTCAGCTGTTTGGTTCTTCTGTTCCACATGGCATCAACTAAGATCACTGAGAAGACTCCAGCTAGAAGATGGCTTGGTGTGAAGCTGAGTGAGAAGAGGATCCAAGAGGACCTCCCTGCAAGTTTAACCTTTGAATGGAAGGGTTAGACAACTGGGTTCAGTGGGATTATCAGCAAGAGTGCTTAGCCATTGCCTCTCCAGCCTGGTCGCTCAGGATAGTCACAATTTTTACATAGCAGTTCAGGCTTCCCAGAAAGCATAGGAATAAAGTCACTTCTGCTGCATTCTATTGGCTGGGAAAATAATCCAAACAAGACCTTTAAGAGAACGGTAAGTAGAAAACTCTTCTCACTTTTCAGCCCATCAATATTTTGGAGTTGATGGATTTAAAATAATTAAAGATGACTCTCAGCTTTCTAACATGAGTAACTGAGAGTGCCTTCCACTTTAATAGAGATGACAGAAGAAGGCCAGGCCTACACTGAAAGAAAATGAGTTCATCTTTGGACTACAGGAATTTGAAAAAAAATAATTTAAAAATATATTGGATTATATTTTTAAATCATGATCAAATATCAGAACATTTCATAAAATTCAAGTTCCATGGGATTGCTGATTGCAGGTCTGTATGACTTAGTCTTTGTTTTTTTCTCTAATCTTAGTTGCTCCATTCTAATTTGTAATCATTTATTTAGTACCTACTATGTTCTAAGCATAGTTCTAGGCATTGGAATAGCACTAACAGTCAAATGAGATAAGATGACTCAGATAAGATAACTTAGATACAGAGAAAGAAATATAAATAAACACAATTATTTTGGATTTTGACAACAGCCACAAAGATAATAAAACTATGATGTAGAAGGTAATGACTGAGAACAAAGGGTATGGGAATAGAATCCTAATTAGATTATTCTCATACTCATAAAGAAGGTGATAATATGAGCTATCCACACATGCCCAAGAGACAGAAAATGAGAGCAGAGGTTCAGGGGTGGGACTGAGGACAAAAAAGACACCAAAGTCATCTTTAATGTTTCATGCATTTTTGCCTCGAAATTTTTTTGCCCATGGAAATTCACTGAAGGCAATTTTTTTTTTCCAGAAAGCCTCCCATATAAAACTCAGACAAAGATAGAAATCATTTTTCATGACTTCAAGAGGGTGGATCTTGGACATTTCATTATCTAGGAAAGAGTTAAACTCCAAGTTCTAGGAAACTTCTGGAAGAAATCCAAACCTGGCCTAGGGGTTGCTGTCTTCTAATTTTGTTGTTCTCAGTCTTTGGCACAGAAAAGACATCCTGTAAGTGTTTGTGGAATTGCACCTGAAACGAGTGAGCATCTCTTTAGCTACATAGCCCTTGGCTAGATTCCCTAATCCCCCTCTTAGCAGATTCCTCATATGCTTTCTGTCTTAGCAGCTGCCAGAAAGATTTCAAGCTTCATCCCACTAGTTAAAAAGAATCAGACATTTGAGATGATAGATATGCTAGTTACCCTGATCAGATCACTGTACGTTATACATTACTATGTACCCCAGGAATTTGCAGAATTATTATTAGGAAATAAAATAAAATTAAATGAAAAAAGAGAGGATCGGGAAAACAATAGAAAGAGGTTCTAGGCCACATGTTCTGGAGTTAGTTGCCTGTCCCTATGCTTAAAGAATGCCATGAAGAAAAACAAAAGTGTCCATCATTTAACACTGAATAAGTGCTGGGGGTAGGGAGTAGCTTATAAACATGAAGGAGAGCTGACAACTTTGCAGATCCAGGCAAAGAGAGTTATGGAGAACGAAGCCCTTAATTTGTCTTTCTGTGGCTTCACAGGGCATGTCATGGCATGTTATCTAACCCTGAAGGAGAAAGGGAACAGAGTGAAATGCAAAAAAGAAAATACAATCTGATGTGATTGTTTTTCCATGTTCAATGCAACCTAGAATCTATCTGTGAAAATGTAACTGAAGAATTCAGCGTCAGGATAACAAACAACCAAATTTTTATCATTATTGTTTATTTCAGATCAAGATGAGGGTACAAAGGATTTGGTTACAATGTTGGCATCTGTTAGGTAAAGTGCTTGTTATACTTGTGTCCCACACACAGAAGGTGTGCCCTGTACCCTGACATTGTGTCCATTAGGTGGGAGTACGCCAATTCTCCTTCCTCCTATTTCCCCACTTCTACTCCCTTTCCCCTCTCATTGAAATGAATTGAGTTTTTCTCTTATGTGGGCATGTATGAATTCATCTACTGGCTTCATATTAGTATTGAGTACACTGGATACTTGCTTTTCCATTCTTGTGATATTTTACTTTAAAAAATGTGTTTACACTCCATCCAGATTAATAAACAAGATGTAAAGTCACCTTTTTATGGCTGAATAGTATTCCATGACATACATAACCACAGCTTGTTAATCCATTCCAGGGTTGATGGGCACTTGGGTTGCTTCCACGTTTTGGTGACTGTGAATTGAGCTGCTATAAATAATCTAGTGGAAATGTTCTTATGATAAAATGATTTTTTATTCTTCTGGGTAGATGCCTAGTATTGGATTGAAGGATCAAATGGAAGGCCTATTTTGAGTTATTTGAGGACACTCTGTACTTATTTCCAAAGAGGCTGTATTAGTTGGCAGTCCCACCAAGAGTGTAAAAGTTTTTCCTTCTCTCCACATCTAGGCCAGCATCTTCAGTTTTTGAACTTTGTGATTGGGCCTATTCTCAGGGTGATTTTGATTTGCATTTCTCTGATGATTAAGAATGATAAGCTATTTTTTTTCATGTTTCATAGCCATTTTTCTGTCCTCTTCAGATAAAATTCTGTTCATATCTCTTGCCCAGTGATAGATGGGATTGTTTGCTCTTTTTGTTTATTTGAGTTCTCTGCAGATTCTACTTATTAACCCTTAGTCAGATTTGTAAAATACAAATATCTTTTCCTATTCAAAAGGGTTTATGTTTGCTTCAATTGTTGTGTCCTTAGCTATGCAAAAGCTTTTCAGATTAACTAAGTCCCATTTGTTTATTTTTGTTGTTGTGATTGCCACTGAAGTCTTCTTCATAAAATCTTTCCCCAGGCTGACATCATCAAGAGTTTTCTCATGCTTTCTTCTAAAATTTTTATCATTTCATATCTTAGATTTAAATCTTTTATCCATCTTGAGTCAATTTTTATAAGTGATGAAAGATGCAGGTCCAGGTTAAGTCTTACATGTTGTTATCCAGTTCTCGCAGCACCATTTATTGAGTAGTGATTCTTTACCCCAGTATATGCTTCTGTTCAGTTTGTTGAAGATCAGATGGCAATAGAAGCCTGGTTTCATCTCCAGGTTTTCTATTCTGTTTCACATGTCTCTGTCTCTATTTTTGTGCCAATATGATGCTGTTTTGATCACTGTTTTGACTTGTAATATAAACTGAAGTCTGGTAGGGTGATGCCTCTGGCTTTGTTTTTATTACTAAAAATTACATTGGTTATAGGGTTTTTTTTCTTGTACCATAGAAATCAAAGAATTATTTTTTTCCAGTTCTTCAAAGTATGATGTTGGCATTTCAATGGGGGATTTAATTGAATCTATACATTGCTTTGGGTAGTACAGACATTTTAGCAACATAGATTATTCCCAGCCAAGAGCATGCTATGTTCTTCTATTTGTTAATATCTTCTGTTATTTCTTTTCTTAGTGTTTCATAATTCTCTTTGTAGAGGTCCTTAACCTCCTTTGTTAGGTTTATTACCAGGTATTTAATTTTCTTTGAAGCTACTATGAAAGGTATTACATCTTTGGTTTGCTTCTCAGCTTGGCTGCTATCGGTGGATACAAAGGCTAGAAATTTGCAAACATGGATTTTATTCACTGAGATGTTGCTGTATTTCTTGATCACGTCTAGGAGTCTTGGGGTTGAGTCTCTCAGGTTTTCTAAATATAAGACCAAATCATCAGCAGAGAACAAGAGTTTGACCTCCTCTTCTCCCATTTGGATGCCCTTAATATTCTTCTCTTGCCTGATAGCATTGGCTAGAACTAGATCTATATTGAGTAGTAGCAATGACAGGGAACATCCTTGTCTGGTTTCAGTTCTAAGTGGAAAAGCTTACTCTATTTTACTCTATTTGGTATGATATTGGCTGTGGGTTTATTATAGATGGCTTCAATCAGTGTACAAAATGTGACATCTATGTCTATGATCTTAAGAATTCTTGTTAGAAAAGGACGCTGAATTTTGTTGAAAGCTTTTGCCACATCTGTTGACAGTATGATATGGTCTTTGTTTTTGCTTCTATTTATGTGGTGAATTACATTTATGGATTTGTGTATGTTAAACTAACCTTGTATCCCTGAGAGAAAGCCTAGTTGATCATGGCGTATACTTTTTTTAATGTGTAGCTGTAAGATATTTGCTAGGATTTTATGAGTATGTTTGCATCAATATTCATTAGTGAAATTGGTCTTGGGATGCTCTGTGGGTGTGAGGTGAACTGGGGTTTGACATCCCTCTAAAAGCAGTGTGGCATAGTCTTTGGTGAAGCTTGGGAAATTTTGATTTGTCATATCTTCCAGTAGGGCTCTCATTCCTTTGGGTCATTCTTCTTCCCCTTCAGGGATACCTATAATTTGTACGTTTGAAAGCTTCATGAAGTCCCACAATTCTCTAAGCAATTGCTATGCTTTTCCTCTCTTCTTTGATGCCTCTTTAAATGCCTGAGTTAGTTCAAGAGCCTTATCTTCTAGCTCTGATATTCTTTCTTCTCCATGGTCTAATCAGTTATTGATATTTTCTACTGAATTTTTAAGTTTTATAAATGACTCCTTCAATTCCTTAACCTTTGATATATATATATCCTTTCTATTTGCATCATGTCTTTCATTGATTTGGGCGGTCAGTTTTGGGGTTTCCTTCTTTTGGTGATTTTCCACTTTCCTTTCCATTCTCTTCATTGTTTTGCCAACATAGCCTAAATTCCCTTTCTGTCACTTTCATAAATTCTTTATGGGGGGGAATCCTCTGTGGTAGCTACCTCATGATCCCTGGTTTTTAATGTTTCTGTTCTGGTTTTTAATGTTTCCAGAATTTTTTTTTTTTGGTTCCTCTTCGTGTGTGTGTGTGTGTGTGTTTTCTTGTTCACTTCTTTCTTCTCCATTTTCCTATCACTTCTGCCTTCTCTTTAAATTTCCTTGACTTTTTGCTTAGATGTTGAAATGTCCTTTTGGTATAGGGCCAAAATGAAGAGAATGGTAAAAGCAAGAAGGGAGAAAAGAAAAAGAGAAAATAAGAGGGGTAAAGAAAACAATTAAAAACAGGAGAGAATAACAGGAAGAGAAAGACAAGAGTAGTAGTGGTCTTTGGAAAAGTGCTTTGACCTACACCTGCAATTCCAGGAATCTGGGTGGCTAGGTGTGGTGGGTCCCTCAAGGTCAGGAGCTCTTACCAGGCTGAAAGAACGTCCCCACCTCCACCAAATATGGAAGAAAATCAGCAGTGTGTCATGTGGGGACCTACCAATACAGTCCTTCAAAATACCAAAGCTAGAAGTCTCTCCTAGGTTAGGGCCTCAAACCATCCTTGAGCCAGGCCAATGCTGTGATGCCCCAGCCCAGGCCTCAGATCAAGGTTCTGTCCTATAAATATTATAAAGAATGAAATGGAACAAAACAGACCAGAAAAATAATAATAACAATGATAAAAACAGTTAAAGAAAATTAAAAATAAGATTATATAAAATGTAAAATAAAGAGGGAGCTCTTAGTTGTTGTTTGAGAAATATTTGAGGGAAAGGTGAGAAAAGTAGAAAATCTCTACAAAAATAAAGAATAAAGGAGAGACATAGAAAAGAAAGGGAAAACAACTGGCAGAAAACTGTAGCATAAATGGAACCCTTGATATTGAAGTAAATATGAAAAAAATAAAAACATAACAAAATAAAGATTTAAAGCCAAGAAAAAAATTTAAAATTGCAATATATTGCCTGAATGTCAGGTGGTACTCTGAGAAGTTAGGGAAAAAAGAGAACAAAAATACATAATGCAATATATTTCCTGGACACCAGGTGACGCTTCAGAGTTAGAAGCCACAAGATATACACACTGATTCTACTGTGTAAGATGGGTGCCAGAAGGTAGTATGTAGTTGCCAAGGAGACCTTGTCCAGTCTTCCTGATCCACTTGCCCTCAGTTAGAGCTAGGTCACTTTTCTAGCATTAGATCCCTACAGGGTTTGGAGCCAGAATCTCTCACTACACTTCTTGACCTTCCAATTGGGCACAAAGGGGGTTCCCTCATGGTGCAGAGCCTTCCAAGTCACTTCAGGTGTGGTTGCTGGAGCTCTCAGCAGGTGCACCAGAGCTGGCCACAGGCTGGGAGCCCGCCTTGTGGCCTTCCCACAATGGCGATGCACTGTTAGCAGCAGAACTGATTGGAGTTCCACCCCACCCAGTGGTTCAATCCCAGCTGTCAGGCACCCTGCCAGTTCGCCCAGTCACTTAAGCCCTCCCATGGCACCTCCCATGCAGTACAGGCCTTCCCTATCTCTCGCCCTCTGCCAGAAGGCTCACCAGCCTCTGCACACACACAGGCACTGGCCTTCTGTGCTAGTTTTCCCCTGCTCCTGACGTTCTTGGCTCTTGAGTTCCCCTGCTGTCTCACTGTGCCCCTGGAGTGATGTTTTGGGCAGGATACTCCAAGCAGAGTCCTTTCTCCTGAATCTCACCACACGTGGATGCTGAGGAGATGCCTCTAGTTTGCCATCTTGCTCCCATTTTCACAAATCACCATATTATAGCACAGGCATTATCAGCAATCCTAGAGAGTTTTACCGTACATTTTTGTTTCTAAGAATTCAAGAGTAAAATAATTATTCACTATTGGGGCCGTGCCTGTGGCTCAATGAGTAGGGCACCAGCCCCATATACCAAGGTTGGCAGGTTCGAACCTGGTCCCCTCCAAACTGCAACAAAAAATAGCCGGGTGTTGTGGCGGGAGCCTGTAGTCCCAGCTACTCAGGAGGCTGAGGTAAGAGAATTGCCTAAGCCCAAGAGCTGGAGGTTGCTGTGAGCTGTGCTGATACAGTACTCTACAGAGGATAACAAAGTGAGACTCTGTCTCTAAAATAAATAAATATTATTCACTATTTAGAAATATTGTGAATATGTCTAACATGATCAAAGGAAAATGAAGGTGAGAAATAAATTAAAATGTCCTTCCCACATGTATAATTTATAAGGAAGCTGATGGAGGAGTTTATATCATAAAGCCACCAAACTTTCTTGAGAATTATAATGTTTCTGCTTCACAAAATTCTGAAAGTCCAACCATTGGTCTTCAGCATTGTTATTGTTTTGTTTGTTTGTTTTAAGAAACACATGGGATGCTATATAGTGGTCGTGTCCATTGTTTCAAAAACTTAAAATATGGGTCCCTAAGAAATGGCCCAAGAGCAAATGATCCTGAAATGTATATGTGAACATCTGTGCAAAAGAAACAAGAAATGTTTTGATGACCATTTGATACCAATGATGGTCTTCACCATTGATAAACTGAATAATAATATCTAAATAATGGAAATCTGTAATCTTGTTGGTAGACGTAGCTTGTCAATTATCATAAAATCAGAATTACAGGTTTTATACAGAAAAGCAATTCTGTATAAAATATAGGGCACCAAGAAATATATTCAATACACAAAGGAATTCCTGAAAGATATTATCCTCATGTTTTTAGTTTATGTTTAACAAATGGAAAACTGGGGCAGTGCCTGTGGCTCAAAGAGTAGGGCGCCAGCCCCATATACCAGAAGTGGCCTGTTCAAACCTGACCCCAGCCAAAAACTACAAAAAAAAAAAAATAGAAAACCGAATCAGAAAGAGTTGCTTCTCCTAGATACCTACACATTTTTGTATGTGAAGAGAAGCATAGATCTTGTAAATTAATTGCTTAAGCCTTTCTGTATTTATTTGTCAGTATCAAAAAAAGCTATGTTTTATATCTAAAGTTCAGATTTGTTATTTTACATTGTAAAAGACATAAATTTGTCATTTTTTTTCCATTTAAAAAAATTTCAGACTATTAAGGAGGTACAAATGATTTAATTACATAGAAACCTTTTGCGATGGTTAATTTCGGGCATTTACTGTGTCCATGGCCTGAACAGTGTTCATTGTACCCAGCAGGTATGTTTTTACCCTCATCCTCTTCCCCACTCCTCCTTTATTGATTTCCTATGGCCTTTACATCTCGTTCTGCGCTTTTTAATTAGTTCAGTTTAAAAGGATAAATTTACGCCATGTTTTGGACATATACAACTTCAGATTTAATCACAGAACAACAAAAAAACCCCACTTTCAGATGTGGATTAAGAGAAAGCATTACATGTTACTTAAATTAGTTGTGAAAAACTCATGGGGATTGAATTCAAGCTCTAAAAACCTAGTATTAAATTAAACACCCAGTGACCTCTTATGTTCCTTCAACCAAGCTGACAAGTCCTAACCGGCATTTGCTTCACATGTTACACCAGGGCAGGCACTGAAATGTTTGGTCCCTGGGAAGGGGCTGTGGTGGAGCCCGTGTTGTCTGTCTAGCAGCGGCAGGTGTAGGTGTGTGAGGAGAAGATGGAGACAGGGGCTCGGCTATGGGCCTGTGTGAGCATGTTCTGTAGAACAGCAGGAGAGAAAAGTGAGCGAGAGGAATGCTGCTTTTTATCCCTTTTATAGAGCTCATGAGGGGAAGATGAGGTAGAGTAGTTAGGTTAAAGGGCATACACAATCAGTGCCTAAAATGTTATTTTAAAATGCAATTCAGATGAACAAATTAATATCAAGTATGTGCTACACAATGTAAGGTGGTTTTGAAAGGCTATAATGGGAAGAGGTAGATTCTGGACAACATTAGGGGCTAGAACAAAATGTACACATTATACTTTGGGTGACAATGTGTATCTTACTGTAAGTGGTTAGGATACTGATCATACAAATAGACTGTAGGAAGGATGAACCTGCTGTGATATTCAAGAGGGTAATGCAGCCCATGAGGGACAGGTGAACACTTACAACAAATGTTAAATGTTAAATGATGAAGCTAGCCCTCTCGATAGCATAATATACGGCAGAATGATGTATAGCATTTTCTGCATGTGCTTAGCCTTTTATATTGGCGGTCCATGAAGAGATACCAAAAACTATGGTAATAACTGATAATAATAGATAGCTACTCTTAAAAGAGCAAATAATCCAGGGAATACACAAGGCTCTGGACATGCATTATTTATGTTTCATCTTCTCAAGACAACCCACTTTAGAAATGAGAAAACAGAAATGCAAACAGATAATCTGTCTTGGTTAGGAGCAGAAAAGGGAGTTATAGCCACATTCATAGGCCTTCACTTTTAATGAAATATTTTATTTGAACTACATCAGAGTTACTTGACACCAATAAAACAATATTTTTTCAATAGTTTTTATATCCTTAGACGATCAGAAATTTACATGGAAGAAGGAACGACTGTAATATGTGTGCTTAGGGATAGAGAGATTTTATTTCTCTATGCTCTCAGGCAGATCATCACAGGACAAGGGAAATATTAATATTAACACAGAGCCCTTCCCTTCCAGAGCCTATATGGAACCACCAGAAATTCCCTGCTGGGTCTTTCCATTTCCTAGGTCTACCGGACCCTTTAAATAGTATATTGTTTTCATACTCAATTCTCTTGTTTTGTAGGTAGGAGAAATTACTGAAAGCTCTTGAGAATCCTGAGAAATGAGCGGGACACACACCAGGGAGCAAAGAAAGCCTCTGGTCCTGGACAGCTGTAATGGATTAAGGAAATGACAGGGTAGACAAGGCGGGGAATCCCTGGAAAAAATTCTGTGGATGCCATGAATGCAAGGACTTACTGAAGATGAATGTCAGTATGTGGTGTGGCGATTGGGACTATTTTAAAACGATGTCCAGGTGTTTTTGATGACCAGCCATGTTTAGAAGCCACTGTCTTCTCTACTTGAGAAAGTCAAAGAAGTACACGAAGCTTTAACTCATAAATTAAACCTTAACAAATAATTGCAACAGTGCTCAACCTTACCTGCACATTATAATCATCTCGGTGATGATTAATTAAAAAATTTAAATAGAAATAAAAAGTGATATTTTAAAAAGCCACAACTGTTCTAGGTGTTTTGATTTCACAGTTCTGAGCAGGGGACCCAAGCAGCAACTTTTTTTTATTTTACTTTTTTTTTGAGACAGAGTCTCTCTATGTCACCCTTGGTAGAGTGCTGTGGTGTCATAGCTCACAGCAACCTTAAACTCTTGGGCTCAAGCAATGCTCTTGTCTCAGCCTCCCTGGTAGCTGGGACTACAGGCACCTGCCACAACATCCTGCTATTTTTAGACGGGGTCTGGCTCTTGCTGAGGCTGGTCTCAAACTCCTGAGCTTACTATTTTAAAACTTCCCAGGTGATTCTAATAGGACCCAGGTGAATAAAACTCATTTTACTCAACGAACAAAGTGAAATAGGATAAATGCCACCTTATGCCAAGAGACTCTGGGTGAGACTCTGTCTCAAAAACAAACAAACAAACAAACAAATCCCATTAATTTATGATGCAAAACACAGATTAGTAGCAAAGTTTAACTTCATGTTGCAAAGTTACTCACATACCTTCATGCAAGGGAAAAGCAAATTTTAAAAAATGTGTGCATGCTTGTAGTTTAACATAGTAAAATCACACACAGACATTATGGACATCCTGTGTGTGTGTGTGTGTGTGTGTGTGTGTGTGTGTGTGTGTGTGTGTGTGGAGTGATAGAGAGAAAGAAGTGGTTTTCAGCCCAGGTGCCATGTGGGGATCTTATGTGCTCCATGAAAATTATTAAAAGATTATTAACAAAATTATTATTATTATTATTATTGAGACAGGCTCACTATGTCTCCCTCAGTAGAATGCTGTGCTGTCACAGCTCACAGCACCCTCAAACACTTGGGCTTAAGCAATTCTCTTGTCTCAGCCTCCAAAGTAGCTGGGACTACAGGTGCCCACCACAACACTTGGCTATTTTTTTTTTGTTGCAGTTGCCGTTGTTTGGCAGGCCCAGGCCGGGTTCGAACCCACCAGCCCTGGTGTATGTGGCCAGTGCCCTAGCCACTGAGCTACAGGTGCCAAGCCAATAAAATTATTTTCAAAAGAAGTTCAGAACATTCTTTTCTTTTTACTCTTTTTTGTTTGATTAATATAATTTAAATGTGCCATGGAAGCTTAACTATAGGTTCAAGAGTGCCATGAAATAAAAAGGTTGAAAAACACTGATAATTTAAACTATTTTAAATTGCACATGGACTTTATCTTCACCCTGTGTGTGTGTGTATACAGAGAGACAGAGAGATTTTACCACTGAGGATTTTTTTTTTTTTTTTTTTTGTAGAGACAGAGTCTCACTGTACCGCCCTTGGGTAGAGTGCCGTGGCCTCACACGGCTCACAGCAACCTCTAACTCTTGGGCTTACGCGATTCTCTTGCCTCAGCCTCCCGAGCAGCTGGGACTACAGGCGCCCGCCACAACGCCCGGCTATTTTTTTGTTGCAGTTTGGCCGGGGCTGGGTTTGAACCCGCCACCCTCGGCATATGGGGCCGGCGCCCTACTCACTGAGCCACAGGCGCCGCCCAGGATTTTTTTTTTTTTGAGACAGAGTCTCACTATGTCATCCTGGGTAGAGTGTCACAGCTCACAGCAACCTCAGACTCTTGGGCTCAAGTGATCCTCTTGCCTCAGCCTCCCAAGTAGTTGGGACTACAGGTGCCCACCACAATGCCTGGCTATTTTTGTTTATAGTTGTCATTTGAACCCGCCAGCTCCGGTGTATGCAGCTGGCACCCTAGCCGCTGAGCTATAGGTGCCAAGCCTATAGAGGATTTTTTTTAACTTTAATTTCAAAAGCTATACAGGAATTGAATTGTAGTGTTTTCACATGAAATAATGTATTTTGTTGCTTCTTATTATCATTCAACATCTAGGCTACCTTGTTTTGGGATTAGTTACTTCACAATGTTGTCAACCATATGTAACTGACACCGGGTAAGGTCTTTCTATAAAAAACATGTAAAGAACACATCAAGCTCCCAATACACACCCAGCGATCTTAAAAATATCACGTAGGAAAGACAGCATTTAAGTAATTTTAACTTCTCAAATTCTGCATCTGCAAAAATCATTCATGCCAGGAACCAAGGGACCAGTTAGGAGTCGGAGGCATGTCTGCCCTTGTCAGTGCCTCACCTTGCCCTAAGGATCAGGTCTGAGGGCAGGAGTGCATGGTTCTATTTTTTTGCAGCTTCCTTTGATATTATTCATTTTGATGAGGGACACTAGGATGGGGATGTTGGTTTCTACCCTTCTCAAGGACTTCCCTCTCTCATTTCAGAATGAGAATAAAAAGATTATTGTTTGACACATGCACGAAGTAAAAAACCAGTAAGAAAGAAATGAAAAGGAAGCTCTCTACACTATGCAGAAATCAAGAGCTCTATCACAATGTGATTAAAAAAAAAAAAAAAAAAGTTTCATCCTGAAAGGCAAGGCTTTCACTACAGGAAGCCGAGTGATGACATGAATCCATGGGCCCAGTGTGGCGAGGCTCAAAGCTTTAGTTCTCTCGGGTTTACCAGACGTCACTGGGATGATGTCCAAGCGAGGGGCAGTTAAAGTAAAGCTTTTGAAATCAAGATCTGGATTTGCATCCTGGTCCCAACACTTAACAGAGCAACACTGCACATTATTTAGCACTCTGTGAATCGTGATTGTTCACAGAAGAACACAAACAGCTCCTACGTCAGAGGCTTATCTGAAGGTTTACACATAATAAACTGTGTTAACAGGCCAGTCCCTAATATGTATGATTTGAAGTCTCCACAAGGCACGATGCCCGTTACAGCAGGAGACACGTCTTATCAATGACTCTACAACATCATCAGTCCAGAATGAACAGAGACAAGAACATTCTCATTTCTATGCCTGTGTCTTAGAAAAAAATGTAAAATAAAGAGTAAAAGTAGCTATGATATGCATTTAATGCAGGCCTTGTTCTTTGGATGATATTAAAGAAATATCGGAACAAGTCTCCTTTCAAATCATGGAAGCATACATTGTTTTCAAGTTTGAATTCCTAAGAAAGGTATTATTGGGAGATAAATCTAAACACTGCAATGCAATCAGGCAAAGCAACATGCAGAGAACGATCCAAAACTAAGGGAGTCTGTAACTTCATTCACCACCGAGCACCTTCCGTATGCCAGGTGCTGGGAGATGGCTGGTGAAGAAGATGGATGTGTTCCTGACACACGCTGCCCAAGGAGAGGAGGGGAATGTGGTGACACAGCACAGTACAGAGAATGTACCACGAGGGCGTTTATCCCACAGAGTCTGTGGAGGGGTTTGCGTCAGGGAATGCTGCCTGGGTGAGATGAGATAGGAGAGGACCCTTAAAGAGGAGCAGAGCTTTGCCCGGTGAAGGTTAATGAGATGGCATTCCATAGCTTGAAAGATGGACCAAAGACAAACCTCAAAGTTGTTTAGACTAAACCAAGAAAAGATTATGGTAAAAAGATAGAAGGCAAGTGCCTGTGGCTCAAAGGAGTAGGGTGCCGGCCCCATAGGCTGGAGGTGGCAGGTTCAAACCCAGCCCCGGCCAAAAACTGCAAAAAAAAAAAAAAGATAGAAGGCAAGACATTTATACTAAAGCTGAGTTTTATTTAAGACACTTCATTTTATTAGAAAATCTTAAATCCAGTCTTTTAAAGTCAATTTCTGAATAATTTAGAGGTATGTTTTTTAAAATACAAACATGATCTTATGATTTCAAAGAATATATATTAGAGTTAAATCTTATTCTTGATTTTTTTAAATAATGCTGTCACCTGTTCAATGTTACTTTGCTTTGGGAAAATTGTCAACACAAGGAAATTAGGCTCTTTGATAGCAAATGAAAGATACTCCAGAACAACTGTGTAAGAATTTTGTTTTAATTTTCTTCTCCATTGCAATCTCAAAGCATAAAAGAAAAAAATGCAAATGCGATGTGTTTAAAAAATATCTTTTAAAGGTATTACTAATTCTTATTATCTTATTACGGATGTTTTTAACCATCTTTTATCTTGCTATACTATTTGGTCTATCACCCTCCAATCCAAAATTTCATGTTAGCAAAAAGCAAAAACATCCTGAAAGAAGTGTCGGAAATGATCAAATGCCTTCCACTGCTTTGCTTATGACGTACCTAACTAAGGACTAGATTTGTGGCTTTTTGTTCAATAGGCTTTAACACTGAACTCACTTTGCATATTCATTAAATATACAAAATAACATAAGCAAGGAAGAAAATGTTCAGTAGAGAGGAACAGTTTGTTAAAGAACAAAATAGAAAACAATACACTGTATATTTAATGTTTTATTATTCTTTCTAATAGACTATACACTCTATAAAAGCAGAGAGATGTGACCAAGGCATCCAAGTTTCCCACACACTGCCTGGAATGTATTCCATGAAATCTATGTTGAAAGAGTCAATAAATAAAGAAATGAATGAATGACAAAAGTATACAAAAATTATTTGTAGGTAAAAATATAAAGATATGTAAATTAGCAAGAAATGCATATAGAGATTCCTACCTTGGACAGCACGGTGACAACAATTTGGCAGCTTCAGTTAATTAATTATCATTTCTAGCATTCGGCTATGAGGGTGTGGTAAAGGAGCTTCTGAGTATTTTGTTCCTGGGCCATTGAAAAAGTCACTGTGGCCAAGGACAAAGTTAAACCAGCTATGATGTCAGGATCAAAAATCAGCATAGGCGAAAATAAAGCTGATTTGATTCACTGGCTGCAGAGAACAAAAAGTGGGACCGGTGAGCAGAACAGGTTGCTTCTGCAAGCTTTGTTTAATTTCATGAATTGGACATTCTGTAGCATAAGAAGAATTGGCCCCCACGTTTTAAGCCACATATATTACCACTCATGTTATTAAGTCTAAAGTATACAATGACTTTTCATTTTCTTTCTTTTTTTTTTTTTTTTTGAGACAGAGTCTCACTATGTTGCCCTCAGTAGAGTGCTATGGCGTCACAGCTCACAGCAACCTTAAACTCTTGGGCTTAAGTGATTCTCTTGCTCAGCCTCCCAAGTAGCTGGGACTACAGGCGCCCGCCACAATGCCCAGCTTATTTTTTGTTGCAGTCAAATGACTTGGCCTGGTTAGGTTCGAACCCTCCAGCCTCAGTGTATGTGACTGGCTCTGTAACCACTGTGCTATGGGTACCGAGCCTGACTTTTCATTTTCATATTTAGTATTTTCAAAATCTTTAATCATGTGAAAATTTTCACCAATAGGCCTAAAAAGTATTATATTAAAATTATTCTAGTTCCCTTAAAATATTAGTGGAGATAGAGAGTAGAAGGATAGATACCAGAGGCGGGAAAGTGCAGTGGGGATAGCTAGGTGGAGGGGGATCGTTAACGGGTACAAAAATATACTCAGCAGTATTTCATAGCACAATAGGACAACTATAGTTAATAATTCATTATGTATTTCAAAATAAGTTATTTGGGAGTAGAATTGGGATGTTCCTAACACAAAAAAACGATAAGTTCTTGAGGTCATGGATCCCCCAGGACCATTCATGTTGTATGCTTATACCAAAGTAAATAATAAAATACTAGATCCCTGAGTGAAAGGAAATGAGTTGATACTTGCACTGCGGATTCAGGTTCATTCCAGCAAATATGACTCTGGAGTCAGAGAGAAGGACACGAAAGCAGCCATTTTCCTCACTGTTAAAGAGTTTATTTCAACTAGTTGCAGGCGCCCCTAACAACTTGATTAGCTTAACTGATTTGCCTGCATTAGCAAAGTCAGGTATCTTGAACTCTGAGTGTTTAGTACGTGGCCACAGATGATACAGTGAGGGCTAATACGGGAGTAATAAGGCAGCTTCAGAGGACAAGCACACCTTTAATTCACAAGTCTCTCTCTCTCTTTTTTTTTTTTTTTTTTTGCAGTTTTTGGCCAGGGCTGGGCTTGAACTCACCACCTCCATCATACAGAGCCAGCGCCCTACTCCTTTGAGCCACAGGCGCCACCCCACAAGTCTCTTTTACTTTTTCTTTTCTCATCTTATATACTTTTTCCAAATGTTGTTGTAGAAAGCATAATCACTGTCATTCAAAAGTGAAATGAAAACCAATGATTTCTGGAGGTAGAAGAAAACACTCTTTTGAGGACTTGCTCAAACACAAACCACGATGGAAGCACAAAACAGTTATGCCGGGTGGATCAGGGCAAGCGGTCTGAGGTTTCTTTACAGTACTTCTGATCTATAGAGATTTCACAAGACTCTCCCCTTCAATTGCCTTTTTTAAACTTCTTATTCCCGACAAACCAAGAAGCTGAACAAGACGTGAGAGAAATTGTAATACTTTCGTCTGCCGTTGGGCCGGAGGCCTTTCCTTTATTAATATTTTCTAATATTGTATTTTATGGACATAATACCCTCCAATTTACTGAGACCCTTCACATACATGCACACATATTACATTTCCTATGAACCTTGAGGAAAATATCATATATAGAGTTATCTGTGGGAGATTTGTTGGAAGACCTCCTGCGTATACCACAACCTCCAGGTTCTCCAGTCCCGTGGCACTCGGCCCTGCAGAACCCATGGTTACAAAACACTGGACTTCCATGTCCAAGGACTACCACTTCCTGTGAATATGATATTTTCCATTTTCAGTTGGTTGAATCTGTAGATGAACAACCTGAGTATACAGAGAGCCTACTGTATGTGCACGCACCTGCACTTGTGTGTATAAAATACTGTAAATGTGAAGTTAATTAAGAAGATGAAAAACCTAAAGCTTAAAGAGCTCTGCATGGGACTATCTGAAGTTACAAGACTTATAAATAACAGAGAACGCTCAGTCTGGAGATTCTAAAATTCATTAGTTTTTCTATTATACCATAGGAAATGTGTATATTTTTACATAGATTCCAAAAATGTCATTTATTAACCTACTTGTTACCACTCTTCAATGTAAGTCATAATTTTTTTTTTTTTTTTTGAGGCACAGTCTGACTGTGTCATCCTGGGTAGAGGGCTGTGTCATCACAGCTCCTAGCAACCTCAGTCTCCTAAGCTCAAGCCATCTTCCTGCCTCAGCCTCCCAAGTAGCTGAGACTACAGGTGTCTGCCACAGTGCCTGGCTATTTTTTCTATCTTTAGTAGAGACGGGGGTCTTGATCTTGCTCAGACTGGTCTTGAACTCCTGTCTTCAAATGATCCTCCCTCTTCAGTCTACCAGAGTGCTAGGATTACAGGCGTGAGCCACCACACCTGCCCCATAATTAGTAATCTGGTGAATAATAAATTTCAACCACTTAACAATGCATAGAAAATGCTCTAAAACCCAAAACTGAGTTTGTGAGCAGCCATTTACCTCACTGCAATTAAATTCTGAGCCATTTTGATGGATTTAGTTTGGCAACACTCACCTCTTTCTGACGGTACTTAATAGCCAATTTTAGTCTTGCAAGATCGTTTCCACTTTGTTCTTCTATCAGACTATTGTCATCCCGATAATTAAGAATGATTTCCAGTTCCCTGGAGCTCCTCGTCTGATCCAGTAGGTCCTTGGCAAATTGTTTGCACTGTCTCGACAGCTCCTCATACTCTGATTTGAATTCATTTTCCACCTTGCTCAGTTCCTGAAGCTCCCAACTTAACTGAAAGGCTGTAAGAAAAGGGTCTTCGCTTGACAGTGCAATGAGGGAGGGACTGGCCAAGGCCTTGTAGATGTTGAGTCTGGAGCGCGAGTGACGGAGGCTGTCCACATCTGAGCTGGACACGCATTCCACGCAGTTACACCGAACCTCGTGGGGTCGGGGCACTGAGACTCCTTTCTGAACCAGAAGTTTTATTATCTCATAATTATTTGTGTGTGCTGCCAAAATGATTGGTGTAATGTCTGGAGTAAATTCAGAGAACTGCTTATCAAGGAGTATGGGAGGGACCTAGAAAAAAGAAGAAAGCAGAGGTGATGAGTATTCATTCATTTACTCCAGCCTGCGAATTTCAAAAAGCATGTTATAGACATGAGGACAGGGTTCATAAATCCTTCCCAGGTTTATTTGTTTTCTTTGTTTTGCAGGAGAGATATGACAAAAAAAAAAAAAAAAGACAAGACAAAATTAGAGAAAAAGTAACTTTCCAGTATAATGGCATATCATTCTTTCTTTAATCTGAATTATGTCATTTTGTGAAATCTTGAAGTGGATGGCGCCCTTTACTTGCTAAAAGCCTTTCTTGCTTTTAAATAAGCCCAATTTATTTTCTAATTGACAATTTTTGCATGTCTTTCTCAGAGATGTTGACTCTAAATATTCAAGGAATACACTCCAGAGTAGTTAATGACTTGTGCTAAACCTAAGCCCCTTTCGTACACTAGAAGTCTTTTAATTCGTCAGTCGGGCTTTTCATGTATTTATCTATTTGTTTGGACTGTGGTTCATCTCATGCTTTCCTGTCATTCTGGCAGCAGAAATAAGTGAGAGCCAGCCTTATATGTATTTTCCTCTAACTCTTTCTGGCATATTTTCCAGATGACAAGCGCTTCTCTATTGCTAATGTTATTGTTTTATCAGAAATAAACAAACACTGAATCATGTCAGCAGTATGCATTCACACCAAATCAGGTCACCCGTGTGATTATGTGTGATTTCCTTCAGGTTCGACTCTGGGGATGGTAATGAACATCGCAACCACTATTTAGTAACATCTGCTGAGTGCGTGGACTCTCACCCTTTATTGTTCACATTTTATAGATGTGACCCCACAACGGGTAAGTGGAAGACCTGAGATTTGACCTATGACTTTCTCATTTTTTTTTAAATTATAGGATCAAGACAGGTTCATCTGTCTGATACCCACGCCTGCGTGAATGACACCGCTCCATGCTGCCTTATCACTTGTGGTTTACTATTTATTTTTTGCTGGTGCGAAGTCACAAAAGTATTTTGAAAGATAAAAACTGCATAGGACAAAAAAAGTGCATGTAGGAATAGCAGGAAAAAGGATGACGCGTACCACATTAAAATATGCTTTTGGAACATTTCCATCCACAAATATAATGCAGAAAAAAATGATGGCACATATCATCTTAAACTATGCTCCTGGAAACACATGAAGGAAACTTCAAATGGATCTATAAGAAAATGACCACATGGAGTAAAATGATATTGCTAAGGAAACTTCCATTGTACTACTTTTGAATATAGGTACAGTCGTTATATATGAATAATTAAACATGTTTTTTAATTCATCTGCCTGTTGAGAATATCCATTTGCTTTAAGAAAAGCAGTATAAAGATAAAAGGGATGACATTATCTATTTAAAAGGATATTTAAGAGATAGACAATCATTTCATACAGAAAATGGTAATAGACACTTTTCAAATGTGCTTATGAATACCAGAGGATCAAAATCGCCTGTTGAGCTAGCACTGTCTGTTAACTGGAATCAATGCACACTTCATTACTTCTTTCCTTTTAAAGGCAACGTTAATTAAAAATTAATTATATATTTATTACAGAGAGAAACATTTTGGAGATTTTTATCACATTACTTAGAACTGGCGTGTCAGCTTAAACTCATTAATTGGTAATTTCTGGAATTTTCTAGTTACTATTTCAGACCAGGAGTGACCAGAGGTAACTGACATAGTAGAATGTGAAAGCCCAGGTAAGTGGGGTACCATTGTGCTTTTTTTATGGTAGACCTTTAGGGAAAACAAAACAATATAAATAATTTACTGTAATAAATGCATATCTGTATGGCAGATATAATTCAAAGGAATTTTCTATTCAGTACAATTTCACAGTAGATTTCTACACTTTTTAAAACTTTTAAGTATTTAAAATTTATTAGCCACAAACTATATTTTTTTGCAGAATGTTACAGGAATTTTAATACGAAGGTAACATGATTAGGTTACATGGTTTGCCTTTCTAAGACAAAATTCAAGTTGAAAATTTTATTTAAAAAGTAAATATAATATGACCATACTGAAAAGCATATTTTTTTTTCCAGAGAAAGCCAGTGCAAAAGTATTAGAGAAAGACATGGTTAAATAATTTATTAAAATATGTGAGAATGTACCAAGAATAAATATTCTGTTTATCAGTTTGAATACACAATAAATCATCATGTATTATAAACTTTTTAAGATATGTGAACATATCTAATGTTATAAAGAACTTTATTATTTTTTTGTAACTATTTTTTTTTATTTTTATTGTTGGGGATTCATTGAGGGTACAATAAGCCAGGTTACACTGATTGCAATTGTTAGGTAAAGTCCCTCTTGCAATCAGGTCTTGCCCCCATAAAGTGTGACACACACCAAGGCCCCATCCCTTTCCCTCCGTCCCTCTTTCTGCTTCCCCCCCATAACCTTAATTGTCTTTAATTGCCCTCATATTAAAATTGAGTACATAGGATTCACGCTTCTCCATTCTTGTGATGCTTTACTAAGAATAATGTCTTCCACTTCCATCCAGCTTAATATGAAGGATGTAAAGTCTCCATTTTTTTTAATGGCTGAATAGTATTCCATGGTATATATATACCACAGCTTGTTAATCCATTCCTGGGTTGGTGGGCATTTAGGCTCTTTCCACATTTTGGCAACTGTAAATTGAGCTGCAATAAACAGTCTAGTACAAGTGTCCTTATGATAAAAAGATTTTTTTCCTTCTGGGTAGATGCCCAGTAATGGGATTGCAGGATCAAATGGGAGGTCTAGCTTGAGTGCTTTGAGGTTTCTCCAAACTTCCTTCCAGAAAGGTTGTACTAGTTTGCAGTCCCACCAGCAGTGTAAAAGTGTTCCCTTCTCTCCACATCCACGCCAGCATCTGCAGTTTTGAGATTTTGGTAATGTGGGCCATTCTCACTGGGGTGAGATGATATCTCAGGGTCATTTTGATGTGCATTTCTCTAATATATAGAGATGATGAACATTTTTTCATGTGTTTGTTAGCCATTCGTCTGTCATCTTTAGAGAAAGTTCTGTTCATGTCTCTTGCCCATTGATATATGGGATTGTTGGCTTTTTTCATGTGGATTAATTTGAGTTCTCTATAGATCCTAGTTATCAAGCTTTTGTCTGATTGAAAATATGCAATATCCTTTCTCATTGTGTAGGCTGTTTACTTGCTTTGGTTATTGTCTCCTTAGCTGTACAGAAGCTTTTCAGTTTAATGAAGTCCCATTTGTTTATTTTTGATGTTGTTGCAATTGCCATGGCAGTCTTCTTCATGAAGTCTTTCCCCAGGCCAATATCTTCCAGTGTTTTTCCTATGCTTTCTTTCAGGATTTTTATTGTTTCATGCCTTAAATTTAAGTCCTTTATCCATCTTGAATCAATTTTTGTGAGTGGGGAAAGGTGTGGGTCCAGTTTCAGTCTTTTACATGTAGACATCCAGTTCTCCCAACACCATTTATTGAATAGGGAGTCTTTCCCCCAAGGTATGTTCTTGTTTGGTTTATCGAAGATTAGGTGGTTGTAAAATGTTAGTTTCATTTCTTGCTTTTCAATTTGATTCCAAGTGTCTATGTCTCTGTTTTTGTGCCAGTACCCTGCTGTCTTGACCACTATGGCTTTGTAGTACAGACTAAAATCTGGTATGCTGATGCCCCCAGCTTTATTTTTATTACTAAGAAGTGCCTTAGCTATACGGGGTTTTTTCCGGTTCCATACAAAACGCAGAATCATTTTTTCCAAATCTTGAAAGTACGATGTTGGTATTTTGATAGGAATGGCATTGAATGGGTAGATTGCTTTGGGAAGTATAGACATTTTAACAATGTTGATTCTTCCCATCTATGACCATGGTATGTTCTTCCATTTGTTAATATCCTCTGCTATTTCTTTTCTGAGGATTTCATAGTTTTTTTATAGAGTTCCTTCACCTCCTTCGTTAGGTATATTCCTAGGTATTTCATTTTCTTTGAAACTATGGTGAAGGGAGTTGTGTCCTTAATTAGCTTCTCATCTTGACTGTTATTGGTATGTACAAAGGCTACTGACTTGTGGACATTGATTTTATATCCTGAAACATTACTGTATTGTTTGATGACTTCTAGGAGTCTTGTGGTTGAGTCTTTGGGGTTCTCTAAGCATAAGATCATGTCGTCAGCAAAGAGGGAGAGTTTGACCTCCTCTGCTCCCATTTGGATTCCCTTTATTTCCTTGTCTTGCCTAATGGTATTGCTAGAACTTCCAGCACTATGTTGAATAGTAAAGGTAACAGAGGACAACCTTGTCTGGTTCCAGTTCTAAGAGGAAAAGCTTTCAGTTTTACTCCATTCAGTAAAATATTGGTTGTGGGTTTGTCATAGATAGCTTCACTCAGTTTTAGAAATGTGCTACCTATGCCTATACTCTTCAGAGTTCTAATTAGAAAAGGATGCTGGATTTTATCAAATGCTTTTTCTGCATCTATTGAGAGGATCATGTGATCTTTATTTTTGCCTCTGTTAATATGGTGGATAACTTTTATGGACTTGCATATGTTAAACCAGCCTTGCATCCCTGGGATGAAGCCTACTTGATCATGATGAATGACTTTTTTGATAATAAGCTGTAATCTATTGGCTAGGATTTTGTTGAGAATTTTTGCATCTATATTCATGAGTGAGATTGGTCTGAAATTCTCCTTTTTGTTTGGGTCTTTTCCTGGTTTTGGTATCAGGGTGATGTTTGCTTCATAGAATGTGTTGGGGAAGATTCCTTCTTCCTCAATTTTTTGGAATAATTTCTGCAGTACAGGAATAAGCTCTTTCTGGAAGGTTTGATAGAATTCTGGAGTGAATCCATCTGGACCAGGGCATTTTTTGGTTGGAAGACTTTTTATTGTTTCTTTGATCTCAGTGCTTGAAATTGGTCTGTTCAGGAGCTCGGTTTCTTCCTGGCTAAGTCTAGGGAGAGGGTGTGATTCCGAACATTGATCCATTTCCTTCACATTGTGAAATTTCTGGGCATAGAGTTTCTGCTAGTATTCAGAGATGATCTCTTGTATCTCTGTGGGATCAGTTGTTATTTCCCCCTTATCATTTCTGATTGAGGTTACTAGAGATTTTACTTTTCTATTCCTCATTAGTCTGGCCAAAGGTTTATCTATTTTATTTATTTTTTCAAAAAACCAACTCCTTGTTTCATTAATTTTCTGAATGATTCTTTTGTTTTCAATTTCATTGATCTCTGATTTGATTTTGGATATTTCTTTTCTTCTATTGAGTTTAGGCTTAGATTGTTCTTCTTTTTCCAATTCCATAAGATCTCTTGTGAGATTGTTGATGCGCTCTCTTTCTGTTTTTCAAATGTAGGCATCTAAAGCGATAAATTTTCCTCTCAAAACTGCTTTTGCAGTATCCCACAGGTTTTGGTAGCTTGTGCCTTCATTGTTGTTATGCTCAAGGAAGTTAATGATTTCCTGTTTTATTTCTTCCTGCACCCATCTGTTATTCAACAGAAGATTGTTAAAAAATAAAAACAAACAAACAAACAAACAAACAAAAACACAGAAGATTGTTTAATTTCCATGCCTTTGGGTGGGGTAGAGCATTTTGTTAGAGTTGAGTTCCACCTTTAGTGCCTTATGGTCTGAGAAGATACAAGGTAAAATTTCAATTCTTTTGATTCTGTTGATATTTGTTTTGTGACCCAGGATATGATCAATTTTGGAGAATGTTCCATAGGGTGATGAGAAGAATGTATATTCTTCATCTTTGGGGTGGAGTGTTCTATATGCGTCTATCAAGCACAGTTGTTCTATAGTCTCATTTAAATCTCTTCTATCTTTGTTTAATTTCTGTTTAGAGGATCTGTCCAGCTCTGTATGAGGAGTGTTAAAGTCCCCTGTTATTATGGTATTATCAGATATCATATTGCTCAGACTGAGTAAGGTCTGTTTCAAGAATCTGGGAGCATTTAAATTGGGTGCATAAATAT
This sequence comes from Nycticebus coucang, assembly GCF_027406575.1. Taxonomy (NCBI): domain Eukaryota; kingdom Metazoa; phylum Chordata; class Mammalia; order Primates; family Lorisidae; genus Nycticebus; species Nycticebus coucang. Next base: position 92,634,921 of record NC_069794.1, on the reverse strand, counting down.
TTAGAATTGAAATGTCTTCTTGTTGTATTTTTCCCTTGACCAATATAAAGTGACCACCTTTGTCTTTTTTGACTTTAGTTTCTTTAAATCCACATGTATCTGAAAATAATATTGCAACTCCTCTTTTCTTCTGAATTCCATTTGCCTGAAAAATTGTCTTCCAACCCTTGACTCGGAGCTTTAATTTGTCTTTTGAAGCCAGGTGTGTTTCTTGCAGACGGCAAATGGATGGCTTGTGTTTTTTAATCCAGTCAGCCAATCTATGTCTCTTCAGTGGGGAATTCAAACCATTAACATTTATTGAGATAATTGATAAGTGTGGTAGTATTCTATTTGTCTTATTTTGTGAGAGTCCATTGCTTAGTTTTATCTTTTGCATCGCTGTGGAGGTTAGGTTCTGTCCTTTAATTTCTGAGTTCTTACTTTGCTGCTGATCCATTGTGGTGGTCAGTGTGCAGAACAGGTTGAAGTATTTCCTGTAGAGCTGGTCTTGTTGTGGCGAATTTCCTCAATGTTTTTATATCCGTAAATGATTTGATTTCTCCGTCAATTTTGAAGCTTAGCTTAGCAGGGTACAGAATTCTGGGCTGGAAATTGTTCTGTTTAAGTAGATTAAAGGTAGATGACCATTGTCTTCTTGCTTGGAAAGTTTCATTAGAGAAGTCTGCGGTCACTCTGATGGATTTGCCCCTGTAGGTCAACTGGCACTTACTCCTGGCAGCTTGCAGAATCTTTTCTTTTGTCTTGACTTTGGACAGGTTCATCACAATGTGTCTTGGAGAAGCTCGGTTAGATTTGAGGTGACCTGGGGTCCGATAGCCCTCTGAAAGCAGTGTGTCAGAATCTTTGGTGATATTTGGGAAATTTTCTTTTATAATATTCTCTAGTATGGCTTCCATTCCTCTGGGGCATTCTTCTTCCCCTTCTGGAATTCCTATAACTTGTATGTTGGAACGCTTCATAAAGTCCCATAATTCTGACAGTGAACGTTCTGCTTTCTCTCTCTTCTTTTCTGCCTCTTTTACTATCTGAGTTATCTCAAGAACTTTGTCTTCTACCTCTGAAATTCTTTCTTCTGCATGGTCTAACCTGTTGCTGATACTTTCCATTGCATCTTTAAGTTCCCTAATTGACTGTTTCATTTCCTTCAGCTCTGCTATATCCTTTTTATATTCTTCATATCGTTCATCTCTTATTTGATTCTGTTTTTGGATTTCCTTTTGGTTATTTTCCACTTTATTAGCAGTTTCCTTCATTGTTTCCATCATTTTTTTCATTGTTTTCAACATGTGTATTCTAAATTCCCTTTCTGTCATTCCTAACATGTCTTTATAGGTGGAATCCTCTGAAGTAGCTACCTCATGGTCCCTTGGCGGGGTTGTTCTGGACTGGTTCTTCCCGTTTTTCTGGAGTTTTCTGCTGATTCTTCCTCATGAATGATTTCTTTTATCTGTTTCCTTGCTCTAATTTTCCTTTCACTTCCTCTTGCTCTTTAAGTTCTCATGCCTGTGGACTAAGGGTTACAGGACCAGAAGGGTGAGAAGGATGAAGGGCAAAAAAGGGATGAAAGAAAGGAGGACCGAGTGATAAGAAAAAAAAGGAAAAATAGAGAAAGAAGAGGGGGTGGGTAAAAGTTTTATTGACGAAAAGAAGAGAGGCACAGAAAGAGGGAGACAGGGCAATATAGGTGTACAGTAGGGTACTTTGACACAACCTTAAAAAAAAACCCACCTTCTGGGGGTGCCCAGTTGGGTGGTTCCCTTGAGCTCAGCAGCTCTTTGCTAACCTGATCAGACACAGTACCCCACCTCCACCAAGTAGAGAGGAAAGACAAAAATGGTATAAATCAAACCAAAACAAGCAAACAGAAAACTAACGGATAAAATTGGGTGAAAAACCAAATAATAGTGGTAGAAACACTAGCAAAAATGAAGTTGTAGTTATTGAAAAAGGCAGCAATGGGAAATTATAATTAAACTAGAAAAATTGAGAAAGAAAAAGGATCTGTATGGGAAATGTTGAAATCAAAAAATAAAACAACATCAACAACATCAAAATAAACAAACAGAAAAAAATAATCAAACCAAAAAAAAAAAAAGACACACACACACGACCAAAAACAAAGCAGTATGTATATGTTATTGAATATTGTCTGGGCAACACGTGGTCTTCTGGGGTATGAGATGTTAATCACAGTTCTGATATGACTGGAGGCTGCTGATTTCTCAAACCCCAGCAGATAGACACCCTAAATCTCTCTTCAGCCCACTTAAAAGGCACTTTGAAGTTGTAAACTTGCTGAGCAGAAGTTTTCCCAGGAAAGTGCTTGTCACTGGAATCACGCTGAAGTGGCTATCCACTTACCCAGTGTGCCAAAACCGGTCTCACTCTGCCCCTGAGGGTTAGGGCTACAAGGCGGCTCAGACCCCACCCGTAGGCTACTTGGTCACTGGGTTACCAGCTCCCACCTGATTCTAGCTCTGCGACCCTGAGGGTGGAGCTTGCCGGGGCAGATCGCTCACAATGGCTCCCTGTGACCCACAGCCAAACACTATTAGCTCTGTCTGGCTCAGCGGCTCAGACTGAGGCCCTAGACAATGGCCAAAGTTCTCCGCACTCCCGCTCAGGCTCTCCCCTAGGCAGTTCAACTGAGTGCCAAGTCCAAAGACACCAAAACAGTTCACAGGTAAAGTCTTTCTGGTTTGCAGTCTCGCTGCTACTGAACTTACAGTTGCGGACGGGTTTAGATGGATTGAACACACGTGACCACTTGCCGTTTTTCCACTGTTTTAGTCCTCCTCTTGGGGTCTAGAAGTCTCTCACTGACTCCCTGTATCCTCACAGGGGTGATGATAGGCAGATCCCACCATCCAGAGATGCCTGGAATCCTATCTCCCCAGACTCACGGTGCCCAGATGCAAGGAAGCTGTTACTCGCCCACCATCTTGCTCCGCCTCAAGAACTTTATTTTTGAAAACAATTTTTGAATGGAACTATTACATAGGTTCACTAATAATAAGAATTTATTGGTCAATAAGTATTTTAAAATTATATAATTTTAATTATTTCAGAGCTTCTCTTACTCTAAAATGTCTTCTAAATTTGACAACGACAATGTTATATATTGTCTTTACAATTAATTGCCTAATCCCTAGGGGCCCAAAGGTCACTAGACTTTGGAAACTCTTGGCCTTAGCTGTACTTGACATAAGACTCAGTTACGCAGGCAAACACTGGTGTTTATCCAGATCTCAGAAGGCAGTTTTGGTCCTCTCCCATTCCATTAAAACAACAACAACAACAACAAAAACCTGTAAGAAAATAATTGCCTATTGTTAAGTACTAACTACATGTTACAACAATAATTACATGGTGTTTGAAAATTTGGCGTTTTCTTATTCTCCCATCATTTGCACATTTGTTACTTTGAATTCTTCTACATAGGAAAGCCTTCCTTCTTCTCCTTTTTATTTGTGAATATTTCTATAGACCCATAAATTCTTCCTCAATTTTATTTACTATATTTTTATTGCCATAATTATTCATTTATGCTTATTATTGAATCATATCATATGTACAGTAAAATGCACAGTTACTAATACACAGATGGATGGCTTTTTAAAATGTGTGACGTTTTACTGTCTTTGGCAAGTAGTAAACAGACATACAGGAAACAGCAGATTCAAACTTGTCCTTTAGAACACCTGTGCTGTCTTTCTTTTCCTACCTGGCAAAGAACCTAGTAAACAGTTATTTCCCACACAAGATAGATACATTGATTTTTGTATGCATGTAGGCGATTGCCATATCCACGGAGAGAATAATGAAGTTAGATTTTTGAGCTTTCCAATTAGAAACTGAATCTTATGCAACAAAGGATCGGCAAATCACAAAAGGGGAAACAAAGAGACAGCTAAAGTGAACCCCTCAGGTTTTGCTTTTAAGAACTGACCTACCTCTGGGAAGACTAAACTACTAAACTACTGTTCCTGCCCGTCTTCCTTTCCCACACCCTGCTTTTTCTTTGCTATCTTTCCCCTAGATTTCCTTTCAGATAGTCCTAATGCTACAACCTTTCTTTCACTTGTAAGCACATGGTCTTCACCATAGCAGAGACATAAATTTCTGAGTCCTTTTCACTAGATGGCTGGTATAGTTAGTTCAGTCCAGGTATTATATCCCAGGCTCAAATACTTGCAGCTACTCAAACAAAAAAGAAAAGATTCCACTAAATCCTATAACATAATAAATCAAGACACATTAAATACCTTTTATTTAATCAACAAATAATTATTAAATATGAATCATGTCCAAGGCAATATGTTAACTGGTAAAAAGGTGGTTTCCCCTCAAAGAGCATAATAGAAAAATTTCTCTCTCTTTTTCACAGGTACACATACACACAGTACAATAATACTATACAAATTATTTTAACATAAGAACTCAGTAAATTGGCCAGGGCTGGTGGCTCATGCCTTTAATCCTACCACTTTTGGAGGACAGCTTGAGGTCAAGAGTTTGAGACCAGAATGAGCAACATAGACAGTCTCTGTCTCTACAAAAAATAAAAAATCAGCCAGGCATTGTTGCATGCACCTGTAGTTCCAGGGGTCTTGGGACTTGGGGGTTTGAGGCAGGAGGATCTCTTGAGCCCTAGAGTTTGTGGTTACAGAGCATTGATGATGACACTGCACTCTAGCCTAGACAACAGTGGGACCCTGTCTCCCCCATAAAAAAAAAAACTCAGTAAGCGCCCTAAGAAGAGTATAAATTTTAAAAATCCTATAAGTTTAGAAATTATTTTTTATCAAAGAGAAATAGAAATGTACATGAGCAAATGTTTATACCTAAGCTGGTTGGAACTAGCAATGTAGAAAAGTTATAGAAAAATTATGGTATCAGAAGCAAATGGGAGAGATGTATTCATAAAAAATACTTTCTTCAGGGAATAGTGTAAGTCAAGCAGAGATTAAAAAAATGTAAAATACCTCAGTATAGAGTAGGAAAGATTAGAGATAGTATTGAACAGCATTATTTTATAGACATTGATGGCATTATGAAAAAATTTAACCAGGAAAGCAGTGGGATAATTTCTAAGTATTAACATAATTCTAGCATATTTTGAATAGATAGATAGATAGATAGCACATGGAAACATAGGATAAAATATATTCAAAGCAAAGACATAACAGAAAGTCCAGTGTAGATGCCCTGGGATTCCATTGAGTTCAGATTTCAATTTCCCTAATGCTCACTCATATGGGAGGGGATTGTGGATAGATACAAATGGAACTCAAAAGTCCAAGTCACTCCACCGCAGGAGCTTCTAAAGGCATATTTGAAAATTCTAGCTCTGTGAAAGGACTTAAAAGAAGCCTGAAATCCACTTAAGGTCAACAGCCCTTCTCTTTATCTTCTTTCAGCTGGCTATGAATGAGAGTTACTAAAGGGGCACTTCTTTGCCACCTCCGAGAGAAGGTGACACTGTCATCCAAGACTGCCTCCTGCCAAGAGGAATTGTCCATGGGCAAAGAAAGCTGTGAGTCAGAGACTCCTGTGTGCTTAGTGACTGCCAATGAGATATTTGTCAGTTGATTATCAGCTTAACTATTCAATATTCAGAGATTTAAAGAAGTCTAAAATATAAAACATTTCCTCTCAGAAACATTTAGGAAACGTAGAAACTGGGCTTTCTCCCAGTTGTTGCTTTGTTTTAGAAGCTGTCTATCTTCTGTCTCCATCCCTCTCCTTGGCTTCATTCAGTATCTTCAGTAGGCAACTCTCCCTTCCTTCCTTTTGTGGTTTCATTGTTACAAGTGAAGAGCATATTTTCCTAACACATAAAATAAATAGATCAGCATTGATTTTGTATCCTGGGACATGACTGTATTTCTTGATCATTTCTAAGAGCTATGTAGTTGAATCCCTGGGGGGTTTCAGGTATAAGATCCTGTTGACCCCAAAGAGGGAGAGTTGGACCTCCTTCAAATGCACCAATAACAGTCAAGCTGAGATTCAAATCAAAGATACAATACCCTTCCTAGTAGCCCCAAGGAAATGAAATACCTGTGAATATATGTAAGTAAGGATATGAAGGATCTCTATAAAGAGAATTATGAAGCCCGGAGAAAAGGAATAGCAGAAAGACATTAACAAATGGAAGAACATACCATGCTCGTGGCTGGGAAGAATTAACATCATTAAAATGTCAGCATATCATTAAAATCATCAGCAAATGTACCCCATAAATGCATTAATGTATACATGATCTACCTCTTTATGATTTAATAAAAATAAAATAAAATAAAATAAAATGTCCATATTAACCCAAGGCAATCTACAGATTTAATTCAATCCCCATCAAAGCATATCATGCTTTGAAGAACTTGAAAAGATGGTACTTCAATTTGTATGGAACCAGAACAAAAAAAACCCCAAATAGCTAATATAATCTTTAGAAAGAAAAATAAATCTGGAGGTATCACATTAATAGACTTCATGTTATACTACAAGTCTATAGTGATCAAAGCAACATGGTACTGGCAGAAAAATAGAGATATATATGTATGGAATAGAACAGAGAATCTAGAGATGAGCCCAGCCACGTATTGCCATCTGATCTTTGATAAACCAAACAAAACCATGCACTGGGAAGAAGAATCCTTATTTAATAAATGCATCTGAGAGAATTTGTTAGCCACGTGTAGAAGACTGAAATTGGACCCACACCTCTCACCACTGACAAAAAAATGACTCTCGCTGGATAAAATATTTAAATTTAAGACATGAAACAATAAAAATTCTAGAAGAGAGTGTGGGAAAAATGCTTGACAATATTTGCCTGGGGAAATATTTTATGAAGAAGACCTACATGGCAATTGTAGCAACACCAAAAATAAATAAATGGGACATGATCAAGCTTCTGCACAGCTATGGGTACCATGACTAAGGAAGCAGACAGCTTTTGGAATAAGAGCAGATATTTGTATGCTATGAATCTGACAAAGGACTGATAACTAGAATCTACAGAGAACTTAAATTAATCAACAAAAAAAGAGCAAACAACCCATTTATAAGTGAACAAGAGACTTTAACAGAAACTTCTCTGACGAATGGCCAACAAACACATGAACAAATGCTCATCGTCCCTAATCCCCAGAGAAATGCAAATCAAAACCACTTTGAGATATCACTTAACTCCAGTGAGATTAGTCCACATTACAAAGTCTGAAATCTGCAGATTCTGGCATGGATGTGGAGAGAAAATCTGAAATCTGAAATCTGCAGATTCTGTCATGGATGTGGAGAGAAAGGAACACTTGCATGGCTGGTAGGATTGCAAACTAATACACCCTCTATGGGAAAGTAGTATGGAGAATCCTAAAAGAACTAAGAGTCAACCTCCCATTTGATCCCACAATACCTAGATTACTAGGTATCTACCCAGAAGAACAAAAATCATTTTACTACAAGGACATTTGCATTAGAATGTTTACTGCAGCTCACTTCATAATTGCCAAGACTTGGAAGCAAGCCAAGAGCCCATCTACCCACGAATGGATTAACAAACTGTGGTATATGTACATACATCACAGAGTACTATTCCACCATAAGAAAAGATGGGGACTTCACATCCTTTATGTTTAACTGGATGAAGTTGAAATACATTCCTCTTAGTAAAGTATCTCAAGAATGGGAAGAAAATATATCCAATGTACTCAATAATAATACAAAACCATATATAAACAACTACATGCCCACACAAAAGAGAAAAACACAAGTATAGTCTAGCGAAGGAGAGGAGAGAGACAGGAGAGAGGAGGGGAGAGGAGAGGAGGGAGGGCAATTGGTTGGATCTCATGTAAGGTGCACAGTGTGAGGGTATTCAGCACGCCCTTGGGTGAAGGGCTCAACTACAACTTGAACTTCACCTAAGATATGAAAACAATGTAACCAATACATTTGTATCCTTATATTAATCTGAAATAAAAAAATCCATAAAAATAAAATAAATCCAATAAAATAAATGTCACTTTAAGTGCTCAATAATTATTATAACTTTTCTTTTTATTAAGAGATTTTCTTTTTTTCTCAAATTTTTAAAATTTTTCATGGTATGCTTTAGGATGTAAAGTCCCCGTATCCATTGGTATGCTTTAGGATGGATATGACTATTATGAGCATAAACCATTGTTTTTACTTACTTAGCTAAAGTAAAATTTGTGGCCATGAAGGCATATACCGAGGCAATCATTTGTACAGGAAAACATATACCCACATTACTAGTAAGCAAACAATGCTTCTCAAAAACTGTATATTTTTTTCTTTTTTGCAGTTTTTGGCTGGGGCTGGGTTTGAATCCACCACCTCCTGCATATGGGGCTAGCGCCCTACACCTTTGAGCCATAGGCGCCACCCCAAACCGTTTTTTTTTTTTTTTAATTTCAAGTCATTGAATTACATATTTCCCCACAACTAAAGTATAAAAGCAACTAAAAGAGGTTCCTGAAACCCAATAAATGCCCTTGTTCCTTATATGGTATAACTTTAAAGTTGCTCTGGCTTTTGTCCAAACTTTATGAATGAATATTTCTTCAACATCTTTTTCTCAAATTTACCATAAAATTAGTTGCATCATTAATAGATGCATTTTTAAATATTGTGTAGCATTAAAAATTGTAGAACGGAACTTATAAACTGATTGTTGTTCTCAGAATTTATCTAAATGTTTCACCTTAAGTTGACTTTGCACCAATCTGAATCATATATTTTAAACTCTAGAATGTGATACTGTTGTGCCCAGGTCTTGAAATCCCCAACAAAGACCACCGGGGAGCCGAGTCCGATGCAAAAGCAAAAGAGCCATTTTATTGCAAGTTCAAACTTGGACTCCTGGGGTCTCCGTTACAACGGATCCAAGCCAGGAGCCCCTGGCTCTGGAGTAGGGGGTTTTTGTGGTCCCAGGCAGTGGGTGGGCGTGCACAGATTGAAACAAAGGGGGCGCTTCTGGATTGGTAGGCGGTTGTCTCATGATTTCTGGGAATTGCCTGGGCTTGCCTGGAAGGGGAAATTTACTGAGTGAAATGGAGGGGGGAGAGCAAAACTTAACTCCTAAGATGGCCCTGGTCTGGTTCTTTCAATACTTTACCCAAATATAGAAATGTCTCTTTGTCACTAAAACACATTTTGAACTATTAACACTGAAGTGTAAAATTTGGGGGGAAATTTATCCTAAAAAAAACCCTTCATTCAATATAAGTGTATTTATTCCCTTATATTTGAGATTTATAAAGTAGCTTATATTAACTGAATAAAGAAATTCTGGGTGGGTGTGGTAACTTGAGGTTAGCTGGGCAATATAGCAAGACCCAGCCTCTAAAAAAAAACAATCCCAGTGTGGTGACATGCTTCTCAATTCAAAACAACACAAAGAAGTTCAACTTAAAGTTATATTTTAATTTTTTTTTTTTTCATTTGCCTGAAATATGGATGACCATCCTTTAAAGTTATATTTTAATTTTTTAACACTAGTCATTTAGAATCTGGAAATTTTCACATACACATACATATGTACCTCCATCCACACATGAAGTGGGATGCTCACACAACGAACAAGTGATTGTCATATGAATGAATGAATCAGTAGATGTATAAATGGATGAATGAATAAGTTAAGATCTTATCTAAAGGAAGAAAATGGTATTATTTTACACCCAACTGCCACCTTAAAAGACTCTACAGAATTCAGAATTCACATTTTCACTCATGGTGAGAAAAGAACTCTCTTGTGGTCTCAGGACAGGGCTAATGATTTACCAGTATGTTCACAGCCGCTCTACAGGAGCAAAGACTGGTGTCTTTCACTATTTGTGAACCGCTGCAACTTTAAATACGTTAATATTCTGATGTGGTATCTCATGAAAACTTGATCTAGAAAATAATTATAAAAAACAGCTTAAAAGGAACTGGCCACCGTTGCATACACATGGCTCTAAATTGGAATGAAAAAGTGCAATTTCTATTTAGTTGCAAAGTGGTTCATTTATTATATGGCACTGAAACAGTTTTCTACCCTAAGTTAGCCTTCCATTTTACTTCATAACAATAAATTTAAGATGAGGTAAATATTTAAATGTAAAAAAAAAAATGAAAAGCAACACAATATTAGAAAAAAAGAGTGGTTGGTTGTAGAGCAGGGCTGGGGGTGGGGGTGGGAGGAACACTTACAGCAAGGCTGGAAACACAGAGTGGAAAACTACATATTTTATTGTACAAATCTCAAATGGAATTGCCAAAAGCACCAAGTCCACCAGCCAGAAACCACAGAGAATGCTCCCAGGCTGGTTTGGTCATCAGAGATCATTAAAAATGGCTGACCCCTAACAAAATGTACAAAAATATGAAATATAAATTAAAAATACAAACAAATTCCCTTTCTACAGTACTTTTAAGAAAAAAAGAAGGGCCTTAGAAGATTTGGTTCTTTTTCCCCTACTCTGTGGCAAACTGTCCCAGTTTTAGTTGGGGGTGAAGAGCACGTGTCACCTGCCAGTGGCTGTCCCAGCGGGTGGGCAGCCCTCCTGCCTGGTGGTCACGCTGACAGCCTGACATGGCATGTGGAGGGCGAATAGGTCACCGGGCTCTTATTTACTTATTTATTTAAAGTCTAACTTCTTCTTTTTTGTTGTCTGGTTACTGTCATGGCCTTCTGCTTCTTGGGCTCAGCGTCCTCACCATCTTCCTCAGCTGCTCGTTTGCCCCGGCAGCCTCATTCCTCACCTTCATCTGCACCCTCTTCTACAGCATCACCTTCTCCTCCTGCTCTGCCTTCCCCTCCCCCACCTTCCTCCTCCTCCTCGGCCTCCCCCTCCCCCACCTTCTCCCTCCTGCTCTGCCTCCCCTCCCCACCTTCCTCCTCCTCCTCTGCCTCCCCCTCCCCCAACAAACTCCTCCTCTGCCTCCCCCTCCCTCACCTTCTCCCTCCTCCTCTGCCTCCCCCTCCCCCACCTTCCTCCTCCTCCTCTGCCTCCCCCTCCCCCAACAAACTCCTCCTCTGCCTCCCCCTCCCTCACCTTCTCCCTCCTGCTCTGCCTCCCCCTCCCCCACCTTCTCCCTCCTGCTCTGCCTCCCCCTCCCCCACCTTCTCCCTCCTGCTCTGCCTCCCCCTCCCTCACCTTCTCCCTCCTGCTCTGCCTCCCCCTCCCCCACCTTCTCCCTCCTGCTCTGCCTCCCCCTCCCCACCTTCTTCATCCGCCTCTGCCTCCCCCTCCCCACCTTCTTCCTTCTCCTCCCCCTCCCCCACTTTCTTCCTCCTCCCCCACCTTCTTCCTTCTCCTCCCCCTCCCCCATCTTCTTCCTCCTCCTCTGCCTCCCCCCTCCACTTTCTTTCTCTCCCTCCCTGTCAGCCTCCTGCTCCCCATTTTCCTCATCCAGGCTCCCCTTGGCAGGGGCGTCTCCTGCATCCTCTGCCCCCTCCGTAACATCCTTTTCTCCTATGGGTCATTGGTGGTGCTCTCGGAGCAGGTGCCTGCGCTGCACCCCGTGGTGGAGTGTGAGGTGTCTGCTGCAGCAGATGGGAAAGAAAGTGAGATCTGGGGCCCCTGGCGATAAAGCCTCCCAAGTCCGCAGCCACAGAACAAGCTGGATCCGGGAAGGATGCGAAGTGGCCTTTCAGAGTGCCAGCATGGGAGAGCATAATTATGTACATAAAGGTTCCTTGTTTTAGGTTCTTTAGACATTAGCTGAGAATCTGCTTTCCAGCAGGACACTGCCCTTAATGTTATCTGCTTGTCTTAACTATTGAAATTGACCATCCCAAACCTCTAGAGACAAGTCGACCCCAGGTAATATTTTTCCTGTATTTTGGCTAAAGCTATGTTTATGTTTGTTTGTTTGTTTTAGGATTAACACGAAGGTACACACGATGAGGTTACACTGTCTCTGTTTGTAAGGCAAAGTTGAGCTGTAGCTGAGTCTTTCACCTGGGAAGTGCGCCCTACACCCCAACTCTGTACCCATCGGCTGGGAGCTTAGTGAGCTTGCTCTTCGCTTTCCCTCTTCTTCAATCTCTGGTGGGGCCCATAGTGGTTTATATACCAGTTTCTATTTAGCATGTAACTGGGATGCTTGATTTTTCATTCTTAAGATACTTTACTTAGGGAATGTTTTCCAAAGCCTTCCAGGTAAATAGAAAAGATTCAAAGTGTCTATCATTTTATGGCTGAATAATATTCCGTGGTATACATATGCCACATTTTGTTAATCTGTTCATAGCCAACTCTGTGTATTAAAAACTACTTTGCACTACACTTCAGTATACATCCTGTGGCCTTATTTCAGCATTAACTTTCCATTCACAGATTTTTATTGGCTTGTGTATTTTTTTCTCAATTATCTAATTTTGCCAAATGCTCAGAACCCAGCTCAAATATTAAAATTTTTGTTATGGCTTTTTGTAAAACTGAATTGTCTTGAAACTGCCTTTTTGTCTTTAATGAAGGCAGGCAAAAGGCAAGGTATTATTATTTTTATTCCACAAGATGAGAGAAACATCTATTTTCAAAAAAGGGTATTTCTGGTTCAAAGGAGTAGGGTGCTGGCCCCATACGCTGGAGGTGGTGGGTTCAAGCCCAACCCCCACCCCCCCAAAAAAAAGATGGGGGGTGTTTCTGAGAATAGCGAAGAGGGCCTGTGCCTATTACGTGATTACTGATTCAGTATCTCCACTAAGGGCTCTCATTACAGGATACTTTTAATTTTATTGGAGCTTTGGTTAGTGACACTTCCAGTAGAAATATGTATAACTTAACTACTTTTACATTTTGCACAATTCATATTCATTTAAAATTGCATAATCTATATCTTGCCATTGCAAGCCTACTTAAAGTCTATTTTGAGTTAAAAATACCAGAAAAGAGAGCAAGTATTGATTTGAAAGGTAGATGGCACATAGTAAATACAATTTCATGATAACACTGATGACAGATTTATTTAATTTAATTAATTAATTTATTTATTTTTATTTTTCCCTTCAGGAAAGTATATTTGAATATATCATGGGGGTACATACATTTTGGTTATATAATTTACTTTTGTAAATTTTAACTCAAAGTTATAGGGGTGCTTCTCACCCAGAAAGTATGCAGTGTACCTGTGCCTGGGGATTGCAATGAATCCTTAAATCACCTTCAGTGGTATGGACATGAAAACAGTGTTGATTCTACTGATTCATGATCGTGGTTTGCTTTTCCGTTTGTTTGTATCATCTGCTATGTCATTCCTGAGTGTTCCATAGCTCTCTTAGTGGAGCTCTTTCACCTCCTTGATTAAGTATATTCCTAGGTGTCGGTGCTGGTATGCCATGCTGATACCACATGCAGGAAACAGCCAGGGCACAGATTAATAGTACAGGGCTTGCAAGAGGTGGACTTCCATAGGTGCAGGGAAGCTCCAAGTAACCTCTGCTGTGGCCTTTTATTGAAACAGTATAGAACAGGTGTGGGAGGCCCACGTCCAAAGACTACATGCTTAATGATTGCTACGTGCTCTTTCCCCATAGGCTTGACTCCCACCCTGTTGCACCACAAACATTCAAGGCCCAAAACCTGTTTGCTAAGGAGCCACCCATCTTATCTCATTAATGTATGCAGTCACTTGAGGGCTTGTCTCTGGGCTACAGAACATCTCCATGCCAGCTTAGACATTGTCCCATTCCCAGGGCCTCCTTCAAGAACTGGTGACCATTCCTATACACCTGGTGCTCAGTCTCCTATACCTAGGCATTTTATTTTCTTTGTAGGTATGGTGAAGGGTATTGAGTCTTTGTTTTGCCACTCAGCTTGACTGTTAATGATGTCTAGGAATGATACTGATTTGTAAAATTGATTTTGTAACCTGAGACTTTGGTGAATTTATTTGCCCATTTCAGGAGTCTCTTGGTGGAACCTTCAGGGTTTTCTAGATATAAGATCTGATCATCACCAAAAAACAAATAAACAAACAAACAACAACAACAACAACAACAACAAAAAACATGATACTTTGACCTTTTCTTTCCCTATGTGTTACCCTTAATTTCTTTCTCAATCCTGGTTACAACTTCCAGTACTTATGTCAAATAAAAGTGGTGACAATGGGAATCCTCATCTTCTTGTTCCAGTTCTTAGTGGGAATGTTTTCAACTTTTCCCCTATTTAGTGTGATGTTGGCTGTGGGTCTGTCATAAATGGCTTTTATAATTTTGAGATATGTTCCTTCTATGCCTAGTTTTTAAAGAATTTTTATCATGAAAGAGTGTTGAATTTTGTTGAATACTTCTTTATCTATTGAGATGACCATTTGTTATTTGTTTTTGCTTCTTTTTATGTGCAGAATCGTATTTATTTATTTGCATATGTCGAACCATCCTTGCATCTCTGGGATGAAGCCCACTTGGCCATGGTAGATTATTATTTATTTTGGTGTGCTATTGAATTCGGTTTATTAGTATTTTGTTGAAGTTTTTGTATATGCACACCATGGAATACTATTCAACCATTAAAAAATGGAGACTTTACATCCTTTGTATTAACCTGGATCAAAGTAGAACACATTATTCTTAGTAAAGTATCATAAGAATGGAGAAGCATGAATCCTATGTACTCAGTTTTGATGAGAGGGCAATTAATGATAATTAATGACAAGGTGGGGAAAAGGGAAAGCAGAGAGAGAAAGAAGGAGGGAGGGGGGTGGTGTCTTGGTGTGTGCCACACCTTTTAGGGGCAAGACATGATTGTAAGAGGGACTTTACCTAACAAGTACAATCAGTGTAACCTGGTTTCTTGTACCCTCAGTGAATCCCCAACAATAAAAAAAAAAAATACAAGGATTGTCATTACTTAATGGTAAAAGAAGCAATTCAAAAAGAAGACAACAATACTAAATATTTATGCACTTAACACAGAAGCAACCTAATTCACAAAGGAAACTACTAGTTCTAAGCAAAGAGATAGCAAGCATTGTAATAGATGGGGACCTCAGTACCTCACTGACAACCTGGAAAAATCATCTAAGCAGAAAATAAAGAAACACTGGACTTAAATGGGACCTAGAACAAATGTGACTAATAGACATTTGCAGAAAAATTTACCCTAAAACTACTGAATGTACATTCTTCTCAGTAGCACTTGGAGCATTCTCTAAGACTTATCATATTTTAGGCCACAAAAGATGGCTAAAAGAATTCAAATGAATAGAAATCATCTCGTGTATCTTTTTAGGCTATAGTGGGATATACTAGAGATCAACTCCAAAAGAAACACCCAATTCTTTACAAAGTCATGGAAATTAAACATCTGCTGGCAAATGACTATTGGATCAATACTAAAATTAAGATGGAAATCAAAAGCTTCCTTGAACTGAATGACAAAGGGGACACAAGCTATGAGTCTATGGGATTCAGCAAAGGCTGTCCTCAGGGTCAAATTCACACCCTTAAATACCGACATCAAAAAGCCAGAAAGTTGGGTAGCGCCTATGACTCAAAGGGATAGGGGTGGTGGGTTCAAACCCAGCCCTGGCCAAAAACTGCAAAAAAAAAAAAAAAAAAAAAAAAAAGCCAGAAAGTTCCCAAATTAGCAATCTAATGACAGACATAGCTGACCAGAAAAGGAACAACAAACCAAACCTAAAGCCAGAAGAAAAGAAATAACTAAGGTCGAGGTAGAGCTAAAAGAAATTGAAAACAGGAAAATAATATAAAAGAAATGAAAGAAAAACTTGGTTTTTGGAAAAGGTAAAATGAATTTATAGGTCTCTTGCTAAATTAACAAAGAATAGATGAAAAAAGACCCAAGTAAGCTTATCAGAAATGGAAGGGCTGGGGGTGGTGGCTCATGCCTGTAATCCCAGCACCCTAGGAGGCCAAGGTGGGTGGGTTGTTTGACCTCAGGAGCTTGAGATCAGTGTGAGAAAGAGTGAGACCCCATCTCTACTAAACAGAAAAACTAGCTGGGCATGGTAACACATGGCTGTGGTACCAGCTACATGGGAGGCTGAGACAAGAGGATCACTTGAACCTAGGAGTGTGACGTTGCTGTGAGCTATGAAGCCTCAGTTCATTCAATGATTCATTCAATCCTTGCTCTATTGATTCACTTGTACACTCATGTCATGTATCTATTCATTCATTCATTGCTCTGTTGGTTCACTTGTACACTCATGTCATGTATCTATTCATTCATTCATTGCTCTGTCGATTCACTTGTACACTCACATCATGTATCTATTCATTCATTCATTGCTCTATTGATTCACTTGTACACTCATGTCATTTCATGTATCTATTCATTCATTCATTGCTCTGTTGATTCACTTGTACACTCATGTCACGTATCTATTCATTCATTCATTGCTCTGTCGATTCACTTGTACACTCATGTCACATATCTATTCATTCATTCATTGCTCTGTCGATTCACTTGTACACTCATGTCATGTATCTATTCATTCATTCATTGCTCTGTCGATTCACTTGTACACTCATGTCACGTATCTATTCATTCATTCATTGCTCTGTCGATTCACTTGTACACTCATGTCATGTATCTATTCATTCATTCATTGCTCTGTCGATTCACTTGTACACTCACGTCATGTATCCATTCATTCATTGCTCTGTCGATTCACTTGTACACTCACATCATGTATCTATTCATTCATTCATTGCTCTGTCGATTCACTTGTACACTCACGTCATGTATCTATTCATTCATTCATTGCTCTGTTGGTTCACTTGTACACTCATGTCATTTCATGTATCTATTCATTCATTCATTAATCTGTTGGTTCACTTGTACACTCATGTCATTTCATGTATCTATTCATTCATTCATTGCTCTGTTGATTCACTTGTACACTCATGTCATGTATCTATTCATTCATTCATTGCTCTGTTGATTCACTTGTACACTCAAGTCATGTATCTATTCATTCATTCATTGCTCTGTCGATTCACTTGTACACTCACATCATGTATCTATTCATTCATTGCTCTGTCGATTCACTTGTACACTCACGTCATGTAGCTATTCATTCATTCATTGCTCTGTCGATTCACTTGTACACTCATATCATGTATCTATTCATTCATTCATTGCTCTGTTGATTCATTTGTACACTCATGTCATGTAGCTATTCATTCATTCATTGCTCTGTTGATTCACTTGTACACTCATGTATCCATTCATTCATTGCTGTTGATTCACTTGTACACTCATGTCATGTATCTATTCATTCATTCATTGCTCTGTTGGTTCATTTGTACACTCATGTCATGTATCTATTCATTCATTCATTGCTCTGTTGATTCACTTGTACACTCAAGTCATGTATCTATTCATTCATTCATTGCTCTGTCGATTCACTTGTACACTCACATCATGTATCTATTCATTCATTCATTGCTCTGTCGATTCACTTGTACACTCACGTCATGTATCTATTCATTCATTCATTGCTGTCGATTCACTTGTACACTCATATCATGTATCTATTCATTCATTCATTGCTCTGTTGATTCATTTGTACACTCATGTCATGTAGCTATTCATTCATTCATTGCTCTGTTGATTCACTTGTACACTCATGTATCCATTCATTCATTGCTGTTGATTCACTTGTACACTCATGTCATGTATCTATTCATTCATTCATTGCTCTGTTGGTTCATTTGTACACTCATGTCATGTATCTATTCATTCATTCATTGCTCTGTTGATTCACTTGTACACTCATGTCATGTATCTATTCATTCATTCATTGCTCTGTCGATTCACTTGTACACTCACGTCATGTATCTATTCATTCATTCATTGCTCTGTTGATTCACTTGTACACTCATGTCATGTATCTATTCATTCATTCATTGCTCTGTCGATTCACTTGTACACTCACGTCATGTATCTATTCATTCATTCATTGCTCTGTTGATTCACTTGTACACTCATGTCACGTATCTATTCATTCATTCATTGCTCTGTCGATTCACTTGTACACTCACGTCATGTATCTATTCATTCATTCATTGCTATGTTGATTCACTTGTACACTCATGTCATGTATCCTTTTCTTTCTTCTCCCTCTAGAAGGTAAGTGGAATGAAGGCCAGGATTTTATCTATTGTGTACATTACTGTATTCCCAAAAGTTTGAAGAGTGGCATAAAATGGGTACTCAAAGATATCATGGAATGGGTGGAGGAATAAAAATTAGCATCTACAGGCTATAATAAACTCAAGAAGAACAGCTAATTTTGTGCAGGAATACAGTTAATGTTGTACGTAGAATGAAGTGTGCTTCAGGCAGGAATTTTGGGAGAAGACACTCCAATGAGACTAAGAAAGAGCCACCAGAGAAAATGATAACAGTGATGATGACAATTATAATTATCATTGTGGATTATGTTTTATCAAATATTATGTGTAAAGAATTTTATATTCATCATTACTTTTAATCTTTAAAAGAACCCTAGGTAGCAAAGACCATAATTATCTCCTCTGCCTTGCAGATAAGAAAATTGAAATTTGGGGATGGTGGTTATATAGAATGTTCCTAAAGCTGAAAGTGATTAGTAATTCAACTAATACCTATGGCTGAACACACTATCATCCAGAGAAAAGTGAGTCATGAATGTCAGGAACAGTCAGTTTCAAAGGAGACAAAGACATACATTGTCAATTGAGAATGGAAAATACAATTGCTGAACAAAACTGATGTAAAATTTATATGTAATTAAGATTAATGTGGCCCATTAGCCATATTTTAATGACTAAACATTTTACTTAAATGTCATTTAATAGGTTTGATAAAATTCAGCTATGAATCCTCTGGTCTGTGACCTTCTTGTTGTTGTAAGATTTTTTTTTTTTTATTGGCTGCTTCAATCTCCTTGCTCATTATTGATCTGTTCAGAAATTCTGTTTCTTCCTGATTGAGTCCTGGAGAGTTGGGTGTGTCCAGTAATTGGTCCATTTCCTCTACATTTCTGAGTACATGTTCAGAGATAATAGTTGATATTTTGTATTTCTGTGGCATCAGTTGTAATATCTCCTTTTCCATTTATTTTTAATAATTTTTTGTTGTTTGTTTGTTTGAGACAGAGACTCACTCTGAGTCTCTGAGATACATAAAATCCTGGCCTTCATTCCACTTACCTTCTAGAGGGAGAAGAAAGAAAAGGATACATGACATGAGTGTTACAAGGGAATCGACAGAGCAATGAATGAACGAATAGATACATGACATGAGTGTACAAGTGAATCAACAGAGCAATGAATGAATGAATAGATACATGACATGAGTGTACAAGTGAATCAACAGAGCAATGAAGGAATGAATGTCAAATTTTAAAAGCCATAGAGAAAAATACAGTGAAGAGGAAACTAAGAATACCAAAGACAAGAAGAGATTGCTATTCCATATACGCTGAATAGGATGTCTTACCGATATATGGACTTTGGCTGGAAGACTGAAGAGGGTGAGGGACCAGCTAAGCTAAAATGTAAAGACAGAGCATTCCTGGAAGAGGGAACATCAAGTGCAAATGTCCTGAGGTATGATTTTGCTTTGGGGTTGGCCAATTTCATAGGAATATAGTCTGTGAGTATAAAAGTGGTAAAACACAACATTTTAAAGCAGCAGGCAAGATAGTGATGCATTTAAACATTTTTAAGGACTCTGGCTCTTATTTCTAGAGAGATGAACAGGCATTGGAGCACAGCAAAGAGATGTTGCTACACTTTTAACAGGACCACTATGATGGCTGTCAAACTAGTGGGAATTATTGTAGTAATCAAGACAAAAATTCCAGGTGATTGAGAGAAATCACCCTGGTGAGTTTGAGAAGTGGTCCCACGTTGGACATGTTATTACAATGACACCAACACAATGTGCTCAAAGACTGAATATCTGATGTAAAAATTAAAATCAGAAAGGGAGGCTCGGTGCCTGTAGCACAATGGTTACAGAACCTGCCACATGCGCTGGGGCTGGTGGGTTTGAATCCAGCCCAGGCCTGCTAAACAACAATGACAACTGTGTAACAACAACAACAAAATAGCCAGGTGTTGTGGTGGGCACTTGTAGTCCCTGCTACTTGGGAGGCTGAGGCAAGAGAATCACTTAAGCCCAGGAGTTTGAGGTTGTTGTGAGCTATGATACCACAGGACTCTACAGAGGGCTACATAGTGAGACTCTGTCTCGATAAATAAAATAAAATAAAATGAAATAAAATAAATCAGAAAGGGAGATCAAGGACATCCCAGCCTGGACAGATGGGGCAGCAGCTTCCTGAGACCACTCACTCTGAGAGGAGAGGTTTGGGGACACAGGGAAGAGTAATATCGGTTTTTGCATGTTAAATTCTACACAGTGTTAAAAATCTGAATACGAACATTTGACTGTCATCAGCATAAAAATAGTACGTCCAGCCTGAATGTCACTTAGCAAGTGAGAAGGGAATATAGATAGAAAAAGAAGTTAGAGATTTGGACGTCAGAATTTAGAAGCAGAGAAAATGAGGAAGGAGCAGTAAAAGCTACTGAGGAAGCAGACAGGAAAATAGGAAGGAAACAAGGAAAATGTGAAATCCTGGAGCACTTAGGCACATGCTGAGGTCGGTGGTAGGGATGGTGGGGGAAGCATCATTTTTCTCATGATTGATTCTATTTTCTTAGTAAAATAGAAAACAAGGGTATCACCTGAGAAAGGGGAGGAGAGATTTGTGGACTTGATGGGTGCTGGAGGAAAGAGAGAAAAAATAAACTACTAGTGTCGGAAGGTGGGAGAGCATCTGGACGCTGGAAATAAGAATGAAGGCCAGCTTTAAAAGCAAGCCTTAGGGTTTAGTGTAGGCTAAACATCTACCTACTCTAAGCTTTATAGAGTGTCCGTGTGAAAACAAACTCCCAGCCCTTGCAGGAGATTCAGTGTTCACTGACGTTTTAAATGGATTACAAATTATCTTTTTAATCATGTGGAATCAGTTAATATTTAACACGTATTTATCCCCAATAGATTTAAAGTCTTTTAAACATCATTGCGATGCTTTATACAATATTTGAATTAAAATGCACAGTAATTTAATCACCACTTGCATTTTCAGAGTATATATTAATACATTAATATACTTCCATTCTGAACACATGAAGGAATGAGCATATAAATATGAATACTTTTTCCATTGGTTTTCCCTTTCACTATACATTACTACATGATTTTTCCAAGAAGATTCAGTTCCCATGTAAAAGAGTATTAACTCTCCTATACTGATGGTGTATGAAAAATTTAAAAAATGCTTAGTTGCCTTCGTATCTTCTAAATATTTGTCATTCAGTGTTAAATAGAATTATTTCGTTCAATTTTGTCATATATTTTGTAAATTATAATTTTCAGGTATTTTTAATTTTATGATTTTATTTTAAATACAAGAGGGAGACACTATTAAATTATTACAAAGATAATTTAGTTTGGAGTAAAATGAATCTTTCAGCATTTAAAAAATCATACCTAGGCTAATCTTAAATTTGTCCTTTTTATATGTATTTTTCTTCATTAGATTTTTTAAAATGTTCTGCACATGAATTCATGTAGATTTATACTAATGACGTAAGTTGATAAAATTATGTCAAGTCTGATGACTGGAGGTTCCACCGAAGGCCTCAGGAAGTCAAATATATCTTAGTTCATGTTAAATTTAAACAAAAATTATCAAGCTTACCTATAATTTTCAAGTGGCTTGAGACTCCCAGAATTGTGGTAAACATAGGGTAAGATTATCCTCTAAATGGGATGGACCAGGAAGCTCGGGAAAATGCCTTTAATCCTCAGATCTTAGCCCACGCTTACGGAAGAACACCCGAAACATAGAGAAGGCAGGGTACAGAAAATGAGGTGTCGGTGATCTAACAGGCAAGAGACTGGTGCACCTTGTACCTGACAGTTCAACTTCTTTTTTTTTTTTTTTTTTTTTGTTCAAATCCTTACTCTACTATTTCTTGTTATTTTTTTACTAAGTCTTTTGTACAGAGATCATAAATACATTTATGCCAATTTCAGTGTGTTGATTATTTGTACAAATTGGAGTGCTTACATCGTAGTAATCAGCATAGCTTTCATGTCATTTACTCCATTACAGCATTAGGACATTTGTGTTCTACATGTGATAGAACCAACTTGTACTTGCCATGTGCCCCATAGTTGTGGTCCCCCTACCATCCCCTTCTATCCCTCCTGTCCCTTCCCCATCCCTCGCCCTCCTCTTCCCTCCTTCATCATAGACTTAAATCTGTGCTAAATGCAGAGAATTCGATCAGATTTTCTTGGTCACAGCATCCACTAAGCAGAGAAGATAAAAAAAAACTTCACATGTTCCTTTGGGGGCAGAGAGCTCTTCCCCAGAATTAAGTCGACGACACATCCCGGTGATGAAACCTGCTGCTCCACTCTGCTTACGGTGAGAACCAGAACGGTCCAGGAATGAGAAGCAGCAGAGTTAGCAGAGACACACGCAGGGCAGGAGGGCTGGCGGCCTGGCTACCGTGCTTGGCTACAGGTGGACCTGTGCTTGGACTTGAGGAGAGACAGCCGAGGAGGCCGGTGATCTTGGCTCATCCACTGACTGGCCACGTGGCCCTGAGCACATCACTGGCCAGCCCTGCTTCTGCCTGTCTCCTCACGGGGCCCAGACCCTAAATAGGATGAAATTGCTTAAACAGTGTTGGAGTGACTTATAAGTGTGTAAGGAAGAGAAAGTAAGCTTCCTCTTAGCATAGTAAAAATGAGGATACAGAAAACTATTGCAATTTTGGTTTTTAATTTTTTTTGAGATGGAGTCTCACTATGTCACTCTCTTAGAGGGCTGTGGCATCACAGCTCACAGCAGCCTCAAACTCTCGGTCTTAAGCGATTCTCTTGCTTCAGCCTCCCAAGCAGCTGGGACTCCAGGCACCCACCACAACAGCTGGCTATTTTTTTTTTGTTGTTGTTGTTATAGTTGTTATTGTTGTTTAGCAGGCCGAGGCGGGGTTTGAACCCGCCATCCCCAGTGTATGTGGCTGGCGTCCTAACCACTGAGTTACGGGCACCGAGCCATGGTTTTAAATTTTTATTAGTAATGAGAAATTAAATTTAAGAACATCAAATAACATTTTAGATTTATGAATAGTAAAGGAACTGGCCTGTTGAGTGAGTATAAAATTCCTATATGTTACGTTCTTTTCATTGATGACAGCAATAGTATGGTTTAAAGATTTTTGAAGAAACAACTCTGTTTTATGCCTAATCTACCAATATACTTGGCAATTACTTTCACATCTATTGCCTTTCGTTTTTCTGGTGTGCTGAAACATTAGGGCCCTTGAGACACCACTGAGTATCCTATTACAAAAGCTATATGTCCAATTTAGCAAAGATTTTTTAAAATGTCAAAAACAAAAAAGAAAAAAATAAAATTCACCCTAAAATCTACTGCCTAGAGATATACATTTAGCACATATAAACATATGTATTATATATTTTACATAGATTTTTGAAGTACATCTTATATATTTCAAACAAATACATGGGAATGGAAATATTGCAATTTCTTTGAAGAAGATTGCATGTTTTATGTGGGACTGAGACTGACTTTTCAAGGTGTGAAAGCTACCTCAGAATGTTACTGTCCACTTATAACCCCAGCAGCATCATAACTCAGAGGGGAAGTTGCAAATATATATATATATATTCCCAGATAATTTCTTAATGAAAGTATTAATCTTGTTTTTATTCTGAAAAGGACCTAAGTCAGAACTGTTAACCTTAACTAAAGCATAAAGCCTAAATTAAACCGAAAGTCCCGTGATGTCTGACTTTATGTTGCCAGATTGTCCTTGGCCTGATTTTATTTTTGTGAATGATAATGAGGTTGGTTTAATCTGCCACATCTGTCCACTACCTACCCACCTGTGAAACCAGCACTTAACACCCAGGCTGTCCACCGAATAAAACACAGAATAACACTGAAGACACTAAGAGTTGGTGAGGAGTGTAATTTCTGTCTAGTGAGTAGATTGACACTCATGAGTTTGGGAAGAAATTGAACCCACAAACACCTTCACAGTACAATGGACTGAAAAATGGTTTCATTTTAAAAGACCCAAATGCAAAGTCAACAGCTAATAAAGATTTATATTTATATGTAAGTAATTACAAAAGGGAACAAATTAAAGTGAGGAAAGGTCCATTAAGAAGAAATAACTAAGTAAATGAGGATTAATAATATGATCTATCAATATCACATGACGTATTGATTGGTAAGCAACTCAGGAAGAGTGAGACCTCAAATATAAGTTGTCAGGGTTAAAAATACACCTGTAAAACTAAGGAGTGCTACCAAAATAAGTTGTTTTTTTAAAAACTTCTTCTGAGATTGCACAAAAATAACTGAAAAACACTTGAAAAATTCTGGGAATTGACAGTGTGAAGCTAATGAACAGAGACACACAGTTTGTCACCGTGCAATGGGGCTGTCTAGGCAAGAAGCAGCAGAAGCTTTAGGCACCCTTACTCCTCCTTATATAAAGGCGAATTCATTTTTCCACAACTGGAAAATATATAGCAGGGAGTTTTGACTTGATGTGGAGAAAAGCACATGTAAAGGGGAAGAAGAGGGTTTGTTTCCTCCTTCATCAAACGCAAAGATTCTAAAGCACCAGCACATTCGACCTTTACCTGCTTTGTGCTTTTTGTATAAGATTTGCAATAAATAGAATATTTCAGCATTAGCCGTTTTGCTGGACAATTATGAAAAGAGAAACTGTAAAACAATGATCATGGTGTTCATAAATTTCCTTTTTGCTTTTTAAATTTTTCTAATAGGAATTGGGTGAACTATTATACCAAGGATTCATTTATACCACTTAATAGAAGTATAAAAAAATGCACAAATTTCATAGAAACTTGTAATGTTATAATGATTCACTTTCCTCATATCTATAAACGATGATGGTTCCAGGAGGGGTCAGTGGTTCGAGGGCTGCAGAAGTGAGGGTCATATCAAAATGCTTATTAGTTCTCTGTGACTTCAAGGATAGACATGGACACTCTGCTTTTTGGTTGAGAGAATCAGGCAGATTAGGCTGGGATGAAATAGCCCATGGCACAGTAAAAGGAAATTCCAACTAAAACAGGTGCTTCTGGAACCAATGATTTAATGCACTCTACCCCCAAGTCAGACATTAAACTTAGGCTTAAAAAACCAAATGGAACACACTTGATGTGTTCTCTACTAAGGCTGGTAATTTCAGGGAAGGCCAGGAGAATCTAAGGCTCCTTAGCTGATAAAGAGTTAATGATATGCAAGAGAAACACAAATTAGCAATATTTAACATATATTTAATTTATCCCATAGAAATTTTTTAAGTTTAAGCATTTTATTGATCGAGCTAATAGTTACATGCATAACAAAAATATTTCATATTCATTCCATGCAGGAGAAAGATTATATCACATTACTCTGGAAACAAATAGTCATACACTATGCATACTAATATATTACATTTCCTCTGACCATTTCATAGTTTTCCTTTATGTATTTTTGCAGTCCTTACAGAAACACCATCATACTGGTCTCTACCTTCTTTTATTGATGTTAGGTTTTTTTATATCAGCTTTGTTTCTAAATGACACACACATATGCACACACCTTCATGATAAAAGTAATAAAAAATGAAGCTACTTTTCTTAAATTATCGATGATTCTTATATTCAACATTTATTGATACGTGCCATATATCAGGAACACAGTTAGGTTTATACAGGAGGAAAGGGAACCAACACTTACTGAAGAGGTGAGGGTTCCTTATACAGGTCACAGGGTATTAAAGTCGCCATTTCCGCAGCTCCCAGGTGCAGTAGCTCTGAGACTGCAGAGTTCACAGGCCTGGGACTCCTGATTTAGGGTCTCTCGTCCACATCAAGAGTATAAAGGATGGACACAGTAGGTAGGGGTTCATTCATGAGGGGGATTTTTTTGGTAGACAACTGAAATTGGACCAGAAGCCACCTGTGTTCCCAAGGGGAAGTCAGAGGTCACTGTCCTCCCAGGCACCTCAGACCCAGCATGGGGTCCACTGCCTTCCAGAAAGCTCGAATGGCAATTAGTGTTCTCCATGCTTGATATGACTGGGCTCTTTCCCCAATCCTCTCACTCCCTTTGCTCTACTTCCCAAATCTCTCTCT
Organism: Nycticebus coucang; assembly: GCF_027406575.1. Taxonomy (NCBI): domain Eukaryota; kingdom Metazoa; phylum Chordata; class Mammalia; order Primates; family Lorisidae; genus Nycticebus; species Nycticebus coucang. The sequence goes on along the minus strand of NC_069794.1, from coordinate 92,608,666 downwards.
CTCTCTCTCTTTCTGAGAGATGATCATGGTGGTCATAATTCTTTTTTGCTTTTTAAAATTTTCTAGTAGGAATTGGGTGAACTATCATGCAAAAGATGCATTTATACCACTTAATAAAAGTATAGAAAAATGGACAAATTTCACAGAAACTTGTGATGTTATAATGCTTCACTTTCCTCGTATCCATAAATGATGATGGTTCCAGGAAGGAATCTTTGAGATAGAGAGTGGTAGTACACTGAAGTAAAGCATAAACTTGGAATGGGGCTGCTATGCTTATTACCTAAGAGTCTAAGAGTGAGGGGAAAGTACGTCCAAACAGGGCTTAGATAAGACAACTCCAATAAATAGATTGTAAAGAGAGGATAAGAAGAGGAAGGGCATGGTTGAAGTGTAACTGGAAGTCCAGTCTCTGCCAGCACAGATTTATGTATCAGTAGGATGCATACACATTCACATTCACATTCACATGTATGTGCTTATATGTGTGTATATGTGTGTGTGCACCTTCTGGTGTTGTGAAGCTGACAGAGTGAAGCAAAGTGAAACATACCTCCCACATCGTATTTTAAGAGGTTTGGGGAGGTACACAGGACTTGATGGTAGTAAAGAAGAGGGAGGTTAAACTCCATCAGTATTTCACAGTTTATATCATTACTTATTAAGCTTGATGTTTTATGTATCAAGACAGGCTTGTTTCGTCTGATCACTAACTGCCTCCAGCTTGCATGGTGGGGTCTGTCTGTGCAGAGTCTCAGCCTTCAGGTTCCAGTTCCGAAAGGAGCCCCGCCCAGCGTCCCCCAGCCTGCTGCACCAGCCCCACCCCACCCCCAATACACTGAAGTATCCTTGCTTGACATGAAGTCTCCTCAGTCTTGTGAATGCGCTGTTCTCACCTCCTTCTTCCCAGCAGTTTCTCAGTGTGCCAGCAGTGACTCCCTTATCACTGCCAGTCTTTTCTACAACTATCTAAGAGGAACAGAAGACATCAGATAACCAGTTTTGTGAAATGCACTTAGGATTCCGTCAGGAGCCTCTGACTGAAGGAATTTCAGGATGCTTCTGCTGCATCAGAATTGTGAGGACCTTTCTAGGCTGCTCAAGGAACAAGGTTTATTTGTAAGCACATTCTGAAGGGCTTAGATTGCTGGACATGTGATGGCTAAAGTAACCAGGTAATTTGGCTAAGGAAGAACAAATGAAAACCAAAAAATATATGTTCTTAAATCTCACTTGGGCAAGTTACCTAGTCTCGCTGAGTCTCAACTTCTTTATCTATAACAGTTCAGAGTAAGTAGAAGAAATCAATTAAATAAGGTGAAATTATACACCAAATAGTGAAACAAAAGTTCTGTATTCCTTCCTCACGTCCGTGCATTTATTCCTCACTTACTTAACTCCATTATTTAGCAGTGACTGTTTATACAAATGTTCAACAAAGACAAAGATTCCAAGGCTCCTATGCTCGGGTCAACAAGAATAAACTCTACAGCTCCTTAGTGGAGTCTCCTAGATGCAGGGGGTGGGGGAGGGAGGAATGACAAAGTCCTTGTTTACCAAAGGTGATTTTAGGCAAGTTAACCTCTCCATTTAACCCACTTATTGCTGTAATAGAATAAAAAATATTTCCCTGGGGCTACGGCATTTTATAAGGTCAAGAAAGGTCAAGAGATATGTGAGTTATATGTGGTTCACAAGGTGCTAGCTCAAAACTAGCATGAGTTATATGCAATTCCCATGGCAGTTAAGTAGTTTTAAAATGGCAATAATGAAATGACTTATGAATTTACCAAAAAATTGTTATGAAATGTAAATGAGGTAACAATTTACAATGGCCTAGAAAATGTTTGATACAGTGTAATGCTCAATTATTGTTAACAATTTTTATTATTATCCCTTGGCCCAAAATGACTATGGTAAAATATTAAAACATATTTATAATTTACCTCACATTTCTTGCTTTTTAAAATTATGTATTATTTTTAGGGCGGTGCCTGTGGCTCAAGGTAGTAGAGCACTGGCCCCATAGGCCAGAGGTGGTAGGTTCAAACCCAGTTCTGGCCAAAAACTGCAAAAAAACCCAAATAATAATAATAATAAAATAAAATAAAATTGTGTATTATTTTTTGAGGAAAAAGTTTCAATATATTGCTAAGTGAGAATTTTTTGATATGATGGAGAGTGGGAAATAGCCAGAATATAAAGTCTAAATAGATGCTTAGTTATTTCTAATTTATACTTTATTCATCATGCTATGGCATCAAAATTCACTTTTAGCTTGATCATATCCCATTTATTTATTTTTGGTGTTGTTGCAATTTAAGCTTCTGCACAGCTAAGGGTACAAAAACTAAAGCCAACAGTCAGCCTTCAGAATGGGAGAAGATACTTGCTACCAATCTACAGAGACTCAAACTAATCAACAAGAAAAGAGCAAACGATCTCATTTGTAAGTGGGTAAGAGACTTGAACAGAACCTTCTCTGAAGAAGACAGATGAATAGCCAACAAACACATGAACAAATGCTCATCATCCCTAGTCATCAGAGAAATGCAAATCAAAACCATCTTGAGATAACATGTAACCCCAGTGAGAATAGCCCACATCGCAAAGTCCCAAAGCTGCACATGCTGGAGTGGATGTGGAGAGAAGGGAACACTTCTACACTGCTGCTGGGGCTGCAAACTAGTACAGTCTCCATGGGAAAAGTGTGGAGCATCTTCAAAGAGCTAAAAGTAGACTTTTCATTTGATCTCACAATCCCATGACTTGGCATCTCATCAGAAGAAAAAAGTATTTTACCACAAGATCATTTGCACTAGAATGTTTATTGCAGGTCAATTCACAGTCACCAAGACGTGGAACCAACCCAAGAGCCCATCAACCCATGAATGGATTAACAAACTGTGGTGTGTGTATACATGGAATATTTTTTAGCCATAAAAGATGGAGACTTTACGTCTTTTTGTATTAACCTGGATGGAGTTGAAGCACATTCTTCTTAGTAAAGTATCACAAGAATGGAAAATCAAGTATCCAATGGACTCAACACTAAGTCAATCAGAATCAACAGATGAGTAACGGTGCACTCACACAAAAGAAAACCACAATAAATTCAAGTTGGGGGAGCAAGGAGCAGGGAAAGGGAAGACGGGAGGAGGGAGGGTGATTGGTAAGCTCTCACCTAAGGTAGACAAACGATGTGAGGGTACATACAGCAGACCCCGCTGGCTGCAGAGCTCGGCTACAACTTGAACTTTACCCCAGTAATACAAAAAATGTAACTTAATCATTTGGACTCTCAAATTAATCTGAGAAAAATAAATAAACCCTGCATGTAACATGCTAAAAACATTCACATTCATACATGATGTTACCAGCATTGGTTAATGATTAAACTTAGACCTTCAGGTCTGACAACGCTATATACTTTTCCTCAGAGATTCCAGAAACCAAGAAAGGATGTTACAATTAGGGTGCATATGAGAGGGGGTAACTATCGGGAAAAATTAAACCCACTCCTCTTACCTATAATAGCCTAAAAGGGAAGAAATCATGTGAGTCAGTTTCATACATTTGTAACTTTCAATTTCTCTAACCCTCCCAAACCACCCACTCCTTCTGGCTGGGTTTAGCATTTTTCTCACATGGCTGTGTTCTATAGGTCAGCTCTCACGTGCTCAAAGCTCACAGTGTGAAATTTTTATCAATTGTTTCTAATAAATGATTCAAACACTAGTGATTTAGAACGTTGACCTACCCAGAAATTAATTGATCCAAGAAAGTGAGTGCATAAAACATAAATTGTTATGATGAAATAAGTGTTCTTTCTAAGAGCTTAAAGAACTGATTCTTGAAAAAGAGTTTAAAATTCTATACACCTCAATCCTCCTTTGCTTGCATTTCTGGTAGCAAAGCCATAAAACTGTATTCATGTTGCCTCTAATCAGAGAGTAAGTAAATGTAGCTGAATGAAAGAAAGGGCATGTTGAAAACAGTTCCAGAGTATTCTCATCATAATATGTATTTTCTTAATTCCCAATTACACTAAAACATCATGTAGTCAATTAATTATAATTGTTAAATGACTTACTATTACTCTGATGGATGCTTAGAGTATTATGATTCATGAATAAATTCAGTTAATATATTCCTACTGAAACATAATGCTATCGTATTTATATCTAGTCACAACATTTGTAATGGATTACGGAGAGGGATTTAATGAAAATGCCCTCACAAAGCTTTTCCCCAAAGCCCACAGTTGAACCGTGCACCTCGCCCTTTCATATTTGAACACACATTCTCTCCTCCTGCCAGAACTAACACTTCACAGGGTGTTTGCTTTGAGGAATAAATATACAGCCTTCTCAAATGCACACATGCATTCATAATCAATTAAATGTGAAAGTATAGAGTGCTTTGGGAGTCAGAACATAATAGATTTAAAATGGCGTCAAGGTGAAGGGACTTACTTGCCATGTTCTTCCCAGGCCAGGCATAGCAACCTGGCAGCAGGAGCCGCGGTCCCCTCCCTATTCATGAGAAAGTCAAGATCAAATGCCTAAATAATTCGGCTGAGAATATAAAACAAGATGATGCCAAATCTTTCTCTCTCTAAACTCTCTTCATTCTATCTTATTCCCTCCAACCTAAGGGAGCTGCATGACTCAGTTTCTCTGCCTGGAAACAAAGAAAAAGAGCCCGTCTTGTAATTTCACATTGTGGGGGAAATAATCCTTAAATGCTTGGAGGTTTGTTTTATTGCTTAAGGCTGTTTTCTTTGTTTTGTTTTATCTGATTCTTTTCAGAAAGGGGATAAAAGCCCTTGGCTCTGTGTGCTCCAAACATGTTTAATGTTTTTCTGCTATGACAGTAAGTGTGTTATGCTGAGAGTAAAGAGCAAGAGGTTGTGTTCACAGGGGTTATTTGTCTATGACTTGCTGGATTTCAGGACGGGGGGAAAAAAAGATGTTGACATAACTAAAGACTTTAACTGTTGCATTATTTCATGAGTTAGAATAACTGGATAGCCTAAACCGCTTTATCATATTAACAGCATAACCCAGTCCATCTTTTAAAAGTTCTTTCTTTTAGGACACAATTACTCAGTTTTCTCCTGAGGGCCTTTTGCCAGCTGACTGAACAGTCTATGCTTTATCTTGTAACAGCTTTTAAGCTCCCTGCTGTGAAATAATAAAGACTCAATTTATTTTTTAGACTTTCAAAGTACTCGTTAATATTGACTACATTATAAAGATCAAATTGGGGAATAATTTCCATCTTTTCCATGTTAATGGTACATTAAGAAAATATTGTAAACAGCTTTCCTATTGATAATTTACATTCGAATATAAAGAAATATAATTGATAATATTGCTATGTCTCTTGGTATTTAGGGGGAGAAATGAGCTTCTTTCATGTTTTACTGTAACTCTTTCTCTTTTTTTATTAATTAATTTATTTTTTATTGTTAAATAATAGCTGTGTACATTAGTGAAATCAAGGGGTACAATGTGCTGGTTTCACATACAATCTAAAATATTCTCATCAAACTGTTCAACGTAGCCTTCATGGCATTTTCTTAGTTACTGTATGTAGGCATTTATATTCTGCATTTAGTAAGTTTCGCCTGTACCCATTCTAAGATGCACCATAGGTGTGACCCCATCCATTACCCTCCCCCCACCATAACCTCCCCCCTCCCTTCCCCTTCCTTGGCCCTTTCCCCATACTCTTGTGCTATAGTTGGGTTATAGCCTTCATGTGAAAGCTATAAATTAGCTTCATAGCAGGTCTGAGTATTTGGGATACTTTTTCTTCCATTCCTCAGATACTTTGCTAAGAAGAATATGTTCCAGCTCCATCCATGTGAACATGAAATAGGTAAAGTCTCCATCTTTCTTTAAGGCTGCATAATATTCCATGGTATACATGTACCACAATTTGCTAGTCCATTCATGGGTCGATGGGCACTTGGGCTTCTTCCATGACTTAGCCATTATGAATTGGGCTGCAATAAACATTCTGGTACAGATGTCTATGTTATATTGTGATTTTTGGTCTTGTGGGTATAAACCTAGTAAAGGAATTATAGGATCAAATGGCAGGTCTATTTTTAGGTCTCTAAATATTCTCCAAACATCCTTCCAGAAGAAAGGATGCATTCCCACAAGTACTATAGAAGTGTGCCCTTTTCTCCACATCCATGCCAACATCTCTGGTTTTGGGATTTTATTATGTGGGCTACTCCCCAAAGCCCACAGTTGAACCGTGCACCTCGCCCTTTCATATTTGAACACACATTCGCTCCTCCTGCCAGAACTAACACTTCACAGGGCGTTTGCTTTGAGGGATAAATATGTAGCCTTCTCAAATGCACATATGCATTCATAATCAATTAAATGTGAAAGTATAGAGTGCTTTGGGAATAAGAACATAATAGATTTAAAATGGCGTCATGGTGAAGGGACTTATTTGCCATGCTCTTCTAAGGCCAGGCATAGCAACCTGGCAGCAGGAGCCATGATCCCCTCCCTATTCATGAGAAAGGGTTAGGTGACATCTCAAAGTAGTTTTGATTTGCATTTCTCTGATGAATAAGGATGATGAGATTTTTTTCATGTCTGTCTTCTTCAGAGAAGTTTCTCTTCAAGTCCCTTGCCCACACTGAGATGGGATCACGTGTTCTTTTCTTGCTAATACATTTGAGTTCTCTGTGAATTCTGGTTATTAGACCTTTATCGGAGGTATAACCTGCAAATATCTTCTCCCATTCTGAGGGCTGTCCGCTTACTTTACTTACTATGTTCTTGGCTGTGCAGAAGCTTTTTACTTTGATCAGGTCCCAGTAGTGTATTTCTGATACTGCTTCAATTGCCTGGGGAGTCCTCCTCATAAAATATTCACCCAGGCCGATTCCTTCAAGAGTTTTCCCTGTACTTTCTTCAAGTATTTTTATAGTTTCATGTCTTAAGTTTAAATCTTTTATCCAGTGAGAGTCTATCTTAGTTAATGGTGAAAGGTGTGGGTCCAGTTTCATTCTTCTAAAGGTTGCCAGCCAGTTTACCCAGCACCATTTGTTAAATAGAGAATCTTTTCCCCACTGAATGTTTTTAATTGGCTTGTCAAAGATCAAATAACAGTAAGTAGCTGGATTCATCTCTTGGTTCTCTATTCTGTTCCAGACATCTACTTCTCTGTTTTTGTGCCAGTACCATGCTGTTTTTATCACTATCGATAAAATATCAGATCTCAGGTCTGGTAGCGTGATTCCTCCTGCTTTGTTTTTATTGCTGAGTAATGTCTTGGCTATTCAAGGTTTTTTCTGATTCCATATAAAACAAAGTATTATTTTTTCAAGACCTTTAAAATATGACAATGGAGCTTTAATAGGAATTGCATTAAAATTATATATTGCTTTGGGTAGTGTAGACATTTTAACAATGTTGATTCTTCCCAGCCATGAGCATGGTATGTTTTTCCATTTGTTAACATCTTCAGCTATTTCTTTTCTTAAAGTTTCATAGTTCTCTTTGTAGAGATCTTTCACGTCCTTTGTTAGGTATACTCCCAAATATTTCATCTTCTTTGGCACTACTGTGAAAATAATAGAGTCCTTGACTGTTTTTTCAGCTTATTTATTGTTGGTATATATAAAGGCTACAGATTTATGGGTGTTGATTTTGTAGCCTAAGACATTCCTGTATTCCTTGATCACTTCTAAAAGTTTTGTAGTAGAATCCCTAGTGTTTTCCAGATATACGATCATATCATCTGGAAAGAGGGAAAGTTTGATCTCTTCTCACCCTATGTGGATACACTTGATCGCCTTTTCTTCCCTAATTGTGGTGGCTAAAACTTCCATTACAATGTTAAAGAGCAATGGAGACAATGGGCAACCTTTCCTGGTTCCTGATCTAAGTGGAAATGATTTCAATTTAACTCCATTCAATATGATATTGGCTGTAGGTTTGCTGTAGATGGCCTCTATTAGTTTAAGAAATATCCCTTCTATACCAATTTTCTTAAGTGCTCTGATCATGAAGGATGCTGGATATAATCAAAAGCTTTTTCTGCATCAATTGAAAGAATCATATGGTCCTTATTTTTTAGTTTGTTTATGTGCTGAATTACATTTATACATTTACGTATATTGAACCTGCCTTGAGACCCTGGGATAAATCGCACTTGGTCATGGTGTATAATTTTTTTGATGTGTTGTTGGATTCTGTTTGTTAGGATCTTATTGAGTATTTTAGCATCAATATTCATTAGTGATATTGGTCTATAATTTTCTTTTTTTGTTGGGTCTTTCCCTGGTTTGGGGATCAAGTTGATGTTTGCTTCATAGAATGTGTTGGATAATATTCCTTCTTTTTCTGTATTTTGGAAGAGGTTTAGTAGTATAGGTACTAGTTCTTCTTTAAAGGTTTGGTAGAATTCTGACGTGAAGCCATCTGGTCTGGGCTTTTCTTTTTAGGGAGATTTTGTATAGGTGATGCTATTTCAGAACTTGATATAAGCCTATTCAACATTTTCACTTCATTCTGGCTAAGTCTTGGTAGGTGGCGTACTTACAGGTATTGGTCAATTTCTTTCAGATTTTCATATTTCTGGGAGTAGAGTTTCTTGTAGTATTCATTAAAGATTTTTTGAATTTCATGGGTCTGTTGTTATTTCATTGTTACCATTTCTGATTGATGAAATTAGAGATCTTACTCTTTTTTTCCTGGTTAGTATGGCCAAAGGTTTATCTATTTTATTGGTCTTTTCAAAATACCAACTTTTGGATTTATTGATCTGTTGTATAATTCTTTTGTTTTCAATTTCATTTAGTTCTGCTCTGATTTTGGTTATGTCTTTTCTTCTGCTGGGTTTGGGTTTGGAGTGTTCTTCGTTCTCCAGTTGCTTGAGATGTCCCATTAAGTTATTAACTTCCTCTCTTTCAGTTTTCTTGAGGAAGGCTTGCAGTGCTATAAATTTCCCTCTTAAAAATGCCTTTGCCGTATCCCAGAGATTCTGGTAATTCGTGTCTTTGTTGTTGTTTTGTTCCAAAAATTTAGTGATTTCCTTCTTAATCTCGTCTATAACCCATGTATCCTTCAGCATAAGGTTGTTTAGCTTCCATGTTTTTGTATGGGTATGCAGGTTCCTGTTGTTATTGAGTTCAACTTTTATTACATGATGGTCTGAGAAGATGCAAGGAATAATTTCTATTTTTTAAAATTTGCTGAGGTTAGATTTGTGGCCTAGGATGTGGTTGATTTTGGAGTATGTTCCGTGGGCTGATGAGAAGAATGTGTATTCAGTTTTGTTGAGATGAAATGATCTCTAGATATCTATTAAGTCCAGATGTTGAATGGTTGAGTTTAAATCTAAAATTTCTTTGATTAGCTTCATTTTGGACGATCTATCCAGCACTGCTAAAGGGGTGTTAAAATCTCTGACTACTATGGAACTGGAGGATATCGAGTTGCCCACGTCTGTTAGAGTTTCTCTTATAAATTGAGGTGTGTTGTGGTTGGGTGCATAAATATTAATAATTTAGATCTCTTCATATTGAGTATTACTTTTAACAAATATGAAGTGTCCATCCTTATCCTTCCTTAATTTTGGTTGGTTTAAAGCCTATTGCCTCTACGAACACGATTGCAACACCTGCTTTTTTCTGCTTTCCATTTGCCTAGAATATAGATGACCATCCCTTCACCTTGAGTCTATATTTGTCTTTTATTGTTAGATGTGATTCTTGTATGCAGCAGATATCTGGCTTGAGTTTTTGTATCCAGTCAGCCAACCTGTGCCTCTTTAGAGGACAGTTTAAACCATTCACATTAATTGAGAATATTGATAAGCCTTTTTGAGAGTCTGGTGGACATTTTTAATCCTTTTGCAACTATGGAAGTTGGAATTTGATCAAAATTTTCTGGGTCGGTTTACTTTTGTGGTGGAGGATTATGCTGGTCTTTCTGGAGGATACGTCTGAGAATATCCTGGAGAGCTGGTTCGGTTATGGCAAATTTCTTCAACATGTGAATGTCAGTGAAGTATTTAATTTCTCTGTCATAAATGAAACTCAGTTTAGCTGGGTACAGTATCCTGGGTTGAAAGTTATTTTGTTTTAGGACATTAAAAGTCGATGAGAATCCTCTTCTAGCTTGAAACGTTTCAGCAGAGAGATCTGCAGTTATTCTAATATTCTTGCCCTTGTAGGTGATGGTTTTCTTTCGTCTGGCTGCTTTCAGAATTTTCTCCTTCATATTAACTTTAGTGAAATTGATTATGATGTGTCTGGGGGATGTCTTATTTGGGTTGAGCTGTGCTGGAGTTCTGAAACTGTCTGCTATCTGAATTTCAGAATCTCTTGGCATGTCTGGAAAGTTCTCCTTCATAATCTCATGGAGAAGAGACTCTGTGCCTTGTGAAGCCACTTCATCACTTTCGGGTATCCCTATAAGATGAATATTAGTTTTCTTTGAATTATCCCAGAGCTCTCTGAGAGAGTGATCTGTTTTTGCCCTCCATTTCTCTTCCTCTTTGAGAGTTTGGGAGTGTTTGAAAGCTTTGTCTTCAATGTCAGAAATCCTTTCTTGTGCATGTTCCATTCTGTTACTGAGGGATTCTACTGTGTTTCTCGGATCTTTGAGGGCTACAACTTCTTGTCTCAATGTGTCAAAATCTTTGGTCATTTGGTCTTTGAATTCGTTGACTTTTTGAGATATCTTTTGGGTTACTGCTTGGAATTCTACTTCAATCTTATTTGCTATCCAGATTCTGAATTCGATTTCTGACATTTCAGCAATTTGTTTGTGCATGGGATCTTGTGCTGTGTCTGCCCCATTTATTCCTGGGGGAGTTGATCTACTCTGATTATTCATATTGCCAGTTTTTCTGTTGATTTTGCCTCATGATTGTTTTTCACCATTGTCTCTGGCTGTCCTCAGAGTTGGGGAGGTGTCTCTCCAAGATCAGACCCCAGCGGGATCACTCCATTGTTGCTGGATCTTTGTGGGGAGTGACCCTGTGTAGGTCCTCTGGGGCTGACCCAGCTAGGGAGTTCTGGTTGTAGAAGCAGCTCTAGTGTGTGTCACACCCGGATCCAGCAACAGAGCAGGAGGTGGTGTGAACGGTTCTGGGAGTGCCTGGCGCCCAGTGACTTTGGCACAGAGAGCCTAAGGCTCCAGCAGTCTCTGGCCAGGAGAAGGGCTCTGCGCAGAGGCAAGGAGGGCTCCAGAGGGCACGCGGCTACCAGTATCCCTGGACGGATGAGCAGGTCAGTGTGAAGGCAGGGAGGATACAGGAGGGAGGATGCGGGGTTGCGCGGCTCCTGCAGTTTTTGGTCAGGGCATGCAGACGCCCGGTGGGCACGAGTCACAGGTTGGGGGTTGCGCAGCAGCTCTTATGGAGGTCCAGGCGGCGCCAAGCCCAGGAGTTTGAGGTTGCTATGAGCTGTGACGCCACGGCACTCTACCCAGGGCAACAGCCCAAGGCTCCAGAGTGAGACTGCCATAACCAGTCTCACTCTGCCCCTAAGGGTTAAGGCTGTAAGGCAGTTCAGTCCCCGCCTTTAGGCTGCTCAGTACCTAGGTTACTAGCTTCCACCCAATCCTTACTCTGGGACCGAGGGCGGAGCTTGCCGGGGCACTTCTCTCACAATGGCTCCCTGTGTCCCAGCTCAGCAGCTCAGTCTGGGGCCCTAGAAAATGCCCAAAATTCTCCGCACTCCTGCTCAAGCTCTCCCCAAAGCAGTTCAACTGAGTGCCAAGTCCAATAACACCAAAACAGTTCACAGGCAAGGCCTTTCTGGTTTGCAGTCTCATTACTGCTTGTACTTATGGTTCCTGCGGGATTAGGTCGATTGAACACATGCAACCACTTGGCAGTTTTCCACTTTTTTTGTCCTCTTGGGGTCCAGAAGTCCCTTGCTGACTCCCTGTATCCTCAAAGGGGATATAGGCAGATCCCACCAGCCAGAGGTGCCTGGAGTCCTATCTCCCCAGACTCACCGTGCCCAGTATAAGGGAATCTGTTACTTGACCGCCATCTTGCTCCACCCTAACTCTTTTTCTCTTGCCAGCCCTCTCTCTCTTTCTCTCATTCTTGCTCTCTCTTAATTTTGATGGTAAATAAGTTATGGTTACACATAGATGGAAGGTTAATTATTTTCAACATTTAGGATTTGGCCTAAGACAGGATATAATAAAAACAAATACAAATAGAAAGGAATAACCTAAAATGTGTTAACCACTGAAAAAAGTCAAAATGATTTCACTCCACGGAGTAGAGTGGGCTGGAGCTTGTAGACCGTGTTGGTCTTCAGCAGCATTTAAAAATCACTGCACAGACTCACTAGCGGGGAGACTGGTTCCAAAGCCCCATGTGGAAAACCCAATGAATCCCAGGGCAAAAAGTGCACCTTTTAAAATATCTGGATCTTTAAGAAGAAAGTACATGGATTCAATTTGAAAAATTTAGATTTGGTTACAGGACACAGTTCTACCCCGGTACCCAGGGATGTATTTAGTAGCCTCCATATCAACCATAAAATCTTCTGTATTGTTAGCAGTACATATTTTTTTGTTAGATAGATGTTTGCATTAACATGCTAATACAAATTTCCTATTTCGGATTGATTTAATGGCCACGTAACAGGCAATGTTTCTAAAGCCACAGAGTATAGTAACAGATTCATTGAGACTATAAAAAGATTTCCTACGTGCAGTGAGTTGCAAAGCAAAAAAGTAAACTGAATTAAATTCTCTCTTGTGCTCCCGAACTAGGATTCTGGTTCTAATGACTGCATTTTTCAATTTAAAAAAGAAGTCCTATACCCAAGAGGGTAAATTGCTGATGCTTAACTTAATCTTTTCAGAACATTTTGTTATTAGCGTAGATACTTGTCAACAGGAAGACAGAGGTATTGGTATAATACAGAAATAATGCCGGTAGTATTATCTGCTATTATCTGTTACCTTCCCATAACACTTCTGCAGAATTGGAGCATCATTGGATTGCAAGAGGCAGATAAAATACGACAACAACTCTGATTAACAGCCAAGGAAACCAAGCCTCAAGGAGCTTCAGAGACTTGTTCAATTAACAGGTGGCCACAGCACTAGAGGCCAGCATTTCTAACCCACCTCCCTGGGCTCCTCCACAGCACTTCATAGCTTCCAGTGATCCTGTTATTCCTCAGTGAGGTGCTGGGCCAGAAGCGTATAGGGCCTCGATTAATATTTATAGAGCAACATAATTACAAATGTCCTTATTCAATATAGTGACATAGTCTGAATATGTAGATCTAAAGACATATGTAAATTGATCTAACTCATACCCTAAATGAGAATAATGGACTAATGATTTAAGCGACTCCCAAGTTCAGATCGGCACAGTGGCTACAGCCAGCCCAGCACAGTGACTGCCATCTTCAGACTCTTCACTTTCGGCACAGCTGTCTCCTTTCTTTGTGATCTGGGAAACGGCACTAAAGCCTTTTTCTGCCTTGTTCCCCCTGCTCTGATTGGGGATGACAATCGCCCTTACCCTCCTGGGTAATGTAAATGTTAAGGAGATAACAAGGAGATGGTTGCCAGCTATTCATTCATAGTCCCTTTCACTCTGGCCCACACAGACAACACAGACGGGACCCTCTTTTCTTTTCTTCCACCCATTTTATCAGGTGATTGATTTGATGATTTCCAAGATCCCTCCCAACTACAAAATCCTGGATTCTTTTTAGTAGAATTTCAAAACCCGAGTTTCTTCAACTAAGTACACTAGGATCTTAATTTTGAACTAATAAATAATATCCATCAAAACATTTTTTTCTAAAGAGGGGAAATAACAGTAAAAATATTACACAAATTGGGAAATGCTCATATATTAAATACTACCTGTTAATAATTCAGGGAATTAACTGAAATTTCCAGAAAACTATGTTAGCAACATGCAGCCCATGCCTTTAACATAAAATACATAACTGTGGGTCTTCTTTATTTTTCAAGAAAGAAGTCAGTGGTGACTAAGTTAGTGGTTTTCAAAAGTCAGAGGTTCAGTGTCTCTGAACCAGTATCAGGTCCTTGATCCAGACCTGCTGTGTCAGCAATTCTGCAGACGGGGCCCACAGTTGTGATGTGAAGATTGACAATCACTGACATAAGCAAATAACAAAATATAGGAGGTACCCTCAATGAACCTGAAACAATAAAAAATAATAAATTTAAAAATTAAAAAAAAATAGGAAATACAAATTCTGCTTCTGATAAACGCTTGCTGAGTCAGCTGAAACTAAAATTGAATCTGGCCTTAGGAGACATCTATGACAAATATCTGCTAGAAATAATTAAGAGTCAAGTAGCCAATCAATTGACTGAAAAATAGGCTAAGATGTCATTCTTGGTTATTCCTTCTAGAGAAATGAAGGACTAAGAAGTGCTGCAAAATCACCAGAGACTATCAGTGAAATGATTCTTGCTTAGAGGAGAGAACTACAGGTTCCTGTGGTTTCTGTTATATGAAAGAAATAACCTAAGTATTACCCTGTTCAGCTTGTTCATTAAAAAATATTTTTATGGGGTGGCAACTGTGGTTCAGTCGGTAAGGCGCCAGCCCCATATACCGAGGGTGACAGGTTCAAACCCGGCCCCAGCCAAACTGCAACCAAAAAATAGCTGGGTGTTGTGGCGGGCGCCTGTAGTCCCAGCTACTTGGGAAGCTGAGGCAAGAGAATCGCTTAAGCCCAGGAGTTGGAGGTTGCTGTGAGCTGTGTGAAGCCACGGCACTCTACCGAGGGCCATAAAGTGAGACTCTGTCTCTACAAAAAAAAAAAAAAAAAAATTTTAAACACTAACAACTCCATACCGAGACTTCCCATACCCAGACTTACGAAAGTCTACTATAATTATGGAAGGAAACACTTAATGATCTATGCCCATCTTTTTATCTGGCAAATATACACCTTTTCATTGAATGTTGCATTGAGAAAATAATTTAACATACTCAAAAATATAACCATTTAAACAATGTATAAAAGCAAGAAGTGAAAAATCAATGTTAGAGCTGTAGGAACACAGATGATTTTATTTGTTCAGGGTAATTCCTATCATCTATACACAAATCCCTGATCCCATTCAGAAATCTAAAAGTTCTAATTAACTACTAGGTATCAGGATCAATAAATCAAACAGCGCACCCATCTAATTCCATAAGCCTTTGGTCACAGTCTTACCTCCGCTGATGGGGTCCAGTTTTCTAACATTCAGCCTCTTTTCCCTGCACACCTTTCTTCTGCTCCCCTGACCTCCACCAACTAACATTCTGTAGATGCCAAATTCAGTCAGTTTAACCTAATAATCATCTGAGAATTCATCTTTCTTTTCATCTGGTCAGTGGTGACAACCTTTATTCATATTCCCCTGATCCTTTCCCTTTCTGTCTTTACAACTAGACCTTACGACTCAAGAGAACAGGAGCAAGGCCTCCTCCTCAGAGCCCAGCACTGGCCTGGCAGGGTAAGCATCGAAAAAGTGTTAATCATCAGAGAAATGCAAATCAAAACCACTTTGAGATGTCATCCAACTCCAGTAAGAGTAGCCCACACATCACAACATCCCCAAACTACAGATGCTGGTGTGGATGTGGAGAGAAGGGAACACTTCTGCACTGCTGGTGGGAATGCAAGCTAATATGTTCCTTTTGGAAAGAAGTTTGGAGAACACTTAGGGAACTCAAAGTAAACCTGCCATTGGATCCTGCAATTCCTCTACTACGGACATATCCAGAAGACCAAAAATCATTTTACAACAAACATATCTGCACCAGAATGTTTACTGCAGCCCAATTCATAATTGCCAAGTCATGGAAGAAGCCCATGTGCCCATCAATCCATGAATGGATTTACAAATTGTGTTATATGTATATCATGGAATATTATGCAGCCATAAAAAGATGGAAGCATTACCTTTTTTATGTTTACATGGATGGAGCTGGAACACATTCTTCTTAGTAAAGTGTCTCAAGAAAGGAAGAAAAACTATCCAACATACTTAGTACTATTATGAAACCAATATATAATCACCCACCCTGTCATACAAAAGATAAAACACAAGTATAGCCCAGGGTGTAGGAGGAAAGAAGAGGGGGAGGGGAGGGGAAGGGGGAGGATGGGGGGAGGGAGGGTAATCGGTGGGACCTCACCTGTGGTGCATATTGCAAGAGTACACGTCAAATCTATTAAGAGTAGAGTATAAATGTTTTAACACAACAATTAAGTAAGTGAGGTGAAGGCTATGGTAACCAGTTTCATGTAAGCATTCCAAATTGGATATATAATCAACACATTGTACCCCATAAAATGCATTAATGTGCACAGCTATAATTTAATAAAAAAATTGTTAAGAGAAAAAAAGTAAATCAATAAGTGTAATGCCAGAAAATAAATAAATAAACAAATAAATAAAAAGTGTTCCCTGGTGACTGTGTTTGCAGAAAACACATGTACATCTGAAATCTCATATCCCCGGGGTTTGAGGATGCAGCACTAAAACTTTTTTCAGAGAAAGAAATTAGTACCTGTGTGTGACCACTTTATTAAAGGAGAAGGGATTTCTCACACACACTCATCACACTTTAGAATCTTAGTATGTGTTCTCAAAATCATATTTGTATAATTTTTTTGTTAGAATCTTTCTTTGCTCATTCTAAGATATGACATTCATTTTGTCCAGTTGGTTATTATTGTCTTCAGGTTTTAACATTTGGTTTCAATGATCCCCCCCAAAATGAATAACAATGTGTTCCAGAGTCTTCAGGGTTACCCATCAGACTGAAAATTAAGTGAATTATAAAATATACAAAATGCCTTTCAAAGATCACAAGAATAACCAAAGGAATTCAACTTCATGAAAGAAAAAAAATCTTGTCATGAACGTATTTGCTACCTGCAGCAAATTGATTTATGAAAATTATCATTCCAAAAGATGTTGGCCTGGTATAGGAGATGAATTACCAAAGAAAATCACAGATAAACAGCCAAGCTCTAATGGGGTTTGGTACGGCCCAAGTCCTAAGGACAACTTCTGCGGGACACTCCACGTTGCTAAAACCTCATTGTCATTGTCTGAGATACAAAGAACTCTTAGAATTGGTCTTTCACATTATAAAGTTCAAACAGAAAGGTACGATTTTTGTTTATTCTGCTGCCTTCCCTGAAGTGGAATTCTGGAATGTACAAGTAGAAACGGAATTCTTGGCCAGCAGACTGATACCAGAGAAATCTTCCAGAAACCATGGCCTGGGATATTTCAGACTCCTGGCAGACTGCAAGCCGTTACTTCTTTTATTAATAAGCAGGGTCCAGATCAAGTGCCGCTAAGGGGCCAAGACCTACTTCTGAGGCTAGAGTTTGGCTCAGAAGTTGAACATCTTCCAACAAACACTCTCATAATAGCCAGTGTCTCCAGACACCAAATTATTCTGGTCAGTACAAATGTCACTGACTAAAGAGACATTGAAACATGTGGTCACTGTGCTCTAGAAAGTAGAAGTGAGAAGGTTCTTTAGTAATAAACAGAAAACACACACGCAATGGCAGTTTTATTCTATACATTTGCTTCAACCTAGAATGATTTATATACCACAGGCACAAAAACTGTCTGTGGTTGCCTGTACAAAACAAGACATAAAAAAGAGGGTGTAAATGATAATATTATTAGTATTAAAAAAGGTAAATGTCTTAGGAATATGATTGTGGAAGGAATTTCAAAATCACAAAGTAGCTAAGGTTGCAGCACTTAAACTTACACAGATAAAAACGTTCTTACTGACTCCTGTTTCCGTGCTGTACCTCTCTAGCAAGGAGAAAATATACCTTTAGGCATTATTGGTACAGGGTTCCCCCATTCAAGTGTAGACAGGGGACCCCAGTTTTCCCAGGCCTGGGCAATTTCATGAAGGGAATGTTGTGACCTTTTCCCTGGAGCTGGAGGGACTCCATTCATTTGTCTGTCAATAACACTCATTAACATTGAAAAAGTCTTTCTCTGCCAAGTCCTAGTCAAGTGTAATTCTCCAGTCCTTACGCCCCTAGATAAAGGACCCAGGGTGGAGTCTCCCCACTTGGATCTTTCCTCTGCCAGAAGCTCTGGGGCTTTCAACCCTTTCTCTATTACTTTCGCTCTAATAAAATCCTGTATTACCACTGATCTGAGGTCCGGGAGTTCATTCTTCCAATCCCCGAGACCAAGGACCTACTGAAGAAATTCCAGTAACATTATTATTACCCATCTACTCTAATTAAGATTTGTTCAAGTTTCAAAGTGTTCATGAAACAAGCAAATTTTCTTAATGGGTAAAATTTCACCAATACCACGTCTGATGAGGTGATAGACCAACTGCAAACAGCTGTGCATGAAACAGCAGAACGCTGAGAAAGCAGCCAGCTGAGCCGGGCGGGGGGAGGGGGTGTTGTTGTGGAGAGCTGGTTAGGAGAGTTTGGCTCAGGTCAGGGGAACAGGAGAACACGGGTGAGAAGGGACCATGGAACACCGGCCTCTGAGGAGACAGGGAGACGGCCACCCAAAGATTTAGATTAAAGTCCTCCAGGAGAGCAAAGATAATGGTAGACACAGCCGATTGCTTTAAAAGAATGTCACACCTCTTAACAGACTGTCCCTTGTAGAGAGAGGTGAGTCTTATCAAACAGGGCAGAAATTGTTGGAGCTGTGATAACACACATTTTATAAGATTTTACTTTCAAAGACATTTTAGAGCCTCTGCAGAATCTGCAGTGTCTTTACAATTAGTGAACTGTCCTGATGTGGGGAAGTGAAGAGTTCAGTGGGAAAGGGAAAGGGTCAAAGGGAATTCAGATCCAGAGCACTAACAGAGGGCAGGAGCCCACAGACAGACCCAGACTCCTCAGTCACTCCTGTTTCCACTTGCTGTGAAAGATGGGGTGATAGAAAAAAATGCATTGTATTTATTTAATATTATTGCGTGTCACTTCACTTTATTTTCTACTGATGATAATAAGATCTAGCTAAATTTTTACTGCTAGTAAATTTGATATAGTTAAGCCTACAGTCAGAGGTCAGCTATTTCCTAGTATTTCCTATACTTTTGTTTCTTCTGTTTCACATAAAAACAAAAACTCTACTGGAGTTTGTTAAGGGCAACATCAAAGTAGACAACGCAACTCACTAGTGCGTAAGAGGCAGAAACCAGAACGCGCAAGCAGGTGTCGTAGGAGAACAAGAAAACTATTCACTGTGGTTGTGTAGAGTGTCAGAAAACGACAGACGAGAGGAAACACCCTCACATTCACACTGAGCAGCAAACAGCGCGCACTGAGCCCCGCGCAGACACGTTCCCGGCCTGCGGGGCCTGCACCGGGCTCTGCGCTCCGCGGTCCTCACGCTGCTCGGGAGCGCAGCAGGTGGCTGCTGGAGCGCATCAAAGGCCACGTCACAGAGTTTGTTATAACAGTTCTGATGTTGATGCTTATATTTCCTAAAATTTCAGGGAATGTGAACATATAAAGAAAGCTTTTGCAGGCAAATGAATTGAAAATTGTGTTTTGCAGGTACCTGTTTTTCCCCGCTGGGCTTCTTGTGGTTCAGCAGCAGCTCCACGGCGCCCACCACCTCTTTCCGGATGGCGTGCAGCAGCGCGTCCCCCACGTACACGTTAAAGCTGAGCAGCAGCTCGATGAGCTCCAAGTTCTCGTTCTCAATGGCAATGAGGAGAGCAGTTCTCCCGAGAGGGTCAATGCAGTTGATATTGATTTTAAAATAAATCTCGGCTTCCTCCAGGGATTTCTTGACACTTGCATAGTCTCCCTTCTCCACGGCATTTAAGTAGGCTTTTTCTGACGGGGAGAGTTCGGATTCTGCTCGGACTATCCTCAGAGGGATGCGATCTCTGTAGGGGGCGTTGACGTTTCTTTTGTAGTAGAACTGAGCCATGGTTCATGCCATGCTATTTCTCAGACTCTGAAAGTACAAACAAAAATCACGAATTAGTGTCAGCGTGCTTTTGAAATTATTATGCACCATACTTCTGTTCTAACAATGATATCAATAGCAATATTACCACCATTCTTAACTTCTAAGCATTAGGGTTTTTTCCCCCATGAAAAGTAGAAATGGACTTAATAATTATTCAGCTATTTAAAGACACAAGTTGCAAAATCCTAACCTAAGATAAAAGAGTTCAGTATTTGTTAAGTTATTTAAAAGTTACTCTAAAAGTGACATTTATCAGGAAATGCGCCTATAGAGTGTTAGAAATTATGTACAAATGTAATACAAATAAATACAGTTTTTGGCAAAGTACTTTTGAAAGCAGAGACTGTACCTTTGACATTAAAAATTGGACCAGGGATATTCAAATACACCATTCACTATGAATTTTGCAAATCATAGAAATGCTACTGAAATTATAGAATACCATTATTTTGGCAAAATACATTTCATTTTTATATATTGTTTGCTTAATGCTCTAGTACAATTGACATCAATGTATTTAAATTAGTAACATTAATACCAATAAAATATACTGAGCCTAATACACATAATTTTATTTTTTTCTCCTTTGCCAGTAAGGTCATTGGGGGGAAAGAATGTGCACTAATGATATTAATCATCAAGATGATCTAAACCAGCGGTTCTCAACCTGTGGGTTGCAACCCCTTTTTAACAATGAAAATATATTGCAGCATTAGGAAGGTTGAGAACAACTGTTCTAAACTATTCAGTGTCCAAAAGAAGAATTCTGAAGGTGTTTAAATAAAAAGTCTTTATTATAAGAATGCTATTTCCTTCATTGTATTACATTTATATTAAGAATGACAAGCCACAGTGCAGAGAAGATATAGTTGAAAATGAAGAAATTACTTCAAATAAATGAAAGATCATGTTAAGATATATTAATTACAAAGTTGCTGGAAGCTGTATTGATTTTGTATCATCCCAGTGATACAAATTTATACAAAACTATTATATTTTGAATATAATTTCTTTAGTGTTGTTATTTCTTCACTTCTTACTTATTATCAGAACTATTTTATTGTTATATGTTACTTAAACTCCTGTGATTTTTTGCATATGTTTTATATGTGAAATTAAAATGAATGGGTCTTTCTAAGTACCAAACGTGCATATTCATTTTAATTGTTCTCTAGAACCCTAATTATTTTATGAGCAAATTAACCTGATTTAAATAATGCTTTAACTGTAGATTAAACATGCACTGCATTAACAATTATTATTTTATTGAAAGCAATATTTTCAGTTGGGGAAATTTTGCAGTTTGCATGCTGCCTCAGTCTATTAAGGATTTCAATTATCAAGTTAAATTCACTGACATGATATCATTCATCTTAAGTTAGATTAGATGAGATCTAGATAGTAGATTTCTCAAATATCTAGATTCCAGAACTAATATACACAACTATTTTTTCATATTTTTTTTCCTCTGGCATGTTAGACTTAGTATTTTGTAGACTAAGCAGGAGTAGCTGTTCAAAATGTCTTCATTTCAGGTTACTGATGAGTTGTCTGAAGCCTGATTATAACTTCAGTGTTTGGGGGATGCTTTAACTCCTTCTAGAATAACAGGAGTAGCATTCATATTACAGAGTAACAATTTCATGTCTACCCACTGTAACTACAACTTCAGCAAACCAAGATGTTTATCTATGTCATTTGGAGGATCTGATTAAGAACACCCCATTTCTGCATCAGTGATGCCTTTAAAATATTGTCCTTAGAAAGTTGCTCCTCACCCATGTCCCCAGCACGTCTCTTCCCAGCCCAGGTCAGCATCCGTCAGAGGGTTTGAGACCAGTGCCATGTCCTTTATGCTGTAAGTTTTATCAGGCATTTATGTTCTACTTTAGCAGGATAGACACTTGTCTATTACCTCACTTTCTTTTAGCCCATGAATCTTGGAAAAAATATGTGCATTTTTCTTTTAGAGTTGGATTCAAGCTTTCTCACCATGAATGTTTTCTGGTGAAGACAAGTGTTTGAATGCAGCTTACCCACAATACTGGTTAAGATAAAACTATGCACACAGTTACACACATAGACAAACACACACATCCACACATTATATCAGAAATTCGTATAGATTATGATTCAGTCAAGATTAGGAGTCATCCTAGAGAATGGAAAAGTTACAATTGATTGTATTTCATTTACTTAATTTTATACATGTTGCTACCAAAGAATTAGACAGGGAATAGCATTTTACTCTTCCTTGCCAAAGTACAGAATGTCAGTTACTATAAGGGACCCGTGGACAGAACACAAGTTACTGGAGAATTTGGGGGAAGAAGGCGCATAAGGAGAAATGAATCCAGATACGTTCCTTGAAAGTAAACTGCATAAGCACGATTTCAAAAGAGTGATGTACAAAGAAAGAAAGACACAGTCTAGTCAAACATAGCATTTAAGAGGTGAACTTGGCCCGAAACATTCCATTAAGATAACCTGTTTCTCCATCCGTAAAATGAGGAAATCAACACTGACAGAAAAATGAGTGGAAGAACCAAATAGTGCCGAGAAAGATCTTTTATTAACTCTCATGACCTTTTTCAATCTGTCGAATTTAAAAAAATATAAGAACTCACATGAGGAAGGTGAGATAGATTTTAAATAGATTTAAATTTTAAATGCATTAAAATGAAATCTTGGACAGAAACCCTCAGGGAGAGAGAAAAAGAGAGAGCTGATAACTCTGGTGGCTACAATCTTAAGAGATTTTTCAATTTTTTCATACATAGACTTATCCTTTTTGATGATTTGAGCTGCAGGTGTACTAACTGAAGGCCAAGAAAATCAAATTTAAAATTTTATAACTGCTGTGTGAATGTCATAGTAAGTGGAAGGTGATGGTAAGGCTGATGGAGTTTTGAGCTGACACCCTTATCAGCCACTGTGGGATTACTGCCGGATGGGAAGTCTGTTAAAGAACGGGGGACCCAGCATAGCAAATACCATTACCTCAAGTTCCTGCACTTGTAGAGTAAACTTTCTGAAGAGGAAAAGATTTTCCCCCCACATGGTTACAAGATTGAAAGGATCCTTCGACCTATAAGTTATTTTTTCTAATTGTTCTCGGGATTTAAGAACCAAAAATACCTGGATTGCATTATGATATTGATCCTAAGAGAGATTTAAAAAATCATTCCTAACGATTAAACGTAGAATTATCTAAGCAACATAGACATATATCAGAAAACAAAAAGTTCCAGATATTTATGTAAATCTGAAGGCATTTTTCCTAAAAGATAAGCTTAGTTGTACAGTGGGAAGAACAATTTGGGTTGCAAAGAACCTACAGGAAAGTAAATACATAGATAGAAATCTCCACTCTTTCGTAGACATCCTTAAAGGTAAAATGAATTTCCCCCGAAACACCCTTTTCTTCTTTTTCTTCTCTTGTTTATTGTCAAAAACATACATGTTTATAGATGTGATCTCATGACACAGTGAGAAATAAAGACTCTTATTCGTTGTTGAGTATTGTTACACATACTTAAGTTTTATTTAACTTTCTCTGCAATATCATAAGACATAAAAAATTTCCTAGGTAGCTCTTTAATCCAATTTGAATTTTTCTTGCTACTTTTCATGGCCTACTATCTCAACAATCAAGTGGCATATTACACACTCCACATGAAAGCATAATGCTCTGGTTTTTTTCTATCACTCTGAACTTCAGACACTTTTTAATTTCATTGGAGAGGAAACTATAAGTATAGATAAGGAGTTGAAGTCTGATGCCAAAAATGTCATGTACTGACTGAAATGTTTGTGACTTAGTCCAAGCAAAAAACAAACAAACGCACAAACAAAAAACTGCCAAAAGTTTTATTTTGTTCGCTGTTATAAAAGCAATACTTAATTCCTTTAAAAAGTTTTAGGGGAATTTCTAAAAATTCTAAGAAAATGAGAGTGTACATATCACTCAACAATAACAACAATAACCAACCCACTATATTAACTAAAATATGATTTCTTAGAATTTTAAAGAAGGAAATTGAGATTATATTTATTTTTAAAATTAAAGCTCTTTAGGAGTTAACAAGAAGCAAACTTGAAACTAAAAACTAAATAATCCCATTTTTAAAATACACATATGGAGGGGAATAGCATATGCAGGACAAGAATTTTTATTTAGCTGCTTTTTCATCTCATAAGATTTTGAAAACATATGCTTTAGAAAATGTATGTAGTGGTCAAAATATGAATATTCACTCTGAGAGTTAGAACATATGCATTGATCTATTTTTTTTAACCCCCAGACTTCAAAGGAAAAAATGTTGTCTCCTCCTTCCAGCTACTGATCCCACTGTCCGAGCTTCTTTCTGCTCCCAGTTCCCTGGCACCTCACCTCCGTCGTCTTCTTTCTTGCCTGAAATCTCCTCCTGCAAACCTGCTTCTTCACCTCAAGTCACAAATGGATTAATTTCTCTTATTATAGTTTATGAGTTTATAAACTTTAGGCTCATCTTTCATTTACTCATGTACTGTCCCCGACATGGGGTTCATCCTTATCATGAAGACAATGTCTTCCTTTCTTGTGCCCTGGGAGTTGTCAGGCACCTTCAGCACTTCTCAGGTGTTATGAGTAGACTACTTGAGTTTTTAGTAGTCTCTGAAGACACGTCCCCTAATTTGAAACCTGCTCTGTGTTGGGTGCTATGACACTGTTGTCTGATGTGTCACCTCCCACCTCAGCATTACTGCTCTCAGAGCAATTTGCATGGACCCCTTTCCCCCCATCCAAAGCAGAAATGTTGATATGACCAGCCTTCTGCCTGTGGCTCTTTCCTTCCCTGTTCACTCTCCTTATTCTTAGCCATTACTTGTTATTTAAAATAGTCCATGACACTCACAAATATCTTTTAAAATATGTGGTCTGACAATGAAGTTTGGGAAACTGCCACTATGTGCTTCTGTTGGCTGCTCTGTACAGACAGCTGGGTGAGGTTTCATAACCTTGGTGTAGCTGTGTCAGTGTTGACCTGGGCTGGTGTACTGTTAAGTGGCATTCCTTATTGTTGTGTGGTTTTGTGTGCCACCGGGAGAATGGAAGAGCTTGAATTAGAGCAACAAAATTCTGTAAATTTCTTGTTAAACTTGGCAAGAGTGGAAGTGAAATAAGGGATATGTTCGTTCAAGTTTATGGTATAATGTCATGATGAAAACAGCAGTGTACAAATGGAATTTACATTTTTCTGAGGGGAGAGAAAGTGTCACCAATGAAGAGTGATTAGGGCAGTCAGTAATGAGCAGAACTGATGAAAACATTGAAAAATGCACTGAATTTTATGACAAAAATTCGGCTGACTATGAGAAGCATAGCAAACCAAGTAAACATCCATATAGAAACAGGAAAATCTTAACTGAAAATCTTGACCTGAGAAAGGTGTGTACAAAAATGGTTCTGAAGGAGTTTACCGAAAAGCAAGGAAGAGTCTAAGTTTGCCGAGGCCTTTTGGAGATGGCAAGATAATGTTTGGGGCCATGTTATTACTGGGGATGAAACCCCAGGGGTTTTCACTGGGGTGTACCAATGCCACCCTGACACAAAGCATCAAAATATACAATGAAAGTCAGCCAATTGTCCATGACCAAAAAAGTTTTGTTAGTTCAAAGCAAGAGACAAAATGATGTTGCTAACCTTTTTCAATATCAGAGGGATTATTTGTTATAAATTTGTACCCACTGGACAATGTTTCCTATTTGGAAATGCTGAAAAGGCTGAGTGAAAAAGTTACACAAAAAGGACCTGAACTTTTTACCAACAACTCATGGCTCTTGCAGCATGACAATGCACCAGCTCACTCAGCACTGTCTGTGAGAAAGTTTTCACCCAGTTAACAAATAACTGCCTTGGAACACTTGCCCTATACTCACCTTATTTGGCCCCAGTGACTTTTTTCTTTACCCAAAGATAAAGGAAATATTAAAGGAGGGCATCTTGATGACATTCAGGATATCAAAGGTAATACAACAACAGCTCTGACAGCCATTCCAGAAATTGCTCTGAATGGTGGACTAGGCCATGGATTTGGT
This sequence comes from Nycticebus coucang, assembly GCF_027406575.1. NCBI lineage: Eukaryota > Metazoa > Chordata > Mammalia > Primates > Lorisidae > Nycticebus > Nycticebus coucang. The sequence continues at coordinate 92,582,579 of NC_069794.1, read as the reverse complement.
GCATAGCTTCCAGGGCAGTACTTTGAAGGAGACCATAGTGATATTCAGCAATGAGACGTGTAATATTTCTTCTAGGATGAGTTTGTGAACTTCACTGTCAGCCTTCATAAGCTATAAAATCTATATTGTCAGACTACACTTCTCTTCTGAGTTCTGAACCTGTGCTACCCAGTACGGTAGCCATTAATCGCAAGTAGTTATTTCAGTGTAAATGAACAAAAATTAAGTAATAGTAAGAATCATTTCTTATGTCTTATAGGCCACATTTCCACTGCTCACTGGCATTCCTTTACTGCAATGTGACTGACTTTATCTCCTTATCTTCTGCACGGATGACAGCCAAAGCCTCCTAAATACTCACACTGTTATTAGTCTTGCATCCTTCCTATTTATCCTCCACAAACCACATACCTAATCTTTAAAGGAATACAAGTATGACTGAATCACTGTCTCACTGATAGTCCCTAAAAGGCTGATAACCATTCACAGGAAAAAGACTTACTTATTATGGAATCTTGGTCCCTCCAAGACAGCCCTAGGCACATCTTATTTTATACTGCCAAGAATAACAAACTACTTGGCTATAATATAACTAAAAGCTTTTTCTCACACTGTCCTTTATAGCTTGAATATCTTTTCTCCCCTGGAGCCTCTAGCAAATTCCTGCCAAGTTTTAAAACCTTACCTGAAGTATTATAGGCTCCAAGCATTTTTTCTTCCTTCTTCTCACGGTAGGATTATTAGGCCTTTTCTATGCATCTTTATAAACTCAAAGGATCCCTTAGATGTAGAACATATCTTACTAGTCTGAATATAGGAGATTGTGACTTACACAATTTTGCAACAGTGCCTAAATTTTCTTAAAGAATCAGGGAATCAACGACTGTCCTCTTAGAATTATTCCATTTTACACTAAGGGGAAAAAATAGGCTTCAAACACTAGCCTAAAATTGGTTTAGCATGTCCAGTCTATAGCTATTAAGCTATCAAATCAACCAACCAAAATTTTCAAGTTTATTCTATTTTTCTTCTCTGCATATCTTTACCACTACACTTGTGTCAGCTCTATAAGGAATTACAGCTCTAAGAGGAATTACAACTGTACTATGTATATTAGTCAACACACAGCACTCAGGGCTCTGAAACATGCTTCTCAACTCTACCACTTAAAATCTTCAGTAGGGCATAAGACTAGTCACTTCCTGATACTTCCAGGGGAATATGAGCACAAAGAGAAAAATTCAAGTTACCTTAGGAAAGAACTTTGAATATATTAGAATAGAAGGAGTAGAAATAATGTACCAGAAAACAGAGACTAAAATATGTACATTAATATCTACAAAATTATAAAAAAAGTATAAGAGAAAATTTAGGATTGAAAATCACTAAGATGAGATAAGTAGAGATACTGATAGAACAAAAGTAGAATGGATCAGTGAAATTCTCTGTTTATAAAATATGAAAGTTAATTGAAATAGAGGATAGAAATACAAGGGGCAATGTCTACAAAATATCAATCACGGGAAGTGAAATGAAATAGAGGGTATAGGAAACATTTTTATTAATAATTACCACAGTTTTCATAATTAGGAAGTTACATAAGATCTCACATTGAAAGAATCCATGGTGCCACGTAGAATATGGAAGAACAACTCCATTTTGGACAGAAAAAACTCTAAATATCACCTCAATCCAACCCCCTCTTTAACTGCAACCCCATGCCTCATTAGAAACAGCTATGTCAACTTTAATTATTTCTTTGTTCAAGAACTTTGAACATGAAAGGTAAGATTGCTAAGCATTAAGTAATCATTATTTCACTGCTTACATTCATAAATTCTTGACTATCTGTTTAATGAGATAATATCTCATTCACCTGGGCAAAGAGCTCCCTTACTAAACAGCAGCTTACTTATCAAAACTGTCTTCAGATGTCCCTCCCACCTTGCCATCTCCACCAATCATAAACCATTATGTCACAAATATTACCTCAACCTGATCATTTTCCTACCTTGAAAGATCCAAGTTAAGTTGCCTGAGGCCAGGCTGGTAATCCCTATAAATGCCTCACCCTGACTGCCCTCATCTGTGAACTGGAAAACTTGGTACTCTCCTTTCCTGCTCTGAGTTCTAATAAATGTAGCTTTCCTTTATTAGAAGAATGTATGATGATACTTTGAAGAGTTCAATAAATAAAAAATCAGGTTAACATCAGACCTCTTAACAGCAAATATGGAGGGAAGGAGATACTGCTTTGGAAACAGGGAAGGAGGGAGAAAAAAGCTCAGAAACTAGAATTTTATATCTTATTAAAATTTACTTAAATGAGGAGGGAAGGAATAAAATTAGTCTCATACTTATGACCTCAGGTAATTTTTCACTCAAAGACTATATTTAAACACAGAAGAACACTATTAAAAAGTATACATAAAGATAAAACAAGAATATTTTCTTTTATTTAAATGGTCAAGATATTTTTGTCGGTTTTGTTCACTTACATATCCATGGAGTGTAGAACAGGGCTGGTATATAACAAGTGCTCAATAAATACTTCTTGAATGGGTGAAATAGTTGCCAAATACCTATTATGTCAGATTTGTAGACCACCCACTGGCAATACCATGGGCTCTGTGAGTTCAAGGATGTTGAAGATCCATTGGAAGGGACCCACAAAAAAGTAGCAAACAGAATAATTATAAATTTTGATAAGTGCTATATAATAGAAGCAGTGGTGAGATGAGATGGAGAAATTAGGCAGGAGGGAAAGCGATGGAGAGCTACGTAAGGTTGAGTAGACAAAGGTAGCCTCTTTGAGACAGGAGAGATGTTAAAATGGAGGCTGTCTGGAAAAAGCACAGCAAACACTCTGGGAGGCTGAGGGAAGCAGATTACCTCAGCTTAGGATTTCAAGAGCAAGAGTGAGACTCCGTCTTTAAAAAAAACTAGGGGGGAGGGGAAAGATGGCCGACTGAGGACAACTTCTGAAAGAGGCTCCTGTCCAAAAGGAAAGATAACCTCCAGAAACAGCCCAAATGAACTGAAGACTTGGAGCCCAGCCAAAAGAGAAATGACCTGCAGGTCACCTCTCCTGAGGCAAGCTGCGACTCCAAGAAACCAAATTCAGGTACAAAATTCATCTGAAAGGAAAAGTGTCTGTCCCCTCCTCGAAGAAAGCTGTTTTTTTTTTTTCCTGTCTCCTTTCTTCTTTCTCATCATTTGCTCCTGTGGGTTTTCTATAGTGGTGAACTGTGGACCTCTTGTGTCACCCCACAGGTGAGTGCTATGGGAAGTGGGGACTACTTACTCAGAGAGACCCTGCTGTGACTCTGAACACTCTTGTTAGGCAGAAAAATTGAACTAAAGTCTTCCTTGCCATTTTGAACTTGCAGCACACCCTTCCCCCTACCTGATGAACCAGAAGCCTAACCCAAGCTGAGACTGAGGGAGGAGGTTCTTGAGCAGTGCTGCCCCTCCCTGTCTGCCGGACCAAGTGCCCCCCCCAGCAAGAGACTCTGGGGTCCATGCTGAGCCCCCCAACCCCACCAGGGACTCAGCTGGCAACGGCATGGACCAGTGCCTGCCCAGGCCAGGGACTAGCTGGCGACCTCACGGCCAAATGACCTGTGCCTGCCCCAGCCAGGGACTCTGCTGAAAACCATGTGGCCCCACACCCCACGCCTGCTGAGGCTCCGCAAACCAGCTCCGGCCAGGGACCCCACGGGTAACCGGGCGGCTCTGCACCCCGCATCCACTGGGCCTCCACCTGCCCTGGCCAGGAACGCTGGGAGCCGTGCAACTCACATCCTCCCTCTCATACCTTCCCTGCCTCCCCACCAGCCCGCCCCTCTGGCCAGAGACTCTGATAGCCACGTGACCCACATACTCCCTCCAGAGCCCTTCCTGCCACTGCACAGAGCCCTCCTCCTATCCAGAGACTGCTGGAGCCTTGGTCTCTCTGTGCCAAAGCCACCGGGGGCCAGGCACTCCCAGAACCATGTGCACCACCCCCACCCTGTTGCTGGATCTGGGTGTGCCACACTCTGGAGCTGCTCCCACAGCCAAAGCATCCTGGCTGGGGCACACCCAGAGGAGCTATGCACTGCCTACAAAGATCCAGCAACAATAGAGTGATCCCACCAGGGTCTAATCTTGGAGAGAGACCTCCCAACTCTGAGGACGGCCAAAGGCAACAGTGAAAGACAATCATGAGGGCGGAATCAACAGAAAAAGTCTGGCAATATGAATAATCAGAGTAGATCAACTCCCCAAGGAACAACAAGGCAGACACAGCACAAGATCCCACGCATAAACAAATGGCGGAGATGTCAGAAATCAAATTCAGAATCTGGATAGCAAATAAGATCGAATTAGAATTCCTAGCACTAATCCAAAAGATGTCTCAAGAATTCAATGAACTCAAAGACCAAATGACCAAAGATTTTGACACATCAAGACAAGAAGTTGCAGCCCTCAAACACCTGAGAAATACAGTAGAATCCCTCAGTAACAGAATGGAGCATGCACAAGAAAGGATTTCTGACATTGAAGACAAAGCTTTCAAATGCTCCCAAACTTTCAAAGAGGAAGAGAAATGGAGGGCAAAAACAGATCACTCTCTCAGAGAGCTCTGGGATAATTCGAAGAAAACCAATATTTGCCTTATTGGGATCCCAAAAAGCAATGAAGTGGCTTCACAAGGCACAGAGTCTCTTCTCCATGAGATTATGAAGGAGAGCTTTCCAGACATGCCAAGAGATTCTGAAATTCAGATAGCAGACAGGTTCAGAACTCCACCATGAATCAACCTGAATAAGATATCTCCCAGACACTTCATAATCAATTTCACTAAAGTTAATATGAAGGAGAAAATTCTGAAAGTAGCCAGATGCAAGAAAACCATAACCTACAAGGAGAAGAATATAAGAATAACTGCAGATCTCTCTGCTGAAACCTTTTAATGGATGGTCATTGACTTTTGATCTCCTAAAACAAAATAACTTTCAACTCAGGATCCTGTATCCAGCCATAAACTGAGCTTCATTTATGACAGAGAAATTAAATACTTTAATGACATTCAATGTTGAAGAAATTTGCCATAACTAAACCAGCTCTCCAGGATATTCTCAGACCTATCCTCCAAAAAGACCAGTGTAATCCTCCACAACAAAAGTAAACTCACCCAGAAACGTTTTATCAAATTCCAACTTTCACAGTCACAAAAGGATTAAAAATGTCCACTGGAATTTCGAAAGGCTTATCAATATTCTCAATTAAAATGAATGATTTAAATTGTCCTCTAAAGAGGCACAGGTTGGCTGACTGGATACAAAAACTCAGGCCAGATATCTGCTGCATACAAGAATCTCATCTTACCTTAAAAGATAAATATAGACTCAAGGTGAAGGGATGGTCATCTATATTCCAGGCAAATGGAAATCAGAAAAAAGTAGGCCTTGCAATCCTATTCGCAGAAACAATAGGCTTTAAACCAACCAAAATAAGGAAGGATAAGGATGGACACTTCATATTTGTTAAAGGTAATACTCAATATGATGAGATTTCAATTATTAATATTTATGCACCCAACCAGAATGTGCCTCAATTTATAAGAGAAACTCTAACAGACATGAGCAACTTGATTTCCTCCACTTCCATAGTAGTCGGAGATTTTAACACCCCTTTAGCCGTGTTGGATAGATCCTCCAAAAAGAAGCTGAGAGAAGAAATTTTAGATTTCAACTTAATCATTCAACATCTGGATTTAATAGAGATCTACAGAACATTTCATCTCAACAAAACTAAATAAACATTCTTCTCATCAGCCCATGGAAAATACTCCAAAATCAATCACATCCTAGGTCATAAGTCTAACCTCAGCAAATTTAAAAAAACAGAAATTATTCCTTGAATCTTCTCAGACCATTATGGAATAAAAGTTCAACTCAATAACAGCAGGAATCTGAATACTCATACAAAAACATGGAAGCTAAATAACCTTATGCTGAAGAATAGATGTGTCATAGATGAGGTTAAGAAGGAAATTACCAAATTTCTGGAACAAAACAAGAATGAAGACATGAATTATCAGAACCTCTGGGATACTGCAAAGGCAGTCGTAAGTGGGAAATTTATAGCACTGCAAGCCTTCCTCAAGAAAACAGATAGAAAGGAAGTTAACAACTTACTGGGACATCTCAAACAACTGGAAAAGGAAGAACATACCAACCCCAAACCCAGCAGAAGTAAAGAACCAAAATTCGAGCAGAATTAAATGAAATTGAAAACAAAAGAATTAAACAACAGATCAATAAATCAAAAAGTTGTTTTTTTGAAAAGATCAATAAAGTAGATAAACCTTTGGCTAACCTAACAAGGAAAAAAAGAGTAAAATCTCTAATTTCATCAATCAGAAATGGTAAAGATGAAATAACAACAGACCCCTCAGAAATTCAAAAAATCCTTAACGAATATTATAAGAAACTTTACTCTCAGAAATATGAAAATCTGAAGGAAATTGACCAATACTTGGAAGCACGCCACCTACCAAGACTTAGCCAGAACGAAGTGGAAATGTTGAATAGGCCTATATCAAGTTCTGAAATAGCATCAACTATACAAAATCTCCCTAAAAAGAAAAGCCTGGGACCAGATGGCTTCACGTCAAAATTCTACCAAACCATTAAAGAAGAACTAGTACATATATTACTAAACCTCTTCCAAAATATAGAAAAAGAAGGAATACTACCCAACACATGCTTTTTTTTTTTTTAAATTGTGTCCACATCCTCCGCACCAGCCACACGGATGCCAGGCTCAGGCACAGCCAGCTCGCCAGCAGTCTCATCAGGGGCCTCAGTCACTTGCTCCGATCACCACTGACACCGGGGCGAGGAGGAGGAGGCTCCGCTGCCACCTCCGTGGCTCGAGCCATTGCACCCAACTTGCCCATCCAGCCCCTTCAGGGCCAAGGCCGGGGATGGGGAGGACCAGCCAGCGCACTGCCTTGCCACCTCCCCCTTCCCTTCCGCCTGTGGAACGCCAGCTACCCAACACATTCTACGAAGCAAACATCACCTTGATCCCTAATCCAGGGAAAGACCCAACAAGAAAAGAAAATTATAGACCAATATCACTAATGAATATTGATGCAAAAATACTCAATAAGATCCTAACAAACAAAATCCAACAATACATCAAACAAATTGTACACCACGACTAAGTGGGCTTTATCCCAGGGTCTCAAGGCTGGTTCAATACATGTAAATCTATAAATGTAATTCAGCACATAAACAAATTAAAAAATAAAGACCATATGATTCTCTCAATTGATGCCGAAAAAGCTTTTGATAGTATCCAGCATCCCTTCATGATCAGAACACTTAAGAAAATTGGTATAGAAGGGACATTTTTTAATCTGATACAGGCCATCTACAGCAAACCCACAGTAAATATCGTATTGAATGGAGTTAAATTGAAATCATTTCCACTTAGATCAGAAATCAGGCAAGGTTGCCCATTGTCTCCATTGCTCTTTAACATTGTAATGGAAGTTTTAGCCATTGCAATTAGGGAAGAAAAGGCGATCAAGGGTATCCACACAGGGTCAGAAGAGATCAATCTTTCGCTTTTCGCAGATGATATGATCGTGTATCTGGAAAACACCAGGGAATCCACTACAAAACTTTTAGAAGTGATCAAGGAATACAGCAATGTCTCAGGGTACAAAATCAACACCCATAAATCCATAGCATTTATATAGCCGGGCGTTGTGGCAGGCGCCTGTAGTCCCAGCTACTCGGGAGGCTGAGGCAAGAGAATCGCTTAAGCCCAGGAGTTGGAGGTTGCTGTGAGCTGTGTGAGTCCACAGCACTCTACCAAGGGTCATAAAGTGAGACTCTGTCTCTACAAAAAAAAAAAAAAAAAAAAAAAAAATCCATAGCATTTATATATACCAACAATAGCCAAGCTGAAAAAACAGTCAAAGACTCTATTCTTTTCTCAGAATAAGAAGATGAAATATTTAGAACTTTACCTAACAAAAGATGTGAAAAATCTCTATAAAAAGAACTATGAAACTCCAAGAAAAGAAATAGCTGAAGATGTTAACAAATGGAAAAACATACCATGCTCATGGCTGGGAAGAATCAACATTGTTAAAATGTCCATACTACCCAAAGCAATATATAATTTTAATGTAATTCCTATTAAAGCTCCATTGTCATATTTTAAAGATCTCAAAAAAATAATACTTCGCTTTATATAGAATCAGAAAAAAACTTGAATAGCCAAGACATTACTCAGAAATAAAAACAAAGCAGGAGGAATCACGCTACCAGACCTGAGACTGTACTATAAATTGATAGTGATAAAAACAGCATGGTACTGGCACAAAAACAGAGAGGTAGATTTCTGGAACAGAATAGAGAACCAAGAGATGAATCCAGCTTCTTACCGTTATTTGATTTTTGACAAGCCAATTAAAAACTCTCAGTGGGGAAAATATTCCCTATTTAACAAATGGTGCTGAGTGAACTGGCTGGCAACCTGTAGAAGACTGAAACTGGACCCACACCTTTCACCATTAACTAAGATAGACTCTCACTGGATAAAAGATTTAAACTTAAGACATGAAATTATAAAAATACTAGAATAAAGTGCAGGGAAAACTCTTGAAGGAATCGGCCTGGGTGAATATTTTATGAGGAGGACTCCCCAGGCAATTGAAGCAGTATCAAAAATGCACTACTGGGACCTGATCAAACTAAAAAGCTTCTGCACAGCCAAGAACATAGCAAGTATAGCAAGCAGATAGCCCTCAGAATGGGATAAAATATATACCTCTGACAAAGGTTTAATAACCAGAACCCACAGAGAACTCAAACGTATTAGCAAGTGATCCCATCTCAGGGTGGGCAAAGGACTTGAAGAGAAACTTCTCTAAAGAAGACAGGCGCACGGTCTACAGACACATGAAAAAATGCTCATCATCCTTAATCATCAGAGAAATGCAAATCAAAACTACTTTGAGATATCACCTAACTCCAGTAAGATTAGCCCACGTCACAAAATCCCCAAACCAGAGATGTTGGCATGGATGTGGAGAAAAGGGCACACTTCTACACTGCTGGTGGGAATGTACACTAATACGTTCCTTTTAGAAGCATGTGTGGAGAACACTTAGAGATCTAAAAATAGACCTGCCATTCGATCCTATAATTCCTTTACTAGGTATATACCCAGAAGACCAAAAGTCACAATATAACAAAGACATCTGTACCAGAATGTTTATTGCAGCCCAATTCATAATTGCTAAGTCATGGACAAAGCCCAAGTGCCCATCGATCCACGAATGGATTAATAAATTGTGGTATATGTACACCATGGAAAATATTCCATAATATTGCAGCCTTAAAGAAAGTTGGAGACTTTACCTCTTTCACGTTTACATGGATGGAACTGGAACATAATCTTCTTAGCAAAGTATCTCAAGAATGGAAGAAAAATTATCCAATGTACTCAGCCTTACTATGAAGCTAATTTATAGCTTTCATATGAAGGCTATAACACAACTATAGCACAAGAATAGAGGGAAAGGGCCAAGGGAGGGGTGGGGAGGGGGGAGGTTGGGGTGGAAGGAGGGTAATTTCTGGGGCCACACCACGGTGCATCTTAGAATGGGTACAGGTGAAACTTACTAAATGCAGAATACAAATGTCTACATACAATAACTAAGAAAATGTCATGAAGGCTATGTTAAACAGTTTGATGAAATATTTCAGATTGTATATAAAACCAGCACATTGTACCCCTTGATTGCACTAATGTGCACAGCTATGGTTTAATAATAATAAAAAAAAAAGAACTGTAGAAAAAATAAACTAGCTGGGTGTGGTTGCTGAGTAGTCCCAGCTACTCAGGAGGCTGAGGCAAGAGGATCACTTGAGCCCAAGAGTTTGAGGTTACCGTGAGCTATGATGCCATGGCGCTTTACCCAGGGAGACCAAGTGAGACTCTGTCTCAAAAAAAGAAAAAAAAAAAAAAAAGGAAAGAAAAAAGTACAGAAAGGAGCAGAGTGTGAGAAAACCATGATGCAGGAGGAACAGGATTCCTTATGGGATACTCAGCCAGCCAGTTGGTGTTAGCATAGTAAGGGAAAGAGTAGGGGAAATGAGGCGGCGATCCCCAGTATCATAAGATGTTACAGAAGGGCTTTACGTGGGGGAATGACATAATTTGATTGCTGATTTTGAAAATCACTCATGTTGCTGATTGATTAGGAATTGTGCAAGAGTGGATGCTAAGCGACCATCTGCCCATAAACCAGTAAGCGCCATCAAGGTCTACAGGAAAGTGCAGACATTAACCCCCGGGATTAGGAATGCAAATCTCACTGACTCTGATGGTAACAAAATATTCATGGGGATTTAAATGCCTGCTCATATTTTAGAGTTTATTAATATTTTTATTAGTCTTCTAATTAAATATATTTGAGTAATCTTACTCCAATTCTTCTTTCCTCAACTGCTATTATTTTTATAATTTGTAGAATTTGAAGTTTTTAGGAATAGATATCATTTTAAAACAGGAATATGTCCCCAGGCATTACTCTTCCTACCCTAGAAACATGTGCACTTCTTTCCTTGTGCAAAAGGGACACCACATGTCTTGTTACCGTGAAAGGATAACCTGTCCTAAGGAAAACACTATAAAGAAGAAATAGGTGTGTGCACTGTAGGACAATATATTTTACAAACAAGTACTTCACAAGATCATACAAAGATATTAAAAATAACCCTTTTCAAAATTGACTTATTCAACAGAAAAATGTCTGTCAAAGGGTCCCCACCATAATCAGGTCCTTCTGGTTTCTGAATTTGTGTGTGGGTGTATGTACATGATTAGTTATGGTTGCAATGGTGGGTCTTTTGTCCAAAGCAGAAAGAGTCTGATGATAGCAAAAACATAAAAAATGCTTATATGTGTATGCACAGGTAGGATTTTTGACAAAATGATCCTTCTACTTAAAAAATTACACCTATTAGGAGATAACTGCAGAGTTAAGAAAAGACACCATGTGGCTGGGGAGCTACTCTCTTTCCTGCTGTTGCAGTGGTGTGTGTCTGTGTGAGAGAGAGAGACAGAGAGGGAGAAGTAAGTTAAAACTATTGGATAGTAGCATTCCAACAGGGAGCATGACAAACCAGACTCGGGAGGGGAAAGATAATTAATGGTGTTGACACAATTGGTTAGAAGTTTCAGAAATATTAGTCTGTAGCACCATGAGAATGGATCATGGATTTTTAAAGTTAAATTTCGCAACAGATAAAATGATAAAAAAGAATAAGAAAATAGTGGTCTACGTTTTTACCTTTTTAAGACTCGTGATGTGCATACATGACATTTAAAAGTCTTTGTACTAAAACATAATGCACAAAATTAAAATCAAAATGACTAGGGGAACTATTCAAAATAAATATGACCGAGAAGAGCTTATTCAGTAAGAAAGAAAAACTATTAATATTCACAAGAGTCAAATGAAAAGCCCCCTCGAAAGAAAGCAAATATAAATAGAAAATATCCTTTTAAGAAGCAACTTTACTGACCTCTCAAAGTGGAGAAGTCTACTGATAAGATAAAAATACATTGCATGTTATATGTGATCAGGTCCCAGACGAGAGAATACCCAGTACTGGAAATGATGCAGTGAAAATACTTCTCACATAAATTGCTGGCGGCAAAGTGGAAAGGAATTAAAAATATATGCAGTAGTCTTTGGAAAGGTTTGAGTCATTTCCCGAGGAATACCTCTTCCAGGAATCTACTCTGGAGTTGTATTTTACAAGGCAGGCACAGAAGTGAGCATAACTCTGTTCTTTATTGTTGGGAAAAATCAGAGAGACTCAAAAGCCAGTAATGTCAGCCAGCTCAATGAAGTACTGAATTTCGTTGAATAAAAAATATTCAGGTATTAAAATATTATGTGTTAAATATTAATGTTACAGGAAAATAATCATATTTTCATAAGTAGTACTTATGGGTAAAATTTTAAACAGAATAATGCATTTACAACAATGAAAATGCCTATCTATACAAAGGATGAGGTGACTACACTAATAAGAAAAGTTATGATTTTTTATTTTCTATATTTTTTTGATAATGAGAACACAATACTTTTTCATAAAAATAAACACTCATTACCCACAAAGTAAAAGTTTACTTTGTTAAAAGAACAATTTTCCTTAATAATTAGCAGGACTTCCTTGTTTAAAAGGTTTTTGACTTTTTTTTCATGACTAAAACCAGGATTAATGGATAGAAATGATAAAGAAAAGACTTGCTTCTCAATAAAGCAGTAACTTTTGGGGTGGAAGGAGTTGGAAACAGGGTCTTGCTCTGCCACCCCAGCTAGAGTACAGTGGCATCATCACAGCTCGTTGCAACCTCCAACTCCTGGGCTCAAGTGATCCTCCTGCCTCGGCCTCCTGAGTAGCAGGGACTAGAGATGTGTGTGCCACTGTGCCCAGCTAATTCTTCTATTTTTTTTTTTTTTTTTTTGTACAGATGGGGTCTTGCTCTTGCTCGGGCTACTCTTGCACTCCTGACCTCAAGTGTTCCCAAAACGCTAAGGTTACAGGAAAGAGCCACCATGCTTGGCCAGCAGTGACCTTCTAATACTGAGACTTGTCCAAAGATTAAACTAGTCTATTTCAGAGGCTAGTAAACTCTCTGTTGCTGGCAATATTCAAGCATAGCAGACACCACTTAAAGGAATGTTGCAGAGAGCATTCAAGAACCAGATGGCTAAACTGGATAGTTCTTAATGAACAGAGGGACTGACTGTGATTTTATTAGTCTCTGCTTAGTTACTGACTTTGCCAATAAACTATGTGACCTCAAACACATCACTGATATTGCCATGCTTTTAATTCTTCCATTAAAGTTATACTAAATGATCTCCATGCTTCTATCAAGCTCTATACATTTTTACTCAATTAAAAAACATACTAATGATCTGTTTTGATATCTGATTTTCCTGCTTGGACATGGACTGGACGTCTCTTCATTACAGCCCATCAAAGTTTCCAAGAACTATTTCCAAAATATAGTAACTATTCAGATAAACAAAACTAAAAAGAAGTAATTTCCAATGTATTTATTTTGTTATGTAATAAAATAAATTAAGCTTTTGAACATCATACATTTAGAATCTTCTATGGCAATCCTCAGTCTAAACATTTATTACACTATTAATCTGCTTACATTTATTAATAAAAGGTACTTATGTGATTATGAAAGCAATATATATATACATATTTAGATAATGAACCATGCATATATAGGCTTACTATTAAGCTAGATTTAGAAAGAACTTTTTTGTTTTTTGAGACAGAGTCTCACTTTGTCGCCATCGGTAGAGTGCTATGGCATAACAGCTCACAGCAACCTTGGGCCTGAGCAATTCTCTTGCCTCAGCCTCCCGAGTAGCTGGGGCTACAGGCACCTGCCACAACACCCGGCTCTTTTTTTGTTGTTGTTGCAGTTGTCATTGCTGTTTTTAACTGGCTGGTGCTGGGTTCAAACCCCTCACCCTCAGTACATGGGGTTGGTGCCCTACCCAATGAGCATAGGCACCGCCCAGAAATAACTTTCTAATTAGGGGTATAATTTTAAAAATCCACATATCGTATCTCCACGTGTTATAAAATAAATACATTTTTTTCAAAACAATTTATCGGGTGTTATTCTGTGCTGGATGCTACTATTTTGTGGGCTCAGGATATGAAGTCAGATAAAACACAATCCCAATGGGTGAATTTTATATGCAAATTACCCTCAAATAAAGCTGCTTAAACAACTGCTCCCACCAACGCTGACTTCAGGAAGGACTTTACCAGGACCGGGAGGAGCTGTGACAGCCAGTGGTCAACACCGTGTGCCAAGTTCTCCAATAAAGGTTTGCACAAGGGTTTTTGAGGATGTGGAAGAGAAAGCCATGAACTACACCTGGGGAGAAATAAAAGCTTGCTAGAGAAGGTGGTGCTTCACTTACGTATTTAGGTATTTTCCCCATGACTAAATGGAAGCCAAGGATGCCAGAAGAGGAAGCAGGATTCTTACAGAAGTGGAGATGACAGAGCTCCCCCTTTTTAAGCTGATTTCTGCCCCTAACATAACTGCAGTTTTTCATCACCAGTCCTGCCTTTACAAAGTAACTTTCCTGCTCCGTATTTTAAGATTGTTGTTACCTCATTTCATTCACTGAGTGATCCTCATCATATTCTACCAAATGCTGAATGTTTTCATGATTATTAAACTTCAGAATATGAACACCCTGCACAAAATCACAGGCGAAAGCAGTAAGAAGTTTCTGTGGCTCAGAAAGTTGAATAACTTTGCAGCTAAGTGTTACACCCAGAAGATGCATCAAAGGAACGAGCGGTAACAATGCTAACAGTTTCAGGGACGGAGAAATCAGAGGCAGACATGGTGAAAGCCTTCTGGTAAACCTACCACACACTGCTCAGACAGTTTTTGGTCTAGGTAGGTAGGAGCTGAGTCCTATCAGAGCTGCTCCTTAATGAAGCTGGGCTTTAGCCAGAGCCTACGATGCTACTTTAACCCCAGTCACCTCCAACAAGAAAACAACAAAATAACAGTAACAACAAATCAGTATTTATGAACACTTACTACCCAATAGACATTGTTTTAAGCAGGAACTGAAAATGCCCTGGGTTGGGCAGCACCTGTGGCTCAAAGGGGTAGGGCACTGGCCCCATATGCCGGAGGGGGCAGGTTCAAACCCAGCACTGGCCAAAACAACAACAACAACAACAACAAAAAAAAGAACTGGAGAAAATGCCCTGGGTTAAGCACTATTATCAGCGTCTTATGGGAAGGATGCAGAGGTTAATAGACCTGAGAAAGCTCACAGGGCTTTGCAAGTATGTTCCCTTCCCTGTGCCCAGTGTCCCATATCCTGCATCGCACTGTTAGCCTTTTACTCTGCTGCTGCCAAATGGTTGTTCAGTTTCCCAGTGACTGAGCATTTACCATGTCTTTAGATCATGTAGTGCGTCTCCTGATTGTGACCTCAGTTTTCATCACTCCATTTCAGATAGTTTTTTCAAATCCTCACGGACACTCCTGGACCTCCCCTAAATGTCAGTCCCTCATATCTGAAGCTTCTTTGCAAATTGAGTCCTGGCTGCAGTCTTAACTTGGAATTCTCAAGGTAATGGACTGACCTTATTTGTCACTCTCCCATGGGCCCTTCTCACTGGGGAATAGCTTCAGGCTCACAGATGTCTGTTCACTTCTGTCTAAAAAGACTCACCACAGGTCACAGGCAACTCACCTGGCCCCATGCAAACTCCACAGAGACAACCCCTCAAGGAATCTGATTCCACTTACCACAGATGCAGCCAGGGAAGGTAGCATAATTTAGTTCTTTGCTTATATGGAATGTAGCAGTGGTGACTAATTATGAGTTTTGTTTGCAACATGAAATTAAACCCGGGAGACTGAAACTCAGTGGAATTGTGCTGAGTGGCGATTCTCACTCCCTTTGCTCAGCCTTGAATATTTGATGTCCTAAAAACACTATATAGTTAACAAAAAAGCAGAAGGTATAAACATCATATGAGGTCATTCCTCCCTTTTGTCTTGAACTTTTAATCTTTTTCTTCATCTTTTCATGGCATCTCCTAAATATCTCCAACAAATGTAGTAATTACCATAGCAACTAAAAAGATTAGGTTTCTTTGGCAAGTCAGTTTTCACAGGTTATTTGATTATTGTCCAAATCTATGACGAGTTTCCTGTCCCTTGTATTCTGTTATTCTGTACAGTCATAGCCCTGTGACACTGTGATCATGTTTTAATAATATAAAGCTGCATCATGATCTGTAAACACTCATCCAAGATGTTTCATCTCTTTAGTATGTTGGCATTGGGATAGCGAAGAAGAATACACTTAAGGAGTTTTTAAGCAGGGACATTAGTATTTTCTTCTAAATTCAATTAGTTCTATGCCTGGAGGTGTTTAAGCAGATACAGGATTATTCATGTAAGTGATACAGTTTACTTTTTTATCAAATCTCTGTTTAGGCTTTAATTAAATGGAACTCATTTCCTTTTAGTCAGATTTTTCCTGTTATTCTAGAAGTTGGCATAGTACTATAAAGTACTGATTGAAGAAATGAGAGAAAGCTGTGAACTATGTAGGGGAATCATCCATTCTGACTCTGGTTCCATTATAACAGCTATTTCTCTGCTTGTTGGGGACTCAGCAGCCTCCAGAAAATTTGAGGAATTAAACTACCCAAATGCAGCTCTGGTTCTAATAGACATGATCCCATTCTGAGGGATTCAGGGGTAGAGGTGAGGTGAGGGTCTGCAAGGAAGGGCCCAGCCCCATGATCAAGGAGAGGCTTTACTGAGAAGAGAAAAAGAGTGGAGTGGAGTGTGACCAAGTCAGCCACCCTCACACAGTTCACAAGGCTTTCATTAACCTTATCACTGTAGTTGCAATGTGGGAGTGATACAGGATTCCCCCATTCAAGGGTGGAAAGAAGCCCCCAGTTTTCCTAGACTTGGGCAAATTCATGAAGAGAATGCCCTGACCTTTTGCCCTAAGCTTGAGGGACTGCATTCATTTGTTTGTTGATAACACTCATTAATGTTGAAAATGTGTTTCTATTTGCCAAGTCCTGGACAAGTATAATTCTCAAGACCTAATAGCCTGGGAGAGGAGGCAAGATGCTGACTGGAGCCCACTTTCCACAGAGGCTCCCATCCATAAGGAGAGCTAAAGGAGAGAAGTTTATCAAGTAAGCTGATGGTTTGGAGCTGAGCCAAGAGAGAAGATTGAGGAGTGCATATCACCCCTGCTGAGGCAAGCTGTGACCCCAAGGAAACAAACAATAGGTACAAAATGCATTGCAAAGCAGACGGGAGTCCCCTCCCCCATAAGAACAGCTCGCAGTGCACTTTCTACAAACAAGCAACCAGAGTTCAGATCTCTTCTTTTTCTATTTCATGAGAGAGAGCAGCTAAAAACCAGATCACCTTCCCTAGAGATGACCCACTAGTGTGCCATGGCACTCTCTGCCAGGCATAAAACTGAACAAATACTCTACCCACAATTCTGAACTCCCAGCACTCCCCTGCACTCCCACCCCGAGGTCTAGAAGCTTGTCCCCCGCTGAGTCCAGACTCTTGGGCATTTTCTCAAGAGATGTGGACAGTGCATGGGCTGTTGCAAGTCTGTGCTAAATCAGCAGCACAGGTGTAAAGCGGGGACTGTGGTGCGAGGCAGCCATACAGGAGAGGGAGAAATGGTGCCCCATGGCACAGTGCAGCAGCAGCAGCAGTGGCGGCAGTGGGAACAATAGGGCTCACCCCTGGTGATATTGTGGAGAAATAATTCCCATCTCCCTTACCAACCAGAGGGAGCCGGGCCTGTACTCTGCTGGCAGCCATGGAAACGTAGGCCCCGAGAGCAAAGGGTATGCTTGAGGCGGTACCTGCCCGGCAGGGTGTGGTGGGGACAGAGACTAAAATACATGTGCACAGAGGTGGCAAACTCCCAGGGCAGGGCTGAGTCAAAATTGATGCTTTTGTGAGCCCAAGATGCACCCGGCCCCCAGCAGAGCATAGCTGGGACAAAAGCAGGCATGGCAGCAGCATCAGCTCATGGAAGGGCAGGAACTGAGAGCCCTTTGTGAGCTCTAACCATGCCCACCCCAACACAGAGTGCAAAGGAGACAGAGACGCCAGCTCCATGAAAATTGGCAGTGTGGCAACAGCATAGGGCAGGGCTGAGTTGCAGTTTCTGAGAACTCAAACAGTACCTGGCCCACAGTGGAATACAGTTGGGACAGAAATGCAAATTCTGAGAGAATATAAGTGGCAGCAACATCAATCTGTGGCAGCGCTGGGACTGAGTGACACTCCCCAGATTCCATTAAGCACCTGAGGTAGTCAGGCTTCAGCTGCCCCGGCCATCTGGTGGCAGACTGCAGCAGCCTGGCCAATGAGATGCAGATCTCCCTGTGACTCAGGCAGGTGGAAATCCCTGGTGCATCTGCTCATTGGAGGGAACTAGGCTACAGCCCTACAGGGTAACCAGTGTCTGGGTGTGACAGAGGTGCAAGGTGGAGAAGGAGGCATCAACCTCCCCAGACTAACTCATTTGCTGGATGGGCCCTTCTGATTCCACAGAGCACCAGAGTGAGCCACACTCAAGCTTCCAGCAGACCCCTTGCTTTCTAGTTGCTGGATACCTTTTGAACTCTGCCACTGAGTCTTGGTGCTAACTGGGACAATTGATTTGGAACTCTTGACTTAGGCCAATCACCTGAGGACCATCCAAGGTGGTACCCGGGTTGTGTTGTTCTGGAAAGGTTTGATTTTTCCTTTTCCAGTTGTTGCCCATGGGGTGTGGGTTGTCTTAGTTGCTTGTATTTCTCCATAGCTGATACTTCAACCCAGAGTTACTGATTCATTAGGACTGGACAGAGACTAGCTGAATATAAGACAGAACCAACTAGCCCCACCACCCCAAGTAGGTTCCCAGTGTCTCAGGTTGTAGTACTGTATGGGTCTTTTGCAAAGCTGTAGGAGAAAAGCAGTCCCAAGTTCCAACATTTATGCAAAGGGCTGTATAATCATTACTACAGGAGCGCCCAATCCAATTTCACCTTACCTGCTCATCTAGCCAAATGCTGAAAAATAATCATGGGGCAGAATCAGCAGAAAAACTCTGGCAACATGAATAATCAGAGTAGATCAACTCCCCCAAGGAATGACAAGGAAGACACACCAGAAGATCTCATACATAAACAATGGCTGAAATGTCAGAAATTGAGTTTAGAATTTGGATGGCAAAGAAGGTTAATAAAATGAAAGTAAAGTTGGAATTAGAAATTCTAGGAATAATTCAAAAGTTGTCTCAAGACAAAATTGCCAAAGATTCTGACACATTGAGAAAAGAATTTGCAGCCTCCAAGGTATGAGAAATACATTAGAATTCCTCAGAACAGAATGGAGCAGGCAGAAGAAACGATTTCTGACATTGAAGACAAAGCTTTGTGAATGCTCCCAAACTCTCAAAGAGGAAGAGAAGTGGAGTGCAAAAATGGATAATTCTCTCCGAGAGCAGTGGGATAATTAAAAAAAAAACCCTCATATTCACCTTATAGGAGTTCCTGAAGGTGACGAGGATGCTGCAAAAGGCCCAGATGCTTGACTTCAAGAGATAATCAAAGAAAACTTCCCAAACATGGCAAGAGTTTCTGAAATTCAGGTAGCAGTTTTAGAACCCCAGCATGACTCATTCCAAATAAAGCATCTCCCAGATACATTATAATTAACTTCATCAAAGTTAATATGAAGGAGAAAATTCTGCAATCAGCCAGAAATAAGAAAACCATAACTTACAAGGGAAATAATTTTAGAATGACTACAGATCTCTCTGCTGAAACTTTTCAAGCTAGGAGAGGATGGTCATCAAACTTTAACCTCCTAAAAAAACAAACAAACAAACAAAAAAAAACTTTCAACCCAGGATCCTGTATCCAGCTAAACTGAGTTTCATTTATGTTGGAGAAATTAAATTTTTAAATGACACTCACATGTTAAAGAAATTTGTCATAACTAAACCAGCTCTCCAGGATATTCTCAGACCCATCCTCCACAATGACAAGTACAATGCTCTACCACCAAAGTAAACTCACTCAGAAACTTTTGATCAAATTCCAACTTCCACAGTGGCAAAAGGATTAAAAATGTCCACTGGGACATTTGAAAAACTTGATACCCCAAATACTACTAGGCTTATCAATACTCTCAATTAATGTGAATGGCTTCAATTGTCCTCTAAAGAGGCAAAGGTTGGCTGACTGGATACAAAAACTCAGGCCAGATATCTGTTGCATACAAGAATCTCATCTTACCTTAAAAAATAAATATAGACTCAGGGTAAAGGGATGGTCATCCATAATTTCGGCAAATGGTTAGCAGAAAAAAGCAGGTGTTGCAATTTTATTTGCAGATACAATAGGCTTTAAACCAACAAAAGTAGGAAAACATAAGGATGGTCACTTCATATTTGTTAACGCTCAACATGATGACATTTCAATTATTAACATTTATGTACCAAACCATAATGCACCTCAATTTATAAGAGAAACTCTAACAGACATGACCAATTTGATTTCCTCCAGCACCATAATAGTTGGAGAATTTAACAGCCCTTTGGCAGTGTTGGATAGATCGCCAGTACAAAACTCAGCAAAGAAATTTTAGACTTAAACTTACCCAGTCAACGATTGGATTTAATAGACATATATAGAACATTTCATCCTAACAGAATACACATTCTTCTTATCAGCCCATGAAACATCTCCAAAATCGATCACATCTTAGGTCAAAGTCTAACCTCAGAAAATTTAAAAGAATAGAAATTATTCCTTGCATCTTCTCAGACCATTATGGAATAAAAGTTGAACTCAGTAACAACAGGAATCTGCATACTCATATAAAAACATGGAAACTAAATAACCTTATGCTAATAGCTGGGTAATAGATGAGATTAATAAAGAAATTACTAAATTTTTGGAAAAAAATTATGATGAAGACATGAATTACCAGAACCTCTAGAATATGGCAAAGGCAGTCCTAAGAGGGAAATTTATAGCATTGCAAGCCTTCCTCAAGAGAATGGAAAGAGAGGAAGTTAACAACTTAATGTCATATCTCAAGTAACTGGAAAAGGAAGAACATTCCAATCTCAAACCCAGCAGAAGAAAAGAAATAACCAAAATTAGAGCAGAATTAAGTAAAATTGAAAACAAAAGGATTATACAACAGATCACTACATCAAAAAGTTGGTTTTTCAAAAAGGTCAATGAAATAGATAAACCTTTAGCTAATCAGGAATAAAAGAGTAAAATCTCTAATTTCATAAATCTGAAATAGCGAAGACAAAATAACATCAGACTCCTCAGAAATTCAAAAAATCCTTTATGAATATTACAAGAAACTCTATTCTCAAAAATATGAAAATCTGAAGAAAATAGACCAATACTTGGAAGCACGCCACCTTCCTAGACTTAGCCGGAATGAAGTGGAACTATTCCTACAGGCCTACATCAGGTTCTGAAATAGCATCAACTATACAAAATCTCCTTAAAAAGAAAAGTCCAGGACCAGATGGCTTCACATCAGAATTCTACCAAACCTTTAAAGAGGAACTAGTACCTATATCACTTAACCTTTTTCACAACATAGAAAAGAAGGAATACTACCTAACACATTCTATTAAGCAAACATCACCTTAATCCCCAAACCAGGAAAAGACCCAACAAGAAAAGAAAATTATAGACCAATATCACTAATGACTACTGATGCAAAAATATTCAATAAGATCCTAGCAAACAAATTCCAGCAACGCACCAAACAAATTATACACCATGACCAAGGGGGTTTTATCCCAGGGTCTCAAGGCTGGTTCAATATACATAAATCTATAAATATAATTTTTCACATAAACAAAATAAAAAAAAAGAACACATGATTCTCTCAATTGATGCACAAAAAACTTTTGATAATATCCAGCATCCTTTCATGATCAGAACACTTAAGAAAATTGGTATAGAAGGGACATTTCTTAAACTGACAGAGGCCATCTACAGCAAACCCACAGCCAATATCATATTGAATGGAGTTAAATTGAAATCATTTCCACTCAGATCAGGAACCAGGCAAGGTTGCCCATTGTCTCCACTGCTCTTTAACAATGTAACGGAAGTCTTAGCCATATCAATCAGGTAAGACAAGGCAATCAAGCATATCCATATATGCTCCTCTCTCAGAGGAGATCAAACTTTTATTCTTCATAGATTATATGATTGTATACCTGGAAAATCCCAGGGCTTCAACTACAAAACTCTTAGAAGTAATCAAGGAATACAGAAGCATCTCAGGTTACAAAATCAATACAAATCTGTAGCCTTTATATATACCAA
Source organism: Nycticebus coucang (assembly GCF_027406575.1). Taxonomy (NCBI): domain Eukaryota; kingdom Metazoa; phylum Chordata; class Mammalia; order Primates; family Lorisidae; genus Nycticebus; species Nycticebus coucang. Next base: position 92,560,551 of record NC_069794.1, on the reverse strand, counting down.
CAATAGTCATGCTGAAAAAAACAGTCAAGGACTCTATTCCTTTTACATTAGTGCCAAAGAAGATGAAATATTTGGGAGTTTGGGAGTTTACCTTACAAAGGACGTGAATGATCTCTATAAAGAGAACTATGAAACTCTAAGAAAAGAAATAGATGAAGATGTTAACAAACGGAAAAACATAGCATTCTCATGGCTGGGGAGAATCAACATTGTTAAAATGTCCATACTACCCAAAGCAATTTATAATTTTAATGCAATCCCTATTAAAGCACCACTGTCATACTTTAAAGACCTTGAAAAAATAATACTTCATTTTATATCAGAAATAAACCTTGAATAGCCAAGACATTACTGAAAAACAAAAACAAATCAGGAGGAATCACACTACCAGACCTCAGACTATACTATAAATCTATAGTGATCCAAACAGCATGGTACTCACACAAAAACAGAGATGTAGATGTCTGGAACAGAATAGAGAGCCAAGAGATGAATCCAGCTACTTACCATCATTTGATCTTCAATAAGCCAATCAAAAATATTCAGTGGGGAAAAGACTCCCTATTTAACAAATGATGCTGGGTGAAATGGCTGGCAACCTGTAGAAGACTGAAACTGGACCCACACCTTTCACCATTAACTAAGATAGACTCTCACTGCATAAAAGATTTAAACTTAAGACATATAAAAATACTAGAAACTATAAAAATACTAGAAGAAAGTGCAGGGAAAATACATGAAGAAATCGACCTGGGAGAATATTTTATGAGAAGGACCCCCCAGGCAATTGAAGCAACACCAAAAATACATTACTGGGATCTGATCAAACTCAAAGGCTTCTGCACATCCAAGAACACAATAAATAAAGCAGGCAGACAGCCCTCAGAATGGAAGAAGATATTTGCAGGTTATGTCTCTGACAAAGATTTAATAACCAGAATACACAGAGAACTGAAAGGTATTGGTAAGAAAAAACAAGTGATCCCATCTCAGTGTGGGCAAGAGACTTGAAGAGAAACTTCTCTGAAGAAGGCAGGTGCATGGCCTGCAGACACATGAAAAAATGCTCATCATCCTTAATCATCAGAGAAATGCAAATCAAAACTACTTTGAGATATCATCTAACTCCAGTAAGATTAAATCACATCACAAAATTCCAAAACCAGAGATGTTCGCATGGATGTGGAGAAAAGGGAACACTTCTGCACTGCTGGTGGGAATGCAAATAATATGCACCTTTTGGAAAGATGTTTGGAGATCACTTAGGGATCTAAAAATGGACCTGTCAATCGATCCTTCAATTCCTCTACCAAGTATATATCCAGAAGGCCAAACAATCACTTTATAACAAACATATTTGCACCAGAATGTTTATTACAGCCCAATTCATAATTGCTAAGTCAAGGAAGAAGCCCAAGTTCCCATTGACCCATGAAAGGATTAGTAAGTTGTGGTATACGTACACTATGGAATATTATGCAGCCTTAAAAAAGATGGAGACTTTACCTCTTTTATGTTTACATGAATGGAGCTGGAACATATTCTTCTTAGCAAAGTACCTCAAGAATGGAAGAAAAAGTATCCAATGTACTCAGCCCTACTATGAAACCAATTTTACCCACACGTTCATATGAAAGCTATAACCCAACTGCAGCCCAAGATGAAGGGAAAGAGGAGGTGAGGCAGGGAGGGTGGGAAATGGGGGGTGGAGGGAGGGTAATTGGTGGGACCACACCTATGGTGCATTTTACAAGGGTACATGTTAAATCTACTGAATATAGAATATAAATGTCTCAACACAATAACTAAGAAGTATTTCAAGGATGGTGCCTGTGACTTAGGTGTGGGGCCCTGGCCCCATATGCTGTGGGTGGCGGGTTTAAGCCCAGCCCTGGCCAAAACTGCAAAAAAAAAAAAAAAGTATTTCAAATTGTATATAAAACCAGCACATTGTACCCCATAATTGCACTAATGTACACAGGTATGATTTAATAAAAAAAAAGAAAGAAGGAAAAAAAGACTTAATAGCCCTAGATATCTAGATAAAGAGGCCACACAGAGACTCCCCACTTGAGTTTTTACCTCTGCCAGAAGCTCTGGGGCTTTTTAGTCCTTCTGTATTCCTTTGTAATAAAATCGTATCTTACTACTGTTCTGTGGTCTGTGTGTTCATTCCTCAAATCCCAGAGACCATGGACCTACTGAAGAGAGAAATTCCGGTCACATATTTTGGGGGCATCATCCAGGATTGAATATCTGTGGTAAGCAATGGGACCCCAAGGTTAGGAAGGTAACACTAAACTCAGTAACAAATCAGGGTTGAGAGACACTTTAAAATGTTTGCATTAGAATGGGACTTAACTCTATCCTGTTTTTCTGTATAATGATGATAAATGGAGACTAATAATTAGGATGTCCATCAGTCTGTAAAAGCTCATAGTGTGGCTGCTGACCTCTAGGTCATGGGTGAGAGGCTGTTGGGGAATGAAATTTCTACAACCTCTTGGCTCAAAAAAAAAAAAAGGAGCCAAAGGGAATGTTAGGACGCTTCTTTACCTGTTCTATGTTCACTCCTTTTCTCTGGTTGAGAGCCAAGCAAACAGAAGTAGCAACCAGAAGTCCTGAGGTCCCCAGCAATAGTTCTGACCCCATGGCACTCCAGGGGCTTCTAAAAACATGCTTTCCCAACTCTTTTACTATCTGCCCACGTCTTCCATGGTCCCAAACTTCTTCTACTGATCACTACAGACCCCTGCCTCTTTCTCACTCTCTGGCTTTGCAGTTGTGTGCTTTGTTTGAATGTTGGTAAAGGATTGCTTTATGTGGTTAAGTGGATACTGGCTCTGGATTCTTTCTATATTTAGTTAAGTTGGTACTGGCTCTTTCTGGTATTTTTTGTGCTTCCGATGTTGTAGGTGTGTTCGTAAGATCCTTTTTATTGCCTTTCATTGCAAAATTAAATTCAATTGGATTTTTGTGTATTTGAGAAAGAAGCTGAACTATGTTAATAGTTAGAGGCCAAGAAGTCAGCTCCAAAAAAAGGACAAAATGACTCCCCTGCACAGCTTTTCTGGGTGACCAGGAGCCTAGGAAGGGAAGCCCTGGGCAACCCCCACGCCCAAGGCAAGAATGGCCTAAATTCTAGACTATAGTCTCTTCTTTAAAAGAAAAAAGGAAATAAAAAACCTTTAAAAATAAAGAATGGCAAAGAAAATGACCCTGGGTATTTGATTTTTTTCTGGTCCATTGGTATAAATGGGAAAGTTTAAAATAATTGCAGGTTTCTCTAAGACTTTGGCTAGTTGCAACTAATTCTACGCAAACATTTTAAAGTGTCTTTCAACCCTGATTTGTTACTGAGTTTACTGTTACCTTGCTAACCTTGGTTAGCAGGAGGAGAGAGAGGGTAGACAACGTAATAGTTAAGACCTACTCATGATGAGAAAGCCTATTTTCCTTTGTTACTGGAAATTTAGAAAAAGCTTATAAAAATTATCACCTCTAAGAACTGCAGTGGTCTTATCCAGGGTGGGGCGCATTCCCACTTTGATTGACAGGCATATATATACTCAATGGCAGGCCGAGCAAGGGGTAAAACTTGCATCAGGTGGGACCAGGCTCCCAGATACCTGATTTCTCAGGCTGTGCTGCTGGCAAGTAATCAGCACAAGAGAACCCGTGGGTACAAAGAGCTACACTGGTAATTGTGCCTAAATCCAGACAAGCATGGAGGCTGGGGAGGCCACTCTCCTCAGGGATTTTTCCCCAAGCATTGGAAGGACACTTCCTTTTGTTTGGCTGGAAGGCTTCCTGGGTTGACTGGAGGATGCTTTGATAACCCACGAATACAGGTGGGAATGATTAAGACACTGGACATCTGTTCTTTCCCACAGATGGGTAACATTCTCTCACCAAGGGAACACCTGCTGGGCTGAATTCTGAAACACTGGGACATGTTTGATCCCCAGATACTGAAAAAAGAATGTATGTTTTCTTCTGCACTTAGGTAGATCTTTTTTGTAAATGAGGAGAGAAGTGGTCTGAAGTGACTTGTGCAAGTTTTCTTTTTTCTCAGAGACAAACCCCAAATGTGTAAAAGCTGTCCGATAGATATGTTCTCCTAGCTGTAATAACTTCCCGAAGCAGTCAGGGATTCCTGAGAGAGACACTGTCACCACCTAGTTAGAACCCACCAGCTACTTCTTCCACACTTTCCTCCATGCTTTTAGAAAACCCCAAGAATGAATCTGTTTCAAGAGTTTCTTCTGGTCCTACTGAAATCCCCAGAAAGCAAGTGCATCTTCCTGTGTGTCCATTGGTTGAGACTACAGGTGGAGAGAGAACAAACGTGTGAGTATTCACTCCATTTTCTCTGGCATATTTAAAACAAATTAAGGTAGTTTTAGGAAAATTTTCTGATGACTCCAATAGGTACACAGATGTTTTCCAGGGGTTAGGACAAACTTTGGCCTCTCTTGGAGAGATGTAATGCTACCACTAGATCAAACTTTAACTTTTAACGAAAAAAGTGAAGTCTTAGATGAAGCTAAAAAGTGAGGTGATTTGTGGTTCATGTCTAATACTGATGGCAGTGTGTCTCCTGAGGAAAGGGACAGATACCCCTTGGGAAGACGGGCAGTTCCCTTTGAGGATCCCAAATGGGACCCTGAGAAACAAGGTGACAGTTGGCGTAAACATTTTGTAACATGTATCCTGGAAGGTTTATGTCAATCCAAGTAAAGCTTATGAAATATTCTAAATTGTCTACTATTTACCAGGAGCAAAATGAAAGTTCCTCAGCTTTTCCTGGGTGGCTTAGGGAGGCAATAAGAAAATGCACTTGAAGATGGCGGCCAAGTAACAGCTTCCTTACAGCTGGGCATGGTGAGTCTGAGGAGACAAGATTCCAGGCATCTCTGGCTGGTGGGATCTGCCTATAATCATCCCTTTGAGGACACAGAGAGTCAGCGAGAGACTTCTGGACCCCAAGAGGAGAACAAAAACAGTGGAAAAATGGCATGTGGTTGTGTGCGTTCATTTGGTCTAATTCTACCGGCAGCTGTAAATACAGCAGCAGTGAGACTGCAAACTGGAAAGGCCTTACCAGTGAGCTATTTTTGGTGTTTTTAGACTTGGCACTCAGTTGAACTGCCTTGGGAGAGCTTGGGCAGGAGTGTGGAGAACTTTAGGCATTATCTAGGGCCCTGGACTGAGCCGCTGAGCCGGATGAAGCTAATATGTTTGGCTATGGGCCGCACACAGCCATTGTGAGAGAACTGCCCAGGCAAGCTCCACCCTCAGGGTGGCAGAGCAAGGATCAGGCAGGAGCTACTCTAGTGACTGAGCAGCCTAAAGGTGGGGACTGAGCTGCCTTACAGCCTTAACCCTCAGGGGCAGAGTGAAACCGGTTTTGGCACACTGGGTAGGTGGATAACCACTTCAGCAGTGATCACAGCAACAAGTGCTTTCCTGGGAAAGCTTCTACTTAGCCAAGTTTAGAAGTTTAAAGTGCCTTTTAAGAGGGCTGAAGAGAGATTTAGGGTCTCAACCCTGTGGGGTTTGAGAAATCAGCAGAGGCCTCCAGTTGTATCAGCATTGTGATTAACATCTCATACCCCAGAAGATCACCTGTTGCCCAGACAATATTCAACAAGATATATATACTGCTTTGTTTTCGCTTTTTTTTTGTTTGTTTGTTTGTTGTTGTTGTTTTGTTTTGTCACTCTAGAACAGGAACCAGAAGCAGATAAGGCATTCCACCAGTTGAAAAATGCTCTTTTATGGGCCCCTGCTTTAAGCCTTCCTACTGGACAATTTAGTCTGTATGTTACAGAGCTGACTGGAATTGCCCTAGGAGTCCTGACCTAACACTAGGGTCCAGTTTTGCAACCTATAGCTTATCTTAGGAAAGAAATTGACACTGAGGCCAAGGGATGGCCACACAGTCTGCAAGTTGTAGCAGCTGTGATCCTCTTGACCCCAGAGGCAATTAAACAAACTTTGAGAAGAGACCTAATTATTTAAACTTCTCATGACCTTACTGGAATTTTAAATTCAAAAGGAAATTTATGGCTATCAGATAACCTACTTCTTAAATACCAAGCCTTGTTCCTAGAAGGACTGGTGCTACAATTACACACCTGTGCTGCTTTGAATCCTGCCACTTTCCTCCCTGAATCCAATGAGGACATAGGGCATGATTGTCAACAAATTATAGCACAGACCTATGCAGCTAGAGAAGACTTACAAGAAACCTCCCTACCTAATCCTGACATGGTTTTGTATACAGATGGAAGTTTTTTCATAGAACAAGAAACTCGCAAAGCAGGCTGTGCTTTAGTTACCCAGTATGTTGTAGTTGCTAGTGGGTCTCTCCCTTCAGGAACCAGTGCACGATCAGCTGAGCTAATAGCTTTGATGTGTACTTTAGAGATTGGGAGAGACAAATGAGTCAATATATACACTGACTGAAAATGCACCTTCTTCATTTTACACGCCCATGCTGCCATTTGGAAGGAAAGACAATACCTAACTTCCAATGGCTCCTGTACAATATATTATCATGAAAATAGGTTATTACAAGCTGTTCATGCTCCATAAGAAGTAGCAGTTGTTCATTGTAAGGGACACCAAAACACCCTAGATGATATTTCTGAAGTTAACCAACTTGCCAATGAGGAGGCTAGAATGGCAGCACAGAAGGGAAAAATTCCCCTTGTGACAACGCCTCATTTGGGAGGGATCCCTTGAGAATCATGCACCTTGATATACCCAAAAGAAAAAGGAATAGGCTTTTTCCAGAGACTATTTACTACTTCCTTCAGGCTGGCTACATAATAGAAGTGTACTTTTGCTATTACCTGCCACAAGCCAATGGAAAATACTTAAAACTGTACATCACTCTTCTGATTTTGACACTGAACGTGCCAAATAGCTAAAGCTCTCTTTAATGGAAAAAAACTTTTTTAAAACCATAAAACAGATAACAAGGATTGTGAGGTATGCCAGAGAAACAATCCTTGAAATCACCATCCAGCTCTGTCAGGTTTACAGAGACAATGTAAATATCCACTAACTTTCTCATATCACTAACTTGGTTATTTCAAACTTGACACCACGGACACTGTAATTAACCCCCTCCCCTCACTGTTCTATCCTTACCTTTTTATATGCTAACCAGATATGCGTTTTCCAGAGATGTCATCAGGCCACACACAGTAAAAACGGATTCAGTTCAAGACCCAATTCTATTGTGGACCCCTGGATCACAATCCCTCCAGAGAAATCCTAAATGTCCCCTTCTATCATCACGTGTTAGATGGAGTATTCATCCTTTTTCCCTAACAGCAGTTAGAGTTTCTACTTAGAGAGGGAGAATTGATAAAGGGTTCCCCATTCAAGGGTGGACAGGGGAGTCCAGTTTTCCTAGGCCTGGGCAATTTCATGAAGAGAACACCCTGACATTTTTCCCTGAGCTGGAGGGACTGCATTCATTCATCAATAACGCTCATTAACATTGAAAACGTCTTTCTATTTGCCAATGTCCTGGCCAAGTGTAATTCTCAAAATAGCCCTTAATAAAGAGCCCATGTAGAGACTCCCCACTTGAGTCTTCCCTTTACCAGAAGCTCTGGTGCTTTTTAGTCCTTCTGTATTCCTTTCTAATAAAATTCTATCTTACCACTGATCTGTGGTCTGTGAGTTCATTCCGCGAATCCACGAGACCAAGGACCTAGTGAACAGAGATATTCCATTAACAGAAGGAGGTGGCTGAAGGGAGTCATCCTCTTCCACAGAAGAGCTGAGTTTTGCACTAAGGGCAAATTTGGGGAGTTACTCCCTTGACTGGCTGCCAGCGGGGCTGGGGTTGAAGGATGCTGTTCTATTGTTTCCCAGGAACGCTGGCCTTGAAGCCTTCCAGGACCGTGGGGTCACGGGGCTTTCTGTGATCATGCAGTTTGGTTTCTGGGCTGTTTTTCTAGTATGGCTGCATGCCTTTCAGAGATGTGAACATACCTTCCCCACACACTACCTTAGGTAAAAGAGACTATTAATTTGTAAACAATTGTAAATTAATTCATTTTGAAAACAATTTGGTTTTCAAATTAATTTTGAAAATGATTTTTGAAAATAACCTCTCAGGTATATAAGATTATTAATATTGAAAGCAACAAAATTGTTGATGTATTAAATTATTATATAATTATTCATTCTTCTGGAGAAGCTGATAGTTGATACTTTACTGGCAAATTTTCCATATTCCATTCAAAATTACAGTCCCAAAGTGTCATAATATGAAAAACCTCATTAGCCTCTCAGTATGCCTTGATGGAACATTTAGGTGACAAGTGAAAGAAATATTTCCATATATCCAAACAAATATTTTGTCTACATAGTATCAAGCATTGGAATATCTATAAATGTTTGATTATTTTCATTTTTAAATTTTATTTTATTTTTATTTTTGATTTATGATGTATAAGTAGTTTTTTGATACATGGATGAATTACATAGTGGTTAAATATTTGATTTTCTTACTGTAATAAAGTAAGAAATCGGCATCTTCTAATTACAGCCTTCTGCTGAAGCCAACCCTGTAGTTGAAAACAGTCACTACTATTCAAATTCCATATTTTGCAAATACAATTGTACTGATGGTAAGAAATACTAAAAATACACTTAACAAAAAATCAGTTTAACTATCTTCTTTGTGAATTAAGTAAGGAGTGACCCTAGTGACCATATCAACAAAGGAAGGTGAACTTTAGTTGTATTCTTGGCATTTAGCAACATATGTGGAGCTTTAACATGCTTTTTGCCAATGTCCTCAAGAATGATCTACCTTTTCCAGTTATTTCCTTTTGTTACCTGTACTTCCTGCTGTCTCTTGTTAAATTCTCAAAATCCTCTTGACTATCTACATTTTGCTTTTTAAATGAACATAAGATTTGTAGTAGGCCAGAGCTGATTTGAATTCCTACTTTGGTCTGTGAAGTATTACTTAAACTCAGAATTATGTTTCCTTATGTGTAAAAGAGAGAAAACAGTATCTCAGAACCCTGTGTTCAAGAATTATGATGAAATGTGGTAAGTGGACCCTGGTGCCTCATTTTCAGAACTCACAAAATAAATGATTTTTCATTTTACAAGCCCTGACCTTTTGCCTCTTGTCATTTTGTTAGCTCAGAAGTTGAATTAATTCTAAATTTGCTGAAATCACATTGTAAAATCCAATAACTAAATTCACAACTTTTGATCTGAGGGAACTCAGGGGACCTTACACTACTCACAATGATAACATTTTAGAGCTTTACCACATTCAGCTTCTAAATTGACAGTGAAAAGTGTATTCATTTTTGAAGACAAAAATATTGAAAAATATTTCAAATATTTTTGAAATATCCTTCTGCCACTTTGCCTGAGGGTCATGATTCTTTGGAGATTTTGTCTCTTTGTCAAAGTAGACGATGATGTCCACAGCAGGGTTGGTGCTACACACATGTGAGATGGTGTATACAAAGTGGCTGAGATGTAGGCACTCAGTCAAGGATGATAACTTACTTTTACTGCATTTCTTTCTTATATATATATATATATTTTTTTTTTTGTAGAGACAGAGTCTCACTTTACTGCCCTCGGTAGAGTGCCGTGGCATCACACTGCTCACAGCAACCTCCAGCTCTTGGGCTTAGGTGATTCTCCTGCCTCAGCCTCCAGAGCAGCTGGGACTACAGGCGCCCGCCACAACGCCCGGCTATTTTTTTGTTGCAGTTTGGCCGGGGCTGGGTTTGAACCGCCACCCTCGGTATATGGGGCCGGTGCCCTACTCACTGAGCCACAGGTGCTGCCCTTTCATTGCATTTCTAAATCTAAATTTAGGAAAATAATTTGTAAAAATTTTACTTATTTAAACTGAGCTTATCGTCCTTTAAATTGAGACAAGTGTAAATAGACTTTTGTATTCCACAATGGATATAAAAAAGTAATGATTTCTCTAAAGATTTATTTATGTGTTTACTTGTTTGTTGTGTTTATTTATTTAGAAACAGGATCTCATTGAGTGCAGTGTCTATTCACAGCAATGGTGGTTGTCACATGCCATACCCTGAACTCCTGGGCTCAAGCAATCCTCTTACGTCAGCCTCCTCAGTAGCTGGGAATAGAGGTATGTAACACTGCACTTGACTTACAGATTTATTTTTACTGCAAGAAATATGTAAGTTAATTTTATGCAATGAATTTTCTGATTATTAGAGAAATATTGATCAGCTATGTTCATAAATTACAAGAGGAACAATTTCCAATAATCTACTACCATCTCATGCATTTAATATTTAGTTCTTTCAGGCTGAGTTTTATAAAATTGAGGAAATATAATGGTATCTCATAAAATCAACAGAAATATGAATATATCACAAAGATTAGAGGTATTCTCCTAAATACTTATGTAGATAAGAGTAAGAGCAATTAATATAAAATATATACATGTATATAGAAGTGGATTTTTACCAGTCACCTAATATCTGAATAAAACAGGATACTAAATAAAATAATGGCTTTAATGTGAGCCAATATAAACTGTAAAATTATTATGCAACACTGATACTACAGGCTTTGTGGTATAAATTTATATGAATTTAATTACAGTAAAATTTCATGTTATTCAAGTGTAGAGTCCACAAAGGTATTTCTCTTCTATTTGATGGTTTGAATTTTTATGCTAAAAATAAGTAAAATTTTTTAAAAATAAACATTTTGAACACTTTAAATTTATAATTAGTGTAATAAATAACAATACATCGTTATACAATAGTGAGCTATTGATTTCATCGTTATACAATAGTGAGCTATTGATTTCACAAAGCTTCAAATAACCAAGAATTTTGTACTATGCAGCAGTAAAAAAAAAAAAGGGAGACTTTACCTCTTTTATGTTTACATGGATGGAGCTGGAAAATATCCTTCTTAGTAAAGTATCTCAGTACTGCTGTGAAACCAATTTATAATAACTCACACTTGCATATGAAAAATGAAACACAACTTTAGGCTATGATGAAGGAGGGAAGGAGGTGGGAGGGATAGTAGCGGATAGTAGGGGGACCACAGCTATGGAGCACATTGCAAGTACAAGTTGAATCTATCATGTGTAGAACACAAATGTCCTAATGTTAAAATTGGGTAAATGAGGTGAAAGCTATGTTGATTAGTATGATATAAGCACTCCAATTTGTACAAATAATCAACACATTAAAAATGGCATAAATGTATTTATAATCTATGTACAAAAGACTTTATATATATATGTATATATATATTTGGGATTAAGTGGGTTATATTGAATTATCATATGTAAACTACCCGTGTAATTTAATGACAATATCAGAGAAATTGTGAAGTTTTGATATGAATAAAATACATTTGGAATTTCAAAGACTGAAAAAAAAGACAGAAATTCTCTGTAAATAAAGAAAATGTGATAAACTATTATAATTAAAACAACACATATGAATAAATATGTAGAAAAGAAAAAAATTCATAATATCCACTTTGAAAGTTTTCCAATATATATTCAGTTACAGTCTATTTGTATTAATACTGAATTTCCCAAGATTGTTAACCAAATGGATAACTAGTTCCTAGGACTATTGAAACTGAATTATTAAAAAAATTCCGATATGTAAAAAAAAAAAGAATTTTGTTGTCTTTCTTTTGACAGAAAACATTTACATGAGCATTTATCTAAGTATTAAGTCAGTCCACATTCTATTTTTGCTGCAAATAAGGGAATATATCTAAAATGTGAACATATTTTATTATTATTATGGAGCCTAACTTACACAAAATTTCTAAAATTGTTTTTCCTGGATGTGGAGGATAATTTCGTAATAGAAAATATTTTCAAAATAAGATCCCTCTGCTCTGACAGAGAATCTGTGTAGGTGACCCTGAAAGAGAGTTCAACTTTTCCTCACCAAGTCGCCAGAACCCTGGAGTGCACACCTGATGTTCTACCGTATCACCCTTCACTTCACTCCTACGCTTTCCTCAAGCCACAGCTGAGAATCTAAACAGTGTAGTATCAAAGGACCTATCTAACTTGGGTGAGTAGGGCAATCTCTTAATGTATATCAAATTAAACTTTATTAGGGATTCTGGTAAGTTAATAAAGCATACAAAAAAGTCATGAATTTTTTCCCCCAATATCACATAATTATATATGATAACCAAGTCAAATATTTACAATGATAATTTTTCATTTATTTTATCATTTATTAATTCATAAACATTTGCTATCTCTGGGCACTAAACTGAATCTCAAAAAATATAAAAAAATACGGCTCTTCTTTAAAAGTTTGTATTTTTAGATGTGAGAAAAACCACATAAAGTTATCAAGGATGATATTGTGAATACTAAAGCAAAGATAGTTAAGAAAACATACGAATACTTATAGGTTTATATGTAATATAAGGATGACATTTGAGCTGGATTTTGAACAATAAAAAATGTATCAGGCACGGAGAAAATATAGAAAGTCATTTTGGAAGATGGAAACCACAGAGGAACAGAATCTTGACAACTACATGTGTACGTTAAGGAAATGGTTTGAATAGAAGGCAGATTGGACTCACATATAAACAGTGGAGATAAATCTAAGGCTGTGTTAAAAAAAATTGCTATCAGATATAGCAACTAATTCATTTAGAAAGTTTTGTTGAACACTGAATCTATCCTAGGAACTGGATATTTAACATTTCTGCTGTTTTCCTAAACTTCTCAGTTTGAAATGTTTTAGATTTATGAAACTGTTGCAAAGTACAGAGACTTCCCTCATACTTCCTAATGTTAATATCCTACATAAACATACTTTTTCAAAATAAGAAATTAGCATCATGAAATTTCTTATTTTGAAAAAAGTATTTTGAAAATATTTTTCAAAATTCCTTCTAACCCACACTTAGAGCACATTTAGTTTTCCATCCTAATCACAGACTTGATTAGGATTTTGCCCTTTTTTGGTCTAAACTCTCATTCTCTTTGGGGATCCATCTCAGGATACACATGGCATTTAGTCATCATGTCCTTTTAATGCTCTCCCAACTGTGGCAGTTTCGCAGTCATTCCTCATCTGTCATGACCTTGATACTTTTATAGATTATAGGTCACATATTTTATAAAATGCCCTCAATTTGCATCTGTTGGATTTTTCTCCTGATTAAACTGAGGTTATGGATTTGGGGAAAGCACGCCCCAGAGGTGTCACTGAATCACCGCACAAGATCAACATGACCTGATCACTCGGTTAGAGTCAGGCCCGTCAGCTCTCTCCACGGGCTTTCATTTAAAAGAAGCAAATGAACAAGTCCAGCCCTCAAGCTGAGGGGAACTAATCTTCAACTGCTAGAGGGAGCGTTATTAAAGAGTTTGGGGGCATAAGTTAGAATCAGCAAAATAATTAATAAACATTTTTGGGAGATACATTGAAGTAATGCCAATGTCCTTTTGTTCTTAAAGTTTTGCCCACTGATTTCAGCATCTGTGTGTGGATACCGTCTGCAGCAATTGTTACTGTGGTATTCTAATGGTCATTTTCTTTTTTTTTTCTTTTTTTGCAGTTTTGGCTGGGGTCGGGCTTGAACCTGCCACCCCGATATGTGGGGCCGGTGCCCTTCTCCTTGAGCCACAGGCGCCACCCAATGGTCATTTTCTATTTCCCTCATTCCTTCCACATTGATAACTTGGAACACTTAAGGGAAAGTTATCTCATTCTAACACTATTCATGTATCTGATCATTTACTATGTCATTATGGACTTATGGATATTTATTTTGGAATTACAACTGTTACAACTATTATTTCTTTTGTTGTTCAAACTCTTTCAACTTTTGCCACTGGGAGCTTTTTCGGGTTGGAACCTGTGTTCTTGCGACATGCTCTCATCCATTTATTTTTTATTTTCTTGAGCTCTTCCTTACTCTCTGGCACCATAAGATGCTCCAGGCTTATGCTGTATTTTCCTTGCCCTTGTTCTAGAAGCAAGCATTTTTCAAAGAGGCTTAAGCTCTGTTTAATGGAGCAAGGTATTTATTTATGTTTTTGAGACAGAGTCTCACTTTGTTACCCTGGGTAGAGTGTGCTGGTGTCATACCTCACAGCAACCTCAAATTCTTGGGCTCAAATGATCCTCTTGCCTCAGCCTCTTGAGTAGCTGGATCTACAGGCACCCACCACAATGCCCTGCTGGTTTTTCTAATATTAGTATGGTCGGGGTCTCACTCTTGCTCAGGCTGGTCTTGAACTCTGGAGCTCAGGCCATCTACCTGCCTCCACCTCCCAGAAAGCTAGGATTACAGGGGTGAGTCCAGGCCTAGCTTGCTTGTTGTGACTGGGACGTCACATGTACTGTGACATGTACACTAACCCACACTTACAGCATGTTTATCTTTCCAACTATCTGTGCACACACACGTGCGCTCACACACAATCATTCTGATTTTCAAACTCCAAGAACGACAGGGTAAAGAGTAAACAAATAAACAGTTCAAATCTCCATTATCCGCTCAAGAAGTATTTGTAGAATAATTAGCAGATATAGTAGGTGGCAAATGCTGTAGTTCATGAATAAATCAGATGTGGATGCTGCTTTTACGGGGCTTACGTCTCATGAAGGGAGGCAGAAAAGGAAAATATTTAACAAGACAACTCTGAAGATCCGTTACTGTGTTGGATTGGGGGCAGGGCGTGGAGGTAACTGATCTCGAAATGACAAAAGAAATGAGCCATGAGACGATCAGAGGGAACCATAGCACAGGCAAAGGATGGAGGGGCATCCAGGGTTATGAGGCTGGAAGGAACTTGGCTTGTTCCTTCTGGGCCCAGAATGAAGGTCATTGGTGCTGGAGCCCTGGGAGAAACACCTGACGGTGTGTGTGTGTGTGTGTGTGTGTGTGTGTGTGTGTGTATGTGGGGTGAGGGATGGGGGTGTTAAAAGGCCACCAAGTGCATGTCTTGCTGACACCAGATTGTCAGTGAGATGGCCACGACACCTCTGGGGGTGCCTTCCCCAAATCCATAACCATAATCATTCCAAATCTATAACCATTGCTTCTATCAAATAAAAGCCCCTGAGAGCTGACAGGCCTGACTTTAACCGAGTGATCAGGGTTAGCGTGGGCAGCAGGAAGTCTTGTGGACATTATGCCATGCTTCAGTGAGACGGCCATGTCACCTCTGGGACGTGCTTTCTCCAAATCCATAACCATAATTGTCTACCAGACTGACCTGTGCCTCCTAAGATCTGCAGCCGAGAGGCCAAAAAGACAAAACTGTCTGGAAGGTTCAATCCAGATAGTGACACTGTTGATGGTCCAGATGCTTAAGAAACACTTTGTGTATTAGAGTGGGCACGATGCTGGAGGAGGAATCCGGTTAGAAACTTCCAGAATGGATCATAGTACTGAAAGCG
The DNA here is from genome assembly GCF_027406575.1 of Nycticebus coucang. Lineage (NCBI taxonomy): Eukaryota > Metazoa > Chordata > Mammalia > Primates > Lorisidae > Nycticebus > Nycticebus coucang. The sequence continues at coordinate 92,545,087 of NC_069794.1, read as the reverse complement.
GACATTCACTGGGTAGGTAGTATGTTCTAGGCAGTCTGCCGTAAGCTTTACACTAATTATCTCATTTTATTCTCACAAGCCCTGGAGGAGGTAACATTATTAAACCGCTTTATAGATATGGAAAGTCAAACACGGAGCAACTAAGATATTTTCCTAAAGTCATAAACTACTAAGTGATAGAACTAGGGATCAATCCAGGTAGTCTGGCTCCAGAGTCCGCGTACTCTCCTCCTGTGCTATTTTGATTTCCAATCTGAAGCGAAAAGAACTATGGAAAGTGGCTTTCGATTCTTATGAAAATACTTAAAAAGATATTTATGACTGATTTATAAAATGGCATTACTTGCGTAGCAAAATTGTTTTAACTAAGAGGTTTATATTGTATTTCATAGGTTGGAAAGCATTTTTGCCTTTCTTCACATTTCATTTTGTGAATCCATAATAAAAACAAAGTGCTTGGAGTATTTGAAAGTAAATGATTAGTTTTAGTAATCTGAAAAAAATCCGTAACAGATTAGTAAATAACAAATGCACATTCTAGCAATGCTTTTACTCTTTCAAAGTCTTTTCACATATGTGAATCCTAACCACCCCAGGAGGAAGTACTATCTATCCATTTCAGAGGAGAGAAGAGAGGTTTGGGAGTAATATTTCTGTGTTATTTCACACCTAAAAATACAAACAAAAAAGACACTTAAAATATTTCTACAAAGATATGTCTTAACAAATAAGAATTGTATTAGCAAACTGTAAGCGAGAAATTAATTATATATAATTGTTAATTAACAAAAATTGCTTTGATAGTCTCTAATGGTTGAGATAGTCTCTAATCGTTGCTATTTTATTTTTATATAACAGATTATAATAAAATAACATCATAAATAGATGTTAAAAGTTTCAGATCTGGAAAGTGATATATTGATCCTTTCTCCATGTGTGAAAGAAGTCAGATTCCTAACATAGCTCCCACCGAAAATGTTTCATACAGGCAGTCCCTGAGTTACAAACATCCAACTTACACAACTCACACTTAGAAACAGAAACTATCACAGGTAATAGGGAGATGTACCTGTTCTAACTTACATAGAAATTCAGTTTAAGAACAAACCTACAGGACCTGTCTCATTCGTAACCCGAGAACTGCCTGTACTGTAGAATATTGCTGGTTAACACTTTCTGTTCTATAGGCATTTAAGTATTTCCTTTAGTTTGTGTAACTCAGTGATGATAAATTCTGGCAATGCAAACACGCCACAGACAACCTATCTTTATCGATGACAAATTACATGCCTGTTTATAAGATAAAGAAACTTTACTGATGGCACCACATTGTATACACACCTTGTCTCCTTTCTGTAAATCCTTCACTCGGGAAGTCTTGCATTAGTGACCTCTATGCCTTTAAACATAAGTCTATTTCCTTTCCGTTTACAGTAAGGACGCTTCCATATAGAATGCCCCCAGCAGGCACAAGGTCTTAATGCTTGGCTGGAGAAGAGCTTTACTCTTGATGTTATCCGACTTGCCCTGATCCTTCTGAGGTTTTGTTCTTTTGTAGGTTTTGTTCAATAGTGTTTCACACTATTGGGATGAATATACGCCCTTTTGGGGCCGAGTGTGGAAAATAGTAAAAAACACTTTGGATATTACTAAATACATCCAAAATTCTGAAACCAGTGATTTAAAATTTGTTGTCAAGGGTCTTTCACTTTATGTTGATAATGAAATTCATGATGGCAAGTCAGTAATGTCAGCTTGCCTGCTGTCCAGTAAAATGCCCAAAGAGTGAAGTGTCTCAGCTGGTTCTTACAGAAAGAGTTCTTCTCGAGTTCCTTATTTGTGAGGAATTACACTGTTTAAAAACTGTGTTACTGTGGAAAAAAACACATCTTTCTGGAGATCAAAGTAAATGTATTCCTAAATATAATTGGGACAAATCACAGATGTCACGAAAACAATACAGTAAAAATAAAATAAAAAGAAGCCAGGGAAAGAGTAAAATCAAAGCACAAGACTGGGAAACCGGACGGGTAATAGTCAGAAGGACGCCTCGGTTAATTTTGATGAGTTCAGAGCCAAGCCGGATGGACATTTTTCTGTGCAAGACACCTTTTAAACATAAAAAGGATTCTGGAGAAGGTACCAGAGGGGTCATACAAAGTTGTTAGTATAGAGACCAGGTCTTACACTTGTGGGCTCAGGCAATCCACCTGCCTCAGCCTCTCAGAAAAAAAAAAAAAAAAAGTTGTTAGTATGTAAGAATCTCAAATAATTGAACTATCGCATCTCAGAGTTACCAGCACACTTTTTTTGTCCACCTTCACTTTTGACACATTGAACTGCTGCCACCAGAAATATTTTACACAGTATCATCTCGGTTAACTTCAATTTTAGTAAAAACCGAAAGTAGCCTCTTGATAGTGATACAGGACAGGTGGGCCCCAGCCAGCTCAGTGGAACACTGCTATGCTCTGAGAGGATTTTAGATGTGTTAGGAAAATTTATTAAATTATTTTCGAAAGAAGTTCAAAGCACAGTAAGTATATTCTTTTTTTCACATTTTTTTTTGATCAACGTAATTTAAGTGTGTCACAGAAGTTTAACTATAGATTCAGGTGTGCTACGAGATAAAAAAGGTTAAAAAACACTATACATAAAAATAAATAAAACTTTCTACAATAGCTCTTCCTAGGCCCCTGGGAACCCTTCCTGACCGTCATCCATGCTCATAACTAGATCTTTCTTTATACACAAGCGTTGGCGATTCTTATTCAAACATTATATATTCAAAGAAATTAGAACGGAAAGTGGTCGAGAGAAAACAGTACCCTAAAAATGGACATAAAGTGTCATACCCAGTTTTCAGCCTCTGTCTCTGTCAGCAAAATAATAACAATGATATTAACAGAATAGTTACTGTGATTAGTTGAAAATTTAGAACCCCCTTTTTACACCTGAGCCATAATCAGAACCATGAATTTTAGCATGTTTTTAAAGATAAATAAGAATCATTACAAAGTCTTTGAGGGCAAAACATATGGGTCCTTCTTCCTCCATCACTCACACCTCCCTCTGCTCTGAACCCACCGTTAAGCACAAAGGAAATAAATTAACTTCTAATAGTCTTAACTTAATAATTAACTTCTAATAGTCCCCTGCATTGCCACATCCCACGAGAAACTAACAGAGATTTTAAACTCTCTCCATCCTTCCAGAATGAGTCACGGACACTTACTGTTTTCATTTATGTCACTTCTGTATAAAATAAATGACAAACTGTTTCATAGTAGGGAAAAAGCACCTGGCCTAAGGTGATTAATGGAAGGCTTAAAAATCTTAACGTCATAATTTGAGCTCTCCAATTAAATGATATAAATTCAGCAAGGGAAATTATTAATTTCAAATGGGATTTTCCTTATTTTCCAAAAGCAGATTTTGACACCCTTTTGGTTGGTGTCAGAAACTCTCTGGTTACAGATCTCTTTCAAGCCTGGAAGGTGCTGAAAGGCCTTGTTCCTCACATCAGCCTCCTTTGTTCTCATGACTTATTTAGCAAACCTGATTTATGATTCTTCTCTCTTCAAAATTCAAGGAAATAAATGAGCTATGAAGAAAATAAATGTTCTATGCATTCAAAGCTGTCATTCCAAATTATAATCTTGGGCTGTGTTTAAATGATCCACTGAAGCAACAAAAGCCATGATTCTTTAGAAGATGGTAGTAAGCTTGAGAGGAATATGAATACATGGGCAGATCTGGGACAGAAAGGTACTAATAGATGCTTTTTAAATCTTTGGGAGTGAGAGAAATGGTCCATGGTGCAACGGCTAATGTAAAAAAACAAAAGAGCAAGACCCCATATTAGCAAATAACTCTGGACAGCTCCCTATCATTGTAGCTAAGAACTTGGGGAAGATGTATCTTTGGAACTCTGATGTACCACCCAGATCCCCTTTTTGTGAAGACTATTAGCTCAGCTGCTGGCAGTGTGGACAGGACACAGCTTTGAGGTGGTCTCTTTAGTGATTGTCTCAAGTACAGAGAACCCCCCCTCACCCAAGGCTACCCCTGCTGGGGTAGGACACATCCAGTGACTGGTTGATGCAGGAGTATAAAGTCCAGTCATTGGGCCCAAATCCGGAAAATATAAAGGGTCAAGCCAGCATTTTGCACCCTATGGGGTCAGCCAAGTTTACCCTGGGGTCAGCAGCACAATTCAATTTCCTGTTCTTGCCGGTCCTTTTTCTCCTTTTCACAGGTAAGATTCCAAGGGTGCTCCTTCATAAAAACCTAGCATGCTCACCTCTGTCTCAGAGTCTGGATAATACAGAATCCCACCTGCAACAGCCTCCAGGTGGGGTGCAGGTCACATACACACTGTTAAGTTTTACAAAAGGGTATCATTCAGAGTTTCTCTTTTACAAAGAGGATTAACTTATCTTTTATAATTTACATCTTTTTTTCTGAGACCTTATGACAGGTTTACTCAGATTTAATTGAAGACATATAACAGGAAGCTTTTGCAAAGCTTTTAGTATTTTAGTACTGACTTTCCTCCAACTCTAAATGGTTGTCTAAAATAATCACGCCAGCAGTATACCAGGTTGGAAACAAGATCAGCATAGGATGATCTTTGAATCCTTAGGAGACTGAGAGTAAATCCTTACAAACAACTCAAATAAATATCAGATTTTTAATTGTCAAAATGTGATAAAGAAAAAATTCTTTAACATAGCTAATGATAATAAAAATATCAAAAAAATTTATTAAAAATAAAAAGATATTTATTAAACATAATAAAAAACTCCTTCCCTAAGTTGTTACCTTTATAATTATTATATCCTTATTCAGTAGTTCTTTTTTACTTTTTGCAATGCAGCTTTTGGACATTTTATTTTGGTGCAAAGAATCACCACAAGGCTTAACTCGTAGTAAAGTCCCTGAGTGGTTTTGTTGTTGTTAAACAAAACCAGATCACAGATTTTATGTTATTATAATAAAAGCCATCACAATAATTCCACCTACCCCAAACTGCAGACACAAGATGTCTCAAGGCAATGTAGAGACAGAATGCTCAAGACAGAAGCTACACACGACCCAAATCATAGTTTGAACAGGATGCCATTGAGAGATTACGTAACTAAATATAAAGGACTAGTTTTTAATAAAAACAAGTACAAAGATGCAAGCCAAATCCCATAGCTCCAAACTGATGAATAAAAGTTTAGGAAAGTGCATCTATTATGAATTTGGACTTAAATGGGAAAGTTGTTATCTAGCCTGGATGAATTTGGACCTTGAAGGTTCACGCTGGTCTACCAGATTCAGGTCTTTGGTCCCAAAACTTCTGATATTCTAACTTTTACAGCCAGGGCTGGATCTATTCCTGGGCAGAGTCTTCTATACTTACAACTAAAAAAAGATCTGATTGGACATTAATTAACGACTTCTGTAATTTATGTGGATTTGAGGATTTTCTCAAATACTTTCTGTAATGCAAGCAAATCTCTTGACATGATTCTCCTATGAACTTGCAAAGGAAACATACCATAAGCTAAACAGATCTGATTAATTACTTGAGGCTAATACTGTTTTTCATTCCGGTTTTTAAAATAAACAGTTGTAAAACTTAAATCATGTTAGCGGTATTGCTGCTTTGCAAATTAAGAATCCTGCCTTATTAAATCTGAGTATTTTGGTGAAAGTAAATGCTTGAAAAATATCTTATAAATTAATACACAATCGTATTTATTATCATTCTAATAACATAGTGGGAATTATATTAAAACTGTATGCATTAATTTTTCTATAATCTTCTTGATATCTTAGAATTGATAGATTTTCACTAGTGCTAATAGGCATACATAATTAAGACACACAAGATCCAACTCATATTTTCTAAATACTATACTAATAGGAGCAATTTTTTTTAATTTTTTAAAATTTTGCATTAATATGAGGGTACATATAATTAAGTTACATTGTTTGCAATCGTAAGGCATCATCCAAGTTGTAGTTTTGTCCTTCACCCAGGAAATGTGCCACATACCCCTACATCGTACCCGTTAGGTGGGAACTTACCCATCCCCCTCACCCTCCTCCCTTGCTGAATTTAACTGTGATTTCCTCTCATGGGGTCCTATAGTTCTTAATCTACTAGTTTCAACTCAGTCTTGAGGGCCTGGATGCTTGATTTTCCATTCTTGTGATACCTTGCCTAGGAGAATGTTCTCCAAATCCTTCCTGGTAAATAATGAAAGACGCTAAGTCTCCATCATTTTTTATGAGTGAATAGTATTCCATAGTGTATATGTACCACAATTTGTTAATCCATTCATGGGTTGATGAGCATTTAGGTTGTAATAGGACTGCTTTAAACACCAATAATAGCTATAGATCAAAGCAAACCTTGAAAACACAATGCTAAATTAGACACAAAAAATCATATGTTATTCCATCTGTATGTTGTGAAATGTCTGGAATAGGAAAATTCATGAGAAAATAAGAAGATCCAGGGTTGCCAGGAGTTGGGAGTGGGGCAGTGGGAGTTGGGAGTGACTGCTAATGAACCTGGGGTTTCCTGTGATGGTGATAAAAATACTCTGAAATTAGATTCCTGCACAAAGTTGTAAATCTACTAAAAACTACTGAATTGTATGTATACTTTTAAAGGGTGATTTTATAGTTTGTGAATGATATTTTAACTTTTTAAAAGATGAAATAAACATGTTTCAAATACATAAATGTTTAAAAAATTCCTTTCCAGGAGTCTGCACCGTAAGAAATAATAAAGTATTTCATATACAGACAAAAAACAATAGCACATGGAAATATGGATCTATAGGAAGAAATTAAAGCACCAGAAATTGTTAAATATATGGCTAAACACCTTATTTTTTTCTTATTATTTGAATTTGTTTTACAGATAATTGCCTGCTTAAACAAAAATAATTTTAAAAGCATTATAGTATACAGGTGAACAGGGAGGGTGTTCCAATGCATTTAGTGACTATAGTTGATAGACATTTCAAAACTGCTTTAAAAAAAAAAGTAGATTTTAAATGTTCTCACTACAAAGAAAACTGTGTTAGGTGATAAATATGTTAATTAGCCTGTTTAATCACTCCGCAATGTATACAATTTTCTAACATCACATTGTATCTCATAAATATATATAAATATTATTTGTCAATTAAAGAAAAATACGTTTTACATTTATTTTTGATTTTTTAAACTTCAAATATAAATGGGGTACATGTGTTTGTGTTAGATGGACACCTTTTATGAGGTTTAAGTCAGGGCTTTCGTAGGTCCGTCACCAGAATAGTGTTCATTATTCCCAGCAGGGAATAGTTTTTATCCTTCAATCCCCCAATCTTCCCCAAACTTTCTAGTTCTTGGTTTCTCAAATACTTTATATCCCTTTGTGCCTATGTGTATTCATTGGTTAGCTCCCATTTATTAGTGAGAATAGATAGCATTTGGTTTTTCCATTCCTAAGATACTTCACTTAGGATAATGGTCTCCAGTTCCATCCATATTCTGCAAATGGCATTGGTTCCTTCTTTCTTACAACTATGACTAAGTAAACTTCAAGATACATATACCACATTTTCTTTATCTACTCATGAAGTGATGGTCACATAAACTGCTTCCACATCTTTGTGACTGTCAATTGTTCTGTAATAAACATTCAAGTGTAGGTGTTTTTTATTTTTTATTTTTGGGGATTCATTGAGGGTACAATAGCCAGGTTACACTGATTGCAATTGTTAGGTAAAGTCCCTCTTGCAATCATGTCTTGCCCCCATAAAGTGCAGGTTTTTTTTTGATAAAATGAATTTTTTTTTTTTTGAGACAGTCTCATTATATTGCCTTGGTAGAGTGCGGTGGCGTCACAGCTCACAGCAGCCTCAAACTCTTGGGCTTAAGTGATTTTCTTGCCTCAACCTCCCAGGATCTGGGACTACAGGCGCCCGCCACAATGCCCAGCTAGATAAAATGAACTTTTTTCCTTTGGGTAGATTCCCAGAAGTGGGAATGCTGGATTAGTGGTTGTTGTACATTTATTTCTTTGGGGACTGTCCATACTGTTTTCCATAAAGACTGTACTAGTCTCACCAGCCGCATATAAGCATTCTTTCCTGTCTGCATCCACACCAGCATCTATTGTTTGTTGGCTTTTTAATAACAGCCATTCTGGGAGGAGTAAGGCGATACCTCCCTATAATTTTAGTTTGTATTTCTCTGGTTCTTAGCTATTTCAAGCATTCTGTTATATGTTTCTTGGCCATTTGTTTTCTTTCAAAAAACTTCTGGCCATGTATTCTGCCCACTTTTTGATAAGATTGTTTCATTTTCTTCTTGCTGATTTGTGAGCTCTTTGTAGATCTGGGTGTTAATCCTTTGTTGTATGTATAGTTTCTGCCACTCAGTAGATTGTCTATTCATTCTGTGGCTTATTTCCTAAGCTGTGCAGAAGCTTGTTAATTCAATTAACTCCAGTTTATTTATTTCTGTTGCAGTGATATCTGCCTTTGGGGTCTTACTCATAAATTCTTCACCTAAGCCATTGTCTAGAAGAGTTTTCCTAAGTTTTCTCTAGAATTTTTATGGTTTCATGCAACACATTCAAGTCTCTTATTCACCTGTGCTTTTTTTATGTGGTGAGAGCTAGGGGGCACACTGCATGTGCCCATCCAGTATTCTCAGCACCATTTATTGAATAGGGCCTCCTTTCCCCAGGGTATGTTGTCATCTTCTTTGTCAAAGATCAGCTGGGTGTAGGTAAACAGTTTTATTTCTGAGTGGATGGTTTATATCTGTAGGTAGCTGGTTCTCTATTCTTTCCCATTGGTCTGTGTCTCTAGTTTTACACCATTATCATGCTTGGATACTATACCTCTGTAGTATAACTTGAATTCAGGTACTGTGATAGCTCCAGATTTCTTCTTTGTGCTTAAGATTGTTTTAGCTAACATGTTAACCAGTGTGATGGAAATGTGTCAAATGGCCTATGAAACTAGTTTATGGTGCCCCATGATCTCATTAATGTACACAGCTATGATTTAATAACAACAAAAAAAGATTGTTTTAGCTATTCAGGCCCTTCTTGGTTCCAAATGAAGCTTAAGATTCTTTTTTCTAAATCTATAAAATATGATGCTGAGATTTTGGTGGGTATACATTAAGTGTGTAAATCTCCTTGGACAGTACAGACGTTTTAATGATATTGGTTCTTACAATGCATGACAAGATAGTTTTCCATTTGTTTATTATGTCATTGTTGATTTCCTTCTTCGGTGTTTGTAGCTCTCCTTGTTGAGATCTTTCACCTCTTTAGTTAAGTATATTCATAAATATTTTATTTTCTTTGCAGCTATGTAAATAGTATGGAGTCCTTAATTTGACTCTCAGCTTGACTGTTATTAGTATATAGAAATGCTACTGATTTGTGTAGCATTTTGTAACCTGAGACTTTCCTCAATTTATTTATCAAGTTCAAAAGTCTGTTGGATACAAGATCATATTGTCAGCAAACAAGTATTGTTTTACCTCCTCTTTCCTGATTCCCAATTTGGATGCCCTTTATTTCTTCCTCTTGACTGATGTTTTGGCTAGAACTCTCAATACTACATTGAACAGAAGCAGCCTTGTCGTGTTCTAGTTCTTAGAGGGAATGCTTTAAACTCTTCTCTATTCCAGATGATGTTGGCCGTGAGTGTCATATATGACTGTGTAATTTTGAGATATATTCCTTCCATGCCATTTTCTTGCAGATTCTTATTATGAAAGAGTGCTGGTTATATCAAATGCTTTTTCTGCATGTTGAGATGGTTATATGGTCTTTATTTCTGTTTCTCTATATGTGGTTAATCATGATTATTGATTTTTGTATATTGAACCATTCTTGCATTCCTGGGATAAAACCCACTTCATCATGGTAGATGATCTTTTCAGTGCACTGTTGAATTCAGTTTGCTAGTATTTTCTTGAGGATTTTTGCATGTATGTTCACACAGGATATTGGTCTATAGTTTTCTCCCTTCCCTTCCCTTCTTCCCTGTCTTTCTTTTCTTTTCTTTCAATATTGGTCTATAGATTTCTTTCTTTCCTTCCTTCCTTCTTTCTTTTTCTTTCTTTTCTTTCCTTCTTTCTTTTCTTCTCTCCCTCCCTTCCTACCTTCTTTCTTTTTATTTTTGTGTGTCCTGTCCTTTGTTATCAAGATGATACTGGCTTCTTAGGAGTTAGAAATGATTATCTCCTTCTTGATATTATGGAATAGTTTCTGTAGGATAGGTATCAGTTCTTCTTTGAAGGATTTGTATGATTTGGCTGTGAATTCATCTGGTCTGGGGCCCTTTTTGCTGAGAGTTTTTTGTTTGTTTATTCGTTTGTTTGTTTTTGCAGTTTTGGGCCGGGCTGGGTTTGAACTCCCACCTCTGGCATATGGGGCTGGTGCCCTACTCCTTTGAGCCACAAGCACTGCCTCTGCTGAGAGTTTTTTTTATTATTGTTTCAGTCTCACTGCTCATTATTATACTGATCAGGATTTCTATTTCTTCCTGATACAGGTTTGGAAAGCTATTTCCAGGTACTTATCCATTTTCTTTCCATTTTCTAGTTTGTTAGAAGCTTTTGGTATTCATGGATGATATCTTGTGTTTTCAGATCTCAGTGGAAATGTCTCCTTTTTCATTTATATTTGAACTTAGTTGAGTCCCTTCCATTTCTGGTTAATCTGGCTGGTGGTGTATCAACTTTGCTTATCTTTTCAAAACAGTCACTTTTTGATTTATCGATAGCTATATATGTGTGTGTGTGTCTACACAGAAACACAAACACATACACAAAGGTCCGACAATTAAGTTCATGAACTCATCCGAGAAAAGAGCTACATACCTCATTGCTGAAAATCACTGTGGTCACTGTCAAAGGGACAGTGGGATGCTGTGTATTGACACCAGGGCCTCGTCTACCCTTCACAGCAATTTTGGAACTCTTCCTGGAATGACCAACAGAGCTGTCGTTGTACAGCCCACAGAAACATGTAACAATGATAATGAACAATACTCAGCAGATAACACCACCACACATTGAGAGGAACACATGTGGCCCTGACATACCAAGCTTATGAAGCCTTACTGAGTTGTTTGTACCGCACTGCCAACATATGTCCAGTGTGGCATGTTCATTAACTTAATTGTCAGACCTTGCATTTCATGTTTCTAAGGTGCTACTTTTCAGATACACATACCCTGTTTCCCCTAAAATAAGACATCCTCCAAAAATAAGACCTACTTACAGGGAAGATAAGACGTCCCCTGAAAATAAGACCTAGCGCATCTTTGGGAGCACACCTTAAAATAAGACACTGTCTTATTTTCGGGGAAACAAGGTAGAAGATTTATAAACTAGGACAGGACTGTCACTGATGCTGTAATAGGAGTCTATGCCAATAGTTGATCTGTCCTAGAAAATCACCAAATATTTTTGCCCAAAAGATAAAAATGATTCATATGTGTTCTACATAACTATCTGATTTTCACGATTCTGAGGACAATAACAGCAAAACATTTAATTCTGTTACCCATCCTCCCAAATTCTTATCGTTTCCTATCCTAAATTATGTGTTGTTGTTAAATACTTTGAGTCAGTTTTATTTTCCATTAACTCTACATGTTTTTATTTAAGAAAGAGCCTTGCTTAGTACATTGAAAAATCAGAACTTTTCCCACTTATGAATTATGTTACTGAAAGTGGGTCAAAAAATGATCAGGCCTTTTCAAGGAAATTATCTGTCACTCTGAAACACTATCACCCAGCAATAGATGGCTTTCCTTATCATTTTCCGATTAAAGGCCATCAAATGCAGAACTATATTGCTGTCATATTTCCTGTGTTAGGTTTTCTGCCTCTGACATCCTCTCGTGGACATAGTTTCCGGGACAGCATCTCAGGTAAGTGCGGTAACTGGGAATGCTCTTATTTCTCTGCCATGCTTGGGTCAAGCCGGCAAAAGCCCTGCTCTCTTATTTTTAACTTATCTATCCTGCTTATTGTTAATGGAAGAAAAACAGTTGAAAACAAAACACAAAATACATGGGGGATATTTGCCAAAATGAAATCTGTTCTCCAGAGACAGTTATCTCCTCAAAGTTATCTCCTCAAAGTTGGTGGCAATTTTACTTGCCTCAGCAGTTTAAATTTCCCATTCTCTTCAGTGGCTCTAGTAACCTTTTTTTTTTTTTTATTGTTGGGGATTCATTGAGGGTACAATAAGCCAGGTTACACTGATTGCATTTGTTAGGTAAAGTCCCTCTTGCAATCATGTCTTGCCCCCAGAAGGTGTGGCACACACCAAGGTCCCACCCCCCTCCCTCCGTCCCTCTTTCTGCTTTTCCTCCCCCCCATGACCTTAATTGTCATTAATTGTCCTCATATCAAAATTGAGTACATAGGATTCATGCTTCTCCATTCTTGTGATGCTTTACTAAGAATAATGTCTTCCACGTCCATCCAGGTTAATACGAAGGATGTAAAGTCTCCATTTTTTTTAATAGCTGAATAGTATTCCATGGTATACATATACCACTGCTTGTTAATCCATTCCTGGGTTGGTGGGCATTTAGGCTGTTTCCACATTTTGGCGATAGTAAATTGAGCTGCAATAAACAGTCTAGTACAAATGTCCTTATAATAAAAGGGTTTTTTTCCTTCTGGTTAGATGCCCAGTAATGGGATTGCAGGATCAAATGGGAGGTCTAGCTTGAGTGCTTTGAGGTTTCTCCATACTTCCTTCCAGAAAGGTTGTACTAGTTTGCAGTCCCACCAGCAGTGTAAAAGTGTTCCCTTCTCTCCACATCCACGCCAGCATCTGCAGTTTTGAGATTTTGTGATGTGGGCCATTCTCACTGGGGTTAGATAGTATCTCAGGGTGGTTTTGATTTGCATTTCTGTAATATATAGGGATACTTCACAACTTCTGAATAATTACTGCTCCTTATCAAGAAGCAAACATTCCTTCTAGTTCACAGTAAAATATTGCTCATTCATTGTCCTAGCCTTTCTCTCTCCAGTGTTAGAAGCTTAGGGTTGTCTCTGTGTGCTAAGGGAAATGCCTTGCCTGTGCGTTGCCCAACGTCTCTTCATGGCCTATTTCTTGCTTTTGCATCTTTGTGATGTGCAGCAACACCGTGGATTTCTTATCCTTGCTAACTCTGTGTTATGTTTTTTCTCTACCTCTTGCTAACTATTGACAACACACATGATACTGGCAGGAGAATTGGAGAAAGGCAGACATACGTAGACAGTGATTACAGCAGAATTCAGGGGATAATTTGGCTTACAGTGAGAGGGAAAGGTCTAGGTGCATAGCAAAACAAATAGAAGATAAATGTTGTGGGGCTCTGCTGCTTTTAGTCGTATTTTCAGAATCAATACACAAGATGAATGACATTCATACGCAGAAGATATCCCTATCCACAATTCCCAGGGCAATGGTGTCTGTGTCAGGAATGATATTATAAGAAAAAAACATAAATATGTTCTAATGCTTAGTTAAATCTTTTCTCCTAAGTGTGACATTAATTTAAGGTGGATTATTTGCATCCAGCCACAAAGCAATGGTACCGGCGATCTGGACCAGTGTTCAGCAGTCTCAAGATCAGCTGGGAACTTTTTTGGAATGACCATTTGCACGTCTTATCCTAGACCCACTGAGGCAAACTCTGGGACACACCCCAACAAACTGACGCCCTCTAAAATTTGACAACCACTGAGTTTGATTCTAAACTTTTGAAAAACAAACATAACATACTGAATTCAAAGTCACAGAGGCAGAATTAAAGTGAGATTAGGATTTTTTTTCTAAATGATCTTGCTTTACACAATATAGATAAAAGCTGTCTCAGACTTCATAATTACTCAGAAAGAGTCAGTTGAATAAAATAACTCAATTTGATCCTTATTTTTTCTTATCACTAAAAATTTAGAATTTTCACCTATTTGAGAAAAGTAAGTAGCAAAATGATTCACTTGTACTCTACTTACCTTTACCTGTCTTGACACAAACAAACATACACACCATATCCACTTCCCCATGTACCACATTCTAAGCATATTCTTACTCTTGCAGAGAGAGAAGCATTAAAGGAAAGATCAAATATGTAGACCTAGAATCATATTCTACATTTGCACATGCTCGCTTTGCTATGTGGTCTTAAAGCTTACTTAAGTCTCAATGCCTTTGTCCATGATTAAAATTGCCTCCCTATTTACAAAGAAGAAACAGTTTTCAAGGCATTAAGTAATTTATCCAAGGTGATGCAGCTAGTAAGAGACAGAGCTGACATGGTAACCCTGGTATGTTTAATGTTATACTCTTAGCTATTATGTGTTAAGATCTTAACAGAACCTATCTCAAAGCTAGTCTGAGAATTAAGGTAATATGCAGAAGGGTTTCAACAGATTGCACACAAACTGTGTGCTTTATAAATACTAAACACTAGTAATGTAACTTCTGGACCATTTTTATCTGGCCACACTGTTAATAACAATATCCAATTATTTTGCAGGCTCGGTGCTAAGAAGATGCAAATTATGCAGCCAAAGCATGCACAGAAAAAAACAAAAACAAAATCAAAACAACTCTGACCTCAAATAACATCCAGAACTAAAGTCTAAACTCACACCACCCCTTGTACACCCTTCTTTCCAGAACTAAAGTATTGACATACATTGATGGCCACAAACCCAGTGCCTGAACACTTTCAAAACCAGAGGTCGGTTGTCTAATAATGTCCAGGGATGAGACCCTCTCCATGCCTTGCCATAAGTAGTCTTGTTTAAAATATTCCCAATAAAAACCTGTCTTATAGTGTTTCTACATACCAACCTGTCCTCCCTAGCCCATAAAATCTTCCCCAAACCTCAAATGAGTGATAAAGATTTCAGAGAGCCTGGTGTCTCCTTGTTCAGCTGCCTTGCAATAAACCTTTCTCTGCAAAAGACTGGAATTCAGCATCTGGCTTTCTGATACATGCAGGCAAATGACCTCAACTCAGTTTGGTAACTTTACCACTAGGGCAGTACCAAGAAGAATTCCCAGAGATTCCCACCCACAAGATGCCTTGAAGCCATCATGTGCCTGCTTTTCTCTGTTTTCCCCATTTTGTGGAGTCCTTGCTCTACTCTGAAACAGGTGGAAAGAACAGTTGCAGAGGCCATAATGCCATGGCCTCCAAAATTGTGCTAGGATCACATTTCTGTCTCAGGGCCAAGGGAATTACTTATTTTATGATGCAGGATGTAACCATGAGAGAGAAGATGATTTCAATGAAAAGGTTATAATCAACCAACCTGAAAACCACCTCTGAGCTATAACTCAATTTCCAAAATTGTTCCAATAATAAATCATTAGCTATAATCCTGCCACTAAAAAGGCATTATTACGTACCAGGGACTGAAATATATATTTTATATGTCTTACCACTGCACTCTTGGCTTATTTATTCTTAGTTTACAGATGAGAATCCTGAAAGATCAGAGACATTAAGTAATTTATACTACATTACCCAGTTAGTAAATGTAAGAGTGAGGATTCAATCTGGAATCCATGTAACATTAAAACTGACACCTTCAATCACTTCTTCCCAGAGAAGGGGGGTGATTCCGCACAATTCAAATAACAGACGTGGTGAAACATGTAAACATGCTATCGTTTTTCTCAAATGTTATCAAACCTAATATTCCATTGACAACAATGTCCCACCCTCCTATGGAAATTTACTGTGAAATCAATCACATTTGAGTCTGAAATAAGAACTTTTTCATTACTTAGATCATCAATGGTTAATATTCAGACACAAATTTTACCTTAAGCAGAATTTTTGTGAGCATAAAATAATGCACACTTTCTTACATTTTGACATTTATGTTTTCCTCTGAAACCCTGCTTACAGTTCGTATCAATGAAAACTCCAGAAAGATAAATAAAATTCAATAAGATAGCGGTTGATACCAGAAAAAAACTACTTCAAATTTTTAATTCTGTGTCTTTACTGTTTTTTTGTTAATTATCTGTTATTATAGGTAAAAAAAATTTTGTCCTTTTTCAGTCAATATACCATAAAAGACAGTGCTACCAATGAAAATGGAAATTAAAAGTAAGTAGAAGCAGATATTTATCAGACTTCAGAAGTGCTCATTTAAAAATATTTAGAGAGTTACAAATATGGAAGTTAATAAAAAGGATACATTTTATTGAAAAACAATTTTAGAACAGTTTTCTACTGATGTCCTGCTAGAATTGTAGATACCATTTCTTCTTCTTCTTTTTTTTTTTTTTTTTTTTGCAGTTTTTGGCTGGGGCTGGGTTTTGAACCCATCACCTCCGGCATATGGGGCCGGCGCCCTACCCCTTTGAGCCACAGGCACCACCCCTGATACCACCTCTTCTCATCCTTCTCCACTTCTTCCCTTTAATGTTCATACTTATTTTAACATTTACTTGAATCCATTTAATAAAAAAATTAAAAAAAAAAACAAACAAAAAAAAACATTTACTTGAATCCTATGAAGTCATAATTTTTGAAGGCAAAAATTATCAAATATAGGCAATTTTATATTATTTTAATAATACTTATAATTTTCTATTTAATATTCTATGCTCATTTTACCTGCCACTTCTCAGCTTTAGTGAACTATAAATTTACTGATATTTTCAAGTTTATAGAATTTTCACTATGTTCGATCACCAAAAGTTGGCCTTCCATCTTTTGTCTAAAGTTTGATTCCACAGTTGAAACTATTAAAATTTATTTTCAGTAAAAATAACCATATGAATACTGTCACTACAGAGCCAGGTACTGCTCTGGGAATCTATTTTCTGCTCTACAAATCCAGTGACAATCCTAATTGGATTATTTTTGCTATTTGAGGAACTAATTCATTTTGAATCTGGAATTCCAGACAAACCCACCTAATTCTAATCATCACAAGCCAAAGATTTTATATCATTAGTTAGAAAAGGTTCATTGTAAATACTTTTGAAATGATATAGGATAAAATAAAAGTAATTGAAATTGTGCGTAATTGTGTATAATGACAGATGATTTACAGAGGATCCTAATAAGCAAGTAAGCACTTAATCAAGAATATACAAGAAAACATTTTTATTTTATGCTGCACCTATATGTCAAGAGAAATGAAAACTGGGGTAAACAGGGAAAGGATGACTGAAATGCCATCTAGAACACTAGATGGGTTCTAGCGATGAACGCATGATGAAGGCAAAAAATTGGTTTTCTTTGGAGCAATAATTGAACTAAATCCTTATTTTCTCTTTGCCTTATTTTTTTCTTTTTAAATATAAAGGTTATGTAAAAGAAAAAAGTCAGTAAGTTAGATAGATTTCATCAAAATGTAAATACCTGTTCTGCAAACAATCCTGTTAGGATGAAATAACAAGTTATAGACGTAAAGAAAGTATCTGCAAACTCCATGTCTCTCTCTCTATATATAATATACATATATATGTGTGTATGTGTATCAGTTATATAAATAACTAGTATCTAGAACATGCAAAGAACCTCAAACCTCAACACTAGGTGCCTGTGGCTCAGTGAGCAGGGCGCCGGCCCCATATAATGAGGGTGGCGGGTTCAAACCCAGCCCCGGCCAAACTGCAACAAAAAAACTCCACAACAAAATGGGGTTGTGGCGGGCGCCTGTAGTCCCAGCTACTCAGGAGGCTGAGGCAGGAGAATCCCCTAAGCCCAGAAGTTGGAGGTTGCTGTGAGCTGTGTGACGCCACGGCACTCTACCGAGGGCAGTAAAGTGAAACTCTGTCTCTACAAAAAAAATTAAAAGAAAAAAAGATAGAAAATGTGCAAAGGACAGTGAGACAGAAGATAGTATACGATGACAAGTCAGTACGTGAGCAGATGTTCATCTTTGGCCCTTAGACAAGGAGAAATGAATGCCATGATGAGCTGTTACTACTAGAAAAATGGCCAAAATAAAAAATAATAATGACAGTCAGTGATGGTATGGATATGGAAAAACTTGACCATTCATGTATTGCTCTTGGGAATGTAAGATGGTTTAGCTACTCTAGAAAATAAGTTAACATTCTTATAAAACTAAATATGTGGCTATCACTATCACAGGACCCAATAATTACACTCAGGGTAGGTATTTCAGATAAATGAAGATTTAAATTTAATGAGTGAATAGTTAACCAAAGTCCACACACACCATGTGATAGCTCACCTGTAAAAAGTAACCATCTATTGACACCCCCACGACTCGGATGAACCTTAAAGGCATTATGCTGAGTGAGAGAAGCCATCCACAGAAGGACATACAGTGTATGATTTCATTCATATTCCATTCTCGAAATGAAAAAAAAAGCGTATATATACACATACACAAAGATGAAAAAGATTAAATAGTTTTTAGAAATTAAGAATGGGGCCTACAGGAAAAATTTAATATATGTAATAGATATAAACACATATACATATATTCACTACATATGTATAAATTAGGAGGCAAACCTTAGAATAATCATGCTTAAAAGAAAGACTTGGTGATTCTTCCTTACATCACACAGCTGCTATACCAAATATGACTATAAACTGGATGGCTTGTAATAATAAAAATTTATTTCTCACACATCTGGAAGTCAGAAAGTCCAAGATCAAAATGCTGGGAAAAAATGTGATGTCTGGCAAGGGTCCAAGTCTGGTTCATAAAAGGAACCTTCCTGCTGTTTCTTCACATGGAAGAAGGGACAGACCAACTTCCTGATGCACTTTTTTACAAGGGCACTAATCCCATGGGGACAGAGTTTTCGTGACATAATCACCTGCCAAAGGCCCTTCCTGCTAATACCATTATCTTGGGGGGATTTCACATATGCAGTGGGAGCGAAAGATCATAGCACTTCTTAACAGACATTGATAAATAAGTGTAAAAAGTGAAAAAGGAAGAAATGAGGGCATCGTATTTTTCTAGGCATTGTATAACTGGATTAAAAATAGCCCTTCTAAGTTAATACTTTGGTAATTGCTGTAAAGCCTTAAAAAGCTTGGAAATTTGGTGTTGCATCTGCTAAGACCGATAAACAAGAAAACTAGAGACTGCTCGGTCATTCTGATGAGCATGTGGGGAAGATGCCTCAGGTTTCAAATTTGCTTTAAAGAATAATAGCTAAGAGATTTGGCTTTGGAATTTGTCAGTTTGGGGGGTTAATTTAGGGCTGTACTGCATACTAATTATGTGTCCTGAGAAAGGTACTTAACCGTTTTTAGCCTTTAGTCTCCTCATCTGCCAAGAAGGAATAATGATAGGTGTGGTGAGGCTAATAACATGAGATAATGCAAGTAAATCATTCAGCACAAGGCACACCATAGACTAATCACTCGTTAAATGTTAACTCTTTTATTTTGCTACCATTTTCAGAAGATGGAAAAGTTAATTTTAGCTGCTATCAGAGTTTCTTAAGCTTCCAATACGCTTTGCTGCATGAAATCCCAGAATTATTAAAAGTCTATTAGCCACTTAGCATGTTAATCATGTATTTGGAGGAATGTAATGTGATTTTAAGCATCAATGTAATACCACAAAATAAGAGACCAGAAGAAGATTTGCAGAAAAGATACTATAATGAGTGTGTGGCTTTTCACAAACCATTCAAGAATATTGGACTCAATAGAGTAAAAGCCCTAGTTACTTACTGAGTCAAAGAGGATTTCAGTCCTGAGGGTCTGTAATTACATTTTTATAGAATTATGTATTGATATTGATGTTTATTTTTTTAAAAAAATGTACAGAGGAGTTATGTCAGCAAGCTAGCAGAAGAGTTCTTCAGCTTTATTTCTTGCTGTAGAAATCTAACTCGCAATAGATCATTCTGACTATCCACAGCTTGAGAGTGAGTAGAGACGCCGCCTTGGACCATGAACCAAGAATAGCCAAGATACAGTAATAAGAGAAATCATCCTCTTTTATTACACTATGTCTTTCCCAAGCTGGCACAGTTCCACACACAGAGATTTCCCTTGGACTCAGTTTCCACAGGGAGAAAAGCAAGTTGGAACCAGACACTCAGCTTCCCCACAATTTGGGAACTCTTTGTAAAATACTCACTTTTTTTTTGCCTCATGGGAAACCTGGGAAGTACTGGAGGGGCTATATTACTTGCAGTCAGTTAGAAACAGAAGAAAGGGTCGGGGCTCATAGAGACCAGCATGCAAACCTTGGTGTTTCCTCTGCACTCCAGCCAGTGACGGTGTTGCAACAGAGACCAACTGACAGCATCATGCTACAGGAAACATGGTTCACAAGTCTTCCAAGCTTGACTCCTTAGCCAGCTTCCCCACACAGCCTGGGTGTTCTCCCTGAGTCTTCTTCAGGGCGAGAGGTAACTGCAGGTCAGCAGCTGCCTATAGAGGGAACATCTGGCCCTACTCAGCCCTAGCCATGAAGAGGAAACTTAACTAAGTTTTGGTGCTCACATTAAGTCTTCCTCAGACCGGAAGAGGACTGCAGGTCAGTGATTACCTGTGTAAGAAGCATCAGGTCCTGCTCAACTCCAACTACCAAGTGGTATTTCCAGTAAAACTTAGTGTTCTGCTTCAGCCTTCCCTAGACCATGAGGTAAGTGCAAGTTCATACATATCTGTAAAGCATGAACTCTGGCCCTGCCCACCAGGGTAACCAAGCAGCCACCCCAGAGATCTTACCAGCCTTGGAGACCAGCCCGTGGCCTGCCCAATTGCAGACTACACACAATACTATTTCCCAAACAAGACTGATGACCTGCAAACCTGCCTGATCAGAGACAACCACAGAGCCTAGCTAGCAGCTCTGCCTAATTGGCAGAGTCCAACAAGTAGACCTCTGAACTACATAGAACAGTCAGAAGTACCATTCAACCTCAGAGCACAAGAAACAGTGTAGTAACCTATGTAACAGGATGTGTAGTAACCTATGTAACAGGATATGTAGAAACCTATATAACAGGATGTGTAGCAACCTATGTAATAAGATGTGTAAGGACTTACATAACAATTTATGTAGTAATAACTTATGTAGTAACCTATATAGAAAGATATGTAGGAACGGGCAGGAGGTTTGAAGAGACAAAGTCGCAGTTACTGAACATTAACCAACAGACTTTTGCAGTTGGAAATTGATCAGCTGTGGAACTCCAGTGAAGGGGGTGAGGCTTATGGGAGGGGTGTATGTTCTCAATAAACAGCAGCTGCAGAGGTTGCTTGGGGCCTTTCCCCTGACACTTATGGGAAGGCCCACCTCCTGAAGCTTGGAGTGTAAAATCCATTGTCCGGCCTGTTTCCTTGGTGACAGCACCAACAAAACAGCCCAGTTTCACTAGAGAACCCAACAGTAAGGTTTGGCTGTCTAAAGTTGCTACCAGCTGGACCATCTAGAATCTCAGGCAAGAGTATATATAGCAAAGGTCTATCAACACCAAAATAGCTTTGCAAAGGTCAGAAGAGTTAGGTATCTCTTTAAATGCACAGGCATCAATGTAAAGACATATGGATCCTAAAAAATCAAGGAAATACAACATCAGCAAAAGAAACTAATAAAGCAACAAAGGACTCAGAAGATACGGAGATCTATGAGGTGACTGACAAAGATCAGGGAACTATGAAAATATGGGTAGAAAATTAAATGAAATTTGGGGAAAACTTCATGGACAAAATGGTAAGTTTGATAAACAAAGAAAAAGTTAGAAATCCTAGAGATCAAGATTATGACAACAGTTTTTCCAAGTTCTTCTTCTAGAATGCTTATAGTTTCATGTCTTAAGTTTAGACCTGTTATCTATCGTGAGACAATTTTCAGGAGTGGTGAGAGCGGCAGGTACAGATTCAGTCTCCTATTGTGGTTATCCAGTTTTCCCAGCACCAGTTATTGAACAAGGATTCTTTTCCCTCGTATGTTTTCTGTTAGCTTTGTCAAATATCAGAACAAAATGAAGATGGTTTTATAACAGGGTTCTCGGTTCTGATCCTTTGCTCTACATCTCTGTTCTTATGCCAGTGTCATGTTGGAAAACCCCTTCTAGATTTCAGCCTAGCCGAATAATTTATGAAAAAGACGCCCAAAGCTGTCAAAGCAACAACAAAAATAAACAGAACTTGACCAAATTCAAAAAGCTACTGCAAAGCCAAGAAAACAATCATTAAGAGCATGGGCAGCGCCTGTGGCTCAAAGGAGTAGGGTTCCAGCCCCATATGCCAGAGGTGGTGGGTTCAAACCCAGCCCCGGCCAAAAAATCAAACAAACAAACAAACAAACAAACAATCATTAGAGCAAATAGCCTACAGAAGTGGGTGGGGGATATTTGCATGATTATACAACTGATAAAGGGCTGATAAACAGAAGCTACAAAGAAATCAAGCATATCAGCAAGGAAAAAACAAACAATCCTATTTAAAAGTGGAAAAATGGGAGAAAAACCTGGCCTGCTTAACCAGGACATATGAAGGGCTCATAAGAATGTGGGTATGAAATAACCTTGAAACCATGAAATAACCTAGATAACCAATAACCAATAGAAAGAAATAATCAATGACCCATAAGAATGTGGGTATGAAATAACCTTGGAACCATGAAATAACCTAGGTAACCAATAACCAATAGAAAGAAATAATCAATGACCAATAGGAAAGGGCAATACTGCCTGGAACCACAGAGAGGACAAAGAAAGACTTGCAGCCAATTTCAAACAGAAAGAGGGTATTTACCACCCACTGCGGGCCTTTGAGTCTTGTTTTTCTCATCTTTTCTCCTCCATTAGAGGGACCCACTTCCAATTCTCTTTGGAAGTACTCTAAACTTTCTCTTTATTCTTCCTTAATAAAATCTCTCTGTTACCCTGCAAAAAAATGAAAGTGGGCAAAAGACATGAACAGAAATTTTTCAAAAGGAGATAGACTAATGCCCAAGAAACAGAGGGAAAAAATGCTCAACTTCTCTAATCCTCAGGGAAGAGCAAATCAAAACTGCAATGAGGTATCACTTAATTCCAATGAGAACTGCTTTTATCAAAAAATCCCCAAACAACAAATGCTAGCATGGATGTGGAGAGAATAGGATGCTTATATAATGTTGGTGGGACTGCAAATTAGTACAGTCTCTATGGAGAAACAATTATGGAGATGCCTCAAAGAACTAAACGTAGACCTACAATTTGATTCAGTAACATCACTACTGAATATTTACCCAAAAGGAAAAGATAAATTTTATAAAAAAGACACCTGCACTCAATAGCAGCATAATTCACAATTGCAAAGATGTGGTAACAACCAAAGTGCCTATCAACACATGAGTGAATTAACAAAATGTGCTATATGTATAACATGAAGTACTACTCAGCCATAAAAAAAGAAATAGCAAACTAATACCTTTTGTAAAAACATGGATGGAGCTGGAAACCATTCTTCTACATGAGATATCACAAGAATGGAAAAACAAAACCACATGTACTCACTGTTCAATTGGAACTAATCAATTGACATTTAATGTTCACATATGGAAATAGCACTCATCAAATTCAAATAGGTGGGATGGGTAAATTCACATCTAATGGGTACAATGCCCACTGTCTGGGTGATGGGTACCCCTATAACTTTGACTCAAATGTAACAAAAACATTTTAAGTCACCAAAACCTTTGTACCCTCATAACATTACAAAATTTTAAAACTATAAGAAAATTTTAAAAGAATATAATAATGGGGCTGAGAATTTTGATAGAGAGATTTAATTGCAGACTTGATTAAGTGGAAGTATCAGACAGGCCATTTTCTATTACCCAATCAAAGGAGCAACAGGAAGGGGGATGAAAAAGAATGAGGAAGACCTATGGGAATTATGGAATCATAAACCAAACAAACTTTGGTATAATAATAATTTATGAAAAATAACAGGGAGACAAGGCCCTAAAAAGCACATTTAAGTCAATAATTATTGAAAATGTCCCAACCTGGGGAGATACGAAAGCATTTAGGTACAGGAACCAGAGGTTGCCAATCAAATTCAACTCAAAGACAACATCACAGCCTCTTTGCCTTCTTCCGTGGCAATGAAGGCTCATTCACTATCTATGGCTAATATATCTTCCTCTATTGGCCTCTATCTTGCTCTTACTCTGCAAACATACCTTTCTCTTCCTCAATAAACTTAATTTCATGCTTGCCTAAAAAAGGAAATAAAAGAGGACATCACCAAGACACATCATAATCAAATTATCAAAAGCCAAAGCCAAACAAAAAATACTGAGTGCAGCCAGAGAGAAGAAACATATCACATCCAAGGGACTCCCAGTAGGGCTTTCAGCAGATTTCTCAGCAGAAACACTGCAAGTCAGGACAGAATGGAATGATATATTCAAATTGCCGAAGGAAGAAAATTGCTAACCAAGGATACTTTACCTAAAAAAGTCTATCCTTCAGAAATAAGTAAGAATAAAAACATCCCCAAACAACAGCTATAGGGTTTCGTCACCACTAGGAAGTGAAGGTAGTTATTTAAGCTGAATGAAAAGCTGGTAATTATCCTCTACTAGGTATATACCCAGAAGACCAAAAATCACATTACAACAAAGATATTTGCACCAGAATGTTTATGGCAGCCCAACTCGCAATTGCTGAGTCATGGAAAAAGCCCAAGTGCTGATCAATCCACGAATGGATTAATAAATTGTGGTATATGTACACCATGGAATATTATGCAGCCTTAAAGAAAGATGGAGACTATACCTTGTTCATGTTTACATGGATGGAGCTGGAACATATTCTTCTTAGTAAAGTATCTCAAGAATGGAAGAAAAAGTATCTAAAGTACTCAGCTCTACTATGAAACTAATTTTTGGCTTTCATATGAAAGCTATAACCCAGTTATAACCTAAGAATTTGGGGAATGGGTAGAGGGAGGGGAGCGAGGGGGGAGGATGGGCAGAGGGAGGGTGATAGGTGGGATTACACCTGCAGTGCATCTTACAAGGGCACATGTGAAACTCAGTAAATGTAGAATATAACTGTCTTAACACAATAACTAAGAAAATGCCAGGAAGGCTATATTAACCAGTGTAATGAAAATGTGTCAAACTTTTTATAAAAGTTGGGGTGGTGCCTCATGATCGTATTAATGTACACAGCTATGATTTAAAATTAATAAAAAAAAGAAAAGCTGGTAATTAATAAAAATTGAAAGTAAAAAACTCAATAGTGAAAATAGAAAACCCAATAGTGAAAGTAACATATAGCAGTACTCAGAAAGCTCTAATCCTGTAATAGTGACATGTAAAGAAATTGTATTACTACAAGGAGGGTTGAAAGATAAAAATAGGTTTTAAACACCCATAGCTACAATAGATCGTTAAGAGAGTGATTTTTCAACCAGTGTGCCGTGGCACATTGGTGTGCTGCGAAAATTTGTAAAGGTCATTAATTAGATTATTTTCAAAAGAAGTTCAAAGCACAGTAAGTGTATTCTTATTTTTTAACTCTTATTTTTTTTTGGGGGGGGAGATCAAACCATTGTATTGAAGGGAATTGGGGGCAGGGAACAAAGAAGCAAGTGGGACAATGAAATCCAATGTGTTCGGCCAGGCCAGGCCAGGACCTCATTAGCTTTGCGACTGCAAGAAGAAACCTTCACTCTTTTTTTAATCAACATAATTTTAGTGTGCCATGACATTAAAAGGGTTGAAGAACACTCTGTTAAGAGACACAAATTACAAAAACAGATGTAAATTTTGATACAAAATTCATTAAAAGTAGGGGGAGGAAGTGAAAATATACAAGTATAGAGTTTTTGTATGCAATTTAGGGCAAGTTATAATCAGCTGAAAGTAGCTGTTATGTAATATTTAGATGTAAGCTCCACAGTAACCACTAGGCCAAAAACTACAGTAGTTGCACAAAATGTGAAAAGGATTGTGGCCACAGAAACCATCAAACCACAAAGAATGACAGCAGAAGAGGAAAAAGGAATCTCCAGAATAACCAGAAAACAAATGGCAGTGGCATCACTTGATGTTTTCTGATACAAAAAATAAAAATAATTTTTAAAGTGACAGTACCACGTTCTTACCTATCAATAAATACCCTAAAAGAAAAAAAAATGGTTCAATCATATGCTGCCTACAAAAAACTCACTTTACTGGGCGGCGCCTGTGGCTCAGTGAGTGGGGCGCCGGCCCCATATACTGAGGGTGGTGGGTTCAAACCCAGCCCCGGCTGAACTGCAACCAAAAAATAGCCAGGCGTTGTGGTGGGCACCTGTAGTCCCAGCTGCTCGGGAGCTGAGGCAGGAGAATCGTGGAAGCCCAAGAGCTAGAAGTTGCTGTGAGTCCTGTGACATCATGGCACTCTACCAAAGGTGAGACTCTTGTCTCTACAAAAAAAAAAAAAAAACCCAAAAAACAAAAAAACAAAAAAAAACAAAAAAACTCACTTTACTAATATGGACACATATAGACTAAAAGTAAAGGGACGGAAAATATTATTCCACATGAATGGAAAACAAAAGAAAGCAGAAGTAATTATACAGATATCAGACAAAATAGACCTTACATCAAAAATTATAAGAAGGTAACATGATGATAAGGGGTTCATTCACCAAAAAGACATAATCATTGCAAATATATATACTCATCACTAACTGCATAAAGCAATCACTAAATAATTTGAATGAAGAAATATGTGTGTTATTTTGAGATAGACTGTGTTATGGTTGGTTTCACTTCACAGGTGACAGCATCCTTTCTGATTCACCAGTGCAAGTTCCAACGTGCCCTGCTTATCTGTGGTGCTGGGATTTGTTTCCATCCATGGATATTTTATCCTTCTCGCTTTATGTGTATATCCACATAGACTTCAGTACTATAATGTAGGGGACCTCAGTCTCCTACCTTCAAATATAGATGATCTAGACAGAAGATAAATAAGAAAACAATAAATTTGAATTACATTTTAGATGGCATGTACTTAACAGACATATATGGAACAGCAATGGAACATACAGCCCTCTCAAGTACATATGGGGCTTTCTCCAGGAGAGATTATGTTAGCCCACGATACAAATCTTAACAAATTTAAGACTATTTAAATCATAAAAAGTATTTTTTCTTTTAGGTCACAATGGCATGGAACTAGAAATCAAGAATAGGAGAAATCTAGGAAAATATACAAATATGTAAAAATTAAACAGCATGTTTTTAAAAAATCAATGGGTAACATAATAAGTCAAAAAGGAAATAAAAAAAACACCCTGAGACTAATGGAAGCCGAAACATAACACACTGGAGTTGATGGGACGCAGTAAAAGCACGAGGATCTCCACAGTGACAAATGTGTTAATTTCCCTGCTTTGATCAATACACAATTTGTACGTGTATCAAAACATCATGTTGTACCCCACAAATATGAATAATTATGTTTTAATCATAAAATAAAATAAAATTTAAAAGAGGGTCAAATCCTGTTATTTGCAAGAACGAGTGTGAGTCTGGAGAACATTATGCTAAGTGAAATAAGCCAGGCACAGAAAGACAAATACCGCACGATCTCACATAAAGTGGACTTTATAAAGTCCACTAACATATAAAGTAGAGTAATAAACTTGAACTCACAGAAGTAGAGAGTAGAATGATGTTTACTAGAGGCTGGGGGATGGAGAGGAAGAAAATGGGGGAACTGCTGATAAAAGGACTCAGAATTTCAGGTAGACAAAGGTATATGTTTGAGATCTATTGAACTGCAAGGTGACTATTATACATGCTATTATATATTTCAAGATAACGGATGGTCCTCAATTTCTGGTAATTTGACTTGTAACATTTTTATTTTATGAAGAGTTTATTGGGTTATTAAATGTAATTTAGACGTATGATATTTTCTACTTATGATTAGCTTGTCAGGATATTACCCTACCATAAGTACCCTATTATCCTACCATAAGTTAAGAGTAAATTTCATATGTCTCACATAAAAATGACAGATAAGTAAGGTGATGGATATGTTCATTAGCTTGATTTAGGCATTCTATATTGCATACAAACATCAAAACATCACACTGTACGGCATAAATGTATATAATATTGATTTATCAATCAAAAATAATATTAACAATTTAAAATGTCCTGTACTATTTTGTTCATCAGAAAATCTTTAACATAAAAATAATGATTTACAAACTGTAATCACAGTATCATCCAAAGAGCATTGTGACAGAAATGGCACAAAGTGAAGATGAGGAAAACTAGAACACTTCAAGAGGGAAAAACATTCAGATTCCAGACTTATTCCTTAGTTTATCATTGTTCTTGATGTCCAAAGGAGCACATGGTCTTAGTAGAGGGCATGTCAAACACAGAAGGTCTCTGTAACATTACACAGATACACACACACACCCTCATCTCATCATCTGGAGAGACAGATCCATTTAGGAGGTAACTGAAAAGTTGTTGATGTTATTATCCAAGAAAGGCTTTAAAGCAGATCAGGGAGTTCTGTGAGGAGGTACTCCTGGCAAATAGTACCCCTGAGAGAAAATTAGTATAATGGTTTTCTGTCAAATCTGAGAAGTGTAGAGAAGAAAGAAAACACTTAAGTCAGGAAGAATCAAAGAATTAAGAACAAAAGTATCTGCTTCATATAGACCCATGGAGTAGAAATGAGGTGATCCCTTAGGGTGGGATTAAGAGACCCTCAATATTGCCTCTTTCCTCAAGGACTGTCCCAGGTACAGGTGATAGCTCCAAATTTCCCTCACCATGGCCCCCTAGTATTCCTGGTTACCTTCCTCCAGAAGTGCCAGGAGATTGGCTCAGGTCCCACTGTAGTCCATTGCCAGGACCTGGATTCCCAGTTAGATGAAATCCATGAGCTTCCTGGGAAAGAGTCTCTATGTAGCCATGGAGACTCAGGCTTTTAGTAGGAACGTAGCTTGGGGGTAAAGTTAGACCACTATGCTTTCTATGTGCCCATGTCATCATCCCAACTGACGTAAAAACTGTGGTTCATCCACCCACACCATAGGATTCTACTAAGCAATAAATGGGAATAAGTTATTGATGAATCTTGGAGATCATGGTAAAGATGTTTCACTGGAAAAAAAGTCTGGTTTCAGGGTAGATTCTTCTGAAGCTCAGAGATAGCATACTTTTTATTGGCCATACAACAAACTCTTTTGGCAGTAGATGTAGTGTTGAGAACTACAGTGAGAACCATGATATCAGACTTCCAGCTTAGGGACAGGTTAAGAGTAACAGCCCACAGGACCAATGAGGACCTCCCTTCTGGCACATGAGCAACCAGCACTGAGTAGAATGTGATCTAGCTCTTAACTGTCTTCTGAGAAACTTTAAATGATTTTCCATTGAGCCTCCACTAAGGCCTCACTGTAACTATAAGGATCTTAAACTGGAAAGAAGTGGGGAAAAACTTGAATTCTCCAGCCACTGAAAACATTACTCTCACTTCTTCAGGCTGGAGCCGAGACCATGCTGCGTTGGGATCTAATCACAGTCAAGTCTGTGCTGAGAAGATAGCATTCCCCTCATTTACTCCTGCATTTCCTTGGCACAGATTAAATCTACAATGTAGATTAAAAACAAACAAACACAAAAGACAAATATTCTATTTCTCATGCAAATAAAATAATATTCATATGGCACAGTAGGGTCTGCTTTCAAGTTTATGAAAAATCACACAATTTACAATAAGCAGATATATTAATCATAAGCTGCATTATACTGTTGATCAATTTGGAGACAATGTCTCATACACAAGTTTGAATTATATCTCAAATTACATGTTCTGGGCACAATATAGTGTTTGACGTATCCGCAGATCATTCTGAAAAAAGCATGTTCTATCAAGCATTAGGCAATTTTAGCAATAACAGTGGTAAAGGTAAGACAGACAGTAGTGAACTATACCACTTTCCCATCCTTCTATAATGTATTTTGAGTAAGACAATTGAGGACTAATTAAAAAATCAGAGGCCTGAAAAATTTGACCTCAATGACAAACAGGTCAAATTACTATTACCTTATAGTGCCTCTACTATAAGGCACTATAGAACAGTTTTTTATCAGTTAAAGATGTGTTTTCTATGCAAGAAAGAGCTATTAGCTGAAACTTAATTAAAAGTGATTTGTGCCAAATTAATATGGTCTTATTTAGAATTTATTATTTTATACCACCTATCTGTAAAATGATTGTTTAGTTTCTCATGAGAAAGACTAAGCAATTTTTCAAGAATAACGTTACTTCTGTGACAATAACAACAAAAAAATTGGGCAGCATGTGCCTCAGTGGGTAGGACACCAGCCCCATATACTGAAGGTGATGGGTTCAAACCTGGCCCCGGCCAAATTGCAAAAGAAATATAGCCAGGCATTGTGGCGGGCACCTGTAGTCCCAGCTAGTTGAGAGGCTGAGGCAAGAGAATTGCCTAAGCCCAGGAGTTGGAGGTTGCTGTGAGCTGTGTGACGCCATGGCACTTTACCAAGGGTGATAAAGTGAGACTCTATCTCTACAGAAAAAAAAAAAAAAATCCACACGTTAATTATTCTAAAACTCTTTTACAGTTGCTGTATTTATCTTCTGTGATTATAATTATTTATCTGCACTATAATATATGATAACTAAAAGTTTTGAGATTAAATTTAAAAGGAGGGCTTATATCATTGACTATGATAGAATGACATGTAGTGGACTAACATTCCTTCTGAAATCAATTAGAAAATCTGGGAAAATATAAATATAAAAAAAACATGAAAATAAACCAGTGTCTATCTAAAGAAGAGTTGCAGAGCTAGTTAGGATTTGAGGAGCCAAGATCCCAGATAGAGAGAAAAAAACTCAGCGATAAATCATCCTTCTACAATTCACATTTGCTCTCAAGGCATTTGCCAAGGCAACTAGAACACAAGGTCCCCATGTCCTGGTGGGAACAGAGACAGATGGAAGTAAGCACCATAATAGGAAAATCTTAATTATCTTAAGTTTTGCAATGAACCCGCCACCTCCAGCATACGGGGCCAGCGCCCTACTCCATTGAGCCACAGGCACTACCCGAAAGAAGATACTTCTGCAGTCATCCCAGTTTGTGACTGGGTTAGATGATTTATTCTCATCCTATCTATCTCCCAAAGAATAGGGTATGTCCTCTCTAAAAAAGGATGATAAAGCATCTACAAATTTTGATACACATTTTTCATCTTCTAATATTCAAAATGAGACATTCCAAGAACAAAAATTAAGAAAAACAAATCAACATATAGCCCAGTTATCTAAGTTACCAGCCCCAGATTTCTGAAAATGTGATGTTCCATAATATTCAGAAATTAGATAGGAAAATGTAAAATTTTGTAAAGTATCTAAAAATCTCAGAAAAAGAATAAAATGGAAATACTTGAAGTGAAAAAATGCAATAATTGAAACTAGTAACTCAAGAAATTAATTTAACAACAGATAGAATATAGAAGAAAAAAAGAGGCTATAAATAAAATATCCAAATTACAGCATAGAGAGCAAACATAGGTCAAAAATACATTGAAGGAAGAATTAACATTGAGACTATGGGGCATGGAATAAAAAGGGACAGACATGGTTAATTGGAGGCCTTTAAGAAAGAAGAAAGGAAAATATAAAACTATATCTGAAAAGATAGTGATGATGAATATTCTAAAACTAATAAAAGATATCAAGCTATATCTAAGAAATGCTCCAGATGTCAACCAGTAGAAGTTCAAAGCATACCATCCAGGCTAACTATTGTACAACTACTGAAAATAAAACACTAAAAGAAAACATAAAAATGACCAAAACTAAAGAGCACATTATCTTCAAAGAGCCATTTTCAAACTGACAGCCGACTTTCTCAATGAAATGATGGATGCCAAAAGTCAATTAAATGGCATATTTAAAGTTCTGAAAGATAATGAATTTCCAACCTAGAATACTTAACCAGTGAAAGTAACTTTCAAAGTGAGGTCAACATAAAAGCATTTCAATCAAACAAAAACAGGAAATTCATTGCCAACATACACTAAAGGATATGCTAAAGAGAACTGTTAATCCCCTCCAGAGACATGGTGGTGCTAGAAGAAACAGAGGACATCTGAAAGGACCATGAGTGGTATCTATGAGTATAAAAAAGAAGGATAAAATAGAAAATAAAATATATCATTATTTTTGAAAAACTTTACAAATAAATCTGTCCAAGTCCATCTCCCATCATGCATGTGTGGTGGTGTGCATAAATAGTATCTTTGAAAAGATAAACATATCATCCTTTCTTTGATTTTGACCTACTGCAGGTTAAGAAATAAAGAGAAAAGTAGCTTATCAAACATACTGATAAATATTTTGTATGGCTTGGTTTTACACTTGTATTTCAAATAAATGGAAAATTCTTGCAAAGGCTATACTGCTGAGAGTTTAAGAAAAATAAACTAAAAGTACTTATTGCATGAATTAAAATTAAAATGTTAAACTATTTTGGAAATAAACCTTATGATTAATGACATCAACAATGTATCTTAAGTATTTTGCTATTTCAGGTAAGATATTTGAAAATGTTCATATAGTGACTATTTTTTAGTATTTTTGTGTAAAACTTAAAATTGTCTAGAAACATCAGTACCAACTGTGTGATGATGTTCCCTTCACACTAGAGTTGAGGAAATAAGGATCATTTCTGCTAAGTTTAAGAGACTAAACGCATTGTGTCATTATAATCTGAAATCTCCTTCCTTACATCTTTCTTAATCCCTTCTCATGTGACATTTTCTTAAGTACATTAGGAAGAAATTTCTATCTCCAACCTAAAGAAAACAAGAAACTAATAATGGGACTTCATCAAATTCAGTAGAGGCTGTAATTACCTTTCACTGTGAAAGCATGATCTTACCCCCATTTTATAAATGCTCATACATGTGGGTGGCCATCACACTTGCCATCTACGTGAGGGGCACTGCTGGCAGCAGGGAATGTGCATTTATACACGGCAACTTCTCTGTCATCAGTCTCTAATCTAGGAGGGAGCGTACTTAGTTTCAGGATCAATTGGGAAACTGAAAACTCCCACCTGCAGGTAGAGGACTGAGGGAGAACAACCAGCTGGGAATACTGAAATGAGCCAAAGAGTACAATGGAATACCCATAGCAGGTTTACTTTTGTTGCCTATTTCGTTATTTTTAAAACAATCACAATAAAGTCTGGCAGACCCTAGAACACTTCTAAAATCAACTGAATTACAGTATAAGTAGCTAGAGAATCTCATGTTTCACATTAACTATTTGACATGGATCTTTTTATACATTAAAGATGGGAAGGTCTTACGTTGACCAGAAGTATGATAAGAAAGTAGCTCAGCTCTCAAAATTTTTCATTAAACAAAATTCAATAATCTGTCTGATCTAGGATAGATATACTATCTATCTGAGTACCTCAAATATTAAATTTCTTTCCCTTCTCTCCTTTGTGCTATATTAACTTCATACTTACTTTTTTTTTTAATTAGAGGCTAAAACGCTATACTTCAAAGACAGATCTTCTTTATTTTGTGTTGCCAATAATTAGTACCATCAACCCTTAGTCTAAAAAGGGGAAATAGTCAATATTGAATTATACCCAGTATTTCAAGTACAGCAATGTACTATTCGTTAAGGAAGTGTGTTAGCAAGTTATACTTCAAATTGTGTTTTTAGTGGCTCATTGCTATGTACAAAATAAAGCAAAGCAGTTCTTATTCTTCAAGTTAAAGTGGTTGATATTTTATAAAATGGAAAAATATTTATCATAAGTATATTATCATGAATTTTTTTTCCCCTAAAGCTTCTTTTATTCACGAAAGGGCAAAATCATTTGCCGGTTCACTTTGTTCCAAGAGCGTGCTGGAGTGCTAAAGGAAAATGTGCAGTTCAGCTCCAAGTAGCTTGCACATTACAAATGAAAATGTTAAGCTGGGAGGTTAAAATGAACCAGATAAGCCAATAAGTCTTCCCCCTCTGCCAACATTTCTTTTTAGACAACACACACAAAGGGATATATCTTTAAATGTTCCTTCTTCTTAATTTTAGAGGCGCTCAGAGACTTAAGAGGGAGGCACTCACTATTTGGCATAATGACTCTCAATAGCAAAAAGTTTGGCAAAAGTGGGTACTCCTAGAAGTGTAGATCCTAATAATGTTTTTAAAAAGATGAACAAGCTAGTCCAGTCCCTGTTTTGTTTCCAAGCTCAAAGAATATGAGAAAGATGGACTGTTTCTAGGCTTTCAATACACTTTCTGCCACAGACGGCAGAGCCCGTGAGAAACACTAACAGTGGACACCGGCCACTGCTGGGGGACTCCGAGTGGACTCGGCCTTCCAAGGGTCTCCTGAGCCACGTCTCCCTGTCCAAAGCAGAGGGGCAGGACGGTGAGTGTCTAGACCCTCACAGCTCTAGCTCTAAAACTGGCTCCTGCTCTAAGGCTGGCTTCAGGGGCTCAGGGGGGATGAGGCAGGACGTGGACGTAGCACCAGAAATCCATCTGGTCCTTGGGAAACAACTCACCTGCTAACACACAGCCTCTGGAGGAAAACGGGGCAGCGTCTGTGGGGGAGAGGAAAGCGCTGCTCTTCATCCCCTCAGTAGGGCTATTGACACTGATCACAGCTTCACAGTTGGAAATTTAAGTCTTATTCTTACGTAAAATAGTCATTCGTGGGAAAGAGGGTGCCCTGGACCTCTTCCAGTATGACGCAAGATTTTTGTTTATTTGTTTGGTTTTTGTTTTAAAGCCCAAGTATAGGGTCTACTCATTTTAATATAGTCTCTGTTATTTCTTTAATGAGTTCTCAATTTGCATGAGAAAAGATCAGGAGAAAATAGTTAGATATTTGTAAATAATATAGAGACTGTAATATAATAGATTTACGATCAACATTTACTTGAAATATTAAAGAGAAAGGAAAGTATATGTCCTATTTCTCTCTGTATTCTCAGAATCCAGAGCGCTTGTCATATAGTAAGTCCAGTAAGTGTGTCTGTAGGTACACATTTTACATTTACCTTATACACCCAAGTCCCATCAGCAATGAATCCCATGTACAATAGTGGTGGTTCCATAAGGTGATAATACTGTACTGTATCTTTTCTGTTTAGATCTGTTTAGATGTACAAATGCTTACAACTGTGTTACAACTGCCTGCAGCATTCACTCAGGTAACGTGCCCTACAGGTTTGTGGCCATACGAGCAACAGGCCACAGCAATTCAGGGCAGGTGTGCAGTAGGCTGCACCGCCCAGGTCTGTGCAAGCGCAAGGGCAAAATCAGCTGATGATGCATTTGTCAGATGGTACATGACCGATGACTGCATAATCATTTAGCAGGATATGGGAGACCTGCTCAGAAACATACTTTTGAATTAGATGACATTCTGACAAATCCTCTATTGTACATCTGACCATTCCACAGGGACAAACAGACCCCATGTCCTTAGTGGGTTACTCTGTACTCTGTGCTAACAATTTGTACCTCACACTTGAGCAGTCTCCTACTCTTTATTGTTTTATGCTAATGTATGTGTCTGTGTGTAAATATATATGTAATATATAAATATATATATATTCTAATATATATATTTATACTAATGAACTCAGAGAAGTCTCAGTGCTTCAACTACCACAAAAGAACATTCAGTAATCTTCAGGTGTACAGCTTCATCCTACCTTAGCATGAAGGAGATCTTTACGTACAAAGCTTGTCGTGCTGTCCTAAATGGTGACGATGACTTTATATAAAACACGATGGATTCTCCACTCTTCACTTACTGCATGCTACACCTGTCCTCCCATCATTCTGTTGTACTTTTAGGTACTCATACTGAAGTGTGATCAGTTACATGAATGGCCAGAGTATTAAATTAAAGGGTGAGTGTAATAGCGGAAAACAGACCTTCTATCATCTACACATTCGTTTGTTCCATTTATCCATACAAAATGCACACAGTCAGCACGCGTTATACTCATTCTTAAGTGAAAACACAATCAGTATGGGACGGGCTATTATGCTGGTGTGCACGGGGGACAAGCTGCCCCATTTGTCCTGTTTCTCCACTGCCGTTTACAGGCGTGTTGTACCAAATGTAGCAGACTGCCTGAGCACTTGTCTTGAACCCTGATTTATGAAAACTCAACTCTCAATGAAGTATTAATGGAATGAAAAGACTTAAAACTCCTCATCTATCCACAATGGGGCATCACATACTATCATGCCTTCAAAATGAACGATCCCCTTAATTTGTCAAATGTAATCACTCCCAAAAAGTCTCTGATTTTCTTTAGTTCAGTACAGACCTTCGTAGGGAAATAATTGTATCTGTCCTCTTCCAAGTTTATCGTTTTATGGTGTAATGGGACAAACAGAACCACATACTACCACTTAAAGTAGATCAATAATTGGTTATATAAATTCTATATAAATTAGCATTATAAAGTAACCAGCTGACTGGAAGTTTCATCCATTGAAAATGGAGAAATTATGTTTGTAACATGAGAAAAAATATGGCACTTAATATTCCACATACATGCATCATTATTATAACTGGTGCCATTATATAAATAAAAATGCTCAAAAACCAGCCAAGTGCAGTATAAAAGTATAAAAGTAATTAATTATGCTCAATTACAGATGCATAATATTTATGGCAATCTAATTTAGTTATAAACTCATACATTTTTGAACTTCCTGAGTTTCTTAAAGAAGTTTCCTGTCTAGAACTGGAGACAGATCTTTAACCACCTGCAAGGCAGAAGGACTTTGCTCACAGGTATTTATACGTGGGACATCTGGAGACACTGAAAGAAACTTTCAAGGAGACAGTAATATTAGCTTTGGCTAGCACCAACTAGGCTTTTGTACTTGAAAGACATTTTGACAGAAAGAAAAAACATAAAGATTTTCTAGACAGAAGGTGCCTTGCCAGAAAATGCAACAAAAACGAAGAGCTTATCCACAGGGCCCCTCATCTAGTTATTTATTCATTTACTAATATTCAACGAATACTTGATGGATACAGTGCTAATTTTTGTAACATTGTTACATATATTCAAAGAAATTTATTCCCCCAACTTGAAGTCAGTATGTTTTACAAATAAGTATGTCAGTTTCAAATGCATGGGTATACATAGTATTTAAAGAATATTATGACAAAGTTGGTAAAATTTGTCACCAGCTGATAGATATATTTTAGGATGTATGAATGAGATGCCTCTAAAATACCAAGGGGCATTAATTTAATTAGATAATTAAAATTTCAGATAAAATTAAGACAGAAAGACTTGTCTAGCAATTTAAGGTAACATAAATAAGATGCAGTATAAACCTAACATGTCCTAACGCCACTGTTTTTTAATAAACAAAAGCATTTTATTACCAGCCTACAGATGTTGTAAAGATTTGAATGAAAAGGTTTTATTTAGAAATTATAATCTCATGAATATTTGAAAAAACAATGGATCCACTATGAATTATGTCCCTGAAAACAAACCTGTTTTTTCCATATATTACATTTATATTTAAGAATAAGAAGGAAGTAATTTTGAGAACAACCCATCAAGAGTATCTTTTCTCATCTGCTTCAAAACTAATGGAACTTTAATTAACAGAATATTGTTTAAAATTCTGTCCACACAATGGAAGTTGTTTATGTCCCAAGGTTACAACGTTTGAAAAATTCAAGATATAAATAGCTTTCAAATGGAATTAATTTATGAATCTTGTTAAAATATTGCTAATTTTGGCCAAGTGCAGTGGCTCATACCTATAATTGTAGCACTCTGGGAGGCCAAGGAGGATGGATTGCTTGAGCTTGGAAGTTCAAGACCAGTCTGAAGAAGAGCAAGACCACATCTCTAAAAAAACTAAACTAAACTAAAATAATAGCCAGTGTTATGGAGGGCGCCTGTAGTCCCAGCTACTTGGGAGCTGACACAAGATGACCTCTGGAGCTCACAAGTTTGAGGTTGCTGTGAGCTATGAATCCAGAGTGACACAGTGACAAAGTGAGACTCTGTCTCCACAAAAAAAAAAAAAAAATTGCTAGTTTTATTTTAGAAACCACAGGAACTAAGTAAAAAGAGTATAAAAATCAAATAAACATAGTATCAAGTCCTCGGTTTACCACAAAGCAGTTTTTGTAATTTTTGGAAATTCAGTCTTAGTCTTTCTGGCATTGTTAAAATGTGAAAATAATACGTAACTTTCAAGATGGATATGAAGATACCAAGAAAAAAAGCTTTTATAAAAGGTTTTTAGCATAGTTACATAGCATTTAATGTACGCCAGCATAGTGCCTGGCATACATTACATACTGGGCCCCTTCCTTTCACATTTGCCCTTCCTATTTTTCATAATAGTTCCTCCTTTCTGTCTTAAGTAAATTTCAAGTACTGATAGTATTTTAAAATAAATTATGTACAGTATCCTTTTAAACGCATTTCAAAAATATAATATCAAGCTACAGACAGCATATAATGAATGCACCTCTGATTCATTTCCCTGCACTCATCACTTCTCAAGAAGAATGCAGTGTGCTAGATAAAGCTATCAAGGCATAGTTTTAAATTAATGTTTTAATTAATATTTCTAATTTTATGTGTATAATTGTATGCATGTTATCTGTTATCTCTCAAGAAGTCATTATGCTATGACATTGATGTATTTCAACAAGAAAAACAAAACATACATTAATATTAATGAGAAATCATTTACAATTTAGTTATAATAGTAGATTAACTTCTGAAACTACTCCCTTTCTTTCTTTTATATTTAAATTAAACATCTTTGAGAAGGATCATGTAGGTTTTTAAAAAATTAAAATAGACAAATTAGTTTGCCAAAGAGTTTGTGGAACAAGGTGGTTTAAAACTAATATATTTTCAATGTGTGTGTGTCTCATTAATTTTGCTTCCCCAATTAATGATTTTTTTCCCTTAAATATGTATTTTTCTTTACAAAGTTATTTCTGTAGTACTACTGTTCTCAGAGATCTGGTCTCTATTTGTGCTGATTTTTGAAAAGACACAGCCATGATATTATGTCCCTGATCAAAATACTCTGAAGTCTCTTAAAATATTGAGTGTCAACACATCTAGAAGGGTTAGAAATAGAAAACATAGGGAGAAACAAAATAGTTCCAAATCAGTCCTTCATTCTAACTAGATAGAAATAGAAGCCCAATTTCAGTTATGTTGAATTGAACCAGTTTTAATGTTTATTTGAGGAAGAGGAACAGGGCAAAGTTAGGTGAAAAGCAAGAATATTATTTGCACTGTCTCCTCAACCTCATTTTAATTGGGAACCAAGTGATCGTGGTAGGTTTTTCATAGGTAACCAAGAGGTCAGTGACACGGATTTCAATTGAGCCCAGACAATACAATTTAGGAAGTCAAGATGCCCATTAGAATTTGATTTCATAAAATGTTTGGCGATGTTTAAAATAAATAAAATTTAATAGTTTATTATGTTTCCCTTCATGTAGCTTATTATTTTCAAAAATAAAACAATCACATTTCCACAAGAAAATATTCAGACCACAGTTGCAAAGTCCTAGCTATAGCTTGGTATTTTTCATAGGCCTATATGTACTTACAAAAATCCCTTTTTTCAGGCGGCGCCTGTGGCTCAAGGAGTAGGGCGCCGGTCCCATATGCCGGAGGTGGTGGGTTCAAACCCAGCCCTGGCCAAAAAAAAAAAAAAAAAACCACAAAAATCCCTTTTTTCTTTGAGCACTGATATTTACCATGTTTACTACTGAACGAACATATCTTTATTTTTGGTGTTTACACATGCATTAATTAGAAAAGGGAAACTATTTCCATTTTTAGCTGTACATAGTATGTTGATTATCTGAATTGCTATAAATTATCTTGGCAATTAAACACACAAGTATAAAAATAAAACAGGACATTTCTAAAAATATATTTTTGAACGTATTTTTTAGTTCAATGTGGTTAAAATCAGCACATCTTAAATGGGATTATTATACTTTGTAGAATTTAATCATGTTTATAATAGGATAGGTTGATATCATTTGACCAGATGATCAAAAATAAAAATAATATTTCTATTATTTTGATACAATAAAGAAAAAAGAATGATTGCATACTGTGCTATCTTTCATCTACCCTTCCTGGACAGTAATCTTTTTAAGCCTAATTATTACAATTAGTGATGTTTTAATAGCATGCAGTTTACGCAAATTTTGATAGAACCATTCAAATATTGCAAGATAGTCCATGTAACCCATATTTCCCATGGGTTGAAATGATATAATCATTTATAAAACATAAGTTGTTGTTTTTAAATTTATTTAGCATCGGTTTCCTGTAAAAAGATGTTGAACCAGATAACTTTTTAGTTCTTTAGATGGCTGTAGCTGTCCATGGAGTTTTAGTGAGAAAGGAAGTTTAAAATGTGTATGCTGTGAAAGGCATTGGAATTTCTCCTCATCAGAAAGAAAACCAGCATTGGCTTCTATTATTTACTAGCTATGTAAAGTATGACTCGATTAAGGTTTCGTCATATGGAAAGTTATTTGATCTCTTACTATTTTAATAATTCAAATGACCACAAAATTCATATAAAAACTTTTAAGCTCGTCTGAGTCTTCTTTATGCATTTTGATCTTGACCTTCTGGAGGTAACTGCAACAATACATTGAAACCTTATTTTTCAAAGTCATAGATTGTCAGATATTGTCAACGTTTGACAGGTTGTACTAGAGAGACGTGTTTGTTGTGTCTGTCTGGCTTGGTTACGATATGCTTTGGTGAGTGTTCATGTTCCTTTAAGTTCTTACTGAGGATGAAGAACTATAAAATTGCAATCACAAGTCTTTTCATCATGATTTATCTAATTATAAATCTATTCACTCAGCGTATATTAGGTACCTCATGTGTATCAGTATCATAAACATGTTCGAATTCCTCTTTGTGCCTTAATCACCTTCAGTCCAACCTCAAGTGCAACACAATATTGACAGTACTTAATTTTTTTTTTTTTTTGGTGCCCCCTTCTGAGGTTTGAACTCGGGTTATTGAGTTCTGATCAAACTCCTCAGAAAGGCAGCTGGTTGCTCTCTTATTTATCAACAATGAAGTGCTTTCTTTCTTTCTACCTCTGCTAATCTTCATTAATCCAAGACATTTGCATAAAATACTTGAATAAAACCTATTTCACTTCTAATGATAGGAAGATTTACATTAACAACTGTTATCAATTCATACATACAGTTTTGAAAGTGCTTCTTTCACAATGTCCTACTGAGTTTTAACTTCAGTTCTGAGTTTTTGATAGTTATTCCTCTATCTTACTGCTTTTTCATCAATGGAGCTGGAACATATTCATCTTAGTAAAGTGTCTCAAGAATGAAGAAAAAGAACCCAATGTACTCACCCTTATTATGAAACTAATGTAGGACCTTCACATGAAAGCTATAACCCAGTTACAACCTAAGAATAGGGAGAAGGGGGAAAGGGAGGGGAGGGAGGGGGGAGGTAGGTGGAGGGAGGGGGATTAATGGGATTACACCTGCGGTACATCTTACAAGGGTATATGTGAATCCTAGTAAATGTGGAATGTAAAGGTCTTAGCAAAAAAAACTAAGAAAATGCTATGAAAGCTATGTTAACTAGTGTGATGAAAATGTGTCAAACGATCTATGAACCAAGTGTATGTGCCTCATGATCATATTAATGTACACAGCTATGATTTAATAAAAATAAAGAAAAAAATATTGAAGAAAGGTGTTTCCTGGTCTACCCTCCAGGTGAACAGAACTAGGCATTATAAATGCAAGTTTGAAGACCAAGCCGGAACACAGGGGATAAAGATTTCCACGTTTTCACATATCCACCCACTTTTACTCTCACTATCGAATTCAGAGTTTTACCTGAAAGAACCCTTCCAGTAAACCATTTTTCATAAGGTTTATAGTTGCTTTTTGTTGTAATTATTCACTAGGAAAGAAACGTCAGAAATATATGAGCCCTGAGAAAGGGGTTTGCTTGTTTTTTTTTTTTTTTCAGTTTTACAAGTCTGTTCTATTTTTTTTTTTTTTTTAATAAAACAACTAAAGCTTGCCTCTATCTCCTCCCACTCCTCCTTGGCTGGGTGCTTACTCCTTAAGCAACTTGCTGCATTTTATAGCTGTGGAATTTCACTGGGAAGGGCCTCCCCGAGAAACCATGTGAGTAAGGACAGCCAAGTGGATACACCACCGTGAGTGCAAGCAGATGAGATTAGAGGACCCTTTTCTCAGCTCTTTCCAACGCTCCACGCGTTTCCTGTATTCCCTTGTTTCTAGTCACCAAAGGCAGCTGGGTTCACGCTGGAACAACAAGTTGTGCAGGGATTCTCAGCAATTCACCCAAGTAGCAAACAGGGTCGGAGGCTTCACTGGAACCTGGATGTCAGGCGAACTAGGAATCCCTAGAGTAGGGCCCGCACCCCCGGTAAAAGTGTTTCTCCTTCTTGACAGGGGATGGGAATGACGCAGGGAGTAATTGAGCGACCGGGTATCGATCGCTTTCCTCGCTTCCTTCCCCCATGTAGGTGCCAGAGAGGCGAGGGCTCACTCACTGGGGATTCCCACAATCTCTATTTTACCCCAATACACAAAAGGCTAAAAAAGCGGCCACATCCCCCCACACCACCGTGTGGCTGCAGCTCCTTTGTTTACCATGGAAGTCACACAGGGATCCCTCCTCGCCCTCTCCCCGGAGCTGTGAAAGACGGAGACGCACCCCCAAACTGGCCGGCTCAGGCCGAGCCCCCAACCTTCGCTGATCTCCCCTGCAGCGGGAGCCTTTTGAACTTGTAACCCCCCAGGGATACCCGCCTCCCTGGAGCGAGCCAGCTTCCCAGGCAGCTTAACAAACTTAACCGAGATCCCAGATAGGAGGCGAGGTGTAGCTCTGGGCAAATGGACCTCGAGGCGACTTCCTCTTTACCTGCAAAGTTGCAATCTTCTGGCTGAAGTGTAGGGATCCAGGGACCGACTGCGCCGGCGACGGGCCGGGTGAGCACACGC
Source organism: Nycticebus coucang (assembly GCF_027406575.1). Classification (NCBI taxonomy): domain Eukaryota; kingdom Metazoa; phylum Chordata; class Mammalia; order Primates; family Lorisidae; genus Nycticebus; species Nycticebus coucang. Next base: position 92,501,951 of record NC_069794.1, on the reverse strand, counting down.
CGGACAAATCCCGATGGGATTTCCTTAGGCGCTGCAGAGTTTTGGAGCATTCCAAGGAAAACGCACGAAGCCGGAGCCCACGCAGTTGGCACCAAACTGGGCGGAGTGAGGATGCTCTGAAGGCGAAGCCATTGGAGGCGGGGGAGGGCGGTCGGGGGGGGTGGTGAGCACCGCGGGAGGGGAACCCTCCTCCGCCGATCCTTCTGGGTAAAGTTAAGAGTTCCCACGGCTGATAGCGGCTGAGCCCAGAGCAAGGCACTGGCCCTCAGTCCCCAGCGACTGCCGGGCTCGGGGTGCGCACAGACCGCGCTGGAAAGGCACAGTCCGGCAGGACGAGCGTCCCACGCACCGCTCTGCTTGGCGCCCGCGCGCCGGAGGGGCTGGCGCTGGGTCCCCAGGTCTGCAGCCCTCGAAAGCCTCCACCTCCCCGGGCCAACTGCCGGAGGTCAGCCAGTGGGCAGGAGCTCACCACAAGCCGGCTGTCACCCAGGCAAGTCAGTGGCGAGGGAACCCGCTCTGTGGTCCTGGACGTGGGCCAGCGCACCTCCAGGCTCCGGGCGGGCTCCGCGGGACGGGTCCGGACTTGGGTTCGCGCCGGGACCCCGCTTCTGCTCCCTGCTCCCGCGCCGGGCAACGAACACGCAGAGGGCTGGTGGCCCGGTCGCCAGCAGGAGAAAAGTAACCCGGGCAACTCTCAGAGCTCCGCTCTCCCGGGCTGGTCTGGGGCCGCAACCGCTGTCCTGGCCTCCAGGTGTCAGCCTTCCCCAGCAAGAGCGCGACGAGCGGCTTGTCACCAGCCACCAGCGTCAACGAGCTAGCCGACTGCAGGGAATAAATGCGGAGCACAGGAGTGCCGGCCACCCCCACCCTGCTGGGTCCTTCCAGCACACACAGGAAATCGGCAAGTTTCCAAATACTAAACCCAAGACGCGGGCCCGGCGAGCGCGGGAGGGGGGGCGGCTGCAGGAGGGGCGTGTGTGAGTGTGTGAGAGAGACTGTGTGTGTGTCTGTGTGTGTGTGTGTGTGTGTGACTTTGTGTGTGAGTGTGAGTGTGTGACTGTGTTTGCGTGTGTGTGAGCGTTTGAGTGTGAGAGTGTGTGAGAGTGAGCGTGAGTGTGTGTGAGTGTGACTGTGTGTGAGACTGTGTATGAGTGTGTGTGCGTGAGAGTGAGCGTGAGTGTGTGAGAGTGAGCGTGCGAGTGTGTGTGTGTTACTAGCATTCGAGCGTTGGATGGCTGTTTCAATATAAAGGTATCTCTTGGCCCATCTCTTTGGGCCACAAAAATAAGATTGAAATGCAGATAGGAAATCTAGACAGTATTGGCAAAGTTGACAATGTCTTACTTGCTGTACCTGCGACGCGGTGACCCCCACCCAGCTTGTCACTCTCGGAGGCTTGCTGGGTCACGGCCCCATGACCCAGAGAAGGACTCAGAGTTCAGTGGTGAAGCAGAGTTGCGCTCCGTGGAAACTTGCTGATGATTACTCCTCACGACTCTAGTTCTCTACTTGATTCCCTCTATTTTCCGTAAACTCTGGAGTGAGCTGCCTGCCCCCGCCGATTGCACCCCAGCAGACACCTGCTTCGCCCTGTGCAACAGATTAGCGGCAGCTCTCCATCCCCAGCCCGCCCTGCGCTGTACCTCTGGGGTGCTGTGCTGTGCCCGCTGCAAGGAAGACCAGTTCCATCCACGGAGTGTTACCCACGGGATGGAAACCCAGCCGGCCCCCAAAGCACAAAATTAACGAATGTCCTTCTTATCTTTCCCTACCCCTTCATAGTTCACGTGAGTGGAGTTTTTTAAAAACAGCTTTTACAGGAGTAAAGGCTATCTCTAAAGCTCGCACACTGGCGAAGCATGCTGCTGCTTTTTTCTTTTAAATCACTTTTCGTGTATTTTACTTCTCTCCTTTGCTAACTGCCCTTCTCAGGGATTTGGGCTTCACCCTTACTCTAAATTCCTCGGAGCACTAACTAAATAACTGCCCTACACTGCAGCTAGCCTGGCGCCCATGGTGCCTCCCAGAAATCAAAGGACAGATCAGAACAACAAAAGGATTCCTTTTCTTCCCTGAGTCTCTTTTTACTCTTTACCACAAAATGCAATAGCATCACAGTTTTTTGCATTAAACTATGGCTTTTTAAAACTATGCAAACCATACCTATCGGCAGACATGGTAATACACTTGGTGATAAATTCAAGTCTGCTTTCTATAATAAGGAGGGAGAGGAGCTGACATTGTGTTCATACTATATGGAAATATATTTTATTTTTTTCTTTCCTTTTTTTTTTATTGTTAAATCATAGCTGTGTACATTAGTGCAATCGCCTGTACCCATTCTGAGATGCACCGTAGATGTGGCCCCACCCATTACCCTCCCTCCACCAAAACCTCCCCCCTCCCTTCCCCTTCCTTGGCCCTTTCCCCATAGTCTTGTGCTATAGTTGGGTTATAGCCTTCATGGAAATATATTTTAAACAATGTAATTAAGTAGTTTGTATTTTGTTATAAAATAACCTATTTTCGCATTAATGATCAATAAATAAGAAACAAAAATGAAACTGAAATTTATTGATAATGTTTTTTCTCGGTCTGAAAAATAAAATTGTGCATATTGTGTTCAAATGCTATGCATTGTGTTGGATGTATGTATCCACAGTTTGTACAGAGAATCACATACTGTGATGAGTGCGATTTATAAATGTCTTTATAATACATTTTTAAAATGTGTGGTAAAGGAAAGTGGATCAGTGACAGCACAAACCCACTGTTTAGAGATGATTAACTTTACTTTGGAACCTTTCCACCTACACCAAATTAAATTCTCCTCCTTCCCCTCTTAGAATCTGTTCTTTAGAGCAAATGTCATCTCTACCATGTCAGTGGAGAGATATTTTACCAAGCTCTCCTGATTTGTTATTTTTCCCTTAAGAAAGATATCCAAGGAGCTACAATAAATATGAAATAGAACAGAGCAGGCTGTGTTCCCATGGAAAGAACTTCTATTGATCGCTAAGGGATCCTTTTTAACAGTTTCATGTGCTTATTGATCGCTGATCTCACCTCACCTCTAAAATGATTAGCAATTACAGAAAAATTATTTGAAATCCATTCAGACAATCCAGTGAGCTGCAGATACTGCAGATATTAGCAGTGCAGAGAGATGTTTGCTTATTCTTAACAATTAAAAAAATACAAAGTGGGCAACATCCACAAGTCTGCACTCCACATAAATGTCATTCATTGAAATCTAAGCAATTTGCAATAAAATATTATAGGCTATCTGGAATTTATTTTTAGCACCTTGCTAAAGAAAAGAAATCACTCTTTTTGAAATTAGCAAGAGACAGTGACCCAAGAAGACAGCAGTACAACAATTCTCTCCAATATCTATTCGTAGCTAAAACATAACAGAATTCACACTTGTTTTAGGAACACAACTGCCAACTTACTTGTACCAATTATTCTTCCATTCAAAATTGATATGTAACAGGTGAAATACTTTCTTCCAAAGATGTTATATCTCATACTTAGAACAGACGCTAGTCCTTGGAAAATTTAATTATGCACACATACCACTAGCAGCACTTTATGGGATGGTCATGCATCTGTGTATAATGCCACCATCAAGTATATGATAATGGGCTTTTTTGATTGTAGGCAAAATTGGGAAATAGTTGAGCATTGTCTTTGAAGTTCATGTGACCTATCTTCTAGCGTGGGGCCAGGACTTTCCATCATTTTGAACAAGAGCTCATCAGAGGCCCCTGAATGAAGGGCCTCTACGCCTGTTACCTCCTGGAGGGCAGCCCGGAGGCCAGGCTTCTACATTCCCTGTTCTGCCGTCAGTTACACCTGGGCTTTACTCAATCTGCCTGGACCATGTTACACGCATGGCTTTTAACCCACATTTTTTTGTCGCCAAATTTTCTTCCAAAATGTTAATTTTAATGAATCATTATACGCATCTATGAAATATTTATTTTCAAGTTTTGAAAACAGGCCAATTTTTATACTATTAGTCTCTATTGGAAGACTTTGTATACACATTTTTGTCCGTACATCTGATTACGTCCTCAGAATAGATTCCTAGAATTAGAGCCACATTTCAAGATGCAGGAATATTTGAAAGTACATGATATATGTTACAAGGGCGCTTGTTTTATTGAATTCTCATCAACACAGAGAATATTAATGTTTTCTAGCTCTTTTTGTTACTTTTGCTAACTTGCTCTTTGAAAAAAAATGACACCTCAATTTAATGAATTATATTACCTTTTCAAGTGACTGGGTTTTTTTGCTATGCCAATTGCTTCTTTCTTGTGAATTTATATACTTTCTCAATACTTAACAAATATTTTAGTTCTCTTTCCCTCATTTGGTTTATAATAGCTGTTAACATAGTAATGTTAATACCTTTCCACATTTATGGAAAGTATTTCTTTGTTTTTGCTGATTGTTAAATTTGGGGCTAATGCCAACTTTTAAAAAGACGTTTTAGTTCTTGCAAATATTAAACTATCATCTTTTTCCTAAATGATTTCTTTTAATAGTCTAATGTTACGAAAGTCTTTCCTCCTTTCAGCTTTATTTCTCCTTTAAAGTTTATTTTTAATGCTTTCATTTTCTAATGGAACTGGTTAGTCCTTAATTTCATGGACCCTGGAGTCATGTTACCTACCTTTGAAATTCCAGTCTCAACATTCAATCAATAAATACTCATGGAGTTTGTTTAAATATTTATGTAGTCTATGTTTAAATGGTCAGTGGAGTGCAGAGTGTTCTGCTAGACAGAGTACATCAGCAAGCGAAATGGATAAAGCTACTGTAGGACTTATTTTGAGGAAGATATAAAACATATATATATTAAAGTTATTTGTAATATTAGAGGGTGGTTAAAAGAACAGGGTATGGAGATTGAAGTACTGGTGGGGGCCAATGATCAAGGGGATACCGGAGTTTCCATTTCTTGGTCTCAGTGATTGGAAGAATGAATTTTGGGCCATAGATCAGTGGTAAGGCAGGATTTATTAATAGAAACAAAGAATACAAAAATGCCAAAGCTCCTAGCAGAGAGAGCCCAGGTCAGGGAACAAGCAAGCTCTCTCGCTCCCTCTCTCTCCTCTGCTCAGGGGTATATATAGTCGCAGGGGGTTATTTTGCGGGAACTCAAAGGTGACATTTAGGGCATGGGTCCTTTTAAAGTGACATTCAACCTTACATGTAGCAGCAGAGGGCAGGAACTCAGTTGTTACATTTAGGTCGTGGGGTCCTGTAAATTAACATTCAGTCTTTTTTTTTTTTGTAGAGACAGAGTCTCACTTTACCACCCTCGGTAGAGTGCCATGATGTCACAGGACTCACAGCAACCTCCAGCTCTTGGGCTTCCGCAATTCTCCTGCCTCAGCCTCCGAAGCAGCTGGGACTACAGGTGCCGCCACAACACCGGCTATTTTCAGTCTTATATGTAGCAGCAGGGGGGCAGAACTCTCTGGCCTTGGAAACTTACATGAAATTGACCAGGCCATGAAATTCACCAATCCTAAAAAGGTGGGGTTCCCCCTTCAGTCAGAAGTGCAGGGGGAAGGAGATACCAAGGCCCTGGTGTCACCCCCAGCTGTCTGGCCCTTTTGGCTACAGGGGCCTCTTGGGGCCCCCCTGCCTACCCTCCAGGCTGCTGGTTTCTCTGCTGGCTGCCACTGCACCACCACCACCAGGGCTAAGGGGGCAGGTCGTGACCCCACCTGTCCTGTATCAAAGGGTTGCAATTTTAACAATTTGTCAGGGTAATCTTCATCAATCTGGAGACTTTGGGAAAAGATTTGGAGGTTAGGGTGCTGGCTATAAAGATTATCTGCATTCTCTTGGAGGAGTGACATGAGCTGACCTAGGTTTTACAAGGTAGAATTAGAGAGACCAGTCAGGGGGGCTACTAAAAGCAACCAGGAAATACAGCATTGACCAATTTGTAGAAAGTGTAGACAGATTCAGGGTCTAGTCTGAAAATAAATCCAATACGTTTTTCAAAATGTTTGTCCATAGGCCCTGAGTAAGGCGAATTAAGGATGCTATGAGATTTTTGGCTTAAGCATGAAGATGACCCTGAGTGAGGACGCTCTGTATGGGAAAGACAGGGGATGGCATATATTCTTATGGGAAAGGTTAGGAATTCACTGACTGATGTATTAAGTCTGAGACGGCTATCAGAATACTCCTAAGCTGCATGATTTTGGATAAACAGCAGCACCATAATTGCAGGGGATTTCAACACCCCATGGGCAGAACAGGATAGATCCTCCAAACAGAAAACAAGCTTTTAATCCAGCAAAACCATTACTATGTATTTACCCAAAGGAAAAGAAAAAAAGTCATTTTATACAAAATACACTCCTCATTCAAATGTTTATAGCTGCACAAGCAGAATTCACAGTTACAAAGATGTGGAAACAACCCAAGTGCCCATTAATACATTGACACAGGACAGATTGCCCCACGACTTGCCCCCTTAACCCTGGCGGTGTTGATGCTGTGGGGGCAGGAGGAACCAGCTTGCCAGAAGGGCCCAACACCTGCGGGGAGACACTGGCTCTTGCTGTCTCCTCCCCCTGCACTTCTGGCTGGTCAATTTCATGGGTGGCATTTTGCTATCTCCTCATGTGAGTTTGTAGGGCCTGAGAGTTCTGGCATCTTGTTGCTGATGGGACAAATAGATGTAACTGACAAAGACCCAGGCCCTAAAAGTCAACATTAATTTCCAGCAAAACAATTCCCTGAAACTATATAAGAGAACAGACCTTGAGGGAGCAAAAGAGTTTGTTCCTCTACTGGGTTTTCTCTGCCAGGAGCTCTGGTTCTTTTGTAAGTTTTGTTCCTGTGAATAAACTCTGTCTTAACCACTGATCCTGTGGTCCATGGATTCATTCTTTGAATCGCCAAGACCAAGAACCTGAAACACTAGTATCAACATGACTGGATTAATAAAATGTGGTATATGTATAACATGGAGCCCTACTCAGTAGAAAAAGTGGTGGTCTAGTATCTTTTGTAACAACCTGGATAGAACTGGAGCACATTCTTCTAAGTAAAGTATCATAAGAATGGAAAAACAAATATCACTTAATTCTAAGTCGGAACTAGTTGATTAACATATACGTGCACACATGGAAATAAACTCAACAGGAATCAAGTAGGTGGGGGGAGGGTTGGGTTAATTCACACCTAACAGGTACAATAGGGTACAGGGCACACATTCTGGCTGAAGGATACCCTTATGACTTGGACCTGAAATGTGCAAAAGCAAATTATGTAACCAACATGTGTGTACCCCTGTAATATTCTGATTTTAGTTAAAGAAATAAAAAAGATAACAGACGAAAAAGCAGGAACAGAAGAGGTATAGAAGACCATTTTCCCAGTTCATATTTAATAATACCAATGCATATAATGTATACTAATTTTTAAAATGGAAAGAAATAATGCAGATAATCAAAGAGCCTTTCCATTGGTCATTGAAGGCAGTTTCACATAATTCCTAAACCAATGCAGTAATATGACATCAATTTTGTTTTTTGATTCATGTGGCATTACGATTGCCCTTTGTGGAAATCCTTCCCCATTCTGGTGATACACCAACAGTTTGACTTACATAGTACTAACATTTGAATGGAATCTCTATTTTTTTCTGACATGAATTTTGTGGAAATTTAAGAGACATTGCAAAAGGGCTTTTAGTCAGGTGCCATTG